>NC_073729.1:10960414-12165414 GCF_023634155.1 Falco peregrinus
CCATTATCAAATATAAAGCAGAGCAAAAATCATTTCTCTATCTGCCATAACTTAGACTTTGTGTGTATCTATAAGGCCTTTAGTGCTGAATACAATATTAATTTAAGGTCATATGGCTATATATATTCCCAGATCAAAAGAAAGAAAGTAGCTTATGTAGTTTGAGACCCAGGGGGGAAAATTGTTGTAACTATCCTCAAAAATAAATGTCGTAAGTGGAGAAACATTGTGATAATGCTATACCCAAAGAACTGCAAATAAATTCTGGAAGAAACCCATTAAAAAAGCCAGTAGACTTAAGTCTGTCTGTTGCTTTAGCATTATTAATTAAAGCACAGAGTATTTGTGTTTCCAGATCTGATAAGGTTGATTTTAAACACATTAAGTTTCATTTAAAATGTATTTTTTCCTTGTGATATATAACACTCATAGCACATGAGGCTATTAAATAAGTAATATTGCATTTGTCATTAGTTTACATATGCCGAGTATAGCGAAATAGGAAAGAAAGATACTAAGTCTTTTCAACTATTTTGTGTGAGACTTGGCAAATGCATGCTGAATTCTGACCTTCCCGTACCGCACAACCCAGCACCCGTTACTGTCCGTGAGGTATCTGGCTTGTTCGTTCTGTCTTTAACACAAACGTAGCAGTACAAAGGTGTACGAAAGTACACAAGTGTGCTTGCCAAAATGCTGTCTCTTCTGCTGTGCCCACAAAATCCTGTGTTGACATCTATGCATAGTCATTTGGGTCCAAACAGAGATTTAGCTTGGTCATTGATCTGTCTGTAAATGCCACAGATTCACATGCATATAAAAAAGGGCTTGATGGGTTTATTTCTTCTTTTGAAATAATTGTGTTCTTAAAAATTACTTAAAACTGTTTATTTCCTAATCCATACACTGTGTGAACAGTACTTCTGTAAAAAGAGTAATGTGTGAAATTCAGACTGTTCTGTAGAGAACTGCCTCGAGACACAATCTAGCCAGGAGAGAAAACCTAAGGAAAGGAGAGATTGTGCTAACGACTTGGGCTCATTCCTGCTTTTAACTGATGGCAGTATGGATGAATAAAGCTTTTTCTCCAGGGCATATACTAACTGCATGCAACAAATACACATTGGTGTCTACCCCTCATCAGCTAACCAATGTTACCAGCTTGTAAAAACACAACAATTATTAGCCGATTTAGAAATATCCTCATGGTAATTTCATTTCACTTATTATGCCTAATGGATAGCTAGATATTTGCATGAAGTGTGTGTGGCTTTTTGCCTGAATTGTTAATCGAGTGATTAAGTGGTAAGTGCAAGCAGTGCATCCAGATGACATTAATGCCGTTCCAGTCCTGGATGCCTCCTGAACCAGTCACAGCAAATTATCTGTTTTAAGCATACTACTCTCTCAAGCTACTCATCTGCAAATCAAAGCAGAGTTGGTGTAGGCAATCTATCGTGCTAAGTCACCTTTCTTTCCCACTGGTTTTTATACTGGTCTGACTACGACTGTTGAGTTTTTTTGTAGAAGCAGGTATGACGGTGCCTGCCGCCTCTGACTGCAGATGTAGCTGAAACCTACAGCGGAAGAGCTGCTTTGGCAAAACCTGCTCAAGATTGAAATGTATGTAGTAAGCCTGAACTTTTAACTTGCACAATACTTACTTAGTTACACTTTACTACAGCATTAGTTCTTTTCTATCATAGAATCATTTAGGTTGGAAAAGACCTTTAAGATCAACTCCAGCTGTTAACCCAGGACTGCCGAGTCCCATCACTAAAGCACACCCCTAAGCACCACGTCTATGTGTTTCTTTAGGCATTTCCAGGGATGGCAATTCCACCACCTCCCTGGGCAGCCTGTTCCAGTGCTCACCGCCCTTTCCGTGAAGAGATTTTTCCTGATATCCAACCTAAACCTCCCCTTATATAGACTGAGGCTGTTTCCTCTTGTCCTGTCGCTTGTTACCTGGGAGAAGAGACCGACCCCCACCCGCCTACAGCCCCTGTCAGGGAGATGCAGGGAGCAGTAAGGTCCCCCTGAGCCTCCCCCGCCGCCTGAGCACCCTCAAATCCGCCGGGAGCCTTCATGCACCAGCAGTCACGGATGCACCGAGCTGCCTGAGCCCCGGTCCTGCCTTTCTATACGCGCCTTTACCTTGTGGTGGTACCCGTGTGTGCCGCCAGCCAGCACCCTCCTGCCTGTGGTCACCCACAGCGGTGCGGGTGAGCCCCGGCCCGAGGCGGGCGGAGGGGCCGCGGGCGAGGCCTGCCCTGCCCTGCCCTGCCCCTCAGCGCGGGCCCCGCCGCCCTGCCCCGAGCCTGAGGCGCCGGGTGCCGCAGGCAGGTGGAACGGGGCACCCGCGGCGGGACCCCCGAGGCGGGCAGGTAGGGGCGAACGCCGGGCTGAGGAGGGGGGCGCTGAGCGGGGGGGGGGGGGCGGCAGCGGGCTGGGGAAGGGGCTGAGGCGGCGGGGGGCGCGGGGTGAGGGGGGGCCGGCGGGAGCCGTGCGCGGGAGCGGGCCCTCCCCGGCGGGAGGGCGGGCGGGAGGGAGGGAAGGAGCGGGGGAGCCGGGAGAGCGGAGCGGGAGCTGCCTCAAATGCCTGAAATAATTCCGCTTCCGTTCAGAGCCGGGAGCAGCCTCCCACGGCACCGGGGCCTCGGACCGGCTCCTCCATCCCCGAGCGCCGGCGGCGGCTGGGCCATCATGGCGACCTCCCCTCAGAAGTCCCCCTCTTCCCCCAAGTCCCCCACCCCTAAGTCGCCCCCATCCAGAAAGAAAGATGACTCCTTCCTGGGCAAGCTGGGCGGCACGCTGGCGAGGAGGAAAAAAGCCAAAGAAGGTAAAAATTGCAGGTTTGCTCGTTTCCTGGGAGTTACCTTGAAATGGGGGGGGAGGAGACAGGGGGAGCGGGAAAGGCTCCGGGGAGCGGGAGGAAGGGGCTGACTGGGGAAGGGCGCGGGGTGGGGTGGGCAGGCGGGCGGCGAGGGAGGAGCGCGCCGCCGTGTCCCCGCGGCGTCCCGGGACCGGGCGGGGGCCCCGCCGCCGCTCCCCGCTGCCCCCGCCCCGCTGCCAAGGGCCCCGCCGGGGCGGGCTGTGCCGGCGGCGACGGGCGGGGGAGCCGCGGGGCTGGGGCCGGCGGCGCGGTGCCCCCCGTGTGGCGGGCGGCGCCCAGCCGGCGCGTCGCGGCGGGCCGGGGCCGGGCCCGGAGGGGCAGGGCGGCGCGGAGCGGCGGGCCCGGCCGGGCGGCGGCGCGTCCCCGCGGTAGTGAGGCGCTGGGCGGGAGAGGGCGGCGGCGGCCTGCGGGCCCCAGCGCCTCAGCGGCCCGGGGCGGGCCCGCCTGGCGGCCCGGCGGGAGCTGCCGCCTCGGGGGACGCGGTGCGAAGCTCCCGGCGCTTGGCGCTCGAAGCCTCTTGGACCCGTGATGTGTTGCTTTGTGTCGGTGCGCGCGTTGCTCCGAGAGACCGGCGTAATGCACGCAGCCGGTGTGCTGCTTGCAATGGCGATCGTTCCTCAGAGGCTTAAAACCGAGCTCGGTTATTCTCATACCGAGCAACACCCTTCGCCGCGTGACAGTCGACCTTTGTAGGATACCGAGGGACAGTCTGGTTCTTTGTTCATACACGCGAACTAATGGCCACCCCTTACTGAATTTGCCTATTTAAAATCCCATGAGACAGAGAATTGGAATTTAACCTCGCTCACCCGTTGTTTTCATGGCTGATGTTAATTTAAGTACAGTGCAAATAGAGCAAAAGTAACAGTCGCTTCACGACACTTTTCCAGGCACCATTCATTGCTTGCAAGTGCTAAGAAGGGTGTTGCGTTCAGCAGACCCTGGCATTGAATGTATATGTGGGTAACAAAACCCAGCATGGTATTTCAGCATAGCACCAGTGTGGATGGCAAGGATCACACACCCTTGGCGAGTATGGCCCCTCATTCTGTAGCTGTTATGTCATTTTTCTGAGGTGCATGGTCATGCTTTTCAATTAAAACACGTTGCACGATTGTGCTCACTTTATTTGGCTTTTTCTGGTCATTGGAGATGGCCTAGAAATTGGTGAAATAGTACATTAACGGCAGACATTATTAGTTACCCACTTTGTTATATTATTCTGTTAGGGTATTTGTGCATTGAGGCAGCATTGAACTAGCAACAATTTTCTGTGATGAGTCTGTTGTAGGTGTGTTTAGAGATCTTGAGTTTATCTTATTTGTAGTGGATTTGTATGTCCATTGTTATTATTTATTATTATTAAACAATGCTGTTTTCCTTAGCGACAGACATTAAGTCAGAAATCTCCAGCAAACTGTTAGAGACAACAGCTACTTTTGTCCACAATCTTCTAATCTTACAGAAATGTATATTCTGTGAAATCATATTTCTTCTCATTACTTGTATGTCTGTATTAAATTTATTGACTAAAGCTTGCGCCTGCCGTTTCATTGTCTCATCATGTTGATATTTACCCTTTTGAAATTTTGTAGTAACATTAGTGTTGACCCTGTCTTTTGTGTTTCCCAATTTTCTAAAGTTATTTAAATAAGAACAGTGGTTTGGAGAAATTTTTAAGTTTGTGAGGAGTTTGTTATTTGCTGATGGAAGAAAAAGTATTTTATTAAATTCACCTTAACATCCTTCATACTTCTGTGTGTATTTGTCATGTTTCTTTAGTGGAAGCAGTATAGAGGCAAGATTGTTCCTACACTCTTTTCCTTTTTTGTTTGTTTACTTTTGGCAGATTCAGATGGCTTCAAAGCTGCTAAATCCTTATGTGAAACCTGTCCTCTTCACATTTCCTAATCTTTCCTCCACTGCAAATAAATATGGGCTTGCAAACTATTAATGAGCCACCTTGTTTCTTGCAGGCTGTGACACACATGGGTTCCATCTTAAGTTGTGCTGCCACAGTTTGTGGGGCTCCAGGTGTATTTGAAGTCCAGCTGGGAAATTCTCATAGGAGGTCAGGTTGCTTCTTCATCTAGGCTCTGTTCCTTGACCCGCCCCCCCTTGCTTTAATCAACGTATCTGGTGGCAAGTGTTCTGTAGAGACAGGTCTTGGTCGTAGGAGTGCAGGCAGTTATTCAACTGTAACACAACATAATATATTAGAAAATGTTCAAGTATAAGCCATAGGCATTTGAAAAAAAATACTGGTTTTTCTACTGGCCATGTTTAGACCTTCAGCTTTTGTAAACTAGAATGAAGTACTCTTGGATGGCACCTTCACTCTTGCTTCGTATTTTTTGTCGAACATCAAGATCTGTTCTCTAATCCAGTTTGTTGGTCTGATATAGATGTCTACCCTGTTTTGTTGTGGATGTTGCTCTCTAATCACGTATGGTCTCTATAAATACAATGCACTGTTAGTAACTCTTCAGAAATAAAACTGGTTTTTTTTCTGTTCAGGGTATTCATTTCCCCTTTTACCTTCTTAGTCTTGTGCTTTGCGATTTTAATCTTCCAGTAGAGTAAATCCACCTTCTGGATATCACTTGCGTCAGTATTTCTTCATGAGGCAGCAAGTCTGGTTATTCCAATTTATTGTTAGCTTTAATGTATGGGCAGTAGAAAAAGTATTCTTCTAGATACATGTAGGCTATGCAGAAGTAGCCTCTGTCATCCCAGTCTCCTGATCAAGTGTTATAGACATGGCTAGAGCTACTGTGGGGTGTTTTTTTCCAGCCTGCATGCCCTCAGGGGCTACCAAGGGGCTACTAGAGCACACACAGTCCTGTTTTGTTCCTCTGCTGCATGCCCCTCTGTTTGTGTTAAGCCAGGCCATGCTCAGGGTGCACACCTGGAATCAAAAACTCAGGAGCATATCTGGGTCTTGCAGCTTAGTGATAGGTCAAGAAAGTCAGTGGGGCTTGGTGCGCTTATGATAAGTGAGGGAACACTGAAAATTTCCCTGTCTTCAGTTGGTATAACTTTTGCTCTTACATGGAGTACAGAAACTTACTGATCCACTTCGGTATTTTACCACAGGGTCTAAGAATTGGTGGTTTTAAATAATGCAAAAATGTTTTATCTCTTGAAGGGAGTATGCTAATTATGTTTCAGTACTGTCTGTGTTACGTGTGTAGTAACTGTTGTAGATGATAAGTGATTATACTTACTGTATTTATGCCATCCACACGCATTTTGATTGTTGTCAAAAGGATGTTTTTATATATTGCAGCAATAGAGTCGGTGCCAATGCTCCACCAAATGAAAATCCATTAGGATCTAAAGTGGTGTTGTGGTGGAAAGTAATGTAGATTATTTATAAAGAGAGTAAAGCCTATGTAGCTTTAGATGTAGCAGAAATAGTTTGTAATACAATATAAAATGGATTTTCTGTAACAACATTAATTTATATATATAAATACATATGAAAATATGTAGCAAGCCTTTCCTTATGACCTTCAGAGTTCTTGGCATTGGTAAGTATACCTTCCACCCATGTTAAAGATGAGAATAGTCTAGACAAGTTAAATTAGTTCTCTTAACATCACGCTACAAGCTGTTGACAAAAACAGAGTAACCTGAGATACTGTTACTTGAGATACTACACGTGATGTAAGCAGGGATTAGTCATACGTTAAGGCATACGTTAATCTGGAAAATACATTTTCATTAAATGTTAGAGGATATTTCATAAAATCTGAAATTTGGAGCCCAGTTTTTTGTGCGTTGTCATGTGTCACATAGGGTCTTAGCCTGGTTTTCATTTACAGTATCTCATCAGCATTGATGTAATTCAAGGATTAGAACATTGTACTTCAGTCTTTCCTGTGAGAGCGTGAGCAGCTGCATCTTTAAATACTGTGTAAATCCTGTTAAGGTCACAAAAATCACAAATCGTTAAATATGTTTGGAATTAATTAGCTTTTTATCTAATGAGAAAATTGTGATATAATACTAAAATATTTGACGACCTGTTTACAACAGAACTGTTGTATGTAAAAATTATTTGTAGTTTATAGTAAGATTCCATCCCGTTCATTTCTGAAAAGCATTCAAAGTCTGAGCCACCCCATATATGCTACTGGAGGATTCCAGTCCTTATCTAGCAGGAGTCAAGGTGCATGGTGGAGCTTATTGTGTTAGCAAAAACCAACCACAAATTAGATTTTTTTGTTAGTTCCTCATAGTAGTCTGCATCGTGACCTAAACATGTCTTTATGTATGTGCAAGGAGAGAACCGAATGACATTTTAGATGAAAGGGGTTGTGGGGTGTTATCTTATGAATTTTTCATGGTGGGTTCAGTAAGGTCATGGGTGATTGTCCTCCTTGAATTTTCCTGGCCTGGCAATTATTGATATAGACACAGAAATTTCTCTCTTCTCCTAATAGCTTACCTTAGCGGAGAATCTTAAGAATTGGTCCTGACATGCTAATAAATCTGTGACACGTGGGAGCAGAGAGCAAAGTTCAGAATTGCTTAAATTGTGAAGGGGCAGGTGGGAAACAGACAGCTTGGACCCATGAATTTGGTACAGAGCAATTGTACAGGCTCGGTTGTTTTTCCGATTGATATGACATCAATTTCACTAATTTGAATGCTCCTCTGCCTAGTTTACTTGGTATTGGTGGGCAGGAGGAGGAATGAATTTTCTTCTAGCTTCCACTCATAGTATTTCTTCTATTTCTTTTGTATGTCTTGTTTTGATTTAATTTTGGTATGTCTTGTCACAGTAGGCTGTATTCTCTGTATGCATAAGGGAAGAGTATGTTAACAGTGTAAAATACTATAGATTCTGCTATTTCTTGATAATAACCTTAAATTTCTTCATCTTTATTTTGTGGCCATCATGCATTTCACAGAATAATATGAAATTAGAATAAATTAAAATACAAGTTAAGAGTAAGTATAGGATGATGAGGGCTTGTCAGGTGTTTAAAGTAAAATATTTTGTCTCTCTGGAATCCACGACTAACATACCTTGCTGTGTGAATCACTGACAGGGAGGTCATGCCTTGGTCTGGCTGTGGGCATTTCACTATGCAAGAAATGTGTATTTCTTGGTTCTGCTGAAGTTTAATTGACATGTTTGAGTTACTTTCTTTGGAGTTTCTGCAACTTCTTTTTGAATTTTTTGCTTCTCTGTTTCTCATGTAAGAGATTCTAGACTACCTTTAATACTTTGCAGGCTTTTTCTTTTCTACTGCTCTCACCTGGTGCTCTTGTATTTAAAATGCAGATGAAGCTGAAGGAAGAACTGATATATTTCCTGCATCATGTTTGCCAGTATGTAGTGCAAACAATGAAAATGGGCCACTGAATGCTAATTTCATACTGGTGCTTCAATAGATGGCATACAGTGTTTTCTATGAAAAGGAAATGTCATGGGGAAGGCTTTATTGTCACTCCTATCTGTACTTTTGAATTTCTGTCTTTTGCTGCAGCGTATCCGTACATTGACCCTGGGCTGCCTTCTGCCATCAGAATAGCTGAACAGCTGGTTTTGATGTCTGACATAATGCTCTTTACCGCCAATCTTAGTGGATAGCAACTGAAACGTGCATATGATCTTTCCCTATATACATGTTCGCATGTCCCTGATGTACTGCCACAGGCATATCACAGACAGCTGCATAGCCGACGCTGGGCAAAACCTGTTAGTACCACCACTGAAATAATTATTACCTTGGAGCAAGTTCTGTTAAGTAGATAAAATACTTCTGTTAAGTGGAAGGAATGTGGAAGCGAAAAGAAAAATAGAGGGAAGGGCTCACCTGCTTTGTTATTTCATTGCTGTGAGCCTTCTGAGCACATCTGCAGTGTATGAAAAGGAGGGGAGCTACTCAAGAGGAGAGCACTGGGGTTTTATTTCTGTGCTTTGAATACAAATTGTCAGGGGATATCTGGGGAGGCCTTTCTGCTCTGACAGTTGAAGGGATTGCTTGGTCGAAAGAAAGATAATTGCCTCTGAAATGCTTCTGTCAGTGTAGATGGAACACCCAACTGTTGCTTGTGCTGTGATGGCAGTAGCCCTCCAGGTGCAACCCTCGGGCAGGCATATGTGTAAATCACAGCTCCAGCGTGCTTGAAGGTGTTTGTCAGTTGTCAAGCCACGCCGCGCTGGGTTTGCACGGGTGAAGTGGTAACTGCTGTAGCCTTTGATGGCTCTTGGGTCTGTCTGTCTCTTGCCTTCTTGCCTCTGCCTCCTCTTGCCACAAGTGCTGCTCTCTGCAATAAACAAGTTTCTGTTACTCTGATTATTCTGTTATTATTCTGATTAATCTGCACTGTTAGGTGTTATCTGTAAGACACTGTTAAGCATCTGTTATTGTTTATATGTGACTAAATTGAGGGCCAGGTCCTGTTATGCTAGGCACTGTACTTTCACAAACAGTGTGAAGAGCCCCTGCATGCAATAGTTTGTGACCTAGGACTCTTTATCTATATGTCTTGTATACTTTTCTGGCTTTTTTCCTCCTGTAATCTGTATTTTAACATTATTTCTGGCATTTCAGTTTTGCTAAGACTCATGATCTCGTTTGGAATTTTATCTAGTGCATTTTGGGTTTGCTTTCAAGAGACTTTTTTTTTCTTTTTCAATAGGCTCTGGCTCTGGTTGGTTCAGAGGAAGATATGAAAATATTGCCTGTGAATGCATTTCTGAATCTCAGAAGTCACAGATAATCCCAAAATTATTTTGAAAAATGAATTGTTTTAACCAACTATTCATATAGAGCCCAGTCACAGTTATGCCTGGTCTGTGTGTTTCACCTGCAGCCATCAAATGTGTAGGAACATGAGAATCCCAGATAACCTGCATTTTTGGTGGACAGGTTATTGAGTCCCTGTCCAGAGGTGTCCTGTCACGGTAGAGCTGAGCATATCAGTGCCTGCTTTAATGTGCCTGTCGCCTAGCATGTGTATACATACGTGAAGGAGTTGGATCATATGGGATCATAAAATACAGGCTACATAAAATGCGCTGACAGTGTTGAGAATAGCAGAAACCAGCGCTGCCAGCAAGGAGGCAAAGGAGCCTATGCGTGGTGGCGTTTCACTGGAGGCAGGAGGACCCAGGCATGCAGTAGCCAGGATGTCTATGAAGAGGACACACAGCCAGGCTCTCCTGCCGGTTCCCACAAGAGCACCCCCAATCATTAAGTATATCCAGTTGCTTTTGAACTAACTAAAGTGATACAGAATGAGAATTTTTTTTTTTAACTATGCGTGATTAAATTCTGAAACTTACCTCTATAGGATGTTTTGGCTGCCAGAAACATATTTTAAGGGGGGGGGGGGGGGGGCACTAAAGGTGGGTCAGGGTGGATTCTAGATGAAAAAAAAAGAAAACAAGAGTAGTAGCCCACATGCAAATCATGTGGGCCATCATAGACGTTTCAGATTCAGAAATCACGAAATAGCTATTATGAAATTCACGATTATTAGGAAGTTTATACCAAGGGAGAAAATTCTGTTTGTTTTTATTGTTAAGAATGCATTTCTGCCAGGGGCCAGGACCCTGAACTTTGATCTGCTGTTCTGACCTGGTACAGCCATTAATTCTGTTATTCTCTGACTACCTGTGTGTGGGCATAGAGCCGCTGAACTCGCTCTTTACATTTGACTTCCAAAAGCAGCCTTAGATTATGTGGCCAAGTCAGCTGCTACAGAAACATGCCTTTTATTTCCTGTGATTTTCCCATTTGAGCGGTTTCTTCATCGTCTGAGCCTGTAGGTTTCACACAAGATAAAACTGAACTTGTGTGGCACGGGTTAAAGGAAGGGGCGGTGAAGAGGAGCAGAGAAGCAGAGCAAGGGGTCTGGCTGCAGAAAGGAGCTGCTTTCCCAGTGCTGCTGGGCTGAGAGGAGGGACAGGGCTGGAGAGCAGGGGGAGGAAGAATGGCTGCTGGCAAGGTAAGGCTGTGGCCATCCCTTCCTCTCCCCTTGAGCAGCAGCTGCTCCCCCACTCTCCGTGTGCTGCCTTGGTTGCAGTGGTCCCTGCTGAGCTCCTTAGGGTGCTGTGAGCAGGCAAGGATGAGGGTGCTTGGTGGTCTGGCAGTGCTTGTTGCTACAGCAGCTGTTCCCCACCTGTGGGGAAGGGGTGGTGGCCACCAGCTGCCAGCTGGACCGTGCTGTCATAGGGGCTGACAAGCTTGGGCTGTACAATTATGGAATAGTTAATGGTTGGTTGGGAGGGGACCTCTGGGGATCATCTAAAAATTTGGGTGTCTGATGGTTCAGGATCTCAGCTGAGGGAGGATGGACTGGTCAGGCCCACCAAGCTTGTGCTGGTGACTGGCCAGGTGTGATGAAGGCACGGTGGCAGCATTCTCTGTCAGTTCTTTTCTGTATCTGCTGTAGTTGGCTAGATGCATAGCAATTATCTAGATGAAAGGTAAAAAAGATTAAAGTGGTGGAATAAAATCAACATTAAACAAGTGGTTGAAGAGCCTCCAGTGCTTCCAAATTACAGGACAGAGCTGTGGAAAGAAGAAGAGAACAGCTAGAGAGCAGCTCAGACTGATGTACCCTTTTTTCAATGTTAATTTTTTCTTTACATCTCCAGATTTAAAACATGCTCTCCCTGATATCAGGCTCATAAAAACATGCATCCAGTTTTCAGCATGAAGGTGGATATGACCAAGTGAAGCTGTAGAAGAAAGTAAATATGAAGTTCACATTTTTATCTTCAGTAAAAGTGAGCATGCTGTCAAGAGAATCTGTAATTTTAGAACTCCTAACATTTCCCTGAGCATTTAAGGAATCTGCCCTGAAGGTAAGAAAAGACCAAGAGACCAAGACTCTGACCAAGAAGAAAAGTTCTCACTGGGTTTGATTACTGCTTGTAATCATCAAGCACATCTTCTGAAACCCCTCACCTTAAAGGCAGCTTCCTGTAGGTATAGGTCTGTGCTTCTGTGAATCTGTTTTGGACGGAATCTCTAGGATATATCCTACTTCTTCTTTTCTCTCTTTAATGCTTTCTGCAACCATTAAACCATGCCCTCCTTGCTGAATAGTTTAATACTGGGCACTCTGTCTCGCTGAGATGAAGATAAGGACAGTCCAGTTCTTCTGTTACTTTACTGTGTCTGGGATACAGTGCTTCCTGTTAATCCAGGATTCTGCATTCTTTTTCAGCAGAATGCTGATGTTACTGAAGGTGAAATCAGCAGTTGTAGGGGCACAGTTCTTTCCAAAGTGGAACTTCAGAAAAGCAGTGGTTGTGGTGTCCCTAAAATATTGTTGGTTTTCCACCTGCTGCTTCTGTCCTCTTCCCTTTTCTCCCTGCACCAGTTACTGTTAAAATAGAAGGTGCTGTTGACTTGTATCTGTAATGATGGGGTCTGTTTTAGCTAAACTGCAGCCAAAACCAAAATGCAGTGACCCTTGAAAGGAGAGTTCACGCTGCACTAGGTGCAGTCAGTGCTGTGCTGAAAGCAGTGTGATGCCATTTTTTGGGTGAGAGAGGATGAGCTGGAAGGCAGGATACTTTGCAGTGATTCATATTATCACTTGCAGCTCTTCCAGCTGCAGGGCTGGGGTGGGGCTGCAGGCTTAGCTTGCTCTCTGTGTATTCCTCGTGCCTTTTCCAGCTCATAGTAGTTCCTGTGCTTCTTTTGAGTATTTAGCTGTACTCAGAGCACTGAGTAGCAAGGCACTCAGACCCTTGCTCTTTATACGTGTTGTCATACATTCTCTGTTTAGCGTGCTAATACTTATTAATAGGTAACATTACTTGGTTTGAATACCCTTGTCCCTCTTGGGATTGGGGGTGTGTGTGTGTGTGTGTTGAGTGCACCAGTGAATTAATTCACTTTGGTGACCAGACTGAAATACAAACAGAAGATGTCTTGGACCAAAAGCAAAATCAGATCAGCAGCCTCATGTGACTCTTTAGCCTACCATGCAACTACCCCTTGACAACCTGTGCTCAGGCCAGAGAAAACCATGGGCCAGAAAAATAAAGAAAAACAAGGATGTGACTGGTCAAGAGTGAGTTGTGTTGGCAGAGCTGTGTTAGGAAGATTAGCCACCATCTGTTCACCCGAATCCTGCACCTGGCTCTAGACTGTGCCACTGTTCAACCAAGTGATGAGCTTACTCAAAATATTAAAGAATTGCAGGGTTAAGTAATAAGGCTCTGCAGTCTCCCAAATGTTCTGCTTTCCTTTTAGTTTTGTAATAATCCCTGTGAAATAATTGCATGTGGTACTATAAAATGTTCTTATCATGTGTGTGGATTTAATATAAAAATTAAAGGGAGCACATTGGTCTGTGCTTTTCTTTTAGTCTTTGCGCTTCCCTTTCTGACTACTTTAGTGATGTTTGTGTTAAGTACCACGTAGTGGACCATGCTTGATGAAGTACCTTACTCATCTTGTTCTTCTCAGATAATTATTTTTGCAAAAGAAGACAGCTGGAATATATATTTCTGTGAGTAGTTTTCGGTATTTGTAGTCATGGCTAAGATTTTTTTGCCTCTCTGATTTCTGCTTAGTATAGAGCTGATTCTGTTCTTTTCCCTTCCTGTGGACTGAAGAGCAGTCTGTGGCACTGACCCAGTGGTGGGTGAGATTATTCATAGTGAAACCTAGGAAATTCCGCTTGGAAAAGAGGGATTTCAGTCTGGGTGGTAGGAGAGGGGTTGCAACAACTGTCAGCAACCACTTTCCCCTTCAAAAGCTCTGAGCAGGGACTGAAAAGAGTGGTAGAGCGGTTCATCTCCAGGCTGGTAAAGGTTTCCCAGACATGAAAATACAGTCTCATACTGCAACAGCTTGGAAAGCATCAAAAATCCCAAACGTAGCCTAAACATTATACCTTCCTAAGTATTTCTTTAATATAGGGTTCATAATTTCTTAATGGAATGTGTGTTCACAAGAAAGAAAAATCCATCACTACATCTTTGGTATTTGTACTGTAGTACTCAAATCTCTTTTGCCTGGCTTTCAATGCAGTAAGACAACTTTTAAGTGCTCTAATTAGAGCTGGCCTCTCGGCTTTGGTGGCTGCAGCAGTGCACAACCAAACAATTCAGGTGAAGTTAACTATGCTGAAAATGCGATGGAGAAAGGGAGTTGGGAAATAATTTTTTTCATACGTGTTTTTCTGTATTATACTTGGAGATACCAGCTTTCTCCAATAGCCATGTTTCTTTGGTCATTTTCCTATAGCGATGTTTAATAGGTATACTTGAACATCGTCCTTTTCAGATAGTGTGCAGGTGATGACTGCTGCTTTCTTTTACGTTAGAACTTAATGCTCCGGCTTCTCAGTTACTGCAGAGGGAAAAGGTAAGCTGCTTCTCATGGTCTGGCCAAGGGCTCTCTGGCCCTACCTTCTGAGAGATGCACGTCACTGGCGCTGTCCTGCCAGTTGTACCTGCACTTTTTTAGCTCGTGATTGTTTCCCTGGAATTACAGCCAGTCAAAGACTTGGGCATTAAGCAATCGTAGGGCTATGGTGGACCACCTTCCTGGCTCGACAAACAAGCAGGCATCGTGCTTTGCAAACAGATGGACAGAGGTACAGGCAGCCTAGAGAGCATGTGTGCAGCAAGGGTGGATGTTAAGGTCAGAATTTCTCAGACAAGAATGTCGAAATTGCTGTGCCCTACTTATCCAACTGTGAGCTGGATTAATGAAAGGGAGAGTTTAGACAGAGAAGTACCTTGGGTACATTTAGTGGGAGAAGAGAGAGATGTTTTCTTTTGTATCTGTACAGGTGGTCCTTTTGAAGGAAGCCAAAATAAGCTTCCTCACCTGGGCAACGGCCTGAATAGGTTGGCAGGCTGTGAGTCCATTTTCAATGTGTGTAAAGAAAAGCGTAACAGTTTGCCAGTGTACAGCCTTTAATTTGTTTTTTCTTAACAAGTTTCTTCTTTGGCCATTGAGTTAGGCTGGGGCCTAATAATTTTTTTTCTTTTAACTGTAGGCAGTTCTAAAGCAGCAAACTATTAATAGTGAAATATTGGTTTAGAAGAACACTAATGCACAGGGGATTCTAGAGCAAACGAGGCAATGCTGTCAATGGCTCAGATTGTTCTTAATTACAATAATGGCATTATAGGAGCTGCAGTTGCTGTCGGGCACAAAAGAAGGTAATGATAATGTCAGAGTGCTCAGAATAAATGCAGTATAATGTATTGCAGTGCTGGATTCAAAAGATGATATGCCTAACTTGTCGTCAGGGTGCATGAAGAAGAAGAATGGTAAAAGCCCAGAACAGTTTTTGTTGTAACTATGTAGTTCAGGGTTTGGTGTTTTGTGTTGTGTTTTTGGGGAGTTTGGGTGGGGGTTTTTTGTTTGTTTTTTTTGTCTTGTTTTTTTGTGTGGCCTCTTTTCAGGCTTGAGAAGAAATGTCAGGTCCTGTGTTTAAATGATATGTATTAATTTTACTAGAAGGTGTGATCACATCTGTCCTCCCCACTTGGAATAAAGAAAATCACCCTTGCTTTGAGAAGGAGATATGTATTGGCTCAGTACTGTCATACCCTCAGCACATTTGATACTGATCCTGTTAGAATAAAAGGACATGAATATGGTAGATTTGGCTCAGAGTCAGAATTTGCCCCAGTAGCCTCTGGAAATAATGTCCAGATCTATGTGATACATGTGAATCCCTATTTTATTACAAGACAAAAAAAAATTCAACTCTGAGTTTTGGGGATGTTTCAAAGCTGGATTTGAATTTTATGGCTAGAGTCCAAATCTGAACTGTAGCGCCTGACCTTTTTAAGACCGTGTGCTGTGCACTCAAATTCATTTCTGAAGAGGAAGAGATTTTACTGTTTTACTGCAAAATAAAACATGCAGCGAAGCCGCTTGTGGTCTTGGATTCTGATATAACTGCTTTGATATAATTCTCAGTTATAGGTAAGAAGAGATAATAAGCTGGAAGATAGTGGTGGTGTTCCTCCTTATACCACGAGTGTTCAGAGTGACTTAGTATCTTCCATACTTCCTAAAAACTCATGGCAGTGGTGGGTTGGATTGGAAAAAAATAGTCAACATCCTGTTGGCTTGCATCTTTACTATTTTCTTCATGTTTAACTGACTTGAAATAGTTACTCACAAATGAAACAATTTACATAGATCCGAATAAATATTTTTTAGGAGTAGTTGTCTCATGCACAGGATGCCAGTGTGCTTTGTAAAGAAAATTTCTCCTTAACAGGACAGCAGGGTGCAGGTGCTCTATAGGGCACAAGGTGGCTCCAGTTCACGAGGAAAGCTGGTGTGAGTGGAGTAAGTGCCAGGAACTGGTTCACAGGAATCGACTAGAAGTGTGTCAGAATGGAGTGCAGCATTTTGCTGTGTTGCAGGTCTGGCATTTTGAATATGAACTGAATCTTAATGGGTCTTTGGGAGAAGACTCTGCCTAGTCTTAGGGTAGGACCTAGTAAATTTAGATTGCATTTTGCATGTCTCATTTAATTTTTGAAGGAGTTACCCTAGTGGATCTTATCAGATCTTCTGAGCTATGTTGCTTTTGTCCGAGTAAAAGGTAACAGCTTCATGTACAGAACAGCACTCCCGGGGTAAGCTACGGAGAAAACAAGAGTTGGTGTGTGCAGTAAGAGAAGAAATGTAAAGTAAGCTAGGCAACGGATAAAACAGAGATTCAGAGGTTTATGAGAAAGGTTTTTATCAAGCAGGTCATTCAAATTTAATGGATAGAGGAGAGAACAGAATTAGTTGATAAGAAAACCCTGTATTATAACCAGGCTTAATCAAAAATGCTTTGTGTCTATTGTTGGTCTTTTGCTCTGTAACAAAAGCATTTTTGTTTTCAGTCTCTTAGAAGTGAATTACTTGTCCATTTCTATTTCCAACATAATAACAGCTGCTATTAGTCTGCCATTACACAGAACATCTTCATCTGAGCGTTTCTAAACACCTGAGAGTTTTTGAGTGAGGACAGAAAAGGAGAAATGTTTGTTTTGTCAGTACCATCTGCTTGGGGCAACTGAGGCAGAAAAAGGTGAATTGAGTTGATTTACTTACATGAACTTCTGTAGGGTAAGAAGTAGAAACCAGCAGCATTCGTTTAGTCTTGGTCCATTAGATAGCACTTTGTGCCGTTCGCAGTTTTTGTTGGTTTTTTAACTCTGTTTCATGTCTTGATACAGTTTAGATTTTTGTATGAAACAAATTGGTAACTGGCCTGTTTGGTGTTTTTTTTTTTGTTGTTTTTTTTTGGGGGGGGGGGGCATGGGGGGTTGTTTTTTTTAACAGCAGCTCATCTGGTGTTTTAATATTTTTGTGTGAACTAGGCAGAAGCTTTCTGGGGTTTGCATTTTTAAATATGCTTTACATACTGTTGCAGCAGGCATTATATTAGATAAATATATGAAAAACCAGCATTTCTTAATGTGATTTTAACGTCTGTCCCAGAGAAGAAGGATTTCGTTAAGAGGTTTAAGCTGTTTTGCTTAATAACAATCTTTCTCAATGTCAGGTGTTAAATTCATAAATCTAACTTTTCCACATTATTTATTTTAAAAGTCTTGAAGCTTATAGTTTTCCTCTCTAATGTTAAATACAGCAAAACAGATTAGGTACAAGAACTACACAGAGTTAGTATTAAAAATAAAATAGTGCAAAGTACCATTTTGACTTAGTAGATCATCTGTATTTTCAGTTTTACAAACAAATTTTATCAGAAGTTAGCTGTGGGCATGATTACAATTAGGAACTCCCCGTATTAGATCTCATGCCTTTGTTCTTCATTCAGACAGAAAGCCCATTAAGGTCAAAGAAGGTTTTGACTGAATAAGGAATACAACAACTGGCTCAAGTTTTAGTACATATAGGGCCAGATTGTGGGTCACGGCCAGCTCAAAAGTGTACAGCTCCAGTGATTCCACATCTTGTGCATAATAGGCAGATCCTTCGCACTGTTATGATGGCGCTTTATTAACATGTCAAATACAGAAGAAAAAAACCTGACAATTTTATGGCTGCTCAGAATCTTATTAGCATGTCTTAATGTTTTGTATTTCTGAGCTGAAATTATGCAAATATGTCTTCAAAAACATTTCCCTGTTTTCATGAGAATGTGAAGAAAATAGAAGTAATCAAAAATTGGAATTAAATACTCAAATAGTTTGGCCAATTAATAAATCTGCAGTTGCAGAGTAGAAGATCTGTGGGCTGGAGCTGGCTCTTAACTTAATGTTAACTTACATTTAATTAGCCAGACCAGATGGAAGCTGGCTAAGCTTCGCATGAAGGCTTGTGGGAAAAAGACATAATCTTCCATTTTGTCAAAGGAACTAATACCACAGATTAAAGGTCGGTGTTCTTTTCAGAATTTGAAGACTGGATGCATAGTGGCCGATGGCAAGAAACAGCAAGGGCACTAACAAATTAGCTTAACCCCTAGATGACTAGTATACCAGCTCTGCTTCATTTCTTTCCCCAGTTCAAACCATTGGTCTCTAGTTTCAGTAATAAATCCCAGAGAGATAAGAATGTCTGTAAATTTTATTCTTTTGTCAGGGAAGTAGAGTCATCTGTAGGCAGTTAGCATGGATAGAGAGATGAAGCTCTGGGAAAGGTTTTCTTACTCAACCGAGTAAAAATTCATGCTGTTCAGATGCTAAGCACTTGGGATCAGGCTGACAAACCACTTAATGCCTTGCTTAACAATAAGCATGCAAGTAGACAAGTCAAGTAGACAAGTCAAGAAACCATTCATGTGCTCAAAGAGGTGCGTACATGGATCAAGTCAGAGTGTGCAGAGCTTAAGGACTAAATCAGGCACATACTACGTTAAGGCTTGAAAATGTAGTCGAAAGCATGAACAGGATCTGTCAGACTGAACCTTAGGCATAGCTGCAAGAAGTCACACATTTAAAAAAAATAGGGAAATTAGAATCCATTAAAGAAAGAAGGAAAGAGGTTAGGTTATGCTAGTTTGAGCATTTAACCGGTCCTTGGGGATACTTCCTAGTGGTTTCAGCAAGGTAGGAGAGTTCTTTCTGAAGTGGAGAATAACTTACATACCAAGAAAATAAGGCAAACTTAGCGTTACCATGAAACATCGAATGCCACATTGCTTGTGCCGAAAGTAAAGTAACCCTCTGCAGTAGGTAATTATTATTATAACCTCCTTTGGAAAGGAGTCTGGGAAATCAGCACCTGCTTTTTGAATCGGGCTTGCTTCTATTTTGCAAAACTCTTTTGCAACTAGACCATCTTGCCTACTTTGTCAGATCTAAACTTTCCCATAGTGGCCAAAAATTGACTGCCATTTGATGGCTGTATCAATTAAGTAAAATTATTTGAATGAGATTGGGTCAGTTCTTACAAAGATTAGAGTCTTGAAAATCTCTGTTAATAATCTGTGCTTGCTGACAGTCCCAGGAGAGAGGGCTGGGGAACTGAATGAACATGAAAACTCTGCAAGCTGTGGTTGCCTTGTGTAGATCGAGTTTTGATCTACATGGTGAGGTGAGGAAATCTGTGTGGCTGTTTACTGTAGCATTCTTAGAGCGTGGATAAATGCAAGACTTCAGCCCCACGCTCTGCAAGGTGCACAAATTTTAAAAAAAATAAATCTAGGGGGGAAAGCTTTTCTACTATCTCAGTTGAATTGGAGCACATACTGATTTGGAATCCAACCAAGTACTTTGAAAGCTGTATTCACATATATGTTGATGCTTTCGTTTCTTTTCATATTTTTAAATAATTATATCCTGGGGATGGAAGAAAAGTAATTTTACTGTCCACCATTTACTAGACCACATTTATCTACAGTTACCAAATGGTGGCGTTGGAGTGACCACAGTTATTTTCCATTTTGAGTTACTGACATATTTCAGATACCACTTGGTGACAAAATATTTGAAGGGAATGTTACATTTAAAAACTATTGTAGTTGCAGACCATGGAATTAGCATTTAGTTATCAAGTGGCTCACTTCAGCTGTTGTAAACCCAGAGAAGCATAGGAGTAGGTAGTGCACTCTTGGGAGAAGTGTAGGTAATATGAAATTATTTTTTTTTTTTACTTGTCAGAAAAAACTTAAAATTGTACATCTAAACCCAGCTTCTGTTTTCTGATAAATGCCCACTGCTTCATATGGAGAGTATAGTATAGCCCAGTAGGATTTGTCCCAACAAGTACATTTGAAGAGAACATTTAGGAACAAAGTCATTCATTTACCTTCGATAAGTGTGTTGTATATCTTCGGGTAGGGATCACATTCAGCTTTGTATGGGCATGAATACAAATTCTACGTTCATTAAACTCTGTTACAAAAAACACTGTTGAAATCGAAAGAGTTTGGGAGCTGCCCTTTTCATGGAAGTACTGTGCAGTGTGAAACCTGCCAAAAACTAATGGATCGTTTGCAGGAAATTGGAAGTTAAAAGTGCATGAGTCAGTCTACTTCAAGGCTGAACAGTTTCCACTGAACTTAAATAATGAATGCCAAAACCTAAAGACAGTACAATCAGCTGCAGCAGTTCTCTTCAGTTGTTTCATCCAGGCACTGTAGAGGATTCTATGTTTAGGAGAGTCCTCCTTGTCTTTCAGTTCGTCAGCCTTTAAAAGTGTTAGCATACATTGTCATGACTGTCGTTGAAATCTTTGCAGAAGAAGCAGCAGCCCAAGTGTTTTTATTTTTGCTTCACATCAGTTACTACAGAGTATGGGCTAGAATGTGCAGTTTCAGGGATTTCATCTGCAGAAAGCAACCACCCACTTTTGTGATGTAAGTCTCCAGAAAAGGAGAAGATAGTTTCTTTATTCAGAAGTTATACATGTTAGCTTCACAGTTTCATCTCAAAGTACACAAGCAATTTACTTTCTGGTGTGCACAAGGATTTCAATGTACGTAATTAATACATCAAACATCAGATAAGAGAAAAGACAAAATAATTCTCAACAGTTTTGCTTTGTAACAGATCCTGTGCCCAGAGCATATTTGTGCAATACCACTTTTTACCAGGTTACAGGATGAACCTAACTCTTTGTGGAAATTCAAGAAAAGAGTGAGACGTTCCTGTATATGCACATGGCTTAGATTTCCTTAACGTGAGTTACTTGATGTCTGTTTGTGTAAAGAGTGGTTGAGGGCATGCATGGCCTGCTGGATTCTCTGCTCAATCCTGTGCTATTGCAGTGAGCAGGTGGTCTCTGATTTGTATCAATGGTTGAACCTTCTGAGCATTTCTGAGTTGGAGGATCACTATGTGTACTAGAACCTTGGCCTTGGGACTTTGGGTTCATACAGGCAGTGTGATGGGAGGTGGGTGGTGTGTCTCCATCCACTCGCAATTGCTCGTGGCAGTGTCGTTGCTGAGCCACAAAGATCAATGTGCCTGGAGTCAGAACTACAGGATGGCTGAGGTTGGAAGGGGCCTCTGGAGGTCACCTGGTCCAACCCCCCTGCCCAAGCAGGGCCTAGAGCTAGTGTGTCCAGATGGATTTTAAATATCTCCAAGGATGAACACTACAAACTGGCAGCCTATGCCGATGCTTGGTCACACTCACAGTAAAAATGTTTTTCCTGATGCTCAGACAGAAGTTCCTGTTGTTTTGGTTTGTGCCCATTACTTCTGGTCCCGTCACCGGGTACTGCTGAGGAAAGGCTGGCTCTGCCTTTTTTACAGCCTCCCCTCCGTTACTTGTGCACATTGATACGATCCCCCTGAGCCTTCTCTTCTCTAGGCTAAACAGTCCCAGCTTGCTCAGCCTCTCATGAGAGATGCTCCAGGCCATTAATCACCTTTGTGGCCCTTCACTGGACTCTCTTCAGTAGCTCCATATGTCTCTTGACATATGGATGGGAGACTCCAGAACTGGGCACAGTACTCCAGGTGTGAAAGTGCGTGTGCAGAGCTCTCCCCTGTGTCTCTGCTGCTTTTCCACCACGCACAGCATCCATGCAGCTCTTCAGCTGTGGCTTGGCCAAGGGTATGGGCATGAGGTTTTAAGAAAATTTGAGTATGTTGCCATATGAAATTCATATGAAGTTGGCCAAATGTTTCTTGGTGAGATTTTGTCTGAGTAAGCTTAACATTATTTAGAAAAGCAATTAACCACTTTTGCAAACAGAGAATAGTCCTGGATCAGGAGGAAAGCATTTGTATTTTTGGGATTTTTTTTTTTTCTTCCTTCTTTCTTTTTTCTTCAGTTAGATGGAAACATGACTGAGGTTTTCAAAGCCAGCTAGGGAATTTGGCTGTGTTGACTCAATATGACATTCTGTTGCCAAGTCTACTATTTAGCTTTGAAAATCCCAACCTGGAATGTGCCCACCTAAGAGCATGCCTCCTAAATAATGGCTACAGACTCAAATGTATTAATTTACATGTATGGACCAGAGTGCAATTTCTGTTCCCTTTGCCCCCAAAAGGGTAGGTATTTCCTCTGGGTGTTTCATTGGAGAAGACCATCTAAAGGTTCCAGGTATATCTTACCATTTCAGGTCTTGAAAGAAAAGCTGAATTACACCAGTGGGTATAAGTATCTGACAGTTTTCTAATGTTTGTAATCTAAATAGGAATGATAGATTTTTATTTCTTTTTTTAATTTAGTATTTCACTTCATAAGCTTTTTTTTTTTATAAATAGCAACTATCTCTCTTCTATCTGCTGGTTAACCTAGAAACAGGCAAGCACTTGCTGGCCAGAGATGTACAGCTGTAGACAAGTATGAGACGCATATGATGGCTTTTCAGAATGCTCTGCCAGCCTCCAACGATTTGTCATTGGCAACTCTTTTTATGTACGTTTGTTAAACCTGTCTCCAAGTATTTCCTTGGGTGAATTTTCCTGTTTGGCCTCTGACCATGTGAAGTTTTTGGTACCTTCAGTATGCTACATTAGGAGTTTCTCAGTTTTACCATGAGCTTTCTGAAGACCCATCCATTAGAGCGGTTGTATTTTCTGGTTTTCTGAGTGCACACTCCCTCTTCACCTTCTCTGCTGAGTGATCCTGTGATCCGGAGTGGGCGTGTTTTCATGTGCACAGCAGGATTTTAGAAAGTTCTAGCATTAATGCTGTAGTTTCATGAATCTTACAAGCAGACTGAAAGGTGGGAGTCCAACTCTGATTGTAACCCCTGGGGTGTCTCCTGCCTTGAGACAATTCAAGAATTTGCGCAGCTGTGGAGGGAATGAGATTGGGAGCTGGCACAGGTTAAAACTAGCCTTGTTTTGTTGACTGGTTGGTTGGTTTTAATCCGAAACTCTTTCCTGATGTGATTTATCATAAGGCCATGTGAATGTTTGTGCAAGAGATGATGATCATGTGGGAGTAAGAATGAGCAACAACTTTGGGAAGAAAGTGCAATCACCCTTTTCAAAAGCGGTGGACATGGCACAGGTTCCTGTGTTAGGTTTGGATATTTAATTATTGTGTGCCTCAGTTTCCAGATATGTGAAATGGAGCCGTGTCAGGGAATCAATTTGAAAGACTATTTGAGCTTTCTAGATGAAAAATGTGAAGGATTATTAAGTGTGAATGTGGTGAAAGGCTTAGCAGACAGGTGTGGCTTAAAGAACTGGTTTGAAATCCAGTAATTTAGTTCTAGGTTTAATTGAAAGTTGTAATCCCAGCAATTGGTGCCAATGTCTTCTAGGATTTAAATCTAACGCACTGAAGCATGTAATTTAAGGCTTTACAGAACAGTGTTAGCACAGATACGCTTATCACTCAGCACGTGTTAGTATTATTCCTGTGGAATGCTCTTAATTAAAATCCAAGAGTTGCTTACAGAGCATTTGATGCTTGCTATCATGAGCACTCAGTCAAGTTAGCAGAAAAATAATTTTAAAATATGAATGATTATTCTTGGAGTTACAGTGTAATTGGCAGATGCTTTCATAACTGATGTTGTCATTAACATACAGGAGGTTTCGGCAAGAGACTCCTTGTTGATCAAATGACTTCTGTTTTCATTTTCAAAATCCTAATATTAGCTTTAGTATGAGGAAAGGGAGTTTAAGTTGGTACAGCAGAAAACAGGACGCTTCTGCAGCAAAATAGCCACTGGGGCACGTTTAGTTTACACATTGTACTCTGACATCTCATACTTAAAATCTAGATCTCTTGTGGAAAAGTTACACCCAGAAAATCTCTTGATAAATTGGAGAAAGTTTTTGGGTTTTTTTTGAGGGGGAGGAACACACACCAAAATAAGTGTTTTGTGATAGGCTATTGCATAATTATCAGAAAGAAAATTCTTTCTGAAATTTTCCATGGTTTTTTTTTGGCTGGTGTATAGTCAGTGCTTGGTAGATAGGGTTAATTGTTTCAGTGTGAGCAGCTGAAGCTTTAAATATGAATTCTAACTTGTTGACCCCATTAATCATAAAACTGCCTGACCTATCTTGCTTACTGTAACACTGCTTTTTTTTAATTGATGAGTCATGAGCATGTATTAAATGCAATTTCTTTTTTTAAAAAAAAGCCCTGCTTGCATCTTAAAGATTTTGTAAGCTAAGAATTTAGCATATGTATGTCGATACATATTGCAGTGGGCTTATGATATAACAGCTTCAATGAAAACTAGATCCAAATTAGAGTAGACTTTGAAAAAGGGTTGTGGGCACATGTTTCTGGGAGTGGCTGGAAGAACTTACTGTAGGGGAAGGTTCAGTCATGTGTGTGCTCTACCTAGAAACCAGTTAGGATGATGTTTCTGGTTAAATCAAGATGCAGAATTTCAAGCAAGGAACCAATGAATATGAAAATTAATTTTTGTGTTTACCCAAAAAGAAAAAACTCCAACTATGCTCTAATTCATTTTCTTTGCTTTGCCTTCCAAAAGTATTTTTAGAAATTAAATAAAAAGCATTGAAGTATTTCAACAAAACAGTTGGCTGGTTTTTTTGGTGTGTGTTGTTTTTTTTTTTTTTATAATGCCATTAAAACTTATTTGGAGAATAAAACAAACCTCTTGAGGACCAAAACCCTGCCCTCTGCTACAGCCAGCACTTATGGGACCACGGAGCTGTTTAACCCGCTCTGTGCACAGTAATCATAGAGTCAGAGCTGAGAGACAACTGAACAAAGACCAGTGACAAGATTTAATTCTATCTGTTGCTCAGTTCAAAAGCAAGTGTGTTTTGAAGTCCATAGCCTTTTAAATGTATGAGATATTTAACTTCTGTACGTCTGTGGAGCTGTTTTGCTGCAAGGCACAGGGCATGCTGCCGCATTATTATTTCATAGTGCTTCAGAGAGCTGCAGTGGATCCTGGCAGTGCTGTCTGTGGGCAGCAATCCCCCTGTGAGTGGGTGGGTGGGGAAACTGAGGCACAGAGCCATGATCTGACTTCTGGTGCAGAGTACAGCCAGCTCCAGTGCTTCCTCTGCTCTTTGGACTTTCTGGATCACTCTGTTTTCTCCCTACCGGCTTGCCCTCTTCCAGGTTATTTTGTTCCTGCGTTGCTTTAACATTTTTCTCCCGGAGCCCAGCCACTTGTTGATTTATGTAACAGATAAGAAATTGTCGCTAAAATTAACAAAAGCCTTCTTTGGTTGTATCATCTTTACCCCTCCCCATTTTTTTCCTTCTAATTCCTGGTGACCCTTCTTTGACTTTTATTACCTTTTAAGAAGTGACATGATCAGGCCATTAAGCTGAAGTGAGTTATGAAATACTTAACCCTCTTGTCTTCCCTCTGAAACGCCACCCCACACAAACTGCTTACGCACAGAGGCTTCTTGCAGCAAATTTTAGAGGGCTTTTTTTTGTAGAAAAATGTGACGTCTGTGTTTGTCTCTAGGCAGGATTGTGTAAGATACAAGAGGGATAAAAAACAAAAAATTAATTTCCTCGCACTCAGAATCCCTTGTGTCTCCAAGAACTCTACTTTTACCCTCTTCAAAAATGAATTTTGGATAAAAAAAACAACAACCAAAACCAGACTGCGGGGTTCCACACTTTTATTCAAGGAGTTAAAAGTCTGGGGCTGTGCTTGATGAGCCAGATGGTCTTTAACAGTAACATTGTTCATATTGTTTAGATTATCCTGTTGCAAATACAGTGCCTCGTTTACCTTTTATGGAAGAAAGTGTGGAAAATTGACCACAGATGTAAGTAACCAAGAATGATGGCTGAGGCAATTCTTACCAGGCCTCCCTCTCTAACACGCCTGATCCTGCAGATAAAAATAAATAGAGAAATGTGAGGCAGCATGAGAAATATCTAGTGTTACCTATTTAAGTGTTTAATTTGAGCTCTGTGAGCTACTAAAA
Organism: Falco peregrinus; assembly: GCF_023634155.1. Classification (NCBI taxonomy): domain Eukaryota; kingdom Metazoa; phylum Chordata; class Aves; order Falconiformes; family Falconidae; genus Falco; species Falco peregrinus. Next base: position 10,986,589 of record NC_073729.1, read on the forward strand.
TCTTTATTTCCTTAGACTGAGATTTCTGCATATTGAACTGGTTTCAGTCTCTTGGTGTAGGCAGCCTGAATGTAGATTTTTATCCAGGTACTAAATAGCACGTCATTATATATTTTTTCCATCCTGGTTGAAAAAAGGGGAGTGGGAAGAAGCCAACTACGCTGACCTCAAACACAGTTTATGGTCCAAAAGTCTTCATGAGAAGATCGGTGCCCGTTTTATGCTGTAACAAGAGAGCACAAGCTCCCCATTAATATAGATTTGATTGGTATCAGAAGCAAAGGCTGTAACAGATTAATTAGAGGTAGCTCATTGTTACTCCTGATAATGGGCTGCTGAGTTTGTGAAGCATCTTGCAAGACAGTTCCAGATTGAAATAAACTTTTTTAGACAGGTATCTCTTTTGTGCAGTATCTGGAATTGGAAGGCTCTGTGCTTAAGCAGAACAAAGAGAAAATGCTACAAATGAAAGCAATAAAGCCCTGTTTTATAAAGTCCTTTTGTCTCCTATCACTTTTCTTTTTCTCCCTCATTTCCTTCCTCTTATTAGGAGCTGCTGTCAAACTGCATTTACTTATGGGAAGTGGTTCCCTTTGGAGCCCCTAAGCTGATATAGCTGCATTTGCATGCAGGTGCTACTGTGGTGGAGCACAGCCTCTCGCCTGTCCTTTTTCCCCTGCCCTGGCAAAGCAAAGAAAGCTGTAATTATAAACCAACAGGTTTAGCGTGTGAGGGCCCAGAAACTGAAAATCTCCTGTTTGTTTATCAACGTGGGTTGGCAGGGTGGTACTCTTTTAACAAGGTGGTAGATTCCTTTGACTGTTAAAGGCAACATCTTCCCTTTACTACACTGAGCCTTGATTGATCCAGGGTGTTTTCTTTTGCCCATGCAGTGCTTTTAATTCTGACAGCATTGGTTTCTAGAAGCATAGGCTATCGGATTCTCTTCCTGTTATTTTTTTAAAGACTCTTTAAAAGATTGTCAGGAAAAGTGTTTTACAGGAATTGCAGGAGGTTGGAGATTATGCTGAGAACTACGCAGTCTAGGATGTAATGTAAAATCAACAATTAACACTGGAATCAGACTTCTAAGGCAAAGCTCAAAGAGTCATTTAAAGGTGCTGGTGAATGGTGCAAAAGCGAGTTAATATTCCTTTTCATATTTTTAATACCTGCATTCGAAATATGATAAATTGTATTGGCAGCACGGGGCACTGTTTTTAATTGTTTAACTTCTGGTTCTGCTCCCTGCAGGATCTGGAGAACAGGTTTATTGGACGTAACAGCTCTAGCTCTGTGCCTGCAGTCGTGGGGTGGGGAAGGGGGAAGCCATGGAAGTGCAGGTGGCGGGGAAGTGGCGGCAGCAGCACCAGAGTGAGAGTGTGGGCAAACAGGGGCCTTGCGGGGGGCATGGACAAGGTAGCAGGAGTGTGCAGGAGGTGACCAGCTCGAATCAGGATGAAGTGGGTGCGAGGAGAGTGATGCTGCACTGGGATGCTGAAGCTTAGGCAGGGCAGGGAACTGATGCTGAAGTGGACTAAGCCTATGTCAGGGACCCAGCAGCCTGAGAGTGCTAACCGTCGTTCTGTTCTGAGGTATGCAAATTCTACTTTTTTGTCAGTTTCTTATCCATAAAATAGTGATAATGACCATTATCTGCATCAAAGTGGTATCATGAGGCTTGAAGTGCCACTGTGGTTTTTAAACAGTAGAGATGTGTTGACCTTTGTGCCCACACATGCTTACCTCAGTCACAAATTAAGGTTTTTCTTTCTCTTTCCTGTTAACACTACAGAGCAACCACAGCTAAGAAAAAAAAAGGGTTTGGACACCATCTTGGCTACTACAACAGACTTGTTAAATTAATGCAATTGGGCTGCACAAGTAACAAAGGGCAGGATTTGCCTGACATGCCCTGTTGTAGTACTAATGAAAATGGAAACATTTGAAGAAAAACAGAACCTTTCAGGTCCTTGGTTACATCCAGAGACCTAACAGAAAAACTAGGATTATCATGTTCATAGATGTAACATTTTGCAGCTGAGTTCTAAAACAGATCCAGATCTGTCAGAGAGATCAGGTTTTATGCTTGAGCTGATCGTTCAGCAGGGGAGCCTCACCTGTGTCTTAACTCATTCAGACTAGAAATAAATACTAAGGTCTATTAAAGTCTGAATCTTTCAGAATATAGATTTAAAGCAAGGCTTTTCAAGGATGAACACCGATTTCCATCTAGATTAAACTGCCAACACATGATTCACAGGACCCCAGAGATTGCCCATTAGATAAAGCAGAACTGTTGCTCACTGTTAGCACTCCAGAGTTCTTATTATCTGGGCAGGACCAGTTGAAGAGAGCACACGGGAAGAACAACAGTGCCACACCATACAGGCAAGACAGATGTGTGCGATGCTTTGCTTTTGCTGTCATAAAGTATCCTACAGAGGCATGTGTTGGAGACAGTGTGCCCTACAGAATTTAGCTGTGGAGATACGTTTTTATATCTTTACTCAATTAAGGGATTATTTTTTAAATTTTATAGGAAGAATGCAGAGTGCGTAATTGGTTGTAGCTAACCAATACAGTAGTTCCTAACTTGGTCCCTGGGTGGTAAAGCCAACATATCTGGATCTGGACCGTGGTTCTTTTAGATGTGCATCACAAAGGAAACGTGATCTTTCAAGTGTTGTGGTACAGGTCAAACAGACCATGGAAAACACAGGCTTGTGGACCCAAACCCCCAATTAATAACATTTAGAGAAGCTGTAAAGTAGTCTCCTCTTCTAGCTCTCTTCAAAGTAGAATATTAATTTAGGTAGAGCCCTGTAAGATGTGCAGGGAAGTGTTAGGTCACCTGGATGCTGACCATCCCATTGCTTCTTGAGTGGACCATGTGCTTTGAATCCTGGCAGCACCATTTCTGGGATTAAAATCTAGATCTCAAAGATGTAGAGTAAGTATCAGGTTTACACCATAGGTTGTAGAGTTACCTTTTATCTCACTGTTCCAGAGTGTGCCACATAATAGAAGTGCTGTAAACTCTTGGAAACAGGCTGTCCAGGTCACTGAAGGCTTTCATGCAATTCTGTAGCAGACTACAGAAGTCCAGAAATGATTTGGTTTGGTTTGGAGTTGCCTCAGTGGGAGTTAGTCACTGGTTCTGATTAGCAGGATGACAGCAACACAGTAGTATATATACTAACGATTTTATCTGAAAAACTAACTGAAAGTAAGGTTACTACACATAGAATCAGAAATAGTCTGTGTGCATGTGATGGTGAGAAGATCTCTTTTTCTGGTGCCTGTGTGGTATTTAGACTTGTCATTCTTCATCTGATTATAAACATAGGAGTCAAAGAGTGAAGCTGTGCTGCAGAGGGACTACACATAGAGAGCGTGCTTTCTCAGTGGGGTATGAGCCCTAAGCTCTAACAAGCTTTCCTTGATTTGTGGAACAGTCTAAGGTCTTCTGATGAACAACACTATGTAGATATTATATAGTTTTATTTTTGAAGTGGTGTATCCTACTACTTCTTGTTTCTGACAGATACACTGGGAATTTCCTTTTGCACAAACAATGCCTGTCTTGGTAGAAGCCAGGTTCCATGACTAAAACTATGATGAGAGCATCAACCTAGTATGGTTCCAGGAATAACCTACACATCAGCTATACTCTGCCAAGAACGCAGAGGCTGGTTATTGAGATGAATGGTTTTGGTTAATATGCACCACAAAGTAGAAAAAAAGATGCCTATATATTTTAGTTCATAGATAATTATCAAGAAATTGTGTATGGAGAAAAATAATGTATGGTTGGGGAATAGAAATATAAGCCTTGAACTTCCTATCCTGAAAGTATAAATCACTGCAAGTTTTAAAGCACTTGCATGAGTCATATGCAGAGGTCATAGACCAAATTTGCTGATGGAGGCAGGATGAAACAAATTCGGTTGCATTTTTATGATATTTTTCCTGCTGCTCTTAGCTTTTTATTTACCCAAAGTAATACAATTTTCCAGAGAAGTGTAACAGCTCCAACATATGGAACTGCTATCCAGTTCACTGCTTAGGTGCAAAACTGCATGGGAACAGTGGTGTGTCAATAAATAGCTTACTGCATGTCAGGGAAAGTAGTCTCTAAGGAACCATATTGCCAGCTTGGCAGTATTCTAGCAAAGGAGATCTCAAGATGGAATTGGTATATTAGTGCGGTTTAGTGAATAGGACCCAGGCCTAAAATCCAACTCGAGTAACGTGAAGACTAACTGGAAGGCAGAGAGAAAGGAGCAAGAACGGGGGGCTTGTTAATGCACAGGTCTATAAATCAAGGGGGCTTTCCCCTTCCTCTAGCACAAACTTTGAGCTGATTTTGGGCATCCTTGTAAATCAGTACACTGTAGTTTTCCGCTTGAGAAACAATATCATAACACCGAGTAAGCTATTTGGTAACCAATTGTGCTGCCTTTACGCTTGCTGAGTAATACTTTTGTGGCACAAGAGAAATCAGCAGGAGTTATGATTTAGGTCTGATCTGCATACCAGTTTCATGCCACTGAGATTCTGCTGACTTTGAGGTTGTTTCTGTATTTTCAGTAGCATTGCTGATGTTTAGATTTCAATCCAGTATAACTTACTTAGAAAATGAGAGGAGAGTAATTCCTGCCTTTAGTTTAAAATGTCAGCGCATAACAAGTCAACAAGCCTGGCTCTAGGTGAAAGTTTCAGACCTGAGCGTGTCTTGATTTAATGGCACAGAACGAGACTTGCTTGTTAGGAGAGGAGAAAAGGGCGTATTATTGATGGTTTCAAATGATCTGATTTTGTGGGTGCGTACGGTTGTATGAAAGATTTTGTTTATGGTATAAAGCACAGAAGAGTGTGTGTATAGGTATAACATCATTAACTTTCTCCTGTGTGCTTAGGGAAAAAGGTAATGGGCCTGCCTGTGTTTAGTAACACTTGGACCTTGCAAGAGGCACTAAAATAATAGTAACACACCGGGGGGACTGTCATCCCATCAGGATCATGTGAACATATTTTTAGCTGTTTGTCAGTTATACTATAGGTGAACTGTGTCATGTCAATGGTATTTTATTTCTTGTCAACAGTCTTAATTTTTTACATTTGCCACCTAGGTCTAGTTGGAATGCCCCCTTTTGAATGACATTTGTCAACATTCACCTGCATTATTTAGGAAGGATAGTTTGATAATTTGGACATCTGAAAACATAACTCTGGTATCTACTTCCTCCCTTTGCAGTACACAGTCTGTTTTGGAATTCTTCACTTCTGGATTTTAGCCCTGGTGAATGGGGAGGGGAGATTAAGTGTCACTCATACCCCCTCAAACGTGTCACTGAAATCCCAGATGCCAGCCTCGTGTCGTCCTTTCGAGAACTGGGAAATGCACGAAGGCAGCTGGTAGGCACCTCTTTCCTCTGTGCTGTTATACACCCGTAGGCTTTGGCACTGCTGGAGATCAGACCTATAATTTCATGCTAACTGAGCATTTTACGCGACTCCCGGTTTGACTCTTGTTTCTGCTTATGTATAACATACAAGTTCTCTCTTCTTATCTTCCATTTATGTGATTCCTGGCATTTTAAATTCAGGTAGATTAGATTTAGACTTTTTGTAATGAATCTGCATCATTTTGTGTTCTGCATACTCCTGAAATAGCCTGGGGGAACCTGATAGACACAATTTATGTGTATCATTTAGAGACCTAAGAAGGCATCTGATTGGTTTAGTCTTTCTTTTGTTAGCTCTTTCCTATAATTCTAATCATGGTTTTACTGTAGCATTACACTATTGAGGAAAGTATGATTTTTTTCGAAGGCAGAATGCTCGCCATATTTAGAAATGGTGGTACTTAAAGGAGAATTGCTCAGAGGTCTGTACAGCAGATTTTCTCCTACTGATTCTAGTGGTAGCTCAGATCATAGTTTGCAAGGTAGAAATGTATCTGACACATATTTCACTGACAGTGAGTTTAATTCATCCATTTCCTGACTTCAACAGAATGCGATATGGCTAGGATGCTTCTGTGCAGCACTGAGTTCTACTGCTGAAAAGCAGTTTGTGTAAAAGCAGGAACAGATGCTGATACTGCAGTGCATTGCGTACGGTGAAGTAGAAGGACTGACGAGATTTGGTCACATTTATTACTGTGGTGGTGAGATTCTTGGAGTCTTCTACATGGCTGCTAGGTCTCTGTCACTTTGCACAGAGCAGAGCAAAGGAGACAGGAGTATTAAGGACCTGGCCCTGTAATTTTCCAAATGAAATCAATCAGTATAAACAGTAAGCCAAATTCTCTTCTGATATCACTCAATGCTCTTCTGTTGGCTTCAGTAAGGCTGCCCATTTGCAGTAGCTGAGAATTAGGCTGTTGCTCCCCCCACAACCTTTCTGATGACTTAACACAATTTTTTAAACATAAAAGCCTTCTTTCAGGTCTGGGTTGTTGGCTTATATGTTTAAATTGGAGGCATGTCAGTCCTCATGTAATCAACACTTTGAAGAAGATCCGTGAATGAGGTTAGGTAAAAATGCATTTTTTTTCCTACTACTATCTGGATTTTCTCAGAACCTAGATAATTTTATCCCATTTGCATCAAACATGCAGGTAACTTTAGAATCCTGCATCTGTATTGTTTCTAGGGAAGCAAAATAAAATTACAAATGACAGTAATTGACATTACATGCTTTAATTAAATTTCCTCCTCTGTGAACCAAAACCTTTTAACCAAGTATTGCAGTGCTATTTCTGTATTTATTTGTTACATGGGTTAATGTGCTATGTGGCAGATACGGTATTTATCCATTTTCACAAATTAAGCTATCAGTGTCATGTTGCCTTTGAATTGTTTCCTGTATTGATGGCCAAAACCGCTTGAGAAAGACTTTAGTCCTCCCTGGCTATAATTCTGTTTTTACAAAGCTGAAAATTGCAGGATTGAACGTGAACCCTTAGGAACAGTTTGGGAAACTCTAGGCCTGAAGCATCTTAACAGTGTGCTGTTTTTTCCCTGCAGTGATCCTCTGCTAAGAGAAGGGAGAAGTGCGCAGGCTTTTTGAATGATGGTGGTGATGGAGTTAGATTACAGGAATTAAAAATTAAGTCCTACTTGAATTGATGTTCGTGGCATGTGAAAATGGATTACGGAGAGTATGATTAGAAATTCCTCTACTTGGTCCCCAAGCTGTGCACTTCAGACCTGCTTTTGTCAACTTCTTGCCATGTTACACCCTCTGAAAAAGCAGCTATGCTTCAGCTAATTTGCAGCTCTCTTACTGTACTGTAACTGCACCTATTAGAACAGTTTACCTGGGCATGATCTTGTGGCTACTACTGTAGGTACAAAAACCCAACATAAAACCCAAACCAAACAACTTTAATTTACTATTTTTGTAAAACAGTTATTTTTGAGCATGCAAAAAAAGTGCCACTTTATGGATAGGTATAAATAATCACTTATAGGTTGAATTGAGGATGCAGGTTTCTGTGTCTTCAGACGTTGTGGATTTTCTTAACATACAATTATCTGCAGCATCCTCCTTGGTGTTTCAAGTGCAGCATGGGTTTCCTTGAGCTGTACTTGTCTCCCAAACAGGATTGACGTAATAAAGTATCTGGGACGCTTATGGTTCTATTCAAAAATTAAGGAAAGGAAAGATTGGTAAAAACCTGCCAGCTCAGTATTGTCCTGTAATAGAATGCTGTTATTTAGCAGTTCAGCAATCCAGTTTCCCAGTGCCAGAAAGCAATGGGGCTTCAGGAGTCAGAATGGGGAGCCCCATTAGTACTTGTGAGTACAGCATGAAATGGGACTGTTGGTGAGGGAAAGCTGCTTTTAGGAGCGACCCGGTAGCTGCAGAGCAGTGTGTGTCACAGACTCCTTAGAACTGGCAAAGAATGTGGTTTCACAACAGTCATGAGAGCTCTGTGCCTTTTTCTGTAAGGAATTGCATCTGATACAAAACCTGGGGGAGGAATGTTATGTAGCTGAATAACCCTAAACAATAAATACCTCTCAGTTCTCCACACTTGCCTTTTGGCACTGGTATTTTAAATGAAGTTCAATTGGAAACTGGAAAGGTAACCACTTTCCACGACCTAGCAGCAAGCCAGGGATGTGTCAGTTACCTCATCCTGCTCCAAGCTGAAACAGACACTTAAACATTTTACAGCTTCTGAAAAGTTTTAGTCTGTAGAAAACTTCATAGCAATTTGATTTTTAGCCTGAGTAAGTAATTGCTTTAGATTATCTTTTCATTAATGTCCCTCTCTGGAAGGACCCATAGGCCATAAAACTAGTTCATTTCTTACCAGTAGTTTATTACTCTTTTGATGGCTCATACCTCTCCTTTCCTCCACTTTTTAGTTTTTGTATGCTTTTGCCTGGTTTAGAGCTTAATCCTCCTTCCATGTGAGTTTTGCTAATTACTTCATTAGGGAAGTATTTAGAGAGAAAGAAGTACTGTGATCAGGTCCTGAATTTGGTAATATCATCTGTGTATCTCAATTCTGGCAACAGGATTCAAACATTCTGTAGTTCTTGTTGACCAGCCTTTTTTTCACAGAAAAAAACCACCACAACAACCAAACAAAAAAAATCTGAGAAATTTCACTGCCAATATTACCATGTCTGTGCCTAGTTGTGACTTTATTCAGTTGTAAGGGGGAAAGGTGCAAGTTACTACAGCAGAAGCAGACTGGGACTGGTAAACACGTGCTTTACGCTTGCAGTTTGAGCATTTTGTTCAGTTATACGACTGATAACAAAAGCACAGTCAAAACCGTATCCCAGCACTGAGAATGCAACTCACCAAGCTGCAAAAAGCAGATTTAGTTTCTTTTGCAGATGGTCTATGAGTCTCATGTGGCATCATATTAAATTATATAGGCAGTCAGTCACTTGTTCTGAAGCGATGCTCAGAGCTGAGAGTTGTGATGTGCTTGGACCATTCTGTTGGAAAACAGGCTCTAAAGCTAATACAGCTCCTCTGAAGGGCAGCAGCGAAGGGGCCTGCAGAGCAAGCGGCTTCAAACAGCTTCAAGGCTGCAGTTCTCCCTGTGATGCACTATGAGGGTGGCCCCCCGACCCTATGATGGGCTGTGGAGCATTTTGCCCTAAAGGTAGGAGACTAGATGGACTCATTTAGTTATTTTTCATCTTCGTTTCTGTGATACTTTAGAAGTATTGTTTTCTACCTTATATTTTTGCAATGGTTGGTTTTTTTGTTTTGTAATATTTTGAAGATAAGGATGTGAGTGTTGCTTTCTTCTTGCCTTTGTCAGGCTTTGTTTTTCCTGGGTAAGAGGAAGAAAATACAGTAGTTTGTTAATTTTGAATGCTGTTCCATGAAAATATTTCTGCAATAGGAGTGAGACAGAATTAGCTGTTTCATCTTAGTGTTATTTCATAAAAGTATGTGTTTCTATTGACTTCAGTTTGGTACAAATTCAGTCCTTAAGTAATACTAGATCTGGTGCAAAACCAGTGATTTTTATCAGCTGAATTTCCACTCAGGGAAAATTGTCATTTGTAGGCAAAAACACGCTTGTGATAGCAGTTTTCAAATGGGCTGTTTATCATGCAGTAGGTAAGTTGTAATATTCATGCTTATTAAAATGAAAATTTTGTAGTACTGAACCCTTTCTAATAGGAATATTAACATAAACTCATTTATAACATCAACACCCGAAGGCTGCAGATTATTTCTGGGAACCTATGATTGTTAGTGCTATGAAGTAAAACCCATTTAAGGTTATTTACTTGGATGATTGAATTGCAGGTTTTGGTGTATTCACCTGTGAAGTAGGAAACAGCCACCGTGCTATTGGTATGTTTTGCACGCTGAAATCGATACATTGGTAATGACAGCAACCCATGAAATGCATTTAACAGGTAGGGGTTTACACAGGTGGTGTTTCCCTTGTCTGACAGCTGTTGACAGGTGGTAAGCAGCAAGTGCTGCTCTGAACTTACACCCCGCTGGAAATCTCTTGAAAAAGACGGTTGCAATGCATACGCAGTTCAGAGCTGTGGGTGTACCCTTACAGTGCTGCTGCTTCTATTGCTTGCAACTTGTTTCCTGATAAGAAACATATGAGCACCATAATCAGATGAACAGTTCAGTAAGGTAATTTTTTTGAGACAGGGCATTTGGAAGTTGGAGCAGCTGTTTGAGTTTTATAAGGAAATGAGCAAGATTGAGAATGCACAGGAGGGTACCAGGCAGTGCCTGTGAAGGGCAAGGCACAGGGCTCAATGAAAATCATTACTACTGGTTATATGAAAAGAAGGGTGTTCTCTGTGCTGTGATATGGGTTTGGGAAACAAGAAGTACAGATATTCCTGTCCATTCTACGTCAGGCTAAGTATAACATAGATGGGTTTTTAAGGCTGTATTTTTAAGAGCCTAGCTCCCATTTTACAAATGCAGTTTGTGTCTCCAGAAAGGAAATACGTAAATGTGTCCCTTAATCTAGAAGTGCATCACTTTCTGTGCTGCAGAATGGGGTTAATGCTCTTTTCTTCTGTTGATGGGATGCTAAACGAAATAATTCTGATTAAGAGATTTGAGAACCGAGACTCAAAAGCGTTGATTTATTTCTTGTGCAAATTGAGAATGAACTCTGCTTTCCCAAGCCAGACATAGTTTCCAGTCTGTGCTACCAAAGTCCTGTCTTGCATCATCATCTTGCACATTTGCGTAAATGTGTTTTAGGAGAATACCACAGCCATACTATTGATCACACCACACTGTGATTTATGCCAGCTAACCAAAGGCCTCCCACTAGTCAGGGATTGCCACAGCCCTAATATATTCCTTCCCATCCCTGAAATGACCCTTCATGCTGTATGGCTTGGTAAGAACAGGAGGGCTTCTGCACTCTATGAAATAAGGGTGGGGAAGCAAGGTCACCTTTTGTGTAGTCCTTTCTGTAACAGCTCAAGCCTGAAGTTTTTCTGCTGTCAAATGTACATTAACCTCCATGTTGGTCAAGAGAACCCCAAAGGGTAGTTTGCTCTTCAGTATGCTAAAAGATACTTTTCTACCATTTTAAGTTTTCATTTTTCTGCCCTTCACCAAATCCAGCCCATTTTCTTTAAGAGTGTAGCTGGGTTTCTGTTGATCCAGCCAAAGCCACAGTCTAGTTTTTCCATGTTGAAGGCCTGTGTTTAGATCCCAATTCCCAAATTAGATCCTGATTTTGATTTCTTAACAAGAAACTTCAGTTCCCTAGGACACACTGCAGAGACTTTTAGAAACCATCTGTGTGTTAGGCACAAATGCTAAATGTAGCAAGTAATCAAAAATCTTTACAATGGAGGGAACAAAAAAGAATTCGAAGTCACAAGTCAATTCTCATTTGTTGTACTGAATCTGAGAACTGTGGTTAGGTGCTCAGGATTGATGCAGAAGGTACCAAGGCACGGACTGCAAGCTACCAGTTAGGCAAATAAGTAATACATCTGCATATTTGTATCCGTAATTATTTTATTTCTTCGGGTCACTCTTACCACATCTTCTTTGTGTTTACTACTTGTCCAGCCTTGATGTCACCCTCAAACTTTATCTTGGTTGACTTTGATACTAAAGAAAGGTCTTGAAGCATGAGGAGCTCTCAGAAGATGTTAAGGTGGTTTTGGTTTTGGTTTTCCCTTCTGGGATGGAGAGACACTTGGCCACTTACTACAGATCTTTTGATCCTTTGTCACAAAGTCATCCTTGAAGATGACCAGATGCTTATATTAAAACACAAGTAGCTGTAGGAATTACAGTTTGAAAACAGTGGCCATGTTATAAACCGTGTTGCAGTCCCTGAAAAAGAACTTTAACTTTCCAGTAAATGTAGTCATCTTCCTAATTCTTCCAAGAAGAAGTAGTAATCTAGATTATTGAGATGCAGTGAGTCCGACATTTAATTTTTTCTCCTTCAAAACCAAAGCTTTGATACACAAGAAGAAAAGAGCAAGAAACTCAGGAAATCCTTAGCTTGCTACTACTGTGCCCTCACATTCCTAAGAGCTATTTTTGGGTTTTCTCTTAGGAATAGCTAGAACTTATTGAGCTGGGAAAGACTTCTTGGAACAGATCTTTGGTTTTGTCTTTTCTGCATGAATGCCTCTTGTTGATGTTGGAATAGCTACTATTAGCTGGTTGGTGATTCAGGGAGTGAGGCAAGTCAGTCCTACAAAGTCATCTTCTCCACTCCAGAATATTTGGGAAAAAACTGTTGCAGCAAGCTGGTGAGCATATAGGATGAACAACTGCCTCCACTTGCTTTGGGTTAAGACTATATCATGAGGTCTGTCTGACTCTCTTCTGGATGTTGCTACCTGCAGTTTCGTTATAATTCGAGAAATACGGAAATAGCAGTGAGGAGGATACAAGTGCTCTCCCTTTGGTCTCCATATAGCCCCAGGCACTTGATGTGTTTCTGAGATGTCTTAATAAATCAGTTCTGAGATTTCTCAATAAATATCTCAATAAATTGGAAATCTTAGCTGCCAAAGGATTTGTTTTAATAAGATATTTAGCTTTAGGGATACCACATGTGGACCAGCTAAGAACCTCTAGGTATCTTTCGCACAAAGATGCTACCAGCATATCTGAGACTGTCTGAGGAGTTTTCAGGCTGGGATCAAATCCAGTGCAGCACCTTTTGATAGGGACTTGGAATGCTCGCAGCATTTCTCATATGCCTCATTTCTTCTTAAGTGGGGGAAAAAATATCAGTGTAGTTTGAACTGCTGTCTGTATTTGTTCTCTTTTTTTTTTTTTTTTTTTTTTTTTTTCTAGTGATATTTTAGACACTCCTGTAGGGTGACCTGCATTTTAAAACATCTGCAGATACTGCTTATGTATTTTAAAAGATGCGTTGAGAGGATGTGTTGAAGGAATGAATGGAATGACTGGCATCTGTGTTAGCTTGACACGGCACCACTTGTTACCTCTTAGAAACTACAGGGAAAATCTGCGGAAGAGCCTTCATCCCAAATTAAATGTGAAAGCATGTAAGACTTAATGAAGCTACTCATGACATGGCAAAGAAAATCACATTTACTCTTTAAATGGATTTGAACTTGCTCCCTGTTTTGTTGTCTTTTTACCTACTTGGACCAGAGATGTCAGTCAGTGGAGGGTGTTTTCCCTGCTAATTGCAAAAAAGAAAGCAACAGCAAGCTAGTCACTGAGGTACTTTGGAGTAATTTTGGACTTTAAAGAATGTTTAAGGCAGTAAGCATTTAATGAGTACTGCATACATGAAAAAAGTATAGCATTTCTTTTTTTTTTTTTTTTTCCTTTTCTTTTGTGAACAGCATTTCTCCTTTTTGTGTGTATGCCATGTTTGGTTTAGTGGAGAAATGAGAGAAGAAAATAGATTATTTTTTGGAGACTGGGTACTAATGCAGTGACATTAAAGGCAGGCACATTGTTGTCAGCCAGTTTGCATATTTATTTACTTTTACAAATGGTTGGCTTGGAGTCAGTAGTTAATGGAATGAGAATGATGTTCCTGTACAGATCATTTCCTGAGAAACATTTTCAATTACAAACATATCTCTGCTTTTCTTTCCTCATTTGTTATGTCTTGGAGAATAAATGGGAAGTAGCATTTACAACTTAAGGTTTATGTTCTGAAGACAATTTTAACAATGATCCCCACATAAAAAGGCCCCTTTGTAGTTGCAGACATGTGTTTATGATGTTTTGTGCTGTGAATATCAAATTTCTGGTGGACGCTGTGTCACACTCTGCAAACTTGTAAACATCTATAAATCCATTGGATCATTTTAGTACCATGTGTAATGCAGATTTATTGTCTTTTGTGTGGATTTCTTTTGTTTCAGAGTTAAAGCTGAGTTGCCAGAATCCATATTGGATGAATTATGTATTCAAGAAAATTAGGCAGTACCATTTTAGATTAATATTTTCTTTTCCCTTTGTGGACTTACAAGATGCGCACACATAAGCATTAGAAAATAACATTTTGGATGGATGGCCCAGAAAGCAATTGTGTAAGTTTGCTTGATTAAATAGCATCATTCTGTAAAAACTTGAACTAGGACTTTTTGAAAATGCTTTTGCTGTTTTTTCTGTCATTCTCTGACTATCTTAGGTAATTTGGATCTCTTCACATTTGCCAGTACAAATTCAGAATTACTCCACTGGAATTACATCAGGATATGAAACTGGAGTATGTGAGGGGGAATAGGAATCACTCTGAGCCAGTGAGCTAGTATAAATCATCATAAATCCACTTAAATTGGTGCAGGTACACTCATTGACGCTGAAGTCTGCATTGTAGACTATGAAGGCAGTAAAAGTAAAGCACCTTTTGTGCACGAGTGGTTATAAAATCCAGCCATCAAGGTCGTAAGCATTTATCAGAAATTTGCACCCAGTAAGAGGAATATGAAACCAAAAGCGATTCATCTAAATTTGGCTCAGCTCTAATTGAGTCAATATCTCTGGCCTATACAAAACAGTAAAGACATTTCTTATTGAAAACCAGCATTTTTCTAAACTGGCTGTGATTTCTGGCTACATACGTAAACATACGTTGTATAAGCATGCATGTTTGCATGTGGGTGTATATACAAATACGCAGTGTTACTCCAGCAATGTGTCTGCAGCTAGCCTTCCAAGCGGTGCTTGTTTCAAGAAAGAGTAGCTTCAGATAGAGACACGGCACGTAAAGCTGCTGTCTGCCATGGTAGTTTACAATATCAGGTAGTTTGTCCTTTGACTTTAAACTCCTGGAGTCATGTGAATGGCAACCAATCTCAGTTTCTGGAAAAAAAAAAAATAGCCCACCCAACACCCCCCCAAAAAAATTCCAAAACAAAATATTTGCAACCTTAAAAATGGCAGAGATGACCTTGAATGGAAACCCCATACATTAAAGCAAGGCAGGCAGTTCAAGAACTGCAGAAGTGTGTATGTATATATATTTATGCAGGTGTATATGCATATATTTAAATCTCCTGGTTTTGAAAGATTGAGGTTAGAAGCATTGTGTTGTCGCTGTGCTCCTCCAGCATTAGGGTTCGGTTCTAGTTAATCACAAACTTTCAGAATAGACCCATTAGTGTTGTAGCACTTGAGTAATTTTAGTTTTGCAAGTATGGAGTCAATTATATGGAAAGACATGGCTCTAGCACTCAGAGGAGAGACCATTTAACACTACATCTTGCTGTATTTATTTTATGATTCTTTGGATAGATATGCTAAAATACGTCTAAACCACAGAGAGTGCGTTGGGTGATGTGGCATTTCTGAGCTCAGTCAAATAATAAGATGTGTTTTATTCAAATCAGAATAACATTAAGCCCTGAATACTAAACAGAGCAGCAAAAAGCCTTCAGCGCACAAAATAAACAAGTAAAAAACCCAAATGAAACTGTCTAATAAATACAATGTGGAGCAACAGGCTGCATGTACTAGAGGAATTAAGCCAATTTAAACCGTATGGGCAGTACTCCACTTTCAGATGTGCTCAGCGTCCAACGGTTTCAATGGCAGTTGGATGCATGCATCAACGGGTGAAGCCTGGCTCAGAGCACCCGCGTGGATTTGATAGCATAGGTTTATGACCTTGTAATCCTAGAGCATCTAAAACAGTAAGAACTCCATCCAGCTTAAAATAGCTGCTGTAGTTGCTGTTGGTACAAGCCTGTGGGCTCCCCAGCTCGGGGGGCCAAATTTGGTGCTGGCACGATAGGAGGAAGTCTGTTGACAGCTGATAGCAGTGGAGTTGCGCTTGATTACATCATAACAAATTTGGCATGTGGAGCTGAATCAGAAGTCAGAGCTGAAGCGTCCGTTCCTTATCCAGAGTTAAAACTGGGACTTTCACATTGCCAATCCACAGAGATTTATCTGGCCCATGTGTAACCCTGTGGCTTTTAAGGGTCTTGCTTTAGAAGTGCATTCAACCCCCAGTTCCACTCAGCATGGTGACTGTAAAAAACAGAAGGACTGGATTTTCCTCTTACATCCAAAAGGATAAAGTCCCTAATCATGCCAATGTAAGCACAACGAGAACAAGCCTTGTGGCAGCTGATGCGCGGGGCTGTATCTGGGCCACAGCAGAGGGTGAGAACAGAAAGGTGCTCTTAACTCTGCTTGCTGGTGTTGTCTAGGGGCCAAGCATGCCTCATGTTAAGCATCAGAGGATGCTGCCACAGGTCACAGTGCACTGGTCTGGCTCCTGGCGACTGGTGTGGTACAGCTGAACTGCAGCTGTGTCCCCCCTCATACCTTCCTGGGTCTTTACACACTGAGACTCGGAGTGGAGGTGCTACTGATGCGCCAAGTCATTCCTCAAAGTATTTTAAGAACTTAGATGATTTTATTTTCATTTCAGCTGCTGCAAAAATTGTCCCAAAGCTGTGTGATTTGTTTTTACTAAAATCTTAAATTGCCAGAGTGATTTTCATGAAAATTAATTAAAACAAATTAATGAAAAGCAGCTGGAAAATGGATTCCTCTGCTGAAACTGTGGTATGCAAACTCTTAACCTCAATCACATTTTTGTGGTTCTTCTATAAACACCTAAGGATATAATAGTGGTTTGTCATGGAACTTTTTTGATGGAAATTCTTAGAGAGTGAGGCTATACTACATAATACATTTTCTTTCTCTTTCCATACAACTTGATACAATGCATGTTCTTACCTGCTCCTTTTAGCAGTGGTATTAATCTGTAGTTAAATCTTTTGAGTATTGGGGAAAAAATGAAAAAGATGCTGTCAGGCTCAGGGTTTCTCCATCGTGTTTTCAGTTTGTAGGGGATGGGAGGGCAGGAGGAATCTTTATTATGGGACTAATACCAACCTTGGGCATTGGTTGCGCACTGCAGAATGCAGTGGCTGAGGAGGAGCTGTCCTCTCTGGCAAACTGGATCCATCTGGGATCTTTGGGTCATCTGGAGGCATGTTGGGTAGGTTCTGCGAATGGCTCGGGCAGGTGTGAGAAATGTATGCGATTTGGGTGAGCCGCCTGGGGGAAACAAGACCACCACTCGTGTATATCTGTGTACAGCAAAGCAGGACTTAGCTCCAGCTGTACAATAAATACAACACTTGCAATGTATTCTAGAACAGATCAATGTATTAGTTTCTCCTGTATATTTATTATTATTTTATTTGTATTTTTGTTTCTTTTCCGTGCAAAGATATGGTGGATTTTTGTTTGCTTTATTTTCAGAAACTCTGATGATATGATGGTCAGGTTATTAAAAGTAGAATGTAATAGCGGTGCGCATTGGAGGACAAATATGGGGACATTCAGTGGGCCTTGTAAAGAATGCCTTGCAAAACATTCAGCCTGGAAAGGTCTACCCAAGTCTTGCTGGAGAAGTGTCATGAGCTCTGCCAGTGGGTCGCTCCCTGGAGAGAGGAGCCAAAGGCTTTTCCCACTGTCTTTCTCTAGGAAAATAAGCAGACTGCTTCTTCTGGTGTGTCTTGCCCAAGCAGAGCATCCAGCCCTTCAGGATAGGAGAGCTCCGTGGAGCAAGTTTGCTTGAACAGTTTTCATTTACTATGCTCCCTCTTGGGACTGATGTGAAAAAAACGTTTTCTGCCCAGGAACCTTTGTGCAGAAGTTCTCCATGAACTAAACATTTCAGATCAGAAAGACCTCTGCATGGAAATTTTCTATCCACTAATGTTTTTATGCCCATAACCGTTTTGAACTGAAATGGGGGAAAAAATAAAAATCAAAGAGGTTAATAAAACCAACAGTGATTTTCTCTAAGGAGTGCTAGCCGTTCAAAAAATTGCCATTAAGTGTAAACAGTTCCTGAGATTGTATATGCTAGTCCAAATTCATCCTTGCTATAACTCCTCAGAACTCAGTGGAGTTACACGAGGGATTAATTTGGTCCATTGCTCTCAGCCATCAGTTTTAGAGGATATACAACAATCGAGGGAACTATTATTGTCAACATTATTTTATGACTCTTTAGAGCTGTTCAGTATTTGTATTTTACAGATACACAAGCAGGGTGAGTGTATGGAGCAAAGTTAGTGTTTCAGTATTTAAGGGAGTGGATTTTTCAGTTATTTTTGTACAATTAAAAGTAACAAGCATTCTAACAGCAGTTATTGCTATGAACCTTACATAGATGCCTGAATACAGCTACACAGATTCTTGAAACATGCACAGGCATTTCATCTGGCAGAGCACAAAACATCTCACAAGGCATAGAAAATACCTGGAAAGTTTTAAGTACTGTTATCACACCAACTGACTAATTATCACAGTGTTCATGTGAAACTTAGCTGTTTATTTCAGCCAGGAAGTTAAGGCAGAGAGGTAAAATTGTTTTTCAAAAGCTAACTCAGAGACAGTCACAGGGCCAGGGACAAAACACAAGATCTCTACTGTCATTCTGTACTTTTCTGTTTTCTCTGAACCTAAATTGTTTCTATAATTTTCAAAATAAACTGAGGAAAGCTTCAGGTAATAAATCTGAAACATTAGATGGTGGATCTGTATCTGCACAAAACCCATATGTTTTAGTTCATGTCAGAAGGTGTATACAGCTACCTGAATCTTTAGGACACATGTAGGATGATTGAATTAAATTATTTAAGTTTAAACTCCGACTGGAACAGGTAGTGCTAACAACCAGTTCTGCTAAAGGTCTGTACACTGGAAAACGAGCAGTCAGAACAGCATTACTTGTTGTTCGTAAGATGGTCAGGCTCTTGCCTGGTTCGGTAAGTCAGGTACTGATTTATTGATGATAGAGCAAGAGACAAACTTGGCTGATCATCAGAGGGGGTACCCTCCCTGGGCAGTGCTGTGTGTTCTCCCACAGTGGTTGGATTATTGTATCGGCTCGTTTGTGTTTATTCTCTTCTGTTACAGAGGCATTTTGGGGCAGTGAAGGAAGTTGTCTTTGCAATCTGTTAAAGTTTGGGTCACCCAGAGGAATGAATGAAGTTGCTCTGAGCTGCACCTGGTACAGCACTAGCGGCAGGACTGCTTTTACACTTCTCAGGATATCTTTGTTCCTATGCTCTCAGAGCGTGTATGACAAGAACGTTGATTTTTGCAGCGTTAGGGGACTCTGGCTGAGTAAGAACTTGTCCATATTTCCTGACAGCTGTGGGCATCTCCAAACTATGGGATTTTGGACTACTTCCCCATTCCTGTGTCCAAGTTCTTCCTCAACCTGGTCTGAACTCTACACTAAGGCAGTACCTTTGAGGGTTCATTGTCTTTCACCTGCGTCCTGCTGCTGTAGTTTCTGCTAAAGAAAGGCCAAGAACAGAGGCCAGAAGCGTCCCACAGTCTGCTCCAGCTGGTCTCTGACTTGAATGATGGAGGTAGCCATGTGCTGCAACTGCACCTCCAGTTCTAAACAGTTTATCCTTCTGACAGCTCCTGCGTGAATGTACAGCCAGGCCCAGCTCTTCCCAATTAGCTAAACTTGAAGCATGTCCAGAGCAAGGATGACATAGCTGAGAGCAATAATAGTTTCCCTCCACTAAAATGATTCATTAGTGTTAAAATGTCAGGACCATTAAAATGCAAGTGAGCTTTTTAGAGTTTGAGGACAAATGGGCCTTACCCTGCAAAAGATTTGAGGAAGTTGCATTGATTCCAGTATCATTGTCCATGAAAAATCTACTCATACAAATAAAGGTTTGTTAGCTAGGCCTCCCTTTTTTGTGAGCTGTATTTTATTGCTGTAATTCCACCTAGTGGCTTATCTAATAGAGTCATGTTCTTGTAAAGAAATTAAGACAATTAATGCTACTTTTAGCAAGAGTGAAATAGTAAGTAAAATTGAATTGAAATTTGACCAAGCTCTTTTTTTTTTATTTCCTAGTATCTGAATTACAGGAAGAAGGAATAAATGCCATTAACTTACCTCTCAGTCCAATTCCATTTGAACTAGACCCTGAGGACACTATGCTAGGTAATTCACAACAATTTTACATCTCAACATAAAAGCTTGATGTAAAATAAAATGTCATGTCTGTAATAGTTTCTAACATCTTTTTTTAAACCTTCCAGAGGAAAATGAAGTTCGAACAATGGTTGATCCAAATTCAAGAAATGACCCAAAATTACAAGAACTAATGAAGGTAATAAAAAGCATGTAAACACTTTCAGGAAAGCGAAACTATTTTTTAATGCTTTCCCCACTTCTTTCATTTGAACATCTCAAAGCACTGTTTAGATATTAATTAAATGAAACTACATTGTGTGTACATCTCAGTGAAATGGGCAGGTCATTTGTTGCAGTATCTCTTTCTAGGTATGGCACAGAGAGTCTTAAGAATCTGGATTAAAATCTTGAGTCCAGATTCTTACTCCCAATCCAAGATCACACTGACTTCCCTCATAGTCTTTGTGATTCTTGGGGTTGGAACTGTAGCAGGAAGCTTCATTAGAATCAACCTCAACACCTTTTGCTTCACCATAAAATGTTAAAATACTACCGAAAGCAAAGGACGGATTACACTCCAGAAGGCACTGCATCAATCAGGTATTTGTCTAGATCTTACGGTGCACTGACACAGCCACCTTAGAAGAGTCCTTCCTGTTTTCTTCTGATGGTATTTCAGACTGATTATATTTTGAGCCATTGCAAATTTGGTATTCTTTCTGCTAACTATTTTCATCATTGTACAAAATGACATGTGTTTTAAATTGCAAATGAATAGTGTATAATACTGCCAAATTTGTGTTTCCCATATAGGTATTAATTGACTGGATTAATGATGTGTTGGTTGGAGAGAGGATTATTGTGAAAGACTTGGCTGAAGACCTGTATGATGGACAAGTATTGCAGAAATTATTTGGTAAGAAAAAATGTATGTGCACGCTGTTGGGGCACTTTGTAAGTAAGTGGATCACTGGTTCCTACTTAGGAGCCTTAGTATCATCTTGCATATGCCACTAAGTGATATAAAAATAGCAGTGTGTTATGAGACCCTTGAGCAATAGGCTGTACACACAATCCTTATAGCTACAGTGCAATGTGTAGTGTTCTGTAGTTGATGAGAACAGCATAAAGCCTACCTGGGGTGCTAGAGAGGGAGGGTTCTTGTCTTGGCAACAGTATTCACTCCGTTTAAATTTATTATCCGCATATGTGCTGTACAAACTTAACTGTGTTACAAGTGGAAAGTAAGTTTGAAGGCAAGGGTATTTTCAGTACAACGGTGGATGTTTTTAATCTCTGCTGGTTCCATACTATAGTTTCTTCACATCGCAGAGTTCCTCTGGAAAGTTGGAATTTCTTTCTGATTTGATGTCTGGCTTTTAATGTTACTGAGGTAATGGTACCCAGTGGATTGCAAACTGAGCTTCAGCTGAGAAACAGATAGAGAAAAGAAACTGCTAATGCAGAGCTGGCATGTGCTTTTTTAACTGTTGGCTTGGAAGCCATTTACTTAGTTATTACAGCTCATAAAGTCTCCAGTAAATTTCTTTTCAGTATCTTAAATGAATCTTGAAACATCATGTGAGCACTTCTAATAAGACTACACAGGTTATTCCTCTCTATGAATGGTTAAGCTATTGACTATATGGTGATGGACTGGATATGCTCCAGACTGAGCAATTTGATTCTCATGGGCAGCCCTCCAGTGACTTTACCCAAACCCCAGAAATGCATATCAGATACAGCCTGACTCTAAATATGCATATACTGATCCAGCACTTATTGATTTCAGTGGAATCTTTTCCATTACTCTTAATTCCCTGTGGATCACTTTTATGCTAACTGAAGACTTTGGTCTTGTTGTGAGACTATGCACAGACTGATTTTCTGTGGAGGCACAAGGAACTCATGGAGATAGCAGTCTCTCCATGGCAGGATTCGTAGGCTGGTAGCTCAGGCTCACTCTCTTTGGGAAGAGCCTTGGTTGGCTTTGATGAGAACAAGATCAGCTGTTACCAAATAAGATATAGCTTAAGAAGTTACCTCTTAAGAAGATTTTCTTACATAGAAGTAAATGGATAGGCAACCAAGCATTTTGTTTCTGGTTATCAGGGAGCTTTCACTGTTAAATTTTCTTTGCTTATTATTTAATGGTAAGCATTAAGCCATGTTTGTGTATACCTAGCAATCTGTACTAATTATTAACAAACCAATTCATAGAGTATTTTAAAATCTATTGCAAGTGTTGAGTGCAGAAATGGGCTGTGGTTTCATAGAAAGAAATTACCCAGGGTTTTTTAGTTGTTTTCATACCTCTCGAAATACTTGTTCTCATTTCTTGGGTGCATTCTCCATCTCTGTGAGTGTGGTGTTACTTCACTTTTATCACAAACGGGCCAAGTAACATTTTTTGTATGTCCTGAGTCTGAGAGAGAAGCCAGGAGGCTGAGGCTGATGAAACAAGTCTCCTTAAAGTTGATACCTTGTTTCCTAGGTTTGATGATCTGCTGTACAAGCCACTTGCGTACTGAATACCCTTTATGCAGTAGCAATAGAAGTAATGGGCCTTACCTCCGAGTCTGATGTTCCCTGAAGGGAGTTGCAGCAAGTATTTGTTAGCCAGTAGTGTGGTTTTCATTAATACTTGGCTTCCCCTTGGCAATAGGTAAATAAAAAGAAAATGTGAGCTGTATCTTCAGGAGCTCAGAAGTGTGGAGGAAAGTGGCTCTGGAAGGAAAACCAGATAATTTTAAAACTAGGAATTCTAATATCTCTTGAATGTACACTTGGGTGCATGGAATGTCTTTATGTTCTTTGTGGAGCTGACAATGGTTTTTCTTCTGTTTTTTCTTCTATTACCTCTTCAGAGAAACTTGAAAGTGAAAAGCTGAATGTTGCTGAAGTTACTCAGTCTGAAATTGCTCAGAAACAGAAGCTACAGACAGTGCTTGAAAAGATCAATGAAACCCTTAAACTCCCTCCAAGAAGCATTAAATGGAATGTTGACTGTAAGTTGTGTGTTTTCTGTGCTGTTCTCATTTGTTGACAGGCGAGAGTTTGTAGCTGCTATCTGGAATTCTGGAATACCCAATGATAAGGGAAGGCTGAAACCTGGTTTTATGGCAGGAGCTGGTCTGCAGGGCACTTCCAGATCCCTTTACTGGTGCTCATCCTCCAATTTAAATAAACTGTCTTTTCAGAGTCTGTCGAAGTATGGTGTTTCTGCTCTTATACTGGTATGCATATGGACTGAAGTTTTCTGTTACTAAATTGGTTTGTTGCAATGGGCAAGTACTTGCATAAATGGGCAGAAGGAAGGTTAGGCCCTAGGTTGTGTAAAATTTGCAACATAGAGATGAATAATGTTTCTGTTTAAGGCTAAATCTGAACCACTGATTTGGATTACAAAACTGTCATCTAGACTAGGACTGTACCCTTCCTTGTTCTACTGTATTAAAAATGAATATAGTAATAACTAATAGAAATGCCCTCAGTGGCCCAACAAAAGTCATTTTAGTACATAAGTGTTGCAGAAAGCAGGTTATCATCAGTTGTAGAAAATTAGGCCTCTTTTAATCTGTTTTAAATTTGGTAACCCGAATCATTTCACACGGGTGAATGCCTTGACCAGTATCTAGCAGTTTCCCTGTCTCCTATACCTGCCTTGAGCTGAGCTGTTTTGTTTCCCATTCCATCCAACAAATTAGTGAGAGGGAGAGAAATAGCTCGAGGGAGGAAGGGTGAACATGAGGCATCTCTGACTTTCCCCTTCGTGTGGTCCCGCTGAGTTTTCTGTCCCCATCTCTTTTCAACCTCCCCTCAGGTTTTTTCCATTCTCTGTAATGCAGCTGGAGGCAGGGTGTTTAGAGTGGCCTGACAATTTAACTTCTAGTTTTAATTTAATGTTTTACATGTGTTTTAGAGCTAAAGTAAAGATAGACAGCAGCAGCTGGAGCCAGCTGTAGCACATGCTGGTGCTAGGCAGACAGACGTCTTTTTAGTATTCTGCTAAAGCACCTCATCCATGACCACTGGCACCCCAGCAAAATTTGTCAGCAGTGCTGCATTTTATATGAGCGGGTATCTCCACGGCATAGTTGAGACTTGCATTGGAAGATAATGAAGAAGGATTTTTTTAATGCATTGGATCCTGCTTTACCAGGGAAGTAAAGTAGTCGTTATTGGGTAGTTCAAGTACAAAAAACTAAGTGCACTGTAATGTAGCTATCAAATATCATTTAGGAATAGTGCTCTGGGGAAGACTATAAATGCAAAAACAAAACAGAAGAAGAAGAAAGGCAATAATAAGAACTAGAAATTATTCACTTTCATGCCAATGGTTTGATACTTGATTAAGGATTTCCTACAGTATGGCTTTTGATATCTTGTAAGTTGTGTTAGTGTTAACTACCCATATGAAACCTGCTGTGAAAAAGCTTCAATAACAAGAACTATAACAACTTCATGAGGAATGTTTGAGTCATTGAGTTTAGTAAGTTATTGCTTAAGGCTTCTGCCAAAATAGGCTCGTTTATCATCCTGCAGACATTGTGACACTTAAAAATGAATAAGTGCATGTTATGAGTACAAAAATATCTTTCTGATAGTCTATAAATCCTTATTGAAATAAAGGGAATAAAGGAAAGGCAAGGAGAATGCAGAGACAGCACTTAAACTGCCGAACATGAAATCTGGCTTTTGGATTAGCTTTGGATTTCCATCTACACAAGCCTGTGGCATCCAGACATGTTGCAAAAAGTAATGCTTTGGTGCTGACACATACTACTGACGGGGCTGCGTTCGCATGACCAGTTGAACAGGGGGAGACCAGTAAGGGTGAGGTGTCTTAAAAGTGCCCTCTGGCTCCAGGTGGCAAGAGGAGAAGAGTCCCATAATCCCTGCATCCTAAAAAGTAAAAATATGTGCTCTAGTTACTTTGCAGTTTGTAACTTGTGCTTTTAATATCTATTTCAGCTGTTCATGCTAAAAGTCTTGTGGCAATACTTCATCTTCTGGTTGCATTATCACAGTATTTTCGAGCACCCATCAGACTCCCAGATCATGTGTCCATTCAGGTGGTTGTTGTGCAGGTAAGAGAGGTGTTAAATAGCTCTTGGTAGTGTTGTGAAATTGCTGGATGGGTTTCTTGAAAAATACATCTAGAGTTTCTGTTTGGGTGGGCATGTGTGTGTCTCTTTGGCTGACAAGAAACACACATGCGTCTTCCCTGCTGACAATGCTTCAACCAGAAAAATGCAGAAGTGCTTTCCCAGATTGAGCTGTGGCTCAGAATATCTTATTTTGATTGTGAAGTGGCCAGACTCTGACATTAAAAATATATGAAGCATTATTACTGTTGGAATGTGTTTATCACCCAATATGATCTCTAGAATTATTTTTTTTCCCATTTTTGACGGTCTTCTCACTTGTGTAGAGATTCAAATCATTCTTGGCACTGAATGATGAATTGTCACTGTTTATTACATTCAGATTCATGTTAGGTGACAATATTCTTTTTCAACCTTGTGTGTGCTAATTTAGTCTGGTTACAACGTTGGCTTTATCATAAGCATGCAAAAAAACGCCCTGTCAACTAAATCTTTTGTGTCAGTCAGTCTTGCTAGAGCCTCAGCCATCCAAACTCTTCATGTTATTCTGCTCATCATTTTTCTTGCAGTTGGACTTGTGCTTGCTCTATCTTATTTGGCCTTTTCCCGATGAATATGCTTTTCTTTCTTTCCAATTAACTTTGCCTTTATTTTTAGCATTGTAGCTGTCTTTATTTATACATTTTAACTGATGTTACCATGAAGTATCTGGTGCAAAGAGCTATTGCTCGAGTTTTATGTGGCTGAAAATCTTTGGGACAGATCTGAGAAAGTAACCACTCCTTTTTCCACTGTTCATATCAGAAAAGTTTCATAATTTAGGGAGGAATCTGAAGGAGAGTCTCCGGTAAGATATATCACTGACACTTGATAATGATTCATTGACTCTCAGATTCTGCTTCATAGTTTTCTCTGCAGATCATGAAAGAGAACCCCAGCAAATCTGCACTTGCATGTCTAAGATGTCAGAGGAATACAATTTTCAAGCACTTTTCTTTGGCTATTATAAATATATTAATTACACTGGTTTATCTCAAAGTTCTACCAAACACAGCTTAAGAAATCAGGAGTGCAGCAGTCAGGGCAGCTTTGGGATGAGAAACTAAACTGGAAAAAGAGCATAGTCCTAAAATAAAGAACCAGATCCTGCATTCTGCTGTCACTCCTTATGTCCAGACAAAATTCCCATTGAAATCAATGGATGCAATTGTCCCCTTGTTTAATAGGCTAATGTAGTACAATAGCAAATCCACTGAAGTCGGCACAGATAAACCAATTTAAAAACAATAAGTAGTGGGAGAATCTGGCTCACTGCTTTGCCTCTTAGCTACACCACTGTAGCTCAGGCGCCAGTGAATTGCAGAGAAAGCAGTTGCTCCAGAATAAAATCCAAGTTATGTTGCAGAAGATTTAGTCCTGCAGACCCCATCCGTGGTGAAAGCAAATCAGTGTAACTCCAGAGTTATGCTGATTCCTGTTAGCAGAGGGTGGGGGCCAGTATCCTTACTGTAATTGTGTTGGAGACATTTTTCATTTTAATTTTATGGTGGGGGTCTGGGTTTTTTTATTTTTTAAATCTGACGTTTGTGTCCTGTGGGATCGGTTCTGTATAATTTATCGTTTGCTCTTTGAACTCAGTGAAAGTTTTAATCAACAATCAGCAGATCCTAAAGCCTAATTTAGTGTTTAAACTTGCACGCCTCATGTTCTAAACCATCATACGTTCTGTAAAATAAGGTCATGCCTAGGGAAACTTAACAGACTATGTGGTAGCTGGTTTTAAATTCTGCTCTATACAGTTTGATAAAGGGAATAGTAGAGAAGAGAAAAATAAAAGAACTAAGAACTTCTATGAACTCTTTAAGGAAGACTGTGAATTCATTTCATGATTTTGTTAGGTTTAGAAACACATAAAATGGGAGGGTTGCTGTGTTAGCTGGGCGTAGTTTATTGAAATAGAAACAAAGATGTTTCTGAAACAAAATATGTGCCCCTGCCCAACAGGTAATCAGCACAGTTATTAAGAAAGGTTGTTTCCCTTGGCTGTTTTGTACAAAAGCTGTTAGCAATGAGAGTAATATGAAATCTGGGTTACAAGCTGATTTGGGAAAAAATGTGATAGTTGGATCTTTTGTAGCTATTTTGTTATATTATTTTCTTTTCCTTCCATACTGATAGCATGAATACGTTTGAAGAAAGCCCAGGCTTTGTTTGATAATTTCTACTGGAACAAGAGAGAGCTTTTGTGGAGAGCTGGATCTTGCCATCATTTTGCCTCTTTTTATTTATTTATGCCATTCACAAATAGTTAAATGACAGATTGTTTGTGTGCAAGAGATGTAATTTAGTATAAGAATGCATTGGCAGAGCAGCCAGAATGGCTTTAGCATGTTCTGGATACTGGGACAGCAATTCTTGGGTACATAACTATTGTAGGGTATTAATGAGATTAGAAGAACGCGTACATCGCAAGCTTAATCTGAGATCATTGGTTCCACTGCCTGGGAAGGTCTGAAATGTTTCTGCCCAGCATTGCCTCCAGGTTCCCAAGAAGTCTTTTTTTTGAACCTGTGATAAATGTATTTGTTCTTTTAAGCTCCAGAATAGTGGTACATTTCATTTTGGCAGGGCAATTATAAAGCATGATCCTCCAGGTGAAATGGATAGCAACAATACATAGGCAAAACCCTTTCAAGTAATGGGAGGGTTTTCACAGTGGGACTTTGTGTGGGAAATTAGGCAGTTGGCCCTCAGTTACGTAAAACTGCTAACATACAGCTGACATGGACAGAGATGAAGACACTCTTTCCATTTCTAGACATATTCCCAAATTTCAGATGTATAGTCACTATGTTGCTAGTCGCCAATTTAAAAGGATAAATATGATTAGGAAGATCTTTCATGGCCCTTACTGGAGTCTTTCAGCTGTGAGGGAAGAAAACGTCAAGCCTGTCCAAATAAAGTCTTCTGTGGTTGCTAGAATGTGCATCCAGCTTTTCTTTGCAATGGGGAATCTTAATTCATGCCTCATTTCTCAGTGACTTTCAGATAATAGATACTCATTTTTATCATTTTTTATTTCAGTTATAGCCACTGTTGTCTTTAAGGAACATTACTGGACAATGTTTCAGTCCTCAGTAGCACTTCTTTGTTTTTTTAAGAATATTATGTCGTTCTCTGTCTAGTATAAAACAAGCTTTACAACAGGTGACATCAGTGTTAGGGTCAATTTTGGGTTTTTAAAGTGCAAAAGATGTGTGGGAAGCAGCCTTCACAGAGAAAGTGCTTAGAGTAGTGTTTCTAGGGTCGGTTCTGATTGTTGCCATTGGGACTTTTTCACCAGTCTTTTTACAAATCAAAAGTATTGGAAAATCTATCATGACATGTGCTGGTCAAATAAGCATCCAGCAGATGCGTGTCATGTTTGGGCAGTGTGGAAATTCCAGTAATATTAGTGATCAGATGCCAGGCACAAAACTAGGGCTTGATGGCCTGCCTTTTTTTCATCAACAATAGGATTAAGGTTGCAGAGGGAAGGCAGAGTACCAGAAGCTTTTTCTTTTCCCAGATCACTCGGTTGGCCATCGAGAAGTACAGTTGCTGTTGCTATGATGCTCAACTCCTCCAGGAGACAAGAGTGATAGGGCGTTTGCTCCAGAAGGCAATCATTGGCTTGTCAGAGTCATCATCAGGAGGAAGTAAATGTTTCCTTTCACCCTGCAGCAAAGGGAAAAATAAACAAAAGTCTCAGAGTGGAATTCTAACTTGAGCTAGCATGAACTAGATTGTAACTTCAAGTGCAAATACTTACTGCTTTCTGCACAAGCTGGAAATGAAGATAGCCCTAAATGATGTAGTTTTTCTTCAGACTTTCAAGGTATGTGTCAGAAGATGTCTTGGCAGCCGTTCTGTGCCCCCTCTTTCAGCATGTAACACACTGGACTCCACTCTTTTTAATGCATTTTTAAATCCTCCGTGAATGCATTTTTAACCATGTGCAAGGTATTTAGTAAAATATATTGAAAAATGTAACGGGGAATTCCTGAAACTATCGCCTGGCTAAAAGTACAGTTGAGATTATTCCAAGTGCCAGGCTGGAGTGACCCAGGGGGTACCATGTATGACTTTCTTGCAGAAAGTAAGTTTGATCCTCATATATTTTAGTAATGCAGTATAGAAGTAATAGACTGAAGCCTAGCCAAATCCTCAGCACTTCATGCACCAAGGGCTGCCTCAAGTGCTATCATCTCCAAGGCAGGGAAAAGCAGCAGCCTCAGTTCACAAGCCAGGAAGGACTTTTCCAAAAGATTATTCTCCTTTTCTCTTTTCCACATAAGAGACAAGTCTAGGAGTAGCATAAATTTATTTTTCTCATTTCCTTGTATGACAGGGAGTAAAGAATCATGAATAATAGTCTAATGTCTAGACTGTACATGCAGTCGTCAGCGTTTGCCTGACTTTTCTTTCTGTATTGCAAAATTTTACTAATTCCAGTGAATAGAACTAACAGAGAGAACACAAAAAGAGGCAAAACATATGTGTGGTATTTACACTGCCACCAGATGACTGATCAGCATACTGGAAACAATGTCAAATTTTTAAACTCCTTCATTTTCCAACTGACTGAAATAGCAACCATTTGAGTTGGCTTCTGCCATTTTGTGTACAGCTTCTAGACACAGGCCACTCAGCACCATGTACGAAGGGCTTCTCGCGTCTGAAGGACATTGGAATCAATGCGTGGATTAACACGGAGGTGACTAGGGTCTGGAACAGACCATTTTCGTTTTCCATCACAAGCAAATAGAGCTCTTTGTGTGCAGAGAAATCAGAAAAGGAAAACACCAAGGCAAAAAAGAAAGTGCACGAACAGGGCAGAAAGGACGGATAGCCTGGGAGCAACGTTTTTTCAGAAGAGAAACATGGGCACCATCTGCCAAGCTGTTCATTGAAATACGGTCAATTCAACTCACCTAGACATACCTCTACTAAAATACTTGCATATGTGTTAGGGTGTTTCAAATGTGTTGCTGAATTGGGGCTTTTAAAAGAAAAGTGAATTAAGAACAATGGAGAAAGGAAAAGAAATACTTCCTTCTACAGGTGGAGTTTCAAGTTTCTTATTAATGTAGAAAAGAGTTTTCTGAAATACTTGCAAGGTGAAATAATATATTACTGTAAGTTTGTTTAAAATAAGTTCTTATTTTGCAGGTTTCTCATCTAATTATGTTTGTGGATCACAAATAATTTTTTACTGTACCTTAAGCATTAAACATTACTTTTTTTTTCTCTCTCTTTTTTTTTTTTTTTTTTTTTCTCCCCAGAAACGAGAAGGAATCCTCCAGTCTCGACAAATCCAAGAGGAAATAACTGGTAACACTGAGTATGTCAACACCACTTTTGCCAGCAGTTCAGTAATTGAACACAGATGCGTCTCAGAAATTCAAACATTTGCTGATATTTAGATTTTGGTATTGGGGTTCCAGGGAAGACGATGCATCAGCCAGTCACTGTATTTTAGCCTTTTCAAGACCTGCAAACATGCATCAAAAAAATACAAAAGGGTGAGGAAATAGAGAGCTGAGGATCTAAAAGAAGGAGGCCAGGACAAAAGAGAGTGAAAATACACATAATCTCTATTTTATCTACTATTAATTTATTTCTGTATTTATTATATTTCTTATTTATTTTATTCAAAAGTCCTTCAAGCAAAAATGCTTCATTCTTTAATGTTGGTATTTATTTGATGGAGAACTAGATTCTTTCAAACAGGAGTGCGATAGACTGGTTTTAGGTGTTTGGACTTTGTGAATGTAAAATGACGGTAGTGAGTCCTGTACATGTCATCTCACCGAACAGTTCATGACCGAAAAGTTATTCCAAACCAACAGAGAGCAATAGTAGAATATCTTCGTTTCAAATAGAATGGAGAGAAGCCAGACCATAGACGACTTATTAATCTTTATCGATTTGCTTATGTGTAATAGTTATATGAAGTATCAACTGGAGCAAAATGCTGCAGTCCTTGAGAACCCAATCCAAGCATTGTTTTGGCTGGAATTGTATTGTAGTTGATGTGGAAAGTCCATCTTTAAAGCAAAGGGGAAAAAATTTCACAAAATCAACACGAGGAAGCCTTCTTTACTTGGGCAAGGTGCGTTGATTTGGTTCAATAGTAGGAAATCTGAGATCTGGCCTCCCGTGAGACTTTAGTCAAGCAAGGAGATATTATACTGATGGACTCCAGAATAATCCAGATTCTCAGTAGGAGTAACTTGATGAAGGTTTTCTTAATTCCATGGATATTCTCCAGTATTCACCAAGCTGAAGATTTGGCTGTATATGCTGTTTTCTTTTGCAGCACAGCATCTGCAAGTGAATGATATGTAACTATGGTTTGTTCTTTTTTTCTTTTTTTTTTTTTTTTTTTTTCATAGGGCATTATCTGGAAGGCATGGTAAGTTCATTTGATTATTATCTTTTTCTTGAAGTAGCCAAAGTATATATATTAGTTCTGCAATGGGTGGTCACTTTGATCAAACTGTAAGGAAGTAGAGGATTTCCAGTTGCCCTGGTAGATATATAAATATATGCACCACAAGCTGTTGTGGCAGTTACCAAAAGGAAAAAAGCATTAAAATCAGTTTGACTGTCTTTAAAACACATTTCATTGCTTTTCAGCACGTGTTAATTTGCAGGTGCTTTGTGGTTTAACCTCCAGAACATTACTGTAATAGTATTAATGGTCATAAGTTCCCAGCATAATATGAAATGATGTCTTATCATAAACCAGCTAGTGAACTTGTTGGCATTCTTGCATATGTAACCTGCTTACACTTTAATGGCTTTGAGTCATTATTCAGCAGGCCTAAACACCATGCAAGTTCCTGTGCCTGGTATGTCTTACTGCTAGTGTTGAGACTGGCCAAATGCCTGGCCAACAGAAAACACTCATCTGAGGAGCTTAGGTGGAGTTCCACCAAGAATTTAGCATTTGCTTCTTGCAGTATTTCAGTGGTTGCCTTACAGCTGATTTAAAAGGCCTCATGTGTGACGACTTCTCCCAGTCGTATCCCTGCGCAGTCGTACTTTGTATAAAGTCTGCCTTCTACAAATGCATTTGGGTCTACTCTAGCTTCTCTTTTTTTTTTTTTTTTTTTTTTTTTTGAGGAATATGAATGCAGCTTTTTATGGAGTCATTAACTATCATTCAGGAGATTGTCAAAATGGAAATTCCTCTAGAAAAGGCTCTGGTACCTTTTTGTATTTTTCTTTCTGTTTTCTTCAGAAGGTGGCTCCAGTAGCCCTCCAGCCATGCTACCCTAGGTTGTCCGTCCTGTTGATAATGTCCAAAATTGCATATCAGAATGGCCCAAAACATCTATACAAAGAATCATATTGCAGCTGTGTAATCATAAGCTTGCTTGAGGAGGTTAATAATATAGCGCACCGCAAAGCAGTCAGTGGCCCATGGGGAAAATCTTCCTCTGCAGGTGTAGTGACTCTAGACACAAACTCGTGGTCTTCTACACAAAATGATTTCGTTACTTAGCTCCTTGTATCTGGCTGTTTAAGCTTTTATGCATAAATGTATCATTCTTTATTTATGAAAAACAGGATTATTAGGTAATCCAAATCCTACTTGAAAACGATGCTTTTTATAAACCATAGAGAATAAGTTACTAGCAGCTTATAGCAAGAGAGCAGTATGCAAAATACATGGTATTTGGAATATAAAGAGAATATGTTGAAACCTTTTGCTGACTGTGATGTCTCAAATGGGTATGTGCCTTTATAAGTGTTTATTTTGCATTTGGACAACTGCTGCTCAGTGTATTAACATCTCTGAATGTTTTTCAGAAAGAGATGCATTTGACACTTTATTTGACCATGCTCCAGACAAGCTCAATGTAGTGAAAAAGGTTGGAACATTTTTATTTTTGAAATACATAATGTGTTCGTGTGCATGCTTGTGTGAATCTGTTTGTACATATGTCATGTGTATGTACATAATCTATAATTGGCATAGTTTACACACATTAAATACAATTAAGCCTTATGCTTAAATATACAAATTCATCATTATAATGTTACTTTTTACAATATTTAGCAGCATGAACTTAACTTTGGAACACAGAACAACACGTAGTTATCAACATTTCTATCAAAAAGAATGGAATCAAAAAGAATTTCCATCCCACAAAGCGTATGTTGAGTAGAACCCAACTGGTAGATTGAATGTACTGATTGATGCCAAAGAGGTATCCAGTTTACAGCTGGCAAGGGTCTGACCTAGAGTGTTTTGGCTGCTGTCAGACATGAGTGGAGTCCTATTACCCACTTCCTTACAGTAAGTCTGCTACAAGGGTTTTTTTAAGTATTACTATGTTTTAACAGTGTATTTTTATTTATATACATTGTGTTCATTTTATTTCTGTTCTTCATTCTTGGGGAAAAAAAAAAGATACTGTTTTTGTTCATGCTACATTTCACTTTTAAAACTTAAAATTTGTGTTGCAGTCTCTTCACTCCTGCAGATTCTTTTCTGGGTAGAGTTCATACTGCATGAGTTGAACTGCTGCCTTACTGAATAGGCCTTCATTACATTGTTTTCCTATTTCAGACTCTCATCACCTTTGTGAACAAGCATCTGAATAAATTGAATTTGGAGGTGACTGAACTGGAGACCCAGGTAGTATTTTATAGCCTTTCTTAAAGAGGAGGGATAGTTGTGCTGTGTTATGCGCAGTGCCCCCAACTTTATGCAGAAATGTAATTGAATTATTATTATTCATAGAGCTCTAAATTGTTATTTCGATGGGAAACTCTTCAATTCTAAATATGTTTTATGAAGACGATCCTCACCAATTCAGCAAAGAAATCATGAGGGCAGCTAAATTTCTCTAAAACAGTTTTGTGCTTCCATTAGAATAAAAATTAATTAACAGATGCTACCTCTCGGGCACTGCCAAGTGCTGTAAGCAGAACCTGTGCTTGTTTTGATCAGGAAAGAACTCTGCCCTCTTGGTTTGTTCCAATGTCAAGCTGAACAGTTGTTTCCTGCCTACCTTTACACAAGCAGGCAATTCCATGGGATTACAATGACTCCATTCAGTGAGATAAGTTCTTAAAAGTAAAGCTACTCAAGTGTATAGGCAGCTGTACAGTTGGGCTGCAGGCTTGATTGCACCACAGAAATAATGTGATACATGGTCTTCTTTCTTGTTCTCAGCTGCTAAATTGGCTGAAAAGAAGCTAAAAGAAAAGCTTAATCCTGCTGTATTAATACCTCCCCATGTGAACAATTGCAGCAGTTATCCTAAGAAAATTACAAGGTCAGGCAGGAAGGATGGTATCTGCACTATCAAAAAAACCCAGGTGTCTTAGGACAGGTTTTGTTTTATGTCTTGATACATATTATTAACAGTCTCTGGTTTATTTAAATAGCTATCAATCTGGTAAAGATTTTTCAATGGTAAAATTAAGGTTTAGATGGAAGTAATGTGTGAGGGCTTTCAGAAGGGCGTTCCCTATGCCTGCTTACTGCTTTGTTTACTTCTGGAGAAAACTTATTATTCAAATGTACCTAGAAACCCCTTAAGCATTTATCTGAAACAGTATTCCCTAAGATGAGAGGCTGTATTTCTATCAGTTGAACGAAATTACCGACCTTGGGAAGGTGATGGGCTGCTTCAGGTAACTCAGTTTGATTGCAAGGATATCTCAGAGCACTGATAGACCTGATGCCACAGGGGTAAGAGTGATGGGCCTTTAACAAAATCTTATGGATGTTGCTATTTTTTTTAGATAGGATGAACATATATCATAGCAATTAGATGTCTTCCCCCAGTAATTACATACACTTAAAATTGGATTGACACAGACTTGCAGAACGTGGACAAAGATGATTCTTTTTTCCTTCATTTCCTCCAATATACTGAATTTTGGGGCAGTCATGGGATTGCACCTCCATTCTGTGTTTCTCTGCTCAGGGAATGCATGCCATTTGAGAGCTTGAAAGGTGGCTGTTCTGATTCCCCACAACTAGTAACAGAAAGCAAAGGCATTAGATCAAAGCCACTGACCACCTGTCTTTCCAGGGATTTTACTCTGCGTGTGTATTTTGGCATTATGTCAGTTTTGCAGAAGACATAACAGAAAGTACTAACTAAATAAAAGGAATCAAAGAAGGGAGATGAGATCTTTTAGTTGCAATTTAAAATATTTGTGTTAGTAGTTTGATGACAATTTTGCATTAGACAATATATATCTTGTTCATTAAGCAAAGCAATGAGTTATTCTTCAGAAAATGTACTGAGGAATGTCTTTTTTACAGTTTGCAGATGGTGTGTACTTAGTTCTGCTCATGGGTCTCCTAGAAGGCTATTTTGTTCCTCTGCACAGCTTTTTCTTGACTCCTGATAGTTTTGAACAAAAGGTAATTAGATTTCATTTTTGTGTGACAGACAAATAAACATATAAACATATTTAGTAGTACAAGGATGTCATAAACTTTCCTGCTTAAATTTGATGTAAATAGCTGAAATCAAGAGAGGACTGTGCTGGTAACAATTTCCAAGCATTTTCAAGGTCTTAGTATCATGTTTACCTGGAATAAAAGGGAATATATATTAATAACGGGGTGGTTAGCAAGTATTAACTGATTTTGGCAGCCATTGTGTGATGCTGTCATTGAATCAGACTTACTGTTCATTAAGTGTGTAAGGAATTATTCACAGGAATTGATGACAGAACTGATATTTTTGTGTCCAAAATCCAAGAATTCAACATCTGAAAGGTTTCATGGTTTTGGAAGCATGAAGACATATATGTACAATGTATCACTTTAAGACCAACTGTTGCCTTACTGCCTGTTGCTATCCAGGCAATTCATCTGTCTATTCAAGCCGAGCACTTAATGGGCCATCATGTTCCAATTTTTGAACTTGTGGGAGGTGGGCTATTCTTACTCCTAAGTAATTTTTCTGTGGGTGATACTAGGTCACATGTTATTTTGCAATACTTTTATATTTCTGAAACCACCATCACCACCCAGAAAAAACACACCAATGGATTGTCTGCATTCCATGGACCAGTTCTTCCATTGATATATGGACCCCTGACTAGTTTTTCCTTCTGAGCATCCGAGTCTGCAGCTTTAAATACATCTTGATTTGACCATTTATACTATACTGTATGTAGTTCACAGTAATGACTACCATTATTATATTACTAGGTCCTCAATGTATCCTTTGCATTTGAGCTAATGCAGGATGGTGGATTGGAAAAGCCAAAGCCAAGACCAGAAGGTATCTATTATACTTCTTTTGTATCGCCTTAAAAATTTGCATTGGATCCACATCATATCTCATAGGATTGTGGTATAGCTAAATGAAGGTTAAAATGTTAATCTAAGAGTGAAAGGCAAGATACGTTTTTGAAGTGCTCAGGTAACTGTATTTTAAGCGGTTGATAGTCATGCTTTTTTTCAAATGTTAGAAGGCTTCCTTTCTTGAATGGCCAGGGTAAGAGCTGTGTGACCAAACATGCGGTAATACTCAGGTATTCACTGAAAGAAAAAGAATACGATTGTGAATGGTGTCACTGGCAGATGTGAATTGCTCCAATTGTTCCTTTTCCCCCCATCCTATATCTGCATACTAAACATCAAGTATTGCAGTGTGATTTGCAAGATTTTCACAAAAGAAGTAGATGTTGTGGAAGAAAAATTTTAGATGTTCACATAACTGCCTTTGAATGCGGGACCTAATCATGCCATATTTAAATTAGATTTAGAGCTAGAAACTGAAAGTAAAATGTGTCTTCAGGGAAGATGAAGGTTTTGCTGCTGACTTTAGTAGGACCAGGATTCCACTCCTCTTTGCTTGTATAAATACAGGGTTTAAATCCAGCTTTTTAGGCAGGATATAGAGCCCTTGATATCACCATGTTACAGAGTACTCTTCTTGTTCGTCCCGTGAGAAGTTACCACTTCTTACTGTACAGGAGCTGGACATATACTCTTCCAAACAGGGGTGGTAGCTGGGCTTCTGCTGGTTACTTACTACAGTAATCAATATATATGTGTTTTCAAGACCCATTGCAGATTTACATTCTGTGGTGTAAACAGTCTTCTCCTGTTGTAGTATGGGATTGTCATCCCCTGAGGAGGTGATACAAGCTGATGCTTAGAGTTTTACTTCCAATAGTGAGGGCTTTCTGGAGATTCAGGCACACATCACTGAATCAAGTTCTGCTCCGTTCTGCTTATTTTCCGTCCCTCCCAACTTCCAGATCATAATAGCAGCAGACATATGCACACATGCAAAAAAAGGTCTCAGGATTGAGCCTATGCTGCCTATGCATTTAACCTGGACCTACCCAGCCTATTTTTTCACTTATTTTAATTGCTTAAACTCTTATCCACAATCATGCTTGACTAAACCAGTTGTGACTATATCACACACTTTTATGTTTGAAATAGTCAAAGAGAGAAGGGGGAAATTGTGAAATCTAGGGATCCAAGTAAAACAGAGAGTATCTGTGATCCCTTACTCCCCATGGAGGTTTAAAATTCTTATGACATTTAATTTTTCAGGTATTTATTGCTCTAGGGGACAGCTAATTTTTCCAGTATAAATCAAGCCATAAGGATATTTCAGCATATATAAGACATTTCTTGTGCAATTATTGAAATGCTTAATATGAAACTTCCTGCCCAATGTGAATGGAAAAACACATCTGTTTTATGTGTTGTTACATTGGGCACAATGCCCGTACTTAAAATTTCCAGTGAGCAAAAGAGTATTGAAAAGGATCTTATCCTAAATGTGTATACTAAATACTCTTTAAATTCCTACGCTGTTTCTTTGAGGTTCTTGAGGAAAAAATATGCTGAAAAGTGCTTTAGAATATGAAAAACATATTTAGTGGAAAAAAGAATGTGGTTAAATAAATGAGTATGAAAACCAGTGATTTTTATGGGGTCAACAGTTTATTTGGGTTATTTGCAATATAATTGAAAAGGTATTAAAAAGCTTTCCCTGACCTTTTACTTTAAAAATGGCCGGAACATTAATCTACTGAGTCTATAACGAATTCATTTGCAGTTTAAGCTTTTTCAGATTACTGCTTAAATTGTGTGCATCAAAGCCAAATTCAAGTTTCTCTTTGAAAATTGCAACCAGTAAAACATTATGCATATTGGTCAAACACATGTAGCAATGAAAATACTTCATGTTTCTCTGGGAGCATGCTGCTTTTTAGTTTGGACCTTTCTGTGGAATTCTGTTGTTGTGGTGGAGTCTTCTGGTAACTTTGCAAAGGCCTGTCCAAGTTGTCCCTTTATTCATTTGAAGTTCTGTATTAGGAAGGGAAGGTGTTACGCAGCTTGCTGCTGGCCTGAAAGAGGAAACGTCCCGAGTTATATGTAAACAGTATTGCAGAGTGTGACATGATGTTGTGGGAGCAATGTGCCATTCCTGTAGTTTTTGGCATTTTTTCTTTGTTTTATACCAAGCATTTTTGATCTGATTTATTAAGAGCCACAAAACCATGTGGCTGTGGTTTCACAACCGTGCATAGGCTCAGCGTAAAACCTGGGTTTAAGTGTTTTCACCCTTTGTCTGTGGATGTCAGTTTGCCATGCAGCTATTATCTTTAGCCCTTCAAAGTCTGCATACTTTGGGACACCATGTGTAGTTTCGATTGAATTAATTCAAAAGAGTATAACCCCTTTGCAATCAATGAGAAACATCAGTGTAGATAATTATAATGGAAAAACTATCTGATGATTACATACACAATTTACTAGGCTTCCTTGGACATTTTGAAGGTAATAGGAGTATGTATGTACACCATCTCCTCTACACCTTCATGGCCAGTTCAAATACCAAAGTCAGGAGATTGAGTTCCTATACAGTCAACAGAAAGAGGACAATTCTAATCCTGTTCTATTCTTTGAGGGCAATTTTGAGTCCTTGTTTGAGATTGAATATTCCTTGAAGCACTAGCGTAGACTGCTGCAGTAGTACTTGTCAGTTTGTTTTATAGATTTCTTGTGAAATAATATTGACTTTCTCAAGAACTTCTCTTTGAAACAGAAGGTATTCATTAGCTTTTTGTTTCATATAAATCCTTTACCGTAGACGTTGAGTTTCTAAGGACTGGGTCAGCCATGTACATCAGCTAACTCAAAGCATTTTCAGAAGTGTCAAGGAGCACTTGTATACCTACTTTCTTTAGATCCTTTAGAAAATTTAAGCTTAGCTTTAGCTATCTTGCTGAAATTAGGCCTAATAAAGGATGTTGCAGCCCAGAATGGGCCAAGTCCTACAACTCTTATATGAGAGAAGAGTTCCATTGGTACCTGCCTGATGATTTTTCCCAAATCATTACTTTTCAGCTGCAACTGACTGAAGATTCAATCATATAAATATGTGTAATCTTAGGCACGGTTTGTCTCATGGCCATCTGAACGTTGGTTACATTTCTGTATCAGTATCCTTAGCCTTTTGTAGCCCTAACTAAAAGTGGTTGAAATACTGATTTTTGAGTTGCCAGTTTAAAAAACGTCATTTATATTTCTACTATTCATTTATTTATATTTCTACTCTTTCTTACTATCCTTGTGGTTCTAACGTTCATGGATATGGATCTCGGCAAGGAAAGAGAGTGGAGAATGGGCACTTCTTCTGAAAATGATTACGAGCTAATCAAGTTACTCATTGATTTTCCCTTGTCTTTTTTCTAGATATTGTAAATTGTGACTTGAAGTCTACACTGAGAGTACTGTACAATTTGTTTACCAAGTACAGGAATGTGGAGTGAAGAATTGATCTGGGTCCTGCAGGAGTGTTAACAAAGAAAGCATCATAACTGGCATCTTTTTCATCGGTATTCCTCTGCATCTTTATCCTAAAAGGAACTAAACCACTTATCTGAAGAATTTTTTCATTGGTTATTCATGCACTACTATTTTCATAGTAGATTTAAAGCTAATATTACTTACGAAGATAAAAGGTTTGGAGGGAGGTATTTGGGTATATTCTGGGAGGATTAATGTTTCAATAATGACTGTCTTCATACTGTTTCGTAGTAGGTAGAACAAGATGGAAAAAAAAGATTTAGTAACATTAATTCAAATCATTCTTTGAAGCTGATCATAGGAAGAATGTGTACTGAGTATTTTAATTTTTTTTACATATATCTTTTCTAATCTGGGGAGGGGAAGGACATGTTCTATACATGATAAGATGGTTGCATTCTAATTATGAGAAACATGCAGGGGGAGAAAGGGTTAAATACTCTTGTTCATATCACAGCTAAAAAGAAGACACTTTCTCAAGCACTTAACCTGATTAATTTATATTTCCAGTGCTATTAGGCTTGAATTTTATGGGCACAAACTGAAGTGGCTACTCATTCCTTCAGACTTACTGTAATGTGATACTCTGATTTAAATACATGTTATTGAGCATTCCACATAAGCACACTTTGCAGCTTGTCACTTGGTTTTGTTCAAGGAAGATATCTTTTTTGCAAAGTACACATTTCAGGAACACACACCTGTACACAGTTTCCCTATAATATTTGTATTATTACATAGTATTAGAAAGTAAAAGAATGGCTTGCTTTTTTTTTACTAGTTTAAACACAGGATTACCAGGTTGCAAGTTTGGATTTATTGCTAAAGAGGATTTAGAATTCATCCCTTTGATTTTATGATGAATGTATTTTGCTGCATAATGTCCAACACAAAAACATGAGACTCATTTTCTAGAAACATTCTTGTAGAGTTTCAGATCCAAAAGCACGGCTTTTTGGTCACAGCTACTCCCATCTGCAGATTCTGTTACAGCGTAAGGTTCTTTGGCCATTTTACATGGCTGTAAAGAATAGTTTTATCTAATCATCACCAATTATAAGCTGTTACCTGTTTGGTTTTAGCTATAACAAAGACACAAAAGAGAAATGAGAGTTGATTCTTTCCTTAAGACTCATGTCAAGCACCAGTTATGTTTCCATAAAGAAGCTGATAGAGACTGCCTGAATCATCAAAAACTGCACTGGCATAAGCTGAAGAGTAAACTAATCACTTGCTGGAAGTCTTGATGTTAGTATTAGATAACTTTCTAAATTAAGCGTTCCAGTGCAATCACAGGATCTTGGGATCCGGGGTTAGACAGTAAGGAGAAAAAAATCCTTAGGCAGAAATTACTGGACAACTGTTCAGAAATCTTTGGACCTCTTAGTGCAGGAGGGAGACTTGTTAACAGTCATCCAATTATGGCAGAACTGGTATAGGTAAAAGGGAAAGCAGTCTGTCAGCTGTTGAGTCTGTTCATCTGAAGAAACGCAGTGCTGGCAAGAAGAGTTATTAACAGCTGTATGTTACTTATTTTATAAAGCATTACCTATTTTTCCATTTTCCAGGGCTTTTCTTTTTTTTTTCTTTTTTTTTAATGTAGAGCTTTCCAGTGAACATTAGCATAAAGGGAAGACAAGCAATTATGTTCTGTCTTTGATAAACACTAGCTGATGTTTAATAACAAGATGATACTGACTTCTGCTGGGGGGCTACAGAAATTATTCTCCTGAGAAGTAAGTATCAACTTTTGCAAAGGGAAGTCAGTATTTAATTCAAAGGACAATACCTGGCCGTTCTCTGAACTCAAAAGTTGTTATCTGATTGTTATAAGAGTTCTAAATATCTTTATTAAAGCATATTGTTACCTCTGTATTTATAATTGAGCTTCTGAAATTAGAGGTACAGAAAAGAACTATTATTTGCTTTTTACAGGGGGAAATAGCTGGACATTTTGACCTTGATGAAAATTAACATGTTTTCATTATACCTTTAGTATCTGAGAAGCTAAACAATAGGAATTAACCCAGCACTTTTTGGGCAAACTGAGACAGAACTTCTCACGTATATACCAGCAGCAACTTCAGCTTATTTTAATGTTTAACATGCAGTTTTTTCATTTGCACAGCTAGATTGTAGTCTTTTTAATAGTTAATTAAAAAATATATGATAGTTTTTCTGCAGATCTTACTCAGCTGAAACACCCTTTTACATCTCAACAATGCCAAAACATTTTGATTGCCCTTGTTTTCAGGAGTGCACTTTCTTTAAAGAGGAAATTTATATATGTCAAGGGAAAAAGGTTAGGAACAGTGAAACTGGTTTTTGCCCAGACTTGAAAATTACTATTCCTGTGCTATATTGGTGTAACAGTATTGGAGATTTTCAAGTCTGTCAGACTCCATTTTCCATCTTTAAAAAACATGGAACTGAGACAGAATGATCAAATCCTCATGCTGAAATGCAATTATGCAGAACCATAGAAACATTTCAACAATAACCAACCCTTACACAATTATCTATCCTATGGTAAGAATTTATGTAAATTAAAGTCTGCTATATAAACAAGAGTATCCTATCTAAGTATAGACCCATGTGATAGTTTTAACACATTCACACAAATAGTGTATGCTGCCATGTAGGAATTGGGTCACTGCTTATATTTTTGACAGTGTAGATTTAAATAGCTATCAGATGAATATGAAAACTAATATACAGATTATATCTAATATTTATTGCTTTGATACAGAATATTATAGAAACATAGAATACTACTGTAGACAGTTTGCTCTTCAGCAATCAGTGTAGGCCAGCACCTTCCTTTGGGGAAGTGAAATGTTAAGTTAGCCGGGCCAAATTCTGCTGACACCTACAATGCTTTTATTGATACACAGCTGTGTGTACTGACGTGCAGCTCAATGCAGAGTTTTCCTTGCTCTTTATATTAAGATAGAAGTTGTTTAAGTTTTAGGTCAGTCCTGGGTTTATTTATAATGACTTCCAATGATGAAATAGATCCAAATCAATGGACTTAGCCCAGGTAAGAGATGAACAGTCACTGGGGGGAGGCCAGTTTCTCTGCTGGTCCCAGAGGGAGCCTCTGGTCTGGAGGCTGCTGTCTCAGTGCTTTGGCTAGTTCCTAAAGCCAGGTGGTACGAATCCAAGCCAGTGCCTTAAGATCTCAGGGGTGTATTTGGATCACATCCACCAGACTGAGGCGCTTGTCTGTCATGCCCTGTCCCATGAAGGCCCACAGGGAGCTGAGTCCGCTGAAAACCATCAGATTATTAGCCTGCCTTGAGTAACAAACAGGAAGCATTTCTGCTGCTTTATGAAACTGCCAAAAGAACAGAGTTTTCTGTGCTTCTCTGACTTCTAATCCGTCCATTGCATCCAGCAATATGGTTGTCCAGATTTGTTTTGTGGTTGGAGATAGGCATCCTTTCCCTGTTGATGGATCCTGGCATGCATTGTCAACCACAAAAAACTTACTTTTTTCAAAGAGGAGCTACAAATTCTTAAATAATTACCCAAAATCCTAACATCTTGAGGTCAACTCCTTTCAAATTCCTTTCCCAGCGGACTGGCATTTAGTTGCCATAAAGAACAGGCTCTAGAAAAAAGGTATTGAAGGAATCTCTGCATAATTTTACTTGAGACAAACACATCAAGTCCAGGAGTGTATTACTTTATATTTCCAGTGGAGTCCAGATGCACTAAGTTTCTTATTAAATGAGCTGACTGCAGAATATCTAGTTCTTGGCATTTCTTGGTAGATATCTCCTGTTATAGGGGGGCAGCAGCCCTTGCAGCTACGTAGTTCAGGAATTCAGGTGGACGAGCGAGTTCTGGGTAAGGTCCTGATCTGCTTCCACGGACTCTGGACCAAGTTGCTGATTAGCATGTCTCCATGTAAACCAGTGGCATTAAATCAACAGGGCATTTGGTCCATTCTCTTTTACAGAGGGTTACAGTACTTGGGGAGGTTCTACACGCAGGCAGACTATATTGATTGAGATAAATGCTACTTGGTTGACTTTTGTTCTTAATTATTTTCTTAAAGTATGTTTTTAAATTCATGTTTCAGATTAATTTAGCGGATACCTTACTGCAATCCACAGTGTTGTAAAGCAGAATGGCTTTGAAAAGTAGTGGATTTTATTTCATTAGAGAAAGGTATATATGATATTTAATATACTAGATACTAGCTTTAGGTCTAGTTTTTGTTATTCTTGTCTTCCTATCAAAACAGCCTTCATGAATGGCCTCTGTGTGTGCCAGGCACCCAAAGAGAAAACAGTGCCTTGAAGACCACTTGCAAGATTTTCTACCCTGTTCCCTAATAGTCCTTTGTCATTTTCCTATAAGAATTAGTGTGGGCTTTCTCTTTACAGTTAAAGTATAATCAAAGGCTGAAGAAATCCTTTGTAGAAAGTTACAATGAATTTAAAGTAAGATATTTTGTTTTGATGCTTCACGTGAAAAATTGAGATAGCACCACCAAAATTATGCATACCTCAGCATCCACAGATTTTCCAAGGAGGTTTTGAGTCATTTGATGTTTACTAGGGCTGATTTTATGTATTTTGACAATATTTTCCATGTAACTGTTTCTTTTTGCAATAA
Source organism: Falco peregrinus (assembly GCF_023634155.1). NCBI lineage: Eukaryota > Metazoa > Chordata > Aves > Falconiformes > Falconidae > Falco > Falco peregrinus. Next base: position 11,031,116 of record NC_073729.1, read on the forward strand.
TGAGATTTTCTTTTCTAACAGTTTAATAATACACACTCTGCAACAATGTTAGTATCACTGAAATATTTGGTTCTCAATTTCAATATCAAACTAACTGAGAAAAAAGAATATTTGCAAAATTTGCTTCTTAATGTGTGTATCTGAGAAGAATTGTTTAAATTAAACTGCATTGACTTCAACTGCAGAGTTGGTAGCTTTCACAGGATATACTTTATGTACTCTGTAAGAGACACTCTGTTGCTGATTTTTTTCCTGTGCTTTTTCTGAAACCTTTGTTATGAACCACAATAAAATCTGCACCTGAAAATCAACACTGTATGTTGCTGTTGGGTCAAAGTATGAGATGTATAACAAAAAATTAGGAAGGCTAAATGGTTTATTTTCTCGGAGCTTCCAGACCTTGCTATGCGTCTAGCCCATTTTCAGTTACCGCTTTGTGGGTGTACTAGGTGTTTATTATTGTTTTCTGTGGGGGCTGGTAACAGCTGAAAGTGGGTTGGCAAAAACAGCCGTGTAAACATGTGCTTGAAATGATTAAGAACAGCAGGTCAGGAAAATGCCATATTTGACTCAAAACAGCAAAGTATACCTTTGCTTTAATATTACTGAGCTGAACACTTTAGTGTTGATATTGCAGCTGGGTATAATGCAATTTTCTGCACAGTAATTTTGTTAATTTGAAATTTAACAAAATGTTAGTGAAATGTTAAGATGAGTGAAATTAAACTGTCCATTTCAGAAAATAACTGCATTTATTTTTTTATAAACTTGTTTTTGTTGTGACCCTTTAATGCAGGAACTTCAGTGCAGAACTTGGAACCAGTCAAAAATATAGGCATCTAAAGTGCTACAGATGGACATTTTTAGCTACTGAATTACTGGAATTAATCCAGGAGCAGGTGCTTGATCTTTAGGTCTGCTTGTAAAGCTGAAACCACCAAGCAGATCTGCCTAATCAACAGGGAACACTAAGGACAGGGTGAGTTTTAATGCCATTCTTCAATCCCAGCCTATTACTCAGGGCTGGAAAGAAGTACTTCTCTCTGCTTAGGACCCACAGTCTTAAGCCCCGTCATATATACTTATGGGTTTTGTCCTGAATTTCAAGGATTTTGTCCTGAAGAGCAAGCAGACTTGCTCTTCTTCAAACGTTGCAGTACAACAAAATGGTCATGGTCTGGCTACCTCAATTTCTTTGATGCTTTTCACTCAGAAAGTAAAAGATCTGGGTTTAATGCCCTCCTGCACCTGTGGGAATTATTTCTCCTCCTTAGAAGAGTGCTGTAACCTGCAGTATGAATTTAAGGTGATATGCTTTTTTTAGGGTTTTTTTTTTGGAGGGGCACTGTTGGTTCATAGGCTGAAGTTGCAACTCTGTGTATAAAGTAATTCCACATTAACCAACAAAGAGAGCAGAAGAGGGAGCATAACTGGTGGTTAGGTTGCTGTAAAGGTGGAAAAGGATTTGGGTGAAGGACCTGTCTTCCGGCCCTCCTGTAAGGCCTGCTTATGTATTTTAGTTAATCAAAGGGTGCTAAAATACACAAACGTGTTTTGAAGAGGAACCAGGATAATGTCACCTCTATTTCAATGCAGAGCTCCTGCTGAGCTTTGGTCACTGTCACTTCTCTCTTCCAGGGCTCTGCTGTCAAATCAGCCCCAAGAGAAGGTATTCCTACCCCGCACAGCCTGCAGCCTGAGTTAGGTTTGCATTTCCTCAGGCAAAGCAAGTACCAGTTTCAGCCCCTGCTTCCTACCTGCCCTCTCGACATTCGGTGAGCTCCTGCGGGAGGGTGAGCATTACGTCATCTACGGGCTGTGTTTTAGGGAAATGGCAGGCACGACGGCCTTCCGTCTGTAAAGCCAGTTGAGGTTTCTTGGGCGTTCTCTGAACACAAGTGCTGGGCTGAGTGCTACAGCTGACTTTTGGATCCCAGCTGGGTTAAAACTAGAACTGCTGAGTCCCACATTGAGACTGGGTCAGCTTCGAACACGTGCAGGCATAAAATTCTGGGGATTTTTCAATTGAAAATCAAAAAATTCAGATGGCTTCAGGGGGAGGTGGTGCTCCAACAGTTTTTCCAGGATTTCGACCTTGGTGCCTATATGCTGTGTGAAAAGCAGAAAATCTTCCTGGGGCTATGCCCCTCACTTGGGCTGGGGAGGGAAACCAGGAAGAGCATCTTCTGCTTCCCTTCAGAGATCTCCGTGTTGTGGCAGACTGCACAGACTGTTTCCTACTTGGCTCAGCTTAATTTTATTGGGAATAACCCTGAAAACATGCTTTAACTATTCTTCCCTCTCCTGGATGTTTGCACTGTACCAGTTAGGTGAAAATTACTACTAAACTAGCATGTTGAGGCTCTAAAGCCTTCAGCTGTGACTAATCAGCACCATCCACTGCTTAGGGCTTTTGATGCTGGGAGGAATGAATGGTGCTGACTTGCAGTCATGTCTCTGAATGATTAGTTCATTGGATCACATGCCAAATTTATAACTGTTATATTAGATGAACAGATGAGAGTTATTAAATTACATGCAGGGGGGTGGGGGGAAATTGCGGCAACCAGAACTTACTTTTTTTTTTTTTTTTTTTTTTGGTGGTGGTGGCAACACTTAGGTAAGGAGAGAGTACTTATATTCCTGTGCACAGTCTGAAACCTGCAGGGTGCTGAGGACTTCAGCTTCGATTCAGCAAAATACTGAATTAACTTTAAACATGTGAGGAAAGTACTTGCGGTTTCTTTGAGTCTGTTTTACCTAGAAATGGATAAATATTTGTATCGCCGTGGGAAGCCTCAGTCACATTTACGGAGGCTTGCGTTGTGTTGTTTTCACATCCTAGCACAACCCTATGTAATTACACCCACAAACCCATTACTTTTAAGGCATGCTTTCCTCAAAGGATCCCTTATAGCTGCTTTGTAAATTAGCTCATAAAGATACAAGCTTCTTGTCCACTCTTGGATCCATTAAGAGTTTCACCTGCATGACAGTTGAAAAACCAGGATAATTTATGTCTTCTCTTGTGAGGCCCTTGGAGATCAGATAACTAAATTAACTGCAGAGTAGCAGAATGCTGCTGCCTGCTTTTAACCTTGGCACTAAGTTTTAGGCAGATACAACTCAGGTGTGCTTATTATTGCTGTTTGGTTTCTGTCCATGCCTACAGGGTTTGTTGTACCAGCAGTTCCATGAGTGCATGCTATGATACAGTCCTGGTCTTGAAAGGCTCGTAGTTTTGCAGGAATGTGGGAGGAGGAAAGCTGTAAGTGAACTTCTCCAACTTTACACAGATGATTGTGATAGGTAGGTATGGATTAGGAGCCAAGTTCCCCTTTCCGTCCCCTATCTATGCCTTTAAGTTGTGGTGTAAAACAGGGAACTAGAAAGTTACCAGTGAGGCTTGTGAGGAATACCAGTCCCCAAGGGAAGAGGCACCAGGGGAATTACAAAGGCTGTTAGTTTAAAAGATTACCACGTGTCCTGTGGTAAAGATGTAGGTGCTCAGCATCAGGCCACGGAGGCAACTGAGTGTGTGGGTTGGTTAGGTCGCTTGGGGAGGAATTTTTCCCATCAAAGTGCTACAGGGCCATCGGCTATTAGGAAATTGTCAGCACTGCAAGTTACATGCACGTGATTTAGACTTTCCTCTGTGCGACAGTAGCTTAAACAGACTTTCATGTGCATATTGTTACAATAATAAGAGTACTGAAGGTGTCAGTCCTGGATTTCTAAGCCTTCTGTACCTCCAGATCTTTCTGAACTGTTTGTAACAGCACCTAAATAGGCAGAAAGGACATCATTAGAGCAGATCTGTATTCTTAATTGCATAAAAAACTTGTACATCTACTGTTTGAAACCAGCACTCGGTTCAAACAGTGTCATAACCTCTAGCTTCTTTTTTTCTATGTTATCGGGACAAATTAACCCATTAGCTGCACAGGCTCCATTGTGAGTCAGAGGTATATGACTCATATGAATAGAACACATTTCTGTTCTGGTTTTAATTAACTTGGCCTCCACCCAAATCCTCCTTACAAATGAAAGACACTAGATTAGCTGAAGTCTACAATACATTTTTATGGCTTGTGCTAAACTTACATGTGTATTTTTATGAGAATGATGAAGAAAAAAAAAAAGATTCCCATGAATGCACTAGCTTAAAAAGTAAGCAACACAACTGCCTTATTTGACAGACTGTTGAAGTAGGGTAATTAATCTTGTTTGGTTGTTTGCCTTGCAAGCTATAAGAGAACAAAAAAAGAAATGCACAATTCTAACATACTGGGAAATTGGTCCCGGTCTTGATTCAGATAAGTGGAAATCAAGTTTGTGGTGGTAACATTTTTCAATAGAAATACAGTCTTAGGTGGCAACTGCCTTTGTGATTTTCATAATTTTGCTATCTGGGAACCTAAAAAAAAAAGTCAAGGTGGAATTAGTCAGGATCCATATCAGTATTTCTAATTGGGTCACTGTGCTTTCTCTTAATGAAGCAATACCAAAATCAAATAAAGTCCTCAAATATAAATTGCAGAGAGGGTAATCTGAGCCACTACTGAGTGTAGCCTGTCAAAACGGAAGCAATACTAATTGTGTTTACACAATTTTAAAAAAAATGGAAGAAAACAAAACCACCCCTTTCTGACCCTCACAGAAATCAAGGCCTGAATCTTACTTAACACTAAACTTTCTTCATGGCACCTTAGGGACTCTTAATGCAAATGAGAAGCAGGCCTACAGATGCTTGGTGGAGCCTTCCCACAGCACCCTGATCTCCAAAGAAGCAAGCGCAGAATAAAAGTGGAGGGTGAGGGGAAGAGAGAGAAATGTATCTTTGTGTGAACACTTTATAGTTTGCAACATGCTCATGTAACACAATGAGGGTGGGCCAGCTGGCTGTAAAATAACCTAGACTGATAATCAGGAGTAGGCTCTGTGTGCCACCAACTGTCCTGTGACTAATAAGTTAGTTTTCTACTTTGGCAGGTTCCATGAGTTTACTTGTAGCATGAAGAGGAGAGCAGGAGGAAAAAGGTCAGGTTTTAAAAGGGGCTTAGTTTGAGGGGCTCTGAAATGAAAACTGGTGTGTGGACCACTACTTCCCAGACTCTGCAGTCGCACAGTTTAATTCCAGTTGCTTAGAGCACTTAATCGAGATCTGCCTTCAACTCTGCCTGCCACCAGTTAGTCCTGATAAAGCCCTAACTCGCCTTCTCATTGCCTAAGTGGTGACATTATGGCTTTCATCAAAGCAAAGAAATTAAAGGCACGTAGCAGACTCAGTTTCATTTAGCCGGAGCTCTGTGTCCAGGTTCAGAGATTTTTCTGTCTTGGAGGGACATTGTCCTCCCACACAAGAAAGATAGTCTAGCAATGTATTTGCTGCAGTATGCGCTTCCCAGTCACTGTGGAAAGTTACCAAGTTGGTAGGAAGCAGACTTAGGGCATGGATTTATCTACGGATATTGTGAACGGTTACACTGCTTTTCAGGAACATACGTGTTCCTCAGTTGGAAGTTTTGAGTGTTGATTTCTGAAATTCCGTTGTTGATAACTAGACCTTGCTTTTCATTTTTTATTAGCCACAGTAGATTTTCTACGCCTACATTGTTTGAGGTTAGATTACCAAAACTGTCTGGATTCCTGTTTTATGCTTACAATAATGTCCCTCCATTGAACAGAGCTCCTTTATATAATCCACGATGTACTGTGTTCTGCACCAGGGTGCAGAACGTGATGTGGAGGTAGGATAAAATGGGCAAATTTCTCTGAGTCAGCTCTGCCTCCTATTGGGATGCAAGTACAAGGAAACCTGCAGCAGACCTCAGGGTGCCCATAAAGATCCAAGGCTCTCCTTCACTTTGTGGTTAAGGAAGTCGTGTGTAGTTGTACTACTAGAAGGGGGAAGAAGCAGTTGTACTCTGATGTGAGATAGAGGATGGCAGCACAGTCCCGGCACTTTATTAATCTCTTTCCTAGCAGAGCTGTAACTTGCTTTTTGAGCACTTTCAGGAAATAAGCTGAACTATCTTGTGTGCTGGGTCTTTTGCACGTACATTAACACTGTAACCCCAGAAGTCTTGTGATCTTCTGTTCCCTCCTCTAGTATGACACAACCTTGCCCAGTAATTTTGGTATCAATACTGTAACTTCTGCTGCTTCTAAGACCTCTTTTCCAATGGCTCAGTTACCCAGGCAGACCTCTGGGATAAGGAATTAAACCGCGGTGAGTAACACCAACAGAAAACTGCTGCTGTCTTAAGTCAGGCAAAATTTTCCACTAGGTGAATTCCCCTGATTAAAAATCAGAAGATTTGTTCCAGGGAATCAAGACATGCCTGTTATTTAAATGCAATTGCTCTTTTATTACTGGCATATTAAAACTTAACTTTCTCTATTAATCAGCGTTTCTTAATTAACATAAAATTCCCAGGGTCTGGTACAATTCCACCACCCACAATCCAGCGCTATCCTGTTAGTTTCTATTTAGACTACATATTGCTAGAGTATGTAGGATTATGTTGCACGCTGCAATTATTTTCAGGGAGGACTGTGACACTTGGCCTTGATACACTTGCCTTTCTGTAGTACAGAGTACTGTAAGTATCCTGTATTTATTTATAACTTGTTGGGGGGAACAACAGAGGCTGTCTGACACTATGCGCTCTCTTTCTCTTTACATTGCGATTCTCGGATGGGGCTCTCGGGAATTTCAGGGAGGAGAGCTTTGCCATTTGGAAAAAAGGTCTTACAATTTAATCAGAATACAATTTTAGCCAACCAGCTAGTTCAATCAGCCAGTCCAATTATGGTGTGGGTTGAGCAAGTCTCTGTGTTCAGGGTTCCCTTGAGTTGCTTTTAGTTATGAAATAGAAATAAGAAATTAGGTCAGTTATACTCTATTGACTTCTTCTAATCATACAGCTTCCAAGAGTATATAGCAGCATAGCTTTGCCTAAATTAATATTTGGCATCTCACTGCTATGACTAGGCTTTGCCACCAGTTGAAAGCTAAATTGGGAATGCTCATTCCAAATGGCAAATTACATATGTGCTGTCTCTGCACTGCTTTTAACCCTTGCAACACTGCAGGTGAGTATTCTCATTCCAGTGCTAAAAGAGCTACATCAGCTCTCCCATCACCATCCAAGAACAACAGATACTTTTCTGGGTGTCTTGCCCCCTCCCTTGGTTATTTCCTCCTTTTCCTACTTACTTTAACTGAATAAAAACTCCTGGCTCCCAAACCCCCCTTCATCGGATCATACTTTATGACCCACCTCATCTTCTAGGTGTCTGTTGATCAACCCAACATCCAATCAATCAAAATCATGCAGCTGATCATGCCGTTGTCTCACCAAAACCTTGGTTTTTTGCCAACCGGTCTTAAGCACTATGTCATTCCTGTTCCTTTTCTCCAAGCAACATTAAAAGCTTTGACCGGTTTCTTTATTATCTTGCTGCACATAACAACTGATAGAGCTTCTTATTTCTATCATCAGCCTCTCATGTTCTATGGACACACTCATAACACTTCTGCACTCATCCCCCTGCTATAATTTTAAAAGGTAGGACTGAAAGAGCATCTATCAATTAGGTTTTGCCACAGTCCAGCCCATTCTGCAGCGTAATTTGCAATACCTTCTTCTTCTCCCCTAAGGATTATTCTAAGAAAGAAAGACAAGTTCTGCCTCGGAAAACAGCCTGTGGCCACTGCTTCTTGCATGGTTTGTCAAGTATGTGTCTGTTCACCCAGACTGCAATTTAGCAACTGCACAATATGAAGAGTATGGCTGCTTGTCTCTGCCCATTACATTGCAGAACAATATTAAGCCAGAAAAGTGCTGCTAAAACAAAAGTACCTGAGTTTGGATGCATCCCAAATGTTTTGGTTTCTTGCGTGCACTTACAGAAGTCAGAGAGAAAACAGAAAGGCCTATAAATGTGCTATTGTTCATTCCCCTCCCTTTAATTCTCTGATCTTGTCTTTTTAAATGACTGCAGTTTTTATTCACTCTTTACTCTCCATTTCATCCCTCAGTTGCAGATGCATACCACTTTGCCTGTAGTGCCATGGAAGAATATTGTTGAAAACAGTCACGTTGTTGCAAAGTGAAAATGTGATTTGAGGAATTAACTGAACTCCATAGATTAGTTACAAAAACCCCATGGAGCTGACACATAGGAAGGTTATTCCTTGCAATACCGCAAACTTAGAAAATGAAGATGTTACACTTCTCACATGAAGCTGAGTTTGCATCTGCATGTCTCTCTATTGTTATACTGTTGGGTTTTAAGCCTATATGAGATTGAGTGATAAAACCTGCTTCTATACTGTTAGTGTTATAGGCACCCAAGGACAGCTTTATCTACTGATACCACTCTGAAGCTTCCCATTTTTTATGACGTGAGTTGTATATCTGTCTATCTAAAATTAAGTCCTCCCTGGTCTGCAGAGGATGAAGTTGCTTTTCTCTAAATCATTTCCCTTCTCTCTAGCAAAGTTGTGTGTGCTTTCAAAGCTTTGCATGCTAAGACACTTTTCATATTTATTGCAAAGCCAGTAATAGTTTTTTCTCAACATCATCGGACATGGGTCAGGCCAGACTTCCAGAACACAGAAACAGTATTTTCTGTTAAGTTATCCTCTGAAGTAGGTAGATTATATGGTATGGTCCGAATTAATAAAGAAGTCAGAGATCGTTGTGTAATGTGTTGAAATAATACTCCATCTAAGGACTTATTTTGCTAAGTATAAGTTAGATCTTAACATTTGAGAATGATTTGGGGTTTAGGATAGCATGAGAATTAATTCCAGAAACAAGATATAATCAGTTTACCTTTCCTGGCACTGTATCTTGCTAAATGTAGAAAAAATGCATTTCACTTACTATATAATTATCCTCGTGTATTCTTGAATGAAAGCATAGCAAAGATCACATTTCTGGCACATTTGGGAGCAAAACAGTTAAATTGCTAACAAATAATGTTTTGTAGTTTGTATGAGAGCCAAGAAGATTAATGAAATGTTCATGAGAGAGTCTGGCAAGTGGCCACATTCCTATGGGAACATTGCTGCAGTGAGGTTTAACAGAGCATGAGGGACATTAAGAAACAAATGTGTGGGAGTTTTAGGGTGAACTGTAAATGATAAGAATCTAGTAAAACTCGATATCATGTATTTTGCCTTTGAGGCTTTCCAGTGCATCTCTGTAACATTTCTCATCCTTATCTAAAGTCTGTGAGGAAGATGAGCAAAGTGCATCCTCCTTGTTTTTTTAAGAGCAGCTGTCAAGCACTTGAGCTCTACTGACTTCTTTGAATGTTACAGCAGATGTAAATTCATTAAACAAATGGTTACAAGAAATGTCTTTTAGCCTGACCAGAGTTTTTGTGTAGAAGCTCCTCAATTTAATGCATAATCTGACAGCCTGCCTGAAACATGCATATGCTTTTAATTGCAAAAAGCTGGGTTAATGTCATTCTTTTAGACAAGCCAAGGAGAAGCTGCATTACTACAGCATTATTTCTATTTCTGCTGTACCACCACCTCCCCTTTCACAGCAGTTGTCTCTGAAATACATTCTTATTGACCATGTGTACCCACTAACACGCTCTATTTCAATTAAGTTAGTGAATGTTATATTTAATCAAAGATAAGGGACCAAGCTAAGCTTCCTCTGTTTCCAAAGAAACACTATCAGTAAGATTGTTAACAGCAGTCAAACACTTCTTTTTACCCTACCAAAAGATGAAATAAACAGGAAGCTATCGATTTCCCTGAGAGCAGGGCAGGCATCGAGAGCTGTAGGGGCTTTACTGTATGCTTTCCAGAGGTTTTTTCAAATTAGCTAAAATAATAATCAGTGATCATTGTGGATGTGAAGGAAACCTGTGTTCTTACTTACCTTTCCACTAGATGGCAATGGTACACGGTACTTCACGTGTACTTTAGTAGAGGAAATCTTTAAAAACGCAAATTTTATTAGAGGGTTGAATAGCTCTTTAAATGAGAACAGTTGTACTATTAACATATGCTGAAACTCAGCTGTCTCAGCAGTCCCTATCTCAAATAGTAAAACTAATTTTCTCTCTTTGCGTAACAAATGCAATATCCAGATTTAGAAGCAACACAGATACGGATAATAACCCTATTCAACAGCAAAGACAGTGCTGTGATGACCGGGCTGTCTAACACACCAAAGTGTGTATTAAGTTTCTACTTTTATGCTGGATGAAGCATTTTCTGGTATCAAAATCAAGAGGCAAACTAATTCTTGGAGTAATTTTGTTGACTTTAGTAAAGTTATGTTAGGGATGGATTTGGTTCAGGGCTTTTGTGTTACAAAATTAATGGTGCACACTGCTGTGTGAGGAGGGAAGAGGACTGTTCTTTCTGCGGTGAGTCAGAACAGCATCCGAAATGGGAATCCTTTGTAAAAGCTGCCCCAAAGCCATTTGGGGGCATTACATCCTAAAGGAGGTGATGTTGGAGGAGGAGGGTGAGAGGGGGAAGAGAGGCAGCAAAAATTACTTTTTTTTTTTTTTTATGTACCCAGAGATCTGAAGAAATGCAATAGACATTTGGACAGATGGGGTATCTGAATCAGGCTACTGGTGAGTTGGCATCTGTGGAGACCATTTGAGCCTTGTCTGTAATTCAGAATACACCATGGTGGAACTGCTTTTTCTTAAATTGTGACAATGTGTTGTGAATGAAGTAGCTGTGAAGTAGCCAAGAGTGGTCTACCTGACCCCACAGAACCTGCTTCCCAGTGGCTAGATAGAGTATATGTGGGTATTAAAGTGTCTTGATTTAAGGAAAATCTTCGATGTGATCACAAATGCCTATCAACATAGAACATTTGTCCTATGCTAATCCTGCTCTTCGGACTGGAAGTTTTTTTCATAGATACCACCTACAGAACTTTCAAATTTATTCTGTAACAAAACAAGATCAAAATCAAAATACAGAAGTTTAACTGCTTCCGAGCCAGAACATTAACCCAGCAAGATTAATAACCAAACCTGCATTGCTAAACAGAGTTCTGTGTTTAATTACTGTTGTAACTTTATTTTATACCATCAGTTCATCGTATTATTATACTTATTTAGATCTGCTTCTGGTTGCAGCATCGAACCAGCCAGTTACACCATTAGCAGTGAAATATTTTGAGAAGAGTTTGATTGGTTTAGTTCTTCAGTTAGGACTGCTTGTGAATTCTGAAATTAAGTACAGTACAGTGGTTTAGGCATTGAACCGCATCTCTGGCAATAAGATGATTTCATTTCCTTACTCTGCTGCCCTGTTTTCACCATGACTGTGGCTAATTTACTTAGATTTGTCATATATGTCCACCTCACTGCCAATGTCAAGCATCCCTTACTGTCTGGCTCCAAGGCTTAGTCAACCAGGAGCTTGAAGACCTAGGACTGTGGTGGGCACTGATCTAAATAAATCTGAACTGCTATCCTATATCCTTAAGGGCCTGCTAATACAGATAGATGCCCCAATATTGTGGAGAATGAGGCTTTCAGTCCTTCGTAGCCCTCTATAGATTGTCACTTTAGCATCTTTGGAGGTCAAACGCTATGAATAGCCATACTTTCAAACATACAGCTCCTCAGATGTTTCACGGGCTATGCAGCGAAAGCCTTGCCCTTTCATCACCCTCCCAGCTGTACCCGTCTTCGTCTGGCTAATGCACACGTGGAGACCCAGGGGCTGCCAGCCGTCCGCCAGCCGGCACAGCTAGCCTGCGCCACAGCAGCCTCCTGACAACAGCATATCTGTCAAGGAGAGGGGCTGCCCTCTTCCTCGACACAGAGGCGTTCAGCAGCAAGGTTCAAAGATCCCAGGTGTGCTCCCACAGCAGTAAACTCGGAGCCATTCACGTGATCCATCGCGAACGTGCAACCAGAGCAAAACATGCCCCATTTTCACTGGTGCTGGCTCTTGCAGGGACAGCCCTGTGATGTGGTGTTTCTGACATCACACTGATGGATGTCTTTTTGCTGTGTGCAGGTGTATTAGTATAGGGTCTACTTAGCAGCCTTTTCAGACCAGCTCTGATACCTTGGGGGAAGGTAAAATGCTGCACTGGAATCTTCCAGACCTGGAGCTAGCACAGATGGTGGTGTATCTCCCAGACTTGTATGGTCTCTCAGGTCCTGGTTTCTCCATCCCCAACATGCTCAGGATTAGTTTGTTGGGCCAGGCAAGCTACAGGTGGGTAGCTACTGTAGCCACCAGGAGCAGAAGAGTCACTCCATGATTGACTGTTAGCTTTGTGGGCTGTTCTTGCTCCCTTTCCTTATGCCCTACACAGAGCAGCAGATAGGTCATCTCCTAGAATCACTGTTACTGACTCCCACCCCAGACTGATTGACTCTTGATCTCTTCAGGTTTGTCGTGAGATGGAGAGGGAGATAGGCCATGAGTGTCTTATGTTTCCCTAACATATGCTGCCAGGGTGTGAAGAATGAAACAACTGTGAGATACCATTAGCTCTAAAAAGAATCTGGAACTGAGCCCCTTCTCCCTGGTATCTGTTGCATTGACTTCAGGAAGGACCAAGATGACTGGCTATTCATTGTAGTCTTCATGGACACTCATGGAAATACGGCTAAGGAACAAGCTTTGAAGACCTGCCCAGCAATATCCCTAAAGCCACCTCTCCCACAGGCTCAGTCTTTCTCTCCCCATGGCTGTTCCAAAGTAGTGCTGAAGCAAGACGAGGGCGAAGACTCTTTTGTTGGGCAAGTGGGATATGTATAGCATCTACGCCTGGCACTCCAGCCTGTGCTCGCTCTGCAGATGTTGTCACTGCTGTGCACTGTTAAAGAAAGGGAATAACTCCTGGCTCCTTCTCTATGGTTCCCACCATCACCATCCCAGAGCCAGCACTTCTGTTCAGGAACAGAATTGCTCTGAAGCTGTCACAGATTCCTTTTTGCCTCGTGTGGTGGTTTTAGTCCTAAGAGAGAAATCTGGACATAGAGTGCCGGTCTCAAAGTGTCAGGGAGGCTTGCAAGAGTCCCAGAGGTCCCATTGTGCTTTTCAGAAGCCTCATGGTTGCAGCTGTATTAAATCAATCCCTATAGCTGATGAAAAGTCATGTTCTCAGTTGGCGTACATGGCAGCACATCCTATTCTGCTACATTTTTTAAAAGATAGGATTTTTTTTTTTTTACAGCTCAGCTCTAGTTGAGGGCTCTTTGCAAAAGTCCTGAAATATTGTCAAGCAGAATTAATATTATTAATATTGTCAATTCAGAGACCGTTTTGGAGGACAGAACTTCTTCAGGAAAGAGAAACAAGCAATAAAATCATATGATCGGGTCCCGTTTTGTCACAGAGAAGTGGATTTCATTACCTGCTGTAACAGGCACAACTGCTCTTGTCTAAGGGGGAGCTCTGACAGTACTTTAGGAATTAAGTTGTTGGGTTCTTTTCATTCTTCTGTTGTTTTATTTTTTACACCTATTGACTTGTGACAGCAATTGAAAGATGCTGGTTGGGCATGAGGAAACAACGATTCCCACCGTGTTACCCTGGCATTACCTAGATGGGTGCATATGGTTCTGCACAAAAAAGACACACTTCTCAGCGTGTTACTAATGACTGGACACTTAGGCAAAGGAAGAAGTCCTTCTTTCTTCAGTAACTGCAGAGTGGAAGTTATGCCTCAAAACATGTTTTTTTTTTCCCTAGAATACTTTTCTCTCTCAGCAGAAATATTAACACCTCTTGCAGGATCTGTGTTCTCTTCTTACCTCTGAGCATTACTCTGACATCCCCAGTTATCCCAGAAAACCATAGAGAAACGCTTAGAGCTACAGCTTTCCAAGGAAGTCAGAAGACCTTTTGCAGCCTCACGGCTCAACAAAGCAACTGAGGGGGCTGTCTGTAGTGCAGCCACTCCAGCTGAGCTCAGCTGGTGGGCAGCGGTGCTGAGGAACAAGAAAAAACCCTTTCTCCCTTTGCTGGGAAGTTCATTTCAGTTTGGTCTCATGCTCTTTCATGAAGCCTGGTTTTCTGCATCACACCCTGACAGTTTTACGTACTGGACTAGAAAAATACTGCAGCATATCAACTGTAGGAAATGCAGTGGCCAGGCTGTATTCTTGGACCCGCATAAGGAATTCTGAAAACAGTCTTGTGTATAAAAAAAAAGAAATCACAAATGCAAGCCAACATAATGGATTTTTAAAGTCTGAGTCATTTTGTATACATGTCAACAACAATCCTGCTTTTGATTTAGTGAGGACTGTAGATTCACATCCCTGGGTTTGATTTTTGCCTTGTCTCAGCCTTACTGGAAATTGTTTCAAGCATCAATACCTCAGTGTATTGATGGTGTAATGCTTAGTGAAACATAGTACCACACATAGTGATAGTCCCTGGTTTCTTCTTAAACTTCGTAGCTGAACAAACTCTGGAAGTAAGCTTTCAATGTTTGCATGATTCAGGCATGTTCTGTTTATTTACTATGTGTGTATCTACAAATTTACTTAAGTTTAAGGAAAGAAACTTATATGCTTTTGGAGAAATATTTGGCCAATTAATTCTCAGCACAGACTGGCTGGCTGGCCACAGAATGGAGAAGGAAGGACATGAAACGGATTCCGTCATCATGGCTGGCCTTTTCCAGCTCGTATTCCTGTCACTTCCAGAAGCTGGGACACAGGTATATTCCCTGCCCTCGACTGGTAGGTAAGCGGAGCGCTCGCTCAGTTTTCCCTAAAGGCTAGTTGGAGGAATGACTCCAGAACAGGGTAACGCTTGGTCAGTCCCCCTTTGCAGCAGCCCTTAGGTACTGTAGTAATGAAGTCGGGAAGAGTGTGCCTGTGAGGGGGGGTAACAGGTTTGCTCCTGGCATGCGGGCGACCATGAGGTGCTGTGTGGAGGCTGCAGCCGCAGCGCTTCACTCCGCGAGGGTCCGGGGCTGGTGCCACAGAGCTGCTCGCCAGCTGCGCTTGGGTGTCGAGTGATAGCGCACGCCGGTTATTAATCCCCACTGTGAAGAATAGGTGAGTGATACTTCTACAATGAAGGTTTCCCAAAGCCATTTTTACTAATTAGTCAAGAAAATGAGTAAGAAAGATGTTCCTTCCCTTCTAAGGCTCTAATCCCACTTGACTGAGCAGTATTAAGCAATCCTATCAAAGAGAATGTATTTTTTAAGCAGTCCTTGGGGCAAAATTAGAGCTTCAAGACTAAGAAATAATGAGACATGTAGGGGGGAGAGGCTTTTTTTTATATTTGGAACAAATATTAAAGAAGAGCCTTTGCTCCTGAGTCAAGTTCCCATGCTTTTTCATTATGTTCCTTGGCTGAAGTGGTCTTCAGATAACAAATGTGTCAAGCTGTTCTGTCTCACTAAGTTAGAATTAGGTTATGTCTGTGCAGAAGAAAGTTTTGGAATAGCTGCAAAAACAATTACAACGCTGCTTGATTCACTGATGATGTTAATTGTAAATCCATATTAATCTAGGGCTGGGCGGGAGTTGCCAGAAGGATTCATTTTCTATGCACCATGACAGATGCTTGTCTCCCTTTCCTTTTTTCTGTTGCCTTAGACCTTGGATATCTCTAGTATTTTCTGAAAGCATAAACAGTAGCCTTAAGCAAAGTTACAGTTGATAGGAAGGTTGCAATAGCCTATATAAATCTTACATGACTTCATCTCTCACAAAAGCAGGTCATAATATTTTAATCATATTCTGGAAATCCTTGAATGCTAACACATAGGAAATAGTGTACCAACAGCTAGTTTCTCATAGAGGAAACTTTAAGGTGAGCGTTTGGGGTTTTTTTTATGTGATTCTTAACAAGGGACAGGTTCAAAATGCAATCTGGGAGAGAGAGTCAAGAATGGAAGATAAAAATGGTTTTTTACTCCATTTTGAATTTAAGATAGAAAGCTCTTCTTTCCAGTCAGATGCCATGTCTCTTTCTGTTTGCAAGAGTTTTGAAACTGTGTCTGCTGCTGAGCTACGGAAGGCTATTTATGTGGGAAGCTTTTCTGTGTTTAGGGCTGCGCATTTCTGAAAGCTTGTCAGATTCCTATGCCCTAGTGTGCAACTCTTTAAAGTTGCTCAGTGTCTACAAGTTGTCCTAGTGATGAGGAGAGCAGGAAAAAATACAACATACTGGTTGATTTTGCTACTTATAGATAGATGGTTTGGCAGTTTGTGACATGATAATACCAATTTACAAGCAAGCTTCAAGATACAGAAGCATGGTGTGGGTGCCGGGAGATGTAACTTTGGTGTGGGTGCAGGTTCCTGGTGTCACTTCAGTGTGGCCACACTGCCAGGGCCTGAGCCAGAGGTGAGTTATACAGCTGCCCAACTGAATGGGGAGGCTGGGAGTGATGTACCGTAATCCCACAGATTTCCTGCTTGTAGGAAGAGCGCTGAGATAGAAACAGCTGCTGAGGGATTCCAGCAGAATATAGAACAAAGTGAAATGCCCTGTGTCTATGGCAAAGCCCGCATGAAAAATTCAATTAATTTTAATATATTGTTGTAAAGTTACCAGGCTGCAAGTTACCAGTGAAGCTACTGATCAATATAAATAGGGCAGTTCATATTCACGAGCATCTTACTAGGCTCCCCACAAACTCAGGGTGATCTTGCCATCTCAAAATATGTTTGAAACACATTTTCTCCACAGCCATAAGAGCTAAAAAGTTGGGGGAGGGGAGGGAAGTGGTTAATGAATAGCAAAAATGGGTGCAAATTCATGTCACAGAAGTTGAATAGAGATCACAGATCTTCCAGGCCCTTCTGTAGCTGGCACAAACAAAGGAATCACTAAATTGTTCCTGCAAGAGACTGCACAGCCCGTGAAAGGGTCCTATTAAGTGTGCTTTTACCCAGAACGTTTATGACTATAATTGCTGATGCAAGTTATTTGGCACAGCAGCCGACAGTTCATTCATAACTTGGTGGTTTCTCTGTTAATGTTACCCCCTAATTAGTTCCTGTGAAGGTACTTTATGAAATGATAAAGTCATATTCTTGTAACTTCTCCAGTATGACATCTGCCCCATGCTAGCCACAAAGGACTGGAACTCACCAATCTGCTGAGCTGTAGTTGGAAGATGACTGGAGATGAGTGAGGAAGATGTCAACTGCTCTCTGTGCTTCTCAGTCCTAAAATTAAGGGCTGAACCAGGAACAGCATCAACTAGGATGCTTAGGCCCCTCCAGCATCCAGTTGGTTGGTTGGACCATTAATTACAGTGACACCGTGTCCTCTGTGGTTCTCCATACCCCGATAAGATCCTCATTGTAGAGGTCCAAGGATCTGACCATGATTTCTTTTGGTGGCTTATGTTTCCCTCTAGTTCTCGTTAAGGAAATCAAATGCATTTTCTATAGGTAATCCAAGGATAGACTGGCCTTTCTTTTTGCTGTGCTTCCTCAACCCTCTTTTCAATAGTCGAACTATTAACAGACTATCGTTACCATTCCTTTGTTTTGCGTTGTTTAAATGAATTTCCAAGTCTATGACCTTCTGCATCAGCAGTACCATCTGCTTGAGAGTGACATTTTCTTCATCTTGGCAGCCAAAGACGTAGAGTTACAGCCCTTTATGCTGCCTATTACTGTGCAGCAAAAAGAACCTTTTGGGGTAGAAGAAAAGAAAATAAAAAGGTCATACTTTTACTTTATTTTGTAATTTGTCTTGATGCATACTTGTACAAGTATAGGGTACTATCCTCCAGTACTAACTCACCTTTCAGATTAAATTCAGAGCTGATGGTTATCTGCACTGAGACCACTTAAGTAGGATATCATCCTACAGGGGCTACACAATTTGAGTTTAATTTAATCTTAACACCAAGCATTTTGCACGGGTGTTTTTCTTTCTCTAGAGTTAGTGGTCCGAACTTCAAATCCAGGTAGGTCTGAAGTTATCTAAAGGGTCACCTCTGGCACACCAAGTCCATAGGAGAAATTTTGAAGCTGGGGTGGGTATATTGTTAGTAAAAGTCTCTCATCTCTGTAAAATGTAACCAAGTGACAGCATAAGGCTGGAAATCTTTTGGCTAGATCTTTTTCTTCGTCTCAGTCTCGAACTTCCAGGAAATGCAGTTTTCTAATGCTTTTTAGCTAAAGGTCTCATTTAAGCCAAGTACTTTGTACCTGAATATTTCTGTAATGACTAACTTGAACAGATGTAGTACTACTACAGCTAGGTCTCCATTAGTTAACCCAAGTTTCCTGCTGTTACGTTATTTATTAAGGCGATTATTTCTTGAATTGAAATTTGAGATACCTGTTAACACATGTTACAAGCTGAACAGATGGCTATATATTTCTAACTCTGAAAAATATGTTATGCAGCCAATACAGCTGTCCTGCCATCCAGAGGAGTCATAAAAATTAAAATAAACTAAACTTTACCTAACATATTTGTATTTTTTTCTTAAATATTTATTCAGAAGTTTCTAAAATGGGAATTTTATTGCGCTGGAAAAATGCTTAGTTTCATACTACTTCAGATGCTAGAAAAGATCATCCCAAGGTAAGAAATAACTGCAGATCAAATCTAATGGCTGACCTACAGAACAACAGTTTAAAAATTAGGATCTCAGCTTACAAAATGGCTTTCCCCAAATGATCAGACGTGGCCATTTCATGGACAGAAGGTGGGGACAGCCATGTCACTGCTGGGTTTTCTGTGGTCCACCGCATGAAGTCATGGCAAAGAGTAAAGCGTCTTTTTCTTTATCAAGTGCAATTTCTGAACTGGAGTCGAGCAGCACAGCCCAGAGCCACTTTTAAAGCTACTGAAGTAGCTTCAGTTGAGAGTGGAAGAAGGGTCTGCTGAGGGATTTTTCCTGGAAGGTGTGTGGTGAGGGGGTGTAGGGACCCAGTGGAGCCTGGCCAGAGTGGCCTAAGCCTCTCAGTGCGTGGAAGGAACATTAGTAGTTTTGCTCTCTGTGACACTGCCATGTGACACTGTGACAAGTCATGCCAACTTGGCGCTTAGTATCAAAGTAATTTTTCCGTAGTGTTAAATGTTTTTATGATTTTTTACAACATCAAGTTTTATGGGATTTCTGTCAACTGACTGCAACCATAACAACAATAAAAAGACATGTTTGTTTAACGAATAGAGTGCTGGTAAAGGTCTTGTATTGGCTGCCATTGGAGCTGAAGCTCTCCAGTTATCCAGGGAACAGGTGCTGGAGGTCAGCAGCAGGACAGGCTTACCCAGCCTGGTTCCCAGAATGTACTCAGCCCATGCCAGCACGTGGCAGTAGCACGGAGGGGGTGAGCACCCCTCTTCTACAGCTGAGGGTAAGTGAAAGCTGATGGGTTAAAAGACTTGTTTGAAATCAGCCCTCCAGCGGGTCACAAAGCCAGGAATAAAGCCCACGTTTCCGCAGGTTCCACCAGCGTATTTCACAATTAGGCTATCTGAGCTTTTTTCTAATATCAGCCGCTAAGAAATGCACTAAGACCTATTTGTGTGTGATTTCAATAAACCAGCCCTGCGACTCCTCAGGGAGGAAACGCACAGTGCAAAATTATGGGCTGCAGAACCTCGTTACTCCGGTCTCCCAGACCGCAGCTCTAACCGAGGGATGCTTCACTGACTCCAGGGAAGGGAAATTCTCCAGGGAACTCCCTAGACTCCAGGGAAGCTCTAGTCCGATTCCTTTGGGGCTGTTGTCTCTAGCATGAACGTGAGGCTACAAAAGGCTCACATTAACATGTATGCAAACTGAAGTTTCGTGTTCATCGTTGAAACTTGGGAGCCGGGCTGCGCTGGCACTGCAGAGGTACCTGGTGTTGCAGGGGGTGACAGAGCCTGTTGGAGTACCACGGGTAGCCCAGCCACAACAACCCAAAACACCACACAGGCTCGTTACCCTGTGAAGCAGCTTCATGGGACGGCAGCGAGGTGACTCTCGTTACCCAAGCCCGATCGCTTTTCTGGCTTGCTCTGCTGTGTGGTGGGCATTCCCATGCCTCTTCTGTGGGGCAGCGTGAGGAAATCTGAACAGCTTTGGTTTGAAACTGGCCACTTCTGTGGAGAAGGGACAGGAGAGCTGTGGATGTACACTTGACATGAACGTTCATTTTGGTCCTAGATGTTATAACTGTAAAATCTGGGGTTTCACTGAGAGGCATCATGAAGGTCCCTTCCCAACAGTCGCTGCTGTGAAACAAATAGGGGCGTGAAATGAATAGGGGCTGCTGTGCTCAGAAACAAATGTCTCCTTTTAAAATAGACGTATTTTGAGGAAAAAAGGGTCTTCCATCTAGACAGAGCAAGACTTGAAGAAGTTTTAGGGAACTTATAGATGAAACGGGGAAATTTTAATTACTTTTTTAAAAAGCACAGAAGTTGGATGTTCTTAGAATCACAGTTCACAATTCAGCTGGGCTGGACAGTTTGGGGGGAACAAGAAGGGAATATATGTTTGCACTGTAGCAAATACAAAAGAAGCGATCTTAACTAAATTATGTGTGATACCTTTTCTGTTTGCTTTTCTTTGGTATGTTGTTAGGAAATGGGCCAATTTCAGGAATGTAGTTTTTAATTTTCAGTCCAACGGTGGGTAAACTGATAGCCTTTGCAAAAATATGGAGTAATGTTCTGGGGATAAGACCAGACCACACTGACTGACACACAAAGGAATTGTCTCTTTAGGAAACAGAAACCTTTAGAACTGCAGAACTGTGAGGCATTTCAGAAAATCACTCAGTCTAGCCCTGCACTGAGACAGGATCAAATACTCCCAGACCACCCTGGCACGTGCACATCCTAAATTCTCAAAACCTTCCCATGAAGGATGCTCATCTGGCTCCCCGGTTGGTATGCTGTGGTGTCTCACCATTATATTGCAATGTAACAGAGATTCAGAACATGGCTGTGTTATGTTTATAGTAGGGACAAATTTGTACTGCCATGACAATGGAAAGGATTGCTAAAGAGAGTTTCACGTTTAGGTTTAACTTAGCTTTAGGACCTCTTCATATTGCCAGAGCAATATGAAGGGCCCACCAATGTGTGAAAGCAAGGCTCTCAGTTTCTGATCATCCTTCTGTGGCTGTAGCCTGGGAAAACTCTCTAGGACAATGATGGTATTGGCTGCCTAAAGAAAAGTATACTTCTCTCTTTGATAGTGTTGTACAGTGCCAAAATTTGAATTGTCTGGAAGCAATAAAAAGAACTGCATTGATAACAAGAGAGGATGCAAGATTCTGGAACCATCTATCACATATTTTAACACGTATACAACAGACTTCTGATGTAATGTAGTAGTTTTTCCCCATGCTTTGTGTATTCCATCTTCTTTAGTTTAACGTCAAAGGAGAGCTTTCTGATACACCTATGTCACTGCTTTGTATGGTATGTCCCTTGTCCAGGTGAAGCTGTACATGATACCCCACAAGGTAAGCCTGCAGCTCACATCATCTGCATTTCTTGCCTACCCTGTCAAAAAGAGCAAAGCTCTGCAGGAGGCAACAGATTGCATTCCCTCTCTCTGTTGCCAAAAACAGTACAGCTCTTTTCCATTTCTTTCCCTACTTGAAATCACCTGTTGATCTCCAGACCTGCATGTCACACATTTGCAGAGCAGCCCTGCAGCTTCGCCTCCTCCGTGACCCCATATGCTGGAAGCAGCTGGTCGGTCTGATCTGTGATCTATTAACCAGCTGCACTTGGCACACAGAGTTAGGGAGGAAAGGAGGGAGGCTGCAGGTGAGGGTGTAGCCCGGAGCAGAAAGACAGGCATGCTCTTCAGCTGCAGCACAATAGTGGGTGGCTTCTGCTTGCACGTGACCTGCGCGCAGTGTCTCACTCCAGGCAGCAGCAAAAGCTGAGGGGCCTGAAAATCTGTTTTGTTGCATGGTGTGCCATAATTGACAGCAAGGTATCTGGTTGTCTTTGAGAATGCCTATTTTTAAGGATGTTTTCTCGCTTTGTGAATTGAATAAACCAGTTCTGCAATCTGCTACAGGCCCCACCCTACCTAAGCCTGGCTAGTTAACCTGTAACAGATTGCAAAACTGGTTTGAGTCACACAGTGAAGAAAGAGACATAAATTAGGTTTTTTAATAGTTTAACTCTCCTCCTCACCAATAACATAAGCCATCAGTCGTTAATAGTGGTGCCATAGAAGAAGCACAACATGTGTCACCCAGTCATTCATTTGCCACACTGTCATGGCTCCGTTCATGGTTTTGGAGATTGAAAACTACGTAGGCAGGAGTAAAAGTTGCTTCCCAGTGCTGCAGCCTGGATGCCTAATTCACATTCTGTATGTAGGATTCACATACATGCCATGAAGAGCTCTGACATAACTGAGCAGCCATAGTTCAGCTGATACGCATTGCCTGGCTAAGCCATTGTAACGGGCTTGTGTGTCTGAGCCAATGCTGAAATGGAATGTAGGTAAATATCTCACCCCCTTCAAACCTGGGCAGCTGAACAAACCCCTGTCCAAAACAGTTTTTACTTACTATTTTCTGCTGGCCTGAATTCATGAGACACCTACAGGTTCAACGTCAGTCACCTAGAGAAAAGAAAACTGAACGAAAAAGGTATGGACAATGTTTTGTACATGTAGGATGTTAATACTGACACGTTACTAAACCAACTGGATTCCACCAAGTTCATTTTCCCCGTTGTTTTGCTATAATGCACAATCAGAAGGAGCATGCATGCTGAGCCTACTGATACAAAATGTAAAGTCAATGAATGCTCCTTCCGAGCAGTTGGCCCTTCCAACTGGCTTTAGATTTCCGATTTCCTCTGGCCCATTTTCAACCTTCAATTCTTTTACTGCAAAAGGGAGCAGAGTGAGAGTGAGTTATACAGCAGAGATACCTTAATGCCTAATTTCAGCCCAGATGCAGCCAACAAGTAAATTTTGCCCAGGCTACACCAAGGCCACAAAACCAGTGAAGCCCACTTACCTGTTTGAGAAGGTGTACTGGTGGCCATGCTCCTGGTCTCCTGGAAAGGGCCATGTGCCAGTTTGGTTTCCAGTTTGGAGGGCTACATCCACTGATGGATTGCCCAGAAAATCTGGATCAGACCCACGTTCTTCTGCAAGGAGCACAGTAAAACGCCATGAATAGTTGTGAAGGAGAACCTACCATTCTGCAAGAGAGCTGCCTCCTGCTAGACAGCGCTTTCTGCGTGGGCTTGGAGGAATGTATTTATCTCAGGTGGAGAAGGACATTAACCTTAAGTTTCCTTCAGTCCTGAGTGGACCAAAGCTTACCTACTTTGCTGCCAGGGAAGGACAAAGAGTGGTAGTAATGTTGCCACCCTCCTCTCATTGCTGCAAAGCACAGAGGACAGCTGCCAGTTTCAAAAGCAAGAGCAGAGACACCCACCCTCAGCAGAGGCAGCTAGGGTCTGCGTTGCAAGCGGAGAACACCTTCTGCTACGCCAGGCGAAGTGTCTTTATGCTGACAGAGGCCAGGCCTCTAACTGCTTTCCTAAGGATTTCCCTTTTAGCTAGTTCTAGGTACCTCTAACTAACTTACCTGTGGTGAACCTTTTTCTCAGGCACCTGGCTTTTCCCATGCATTGTCCACTGCATCTAACGCGAAAGCAAACCTGTAAGTCATGAATTGCAACACCGAATGTTGGGGAGGTTTATCCTTAAGAGCATCAGGTCTGAGGTCACCTATGGCAATATGGGGAAAACATTTTAAAAAGGAAGGAAGGAAGGAAAAGACAACATTAAACAAAAGCTCTTGTGCTGTGTTTCTGTTCAGATAATTTTTTGTGCGAATGGTATGACTCAAATGAGTGGAGGGCTCACAGAGCCTTTCTGTGCTGAGGGGCTAGCACGTGGGGTGTACTAGCAGAGTTCAGCCATGTACCACCACTCTTCGCTAGTACGGACAAGATTAGATGAAGAAACACTGCCCAAGGAAGGGCTTGGAGGCTTCTAATTTTGTTTAACTGCTACCCAGTGTTTCTTCTTTACTTGCCTTCAGTGCTTCAAAGTGACTCAAAAGCCTTCACCTGCCTATAACCATGTATGTAAGGCCATTATTATTAATAAATCAAACTACTTCTCTTTGTAGTTGCTTGGAAGGAGTTTAACATTGCTGAATGCTCTACTGCAGCTAAGAACACAGCCGTTCTGAGTTTCAGTTCTTTCCAGCAGTTACTGTTGTCAGTTCTGAAATAGCTCTGTTTTACAAGGCATTTAATTGCTTACTTAAAAAATTCACCAAAGCTCAGCTGGGGCCCAATTTTCAGTGAACCTCAGTTCTGTACCCACAAAGAATTTAGATGACTCTGTGACCTCATATTAAGTGAATAAATTAAAAAGATGACTTTTTAAAGCTATTGATTGTACCCAACAGACATTTGGGATACAATATCTTAAGGCACAAAAGTTGTACTCATTTGTTTTTTGAGTGTTTTGGAAGTTGACTTGTGGACAAGTTGGGAGCTTGGCTCTTCAACTATACCAGAGACCAAAAAGTTGCAAGAACTAGCAGAGCTGGGGAGAGGATTTTTTATATGTAAATAAGAAGGAAAAAAGAACTACCGGAGGGCAGTGTTGTAGATGTATTTGCATTAGGGAAGTGTGATGTACTAGATGCGTAAAGAGCAGGTAAAAAATTGGATGGTACCGAGTTATACTGCTACCTTAGCTACTGTGAGGATTGCATTGACTTTCCGTAACAATTTCCAGTTGGTAAAAAGGAAGTACTAATGCTTAGAGCACAGGGGTGGTGTGAGGATCAACTGCTTAGTGTTTATAAAGTGCTTTGAAAATGATAAATGTTATGTAAAGGAAATGCTGACAGACATCATCCATCTGGGACTGAATGTGAAAAATAACAAATTAACTAATTTCTTCAGGATCTAGAGGGTAAAAGCAGCACATAAAACATACAAGGCTGTGCAGGTGGTAGAGTAACTGCACTTGTGAGGTCACCTAAGATGAAATCATATGTGAAATGAGGTCAGGATTCTCTATGTTTATGATAAGCATTTGTCCATTACATCATCTCATTGTTTGACACACTTCTACCCAACTATTTAATGACCATTTACAGGACCTGTGATTCACAGCTCCTTATGTGTCCCACTTACCTGTGATACCCGCTGTGGGCAGAGCACTTTGCCCCGTGTGCTGTGTGGCTCACAGCCCCGAGCCATGAACGCTGACTTAGTCAAGTATGACTTGCAGTCATCCCTGTCTTCCTACTGCCAAAACTGTTCATTAAGACTGTACAGCTATTCTGCCACCTTTGGGAGATACTCGTTTGCAGGATACTCGTTTCTGCGGACCGCTTCAAACACTGTGTGTCCTGACTGGCTGTCTACGGGATGGAACACATCATGGGCATATAAGCAGAAAAGCCAGAACAAAGAGAGCATTTGCAACCAGGATTAAGCTTCACAGCAGCCAGTCCATCCACCGGAGCTTGTAAAGCTGCAAACCTCTGAATTTTAAGAGCATTAAACAGTTGTTTTGATTTCAAGTAAGTAACACCATCAATTTGGTTACTGTTTGTCATTACTGGAACATGACAGAGAAAAAGCAGTGAGAGGAGAGACAGTCCAATATTAAAAGTAAAGGTGGGGATCCTATTCTGATAGACTAGCGCACCAGCTAGCCTCAGTGGCTCCTACATCTTCAGATGACTTTGCTTTCTCCTGTTTCCAAAATTATCTTCCTAAATGCAGGCTAGATGAAAAGTATTTGTGGTTCCCCCTGGGAAGGATAAGAAAAGGTCGGGATTTACATAGTGATATTTACTACTACAAATTCTGTAATGGCCATTACAGAAACTTGAGTCAGTAGTTCTCATCCCCGTGAACTAAGTCCATCTAACTACGTACACTCATACACCATTATGATTTCCCAGCAGCTTTAGCTAATTTTTTCTTCTTTCATTACCCAACCAACTGGAAATTACTCTTTGTAATTTTCCTACCAAAAAGCCACGTAAGCCTGGCCCTCAAGGATTAGTTGTGGTAAGGAATGCGTTACCTCTCCCTAGATTTCCTCTTATACTCATTTGAACATCCAAATAGTCAAGTTTAACAGGAAAGAGCAATACATTCTTCTACGAGTCCCTTTCCTTTGCCTCTCCTCTCCCACTCCCCCCCTTCAAAAGTAGAAAGGAAGAATCCTGTTGAGTTTGAATTGCCTCAGAAATAGTGCTGCGCTCTCTCAGCTCCCCAGTCCTGTCCTGAACAAACCCTGAGCTTTGCAGGTGGCTGGAACTATTTTTTATATTATACCAGAAGAGCATGCACTGAGAAAATAATGAGGCAAGAGGAACTTGGGTACTTTTGCAGGTCTCATTATGCAGATGACATAGAAGAGAGTGTGATAAGAGGACGTATCTCTTCTGACTTTTTTCTTCCTTTGCAACATCACCCTTTACACCTCTGCAGAGCTCAGACTTTCCTACTTTGTTTTTCTCCCAATTTTATTTACCATGTGTGATTCAACCTGCATTATGAACGGAGAAATAGAAAAATCAGTGTAAAATAAGGGTAACGAGATTCTACTTGGGCCTTCAGGGTGCAATCTGTCCTCCCTGCCTCAGTCATATATCGGGTATCCTGCCTGCTGCAGGTGAAGTCTGGGTTTGTATTTATCAGAACTTCCAATGACACTGTATGGATATGGAACGTCAAACAATTCTTCCTCGGAGGGGACAGTTGTTTTCAGTTTAGACACTGTCACTCATGATTCACTGATTTTGGTAGCCTTTCCCAATATCCAACAATTTCTCCCTTAGCATGCAGCTTTGTAGGGATTTGGTGAAGCAGCAGCCAGGGGAGCCTGTGTGTGCCCTTGGTGTGACGGGGGAAGCGGCCGTTCTGCTCCTGACCTGGGGTGAGGAGCCTCAGCAGGAGGGGCAATCCAGATGTTTGCCAGCTGCTCCGTGTCAGCCGGGTGCCAGCTTGTGCCCAAAGTTGTCTATAAATAGATAGGTCCAAGCGCTGCCCTGATTTACACCTTCTGCAGTCTCAGCAAAGTCAATTGTGGAAGTGGGATTTGTCTTATTGCAGGAGTCGCTCTCTCTCAGGAGGCTGCCTGGCACTTTCTCTAGCGAAGTATCTTCCATTTCTTGTGTTGAGATGGTATAATGACTCCTGGGTTTGCTGCTGCTTTTTGGAATTTACTTGGTGAATGACCTTACCATCCCACAACATGCTTCTCTCTATCCAAATGGTGCGGATGGATGCCCGGGTCCAGGCCTAGCAGGGAGCCGGCTCTGTGGGACCCACTGCCTTTGTGGTGGTGGCGAGGTGGCCACAGGCTAATTAGGAAGCAGCATCATTACAGGGGAAACAGGCAAGGCCTGCCCGTGGAGGGACACACTGCAGCCTGCAAGGCAGAGGCAGACGGTGGAGAGCCAGCTGGGCTGCCCAGCAGCGTGCTGGGACGGACTGGCACCAGGAATGGTGTTTGTGTGTCCTTCTCACCTGAAAAGGCCTGCTCAAAAATGAATCACTTCGGAAAGGAGAAAGTCTGGCCGCTGCCTCTCCCTGTAGAGGTCACCTGTGGAGTCATTTTGGTGAGATAAATGAACGCTTGTGAATGACAGATCTCACTGCAGGTGGTGCTTCTAAGCGCTTTACAATATTTCTTGGGTGTAGATTTTGAGCGTGATCCAAAGCAAGCCTCTAACCATACTTAGGTGATTAAGATAAACATTAAGGTGTCTTTATTGTTATTTTTATTGCTATTACTATTATTATTCAGGTGTCTAGATAAGTATTGAGATTTTCTAGAATAGGTACCTACCTAAAACCCATTGAAATCAAAGGAATTAGGCACTTAGGTACCGAAAAGGATTAAAAATACCTACACCTAACTCCAAGTATCTAAATACCATTGGAAATCTGGGGCAAAGTGAAGGGAGGGAACAAAACATGCCATTTGCATACTAAGCAGGCAGAGAAGTGCTCAGAAACCTGAAATTTTTATGAATCAAAGAAAAGAGATTCTTTGGGAATTTGTATAGGGATTTTTTTTCTCCTTCCCGACCCCCCGCCCTGCTCCCCCCCCAACAGGAAATGATGCTAATATAAACAAAATTTGTAGTGCAAAATGTTTTTTAAAAGCTCAGCCACCCAAGTGGTTTTCACAGCAATTTGTTTCAATCAGCGGTGCTAAGAATTATTGCTATCAGTAGAGGGAATAGGCTGCTGTGCTTATATTGTTTGCTCTAAAGCAGGACAAGAGCCACACCATTTTGATGTCAGTGATTTCATCAATGGGAGAAATACACAGCCTTGGACTCCGGTCGTGTAATTTTAAAAAGCTCTCGGTTCACCTTTAGAAATAAGCAACCAGAATTGTCTGAAATTATATATTTCCACTCTGTGTACTATTTTAACTCAGTTGAGCTCTGAGGCCATGGTTCATGTCCTGGCTTCCTCTCGACTCAATTATTGTAATTCATTATTAAACTGTTATTTGTTTTCATTCTTTACACTGTCTGCTGCTTTGCAAAGCTCAGCAGCTAGATTTATAATGTCGAGAGCTCTGTTCCATTACATTACAGCTTCCCTGTAGTTTTTTTCATTGACATGTTCAACAGCGCGTTGATTTGGGTATTTAATTCTTTGCACACTATAGATTAACCCTAATCTACATATTGCTTTTAAGCATTTCCTTAGATTAGTGGTTTTCCTAATCTGAACTGCAATCCAAATACAAAGTTTTAAAATTCTTTCAGTCTTTGTAACGAAAATGCTGTGTCCAAGCATTGTTGAGCTTTGAGGTTCAAGTCCAAAAATGGGCTCTGCATCTAGAATTTGCGAAGTCCATCTTGTTTTCATCTGCCAATTCTCTCTAGGCAGATGAGACTTTACTTATTCCTGGAGTAAACTAGGCATTCTGTTAACCCTGTGTCTGGGTACTGTTTCATCTCTTGGAGACTTAAAGGCATCATCTGTTTTTGGGTGGCTGGGGTGAAACATGTAAATTGTGTGCCCTGTACCTGGAATAGCTAATGGTGAAAGGGAAGGGAACTACAGCTCTTCTGTTAGGCTGCCTAATGCCCCCTGCTATCAGTGGTCTCATTAATGAAGATAAAAGAGGTTCCTATATGTAAACCACAATCCAGGCTCCATCTTACCCCTAAGTGTGTTCCCACTTGCCCCTGCCCAAGCTTCAATAGGGCTTGAACTCAAAACAGTATTTCACTGACAAATGCAAGGCTTGATAGTACTACAGACATTTATTCTCTAATCATATATTCTTTCGCTTGTTCTTTCTAGCCTTCCTTCCCTTATCCCTTTCATTGTTAAGCTCATTCCCTTTCCTCGCTGCCATCTCCTGTTGCTACTGCTTCTTATTTTTCTTCTCCTCAACTACAGTCTCCCTGGCTTTCCCAGCTGGTTTCCCCTCAAGTGTTCTTTCTGTCCCATTGATTCGTTTTCTTTATCAGGTTTCCCTTTCTCCATTTTTGTCCCCCTTTTAAAACATTCTTTTTATTATTCCTGCCCTCTTTCTATAGTCACAAATATTTTCTTCACTTTCCCTTCTCTCCTCTTTCCTGTGTCTCTTCTCTTTTGCCAGTCTCTCTCCCCAAAGTCTTTTAAATGGTGTCCATCTCTTGAACCTCATTCTTTCTTAATATATTCTCCCATGTTCCCCACTTGTTTGTCTCCTTTCTAGCTGAGATAAGCATTTGTCCCCGGGAAACGCCCCTGTCTGGGCTTGTCCCAATGTCCCTTTGTTTTCTTCAGCTTTTGTAATTCTCAGCACACCTGTGTGCTTGAAGAAGCTGTTCATCAGTGAACGCAGGGGAGGCTGTTCATCAGAGAAAGTTCCGTGTGTATGAATGTGCCTCCAGCACACCTTCCCTCTTCATCCACAGGGACTCCAAAGAAGCCTACCCTCACGTGAAGGCAGTGGCAGGACCATCAGGCTGGGTGATACTGATGCTCTCTTTCCTCATCCTCACCTTCTGTCAAAGCACACAGACCTCTGTCACCCCAGTGCACAATTTTTTTTTTGTCAGAAATTCATCGGATTCCAGGTATGTACTTTGTGAAGTGACTGCCAATATGGTATGGTATGCCGTGCCACGCCATGGCGTGACATGACAGCCTACAGGATATATGACCCAAGAGGCAAGAAAGATCAATAACTTGACAGTTTCCCTACCTTGGTGGTTAGAGGCTGTTGGTTTTGTCTGGAGCTCGCCGGCCCATAGACCTGTGCTCAGCAAGTGCCATGATTTAGTCACCGTACTAGTTTGCTGTTCATCTTGGCCTCGGTTTTGGCAGTTTAATTGGTATCGTTGCCTGTGAGCAAGACATTGTCAGGACTCAGCCGTGAGCTGGAAACTGTGGATTGTGAATGAACTTTTCCATTGTGCTAATGGAAGACCTCGTCAGAGAATCACAGAATGGTCAGGGTTGGTGGGGACCTTTGCAGATCATCCAATCCCCCTGCTAAAGCAGGCTCCCCTACAGCAGGTTGCACAGGATCGTGTCCAGGTGGGGTTTGAATGTCTCCAGAGAAGGAGACTCCACAGCCTCTCTGGGTAGCCTGTGCCAGTGCATGTGTTTTCGAGACCTCAGTGCCTGTGACGAACGCTAATGTACAAATTTTCAGAACCTGAGAAATAATCAGAGTTCTGTGATCTTTCCCTGCTGGTCTCGGTTAACAGCAAAGTGCACAGGCATCAGGTAAATTCTTGTTGGAAGAGTTCTGAATGGCAGAAGAGCTACTGAACAGTGTCTGCAGATACAGGCAAACAGTTACAACCCGGTCTGTGTTTGATTTGTGTTCATCCACAACCACGGGTGTGGAAACAACCCACTTTTTTACTTTTCCACTAGGAGACCATAATCCTGCAAATTTTTCATCACTATTGTTTGTAAGAACTGCTGTAGGTAAAAAGTTTTCAAACTCTATTTATTGATTGTCTGAAAATGTGCTATTTCCCCTCCATGTGTACAGAGATATGGGATCTTTTGGGGGCCCTTCACAAAGCTGGAGAAGTTAAAGAGTATTTTCTCTGCAGTTCTTGGTACTTTCTCTGCAAGTTTTATGGGGGAAAAAAAAAAAGACATTAATGTAAAGACATTTCACATTTCTGTGCATGCAGTGAACACAGTGGACTGAGCTTTAGCCTAGTGACTAAAAAAATCTACGCTACAGGTGTTAGGGGGCAACGTTTTTTTTCCCATTTTCCCGTTCCAGCTTTGGAAAAGAGTCGGTAAACTTTGGGTACCCTCAAGAGACTATGGCTTTTGTACAGACATCTGCAAAGTGAATTTTACAAATCGTGCAGGCTCTCAGGCACTTATTAGACAGTATGACTAATAAGTATGACTATTTGGAAAGGAGGAAGGGAAAAGAAAAGAAATTCTGTGTGTTTGTGAGGGAGTTCTTTGTAGCCTACTTTGGGGAAGAAATTTTTCAGCCAGCATGGTGTGGGGAAAAAAATATCCTAAAATGTGTTCATTATTGCATTTGCCTACTCCTTTGACCAGTACCTGCTCAAACTTCGGCTTCATTTGATATTGCTGCTCGTTGCGTGCCGTTTCTGTAGGGCTAGGTTTTAGCAGATTTCAGTCAGTATCAATTGTGTGATCTGTGGGAACGTTGCACCTTCTGCTTGCGCTGCCTATCATACATGCTCTGTGCGTGGTCCGCAGAGGTGAAAAGCAGTCACAGCCTCTGTGTAAACTGCAACGTGAGCATTAAGTGACTCGTTTTCAGGAGGCTCCTGGGTCAGTCACCTGCTACACCGGCGGCTGTCAGCATGGCTGTCTTACAGGGTTGGTACTGGGAAAGCACCAGATCAAGTGTGTTTCTGGTATTTGCAGAGAGATCTTTTCTTAATGTCACACACAAGTGATATACAGAGCATTTATTGTGAATTCCACCAGCATGTCATGAACTTACATGCGACAGGAGGATGTTAGTGCTGTCTGCTGACACCAGCATGGGGTTCCTCTGTGGCATCTCCAAAAGTGGTAGCCCTGCTGGGCAGACTTTCAAAGGTGGATAGAAATGTATGCTTGCACATCAAAATAGGCAATTTATTTCACAAACAGGCACCAAGGTGTCCAGTTATCCATTTTCCTGATGCAAATACAAATTTTCACCCGTGCAACAGCTGTGCCTGCCCTGCGGTTTCTGCCATGAGGTGGCAGATACGTAGCCGGCAGGGAGACCTGCCTCACCATGATGCTTGGGGGCATTTCTGGGGGAGGGCTTAGGGCCAGTGCAACACGGGTGAAGATGGCGCTGGCGGTGGCGCAAAACTCGCATGGTGAAAGCTGAAGCTGGGGCCAGTTTGGCGTGAGGGGTGGTGACCTGGATGGAGGGCGATGGCTGCGAGCCCCGGGCCCTGCGCGCCCGCCTCGGCTCGGGTGCGACGCGCACCGGCCTTCCCGCCCCCGCTGCAGGGCCTGGGCACCGGCGGGGCTTGCTTTGCACAGGGCTGCGCGGTGCGCCCCGGCAGAGCCTCCTTGCAGACCCCCGGGCTTGCCAGGGGAGCCTGCCCGCCCGCCCAGCAGACCCTCCGTGCAGACCGCAGCCCCCTGTTGCAGACCCTCCGTGCAACCCCGTACTTTGCAACTCCGCTGCACGCCCGCGCCGCCACGGGCTGCAGCCCCCGCCGCGGGACCCCGCTGTGGCGCGCCGCAGCCACCGGCCGAGTGGCCGCCGTGCCCCGGGCTCCCCCCGGCGGGCCCCCTCCCGCGGGCTCCCCTATGAGGTCAGCGCGGCGCGGAGGCCCCGCCCGCCGCCCCGCCCGCCCGCCCGCCCGCGGCCGCAGGGGGCGGCG
This sequence comes from Falco peregrinus, assembly GCF_023634155.1. Classification (NCBI taxonomy): domain Eukaryota; kingdom Metazoa; phylum Chordata; class Aves; order Falconiformes; family Falconidae; genus Falco; species Falco peregrinus. Next base: position 11,063,915 of record NC_073729.1, read on the forward strand.
GGCCGCGCTCCGCCCCGCGGCCGCCCCGCTCCCGCGTTCATTTCATTCCTCCCCTCATTCCGCGCATTCCTCGCATCGCTGGCGCCGCGCAGCCCGGCCGGGAGCCCGGCCCGCCCCGCCGCCGGCCGGGCAGCAACTCATCCTCCGAGGGCTCCGGCCGCCGGCCCGCGGCAACCTACCGCCGCGGTATAAATAGCCAAGCGGCGGATTAAAAATAGGCGCGGGGCCATAAATAGCCGGGGCGGCCCGGGGGCGGCGGGCGAAGTTTGCCGTCGGAGCGCGGCGCGCTGGCGGTGCGCGGAGGGGGGCCGCGGCGCGGAGGTAAGAGGGGCCCGCGGGCGCGCACGGCCGCGCCGCCGGCGCTTTGTGCGGCGGGGCGGGGGGTCGGTCCCGGCCGGGGGCGGCCCGGGGGGGCCAGGCGCCCCCCGCAGGTGCCGGGGCCGGCGGGAGAGGGGCCGCGGCGGGGGGAGAAGTTGTTTCCCGCGGAGTTGGCGGCGCGGCGGGGCCGCGGCCGGAGCTGCAACAGGCGGCCGCTGCCCGCCCGCCCGCCCCGCTCCCCGCGCCGCCGCCGCCGCCGCACTTAGTTGCCTGAGTCACCGCTCGGCAGCCGGGCGCGCACCCCGTGCGCGCACACACACACACACACACACACACACGCGCTCTCAGTCGCTCCCCCCATCCCCCCTCACACACGCGGCGCGCACCGATCCTCGGCATTTTTCACATTTTTTTCCACGGGGAAGCAAGAAGTTGGGAGCAGCCCCGGGCCGGCCGCAGCCGCTCGCAGCCCTCAGCCCCAGCCCTGGCCGTGCGGGCTGCGAGCGGCACGGCCCCGGTCTGCCCGCCGCGCCGGGCTGCCTTCCCCGCCGGCTGCCCTCCGAAAGATGCAAGAAGGAATGTCCTTTTTCGCTGCTTCTTCTCCTTCTCCAGAGCTGCTGCTGCCGCTGCTGCTGGTTAATTGCACATTCAAGTGGAAAATTTTCGGGAGTCAGCAAAAACGTTGTATCCAAAAAAGACAAAGTCGCAGTTACACCACCACCGAGGAGCTTGTCCCTGGAAAACTTCCTTTCGGTAGGAACCATAGGTTGTTTTGTGTTTTTTTTTTAAAATATTTTTTTATTTATTTATCCGTAAGGTTTTACAGAGATCTATTCCACAGATGTCCACTGATGCGGAGGGCCAGTGGCAGCCTTTGTTCGCAGAAGGAGCGTTTCAAAGGAAGTACACTTCTGAGGGGGAGGGAAAAAGTTATACAGTACGGCTTTTGTCACAAAATTAAGACAAAGCTGTGCCCTCCGAACAGCTGAACAAAACCGAGGAGGAGAAATGAAGCCAGAGGGGCAAAAAACTCCCCAGCTCTTGTTTTTAACCAAGTGAAAAAGTTTGCGCTCCTGCCTGGGTGGAACGTAATCTTAGTCGTGATTTTTCTCCTCTTGAAATCTGTTTTAAGTTGAACGGTGTTACAGTATAAAAATATTTATGAAACAATGAAATACCAGCCACCCACGTTTCTCGGGAGAGTTGTTAACTTATTAGAAACAAGTGCCGGCCTTTGATAGGAAGAAATGAAAAGTGACCTCTAGAAGTGTTGGAAAGTTAGGGAGCAGCTCTCTTCTAGCTTGCTGAATGTAAATGGCTCCCGGTATTTTTTAACTGTTCGTTGTTGAACACCATTTGGGAAAGAAAGGCCAAGAAACGTCAGCTCGTACTGGCGCTTTCTGACGTAAAATAGTATATATGAGAAATGTAAGCTGAAATGGCAGAGCCTCAGGGGGAAAGAAAAAAAAAAAAGTACCAATACAGCTGTATTCCTGTCTAACAGAAGCGTATTTGCTTTCCCTCAGTGCTGATAAAGTTTAGAAACACAGTATTGCCAGTTAGCGGTTTTATGGAAATATCTGACCTAGACAATGGCAAAGTTTGGAGCCGCATGGACAAACCCCTGTTTTCTCTAGCTGAATGTTCAGTTATTGTGCAGTACGTCTGGTGTGGAAATCTCTGTGGGAATTCCTGTTACAGGAAAATCCATGCAAATAACTAAGTGCTACCTGCAATTGAATATGAAAACAAAAATTATTATAATTACATTAGGACTTAATTTAAAATTATGTAGGATTCTTCTTATAACCCTAGATTGGGAATGTGTGTCTGTAATGTATAATGTATTTTGTCTCTATAAATAGTTGGGGAATACCATTACAGGGATATTAGATTGTACTGATGGTAAGATGGTGCTATTAAAAATGACACAGACCTGTATATTAAATTACTTCTAGGAGTGGGAGGGAAGCTTGCATGTTTGTGTGTGTATGTGTATATATATATATTTATAGATACACACACATATGCATACTTTATTTGGGAATAGAAATACAGGAATTAACACAGTGCATGTTCTTAAAACACAAAAATGAAGATTTTATATTTGGGTCACGTCTTGAACTTGCAAGTTTTTAAAATCAACTTTTTGAAATTATTTTCATTAAGGGTGAACTTTCTTGAGGTGCATTTTTTTTTTTTTTTTCACCTTCATGGTAAAACTTGGCTTTTCACACTGCACTGGTTTTTAATTAGGTCATAAGGCTTTTTCTGTACCAGTAGGGGTAATTCTGCATTTTGCCTGCTGCAGGTTTATCAGCTGACCAAGCAGAAATTTTGGATGCAAAGGATTTATTTCCGTCTTTCTTCTAGTGATCTAGAAATACCTTTGGAAAGTGCTTTATTCCTGAACATGTTGTGTGCATTTCAAGCATCAATTTTACATACGCTGCTTTGGTGAAGTAAATATTATTAGCCTTTGCACCCAGGAGAGTGTAACAACAGCTCTTGAGGTTCAAATTACGGTTTTATATTCTGTACAGTTTCTTAGTCAGTGCTGAGTGGGATGTATGCGAGCAGTGAAGCAGAGGAAAAATTTTGATTTGACAGGAGTCTGGGTAAAGACAGCCTCTGCTTAAAGGAGTTTTAATTAAAAAGCCAAAAAAAGAACAACAGAAACTTAATTATGAGCTAGACCTGCCGTGAGTTTCCAGCTGAGAAATGATAACGTATTGTGATACGTGGAGATGTGGGAGCATGTGTATAACATGTTTGGTATAATTTGTAACTAGTGTTTTTTTTTGTTGTTGTTGTTGCTGGACAGTGTAGTGGTTTTAGATATCGTTAAAGTGGTTTTTAGGCTTTGTTTGTCCATGCCTGGAAAAGTTAAGCTCGGCTAAGTCACATGCAGAGGGAAAAGGATTTCTTCCTCCTTTCTTTTTAGCTACCTTTGTACATCGCTTTGTAAGCAAACTTTAAAGCTGCAGTGCAGGCAAAAGTGTAATGAAGACTCATGGAGCTGCAAAGAAGTTCTGGTGTCTTTCACTTAAAAAAAAAAAAGTGCAAGATAAAAATATGTAATTGTATTTTGATATAGCTGTCAGTTTTCAGTCTATAAAGTAGGACAGTTACACTGTTGGAACAACTTCACTAGAAGTAATCTTACTGGAAGGTGCCTAAGACTGTTTCCCAAACGGGAAGATTTTGTGTACAGTTCTGAATGTGTGTGTTTGGGAGAAGATTGCCTTCAACCGTTACGTTTTGAACACATGGTTTCTGACTGTATATACACGCACGCACACATCACTCCTTTTATCTGGTATTTCATTGTGACGTTAATATTAATGCTGTAATCTTTCCAGAGATGGTTTAAAAACTGTCTTTCTGAAGTGATTCCATTTATTTAAGAGGAAAGGTTTGCTAGATCCAATCCTTACTCAGGTTAAAGTGACTGGGATGACTCATAGGAATAAACATTTGCTGGATCAAATACTAAGATATTTACAGCATATGCTGTATGTACATGGTTAGTATGATACTTGATGTCTAAAGAAGGACATGGTGCTATTCTGTTTCTTCAATTAAAAAGAATATCAGATTTGACACATGCTTTTTCAAATTTTTGTACGGGGCTTGTGTTCTGCTTTGCTTGTAATCTGTTTAAAACTTGCAGGCAAATGTCTGTTAAAAGTTGATTGCTCATTCCATTTGTGCTCTTATTCATAGCACCTGCAAATATGAGGCGAGGGCTGACTTTTTAAAAAGCTGGTCTAAGTTCAGGTTAATTCCATCAGCTTCATCTGGCCTGTTGCTGCTTTACATTGGCTGTAATGAGGGTGCAAATTGGCTCTTTAAAAATTATTTTGAAATCCCCAGTTCATCAGTGGGACCTGCTTCTGCATGAGTGAAATAGTAGTTACTTATTTCTGGGATTTGAGATTTAATTACTGTTTTGTCACCATGCTGCAGTCTACTTGAGGCAAGCACTAATGGCAGGAATGTTTTATATCCCTAAACTACAGTCATTTACTATTAAAAAAAAAAAAACAACTTAAGTGAGACTCAACAAAATTTTAGAACCTTCAAGAGGTAAATAATCTCCCTGAAAGAAATGGCTGTTAGAGGTTCTGTGGCAGTTTATGCAAGTACCGTATAATTTAAATTGTATCCTGTGATACATGAACAGATTAATGGCATTATTTATTGTAAAGCCAACCAACTCTAAGCCACACTGAAGACACATTTTTAGAAGAAAAATCTCTGCAATAAATTCCCATTTTATGACCGTATCTTGGTCTCTGTTCTTGCACAAAACTCCTTTTGACTTCTGCAAGTGGAACAAGGATGGAATAATATTTCCTGGAATAATTTTGTGTTTGGTTTTAATGATTGCTCATTTCCAAAACATAAGAGAGTGAAAAGTTGCAGCCTTCAATCTTTTGAGGCACCAACTTAAAATCTGCTCCTTGGATGTGTCACATAAAATTAAACTAGGAGTTTTGTAATTTAATACCCCGTACCCCTCTTGGGTTTTGTATGAAATCCTGATCCTGCTGCAGTCACTGTGAGTTTTATCTTGTTGTTGGTAAAGCCAAAATTTCTCTCTGATCCAGTTTCCAAAACTTTTAGACTGTATCAAGTTATTAAAGTTCCACCAGGACTATATGAATTTTAAAATAACAGGGATTGAAGAAGTGGGGGGAAGAGAAAAAAAGGCAATGAGTCTGTGTCAAAACCTGGCGCTTAACAACTAATTTGAGATACTCTACACAGGAAGTCAACAAATGTCTCAAAGAGTAACCCGTCATGTGCTACATGCCCTCATTTGTTAGATGAATTTTTGTACATATGTCAGGAACGCGATGAAAATCCGCAGAGTGTGCTGGGGGTTTATAGACGCTGGGCCGGTTGGTGCGGGGCTGCAACCCTGTTTCCTGGTCCCCCCAGCTCCTGCCTCAGAGCAACAAAAGGATGCCAACCCCTTTTTAGTTTGGCTCCTGTCCAGTCGGAGGTATCACCTACAACTTTTTGTTCTTTGTCTTCTAGTCATTGTTGACTGGAACAACGTGATTATTCCCTCTGCATCCTGTCGTGCCTCTCCAAATGGCCTTCTTGGATTTCTAGCTCTTATTAGCTCTTCACTAAACTTTGGAATCGCAGGCACCCGTGCAGCGGCAGAAGCACATGAGCACAAAATAGAAGTGTATTTGTTAGCAGGTCAGAAGGTAGAACGTGAAATCTGTGTGCTGGGAGGGGGAAGGGAAGGAGAGTTTAGGATTATGTGTAAAACTATTAAAACACTATTGACTGGGAATCTAAAACAATGACGAGTGCTGTTGTTTTTACAGATACATGAACTGAAAACTGCTGCTAATGATGGGAAATGTTAATTATGTGAGAACATATTGAACTTATATTCTCTGGCATGAACTTTTTTAAATGCATCAACTGTGCTGCCTTTTATGCGCACAGCTTTCTAATTATCATAATTCAGTACAGCTCTGGCTTTTGGAAAGAGTTCAAGTGCAATCTCAACTTAACATGAAAGGAGTTGTTTTTTTTGTTTTTTTTTTTTTCTTCTTTAAACCGAGAATGTTCAAGAACAATTTGAAAAGATAATCTAAAAATGCTACATACTTAGCTGCATATAAGTCAGAAAATAAATGTTCCCATAACTGCCTATCAAAGCAGAACAGATTATTAGAACAGAAAGTTATCTATTTTTCTCATTATGTCTTTCACATTCCTACAGAACAGAACTAAAAGCACATTTTCATAACTGAATACCATAGACAGATCAACTATATATTGATTGACAGTAGTTTTTATTTTGCCAGTTTTTGAAATGATTGAGTGGATTACTGGGTTGTTATTAAAAGATTTTTTTTTTCCCCTCAAATAGTATGTTAATAACAAATATTTTATTTTCTTAAATAAAGCAAGAAGACAACTTTCATGATTTTTGGTATTAACTGATAGTGTTTCTGTAACGTATTAAAGTCCCATTGTAAGTCTTGCTTATCGGTCAGTATTCACACTTCATCTTCCTGGAGCTTGAGGGGGTTGTAAATACCAGGTCTTTCTAAAGCTTTCAAAAGTGTTGGGGCTTTTTTTTTGGTTGGGTTTTTTTTTTCTTTTAATAAGGGGAAAATAAATTTCATTTAACTTGCACTCAAATTATCCTCTCACTTTTTTTTTTTAATTGGTATGTGATCAAATTGTTAGTTTCCACCCCCTAGCTTCTAGTTGAAAAAGAATCAGATTTTTTTTCTTTTTCATACTTGTCTTTTCCTTTACTACAGTATATGCTACATTTCTAAAATGCAAAGAAAGCCCCAGTGAAACAAAATGACTTCATTTGAGCTGGCACTTAAGAGCAGAATTCACTTCCATAGTGCTGAAATAAAAGAAGCCAAGTGTTTTAAATAGCCACTCCCCTAGGCCAGAGTGTTTTTAGAAAAGCTCATTGTCTAGATTTGAGCTGTAGCAGTATGCCTGCCTCTGTTAAATCTCCTGATCCAGACAGCTCGATTTCTAAAGTTGACATCTGGTTTACTCTTTGTTCACCTGTTTAAAAAAAATGCAAATAGGCGAGTGTGCCATTGCCCTAGAGCTCTGTAAAAAAATAAAAATGCTGTTGACAGTTTGTCAAATAGTGCTTCCAGTCTAAGACTGCAGTAGCCTATTGTTATGCCCGCAACAGAAGTTGTGGCACCATATGGCTAGTATATGCTTCAGATAAGCTATCTGTTAATTTAGTTTATCAGTAGCGTTTTGATATGCTTCATGTTTGAATCACCAGCCAGTATGGCCTTGGGTATTTTTGGTGCCAAATTATTCCTTAACATTATAGACATCACAGTTATTCCCTTGGTGGAATCTCTTGCCATTCATTCACCTCATGGTGCCGTGAACAATGGTGCTTATTTTTGGAATTAGCTGGCATATTTTTTTACGTGGCTGTTTCTGTTGGAAGATTATAATTCAGGAATGACATTTCGGTTTTGAGGGGAGAAAATGTCAGTACAGACTTTGGAAGAAAAGGTAAATTCATAGAGGTTTAGTGGATTAAAGCCTCTGTTTTGTGTATCTCAATTAAAAAAAATATTTTTTGAGACATTAATTAATGGGAGAAAGGAAATTTTATTCATATTTAATCTACCACCACCATGCATGCTCACTTTTTGTCCTAAAGCTTGTTTAAAGTAAAAGGGAGAACTCTGTAAACAGCTTCATTTCTCCATTCCTGATTTTACCTTTGTTCTTTGAAGAAAATTAACATTTAAAAACAATAGTGTTCCTATATCTGCTGTCAGCTGATCTTTGAAGATTTTTTGTATTTCTCCTTTTTTCCACAATCAACAGAAAGCCTTGTAGAAGGCTTGATGATTCAATGAAAGTTCCTTCATCTTCCCCCTACCCCCTGCCTTTTTTTGGCTGTAATTATTTTGTTGCAGGAAAAGTCTCCAACCATAAATAGAGTCTTCCATTCAGTGCCGCCGTGATGTCCTTAGGGTTGGATCTGTCCGCGTTGCTCTCTGACCTTGCAGCACATTCCTCTGTGTCTTCTGCCCTACAGGCTCCGTCTCGCTGTTCCGTACAGGGCACCGCATCGGTCTGTGTTTGCCTGGACCCTCCTTTTTCCTTGGGTTTGCACTTGTCTTGGGCAGGGATCAATCAGGTTGTCCTTGCTTTGGATCTTGGTGGCTTCCCCCCTGCCTTTTGCTATCCATCTTGCCAGGTCCTCCTTACCCTACCTCTTCTGCTGCTGCTCACAGATGTGGTTTCTCGTTGTTGAGTCCTTTTGCCCATCCCAGTTGCTGTGGTGCTTCTACTCCTTCCTTGTCCAGGCTATTGGAAAGAAAGGACTGCTTGTGCTTATACAATGCCTTTCGTGTCCAGGATCCTTAATGACTGATAAAAGGACCAGATTCTTTCTCAAAGAAATTTACAGTGATGTTCTAAATCTGTTTGCTGATGCCACTTTTTTAGTAATGAAAGAAAGTCAAAGAGAAGAAAACTTTTCTGTGACAGTCTGGAACAGTGGCCATTCTTTAATGCCCCACTGAAGTCCACCCAGATGAACTGCATGGAAAAATGCAGGAGCTGTCAGAGAGCACCTGGAGGCCAACGAGGTGGGCAGCGAAGCGAGAGGGAATGCTCCCTCTCAACGTAGACACGTGCAGAAAATGAGAAAGGATTCCTGCCCTCGGCTTGGCACCGAAGGCTGCTAACAGAGGCTTGTAGTTTCTCTGCGGGGCCATGAAATGCTAGCATCTGTTTACACAGAGCTGGTTTTGGGGGTGTCACTTCAAATTTTAAATCTGTTTTATATTCAGAGTTCAGGTCTGTGGTGTGACTCATGTGGTTGGGTGATAATGGCATTTTTTGTCTTCTGGCTCCTTGTAGATGAGACCGGTGATCTCTTGTTCTAATGTGATTTGGGGGAAGATAAGTGAAGAGGCTGAGAAAGGAGAGGTATTGAGACTTCCAGTTCTGTGAGGCATGTGTGCATCTCTCCTATAAGTAATTTCTAAGTGCTTAACTGCGAGAGGCAATTTTCAGTCCACTAGTGTATCTAGTTACTACCTCTAATGAGTATCGTTGTCTTTGGGCTGATGAGTCCATCAAAACATAACAAATCTGTATTTATTTAGTGCAATAACATGCTTCTCTCATATGGTTGCAGGGTTTGTGTTGTTTGTTGGGGTTTTTTTGTTAAACTTTAGAGCCTGTGAACTTTTAGTTGATTTGGTATCTGCTTGTCATGGGTTTACTAGTGTTTCATTGCTTCCAGTCATTGTTTTGTGATAGGGAGTCTATAGCTCCAATTAATGTGTATTTTGCCTTTTAAATTGACTAGTATTTATGCATAGTAATTTCTTGCTCTGCTTCTTGGTGTATTTACAATATATATGCTTGCTGAAAAGTTAGAGGCACATTTGAAAGAATTTTAAATATGCAGCTTCCTATACCGATTCACTTTAGCCTCTCGCGTCAGTAATATTTTTTTTGTCAGTGAAACAATGACCCATAAATAACTTTTATCTTCCAAAGTCTCTAAAAAACATACAAAGAAGTCCAAAGGGTAGTAGAATTATCATAGTTCTTGGTTGCTCGGAAAATTAACTAATATTCTGGCCTCTGAGATTTCAGAAACAAATTAAAGAACCCTTTTTTAGGTAGCAGGCTGCTTTTAATGGTTCTTCTGTATTAAGGAAAGTACAGTATTGTAGGTTATTTATTTCTGGGCATGCAGTACAGGGTGAAGAGCCTGCAATTCAGCTAGCAATGCCTCTGTGCCCTGAGGTAAACTCTATTTCACAAAGGGAATTTTGATTATGGTCTACTGCTCTGTAGCATAGTGGAGGCTTCAAGAGGCAAGTGGTAAATGCTACCAAAGAAAAGCTGGATTGGAGCCACTGACGTCATCTAAGTAAATCTGCTGTAGGACTATAGCCATAAAATGACTGCCAGCCACTGAGCGCACTTTGGCCTTTTCTTGTCAACTGTTTTAACTGCTGGTTTGTGTTGTTTTTTGTTTTTTTTTTCCCTCTCCCCCTCCAAGCAACATGCATTATTTTTTTTTGTGCTAGTTGTGCACATGGTGAAATATAGAAATGCTAACATCCCCCTCTCCCTCCCCACGACACTGTACATAGCATGTGAGTAGCTGCAGCCTGCAGTTCAAAAATTAAAAAGTAAACCAGTACTTTTCCATACATGAGCCTAGCAGAATTAAGCTTCCATCACAAGCTATTTTTTTAGGTGCAAGAGCCTGGCAGTTCAAGTTACAGCATACTGATGAGATTTGTGTTGTGGGCAAAAAGCATTTTGATGCGCTGGAGGGCATGCTTCTCTCTGGGAGAACCAAATGCGTAAAAATGGCTGGGTTTGAATTCTGAATTAGCACAAAGTGCATGTGTTTGTGAGTGCTTAAGATCCAGTGTTAGTCATTGCTTTTAATATTGACCTCTACAGCTCCAGTCTCCTGAAACAAAACTTTCCTGTTGTTTCAAACACCCGAATGTGTTGTTACCAGCTGATCTTTTGATGATACTCTTTTATACACAGCTAAAGAAACCACCTGCATTAACAGTAGTAGCTCTAGGATTCATTGATTAATATGTGGCAGTAGATAGATGTGTACCTGAGGGTATATCTAAAAATGCAATTGATATCCTACCTGTCCTCCACTTGAATTTCAGCAACAAAAGCACTCGGGTTATTGACAGTGGATTTTAAATTCATTGTCAACATTCTCTTGAAATGATTTCCTAGGAAGTTTAACATACTATTTTTTTAAAAAGAGTGCACTGTGAAACACATCTAGAATTATTAGCCCGTTTGTCCCATGACAAGATTTGTTTACTTGATTTATGTACTTTTTTTTTACTTTAAAATAAAAATTAAGCATCACTGTTTCTGAAGTTTGAGTCTTATGATCAGAAATATATTAAAACCAGTATCATATCCATGAATCATTAGATGAGTCAGTTCCTGAAACCACTACAAGCCTCACAGTTCTTGGCTACGACTGAAAGCAGGAAATCCAGGCTTCAATAACTTCCTTTCCCAGTACTGGCTATAGCAGCGTTAGTGGTTAGTATATGCTGCTTTTGTAAGCAATAGGAAGATGTATGTCTGAGGAACAAAGGCACTCAAGTCAATTTGCTGAAACTGTTTATAATTTGTGGTCTTGATTTGAATGTCAGGATATATTGGCATATACTACATTCTGTGCTGCAGTACATTTTCCAGCAGCGATATTCAGAACATGAAATAGAGGGAACACGTTATGGCACAGTTCTTGGACAAAACCCATGTAATCAGTTTACCAGACAACAGGGAGATATTTTAGTGTTATCATCCAACTCCTGAAGAGTAATGGGAATGAGAACTTAACACACAGGAGTAAATCTAAAATGTTTATTTAGCAGTTACTTTGTTTTATTCTTGTGCAACAAACTATTTTTACTCTGATTCAGTGCTCCAAAAGGGCTTGGAAAAAAAAAAAACCAACCCAAACTTGGATCTTGTAAAATAAAAACACATGATTTGTTTTTCAGTCTCCTTTTTTGTAGTGAAAACTGTTTGTCGCCTCATAATCGGGGACACATTGATTATCTCTATGTCAATGAAGCGCTGGTGGCTGCAGAATCTGTTTCTTTAAATGTGGGGTGCCTGTACGCTACGGCCCGTCTGCAAGAGGATGCGCTCTTTACCTTTTTGAGCTAACTGGGACAGATTCAGCTTTGGTACAAGGTTGGTCTTAATGTGTTTACACCTGGAAAGTATTCAACCCTTCAGGTTTTTTGTAAATATTATGAAAGATAGTTTGGTATCTTGTACTTATTATTTGGTTAATTTAACTAATTAATTAGCAGCACATAAAAGCCAGACCTACCTTCTGTAATTATTCTTTTTGTTCTTCCCTCCAGAAAATCATTTGTTCATGAGAAACTGGGAAGAACACAAGCATTGAGAGCAATAAACTAGTGAGACACTGCATATAAAGCTACTTCTGACAGCATTGGTTAAACTGTATATGCAGTATTGATTAAAAACAAATACTGAGCTCTTCGTTTAAACAGGCAGAATGGTTATTGCACGTCAGGCAACAACATCTGTTGTGTTGGATAATATGTGAAATTGTTTTAATAAAGCAATTTACAAGTTGGATTCTTTCTTAGCTGGTGCAGTTCAGTGTTGGTAGGTGGACCTCAGTGTAGCGGCCAGGTGGCTGACACAAGTGATCCCATACTGGTGTCCAGGGTGGTGCTTCTCGAGCCTTGTGTGTGTCAGGCGGTACGGTACAGAGGAGGATTGGGCTGGGGGAGGAGGAGGGAACGCAGACCAGCTTGAAGGCAGCTGGGACCCGAGAGCCTTTTCATGTGGAGACCTGATCTGTAACAGAGACTTTTCCCACCTCTTCCCTCTGTCCGCACAACTCCGTGCCCATGAGAAAGGCTTGGAGAAGGTCGATCCCTTGCTCAGACAAGGACACTGGAGCCTTTGAGGGACTGTTTTGAGTTGTGGGTGAGGTTGCCCTTGAGGGAGAGGAAGAGACTCTTCTCTCCCAATGGACAGGTTTGCGTCAGCGCAGTTTTTGTGGGCGCTTTTCCAGTGGCCCATGACAACTGCTCTTCTTCCCCACAGTGGAGCTGGTAGCACCCATCCAGGGACAGGCCACTGGATGTGTTCAGTTATGATGGAGCTGGGCCTGAGGTGGGTTGCTGGGACTCTCAGCGCAGCAGAGGGCACCCAAGCAAGCGGCTTTTTCAGCTGGTGGGGGGGAAATCTGCATTTCTCTTAGAATATTTAATGGGATGCTATTGAACCATGAAGGTGCAGATAGTATTGAAAAAAATGCGAACAGGTAACTGGTCCATAACTGCAATTCTCAAAGCACCAACTCCTCTGGTACAAGAAGTTTGTAGAGATCTCATTTCTTGGTACTAAATTTCTCCAAGTACCTGCTGCTCTGCTTCTGGAGGCAAGTCCGTGTCAGGTGGGGGAGCTCAGTACAGAGTCGTGTCCCAGACAAGCAGAAATCTGTGCCGTGGAGCTTGTGCAGTGCAGAACATCATGTGAGCAGAGTGCCTTGGGCTTAGCACCGTGTATAAACAGCTGGACTGTTATGGAGGCAAGCTGGCTTGTCTCACCCTTCCTTCTCCGTCATGTTTTAAGAAAAAGGAGTGGGCTTTGAAAGAAGGGCTAGATGCTTACATCCAGGAATGAGGCTCCTGGGGAGGCGTGGATCATTTCTTCCTTTCTGTTGGTTGTTTTAATTGGTGCTTTATCCACAGGTGCTGGGCTAGAACACCAGCTGGTTGTGTACATAGGAGAAGCAGCCTCACTCAGGTGTGTCCCCTCTGCTATGGGGAGGTGATGCTTTAAGGATTGCCATGTTCAGCATCACACCACCTACTGTGGATTTAACTTACTGCATTGTAATTAACTTCTTGTAATAACAATAATTATATTAATTAACTTACTGAAATAACAAGGATGTTCTTCACGCTGCTTCTGCATGCTGCTTTTGGATAGAAATTTTGCTTATTTTCTGTTTAAGGGAAAATTTAAGCACTTTAGCAGCAGAGAACAGCAGTGAATTTTCACAGGATCAAAGCATACGTAAAAGGCATTTTTCATGTTTGTGACCATATGAAGTGCAATTTTCTATTAATTAATGTTAAACGACTGATTGTTTAAGAGCAAAGAAAAAAACTTTCAAGTGGAATAAGCATCTAAAAGTTTAGAAGCTGGTTATAGTTCTGCTTGATTTCATTTATTTCACTTGCAAAGAAATGTAAATGATTTAATATTGTTTTCCTAGTTGAACAGTCCTGAATATGGGAATTGTAATGCATAAGATCTGGAGATACATTTTGATTGAGTTCATACCCTTCAAATGTGTATGAACTGAACATCTTTGTGTTACTATCGATCAGAGAGATGTCCTGTTGCTCTAATGTGGATTTTGGTTTGGGATTAGAGGCCTGGGGCTTTGGATTGCTTGCTGTCTGTAGACCAAGTCATCAGCGGCTAGTGATTGATTCATTAATTAAAATCAATTTAAATGGATTTGTAAGCCTCATGTAACAGATTATCTTATTAACAACATGAGAAAGGCACTGTGATCTGCAAGGAATGTGTCGCTTTAGACAAAATACAGCACGATTTTTATGGGAGAATTTAATGAATTGCTGTTGCTGTAAGTGATCTATGCAAATGAGAGAGCCTTGCTTAAATCCTACATTAAACAGACTCTTCCTGTTGAACATGTTTTTTGTTTGTTTGTTTTTTGGGTTTTTTTGTGAGCCTTCTCCAGAAGACTTGGCTTTAATCTTAATGTGTGTGTGCATGCACGTGTGTGTGCTTGTGTACATATTCATGGTCACAGAGACACGTTAAGCATTGTTGAGCTTCTGATATATTCTGATCTTGGAGATTCTTACTTTTTCTGTAACATCTCCCTCACCACCCCAGTTAAAAATATCTACAACAAGAAAAATAATTTTCTAAATTACCGAAAACAAAATGACAGAAAGAACATCTAATACTGTTTAATCCACGCCCCGCCTGCTCAGCAGTGCTGTCTGGAAGAGACACTTTGGACAGCTGGAGGGGCCAAGCGGGTAGAGGGGAGTTCTGGCAGAAGTGAAAGTGTTGAAGAGATGGCAATAAAAGCTTTCCTGGCTGGGAGAGGGGAGGCTCATCTGTCATCTTTGCATTCGCTTCGTAACTTCTTTTTACATCAAGATGTATAGCAAGTCACTCCAGGCATTTATGTACACACGTTATTATGCCCTGTGATCAGACCTCAAGAATATCTAAGCCAAGGTGTCAGCAAAATCAAAGGGAATTTTGTGTTTAGTTTCAAACAGAGCAGGGTTGTTTCCTCCAAATCACAGCCTTGCCCACAACTTTTCCGTAATCTCAATAATGTGTGTACTCAGTAATCTCAATAATGTGTGTACTCTCCATTCTGATTTGTAACTCACGCTTCTACAGGAAACGAGATTTTCAATTGTGCATGCTACGTTGTAGCATCACTTTACATATTTCTTCCTTGGTTTGTGCTCTCTGTGCATTTGTGATTAGGGAGCAAAGTGAATTTAATTATGAGATCCCTTTTTCATTACAATGAACCCAGTTTTACTTCGCACTTCCTCTGCTGTATTGTAGAAATGGAAGAATCTGTGAAAACAGGCAGTAATAAAATGTTGATATTGACGGAAAATTTTTTATGAACTTAAAAAAAAAAAAACAACAAACAAAACCCAAAAACTAAACCCAACCCAAACCCACAAAACCAAACCACTACAGTCATATAGCTCTGAATTGCCTTGGACACATCATCCATTCAATGTGCAGGCAAGTCTTCAAAGCCAAGTGCTGCTGCTGAGTTTTGTTTGTTAGATATCTTGCTGTTGTTGGCACTATAGGTTTCAAATATTTAACCAAAAAAAGTTTGAAACCGGATTGACATGGTAGACCCAGTTGTAACTGGGTTTTGGTGAAATTAAATGTGTTGCCTGAGATGTGTGGTATTTGCCATGGCAGAAAGCTTTTTCCTTGCTTGTGAAAAACTGAACAAGGTGTTTGGGAGATGCAGTATTTTAAAATAAGTATAATACCTTGCTCATTTGAATTGCAAGAAAGCTTGGTGGTGACCTCCAGTTTACTCCATAGTTATCCCTTGATATTCTTACAACTTTGAGAGGTGGGTGATTCGCCTCACCATGCATGTTGCCAGCCCACTGCCTACTAATGGCTCCAGTAAGAAATTTGGGTGACTTAAAAGTGCGCAAGGACAGTGCAGACTATCAAAACAGCAGCTCTTGGGACTCCTCAGTGCAATGTGCACCTTCCAAAAGGTCTATGCTGCCTGCCGCACCAGTCCCTTTCCTTCTAGGAGTCTGTGGCTGTGCAGATGTGTTAGTGTGGAGGTTTGTGGCTGTGTCCTGTTGGGTCGCTTGAGTCTGGGAACTTGGAAGGTAGCATGGAAATCCTGGGCGTGACAAGTTATTTCATTCTGGACACAGCCCTTGGACCCAGGGAGAAAGTCTTCTTGCCCTTACTTACATTAGCTTTTATGTTAGCATGCCGATTTGTAATTAGAGTAGTCATACAATAATTATTTAGTTTGTGAACCATTTGGTTTGGAAAGAAGAAGGGAGACTTGAAACGTGCTGAGTGGTAGCATTATCCTAAAAACAAGAGGAGAGAGTGAGGCAGGGCATGAGCAGGATGGAGCCCCCTCAAAGTGGCAAACTTGCAGAGGTACATCCAAGGCAGAAGACGCAGGGCATGCAAGCTAGTCCTCTCTTCTAGTGCCGGATAGTGTATCGAAGTGTAGCCCTGTCCTTCAGCTGTTCCATCTTACGCATCCAATTCCTCAGCTGTAGAACCACAATTTCAATTAATTGACTTTCTTCAGTTGAATTTTTACCATAGGGTACTGGCTAAAAGGGAAAGGACGTTGGTGAATAGCTTTTAAATAGCATACTGCATAGCCCTGCCATTGTGACTTCAGGGAATATTTTCCATTCCGCTTTTGTCTATAATGTAAATCTTAGTAACATTTGTCTTGTATTAAGGCTGCAAAGTTTTTTGTATGTATGTTGCAAACCTTGTGAAATACTCTTTATTCTTGCAAATTATAAGTAGTTGAGTTGGCTCAACTATCCCTTTTGTATGCACATTATTTTTTTACAATAAGACATAGTTATGGGGCAGTGTTGTACGAAATGCAATTGAGTTGTACAGTAATAAAATTGCCATGGTGTTCTGTGAAGGTCAGTGGTATGTAATTAATTGCTGGACTGATGATGGGTGCTGGGTAGGAAGTGTTGCTGCCGTAGACATTAAATATAATAATTAAGCTCAGGGGTTAGTATTAAAAGCATGGAAAATACATGACTGTTATTAACACAGAACTTACGCTGATACTAGTTTTAATGATACTATGGTAGATGTAGGCTGATGCTTTAATGTTACGCTTGCCATTTATAGTCTGCATCTTCAAGGAAAGTGTCTGTTCTGAAGCTTTGTTGCTAAATTTTTGATGCTTGGTAAGCCACTCTTAGAAAGTTCCTAGTTCTCTGTCTATTCAGAGGAGAGAGCTGTGTGCCTTTGAAGGCTTCCAGAGGGAGATGCTGGCCATGCACCCTCTGTGCCTAAATGGAGGTGGATGGCATCCCCCTTGTCTGAATAGGGGAATTACCCGGGTCGGGGTGAAGCTGTCATTAGGTATGGAAACTCAGGCATAGATTTGAGCATCTCACTCCTTCGAATGCCTAGGTTATCTCTTCCTGTTTTAGACTGTAGCTGCCTTTTCCTGGATTAATGGAAACATGGAAGTACCACTGGGCAAAGAAAGGAAAGCTTTGCAGAATAAGGAAGAATGCGTTTGATAGGTGCCTAATTTAACTGCACCTGCAAACTCTGGCTTTTCAGTCTCAGCAAAGTATTTCTGTTTTACTTAAGAGTATTCAGAAAAATGCTAAGAAACAGTCAAAATGCGAGTGTTTATTTTTCCCCTTTTTACGATGCAGTCCTGTGAATGCAGCCTGCCAGATCCCATTGTGTTTAATTCTTCTGCCGTGCCATGAGGCTGACTTAGACAACTGGAGCTCATTTAAAATATACTGCGTGGTAGATTCCGGCGCATGAAATCTCGTAGCGCACTTGTTATGGTGTGATGCAAACAAGGCATAATTGCGAGACGTGCAGACTGGATATTCTGCTGGAATAGGCCAGATCGAACACAAAATGTCATAACTGTGAAGACTGGGGGGAAATCTCTGCTCCAAAGAAGTCAAAGTCATGAGCGAATGGAGTCTCCTCCACTTACATTTACAGCTTTATTCACAAGGAGTCTTTTAAAGCAGCATTCATTTGCTGGCAGAGTAAAGAGATTAAGGAAAATTCGGATTATTTTTCAGTTCAGTGTCTTTCCCCAATTTTAATCAAGCAGATTTACTTGAACTCATACCCTCTTTAGACAAACTGCCAAAGATGGTAATTGCTCTTGTTTCTCCCCTGATTTTAAATCTGTGCATTTTATGGGAGGACCAGTTGGTATTAATAAAAAAAGGCCAGTTTGCCTTGGCTTAGTCCATCTTTGTAAGAGCCATGATTTGGAAATAGGAGAATGGTTCCCTGAGGAATTCTGCTGCTGCTGAAGGCATTGAAACGTGCTGTGAATCCCGGTGTCTTAAGTGCTGTAGGAAATCATGAATTAGTGTTTCAACATAGGGTGCGGAAGCGTTCGTAGATACTTGAGCAGAACAAAAACTTGTAAAGCAATGTTAATTGCCGTAGATTCAAAATAAATAGAAAGTTTAAAAATATTTTGCAACACATCTATATCTATATCTATATCTATCTCATGTGCCATTTATTACTGACTCATGTTTCAAGTCATTGGATTACAGTTTTTTTAATCTGGTGTTTTTAACATGCCTGGGGATTTTTTTACTGCTTCTGGGAAGAAAGGTGATCATGTGATTAAGGCACAAGTCAGGGGGCAGAGATTTGCATTTGGTTTCTGGGGCAGAGTTGAGTGAGGAAGCTGGGAGAAGTGTTCATTGCTCAGACCAGTCGTGTAGGCGCAGCTGGGGAAAAACCAGAAAAATCCATCCCTTTGCATTGGGTGCGTGAGTTATTATT
Source organism: Falco peregrinus (assembly GCF_023634155.1). Taxonomy (NCBI): domain Eukaryota; kingdom Metazoa; phylum Chordata; class Aves; order Falconiformes; family Falconidae; genus Falco; species Falco peregrinus. Next base: position 11,082,413 of record NC_073729.1, read on the forward strand.
TGCAAAGACTTTTTCTATACCTATGTGGAAAGTGCTGTGAGTGTAAGTGATTGTCTCTGATATAGAGATTTCCCTACTTCTTTGCTTTACACAATTTTCTGTAATTGACTTGGAGTGGTGAGATTGAGTGTAATTAAGTCTCATAATTAATTAATATGAGAAAGCCTACACAAAAGCAGAATGAGTATTTCAGATTTCATGATTTGCTCCCTTCTGTAAAATTAGAGTAATAATACCTTGTTACTTAATGCTGCAAGCAATAATTGGGTAATAGCTATAAAGTGCTTTATTATGAAAATGTATGTAAAGAACCGTTTTTAAGCGGTGAAACTGGTGCATAGGCCTCAGTCCTTGCAGAAAAGCTGATTCTCCTCTGAAGTAACATGATGAAACTGGTGTATCCCAGGACCAGAAGAAACATCAAGTCAGTATTTAAGGCTGCTCTCAGAATGATCACAGCTTTTTGCACGCAATGATCACAGCTCTTTGAAATATTCTTGCTGAGGACTTGTCTTTTTTTTTTTTCTTTTTCCCTTTTTAATTTAAATGATAGTTAAAGGTGCCAGGTGTAGCCTTGGTTAGAGGTGTAGTAACAGTGATTTGGACTTCCCACTACGCCAACAGTCACCAAACAGGCAAAACAATCATATACATAATTTAGGACGTAAAATCTCCAAGCATGTTTTATGATGAACTGTTAATAGACTGCTTTCATCGCGTGCAGCAGTTCCAGATCCATAAGGATAAGGCAAGTTGCAGAGCCCGCTGGATCCCCTTCTGAGAATGTCCTTCCAGCGGCTTTCCTTTCTTCGTAAGCATTTGTAAAATTAAGCGCAGGTGTTGACTCGGGCATTCATCCCCCCAGTGAGACACCAAACGTGAACTGAGGGCGGCGTGCGAATGAATGTCTGTCCAGCCACCTGTGTGGGGGACAAATCACCTGGGCTGCCTCTTTGGCAGACGTGTCCACAGGTGAACAAAATGAGGAATGAGTCAAACCCAGCTGCCCCGGTGGCACGGAGGGCAGCAAGCAAACATCAGTGGGTCTCCGCTGGCTGGTGCATTTCTGGGAATAATGTTTGGACTAGGGATGGGCCATCAAAAAGCGCATTCTGATTGCTCCCTAGAAAGGTACCGAAAGCCGTGAAACTTGGCCAGAACAGTCAGAGCTGAAGCTTTTCGGTGCAACCGCAAATGATATGGCTGCTAAGCCAAGAAAAGGCAAGCAGTTCAAAGCCATGCCCAGACCGTAGTTTTATCAACTCTTTGGCTTTACTGTACCAGCTTTGCAAAGCTGAAGAAGTGCGAGGAATGACCCCAGAGGAGGAAGGACAAACCTTAAGTAATTAGCCTTCCAACGGCACAGCAAACAGTATTTGTGCCTGGCAGGAGGCCAGGCCATCAATACTAGGGGTGAGGGTCTGGTGAACGAAGCTTGCTTTGAGCAGGCTGTGACAGCCCTGCCGAGTGGCTCTTGGAGGTGTTCACTGACAGGTTGCTCATGGGACTGCTCAGATGGTGAAGCGGTTCTCTTGGTAGCTCCCGGCACTCTGCTGGTGTCCTGAGTCAAGTCAGGTGGCGACACGATTACCTGTTACTAACCTCTAAAAGAAGCCTCCAGAACTGACTGACAACGGGGAGTACAGGCAAGGTATTTTGGGACACGCCTCCTGTAGCTGTAAGACTACCAGTATTTAAGCAGTATAAACGTAAGTTTTGGAAACGCATAATCTTGTATGATAAAAGTTTGGCAGAAAAATGCAGTATTCTCTTTTATTGTTAGCTACATCCTTTTCCTGTGAAAGCTTATGAGAATGTTTTCGTACTTAACATGCTTCCTTTCCTCACTATGGTTCATCTGCCAATCTGACCCTCCCAAGGAAAGTAAGCTGTCTCTGATCATCAGATAGATGAGGGGAGTGTCATCAGGAAAAGAGCAGGAAAATTTTAAGGTCTAACCCTTTCTACAGAACTGGGTTTGGCTCTGGGTGATGCAGAAGGTGAGAGTCGAAGGCCATCTGTGTATCTCCACACCACTGTAACAGGCGTCAGATAAAGACACTGTCCCTTTTGTAAACTTCTTAAGAGAACTTCGGAGCGCACTGTTGTTTGTAATGAACCAGTGGCAGCTGCTGCGTAGCTAAATCTGCAATTGAATTGCCGTGGTATACGAGCCTCTTGCTGTGCCCCTTGTAAAACTGCCCTGAAAGAAAGTCATATTTATATATCTCAAAAGTGGCAGGCTTGGCATGATGCCCTGGTAACTTTTTTTTCTAGCAAGCCTGACGTGAAACTAGCTCACCCTAACTCCACTAGATTTGAGTTCGCCTAACCTCCTTTTAAGAGAGGCTGAAAAAAAGAAGGGGTGGGGAGAGAGGATTACATACAGTTTTTTAGATTTCCCTGGCACATTTCCACTACCCCTCATGAAAGATCTTTTTAAAATCACAGTGAAGTCTGAAATATATTTAATAATTAAATTAAGATTGTTCCTATTCAGTTTTGGCTTTGCTGAGTTTAATGCAGGAGTCGACTACTGGAGACATAAGAAAAACAAATGCTTGGCACTTTTCCCTACAAGGCTGAATGTGAGTCAGTATCTAAGAAGGCTTCTCAATGGAAAATGAGAAAATAATCTTAATAAAAAATTCAAATTATTTAGATGAGCTGCTTATAAATTACACACATTAATGTAGTAGTTGCTACAATGAGAAACTTCTCTAACACTTTTTGGCACACATTAACTTGAAAATAAAGACTGAGAGATAATTACTATTATTATTCTTATTACTACTACTACTGTCATTTTGGTTTGTGCTGCATTAGCATTAAGAGGCCCAAATGAGCATCCAAAATCCACTGTTCCGGACTCTGCTCTACTGTAAAGACATATTCACAGCTCAGGAAAACTTAGTTTTAAATGCACGAGGCCAGGCACAAGATAGGGTCTCAGGCGAGCGAAGTTAGGAGTCTTGCTCTAGCCCTACAGGGGCTTGTAGCAAGCCTGGGGTTTAATCCTGATCTGCTAAATTCCAGTCCACCCTTCTAACCAAAAACTGCGCCCCTCATGTCAGCCTTTTGATTTCCTCTAACAGGATGAGGCTTTAAATTTCTGCAATATCAAGATAAGGCATTTACACCTCTCTTAGGAAGGTTACACTGGCCTCCAATTGCGTAGATCTTCAGGAGGAGGTAATGGGACATCAACATGCTTCATAATTTTTTTTCAACCACTCTTTTTGTTTTTTCAATAACATCCACTGGTTTAATTTTTATTTCCTTTTCCGAGAGGCTGCATCTATCTCCCTCTCACAACTTGTCACACATCGTGGAGTGTGGAGGTGCAGCATCCAGAACCAAAAGAGGAAATGTGCTGATTTTGGCAGTTGACCAAAATGACCTCATTTCTTTGCTATTGGAAGTTTGTGCACTTTTCTGGCAGGCAGCACAGTTGAAAATAAGATTGCCTAGTTCATAGCGTGTCTTCATTGAAGAAAATGCTTGCCAGACACTTAAATGCTTTATTCAAATCCCTGTAGTAGCAGAACATACCTGATAGGCATAGGCAGCTGGACAGCCTGGTCAGAGGGAGCAAGCATGGGACAATAGAATTTAGAGGGTAGAGGAAATGGAGCAAACTTTCCACATGTTGTGGATGAAGTCTGGTGCGTTTAGGACTCCACAGGTGCATGTGAGAGAGGAGCAACATAATGGAACACCTGTGACTTTGGACCGGGGGCTCGTGTGCCATCTTCTGTGCTTGCCAGGCTGCAGAAATGTTCTGGTGTGTGGCTGGGCTGCTGGTGAGCCGTTGCCTAACATGAAACTCTGCGAGGAATTGTCTTTCATCAGAGCACTGCTGCCTCCCTCTCCCCGAATGAAGCCTGAGACCGTGGAAACTTCTGGTGAGTGATGCAGGTGTATCACTAAAGGAGATTATTGTAGGAATGTGTCTTGGCTTTGGCTTGCCCAGAGGCTCTGGTGGGAATGAAACCTGCCAGTGCAAAAGGACGCAGCAGCCCGATAGACTGATTTAAAGCGGGCCTGCAAGAAAAATGGGAATTATTCAGAATTCTAATTGAAGAGTCAGGTGAAGATTAAGTCTTCAGTTCTTGAGTCCTGGAAGTGGTTAATTTTCTAGGAAGAGAAAATAACAAAAATCTGCATGGAAAAATAGCTATCTAGATTTGAATGGTGATTATGTGATTGTATCAGAGGTACAGATGTACATGTGCGTTATAGTCTCCTAGAAATATGTAATCTTCCCAGAATAACCTGACTGCAAATCACAGAAATCTTCTTTTACTACTTTCCACTCCTCTTGAAAATGTTTCGGGTGTGTCTTGTACATTAGAAGGGGATGAGATTGTTTTTTGAAGGTTTGGCCTCAGAGAATGTCAGGGCCCCTGAAACAGTTTGGTAAAGGAATTGAGCAACAGCAAACGGCCTATTTCCCTTCACCAGGTTAATTGTGTAAGAGCTTTCTTTTGCCCGGCGTGATTGATTCTTGTTTTGATTTATTTCGTGAGGAGACAACTTTTGGCAACTCACTATCTATTTTGATTACATTTGGAGACTGAAAATAAAGTGACAAAAGCAAATCTGCTGCAAACCTGCAGATATATTGATGGACCATTATCTTGCAAGTAGCTCTTTGTGGGTAGACTCCCAGAATCTACTTGAAATACTTGAGAACTCCTGCATCCCATTGAACAAGTAGCCTGTAATTAAATTACATCAGGCTGTTCCGGCTAAAGACACTGCAGTAAGACGTGGCTGGTTTTGGGACATGAAACAGCTTTGCCATTGTATTTGTTCCACTGTAGATGCAAAGCTTTGAATTCCAGTAACAGGTTCTTAAAGGTTGGTTAGATTAGATGCTAGCTGTTTAATCGTACAGTTTGAGGTGTGACTGTAAATAGACAAAAAACCCTAGCTAGGGACGTGGACATTTGAAATAACAGACGAAAAAACACCCTGCTCAAAACTGCTTTCAGGTTAACGGAGAGTGACCATGGATTTGTAAGCTATACAGAAGCACCACATTTAAATAAGTTATTTATCATATTGCATGTACCATATGATATAGCTATGCGATGTTTTTAAAAGACAAAAATCAGATTATCTTTGCCTTTGTCAACAGATGGTGTGTAATGGGCAATAGAATTACGGATTATGAGACATAACTTTCACTCCTAGGTAACCAGACCGACAAAACCTTTGTGCCTTAGAAAAACAAGATACTCAGGGACTAGTGGATGGCAGAATTATTTTTTCCTACCCGCAAAAATTCCCTTTGACCAGGAAACAAGTTCATGCGTGTAGTCAGAGAAAGAATCATGCAATCAAATGAAAATATTTCTACCTCACTCTTATTACTGTTTGCATTTTTTTAATGTTAAAACAAGAATTGTTTTCAAAAAGGCTCTCTCCCTATTAATAGAGTTAAATTTTATTAATTGCTGTAACTTGAACCTTGCTGGTGATCTTTGTATAAATATACATAGAAATAAATCTGAAAAAAAAATATTGTAATCTTAAAAATGGAAAGCCAAGCTGTAAGTCATTTCAAAAAGTCTCTGGTTACCTGCACATACTGGTGTAAATTTTGATTTAGCAGAAGTGCTTGCAAGAAAGGCATGAGCTACAGTCCGTGCTCCGGGAACAGGGAAGCGGAGCGGAAGGGCTAGAGCAGCCGGTGGCGGTTCCTCCTCCTGCGGGTCCGCTCACAGGGTGGCCGGGAGCTCGTTCGGAGTCTGGAGGGTCCCCAGCAGCGAGGGGCTGAAATGCCCGTGTGCTGGGTCTCCCTCTCCACATGTGGCTGGGAGAGCCGGCCAGCCCCTACCTGCCTGGCACCCAGGTGAGGGGTGCAGGACCGCGGGTTCCGTGGCAGCCATGGGAAAGGCAGGAGCAGGTCTTTGTTTTTTCTGGCAGCCGGGAGGCCCAGGGAATAGGCGCATTTTTGAAATGCATGCAAATTTAAATTCTGAAGAGACCCATTTGGTCGCCAGAGAAGAGCCGCCTGCCTGGAGCGCTGGCAGCACTGTGCCTTTAAATTGATGCATTCACATTAAAGGGAGACATTTAAATAATGCAAAGGGGTAAACTAGCTTGAGTTATGTGTGGTTTTAGCTGGGTGACTCTTAACTGCCTTTTATGGAGATCTCTCATCTAAAGTCCTGCACAATTATCCCCAAGGGCAAGTATTAACCCCACAGAAGAAAGGATATCTACAGCTACACATCAGACGTGACGTATCTGTGCGATGGCTGCGGTTGGCTTTGGCCGAAGATGGTGCTTTATTAGAGCCGGTGCTGGTAGCTGGATAACGGGAAGCTGGGCTGGCGTCCTTTATTCATGAAAGAGAGGGAAACTTCAGGCAGAGTGATTAACTCGTAGCGTTAATTAAGCACTCGCATAATTCTGTAATAACGAGGCACCGTTCATAAAGGAAGGAAATAAAAAATAAAAAAAGGACTTATAGCAGCCTCGTGGGCTCTACAGCTCCGGTGGGGCTTGGTGAGGCTCCGCACATCTGGGGCAGAGTAGGGGCTTGGCTCCGTGAGCAGCATCCCTAGCACGCTGGCACTGCTAGGGGTGGGGGCAGAGCTGGGGGGCCTCTGGGGCTTGCTGATGAGGACACACCACATAAACCGATGGGTAGCACAGCGGGCTGGCGAGGAAGTTGTTTATTGAAGGAGACGCAGTATGGAGCGGTGAGTTCGCGCTGCTCTGTTGCCGTCCTCCTGCAGGCTGGCTGCCTATAGCCAGAGCTGCCAAACCTTCCTTGGATTTATTAATCAGGTGATGTCACGAGTCCGGGCCAGTGTGTCTGCACTGGCCTGGGTGCTTGTCAAAACCGATCTCTGGAAAAATACCAACAGCATGTGCAGTGGGAGCAGTGAGGCACGGCGCTGTAAGGTGCGCATCCGTGTCTTTGGGCGTGCCGTGTCACCCCTCCGGAGCAGTGCTGGCCTCCCAGAGGTGGTCTGGAGCTTGTTTGGGAGCTGCTGGGGCTGTGTCTGCATGTGTAATAATACCGCCTAACAGCTGCTAACTTCAGAGAGCAGCAGTGTGCTTTCCTGAGGTAGGAAGAGAAGAAAAATATTGTCTCTGGTTGAAGATACAAAATGAAACTTAAGGAGGGACGAAGCTGGAAGGAAGCCCTGCCTGAGAGCTAGCCAGAACATCGCAGCCCTGGTGAAGCCCTTGCTGCACCTGGGAAAGGACCTTAACAACTGCCTGACCAAAACACAGAGGGCAAAATTCTCTACGGGTATCACTGAGGCTTCGGGCAGGTGGGAGCTGCTGGCCTTTGGGGATCAGCAGTACCTGGCCTCCAGAGGAGTCGGTGCCTTGCTTTTCTTTCTGGCTTTTCCCAGCCCTGGGGTTAGAGGCCAAAAAGGTAGAACAGCAGTAACACAGGCTGAAGATAGTTTTGAACCCTTGTATTTTATGTTAACTCGCTCTCCGTTCTCATTAAGAAGTTGCTTTCTGTGATAGATCAATCACAATCTCTCTCTGCCATTCTTTCTTCTGTCTTCTTTCTTTACAACTTTTCATTTTTCAGGAGGTAAAAACCAGAGAGAAATATGTAATTATAAAAAAAAAAAATAAATCTTTGAACTTATAAAATGCAGGTTGCTTAAATTATGCAGTTAAAGGATAAAGAAAATCACAGAGCAATTTTAACAAATTGCCCTTAACTGGATTGCACAAACAAACCTCTCATAAGAAATCTTAGAAAGGTGTGTTTGAGGGTGTAATCTTAGCTTGTGGCTAAGTAGAGTTAAACTTGTTTTTCAAGTTGGTTGTGTATAACTTTCTCATGCTAAAGATTGTGAGCATTCCAGAAGGAAAACAGTTCGTAGCAGAGGTTTGATGGCAAATGTTGATTATTTCCAGTAATTCTGGCCCCAAGTCTATGTGCAGTACTTCATACAGTGACTTTCCTTTTAAACAGTATCCTCACTGGCTGAGTTGTAAAATACATGTGTGTATGTATTTTTATGAAATAGCCTTGATGTTTGCAAGTAGTGAAGTTTTCAAATGAACCTGAATATACCAGACCAGACGCCGTCCACTCACACTTCCAAATATACTTGCCTTTCTTGCCAGATGCAGAAGAATTTGTCAATTTTGCATGTGTGAAAGTGTCATACCCAAAATACCCTTTTAGTAAACATCACTGCCCCAGTCTTGACTTCCAAAAAACCTGTGCAGTTTCTGAATTGTTTTGTAGGGTGGCCAACAGGCTTACTCCAACACTTGCAATTTTTTCACCAGCAATATACCATTTTTGTTGGTATTTATGTAGTGTATGCAAAGTAATTCAAATATTAGAAGAATTACAGTGTATGCACGTCAGAAAGCGTGATACCTGCAAAACCTTTCTGAATAACCGCCAAGTTTTATGTACATAAGAGAACTGTTGATGCTCTATTACAGTTTAATTTGTTAATGAAACAAGATGGACTGAGCTCCTACTACACCTCTTTGGATGTTTGAGGCTAGGCACAATTAATTTATTTGTACTGTCTGTGTAGGCGTATGCCAGCTAATGTACTGTAAGAGCTTTTATCTTTATGTTCATAATGAAGAGGGGCAGGTTTTTGGCAACTAGACAAGGATTTTCTGATGACTCATCCTCTCTGGATTGTAAAACACTTCTTGTAAAATCAAAAAAGAAAAGTAGTTCCTATTAGAAGTGGGCTCAACCAGAGTAGCTTGTCCTTCACAATCAAGCTGCGAAACAGAAAGAAGACTTACCTCCTTTCATTTATTTTAATTGTGTTTGGACCTCCGCTGAAAAACACATCAATTATTTGAGAGGATGTTCTCATATAAGGTATTAAAGTCCCCTTGGAGTAAATATGCCGTAGGTTGCATTGTCAAGTACCTTAGTTTATGCTTCATTGTCATTATACTGGTATTTTGATCATCTTGGCAATGCATTAGACTTTTAGCTAAGTTGGAGTAGATCTCCTTCAACAGTAAGATGTACTGTTTGGGTTTGTGCTATTTACCTCCCCGCTATCTAGGAAGAAATGTAGATTCCGGGATTTGGTAGAAGCTGGAACAGGAGCTGGGTGTGAGTATTTGAGTGCAGAGCTAGATACACTTCAATATAATATTTAGCATTGCTTTCTGTTTAAATGACACATTAGTTAATACCAGTATCAGGTACGCGGGGAGTACGCTCCTTGTTCCTGCTAATGGGGGAGAAGTATGAACACGGACTATTCTAGGGACGCTAGTAGTAAAAGGAAGAATAGCTGGAATGCATGAGCAATCTACTTTATTTCAGTTTGAGAAGTCCTGCTTTTAATGCAAAATTATCATCCTTTTTTTACCTCGTACCTGCTTTTATGCATGCACACTGCTGTAAACACTTCCTCCCACTCATGCGTTTGCTTTCTCCGTCTGTGGGAGAAACCGGAGAGTTTGGGCAGCAGAGGGATATCCATTAATGAACTTCCTCGGTCCTTTGCGCTCTGTCACAATGCTTTTCCTGAATGACTTCTTGGGTGATGAAGCTACTGCTGCCTCTTAATAAGGTGATGTTTATGCAATCCAGAGTGGATTAATTTAAATCCCTGATTTTAATCACAATTTAAATCAAGAAGCAGAGCACTTTGATTTAAATAATTAAGTGTAATCTTGTTTTGCATTTTTGCTTTCCAGTTACTTTCCTAAACAAAGGCTCAGTTTTATTGGTCAATATAATTTGCTAACCAGAGCTATTTGTTGTACACAATTGGGTTTCTCTAAATACACGTGTACTGCTTACATACATTTACTCATATGCTGAATTTTTATGTTCTTCTTACGCTAGAAAATAGTGAATCACATTTCTTAATAGAAAGAATAGATCTTTTTAATCGTATGTGATTCATGTTTAGCAAAATATTGTAGTTTGAATTCAATTAGAATACGCAAAAGTGATATTTCAAGACTGCTTTAGTGGTTTAACTATGCTTGATGTTCTGGCACACAAGGCAGAAATTTATATTGGAACATGCTGTGCTTTTAAAACTGATCTGCTACACTAGTATCTACAGCTCCTGCGTTGTGTGATTGTATCTGGACACCAAATAGTTCAAGTTTTTTGAACTACTTAAGTAGTCTCATCATTGCACATCTCAATTTTATTCTTGAATGGAAAGAGGAAAGCAGAATTTCCTGCTTTCTGAATTCCTAAGTGTTTTCCTAATTTGCAATGAACTAATTATAATGAAGAAAACTGTTGCTGTAACTTGCAGAAAAAAACCAGTTGGGGAAAAAAACCCAACCAGGGTAAAGCTTCAGCATACTGTTTTAGATGCCTAGGCAGTGAAAGCTATGCATTCAATGGTTTAGCTTTCTCCAGAAAAATGAAAATTAACAGGCTGAATAGTGACACACATACAGCTTCAATATAAAATAAAATCATGTGAACATTTAAAAAAAAAGTTTAGAATAAGGTAAAACATAATATAGGGTATCATAACTTAATGGTTTTATTTAAAAAGACAAAAAATGCACTCACTAGAAGGATCTGTATTTTAATAATATATATTTAAGCTTCTTTTTAATACGGGCTTTTGTATTCATGCTGGAACAGTCCTCATCTGTCACTGAAAAATTAACGATTCCTGTTGTACGTACCTTCACACCTCTCCAACTTTCATAACACTTTTGGCAACAGATTGCTGACTGTGACAGTCAATCTTGCTTTAATGTTCTGCTCATTAGAAGCATCATGGTCTGTATTCTTAAATTAGTGCCAGGGAGTTGTAGGTGGAGTCACAGAACAAAAGATTAAGTGATTATATATTTTTAGCCACTATATTGGAGCACATGAATTAGTGGGTCATAGCTACCACATAGATGCTAACACCTCCATTCACTGAGTAAAAAGGGTGATTTAAGGGTTTGAAGCAAAGTATTTAAATTGTAAATTTAGATTCATTTTGCTCCACATGAGAGAACAACAGCCAAATCTAGATAATATGCTCTCCAAAAGATTATTTAAATGTTCGCTTCCACTGATTCCTTTTAAGAGGACTGTTAAGGCAGCAAGTCTGTAATACTGCAGGTGGGAGTTGCAGTATTTAGTGTCATCAGGGAAGCTGCAGAGCAGAGATGGGAGCTTGGTCAGTTTAAGATGCTTGAATTTCCTTCTGTTTCGTTCCTAATTGTAGATTTTGCTCCTCTGATAGCGTAGCTAGGGAGTGGGAGGCTGATTAAATTTAATTCTGATTTATCTGGGTTCAGTCATGTTATCTCTTAAAATGTGTCTCTAAAGGTTAACAGTCCTTTGGCATTTTCATCTTTGCTTTCTTACCCCGAAGGAAAACTTAGTGGCTTGCATGTCTAGGAAGTCGAAGATAGCTGGTTGTATTTTTCCATATCTACAAAGTGATATTATATCTGGATTCATATCTGCTCTTGGAAAATTTTTTAGGCTTAATGTTTAATTTCCATATGCTTAAAAGGGAAAGTTGCTAAATCCCAAGGGTTTCATTTTGCTTTGCCTCCAGGCAACATATCAGTCAAGGAAGGGTCCAAAGTGCTGCACAGCCCCGTTTTGTGTTTTGCTTCCTGCCCCACGCAGTGTGGAATAAAAGCTCATGACAAAAGAGAGCGTTGCAGTGCATGTGGTGCCTTTGTCGCGAGGCTGAGGGGGATGGCGAGGGATGCACGTGGGGATGCTGACGCTGCCTGCGCAAGGTCCCCGCTGTGGCTCTGCCTGGGGTGTGCTGGACAAAGTCTCCTTACGTGACTCTCTGCTGCAGTCAAGGGCTAGGCCTTAGTAGCCCCACCAACTGTGAGCTTCCAGTAAGTAAATTTAACCACTGAAATACTATCTGGGACTTGATACTCCAGCATCTTTATCAGAGGCAACCTAGGGCTTCACTGTGTAGTGAACCATGCATTTGTCAGTTTTGCAGAAATACCAGACACCTGTAACATATTTTGAATAGATTTTTACCTGTAAGGGGCTTTTCTTTTATTTGAAAAGAAAGAAAAGGCAAAGGAACTGAGTTTGGGGGTTGGTTATTTTCTGTCCCAGATGGGAGGATCTGGTTTCTTTCATGATGATTTTTTTAAGTAGAATTCCAGCAGTCTTCTATAAGAAGACAAAATATTTCTGGAATGCAACACCTGCACAAAGAAAATGAATTGCCTTGTGCCAAAATCATTCAGTAAATGCTGTGTTGTGTGGGTAACTTGACAAAAGTTTTGCAGCAAAGCATAAACATCTGTAAAACATTTGAAAATCTGGCGCGGACTTGGGGCTGCTTGAATTCTATGGCGTTTGTAATAATTTACTGTTCCACAGTATGTAATTATTTGTGTGCACCTTAGGACTAATTTTCTTGGCAAGAGTAGAAAAAGGTCTGTTTTATTAAAGATATTAGAATGACTGATATTCTTTACCTGTACAGCTCCAGAACCCATGAGTTTATCTTTTAATTCTGGAATGCATTTACTTGTCCCTATACACTTGACTATGTGGCATGGTTGGAAGTGGGAAAGGGGCAGCAAGTCCAGTCTGAACTGTAAACATAGGTTGGTTGGTTTTTTGTTTTTTTTTTTTTTCCTTGGGGAAGCACTGAGAGGATTGAAGTCATTCAGCTAGCTTTGTTCAGCTGAGCTGAACTTTGAAAAAAACCCCACACCATGTGTGCTTTTAGTGAACTCTGGGCCTAATCCTAAATCTTTTTGAGTTCAGTGACAGGTTAGAGTGTCCAAGAAGTGAATCATCGGCTGTACGCTCGCCGCAGCTATGACGCTGTGTGGGGCATCGTCCTCCCTGGCCTGCTGGTGTGAATCGGTCACTCCAGTCCCAGGCAGGAGCTTGGGCTCGGGCAGGCTCAGCCACGCACGGTGCAAAAAGACGAGACGAGCTGACGCTTTTCTGCCGGGGACAGCACGCAGATAGGTGGTTCCAGCATGCAGTCCTTGCCCTGGCTTCCCGAAATGCCCAGTATCTGTGCTCCTCGCCAGATTTCTAAAGACTTCAGCTTCCTGGAAGGCACCTAAATAAGGGTCGGAGTTTGAAAGGAGCTTAGCACCCAGCCTGCCCAGCTTTTCAGAAAATTTGGCACGAGTGTTGGTGCTGAGGCTCTGTGAGATGCTGGGAAGAACGCTGCCTTCCCACACGCCGCGCCGGGACGGTGCTGTTGGCTTTACAGGGCTCGCGGAACATTGTTAAAGAGAACAAATAGCAACAGGGAAAAGAACCCCCCCTCCCAACTCTGTTTTAACAGATCCTGCGGGAGGAGGGACCTTTCCCTTTTTAAAGATCAGTTCAAGCATTGTCAAAAGAAATAAATAAAGCAACATCATTTAAAAGTTTTTGGAACAATAGTCTCTTCCACTTCCCTCCCTCATCCTGGAGCCCTGGGCCCAGCTTTTGTTTATTTTGTGCTGCCAGGCTCATGGTGCCTCATGGGTTGGTGTCTGATTTCATTCCTATGGGTGATGTCAAAAGCTGACCCAGAAGTTCTCGGCAAGTTTGCTTTTAGCTTTTAGTTGTTGTTTTTGTGCGTGTATCCGTGTGCTCAAGAGTACTTTTTGGTCCTAGGAGGATTCTGTTACAGGCTGAATATTATTCAGCTGCAAAACTAATAAGGAATAATATTTGTGTCAGGAACTGCCGGGCTTGTTTCCTACGAATACTAGGAACAGCAAGCAATTCAGGCACCGTGAAATTATGGAAGTTGTAATTAATATTAATTATAGCTCTAGTATTACCGTAAGACATAAAAGGAAATTCAGAATCTGTATGAGAATTTCATACACTTAACTGAAGATTGGATGATTAGTTAAAAGGACTGATTTCACATTCATATGTAACACTACTACTGATTTTATTAAACTGTAATGCTAATCTTTATTTAATACCATTTTTATTGGTTGTCAGGCTGACAATTTAAGTATCAGGTTCTCACAGAGGTGTGGATACCATTGACAACAATATTCGGTGTTTATTTTAATAGAAAAATAAGCAGGTATTTAAGGTTTTTTTGTGTGCTCCATCTGCAAATACGCCTATCTTTGTTAAACTTTGTTTTCCATTTCTCCAGCCTTAACACTTGGGTATTTTTCCTTCAGCAGCCTCTGACCCTCTCCTGTGTTTCTTTTTGTTAGATAAGTAAAAGATGAGCGTTACTTTATAAGGACATAGTTTCATACCCTTGTCCTCTGTTAGAGTACAGTCAAGTTGCTTGTATAAACACGAACAGTTTTGCTTACTTTTCAGTTTATTCAAATGCCAATGTAAGGTTCTTGAGCTGTGTGTGTGCCTCCCCACCCCAGAGTCTTTTCACCTCTTCGGCTCCTTGCCTCTAGGGAACTATGTTGTACAACATCTTACACGCATGTGGTAGGGAGTGTGCAACTGGTTCCATAGAGAGGCTATATTGATGATTCGTATTGCACAAGGTGTTTTTAACCTCTCCCATTACAGTAAATCCTATGTTATGGTCTGGAAAAACATTGTAAAATTACCTTCTCTGTCTCTCTGTATAGACGTACACTTTGGCAAAGGTTTGTTGCTGTATCAGATTTCGCAGCAAAATACTTTTGATCAGAATTTTATTTAAAGAAAATGAAACATCCCTCTAGCTCTGCAATTCTACATCCAGCAAAACATCCCTCGCTTGCCTGCCCATGGTGGGTTTTTTTGAATCGTTAAGACAAACAGAATTCTTGCCCGAGTTTCCTTGGAAGTAGGAGACTTGGAGAAATTTGAATGCTTCAACAATAGTCCAATATAAAGAAGAAATGCAAGGCTTAAGTGCTTCTCAGCTAAAGACAACTCATTGCACAGATTCAATCACATTATTTCAGTGTCTGTAGCTTCTGTTTATGTTCGTACAGGATGCCATTCATTTAGGAAAGTCTCTACACAGCCCACCAAAGTGTCCAAGGGCTGAGACTCCAGAAGCTGGCCGGTGGTTCATGCCGTGTAGCTGTTCGGTCTCCTTCCCCCGCAGTGGGACCTGGGGCTGGCCTTGCTGCTTGCCCACTGTGGTGCCTGCCCAGCCCAGCTCCAGCTGTGTCCCAGCTTCACCTCCCAGGTGCTCTGGTGGTTTATGAGTGGCTACATTTAGAGACGGCCTCTGTCCTCTCCCCTGGCTGAAGGCAAACACTGCAGTACAAGTGACATAAGCTTTACAAAGAATTTGTTAGCTGATGGTGCCCCCAGCTCTGGTGGATATGCTAGGAAGGAAAAATGATTTTATCTGCATTCTGAATCTGTTTTAAATACTGTGCTTTTTTATGATTTCCATATGATTCTTGGGGATTTTAACATCAAAAGACCCAGCTTATCCTAATTGGTGTAAGAGGTTGGAAAGGTTTTCTTCATGCTGGACTTAAATAGGGTTCCTGCTTGGCTGCTTTTGCATTGGCTTAGTCCTTTTGTGACATGAAAGCCAGTTGCAGTTAAGCAGATTGCCCCCCCCCCCTTTTTTTTTTTGCTTAATAAACTGAAATAACTATACTGTTAAGTATTAAAATGCAGAAACATCACGCATTTTTAAAGCTTCCAGAAATAGCCTACAATGCATTGCATAAATTAGTGAAGCCATACTTGTAATGAAAAACATTTGGTAATGGACTCTGGATCAGTTAGTAGGCTGATTTACTGCCTGTCCTGTGTTTTCCCTCCTCTCCATAAACTATCACTTACAGATAGGAACAGTGAGGATTTTTTGGAAACTTTTTTGAGGAGAGAGGAAAACCCCCGTGGTGGAAAAGCGCGGTGAATAGCTTTGTACAGATTTGCTCCCAGTGATTACTTTCCCTGTTTAGCAGAAAGCCACCCTTTATCTGGAGGGTAGTTTTCCTGCAGAGAAAGATCGCGCCTGGGTCGCTGCTGGGGTACAACGGGCGTATCTTCGCTGCACAGATGGCTGGGCTCAGGTTGGTACCTGGCCTGGGCTCAGCCACCACCTGGTGCCTGGAGCGGTCCCACAGCAAACCCCTGTCAGCCTCTCGCCCCCTCCCTGGGGCTGCGCGCCAGGTGCTGGAGGTGTACCCGGTGCTGTGGGATGTGCTGCACTGGCAGAACGTCCCCCCCGCTTTGGGGCAGACCAAAGTAGCCAGAAAAGAGTCCGGATCTGCTGCGTCTCTCCGTCTTTTGGCTCTGTGGCTTTCAGCCTTGAACAATGACTGCCTGCTTCTCTATGAAACAGATTAGAAATCTCCCCTCCCTCTGATAGCTTGATGTCTGAACAGAAATATCCACATGAGAGGTCATAATTTCTGTTTAATTCCTGATGAATTATTGGGTAAACACTTGAGGTGAAAGTATGTTCTGCTGTTTCAGCAGTTGCTAAGAGTCCAAAATATGGATTTTTCCCCTTACCCCTTTTTTTACACTCTGCCGTACTTGCTGAAGGCAGTTTGAGTAAGCTGTGCTTAGCCTGCTTGCTACTAGCAACATCCTCTTGAAAAACTTGAGGCACCTGAACTTGTTTTGGGGCTGAAAACATTGCTTTGCTCCCAATGTATGTCTTGGTGGTTTTGAATAAATTGCAAGCAAAAGAATAGAACAAAAAAGAGATGGGGGGAGTCGAGACAAGATGGGCATCTGTGCACACAGGTCAGGTTTTCAGCATTTAAATAACTACCTGTTTTGTTGTGCTGTAGCTTCTAAGCTGTCTCTGTAAAACATTTACGTGTTTGGCTTTAATCGCACCCTTCACTAAATGTTTGCTTTGCACATGAAACAAAGCCCTCCTTAAGACTGTAATGAAACCATTAGTTAGTGTTCATTTAAAAAAAAAAAAAAAAGCAAAAGCCAAAATTAAGTTAAATAATCATCCATCGAGAATGAAAATAATAGCACAGTTTTCTAATGTGGAGATCTCGGTGCAAATCTTAAATAGAATCTACAATGTTCTCTGCAGGTTTTAACCGATTTTGGCTTCTGTGACCACAGGTCTGGAGGTCACAGCAGCCTCATGATATGTCTAACAAGAGATAGTTTGTTATCTGCATACTGTTCTTTTTATTTATGATTTCTATGTTGTGGTGCATTGTTACTGGACTATTCCTGCAGTTATCTAGTTATTTACTGACATGTGTAAAACTTGCTTTCCTCCTTCACAGGAAAGTAAATCATTGAAAGGAAAAAGAGTACCAGATAGAAATAGATAATTTATATAGCAGAAAAATAAACATAAAATAAAATAAATCCTACAGTCCTTTATGAAACAACCATCTTCAAGAATGGAAAAAAAAGTGGAGTGGAAAAGCAATTGGAATTCATGTGAAACTCTCAGTGGGCTCATAGACACAGATAAAGATTCAGTGCTAAATGCCTGGAAAGAACATTTCCTAATTTTTGCCCAAGGAATAGTTGTTTGCAAAACTTACAACATTAAAACTGTGGGAGAAAGACACTGGAAAGATGAGAAGGGAGAAGATACAGGGATACAGATACTCTTATTTGGGCATTTTTTTTGTAGAAAAGGTTTTCACTTAATAGCAAAATACTGTGCACACAGTTCCAAATCCCTGGGAAAGAAATCCTAAAGTTTTACTGTGAGACAGAAAAGACTGACACAATTTCAGCAGTCTTGGTGAGCTTATAAAGCATGCCTGGGAAAGTCCCTCATGCAAATCATTCATGATCATGTCCGTCCAATTGTAAAAGCCAAACTCCCTGAAAATCAGAGCAACTTTGTTGGAATTGGATGTAGACATTAAATATCCTGTGCTCCACAGTAAGTATGAAGTAACTAACAAGATCTGACACTTTCTTCACTTTGCAGGATTAAAATCATAATTTTTTCCAGCTGTGCATGAATGTGTGTATGTATTTGTTTTTTCCTTTGTTCCTTAATATTCCTGTGAAATCAGTCCACATATTAAGGAAGACCTTTACGCGTTGCCAGCGCCGTGTGCCTCGATAGCTGTCTCGTGGGCTGAGTAGAGCTGTGGTGTGTCCGACACTAGGGCTGTTTGGAGGGGGATTGCGTGTCTCTTGGGCCGGTGTACCAGCTGTAGAATTCACACTGAAACTGGCAGGGTTCATTCAGGATCGACACTCTCTGACCCACGGTGCCTGGTAACGGGCATCTCATGTCCAAATTCTTCTGCTGTTAGCCCTGGCTCACTGTGTATAGTCCTCCAGAAGCTCCATTACCTGAGTGAGAAGAGAGATGTGGCCAGGCATGTGATACTGCAAGCCAAGGTGCCCTTCCCCTACTTGGAGTGTGCTGAAAGCCCGAGAAAGCCGGAGGGGAAGGTTTTTTGCCAGCTCCTCACTGATGTAGCGGAGGGTGCAGGGCAACGAGATGTGGCTTCCTTCATCTACATCACCAGGTCCCACTGTGCAGCTCTGCTTTATGCTTTCGGTGAGAAGTCCCTCTTAGCTCACAGCTGCTGAAGCGAAGTTACGCTGCCTCTGCATTGTCCTGGCGATGAGCTGGGCTGCCACTGCCGCCCAGAAAGTCGAGTTTATAAATACAGCGCGGGTGATAGAAAACACCCTTCTTGTCTTCAAGATGTCACCCTCTGTTTCTGGTGCTGATTTGCTGTGCAGCCAACTCTGTCTGGTGTCACCAGCGCCCACGTACTCGCTGCCCTCTCCCTTGGCCTACCAGTGTATCTGAAATCATTTGAAGAAAGGAGTAGACGATTTATGGGTGGCTCGAGGATTTTTTCAAAATTTGACATGAATTTACTGTAGTAAAACCTCAAGCCATTCTCAGATCTTCTGCTTCTGTTTTCTGCATCAGTTGTCTAACCCTGATGTTGCTGGGGAGGAGGGACCTATAATTTTCAAATTATTATTCTGTCTTTGAAGGGTATGAACTCTTATTCTCTGCATTGGATCTGGGAAGGCGTGTAATCCAGACATTCAGCTGTCTCCTCCTCAGATTTCTTCTTCAGCTGATCCATGGTGGTTACTTTGAGGGGGGAATCACCAGGATACTCAGACGTTTGGAGTTTCTGCAGTCCCTGTGTGCCATTCTGGTGAGCCTGACTGGGACAGAAGTCCTTCTGTCAAGGACATTTTTTTTTGAGGAAGGGGAAGCCTGAAATGCAGTGCATTTTTCTCTGAGTTATCATTTTTTGTGGCTCTAGAGTAAAGAAGGTTGCAGAATGTCTGTCAGAGACAGAGGCTATTTTTTGGCTAAACTGAATCCTAAAAGATTAATTGTTCAATTCTGCTGTAAGTCAATCTTTTATTATTTTTTTTTCAGTGGCAAAATGGTTTTCTGACCTCTTTGTGCTGTGAAGCGTGTCCCCTGTTTGTACTGTTACTCCAGAACAATAGCTCGATGCCCTGTCTGGACTTCATGGCTACAAGCCTGCGCATGAGGGCCAGCCCCCCCTGCCCACGGGAGCCCGGGATGTGCGGGTGGGAGGCAGGGATCGGGTGGGCAGGGACTTCGGGAGCCAGCGCACAGCTTCCTGTGTGAACCTTTGTCTGTCTGAGAGCATTACGGAGTGAAACACAGAAAGAATCTGGTCCTTGTGGGATCCATAGCTGGCATAGGTGTGTGGTAGCTGTGTCTGAGCTGGAGAAAGAGTTCTCTCCTGGCAAGGTGCCACATACAGTGCTGTCATTGCATAGCGAAGGGTCGGAGTAGCCTGAGGTGTCTTAGCTGTGGCAAGTGGGCAAAGGTAGCCTGGGGAAGGCCTTGGAAATAAGGGAACCGTAAAAACCTTTGCTCCTGTTCTATGAGTTGTTTGTGCATTTAACTAGTGGGAACATAATGAATCTTAAGCCCAGGACTCAGCTGATGCAGTCATCCCCACAGCGTGGTGCAATAGATAACCCTTCTTCTACATGGACGTGGCTGGTGGTCAGTAGCTTGCTAGGTACTCCTGGCTTCCTAAACCAGCTGCGTGTGCTTGCGGGAATTACGAACTTCACGTGCCCATTTTCTGTCAAATCCGGGAAGCAGTGCCTGTGGTTCTGTACCCCACATTAGCCAATTCCGTTCTTGTCCTTGTGGGGTGGCGAGTCCCCTGTGACACTAGTTGGCTTCAGTGGATCATGTGGTGCTTGGCAGCTCCCGCGCTGGTGGGGCGGCTGTTTGCAACAAGGGTGAGCGCGAGGTTCTGCGCAAGCGGCTCTCCCAGGGCCCCAGGAAGGGCGCAGCCAGCCTCTGGTCCTGCAGGGCACCTGCGAGTCAGAGCCCAGATCTTGTAAAGCAGTAGGAAATGCAGCAGATGAAATCTCAGCATGATGTTGATCTTCTATACCTAAAGCACAGCTTGTAAGTCCCTGGTGCTCTTTGGTGCTGAGGTCCAGCCACCGAGAGGGCTGAGCGCAGCCATCCTGCTCCGGTCACCCCAGTGAGGTGAGCACTGTGTTTGCCACCTAGGAAGCAAGATCAGCTGCAGCCTGGGAGGCACGAGGGTCCTTTTTCACTTGAGCCCACCTCTCAGCTACAGCCACAAGGGCCTCTCTGTACTGTAGAGAGATTGCTGCAGAAGCCTCTCTTCATTCCCACCTTTGGGCTTCCCGTGGGAGCCGTTCCCCCACGAGCGGCTGCTATCCAGCTCAGCCCCTCAGCCCCCAGTGCTTTCCTCTGTGATGGCTGTAGGGGTCTGCACGTGGCAGCGTGCAGCTTGTACCCAGCTGCACAGAGCCTGGTGCCTCTCGTACAGTCTGCAGGCTGTGCCACCACGGCAGGGGTGGGTGCCAGTTTTCAACGCATGTAAAACAGGTACAGCCAGTTTCCCAGTGAATGACCAGTATGGTCCTCGGGTGGGCAAGCTTTATCAGTTATGTCTTCAAAATCCTTTTTTTTTGGAGATCTGTGACAGTCACCTGTGACTTCTGTGACCTCCCAGCAGGATTAATATGAAGTTACAGAGGCAGCTAATTTATGGTGGACTTTGGAACGACACCTAGAAATGTGAGGAAGTGCAAAATGCCGTCAGACACTCATGCTGGGCTTACTTATTAAGCCCTCTGGTGAATAGACATGAGTTTAAATACACACTTACATGTAAGTGTGAGTGCGACTTGAACAAAGCTAAATTCCTTTTTTGCAAAATCTCCGTACAGGTGGTCATCTTGATCTTCTGGGACCTGATTGTCTGTTTTGGAAGTGGCCGCTGCCACCACAGTGTGTGCGATTGACTAGGGTATGCCTGCAGCCTAGCCTGTGGTACATGATTTAATGTGTAATTGTTTCTTTCAGGTTAAAAATTGTTACCTGAGTTGAATTTCCTGTTGAAAAGCAGAACAGCTCATAATGTTTACCCTCCATCTGCTGTCATTTATAATTAGACTGTAAACTCCTCAGAGCAAGAACTTGCTGTCCTTCTGTACACCTACAGTGCCAAACACACTGGGGTCTTGATATTTGTTGAGTTGCTATTAATAATAAATAGAGAGTAAAAGGAGAATGTGTAAATGCATTCAAACGTGTAGCAACACTTTTAAGTATAATTGTTATCACTGCAGATCTCTGCATGGTTGGCAGCTGGGCTGCACTAGAAGTGCAGAATCCCTGTAATTGAAATTTGCACGTTTTACTGGGCTGTCAGAGCCTGCCTTTGATGGGCAGTGTCTAGAGTACTTACAAAGACCCAGGGGCAGGGCTACTTGGAAGTAAAGACAAGCCAGACGGTTTGCCTTCAGCTCCCTTTCCGAGAGACTTAAGAACGCCCAAGCTCATTACATTAGGATATGGCTCAAGGTTAAGTAACTTTTCAGTAATTAATACGTAAACACAGGGCTACAGTTTCATCCTGGGCTGTGCCTTTTTGAATCCCTGTAACTATAGAGGGGAAGCTCTGCTGGCTGGGGCACAGGGCTGAGCAGGCCGCAGGGTTCCAGTGTGCCCTATGCCTTGCACCCAGATGTCCCTCGCATCTGTGCTCCATGGAGAGGTCTTACAGGGAAAGGAGCCGAGAGCAGGCTCCCTCGGTTTTCTTCGTTACTTTACCTACCAATTTCATTTTGTCAGCCCTCGGTGTTTGCTTGTTCTCTGCTTCTGTTGTGATCTGGTTTTTGTTATTTATTTGGATCAGTTTGTATTTTGGATCACATTTGTGCTACTAAGGTTTTCTGGTGCCAGTTTTAACAGCAGCAATACTGATTTTGAGAGCGGGATATTTGGGGCTTCTGACTATATTGATGTAACTCAAGCAATTACTACTGACGGTGGTTAGTGCTGTAAATAGCGGAGATGAATAAATTCCATAGCATCTGTGGGAGATGGGAGAGTTATTGGTGTGCTGTAGTGACTACTGATGGTGGAATCTAAACTGAGAATTTTTAATCTTCTAAATTTGATCCTCTGGCCTTCAGGTTTTGTGTATTTTTTTCTTGTCTGTCTGTCCATGTGTCATTGTCATCCCCCTTCCCCAGTAAATTGTTCCCTTCAGTTCTGGGCATTGTATTCTTGCTGTGAGAGTTCTTTAATTTCACCTTCCCAGAAAAATTGTGTTTTAGTTTGGATCAGCTGCAGGAAGAGGTGGAAAAGTGTGGAGAGTAAGAATCGTTTTGTAGGCGCAGCTGTGAAAGAGAAATAAATCAAGATGGCAGAAAGGTGAGCTAGAGAGGGAAAGAAAATTGTTGAGTTTGTTGCTGTAAATCCACATGGTTAGTAAGTCCAACTATTGAATTGCAGCTGCAGTGTCAGAAAATCTGAATTACGTTCCGTTTTAAAAAGAAAAGTGTCTTAGTAAAACAGCGTGTAATACAACATCTTCCATGCATAGGCAGAAATAAAACCACTTTTGAGCTCTGACTACAAATATATTCATTGTAAAAGTAACATTCTTGTTGATGTAAACCTTGTACACTTATCTGCTATCACATCTATCTGTGGTGCAGTGACATTGAGCCAGAAAATGCTGTTAAAAAAAATAATTCAAATGTGAAAAATAAATGTCCTTGGCTCTAAGTCATGTTTCTCTACCAAGAGCCAAGCTTACTTCTATTGTAATGTTCATCAACATTTTTTTTTTAATACTTTCAAATAAACTTAAGCCAATGTCATTTGAGGAAACCAACTGCTAGTCTGAGGAAGAAAGCCAAAATACCTTCTTTTCTCTGGGTCATTTCCTGGCTCATTCCCTTTCTGAGTCATTCTTTTTTTCCTGGGTCACTCTCTCCTTCTTCATATTCATTTAATAATAACAAAAATACTCAAATGAAATACTTTTGCCTAGGATTTCCAAGGATTTAACTGGCAGTAAGTAGAAAAAGGCTTACTTGGTTTTGAAAGCACTGGATCGCAGCCTGACCGAGCTTCTCAGCAAAGAGGATATGGCAAGTGGTAAAGCACAGGAAGGTTTAAAGAATCATATAGCAAGTCAGTGGCTAAGTAGGAGAAGAATCATGGGCACTCTAATCCTTTTCTTGAAGTGTTAGATTTGCTAGAAACACCACTAGATAGTTCAGGATCTCCCAGAGACCTGCCATTTTGACATCTGCTTACCCTGCAAGTCCAGAAGTTGTTGTAGCTTAAAGAGAGGTCAGCTCTTCAAGGACTGGAAAGTCTGCAACTTGAGTTTAAAAAGAAAAAACGTGCAGGGCTCTAATGATGTTTTGTGGTGGTGAATTAAAATTGTGAAATTTGATGTCTCAGCTATCATCAACGTGAAACCACCCTTAGCCTCTAATTTGAAAGATGCCGGAGAAGCCACGCTACAAGTGTTCTGTTTTCCCTACAAGAAAAGCATCCACTGAGTTAAAGGAATTTTTGTGTATAGACAACATTATGAAAAACAGAGGTAATTTTGAAGAGTGAGTATGATTTAACGTAATTTAGAAGTATAAATGATTGAGTCTATTTGTCTTTTTCTCAGCTTGGCAAAACATTTTGGTATAGAACTATGTGCATGCATGAGCATTAACTGTTCTTCATAAACAGATTTTGATACTGTCTAACCTGCAGATAGATACTAAATAATGCTTGTGTTAGGGGCGTTGTGTTTATGCTAGACAATACAACTGTCATCTGGTTTTAGCAAGATATTCTTGACCAGTGTGTCAGCGACACTATTCTTTTGTCATTGAAGATGTTATTGGCACTTTATTACGTACTTCTTTCCCCCTGGGGAATCTGTAGAATTTAATATCTTTTCATACTACTACAAAACTATCTCCTGAAGACCCCAATTAGGACGGTAAAACTATATCCAAAACATTGGGAAACCACCTTCTATCTCCTTCAGAGACCTTGCAGTCAGAGTAACAGCATTGTTCTGGGAAGGTTTTTCTACCCTCGTTGGCCAGAGAACCAAGCTGGATGCTGCAGTGCTTGTGCCGTTTCGGGAGCAGCATGTGCAACGTGGAGCCAATGCAACCACTTCGGGTCTTCTTGAACCCAATCACAGCCTTTTGGAGAAAACGTACAGTAAAATTAGTTACAGTAGGCCGTTTACATCACCCTGGTGACAGCACTGGGTGTCATCCTCTAGCTTATGTGTGCCCGTGGATCCTCCGTGAGCACCTGGCAGGTGCAGGAGCGGGTGTCGAGGGGACGAGCTGGGTGTGCTGTGGCCATGGGAGCCTGACTAGGCATGTGGCCATCACAAGTGAGTGGCACAGCAGCAGCTCTGGCTCTGGAAAAAGGAGAAAATGTGTTGTTGAAACAGAAAACTATTGGGGTGATTGCCCATGTGGAGAGTGCTAAAATGAGCCTTGCAAGGGAACGCATCCCTTTTGTGTCCCTCCTGCCAAACGGAGGGTCGACAGACAGAGAGAGATGGAAGGTCCCAAGTGAAGAGCACTAAGGGACAACACATGTCCATGCATTTCCTTTCTATTTCTCTAATACGCTCTGTGAGTTTCATTTCTTTGGACAGCCTCCCTTCTGCAAGGCTCTCTGTTTGTGCTCGTTTCCCACCCCTCTCTCCCACATGTGGCAGGGACAGACGTCAGTGCCAGGCATGAGGGAGCAGACAGCAGTGAAAATCCCCAGCACAGACCTCCGTGTGGGGTTGGATGAGTCCAACATTTCCTTTCCAAGAAACAGCTCCAGCTGCAGTGTGGCAGAAGGGTGACTCAGGTGGGGGAAAATGTCAGGGGTCTGCTAAGCTGAAGCATGGACCTGCTTCCATACAGCCTGCTAGCTCAGGGACATGCTGGTGTTATGGTCTCTGCCTCACCAGAAGGCATACACGTGCCTTTACCTTTGGCAGGGTGGCTTGTGAGAGGCTGGAAATAAGAAGCCAGGTCTTGGACAGGCAAGCCGTGCTTCAGGCAGAGTGAGAGGCAGGTGGTGATGGCCCTGAAACTGAATGTTGAGTGCAGGGGCGGAAGGGGTGCTGTGGCAGTGATGACAGTGCGCCATGAAATTGGTATTTCTGTTAAATTCAAGATTTTTTAAAGTCCAGTAGAATGATGAGGATTAGTTCCTAGGCTTGTACTTTTTGTTTGTTTTTTTTATATACTTTTTATTTTCTGCTGGCTGGACCATGCCATCTCTTTTTTAACTCTGCTGGCGTCCAGTGAATTCACAATTCTCATGGTTGCCAGCAAAGTTATTTTTGCAGAAAATCGACAGCTCCTGAAGCAGGATTAAACGGCAGCAAACAAGGAGCTGAAATAGACTGGAAACATAAGTCGGAGCTTAAGACAGAAATTGCTTCCACAACAGGTGATAACTACAAGAGAAGTGCAGAATAACTACATAACTATTATGCTGAATTTTCAAAATGTTATAGCTAGTCATTGTAGGTTTTACTTATGTTTAGCAATTAAAGATTGCTA
This sequence comes from Falco peregrinus, assembly GCF_023634155.1. Lineage (NCBI taxonomy): Eukaryota > Metazoa > Chordata > Aves > Falconiformes > Falconidae > Falco > Falco peregrinus. The sequence continues at coordinate 11,108,109 of NC_073729.1, forward strand.
CAGTTTGTGATTGTTTCAGTATCTCAGCAGGGGAGTGTTTTCTACTCCTTTGTAGAAGATGTAAGTCCTGCTGCATAAAAGCATCCTTCCTTCTCAGGAGAATCTTACTTGAGATGTCAGAAGTAAATTTTCCATTATGGACAAAATGTGATCTATAGATCTGTCATTACCTAGATGAGACAGTCATACTGACAAAGTAAAGCTGATGCCTCCAACACCTATCCTTCCACAGGTGGTGAGTGCATTGGCAAGTGTGAGATGGAAGAAGGCAGTTGGAGTGTCCAAGGGCTGTATTAGTAAAGCTCATTTCCTTACATAGGAGGCTTCCTTTCTACTACATAGATAAATAACTCAGGCTTAAAATTTAATTTGGCAGGTAATTTGTCCATAACACTACTGCTAGCAGTTGGAAAACAAAATGAGTTTAGATGTTTTTATTTGACAGCTACTGCACTCGCAAACAAAATTGTTGCTTTGATTTTTCTCTATACACAAAAACACAAGGTGGAGTTTCCACTGTTGGCTTGTGATGAAGACAAGCCGCTAGACGTGTTGTGACTACTTGACATGGACCCCAAGTCCTATCTGATCTCACATGCTGGTTTCTGGAATCTTTCTGTTTAGAGTCGGTGAGAACAAGGCCAGAAACCTGGGATTAAATCCCAGCTCTGCTGAGGGCTGTGATGCTGTGATTTCATCCCTTCCTTTTTTTTTTTTTTTTTTTTTTTTCTTTGCGATTCTGTGTCCTATCACCAGAAAACCACAGCCTTTCCCAAAGTGAGCCTCCCAGTATTATCACTCCTCCGTTTCCAGGCTCCTCCAGGGCTGATAGGCCGGGCCTTTTTCCAGCCAAAACAATTGCTAATGGAGATGTGAGGAGCTTCATTAAACTTGGAGTGATTATTCATATGTATAAAATGGCTCTGTGTTGGCAGAATCAGAGCCCGGGGCACCAGCTCAAGTAGTAACACCAAAGCAGAATAAAACTGTGTTCTCCTGGTTTTGCATGCTAAAAAATCAGCACATTCAGGTCAGCGTGAGGCATTCGCAACCTCCTTGTAGCAGCTTTAGAGGGACAGAGCTTGTAGATGGGGGTTGGCAGAGTTTGTTAACTTGTAAAACGAATTTTAGCTAAAATTTAGCTCTTTCAACAAATGCTTGAGAAAGTGTGTGTGTGTATGTGTTTGCACTTAACGCAAAGGAGTGTTTGTATAACATCTGCAAAGCGGAGGACAAGTGGGCTTGAAGGATAAAAGGTGCCAGTGCTGGATTCTGGGGTGGCTTTGGCCAAATGGATGTTGCTGCTGTTATCCCAAAACTTGCCTTTCTCCCCCTTCATAAAAGAAGGGTCCTTCTTCAGCTTGGAGTAGGGAAAGGGTTAATCTTGTGGCTATTTCTTATTTAAACAAATGCACCTGAGTAAATGAATGAACCTTTTACTTTACTGTGCCTTTTTTGTACCTTTTTAACAGAATACTTAAATCATTATATAAAATATTTTTTATATAGATGAAAGTTTTATGTTACATACGAACCAGTCAGACATTGGACCACCCTTCAAATAGCATTGGTTTTCCCTTTCCTGACCAAACTTACATAAAGTTGTTCAAGCAGGTGGTTTTCTGTCCCTTTCCCCACCTCACTCAAGAGCTGTTAAAGTGAACACTCATGTTTTTGCAGGCATTGTGGAAAAAACCCTTTCATCCTGAAAACAAGTTATTTAAAATTAAAGAAAAAAGAGAGAATTCTAATGTTGAAGTAGAACACTAGTTAGTCATACACTAGGACTAGAATGAGAGACCTATGAATGTGAAGGTTTGATTCTGGTTTTGCAAATGTTTCTGTGACATGGGAACTCCAATAGAACCAAGGAGGCTTAGGGAATCAGGGGAACAAACTGTTTCAGGGCTACATCTAGAGAGAACGACTTGCTGCCAGGTCTGTCATATGTGTGAGCAGTGGATCATATCTGGTCCCAGCAGGAAGCTAGTAACAAACCAGAGACCAAGGATGTACTTAATTCCAATATTTATAATACTTGGTATGTGGTATTAATAGTTCTAGTTTGGCTTTTGGGGTACCAATTAACCAGTCACGCTCAGTGATGCTGTGGGAAGGCAGCTGCAACAAGCTAGTTACTACAAAAGACGAGATTGCCTGTTTGCACACGTGAAAACCATTGACTGTGTTTACATCATTCACATACTCCCAGGCAGATGGGACTGAAATAGCGGCAAAACCACCATTAGGTGCACGAGGTGGCTTGCTCTGATGGTATTCAGGGTGTTTGTGTCAGTAGCCAGGTCAGGCTGCCAAAGTTATGCGTGTGGAGGGGTAGGGAGAGGTGACCACTGGAGCTGAAGGAGAGCCAGTGTCTTGTTTTCTTCTAACTTTTAATACTGTAATTCTTAATTTGTGGAGTCGCTGGGAAGGCCCAGAGCCTCTGTGCAGACTGAACCCCTGCCTTAGCCTCAACTGGGTGACTGAAAAGCCGTTGAAAGAATGGACAGTTGTTGCATGTAAGCAAGGAACTGTGTCAATTTTTGTTTCCCTTTTTCCAGTCTTGTATGTAAAAAAGAAAAGAAAAGAAAAAAAAAGGAGAGCATTTTCCTGATGGCTACATATACTAGTTTTTATTTTCTGTTTACTTGTGTTGGCAGCAGAATGAATTACAGCGAGCTGCCAAACACATGCTCCATAAACATGCCCCAAGCAAAGCAGTGGTTGCAGACCTTGCCCTGAGGGACTATACTATGGCCTCTACTTATGGGTCTTAGGGCTGGGGAGCATTTCTTCCAGGCCGCAGTGTGGTAGTTTGGAGACCGGTATTTTCAGTGCCAGAGAATTGTCCTCCAGCCAGCCCAAGCTGTTTCACATGCCCTAGGAGCGGAGCCCGCCCCCCCCGGTATGAACAGACCCACCTTGGTCACAGAGCATTCTTCGAAAAGCTGAATAATTGGCAAATGGGTGAAATTATTAATAATCTCCACCTCACAATATAGCAGCTCTTGCCATAGAAAAAAGTCACAGCTGGGGTAAGCACGCCACGGTGTTACACTGGTAATAGATGTTGCCGTTCACAAGCCATCCCTGATGGGTGACGGTAGGTGCACCATCAGCTCCTGCTGCAGAGCACAGCAGCTGGGTTGTTGCACAGTCGCCTCCTGCAGTTGCAGGAAGAATGGCTTCTCCTTCTGAGAGCTGGTAAATATTTTATCCTTTCCCTTGCTTCATGTTGGTAATTAGCAAAAGCAAGTGAGACATGATTCTCGCTATTCTTCATTCTGCTGGGTGCCAAGTCATATTTAGAATAATCTTTGTTGGTTACCACCACAATGCAGTATTTGAGCTGGGTTAAATCCCAGGAACACCCTTATAATTGAAACCAGCTGGGCGTAAATGAGCGCAAGCACCTAGGATGAATGTGGCTGCTTCAGTATCACATGAGGAAGGAATTGTTTCTCAAACAGCTGTGACCGTAATGAGATAGGGATTCACAACGGGCATGTTAAGATTCACCTACCCGGTAATAACTTGGTAATCAGTGCAGACCATGGACCACGAGTAATACATAGCCCCTTACAAAGTGCCTTGCACGCTGGATTGCTGGGCACTAGCTAAATGTTCCGGATGGTTTGAAGCTGTAGCTGCTTGCAGAAGGTGTCCTGGTGAGCCAGTACAAAGCTGACAGAGCCCGCAAATGTGGTGTAGTTATAGGCAGAATCCAGTTGTTTCCCCACTGAGAGGATGAACCTTTTTATTAATTGTATGAAATTAAAACTAATGGAAAAGAAAATTGGGCTGGAGTCAATGACTCAGCATCCTTACAACAATAATTATATATCAACAAAAGCAGCTTTTGGGAAAAAAAAAAAAAATTAGGCCCTAAAAGGGGTATGAAATACTCTTTTCAGTTGCATGAAGAGTGCAGAGAGACGAAAGCCGTTTTGCAAAGGGAAGAATTCCCATATATTATCATCAGCCCACTCTTTGCTGAGTAATCGGTTTCTATAAGCAAAAAAATGAGCAATTCAAGGAGAATGCATTGTTTCTTTTTAGAAATAGTTCATATAAGCCTAATTTCACATTTAGGCCTATATGCTGCCTACTCTCGGGGATCTAAGTCATTCTTTGTTCTGTACATTTCCTCAGTTTGTGAAAATACACATGTAAATCTTCTCAGATGAGTGGGACACAGAGTTACAGTTGAAGGAAACTATCACTTTACAGATGTTAAGTTACATGTTTTTGTATTTTACACGCTGGCATGGTACTGTCTGTCTTCCTGCTACTTTTATACATACCCTGAGTGCAGTAGTTGAGGGGAAGAAAGTAATGCCTGAATTCGCTCACTGCACAATTCACTCACTCCAGAAAAAATATGGTGCTGCTTTTCACAGGTACTCTGTGTTATTCCTCCACAGATCCCAAAGACAAATCTGAAGTAGGTAGCTTGCAGTTAGCAAACAGGTTGAATCCCAAGTGAGAAATGCCAACTTCAGTCATGTGACAACAGAACTGTTTTATATGAATGATAGGAAGTACATGGAAGCATCATTACATGCAACTATTTGATCGCCAAAAAAGCGCAGCATCGGAATTTCTCCCCAAAGTGTTCATGCAGTCAGAGGAAAAACTTTTTTATTTCGTTTCAATGGTAAAAGTGAATGGCTGAATTAGTCTGGCTGAGTTTTAAAGCAGTACTTTATCCTAGAAACGGGCTGCTTCTCTCTCCTGATGCTCTTTCTTCTTAGAGGGAGTAATTGCTGATAAGTAGATAGACCTTGTAATAACAAAAATACAATATAAAGTCATTTTAAGCTAATGACTTCACCATTGGATGCTCTGTAAATGATTTAAGATTTACATTTTTTTCTTTCTACTGTGTTATAGCCTTTCCTCATAAAACTAAATCATACATAAAATGGCTTGAATATATGTATATATATCTAGTGTTTTCCTGAAAGCGATGACATTTGAACGCCTCCAAGAATCTGAAAGATCCATACATACTTACGCGTCACAGCTACAAAATCCAGGATATGAGTTTGTTTTTAAATAAAAAAAGTTATATTTTTTTTAAGGCTTGAGCATATTGCTTGACTTGCATAAACAGTGCAAAGGTACTTCTACTGGTAAAGTAGAATCACAAACTCCTAGCAGATTTCAAACTTGCCACCAATTCCACATTTACTTTAATCAGTGCAGAAAGAGCTTGAGAAATCCAGATGTGATATGGGAGACTGGCTAGTTCGACAGATACCTAGAAGGAGAATGGGGCAGCTGTGGATGAGGCAACCTCATCTCCCAAAACTTCCATGAAGAGCACCAGCAGAAGGAGCCCTCTTCTCCCCAGCCTGGTGGTTTACTCTCCCTCCCCGTCCTGCCTGTCTTGATAAGCTACTTCACAGGTGGCTTTTGCCAGTGATGTTCTGCCCAGCAGCCGTGCAAGGACAATGGTGAAGTGTGAAGGAGCATGTAGCTCCACAGGCATCAGTGGTGGGAAGCTTGGTTTCCCCTGGGTTTCTGTCCTGTCAGGTTACTAGGACATCTATGAAGTCTCATCTGTGAATCATCTGGGTTCCCTCATGCCTAGTCAAGGATGTGCTCCCACTGCAGGTTTCCCTCTGTTGGTGTGTTTTACATTCTGTCTTGGCTGCTGAGTCTCATGGCATCATCTAGTTCATTCTTCTACCTCAGACAGGGCTAAAGCATGGCTGCATCATTCCTGAGAAACATTTGTGTCATCTGTTCTTAGCAACCTTTGTCCCCTCAGCAGTTTCCCAGTACCCCAGGCTGATAGCTTCTGGTGGGTGACTTGGTAGAATCAGAACAGTCTTCCAGATGCCTAACTTATGGTTGTCTTGCTGCAGCTTAAGTTCTTTGCTTCTTGTCCTACCCTTGGTAGAAATGACCAAGAGCCGCTTCTCTGCTTTGCTGTTACCTTTTCCTTATTTGAAAGTGGTTATCTTCTCACATCAGTCTTCTCTAAATTTAAACAAACCTAATTCCTTTCCTGGTAGGTCATGTTTTCTAGATCTGATAACTTTCTTCCTCTGGATTCTCTCCAGAGCCTTAGCACTCCAGCTGTGGATTTGTACTGCTGAACAAAGCAGAAGGAAAATCCCATGGGGCTGTAACTTTTAAAGCTTTGAGAGAAAATTTGCCATCTGCAAATTTAGAATTAGTTGGGTTTTGCCCATCTGCTCATTATCATCTTGATGTTTGTCAAAAGCTTGTTGGATTCCTGGTCCCATTGTTTTTATGTAACTGAAGCTAAGATGAAGTTCTTCATGATCTAAAAATAAAATGTTTTCTTAAAAGTGCAGTTTACCACTTCAGCGTTTGAAATCTTTATCTCGAGAATTAAGATTTTCTTTCTGGAAGAACTGTTTTAGAAATATTAGGCTGGTTGTAAGAATTATTTGGTAGCCTTCTGCAGCCATTTATAGCCAGAAGATTGGTGTGGATAACAACACTGGTGCTTTCTCAGCTGCATATTCTTGCAGGTGCCATTGCAGATTATCTCAAAAATAACTGCACTTGATCCCCTTCAAGCACAGACAATTTAGAAGATCGGGGAGACGGAATGATTTTTTCTCAGAATCTCTCAGAATCAAGGCATGTTTTCAGTCTTTTCATGTTCCTGCACCAATACCTGCAGAATGCTAATCCTTTTCCAGTGGTTATGCAATACCTCAGTGAAGGCACCATTTGGCACCTGTACGCTGAAATTCAAGAAAGTAAATTAATTGAATAGACAGACAAAATGGCTTAACTTTTGCAAGATGTTGTAAAGTACGATTCAGCTCCAGTGGCCTTTGAAAGACAGTGTTTCCGTGTTTCATTGTGCAAGTATTGAAGGATGTGAAACTTATCAAGGCCTTAAATCTGCGCTTGTCCTACACTTCTGTGAAGAGCTATTGATCTCAGTTATGGGTCTGCAAGCAGCAGCTCTCTGGGCAAGTCCAGGTTTGCATTGCTAATAAATTGAAGGCATAAGAGAATGTTTTATGCAAGCAAAGAAGTCGTTCCCTAGGTAAGATATTGTAGATCATCGTTTGGTTTTAGTTAAATCCGTTGGCTTGATCAGTTCTGACACTAGCTATCCTTGTTTCTCTGAGTTTTTAAAATAACTTTTCTAGTTATTCTAACGAGTGAGCATAATAAGTTATATCTTGTACCTTCTGAAGTTGTATTGAATGGATTGTCTGTAAAACCTATTTATAAAATCCAGTATTAACTCTAAGAGTTTCTCCATTGCTAAGTGTAGCATTACCTTGTTTGAGAGGGCAACATACCTCCATCATGCATAGAGGAAGTGCAAACCCCAGATATACTTAGAATTGCCTTAACTGGAAAGATCAGAAAGCGATTGCAAGAAAGATGCATTTAGGTTTGCAACTGAAAGAGCTTTATGTGCAGGGAAAGCTGTCTTGAAATAATGTACAAGAGAGAGACTGGTGTTAAAAGGGAAACTCTGAAGAGAGACCTCCTGACCTGCAGCTTGCTTTAAGCAATCTTAGAAAGTACAAAAAGGTTACCCAAAACCGGGTTTGGGCTTTTTTGGTTGGTTTTCTGGGTAGTGTCAAGGTGTTTAATTTTGTTAAAGTACAAGTACAAAACGGGTTCTCTAAAAGTTAACGTGATAAAAAGCAAATACAGAACTCTTCAACTTAATCTGTCATGTGTGCAAGCTCTGCTTTTGGGGAGGGGAGGGGTGGGGTCAGTTGCCTCCAGGAGATTAACTCTTCCTTCACCAAAAGTTTGTATTTTAAGATTTGGAGTTTGCTAATATAAGGAAACCTTACTTTTTATAAATTTTTATAACTTTAAACTGGACTGTAAATCCACATTTTTCACAAGAGATTTATCACTCGTTAGAAATGTGCAACAAAGCTTGCCTATTGATGGCTTGTATTATTTTTGGTAATCACATTGAACTCCAGCATAACAGGTCTGAAATTCTTCATCACAGTTGGGTCCTTACAATTCAAGCTAAGAAGGAGGTGGAATTGCCTTTTGATACGTAGAGCTGAGCTGGAAGTGATTAACTGAGTGGCTCATTATTTTCCTGGAATAAGAAGGAGCTGTTTAGTGGTTGTAATACAAGGTTTTTTTGCTCCTTGGTCCTCTAAACTTGATCTGCAATGTCAGCATTCACCAAAATGGAAATCACTAAAAGCAACCTTTAGCATGAGAGGGATTTTTTTCCAGCAGGTTGCTCCCCACTGCTATTGTACAGATGTTCTGGAAAAAATACTTGGTTGTCTTAGATTTTCGGGGCTGGAATAGTAGCTGCTAATGCCTCAAAATGATATCCAAGTAGGTAAAATGGAATGGGAAGGGAGATAGCACGTTAGTGAAAATTCACCGGTAAACACAATGCAAGATCTGACTTGAATATCAAGTAACATTAATTACTTTAGAGCCTCTCTGTTTTCCTCGTGTGCATTTTAATTATTATTTCAGCATAATGTAATAACAAGAGCTGGTTTATAGGACGATAATAAGACTTGAGGCTATGACTGTGGCAGATTTGTAAGCAGAGGGTGGTTGGGCTGAGTGAAAGGTGCCCGTGGCTGTGCGTTGCATGCTGTCGTGCCTGGGATCGGGGAGGGGAAGGATTTCCTTCCCTGAGTCACCTTTGGGGAACTGACCCAGTAACCAGTCCCACCGGTGCTGTCTTCTGGCGAAATGCTAAACCATGGTCTTGATGATGTGAGGCCAATAAAATCTCCAGTAGCCATTTTCCCCTGCACTATGGCAGTAAAACTGAAACCCCCCTAATTATCCCAGTCAACATCCAGTTATCTCTTATTTACCTAAAATTCCCCCTGTATGTGAAGGCTTAAGTGGACATGATTATTTTTGTCAGTTATTTCCCAGTATTGCTATGTTTATGCTTAGGCTAAATCTTGCATATGAGGTTCAAATCTTGCAGAGCTTGAATCTATCCTTCAGCCTCTAAGAATTCTGAAGGATGCTGTTTCACTATTTTACAAAGGTTTACATCTCCTTCTGTGTCATTCTTCAAAATGTACAAACTTCATTTTGTACGTTTTGGATTTCCCAGACAATAAGTGGTATGTTTGGCCAGGCTTCCCACTCACTTACCATTTGTGTGTGGTTCCCTGTGAATCCATCTGTTCCCTCATTATCAGTTACTAAAAGGCGTTTGAGACACTTGAGGTGGCTGGTGGGTGGACACTAACATTTTCGTAAACTGTGCTGAAATGTTCAAACCAATGTGAAGTTAAGAAATGCCTCTTTGTAGAAACAGGCATGCAAGTAAGGAAAAGAACATTCCTGGGAGTCCATTTGGCACGTACTGATTCCTCCCAGCTCCAGTTAGAGCCTGGAGAATTGGAAATACCCCATACGTTGGATGTCAGACTGGTAATGTTGGTTAGCAAGACTGAGACCACTCCCTGTTTCCCCAGTTCCAGCTCTGGTTTTTTGCAAGGCACCAGACTGTCAGGTTTGGGTTATCTCCAGCAGCTGGTTGATAGCCTGGTTTGGGTGAGGGCTGCTGTGAATATTCCTTCTTTCAGGGAGTTCTCCAGCCCAGAGGCGTTTGGTCAGAGCTGTCACGGCCACTGACGTACAGCCTCCCCTTCTTTCTCTGGGGGGTGAATGCCCTTCTGCCGCTTTTCACCTGTTATTTTACGATGCGCCGAGACCCTGCTGGGCAGGAGGCTATCAGTGTGAGGATGGAGGGGTGCAGGAGGGGAAGCCCCTCTCTTCTGTGAGCGGAGAGATCGTGCTTGCATCTCCCCCAGCAGAATAAAAATGTTGTCGTTTAGGGTTTTTTGAGTGTTTAGCCAACTAACTGGATTTTTAAGTGCGTGTGCAGCTCATGCATGCATGTTTGAACACTCCCATCCACTTAGATCAGTTAGAGTCACCAAACTTCTTCGTTTTTCAAAATAAAACTGCATTATGCCTAGACATGTTGAGCCAAATCTGTTCCTGGTGTTATTTCACTGACTTCTCAAAGAATTACACCAGAGGTGAATTTGGTCTGGTGGAGCAGCTTTTTTGCCTGGAGCAAGTCTTTACAGAAGAGTTGTATTTATCTCAAAAATATAAAAGGAACACTGACAGATCTGCAGCTCTGGTGGTGTGAGCAGGTGCAGCTATATTAAATTATTTCTTATTAAATTGATTCAGCAACTTGAAGCTTGTAATTTTTGTTCTGCTATGGTTCTGTGACAGAGACCTTTTAAAATAGGCAAAGCATATACCATTTCTTGTCATTCCTTTCTCTGGTATGATCATTGTAAAGATTTCTGTTTGTATGTAGCTCGGATTCTGATTGTATCATTTATTTGGGTAAGATCTGAAAATTACAGCCTTTTCCAGTTAATCACATTGAGCTGTGTCATCGCTAGTGTAATTCCATTTACTCCACTGACATCCGGATGAATGTGAACAATAGTTTTTGCTTTTGTTTTTAGGTTTAAGTGGTTTTAGGCTCTGGTGGTTGCTGTGGCATAAATTGGTGTGTTTCCCTTCCAGCCAGTGGAAGTATGCTGATTTACACCCGCCTGAGGATCTGGCTTAATATTTTAAGGGTGCCAGTCTTCAGCCAGATGAGATGTGTCATGTGCTGCAGAGTTTTCCCCAGTATTAAGACCCACTTTGACTATCTGTGAAAAATAACCTGATGCTCTATGCCTTCACGTAATTGCACACAGAAATGTGGTAAAGAGTTCTCCTTCTGGCAGCCTTATCACTTCACCTCTGCTGATTTGAGATAGAAGAGCTGTTAATTTCTCACTCTTCCTGGGTGCTTCCCATGCCTGTGTTACTGCCATTACTGCTCAGCTGCTGTTAACTTAGTGTCAGAAGTAGACAGAAATGTTTGCCTGGAGTTCCATGTCTTTAATGCCTTTTGGGGTTGTTTGTTTGTTTGTTTTGTAGGTTTATTTCCTTTAAGACTCCAGGCTTAGGCTTGGAGACCCCAGCCATCATCATTGAGCCCAGCAGCTGGAGCGGCAGCGAGAGTCCTGCCGAAGATATTGAAAGAATGAGTGATTCTGCAGATAAACCTATTGACAATGATGCAGAAGGTGTCTGGAGCCCTGACATTGAACAGAGCTTTCAGGAGGCTCTAGCTATCTATCCACCATGTGGGAGGAGGAAAATCATCTTATCAGATGAAGGCAAAATGTATGGTAAGTGGTACACATTTAGTCTTTGGAAATAATTATCCTGATGGGGACTGCAAAGCGCGCCTTTTTTTTACACAAAATCCCTGGCTCTGCTTTGAGTACTTTTGGAGTGAATCTGGAAGAGCTGTGTGAAGTTGAGGGGGCTCAGCTGGGCTGATGCGTGGTGCAGGGCTGCCCCAACCCCTGCCTCTGCCGCTGGCACTGGGAAGCGATGCTGATGCGGAATTGTCTTGAATGAATGCTATGCTGCGGCTGAGCGGGGCTGTTCAAAAGAAGTTTTTAAATGTGTCATTCCTTGAGCGTAAACAAAAGTAAGCATTTTTTTTTCATTATTATTTTTCAAGAAATTATGAAGGAAGGGAAATGAGAAATACAGTCTGTGTGATCGCGTGGCAGCATATGCAATACTAAATTGCAAAGCGGTAAAGTCCTTGTTGTGTTCAGAAGCCTCTCGATTAAAGAGGCAAGTTAGGGGTGCTTTTGTGCCTTTCTTTTTTTTCCTTTTTCCCTCCCTTTCCCCTTCCCTCTGCACAAACTGCTGTCGATCAGGTGCCGCGCTGACAGCATTCCATAAGTACAGGCTCCGCGGAGGGGTACCGACGTCTGCATGGCCTGCGCGGGGCTGGGCAGCCTTCTCTCCGCCGCCCCGGGACCCCCCCGCTGTTGCTGCGCCCCCCCCGGCCTTGCCCCTACCTGGCCGGGCCGCCCCGCGGCAGGGGCGGGGGCGCAGGCCCGAGCAGATGGTGCTGCAGCTGCCACCAGCTGTGCCCCCGCTGCCCCGCCCGGGGTCACGGGCGGCGGGGGCAGGACCCGGCCCCCCCGGCAGGACCTGGCCCCTGCCGCAGCTGCCGTGTGAGCCGGGCCGGGCCGCCCTGCAGCATCGCGGCTGGCCCGGGCGCCGAGGTGCCGCCCTCCGGCAGCACTGTGTCCCCCCCGCAGGACTGTGTCGTCGTCGTCCCCCCGCGCAGCAGTGTGTCCCCCCCCGGCAGCACTGTGTCCCCCCTAGGGCAGTGTCCCCCCCACAGCAGTGTCGCTTCCCTCGCCCACTCCTCGCCCGTCTCCGCCTGTTTGGATTGCATTTCGGTGTTGTTATTTTCCCTTGGAAAGGGGAGATGATTTGCTTAATTAGAAGGTTGGGCGCATTCTAGGCGGACACAAGAACGTATGTACAAACAAGCGCATTGTGTCTGTGCGCTCAAAAGCTCCACTGAGGCTTGAATCGTCCGCCAGCAGAAGGGTGTCTGCGTTTTTTTTATATCGGGATCCCTACAACCGCAGTAATCACCCCTGAAATCTGGGGTTTGGCGTTTTGAAGCATTCTTTGTGCCGTTGTATAAATTAAAGAAATTAACATATTTATCCATTCTTGGCGGCGATCGCTGGTTTAATTTAATGGTTCTCTAATCCTGAATGTTAACATTTGTTAGATTATATACATATAAAACTATTTACGCATCTCTAACTGCTGATTATTACTGCTAGCTTGTAATACCATATGCACATTTCATATATTTATGCTCATCCTAAATCAAACACTGTTTATTTTCAATCAAAAAAAGAAGGTATGCGTGTTCGATGCCGCAAACCTGACTTAAAAGTGTTGCCCAGATTGGGAAGGAAAAACTGTGTTAGGAAGCGCTGGGTCCTGTGTGAGCAGAGTTTGCATCCTGACTTTGCAGTGGATGAACTCATGTTTTCATTCTTCAAGCTGAGTAACTGCTTTGTAGTGTTTGAGGATTTATTGAAACCATGCTAGGTTTCTGAGGACTTTCTAATAGAGTCTTATGGCCCTGAGAGCATAATTGTTCTCCAAGGATTTTGAAATCAAAACAGTATAAGTGTTACAGATTCAGTGTGGCATAATGAAAATAATTTAATGCCTTTTAGTGGCATACCAAGTTTATTTCACTTACAAGAGAGACGTTGCAGTATCTCTAAGCTTCCATAGTGTTGGGGGATATTGTAATGTGTCAGTAATTCATGAACCATGTAAGACAAAAGGTCGAGAGAGCACAATTTCATTTTCTAACTGGAATTACCTTTAGATATAGGCACTAGAACAAATATGATCTTTACGGAGGCAAATACAATGATCACTCTGTGTGGATTAAGTTAAGCAGTTGTCATTTTTTATCTTTGGAGAGAGACTTTGAGAAGAGCAGAGATTTTGCTTGAAGAAATATTTTGAGTCTCTGCCTTTGATTTAATGGGAGCTTCGCGACATGCATGTAATCAGAAGCCAGTTTCATCACTGTTCCTTTATGGTGGTCTAAAATTGTCCTTCAAAGTGGCGTTTCTAAGAGGGCTGCGTACAGGCTCCTGGTCAGCTGGCTCAGGGGGAGCTGGCCGATTGCTCGGGCAGGACTGGGTGGTGTGCGGGGGGTGGCTGAGGAGTGCCTGCCTGCGGTGCCACCTGAGCAGCAGCAGCGTGGCTTGTGCTGGCAGAGCAGCCCCAGTGGTACCGAGGGACATCTGTGACCTCTCCGGGCAGCCTGAACCGCTTCAGCTGTTCCTCTACAGCTGTGGTCTTGGACAAGAAGGGGAGGGGAGGGTGTTTTCCTCTCCCCTTGCCTTCCCAAAAAAGTAACTTAGGCACCAGAGGACCACGAGACCAAAAGACTTCTGATCCTACCCCCACAAAAAAGGGTTGCAGGGCCTCGTGGCTGGGAAGGGGAAGGGGATGTCTTGGGGTGGGTTTTTTTTTGGCCCTGAGGCATCCTTGGGCTGTAAGGACGAAGTCATGACCTGTGCAAAACTGAGAGCTTTTTTCTGGCTGCCGCTGACCCTGCCACCAGTACAGGGTTACGGCTCCTTGAAGAAACCCTTAGAAAACCAAATAAAAACTTAATGAAACTCTTGTTTTTAAATTTATAGAAAATGATTGGGTAAGAAGCAAAGACGCTTGTTTTGGTTCAGAGGGGCAGATTCCAGGAACCGTAGTTTGGAAATTCTTGAGAGAAAGAGAGTGTGCTCTAAGGTCAAGGGACCAGTGATAACGTTTCTGCAGGAAAACACTGGTCACTCCTTTTCCTCCTCCCTGTGTGTGTGTGCTTGTGTGGTTGTGATGGTCTTACAGTTATGGGGTTGCTCCTAGTAGAGTATTGACTAGTAGCAGTAAATAAAATAACAAGGTGAGGAGGGGATAAATACGAAAACTTGAAGGAGGAATAGAAGAGCACATCTATAAACTGATGCTCACACTCTTTGTGAAAGCACTTGAGTGTAGCCCATGCAGAACTCATCCATTAGACCCATTTTCGTTTGTCTTGCAAGGTGCTGGTAAGAATTTGATTTCACCCGTACTGTTTTAAAAGAAGCATTGATAAAACACAAATATCATCCACTAGTGCAAAGCGGGATACCCTGATTTGCCTCGTCTCCCAGAGATCAGTGCCGATGAGTTTCTGTGCCCTTTTATGCAGCGCATAGTAAAACTCCAGCCCGTTAGAGGGCATTGGCTGTCCTGTGTTTGTACTTTGTTCGGATTGTTGGTCTTTTACTGCTGACAGTTTAGTTACTTGTAGCAATGCCTGTGAACTCACTTATTGGCAGGATATTTGCCTGTGCTTGTCTTTGCTCCTGGGAGAATGTTTTGGAAAAGATTACAGGAATGAAAGCTGCTGTGAAATGCAGCCCTACTTTTATCCCCTCTGTAACACTGAAGTCACTGGAGTTACCACGGGAATGGATTTGGCCCTGTGTGCGTGTTTTCATCTTTTTCTTGAAATTTAGGTATAGAGAGACATAGCTTTAGTGCAGCTCTAGGGTCAATGCCAAAGGAACATAAGTTGCTAGCAAGTGTAATAACGCCTGCAGTCACGTTACTATCAGCGTTGCTAACAAAAGCGGCTTTTGCCTTTAAGACAAGAAAATAGTTTGCACTTATTTTTTGGGACCTGTAAACAGCTCTTCAATTATGAATGGAATCAGTTTTGATTTGAACTGGAGGTATTCATCTCTGCAACAAAACTACTTAAAAGTGTATTAATGATTATTTTACAAGGAAGTTTTGTAGCATGTTTATTTGTTTTACAGAGAAGAATGAGCACTAATTAATGTGAGAAGGTGCATAGCAGCCTTTCAAGACTGTTGTATATGTTTATTAGGTCATGCATAAAATCTCTTTGCCTGCATTACCATGACAGTAAAAGGGAAAATGATACTTTTCATAAAAATTTCTGCTCAGATGATAGAATTTTTGCACGATGAGTAATAATAGTCTTCATTTCCAAAGCACCTTGTATAAATGCAATATTAAAATTGAACTTTGAACCAGTACGTTGGCAAAAGAAATCCTATTCTGTACGCTTGTGTGATTCTGTAGCTAGTTGCTATTGTTAGGTGTCTTTCTGGGTTCCTATTAGGAAACTGCGAGCTAACTAGCTTTATGAAGAATACAGTAACATGTTACAAATTATTTTTACTGTTGCTTTTAATTTTAAAAGTTCCATGCAAGTTACTGCCTCTATAAAGACATCACTACCTTATAAAGTTTCCACAGTATTAAGTATATTTGAATGTGAATAAGGTACTTGGAGTGATGAAATACCAGATGTGAAGTATCAGGTTGCATGTTTATTCATCTGTTATTGCAATCATTGTACAAAGATACACTCTTGTTGGGTTGTTGGTTGTGGGGGTTTTTAGGGTTTTTGTTTGTTTTTGTTGGTTTTTTGTTGGTTTTGTTTGTTGGGGTGGTTTTTTTTGTCTCAGCAATATACACAAAATGCACTGGAGGTAGGACTGCTATTATGAAAGTTAATGTTTGGGTTTCTTAGATTGTAAACAAATCTGTCTAGAAACATTCTTGCAATCCTGTGATTGCTGGCTGTATTACGTCATGGCACAGTGCATGCATTAAGGCAGGCTGCAAACCTGTGCTGAGCAATCAGTTAAAAGTGAAGAAAATGAAGGTCCGAAGATACAGTGTCTGTTTGAAAAGTTACTACTTAAATTACTCATATTATAAACAATCTGTTTATAAACGTTTTTGCAATCTGGTGATGTTCTTGCAACATCAGCATGCTTGCTTGCGAGAAGGCAATCTGGTTTTGTCAGTGAGCAATAGGCGCTGCCGTCATTAGAAATGAAGGATGTTGGGCTTACTTGTTGTCGAGGATTTCTGCAATGTGGGGGAACAGGGTTTAATCTTTCGATCTGGGCTTTCAAAAGTAATGGTTCGGGATAAAGTGGCAGAGTCTTCATGAGACAGAGAATCTTCATGAGACAGAGAGTCTTCATGAGATAGAGAATCTTTTCTTTTTCCTCTCTGCCATAAACTTCTATCCTCAAGAGAAAATCTAAGTGGGACTGTAAGAGTTGTGCATGTTCTTTTGGCTGTGTTGGGTCAGGAGAATGATGTATTCCAAAGGAAACGGGAAGTTTTGCTGAAAAGTTGTGCATCAGAAAGATCAGGACGTTCTTTGGAAGTGCTTTTTAGCACTTTGGGTTTTGTCCTCTGTCTGCTAAGTATATTCTCTTTAGTCATCCGTGTAAAGAACTCCTCGCAGAAAGTTGTCTATAGCCTGTTTGTGGGAAACAGTGTCAAACTGCAGGGCTGTTGCCCAAGTCTTCCAGTGTTTA
Source organism: Falco peregrinus (assembly GCF_023634155.1). Classification (NCBI taxonomy): domain Eukaryota; kingdom Metazoa; phylum Chordata; class Aves; order Falconiformes; family Falconidae; genus Falco; species Falco peregrinus. The sequence continues at coordinate 11,124,869 of NC_073729.1, forward strand.
GCAGGTACCCTTGTATTAGAGGAGCTACTAGCAACATTAGTTCTTGCCTGGAACTAAGTGGAAGCTACAAGGGCAGGTTCAGGTTAGGCATTTGACCACTTAAGAGTCATTTAATGGCTAGTCCTATTCAAATGGCTATACTAAACCGAGTAAGAGGATGATTTTCCTTTATTACGTTGCTCCTTTAGTAAAACCCTTGTTTAGAAATGGCACATGTTAGCATGAGAGCACTGACGTGATGCAACCTCACTAGAACATCCAGGATACATTTAGGTGGTTGTCTAGTATGATTTATATTAGCTCATTTTCCTTCCAGCAGTGATTTCACAAGCTGAACTTGTGATCTTGTAATTGCAGAAGGCATCGTTTTGCAGCCTTAAGAAATAGGGTTGTCGCACTAGGAGGTAGTTAAAACAGCCTTGATCAGGCTGATGTAGTGGGTTAGTTGGTTGCACAGTAATGAGAGTTCAAGGTAATTGAAAATCATGTACCCATTTGTTTGGTCTCATTCCTTGTAGAACTGGGTTTCCTCCTAAAAGCATGTTAGGGTGAACACCTTTTGGTTCAAACAACCTGGGGACAACTTCGGTTTGACAAGTAAGGCCCACATGCTCTTGGGGTTTATGATGGGCTGTCAAGTTTGGATTCCTTTTCATGAGCCCAGTATGAGATTATGGTAGAAGTTGTCTTGTTTTCTTACCAGCTTCAAATAACCAGCTGAATTATCTCACACGATCATAGCAGCAGCCCGTGGACCCACATGACCATTAAAGGGCTTATGTGGCAATGTGGAAGGTGGGTTATATTCACGTTAGACAACCCAGGCAACCCTTTCTGAGCATCCTCCTGGAAGCAGAAGAGGTAAGAAAATGTAGAAACTGTTGTTTTATAAAGGAAGAGACTGGGACAGTGCAGAGCATGACTTACATAACCAGTAACAGAAAAGAATTGACCAAAACCTAACTCTTTAACTGCCAGCAGCAACAGCACCGCCACAGTCAGCACCACTGCCATGGCTCGCACCAGCATTCAAGAGCTGCTGGAACCGGAGACTCCCAGCCAGCTGTTCAAGCCAGGTGGAGTTGGGGCCAGTGAGACGGGTGGTGAAAGCCAGGCATCTGAACCATGCTGGGAGCGAAACTTCATCCTAATGTTCCCCCTCTCCCCTAGTGGGTTTGTTCTGTGTGGGAGTGATCACAAATAACACTACAGGGAACAAGGAGCAGTGGCAACACCTTTGGTTTTCTGGGGCCATGCATTTTCCCAAGAAGTAGGTTTATATCCCACTCCACACCTCACAGGAGCGAGCCTGGGATGACTGTTGGAGAGTAAATGCTGTGGTTGTTGTGACAGGAGTCTTACACAATTCCCTGAGGGTCATGCTATTCAAAATTAGTATGTATCGTAGCTGTGTCTTACAGGGATTTCCTCACAGATGCATGCAGAATATCTTTTTTTTCTTTCTTTCTTTCTTTTGTGATGCCCTTGAGAAATGGTAGTCATACCATTGTATGAATATTTTCCTATCCTACAAACAGTTTAATGTGGGACACTTGGTCTGGAACATCAGAGGGAAACACTTCAGAGTCTGGGCTTCCAGATGATTTTAGCCTGGCTGTATAGTTTAAGGAATTAGACACTAATGGATTAACAGTTTACAGACTTTCAGTAGAAGTAATGATTTAGCTGATAGAAAAAGATTCCTCTGAAGCTTTTCTGGTTTTGTTCTAGGCATACTACAATTTCTACATTGGATGACTAAAGGATGTATTTTTGTAAGCAAAAATAATATGAATTGGGGAAGGGGAAGAAAGATGAACATAAATGTGCTAATTCCATCTCATGAATGCTCTTTTAAACATCGGGAAGTAGCATGGCTTGTTAGGCCTATTGTGAAAGGGACAACAATGCATCCCAAATTCACAAGGAAATTGAAACCCTGAGAAAGTACTGCACACCGTGGGAGTTGCTGGGATGTCAGTCAAACACCATTACAATTTTACCTACAGAGGACTCAAATAAGCACTGTTAATAGAAACTGTGGTCAACATGCGCGTTCTCTGGTGTGAGAAGTCAGCGTCACTATCGCAACTGCTTAATTACAGCCTTCCTACAACAGCCATCTCCAACTAGGTCAAGTTGCCTGAGGATTTTCCTGGATGTAGGCAGATTTTGTCCTTTTATTGAGAGCTCCTTTTTGTCTTGTTGGGGTGGTTTTCTTTGTTTTTGTTCTTTTTTTAAAAAAGAGGCGGGGGGGAGGTGGAGAGAGAGGTATCCAGATATCAGACTGTCTTGCACCCACACAATCTGATAGCATTTAGCAGCTTTGCACAGAATTAGTTAGCACAAAATCTGGCCTGCCTTTGTAAGGGGGCAGTAAGGTTGGCAGAGGTTACTGTGTGTATGACCCATCAAAAAAGATCAGATCGTCAATGCAATTCCCTGTTGGGTTGTCCTCCTTGGAGAGGGGATAGACAGGGGACCTGACAGGCAACAATGGATTCGGCTTGGACTGAATCTTTGTGTGTCTGTAGGAAACAGTATCAGACTTGATGTCTGATACTTTTGGGGGCAGCAACACAAAATATATGCCTGGGAGTGATAGGGAGCGTATTCCAGTGATCTGTGTGGAAGTAGGTGAGGTAGACCATACTATGCTTGCAGATAAGGGGCGAAATGCTTTTTCAGCATGCCTAATCATTGCAGCAAAGCTAAAACATTCCAAGTTTATTTGCCTAAAGCTGCTTCACTTTTGCTTACTTATACCTTAACATCAACTGGTTAGCCTGAAAAATAAAAGCATTACTTAAAGAGAAATCGTAGTTTAAATTGCCTTTTATGTCATATTAGCAATGCAAGTGAGTAGGCAACACAGATGAAAAAAGCATCTTCAGTCACTTGGATTCAACATCAGTCTTACCCCTAAACTAACAGGTAATACTACTGTCTTAGATATTGGGAAGAAGAAAATGTTAACCCAGAGGTTTCAGCTGCAGGTGGTTGGGAACAGCAGGCTTACTGTTGTTTGTGGATATTGTTGACAGCTGTAGATAAGTACTAAAATAATTTTCCAGAGTGAAAGTACTCGTTGAATCATTTTAAGAGGTCCTTTTATGTGATCTGATAACTTCAGCATTGAATTATTTGAACAAGAATTGCATTTTCGTTTGTTTAGTTCTTCCTTGGATAGCCTGTCAGCAATAAACCGCCTAGTACAATTAATGGTGAAGTAAGTACTTACTAATAGCCACATACATATATGCACACATATATGTGCAGGGGTGTGTGTGTGTGAATATAATGCGTTCCCTTCCAGCCAATTAAAATGAATTTAAGAGACCTCAATAATGAGGTCTACACACAATGAATTGGCTACCTCTTGGTGGGGACCTTCCTTCTTGCTTTGGTGACTGAATGCAACCTACTGTGAGAGCTATTTGCAAAGAAAGATTATGATTCATATTTGCAGTAGTTACTAGATAGGTATTTAGGCATATATTTAGATAGCTGAGGTATGCAGGCATATATTGTCTGTTACATATTTAGATTGCATCTGTATTTTTAGCTGTAGGAGGTCTAATCACCAGGGCCTGTGAAAGTGCTGAGGAGAATTACTGTAAGGGATGGCGTATGGAGGAGCCACCTCCAGAATTTTCCATTCCGCAAGGCAGTGAAAAAAGACTATTGGACCTATATAGCTGGGTTGCCAGGGGAGTGTCATTAGCAGGTGGGACAGTTCAAAAAACCCTTTGGCCTGTCCTGGCTGCCCCAAAGGCTATTGATCTCTCTCAGTCCCCATTTTCAGCAGTTGTCCCAAGTTACAGCCTCCCACTGACCTCTGCGAGTGTGACATGCAGAGCTGGTGAGGGCGGTGTGGACTCTGGCATGTGAGGTTAGCAAAGTGGGAAGAATAGGAAAGATGCACTAGAACTGGTAGTACTGAGCAAAGATAAAAATGAGGCAAAATAACCATGAAAAACCCACTTCTATTAAAATTATGGGACAGGAAGTTTTACAGGCTGCCTTTACCCCAGTGAAGAGAAGCCACCTAGAAAGATGAAGTAACTTTTCTGATGTCATCAAGAGCTTTATAGCAGAGCTGGGAATTGAGCCCTCTTCCCCCCAGTGCCATCTCTGTTTTAATGCTGAAGGGGCCCCTTTCACAGTTTATCCAGTGACCCCTGGGGAGCTTAGGGCTACTGTGGCAAAACCATATTTCCTGTACCACATCCTGTGCGCTGGGAGAGCAGGCTGCATCTTCTGAAAAGTACAATCTCTGCGTAATGTGACCACAGGATGCCTTGCACCTCTAATAATAAAGCGGCATTTAGCCAGCTCCCTTATTATTAGACATTTGCTTAATATAGTAGTTCCTTGAAACCAAACAAGAAAAGGTCATTGAGGTGCTCTATACTGTGTACAAATAATGGACAGCTATAAAGAGTCTAACATTTAAATGGAGAAGAGAGAGAGAAAGTGGATGGGAAAATGAGGCAATATTTAGCCCCATGTTGATGAGATGATGTGGTCCTTCCACAGAGTAATACAGAGGCTGGTGAAAATAAGATGATATAATTTGTTCATAACATCATTATTCAAGGGACAAAAATGTATGTAGTCTTATCCAAAGACATAATTTAAGATGTCTTTACTCTGTTCCAAGCTGAAATTCTGCTATTTAATTACCAATTTAGAAAATATCTTGGGCTCAATTTCCTCCTCAGTTGCACTGTTATAAATCTAATGGAGTTGTTAAAGATTTATGGCAGTGTAACTGAAGGCAGAATTGGGTCCCTTATGTTTAAAACTCAGTTTGCCACATAAGTAATAATTTCTGTTTTCTAGGCAAGAGTTTAAGAATCTTGTAGACCTCTGTTTCTGTAAAAGAAATATGAACTACAGTAGTGTGGGTGAGTGATTAATGCTGGAGGGGATGTCTAGGGGCAATCTGAATTGGCTGGTGTGGAAAATCCATGTGCAATTCAGATTTAGGATCTGTTTGCAGATGCCTCATAATTTAAAATGTCAAAAAGCCCCAAACCTAAGGCCTTCGTGTAGTAAATTAATATGCTGCTTGTTCAGTGTGCAGCAAGCTTTGCTGAAGTAATACCGTCACATGAGGTGTTAACTCATCCTGTTCTCCTTACTAAGGACTTAAAGGGTCACACTCAATTTTGAACTTAAATCGTAACTGTATATAAATAATTTTTAAAAAAAGTATCCCTACTTTGTTTTTATTTAAATCATATATGTAATGACTTAAAAAGGAAAAATGTTGCCTTATTTATACAGACTTAAAGAAATCTTGTGCTAGCACATATGTATTTTATCCGTTGGCTTTTCGTCTCTAGCAGAAGGGGCTTTCTAATAAGCAGCTGGCCCTTTACTGGTTTTCTCAGCTTTCACTTGGGAAAAGAGGTCAACTTTTGAAGTCTTCGTCTGAAAAGTGAGTTAGTATCTGCCCGTATAGCTCCGCGCGGAGGTGCCTGGTCTGGCCTGAGCACAGCCTGTGCGAGGCTCATTGGGTCCGGGAGGCGCCTGGCGCTGGGGTTTCAGGGGGGCTGTGCATGTGGGTGGTTTCCCCAGTGGCACTGGGGACTCCATAAGCTGGAACTGTGCTGTTCTGGGATTTATGTCACCTCTGACAAGTTTATGTTTAGAAGTCCTGTAGGCCTACAGTGCATTGTGGAAATAGTGAAGAATCATAATATGTAGCTATCCCAAAATATAAGTCCTTTAAAGTAATGTAACTCACTGTCTGTTCAGAATAGCCCGTTTTAATGTAAATAACAGTATTTTAGGTCCAAGGTCTATTTCAAAGAACTTCATTTAGGAAGGAATTGAAGAATTGATTATTTTAAGCTTTCCAAGCACTGTAATTTTTAAGATGTAAGAGAGAATAATAGACAAGGTACATTATATTCTCTTAGAAGTGGATTTTATTTCAATGGCATTTTTATTATCTGTGTGGTAGGTTGACCTTGGCAGGGCACCAGGTGCCCACCAGGCTGCTCTATCGCTGCCCTCCTCAGCTGGACAAGGCAGAGAAGATACAACGAAAGGCTTGTGGGGCGAGATAGGGACAGGGAGAGATCACTCGCCAATTACCATCATGGGCAAAATAGACTTGACTTGGGGAAATGAATTTATTACCAATGAAATCAGAGTAGGATAATGAGAAATAAAATCAAATCTTAAAACACCTTCCCTTCACCCTTCCCTCCTTTCTGGGCTTAACTTCAGTCATTATTTCTCTGCCTCCTCCCCCACCCCCCACCCCACCCCCCGAGCAGTGCAAGGTGATGGGGAATGGGGGTTGCAGTCAGTCCATCACACATCTCTGCTGCTCCTTCCTCCTCAGGGGGAGGACTCATTACACTCTTATCCTGCTCCAGCTTGGGCTCCTCTCCCCATGGGGCCACAGGTCCTGCCTGGAGCTGCTCCAGCACAGGCTGCCCACGGGGTCACAGCCTCCTTTGGGCACCCACCTGCTCCAGCGGGGGGTCTCCATGAGCTGCAGGTGGGGATCGGCCCCACATTAACCTCCGTGGGCTGAGGGCACAGCCTGCCTCACCGTGGGCTTCACCGCGGGCTGTCGGGGAATCTCTGCTCCGGTGCCTGGAGCCCCTCCTGCCCCTCCTTCTGCACTGACCTGGGGGGCTGCAGGGTTGTGTTTCTCACATATTCTCACTCTTCTCTCTGCCTGCAGTTGCTGTTGGGCTGTTTCCCCCTGCCTCCTTCTGAAATATGCTATCCCGGCAGTGCTGCCACCATTGCTAATGGGCTCTGCCTTGGCCAGCGGTGGGTCCATCTTGGAGCGGGCTGATATTGGCTCTGTCTGGCATGGGGACAGCTTCTGGCAGCTTCTCACAGAAGCCACCCCTGTAGTACCCCCTGCTACCAAAACCTTGCCACACAAACCTAGTACATTGTGAAAGTAGTAACTCTGAACGAACATAAATAATTTCATTGTTTAATACAGTATGGGTTCGATGCATTGATTTGTGATACCTGTGACTTCTAAGTATGGATTTTTAAAATATTTTTTTTAAATACTGATAAATCATTAATTACCTAAAATTTAGTTCAAATTTAAAGGAACAAACCACCCTGTTGTCATTTCCTGAGCTATTTTGCAACCTAAGCAAAGACTCAGGTATTCCAGATATGATAGATGTCCAGATTGCATAAGACGTTATGCATTGCTCACTCTAAGATACAGAGTCCTGTCTGCCCTTAAACCCTTTGTTCTCTTGGCTGAATGCAGTTAATTAGCAACCGTCTCCATAGCAACTGCCTCATAGTCCAAAAACATTGTCTCGTTTTTGCAGTTTAGCTTATCACACTGTTTACCTGAAGGGCTTTTCACTGCGTTGAGTCTCATTTGAGTTGGCTGCATGCCTGCTCACGGAAGTGAATTGTCAAGATAGAAAAACACCATGGCAGCAAGATGCTGAACAGGGCCCTGTGTGTGAAAGCAAAAACATTTAAAAAGTTCTGTGGAAACAAAAGTTGAAGTTTGCAATGATTTACATCCAGTTTTAAAGCATGTGACTTGCCAGGAATACTGTGCATTTTAAAATACCGCGTTACTTCTGGGCCTTTTTTACAGTGCCTTGCAGCCTACCCCACGTGGTGTTCCCTTGCCTGTAACACGTTTTGAGCCCATGAGCCTCACAGGCACAGACCTTTGTCTAAATCCATGAGGAATCTTACCTCCCTGCAAATCCAGGCTGTTTCAGACAGCTCCAGCTTGTTCATTAGGAGGACGTTGCTGTACGTTGGTCAACTGTGTTGAACGTTGTAGTCCTGTTGGTTTTTCTTTATATCAGCATTGTTTCAAGGGAAATCTGGTTCCATATGACAAATGAATTAGCTGTTGTGGTCTTATACATCAAAGTACGCTGGAGATTTAGGCTTATTTATATTAGCCATTAAAGTGGTGTTAAAATACTTGTTGTGTACTCATATGACTCAGAAAATTACAATAGGCATGGATTTGTACTAATACGTTGATGTAGGATGACATACTTAAATCATGTTTGAATTCTATACAGAGGTGTATCCACATATACACCCATCTCTACAGAGGCTTACTTGAAGGTGTGAATGTGTCATTGAAATGACAGTGAAATCTTACTGGTGTCTTGATCTGACACTTATGTCTGGCCTGAAACCAAGATGCTCCTGGCATGAGAGGCTATGTGCAAGTACCATTTTCTTGTTTTCTGGACATTTTGCTTATTAATGCTTGGATTGTGGGGGGTTTGTTTTGTTTGTTTGTTTGTTTGTTTTCTTGGTGGGCACTACAATGGATGGGAGACTGATTTGACTGGAGTAATTCTCATTCTGTCCCAGGCAGATCAGAATCCAGAGCTTGTCGTTCAGCCATGCCAATACACACTGGCCTCCCTCCCCTTTTGCATTGACGGTTTCAACTGGCAAAGGTCATTCTCCTTTTTAGCCCCAAATGGGACGTGGGGCTGCTGCATCTTGTTAAAAAGGCTTCACTCAATATGATGGTTTGAAACAGTCTTTCCATTAGATTTGAGAAGGTGTTTGGGGCCCTTTCAGGATAAAAAGCAGGATGCGTGCAAACCCTGCCAGCATTGCTGGTGTACTCCATTATTCCTATAGAGCTGCTGGTTGATAGAGGGTTATTCTCTGCTCATGTTAATGTCTTGCTTGTACTATTCTACATTCGCTATCATTATTAGTAGTATTTGAATTATAGCAGTGCTGAAAGTCTGCAGGCAGGATAAAGGCTCCATTGTAGTAGGTCTTGTGCACACAAGATGAGACAATCTCTGCTCTGGCTGTTTACAGTCTGTTTTAAGACCAGTAGCGTAAGTGGGTTTATCATATGAATAGCAGAGAGGGAAAGAAAATGCTACAAATGATAGGAAATCCATGGTTACATGGAGTAACTGCTCATTTAGTTATCTCCAAGACATTCGATTTTTATTACAGTTGTAACTATAGAGTAGAAGGTAAATACAATGCTTTTCTTTTTGCCAGCAGGCAGCTGATGATGCTCATCTCTGCAGCCAGCGCCGCGGCTGTAGGGTGCTGCGAGGAAGCTGGAGAGCGTGGGGTGGGAAGAGGCTTGTGGGTAGGGCAGCTCATGGAGGCGCTGGACCAAGGGGTAGGCAAGGTTGGCAACGTGAGGTCTGTTGAAGCAGGGGAACAATTCAACGTGATAAATAGCCTCACTCTTTATCAGGAGCAAGCTGTCTGCACCCTTCAGTCTATTGCAGGGCATTACGGAGGTTTGTTTCTCATACTATCTGACTTTAGTGACGGATGACACAGTTGAAACAACAGATGGTTGAAGGCGATCCCTCAGTAACTCCAAGTGTGTAAGATTGTTTGCTGATGTTCACAGATCTTACACAAACTCACTTTGGATGGAAACCACAGAGAGTGTCCAAACAGCCAGGACATTTTCTGGCTTTTAAGAAGGTGTTCAGCATTGTTAGTGCCTTTGAATCTATGGCTCGGTTCTCCTGAAGCCAGACTTGCTAGGTACCTTTAGGGTTCCAGAAGTGGAAAACTCTAATGGCCTGAAAATGCCTGCTAGGACTTGACGTTATTTAATTAGTTTAAAGTAGAGCTTGGCAGATGGCTAAACAGTGGAAAGGACCTCCCTTTTTAAAAATATGGGCCACATCCTCAGGTTATATGAACTGGCAGAGCTCCACTGAAATAGATGTTCTATCAGTGGGGAAGAGGAAAACTTCTGAAAACAGGAAAAACAGTTACAAGGCCACATAAATTATTGGTGGGGTTCAGGTAGAGAAATTGTTTTTAACATTTGAAAGACTGATCCGTTTCCAAAGTAACTGTATCCTTTACAGTCTTGTTTTCATTGATGTGCAATTTCAAGAAAGAATTTGGCTTGCTTTCCCAGAGCTGCATTAAGTCTGCAGAGCTTGCAGCAGTGAAACGTGCTGTACACTGGTTTTTGCAAGTCATTCACTTATGAAAGTAAGACATCAATAATTCATTTTAGTGAAGCTAGTCTCTAAACTTGTGTAAATTCACCTATTATGTGATAACCTTAACCAACCTCAACTAGGTTTTTTAGAAATAGAGAGATCCTTGATTGAAAGTTGTGAGCTCACCTCAATCTTTTCCAGGGGAAATTCTTGCTCAGATGAAACCTTCCATATGTTTAAAAGCTGTTGCATTCTTACGTTTTAATGTTTCCCATTAATTGCTTGGGGTTTTTTGTGTTTAATTGGAAACATGAATACAAAGCCTGAACAACAAAGCTGACTGCTCACTTACCCATTGCAATGGTATCAAGCTGATAGATTCATTAAATCTATAAAAATATTAGATCAGAATTGGAAGTGAATTGAACTTACTGAAAGCAACACAGTGTTTACAATCTGCTTTCAGTCTGGCTTTTCTGTACCTGCTCATTTTTCTTTGAATTAAACCACATGTGTAATTTAAGGAGATACTGCAGGTTAACCCCATACTGTAGCGTCTTGTAACGCTTCAGAATTCATTTGCTCCAAGCTGCAGATTGACTGCAGAAATAAAAGCAGTAAGAAGTAAAGCTAACTTTAAATACAGCAGTAAGAGGGATTTGAGATATTGTTACAGATTGCTAAACTTGGGCCGTGCAAACAGTTGTGAAGTCACATTTCTAGGGCAGGTGCTGAGCTATGCACGGACTGCCTGCCTCCGCTCCCACCCACCGGGGCACGCAGTGATTTAGCCAGTAGGTGAGGGAGGAGAAAGTGGGAGAGAAATTCTCTCTGGTGATGGGAGACAGCCAGCCATCACTGCGTGGGTACGGCCAGGCCAGATCGCTCTGTGGTCTGGCGGAGCTGTGTGGCTGCCTTTTTACTTTTATGATTTATTTATGATTTCATAGAATTACATGACGTTTCATAAATTCTTTGCATTCCATAAATCATGTGATTTATGATCTGTTATGATTTTTGTTATTTATGATGCCGCCACCTGCAGCATCGTTGCTGCCAGGGGCACCTGGGCACCCTGTCCTGGCAGATGGGGTGAGGTGCCGCCTCCCAGTTTCTGGCAGGATCAGGGGCTTGCTGCCCTGCCACGATGACTCATGCCCCAGCCATTCCTGCAGTCACTGCCCCGTCCTGCCATGTGGACCAAATTTGTGCTCCAGAAGTTATTTTCTAAGCAGCAGACACATGCGAGGTGTGCTGTGGCCAGTCTGCTCGTCAGGACCTGCTGACAAGTGTCCTAACCCTGGCACAGGGTCAGAGTGGGTGGCCGTGGGTGGCAGCTTTCTAGCCTGTGCCGGCATTTGACTCCAGGATAGCTGGGCAAGGGTCCTTTCTCATGTGGGACTGAGGGGGAAAGGGAGGACACCCCTCTCCTCACCTGCCTGTGACAGAAGTCACCAGGAGCAGAGTGCAGCTCTGTGCCTCCGGTGGGCCAAGCTGACCCAGGTTTCTTCTGTCTTTCCCTTCAAGGGATATTCATATATCCCCTATTAATAAATTACAAAGCTTAGTAAATGACCTGAGAGCACTGTTCAGTGGCTGGAGGGCTCTGCTATTTATAAAGCCATCCATTAAAAATAATGTATTTTGCTTATGCATCCTGTGAATTAGGGAGGCTTGGATGACAGCCTGAGAGTCGGCATGTGTGCAAGCCGGGAGACAGGCATGTGACACTTTTGTGATAAGAGTAATATGACAAGTTGGCCTGTAGTATGCCTGTTATTGAAACATCTAAATTACCTGAAAATTCATGGTTAAATGAGGAGACTTGCAATGCTGTGTGTAATTCCAGGTCTCATTATTTTTGCAGCACTAGACTTCATAACATGCAGTGCGAAATACTCGCAATTGTCAAATTGCTTGTGAGAATTGGAAGTTGTACTGGACAATCGAATGAATTGATGGGCTGGCTACCACAGGCAAAACTTGATTTCTAAGCTTGTGTAGATTAAACTATAAAAGATAACCTAAGGTCATAGACATAAAGCCTAATAAGAGCTTTCTTTGAAGAAAATTGTCTTGCAGGTTGTTAAGAGGAATGATGCTAAAATACAGAACAAAATTCTCTGGACAAAAATGCGATAGCAGGTTACACATAAAAAGCCAGATTCACCCATGCCAGTTCCACTGGAGTTTCTTCAGCACAGATGAGGCAAGATTCTGGCCTGAAAACCAGCTCCTCTGGGAAATTGCATCATGAAAAATCTGGCCCATAGCCACGACAGTCGGGAGAGTGCTTACGAGGATGTTTTTGCATATATTCTTAATGTTTCATTTTGGGATGTCACAAGCCAGGATTTCACCTTGTGAAAATTGGCAGGGTGGTTATTTTATTTCACATACGGAATACAAGTAAAAGACCGCTCTCAGGCAAAAGTGTGTGGCAATGGAAGGTTGAACTGAGTTCATGGGTTATTTTTAATGGCATTTCCTCCAAATTAGGGTTATGGATATGAAGGTGCTGCATGCATGAGAAACCAGCCCGCTCTGCACAGTTTGCCCAGTGATCGCATTGTCTGGGTAGCTGCTGCTGTGCTGGAGGTCCCTTCAGGCAGCTGGGGCTGAACACCTGTGCCATGCATGGTTTAGTTTGAATACCCCTGGAGAACCCATACAAAAACAGTAACTCGTTGAAAATGGAGGCTTAAATTGATTTCTTGCCAAAGGAGTAATTGTTTAATATATGAGTTAAAAATTCTGTTTGGGGCTCTGATATACAACCTTAAATATAAAGCCACTATGCCTAATAAATAGGAGTGTGCATGCATGTGTGTCTGTATGTGCCCGACTACTTTGTGTGTATTTTAACATAATGGCGTTTATTAGGGGCTCTGGGAGAAATCAGCAAGGAAGAGGCATGTGACCGGCAAGTTTATTTTACAGCATTGCCCTCTTGATTCCTAATGTAAGACACAAGACACTGGCAGTGGCTGAAGTGCAGTGATGTGGTGAGACAAAAAGCGAATCCACAGGTCTGTGAGCATGGAGGCTGGGACAGGAGGGGCTGGTGCCCGGCAGGAGAAATGAAAGCCTAGGGAGAGACGTAGGTTTTGTGTCTGCGTTTCCTGCACTGGTGCCTCAGAGGGAAATGCAAGTTATGTGTAGGAACAGAGCAAGGCTGTCTATCATTTAGTACAGGTCCAGTTAACACTTGTAATATTCCTATCTGTTGAAGTACCCGAGTTCTCCATGGCGTGGGCAGCTTCGCAGATTCCTGGGTCATCAGTGGGTTTTTAGGCTTTGTGATGGTTTTCTGAAAGGGTGTTCGAAGGGAAGATTTTGCCCCTTTGCAACAACGTGGTCTTCCTCAACTTCCTGGCGTACACGTAGCAGCAGGCAGGTCATTTCTTTCCATGGCGGGACATCCCTTCTGGGCAGCTTGGTACAGCAAGATAACACAGGTGCCTGCAGAAAGCCCCATGACAGCTGACTGCTCACATCTCTCACTTGCAACCAGTGAGGAGCAGTGAGAGCAAAGGCTTGCAAAGTTTGGATGGCAGGGCTTTAACAGAAGCAGTCGGGGCGGGTTAAACAAGAATGGCTGATTTGTCAGGTGTGGAACAAGCTCAAAACATCCACTGCAGAAATAAAGAAATGGGGAACCAGAGGGGGAAGTTCCAGAAACTGAGGTGAATTTGGATTTTGGCTTTGTTTCTGTGCCCTAAGTAGAAGACAGGGAGTGAAATGGCCATAAGAGAAATGTAAAGCGTTTGAGGCTTAAGCAATGGAAATTTGGTGTTAAGGTTCTTGACTCTAGGCTGGTACTAAACAGACAGAGGGAAAGATGTCCATAATGCACAACGTTACTAGGTAGGGAAACAGAAGTATATTTGTAAGCAGTAGAGCCCTTCATACACAAAACCTAAGATATAATCAGATCTTTTATGTGCTATATTTCGTAACGCTTTGTCACAGTGAGTATTTGTGATAACAGCCAGATTCAGACCTGGAAGGCAAAATATACAAAACTGCTTGCTTAAATCTAGACCTCTAAATTCATAAACAGGACCTGCCTGTCAGAGATGCTCACAGTGAGTTGCTGTGCCATCTCAGCAACCAGAGCTTTACAAATAATTGTTGCATACTAGGTTGTAACTGAGGACACTTCCCATCCCAAAAGCCAGCCAGAAAACTTCCAAGCAACTAATACTAGACATGTTCTTGCATACTTGGCTGCACTGCAGTCTATCAAAATTAAACGGTGTTGGTGAGCTTCTGGTTTCATTGAAGTCTGTGGACTTTGAAGGAGGTTTCTTGTGTGTGTGTGAAAACTGAGTGATGGTTTGGTGTGTGCTTGAAGGGTGACGCGAGATGGGGGCTTGCTTTTGTAGCTGAGAGCAGTGGAAACTCATCAGCGTCTTCAGCAGGACGTGAGCTTCTCTGGCCCCTCTGGACCCCACCTGAATCAATGCAAAAACTTCTCGTGACTTCTGAAGGTGTAAATGGTGGGCCTCATAGCAAGCTTGGGAAAATTTAGGGTAATATACTCTTCACTCTTATTTGCGTTAAGGTAGCATGTAAGAAACACAGAGTAGAGTAGGAAGCTTGAGAGAATTTGCCATGCAAGTCTCTTCAGCTGAATTGTCTGTTGGATGGCAGCGGTGTGGCGGAGGCGTGGGGAGCCGTGCTCAGGCCAGGCTTCCCTTCCATGGGAGCTGCACGGGGACTCACGTGAACAAGGGAATTTTTGCTCATCTTGGGAAAGGAAAGCAAGCAGCTTTGTTAGAGCTGAAATGTTTGTTCTGAAGATAATAGGTTTATATAATTACTTTGTTGCACAGGTGTGTTTTTTTTTTTCTTTTCAAAACCCTCAACTGTAGTTTCTATAATTACAACTCTGAAGTTCAGTCAAGTTACTTTTGCATAGCTGCTCTCAAAGAAAATAAGTCTACTGCTGCTAGCGATGTTGACGAGGTAAAGTGTTCTATCACTTCACACATTTTTATTAAGCAGTGGGTTGAAAGGCAGCATTAATTTGAAAGCCCTGTCATATCTTTGATAAATGCTTTCTAACATTGCTGTGTTTTGCCCAGGTATGACAGGACCCATTAGAATGACATATATTTCAGCTGTCATTGGTTTGGATCTGCATATGCTCCAGGAAAAAAGTGTTTCCTCAAGGAAAAGACCTGTGCTGGGGCAGGGGGAAAAGACCCTTCAGTACAGGCTTTGGGTGGTGGGCCACAACACACCTCGACAGGGTTTTTTCTCCTTGTTTTTAGGTGTGGGCTTTTTTGTTCTGTAGCTGTGGCAGAAGTAGGAGACAATTAGCCCTGTTGCCCCTGCCAATTGGACCTGCTGCAGTGTATTTATTAATTTATTTATTCATTTTTTTTATCTAGCGCAGTGAGGTTCTGCTCTTGGATTTGAAAGGGAGGGTGCTACTCTATGAATAGTAGTCAGATAGATATGTAACAGGTTTCTTAATGCTAACATTCAGTTTAATGCAGCATTTTTTACGAATTATTGCTACAGCTCCTCTCCCTAGGAGAATGAATGCACCAGGTTTCTTTTGATAAATATAAAAGTGACTGAATTTAAATATGGACATTGCTTGAAAGTATAGTGCCAGCTGCTAGACCCTGTGTTGCATCTACTCCTGTGTAAAAGGTATAATGGTAGTTAAAAGAACATTATTTTCCTCTCAAAATTATTAATTTCAAAATTCCTAATAATATCTATTTATCACTTTGAGGGAAGACAGACAGAAACCCCACTGTTTCTCCCCTGTGTAGTCTATTTCTTATGGCAAAGAGCTTTTTACATAAGAAGAAACAAATTCAGATACACTTAGAAATAACACTAGGGCAAGCTTAAAGTCTAAAACTAATTATTATCAGAAACTGCATTTATTAAATGAAACTGGTTGCTTAAAAATAAAATAGATTTTGCCCCTTTAATTATAAGCAAAAAAACACAGTGGTAAATGCCATCGTAACTAGAGCTGACAGTAAATTCAGCTCTGGATCAGACCTCACATCGCTTGAAGTAAAACAGAGATATTACTCTGACTAATTTTACATTGTAATAATTATTTAATGCTCACAATGAAGCCTTGTCCTTAGGGTTTTATGCTTTAGCTATTTCTTACCCACGCCTTGTAGTTATTAAGTACAGACAAAGCTGCCATTTTTTCAAATGACATAATGTATATCAGTGTGCGACAATGAAAAACATCAAAAATAGGCATTTTATGGTATAATACATTAACTGTATGAAATCTGGAACAGTTTCTTCCATCTTTGGAAGTTTCTTAAAGCAGTGCATAAACCATAAATAGATTTCTTTAAGTATCAGTGGCTGTCATTTCAAGATTTGACAGATCTTAATTTTTAGAGAAGTAGAATTGCCCTGTTTGTGTTCTGTCATATGCTTTCAGTTAATGCCAAACTCCCTCTTCTCATATTTAGCACACTCCTTTCATCCTGTTGATCAGCAAGCACTTTTGAACAATTGTCTTGTTTTTATTAAACTACTGAAAATGTGTACATTTTGCTTTTCAGTACAAAAGAGTTTGCTTGCTGCTATGATGTTTGGTTTTAAACACCTTTTATAAGTCTGTAACGAAGGGCTTAATGCAGTGTTGCAACTGAATTTTGGGTGGTTGGGGTTTTTTTTAATGTCAAGGCTGCAGGATTAGACCTAAACAGTGTGTGTATCCTGGTGATAGTGTAACCGGGGTAAATAGCAAGACTGGTCTCAATACATGTGTGAAAATTCAGAAGTCCCAATGCTGAAAGTTAGACACTGATGGTACAAAAATAGTGCTCTGGGCCCTAGCCGGGGGCCTGAACGTTTCATGGCCAAGGTAATTTCAGTCTGGATAATTTCATTTGAAGTCGAGGTCAGAATCTTTCCTTCCCAAGGATGGGAGAAGCCACGTGGGAGTTACCCAGTAATAATGCAGGGAAAATATGTGCCCATGTGAAATAACGTCATGGGCTGTTTCTTGCCCTTGGGCGGCAAGTCCTTACCCTTGGAAAAGAGCCAGATGCTCGCATCATGTAAATCAGCGTGATTTTCACTGGCATGCATGAGTGCGTGCTCATCTATGCCACACGAGGATGTAAGATCTTTTTTTCCTCAAGCTCCTTCTAGTTGTGTTTCTTGACATATACTTAGATATCATCTAAGTGCCGACACTGTCAAATATTGTATTGAATATCAAAAGGCTCCTCCATCTCAGATGGCAACTGTGAGACTGAACGAGAGTAGTGTGAAATTGTCCTTAGGCTGTTGAAAGCCCTGTGTGTGGATGCAATTTGTACATGCAGAACAAATACTTATGACCTTTCCTGTACCAACTTCTTATAATTTTGAAAGCTGTGTGATTCAGGAAGTTTAGCACTGTGTTTGGCCAGTATTTAATAACTGAATTATAGATGATCAAGCAAAAGAAACACAAATTTGAGGAAAACCTTTTCACAAATATATGTAAGGTAGCACTAATATGAAAAAAAACCCAACAAAAAACTCAGTAAACTGGGCTGAAAGAGGAAAAACTGCAGATGATAGTTAAAAACACCCGTTCTAAGGATTTATATGTTGCATGTTTTCATGACGTTCACAAAAGAAGTCCATTCATTGGCCACTTCCCTGGGAGTCACCGTTCTGCATGTTCTGTTTAAAATGTTTCCACGTACTCATATCACACTCACCATTTTCAATGTAGTATCACCATGGAGGTGAGTCCTTAATTTTTTAACTGTTCAATTTTTGCATCAGATTAGCTATCCTTAGCTAATTATAAGGGCCCTGTACTACTTTTCTGCACAAGGAACTCCTAATAGGAATGGCTGCTCTGACAGATGGTCATTAATCTGTCAATAATGAGATTTTTCCATTTTATGCTTAGATGTAAGCTCTTTGGGGAAAGGATCAGCTCTTTGCTCTGTATTTGTACAGTGCTTAGCACAGTGGGGTTTTGGTCCACGATGGGGCCCCTTGGTCTCCCTGTCATACGTACCACTCCTATAAATAACCGTGTTTGATGTGGAGTAAGATGAGAGGGGTTCTTTGTGTTGGGAAGATAGTTCTTTAAAACCTAAACAGCCAGCTGAAATGCTGGAATTTTTTCTCCCTGAGGGGACCGAACTTTTCTCCCGGCAGCATACAGCGGGCACAGAGGGACAGGGCAGAGCCCCATGTGCTGTGAGTGTGGCCAGCCCTGTGCGATCACTGCTCCTCAGCAGGCACGGGGAGCCGGGCACCAGCCGGCAGCCCTGGCAGCGGGGTGATTTTCAGGGCCAGGGTGGCATTGGTTGACTCCCTTCCTCAGCACGCCATACCAGCAAAGTTCATAGCATTTACGCAGATTTCTCTGGCTGGCGGACGGCCGCCTGCCTGGGAGGGTGATCGATCGCTCTGCCCGGGCAGCTGTTCCCCCGCGCCCCCGCACGTGTTTCAGTGCTGCCAGCGCAGACCCGCTCCCGCAGCGACATGCTGGAAAGCTGAGAATGGTGTGACCTCCCACAGCCCCAGGAACTTGAAGATGCCTATGAAAAAGCAGCCACACTTAAATGAGGTAGAGCCCTGTTTCTGAGTCCACGAAGACAGGGGCGTTGAAGGGAGCTGGCTGTCATATGCAGAGTTGTGACTTTGGCCCAGCCCGGGAGCACCGTGAGGTTCCAGAGGTTCTGAGAGCTCTCGTTGAAATGGGGAGAGCTGACAGCTGGCGTTAGGAAGCCATTAAGAGCCAGCATTATGTCATGTCTGCGCTACTGCTTCCAGGACAGGTTGCTGTTAGAAAGTAACTTAGAAGTTTAGAAAAGTAAAACCCAAAACAAAAATAAAAAACCACAAAGAAAACCCCCAACAGTTGGGCTCATTTGCAATCACAGAGAAAGATGTATTTGCTTTAAATTGCTCAAAGATTAAAAGCGCTGATAATGGAACAAGTCTTACCTATGGCACTTTCAGTTAACTGAGAAAGGTGCAGCCAGCGATTAAACTGCTGAGAGGGAGGAGAGCACAGATTGCATTTCAAAGGAAAATTCAAGCAATGCACTAACGATTATTAATGTGTGTTATTGTTAAAATAATCATATTTATTATGGTCTAGCCTAGGGAGAACCAGCAAAAATGGAAGCCTTGTTCCGGACACTGTAGGAACACGCACACAGTAGGTGGTCCTCAGCCTGAAAAGCCTGCAGTCTAAATAGCTGTAGATGGAGTGGGTAAAGCACCAGCCCAGTTAAGGAAAGAACGGCGAGAAACACAGTTGGTTTGCATCTGCTGTGCAAGGGCGTGGATGGTATTTGTTGCCCGGTCTTCCTTCCAGTGTTTGCTATAGATATGTGAGGGCTTCTGTATGATCCCGATTTAAAAACAAACAAACATGCAGATGTGAAGAGTAGTTACTGATTTCTTGCTGGTATTGGCTCTCATAGACGTAGTGGAGGCCAAGGATGGGAGACGGGTTAACGTGATTGCCATTGCAGCGTGAGCCACAGGCTTGGTTCCCCACTGCTTTGCCTTAATAACAGAAGAATTTTACACCCACTTGCACAGATATAAACATCACCCATGATTAAAAGCAGCAGTTGTTTAGTTGCCACTTAAGTATTTTTAATTGTGTTCTGCCTATTTTAATCAGCCTACTCTGCTTGGACGCTTTTGTCCATGAATGCTCCCTGTAGTAAAGGGTTACACATATCATCAGTAAGTGATACCAGTTTCCTAGGTGGAATAGTAAGTATAGTGTTTTGAAAAGCAACCAGACAAAACCAAATCCAGCTGGTGTTAGGGCAGTCTTCCCTGTGCATCTGTCCATGCCTGCCATTACAAGCAGCTGGTTTTTCCTTGTCTTACAAATTGATGTTTCTGAGTGTGTATTGCCCGTGTTCTTTCTGTTAAGCAGTCACAATCAGTGACCCCTAATAAAGAATAAATTTGGTGGAAGGTGTTTGGAAAAGCTTGGGCTGGAGGTGTATCCCTGTGACTTTCGGGCTTGTGTACCCTAGGAGAGGTTTGCTAGAACAGCTGTGGTGATGAGCCCTCCACGGGAGACTGCAGGTTGGTCTGGCAAAAAAAAGCATTTGCCACGTCTGTTCTTTAGACAAGATTTATCTGCTGTAGAGCTTTCTTTGCTAGATAGTTATGGCTTCACTAGATCCAATCTTGGGTCCAATTTAGTTATGCAATGCTGAGGTTTCTCCCTCCTCTCCTGCCGTGGCCCCTTCCCCAGCCACAGCTGGGGCTTCACAGCGCTGGCCATGCAAACCTGGAAATCAAGATGATGCATCAGCATGGCACAAAAATTATAATATTTATAAGCAGGGAGCTCCTTGCTCCAGTCTGTGCTCCTGTGGCAGCTCAGTTCCAGCAGGCTGTTTGGGTTGCCTTGTGAGCATGAGGCCAAGTGCACAGCTAGTGTCGGTGCCTAATGCAACCGTACAGAAAAAGTGCAGCAGCGAGGTCTGGTCAGTCCTGTGTGAGGAATGAACACCAGCCACACACGCTCAGAGAGAGCTGTGCCTTAGGAAATCCTGTTCTTCCTTTTGCTTTGGTGATAAGGAGCCGCCTTTACCTGCAGAGGGACATAGGTGTGCTGGCTGCAGCATTGCGCAAGAAAATTAGGAGGATCATCCACCCTCCCCACTTGGTGAGTAGGGGAGGAAAGCCAGCCCTGTAGCTCCTGCTTTCTCCGTTGTGCTGCAATTGCACTATAGATAGCAGAGGCCCCTCATCCTGCCTCTGTCTTCTTTGACTTACAATTCAGCCAGCTCTAATTATTAAAAAATAAACAAGCCTGTAACTGCCTAAGAGCTTTAAATCCCCTAAATGACAGGGAAATAGCCCCTGAACACCACCGAAATAGTCTCTTCTATGTCTGCCTATCCTGGCAGCAGATACAAATCATCATTAGTGGGTCACTCTGACACAGATCCCTTAATGTAAGTGCTACATTACATTAACAAGCAAGTCAACAATAATATTAGCAATAAATGAGAAATTAAATTCCTAGTCATTCATCCCTCTGGGTTTCCCAGTGTGTCTCTTGTGTTTTTCTTGTTTTGATCCTAAGCATTTTGAAACAAGAAGTGTCTTTATTTTGTGTCTTGTGGCGTGATCCCAGCCCATTAAAATGGATGACAGTACTGCTGTTGACTTCAGTTAGCAATTATTGTAGGAAAGAGCACATGGTGTGATTCAGAAATTAATAATAACTATGTACACTGATTTTAGAGGGGATGTAAAATTGAACTTTCCTTCTGAACTGATTTTAATTCAAACTGATTTTTCCAAGTTTTTCTAACAAAACAGATAAAAAGCTAATTTGCATTAAATTGGAATGCTTTTACTTTTCTAGACCAAGACTGGTAGTGGGGGAGTCACCACTGCTAAGCAACAATAAAAGATGATGTTTTATATACACTAAGAAAAATCTAAATGTGAGGGCTCCAAAGCACTCTCCAGTTTTTGGCTGCTAATTTTAATGGAGGATGTGGCCAGACCCTCAAATGGCTCAACATCCAAAATACTTAAATTGTTTTGCCTGTTGATATATGTAGACTGGAACATTGTTTTGTTTGGGGTTTTTTTCAGATTACAGCAATAGCTTAGTTCCAGTATGTGCTGGAAAATTGCTTATTGGACTCTCCTGATCAGAAATCACTGATTATGGGGTATTATCTGTAGTGCTTTTATGATGAAGACTATTAAAGACTGAACTGAAACCACAACCTCATTCCTTTCAGAATTAATGCTCAGAGTAAACCTGTCTTGTTCCTGAAAGGTTAGTCTCCAGTGCACTAATCCCTTGTTTCTGTCTTGCCAAATGTATTCACTGAATTGCACTGGTGGCCTGAGTGTTTCTAATTTTACTGCCCCTACCTCCAAAGTGAATCTGCAGTACCTTGTAGCTACAGCTGGTACAGATTGCATGTAATCAATTATGGAACACTAAATATTGCAACTATAACAAGGCAAGAGAGGGGGAAACTCAATGCTGAGTTCTCTCCTGGTTCATGTCTGTAATTAAAAATGCATAAACCTTCCTGAAAGGGGGAGTGGTGTGGTGCTCAGTCCTCCAGTGGAGGCTGGTGTCAGGTATGCTGGTGGAGACCTCTACCGCTACTGGAGCATAGGCTGGGTACTCCTGCTTTCTGCACCTCCAGGATTTGGCTTGCTGGGAACAAGTGGGCCACGGTTCCCTTTTCACCCTCCTCTGCATACGTCGCGGAGCTCATGAGAATGGTTCTATCCCCCAGCCCCCAGAGACAATTCTGATGGTAGTGTTTAAATAATTGTCATTTGGGATGGCTACTTTTCTTCCTGGATGCGTCTGTGTTCTCATTGATTTGAAATATTATCCCTATTTACAGCTTGATGGTTGTTGGTGTGCTTTCAGAATAAAGCACCTGCAGTGGTGATGCTGTCTGGCTTCCTGGGGTAGGAAGTCTCGATAGTGTCCTTACCACCCCCTGCAGTGCTCTGGAGATGGACTAAAGGCTGTTCAGGCACCACTGAGCACCTTCACCCATTTTCTCTTCTTGTGCCTCTGTGACAGACAGAACAGAATAGCTCGGAGCAACCCCAGGGAATTTAATGTGTGAGGTTACGTAAAGGGAGTGTGGGGGGAAAGAAGCAGGAATTGCTTTTAATTGCCACCAGGTCAGTAAAACTGGATTTGTAGGTGCAAAATGGAACTGTAGAATGGAGTGCCTGGGTCATTAATGAAAACAAGTCACATGTGTACATAAATATTGGGGAGGGGGAATGACTTAGCTGCTGAACTGTGGAGCTAGAAGGAAGCAGATTTTCTTTAAAAAGGATCCAGTGGTAAACCTGGGAAATGCAGGTCCTTCAGTACTATGACTCTGTAGCATGTGAGATGCAAGGGAAGATCAGCTATTTACGTGGACAGTAAGAACGTGCAATTATGTTAGAGGAAATAAAGGTTTTGTAAGGAATATAAACTTCTATTCTTCATGTTACAAACTGGGAATAAGCTGTGGGCCAAGTTATTCTGTCATGGTTTTGAACCTTTTTTGGAACATCTAAAGCTTGTAACTGGCAGAAACAGGATATTAAACTAGGTGAGCTGCTGATTGAGGGATAATAGGAGTTCTTATGTTTCCAGTGGACTACATGATATCAAATGCTAAAAATGTTGCCATGTTCCTCCGCTGTAGAATTTTGGGGATTTTGTTTGGATTTTTTTCTTTCACCAGACTTTCTCTCGGTATAAACTTACTCTTTGTGGCTTCCTTAGATCTACCCACAAGCCTAAATAATATAGAATAAATATTTATAATCTTTGGATATGTAGATTGTAGGTATCATATTTAGTCTCTGCAACCTTTCTCCCAAGGAGCTGTTACCCCCTGTATTTTTCCACAACATATGGACTCAATAATTTTCTTTTCCACAACTCCCAACATTTACGTTTGAGTATCATACCAGTTTTTCAGCTAGTTGAATCCATCTATATGCCATTGCTAAAGTACTGATAACCCTGTGTTTTCTAGGTTTTAGTATTGCTCTTGCAGTAAGATCAGCATAACATTTTCCCTGTAGGTCATAGCTTGTTGACCAGCGTGGAAATTTACGAATTGCTGGAATTGTGATGCCGGTTAATAATAAATTCAAGCAGATGTGAAGTTTTTATTCTTTCAATCAGAATTTTTCCAGTTTATGATCTACAAAGTTAGGCAGGGGTAGTTAGAAGCAATAAAATGGTTATATCCATGGGAATATGTTGACTTTGTCTCTCGTCTAGTGAGTCTGTCTTCATGGGTGATCCTTTGCAACAGCAGCCTCAAGCCTTCCATTATGGACATCTCATGCAATTTATCACTCGGATTTCTAACTTTTTGTTTCAGTACAATTGCTGATCCACTCTGGTCTTGCTTAAATTTACTGACTGTTTCTTACAGCTGCTCCAAGTTTTCAATGAGTCATAAAAATTTGTGCTTAGGTAAGCTACTGTGAGAAAATGGTTAATGTTTGTTAGTATTTGCCCTAAAAACACAGGCACAATCTCTTTCACAGGGTTTTGACCATATTCTTCATACTGTGTCTGGGGGTTCATAGCTAGTTCAGCTATGAACCCCTGTGGTTCTTGGGTTTACCTCCATATTAAGACGCATCCTCACAAGCAAGCGTTAATCTCTTGTGCCTCAGGTCCAAAACAGTGAACCACACTCAAGTGTACACGTGTGAATTTATAGCATGGGAAATGAGCGTCAGATTATGTGTAAGTGGTTTTGAATATATACAGAAAATTCCTGAGCAGTTAGTTGTACCATAGAGGGCAGTTTGAGTCAAACTTGTTTTGTCCCCTTAACTCCCGTTTGGCTGTTTGCTAAAGCACTGAACAGCAGTGTTACTCAGCATGTGGTCTGTGGATGTCTGGATGTCCATAAAACATCAAAAGATCTTGTGAGCGGAGTACACATTTCAAAAACTGAAAAAATCCAGTTCATGCTAATGTTCCCATACTTGCAAGTAAGCAAAAAAATGCAAGGAAATAAAAGTGGCAAGTGATTATTTGATTTTTAGCCTTAGATTTTATTAGGTGATATAAGCGAGAATCTTTGTGGCAGCACTGCACAAAGCGCTTCAGGATTTTTTTTTTGAGAAGTCTGGCTTTTCCTTGGTGCTGCAGGACTGAGAAAATTTGCTGTGTTCTGGAAGCCAGGGCAGCCTTGCATACTCGGTGCACTTTGGTTCCTCCTCTCAGGAAGGAGAACACCAGATCTGGATAAGATTCAAAGTGGGTAACGAGGAGGATTAAAGAATTTCCCTGTGAACAGCTTCAACACAAGCAGTGACTCAGTGGACTGTACCTCTGCAGTCCAGAAGCAGTGACTCATGGGGGATAGGGTTGAAGTCTGTAAAATCCAGTTGCATAGAGAAGGTGAGTGAGTAGCAGCTGCTCACTGCTTCTTCTGCAGCAATTTAAAGTTTAGGTGAGAGGGTCAAAAAAACCCAAAAGGTGATAAACTCTTGATACAAGATCTGGGTCAGCCATGAAACTCTTTGGAAGATACAGTGGAAGCTAAATGCGTATGTAGGGTCAGAAAGCAAATGGAGAAGAGAAAAATCCCATATTATATCCAGAAGCACTCACTGCTTCTGGCTCAGGGCACTTTAGCTGCAAGTTATTTGAATTTGGGAGAACTCTCTTGAGCTGTCCCCACATTCACTCTCCTTTACTCAGGGGTGGGACACTAGCCTTACTGGGCTTTGGCCAGGGGTGCCACCCCAGTCTCATGCATCTGAGACCATACTGCTCTTCAGTGTTTTTTCTTGTACAACCAGTGGTCTCCTTGCTGTTGGGCTCCTGATCGCCCACCTGTTTGTCTTTCCTCAGGATCCTCGTGCATCTTGGAGCTTTTCTCCCAGCCCAGACTTCCTCTGTTACAGATTAGGGAGGGTGATGCTGGGGCACGTTCCCTGTCCTTGGAGGTTGTGCGGTGTTTTAGAGGAAATTCATTTTTTTGTAGAGAAGCACACTGTATAGGCGTCAATAGGGCTCTGGCAGCGTTTGAATTGCTTTGATTTGCCTGCCCTTACGTGTGCCAAAATTTATTTGAAGAGAGGAAAATACTGGTGACTTTATCTGGCACAGCTATCAGGCTATTCTTACCCCTCTGCTGTGCCTTTCGCCTACCCATTACATCTACCTGTTGTCTCTGATTTTCTGTGCTAAGCAAGCTGTTTGAGAAACTGCTTTTAAACAGCCAGGACCATGGAACTGAGACCTCACAGTAACTGCAAATACTGCAAATAATAAATAATGTTATAGCTATGTAATTATAATGCAATACTAATTCCTTTTAAGAGTGCCTTTGTGTCAACCTGAGAGTGTGCTGTGATTAGAGCAGTTAATTCTGCAACTGCTGTGTCATCAAGAGCTTTTAAGATGTTTACAATAAAAGGAAACAGAACTGTGAAACAAACTGGCAATTATTGTATATGCTAATTTTTGCCTTCTATTTACAGTAGACTGACTGCAGTATTGATCTTAGCATTTGCAAACCATTTGTTTTGGGCTCAGTTTTCCTTTTTTTGCCCAGAGTACCCTCAAGACCATGCATATGAATGACGGTATATGCAACCAAAGCAGAATTACACCAGGGGCCTGTGAAGAGAGATGCTGTATGTTGCATGGTCTGATGGCTTGTTACCTAGCTGAAGCACTGAAAATATGATTGTCCTGCAGTACTCTAAGCTTTATTTTTCGTTATACTAGCCACTGCATGGTCAGAGTGAGGAGGTGGTCTCCACCTGAAAGAACTCACTGTTGTAGAAAAGGGAACGGGGTTGATATTACAGAAAAGATAAAGGACTCCAGAAGGGTTTGATGATCCAGAATCGCAGCACAGCAGCCGCCTTCCTGTTCTGAGGGGCTGGTTATTCAGCAGAGATCCTGCAGAGCTGGACTGACACTACAGCCTCCCCAGCTCAGCAGCGGAAGGGGAACGGTGGCAAAGTTATGTTGCTGGAGTGAGTGCCTGAAGAAAGACTTTACTTCAGTCTCTGCTGCTGGTCTGTTAGAGTAAGCACAGCAATTATGGTCTGGAGCAGGACCTCTTAGGAGCTATTTTGGGATTTCACCTATGTTTCTATAAGTGGAAGTTCAGTTTTGCCCCCATAAATTCATGAAGAGGCTTTTGAGAACTGGCCTGCTGCATTTCTGGGGCAAGAAAGGACGATGGTATTGCTGCTTCCTCGAAAGGGTGGCTGCTGCTTAGCAGAGGCTCAGCAAGATAAAACCAGCCTTAGCAAATCAAAGATCTGCAGGGAACATCTCTGCACACACAGTCATAAAATTTGCTGTAATGTGGTGCTTGGAAAACATGCTTGTCTGGTTTATCTTACTTTTCACCTGATGTTGGCTCTCACAGCAGCTGAGAGGTGACAAAATTTCATCTGTCTTGAAAATTAGAATGTGCTTTGCTGTGACTTGCAATTGATCCGATTAGCTAAGTACGTTTAGAGTTTATAATTAAATTTGAAAAGCTGTGTTCTTCAGTGAATGATATTGCACCTATAATTATGGATGGGTTTTTTTTCCCTAGGGATTTAACTTATGCAAAGTTCAGTTTAAGCAAGAAGTCACCTCTTCTGTATAAGCATAAGATCTGTGTGAATCCAAAAGTGATTGGACATATTTATGTGAATAAGTCTAGGAAGACAACTTCATTGCCTTAGACTTAGAATAGATTTCACCAGTTTACTCAGATCTAACATAAAAATATATTTAATATGCTAAGCCAAAATCATGCAGGCTATACACATCTATTCTGCAGAACATCATCAACATGATAGAGCAATTCAACACCTTCATCAGCATCATGGAATAATTTGCAACTTATTTTTTAAAATCTGACACTGTGTTGTGAATAAAATAAGTATTCACTAGCATTTGTATACTGAGTGCCTGTGTTCAGTATATCTGCTCGAACAAAACTATGCAGGGTTCAGAATCAGTTATGCAGGAGCATGAGTAACAACTAATTTCAAAACTACAGAGGCTCCTTTTCTTTCTTTAAGCAGAGTTTAGGATGCACGAGGTTCCGTTTTGCCCTTGCACGCTAGATTTGAATTGTAAATAATCAGGTACATTTTTGTGATTCTTGTAATTAAATGTATAACATAAAATTGGTCACAAAGTGACACACGGCATTTGGCTTGGTAGTGTTATTTAGTTGCAATGGTTTTCCTGGTTCTGGTGTCTTTCCTGGAGTGAAGATCAGTCAGGGTTATTGCGGCCCTCCATTTTCGCTAGTCACAGCACTGCATCCCAGCAAAATACTAACAGGTTGTGGTAAAATGCTGTTCTCCTCTTCACAGCATTATGGGAGAGAAATTCTAGTCGAAAAAAGAATGTACGGAGTTGTGATTCTGCTTTTCAAAGCACATAATTCTGGAAAGAAAAGATGGGTATCTTGTTGAGAATACTTTTTATGTGGCAGAAATATGCTAGTAACACAATGGAAACAACGGGAATCATAATAAATACGGGAAATCATAGATGTGTAGCAACAGACTTGAGAATCTTGCCTTTATTTTCCCTGTAGATGTTATTTGGGGTGTTAACGTGGAGACCTATTTGCTGGTTGTGGTGATGAGGGGAGCTGCCCCTCAGCTCACCTGAGGGGAGAGGGGCGCTCACCTCGTCCTCTTTTGGCGGGAAACCCTGCTTCCTGCCCTCTCTGTCCCCTGGGCTCCTTATTCTGTAAACACCCTACTAAGGTGGTGTAGCAAGGTCAAGGTGGATCATATTGGTGTCAGAGGAGCTGAAAGAAGTCAGTCTGCACGGCTGGTTGACAAGGAGGAATCATTACAGGTGTTCTGACTCATCACAAGAGTTATGGAGTCGTAAAATGGGGGGTGAGGGGAGAGTCAGACTCAGGTATGTTGAAAATCAGCAAACACTACAGACAAATAAAGGACAAGAGCATTGATAGCAGATCAGATTCAGGTTCTTGTATTGAGTATGGCTGACTATGGGTCATTGTTTTTCATTAGCGTAGGGACTGGGGCTTGAGCAAGGAGGTAAGGAAAGGAAAAACACAGGGTCACTTTTTTTGTGAGCAAATTGTCCCCAAGTCCTTTGAATTCGGTGAACTCAAACCCATGTGAAATGAGATGCAACATGTGAATACTTCCTCCTGTGATGTGATCCTCAAACCCTGCCTTTATTCCAGAAAGAATTTGTCTGAATTTAATCATGTGCAAGAATTTGACTGAATTGAATTGTGGCATTGCTGGCAACTTCAGCAGAAGTCACTCGTTTGCGGGGAAGGGACAACCGAAACCCTGAGGTAAAATCCTGTCATGAAGTCCATGGGGACACCTGGCAGATGCTGCTTCTTGTTGGTTTTGTCAGAAAGCTGAGGGCATGACGTTCATGGGCTCGCTAATTTGTTATCATCTTTCTGCTTTGCTCAGTTTATCTAGACAAGACCTGGAAATCAATTTCTACCTTGACCAAAATCGTAGCCCCTGTTTACCTGGTGGAGAACTGCTGGTTCTCCACTAACTTGCATTCGTGGGGACTGTAAGTTGTGTATCTAAAATCTGTGGAATCTGATAAATACTTCAGAGCTGATTCTCCTCAGACAGACCCCACTTTTACACCAGTTTGACTTTGTTGCCCTGTTTGGTGAAATTACTCTGTATTTAAACCAGAAGAACTGATACGAGAAGCTCAGTGACTGTGTGGAAACTTTCTTAGAATTATTTTTCTGCTGTATGGTTTTTCCTAGATATTCAGAACTTTCAATACGTTTTTTCATACAGAAAGTATATATTTTAAATATGTTTTCATATCATGATTTCCAGAGAAAAAATAACATTTTAAATATATCATGAGCCTTTTAGACCTATTTAATATCAAGATTTATACAGCTTGTTCTTAATTAATAGAGAGTTCTGTTATGTTTGAGATCCAAGAGCAGTGTTTGAATTCAAGTTTGCAGAATGGGCTCTGGCATAAAATTTCTCCCTTTCGTCATTAGTGGAATTGATTGATGCCTTTGCTTAGCAGAAATATTGCCACATGAATACAAAGATAGCACATTTCTTACTCTGCTTGAAATGTATGTCATGCCATTTTGCTTTTAAGCATATAGTTCAGAAGAATTGAAATGGTAGAGCCTTTATGTCCATCACCTTGGGCCCAGTACAGCTGAGGTATTCTCCTTATGTTTCTGTGGCAGACAACCCTGCCCTTGCATCGCTGGGAACTTTGATATAGATCCATTGTCAGAGGTTCCCTCCAGCCTGGTGAGTTTTACTGGGTCAGAACCAGAAAGTCTGTGAAATAATACATGCTGTAAAAGAAATCAAATGGAGTTACTGATTGGTATATCAGTTTCAGTCTGAAAAGATTGGTTTTGTTTTCTCTGGTTTCTGACCGACTGCAGTAACTCCAACTCAAAGGTTGTTACAGAGAAAGTTAAAGAATATAAATTCTAGATGGAACAAAACGGCCACTTTTTGAAGATGAAAATCTGTTGCTGTGCATGGGGAGAGGTGGCATTCTGGCAGGTGTGTGAGCTGGTGATGGAGGGTGGACCAGCCCCGCTTCTATACTGTCTTGGTAACTCCATAGATGGTAGAGAAAAATGTTAACAATAGCTGAACTTACAGCTGGTTGGCCATTCTGTTGCCAACATATCCTACTGTTGGACACATAAGTACTGAAATTGTGCATTCTTGGTCCTGCGGCGTCTGGCTGGAACAATTGCGGCACTTGTTCTGTGATGGGCACGGCGTTAGACAGCAGAGTCTTTTAATGCAGTCAGCTGAGCTGTATGTCCGCACTGTTCTCCATGCACTTTATTTTATAGTTGCGCATACAGAAGACGATTGAATCAATTAGCTCCTTGTCTGGCGAGCTGGGCACAGCTTTCCAGAAGAGCTGCAAGGGTGTGTCTGAGAGTGAGACAAGCTGGAGATTTCTCTTGGGCAGTGCGTGGGCTGGTTTCAAGTTACTCCGTATTTTATTGTCTCCTATTTGCTGAACCTTGGTTTCAAATGATTGCGCTGGTGCACTGTGCTTCTTAAAGGTGTAGGTTCTCCCAAGCTCCCCCAGTCCCACACAAGGAAGTGCATGTATGCTGTATCCTCCATAAAGCCAGCTAATGGTTTTCGCCTGAGGGTGCATACAGGATGCCAGAAACACGTTGTTACTGATACACGGTGCACAGACAGAGGGGTTAGGCAAGAAAAAAATATCTATTGGCTGTGTGCGTTGGATTAAAGGGCTTATCTTCCCTGCATTATTCTTCAAAGAATAACTATATCATTACTATAATGAGTTCTTTCTCTTATTTTTCTAATTAATAAGGGCTGATCTAGTAGGAAGTTCTGCGACGTTTTGCATTCCCATAGTTCTATCGTACTTGTCTCACGCTGATAGCGTATCTGCGTGCTTTGGACCCGATGCTCCGTGGTGTGGAGCACCCTCCATATGGTGTTAAATGTACATGGAGAAAAAGATCTTCTTGAGAAATGTTGTGCAAATCAGACAAAGCTGCAGCAAGGTAGACATTGATAGTGGATTAGCTGGGCCAACCCTGAAATAGGGAAATCTGATGATTTTGTTGTTGTTTCATTTGGCTCAGCACCCTGGTTTTCCCATGAAAAGCCTGAGAAAGAGGAAATATCTCCTACTTCATCTGCAGCACCTAATGTAAAGCTTTAAAAGGGTTTGCAGTTTCTTGGCATTCAAGTGCTCTTTATTCTTTTGGCCTGTATCAGTGAAAGCTGCAACTATTATTTAAAAACAGCAGCTAGAGAGGTGTTGCTAATAACTTACTGTAGCAGTGAATTCACAGGTTGACCATATGCTGAGTGAGAGATCATTTCCCTGCTCTGGTGCTGAGAGTGTTCAGAGATCCTTTGGATGAAAGGCACTCCAGTCAGATGAACCATTTTTTCAATACTGTAATTATTGTTATCTGCACAATTAAAGAACAGCCAAAAAAACCCATTTAAAACAGTATTTCTGTCCCTGGCAATTATGGAACAGGAGCTTCACCTACCTCTTCACTTGTCTGTGCCCACGAGTTGAAGTCCAAACACTGAAGACGATACAAAGAATTCCTACACCAGCCAAACATACAAAGAAATGTATTAATGTTTGAAGCATAGGTGCTTCTTTTAAGCAGATGTGTTTCAAAACTGTGTTTTGTAGTTTTTCTTCTTTTTAGTTAACACATCAGGGCTTTCTTTTTGTTTTCCTAATAAAAATTGCCTTAGTTCTATAACATGAAAAATGGCTCAAGGTTTTGGTCTGTTTGAAATAATGGGCTTAAAGAGTTGGGTGTGCGTCATGGAAATAGCTTTTCCTGTCATCACCTGTTTTTTCCCAGGTACAATAGTGTTGCTTGCCAGTTTTCTGCTTCCAAGTCCCAGAGATTTGGCTGTGCCCTAAGGTGTCATTGTAAGGGTATGTTTCTCTAACTCAATTTTAAGTGTATTATCCAAACCCTGATTGTCAGGTTAGCTGGAGACTTGTTTTTGTAAAACAATAATAAGGGTGCATTTGATACCTTTGTGTTAAAACTAAAGGATATGAAGCCAGTGCTTTAGGTCCTCCTATAGGCATCTTTAAACCCAGCAGTTATAAGTGCAATCAATTGGTAAGGTCACTTTTTTTCTTTCTTATTTAATTGGTAAAGGATCACTTAATGTTCCTAAGGTTCTTCCATAAAACAGAATAAATGTGAAGTTGTACCAAAGATGTCAAGCTCCATTCCTGGTGAACTTCCCTAAAGCGATCAAGGTTTCTTATGCTTCTTGCACTAATCATTAATAACTATGCTGTTGTCACAGCTCGAAAACTTTCCTATTGACACTTCAATCATTTTTAAAGATCTTGAATGTGTGGCATGTATTAAAGTAACCTTTTGCACTCTATTAAAATTTAAGAACTGCTAGACTTTTAGTGAATGCCCAAGCAACTGGATCATGAAAGCATTACCTTGTGCCAAGGGCATGATGCAGAGCGCTGATTCCTTTTTAACAAATAATAAGAAGTTTGACTTTTC
The DNA here is from genome assembly GCF_023634155.1 of Falco peregrinus. NCBI lineage: Eukaryota > Metazoa > Chordata > Aves > Falconiformes > Falconidae > Falco > Falco peregrinus. Next base: position 11,157,378 of record NC_073729.1, read on the forward strand.
ATTTACACATTCTGCCAATTGCTAACAAGTTTCCATCTTGTTCAAACACTGGATTGATCCTAAGAAATTGAAAATATTGATTTAACCCTCTGCCTGATTTGTGCTGTGGGCACCTGCTAGTACAGTCTTAGCACATTACAATTGCTTGGCCGTAATTCCTCAGGGGACCACTAATAACTACCACATTTGTCTTTTCATCTTCTGAAATTATGCTAGCAGTTGTCCAAGTCAATTGTGATTCATTTGATACTGCTCTCCTTCAAGACATATTGCAACCAAATAGACTTGCTCACCAGTAATATATCTGATGACATAGTTAGTTCTAGTTAATTGACAGAATGATTCAGGCTTTTATGGATGGCATTAATTGGTCCCTGGTGTCCATGCAATAATTGACCAGACAGTGTAGGCTACATTAGCTTCTCATCCAGTCAGAACAGTGGTAAGATGAGGTAAATGTGGTACAAATGATAAAATGGCTATATTTTAAATCAAACATTTATAAACTATAGAAGTGGGAGATTGTGGCATCAAGAGGGTCTGAATAATGGGAATACATAAATGTCCACATTCAAGGGTTGTATTTTCTTTTTTTTTTTATTCCCACCCAATTAACTCATGTGGTAAGTCACATTTAGATGCCTTAATGGACTGTGTTTGTATCATCGTTTAATGTGTAAAGCAAAGTAGATGGAAGGGCTGCTTGTGGTGTTTCAGCTTCTGTGTGTTTATATGGTACAATTTTAACTGGTGTTAAGTGTTAAAAGGAAGTCAAAGGTGGGGACAGTTCATTGCGTTTACAGCAGGTCCTTATTTTATTTTATTTTATTTTATATTTATTCTATTTTATGTTATTTCATTTTCCCCTCATATAAAAAGAGATGACCTGTGGAAGTATTTTGGCATATTCTGTGTGTGCAAGAAATGCAGAGTCTGTGCTTAAATAAAAAGTGCGATTTGTTAGAAAAAGTGAGATAAACAAGATAAATTATGTCAATACGTAAGTTGCCGCAGCCATTCTTGAAGAGGAATCATCCAGTGATTTATCACCTCCTACTTTTCTTGCTCTGTTTGGTGTAAGAAAACCAGAAAAGTAAGCAAGGAGTGTGTGTGGCTATTAAACTCTCAAGTTTAGAGGAATGTAACTGAGAAGAGTCATAGAATATCTTGGATTGGAAGGGACCCATAAGGATCATCGAGTCCAGCTCCCTACTTCTCACAGGACTACCTAAAACTAAACTAGATGAGTCGAACTAAATAACAGTACTGGTACCACAGGGTTTTTGAGTTTGGGCTGGGTCAGGGACATTTGTGTTGCAAGCCTATTGCATGGTTTATGGTGTGCCTATGACCTGGTGTTCTGTCATAGGTATAGGTTTTTAGGTCATACAGAAAGAAAATATTAAATATATATCTATTGGGGGGGAAAACGGTGGGAGGTTCCTCCTCTCAGTATATTTTCTAGTGCGTTGCCTAATTTAGTTTTTAGTGCCTTAACATGGGACATTCTTTGGAGCCTGTTCTAGATCTGGAAGGTATTTTCTCACTTAATATTTAAACTTCGCTATGTTAAGATCATCCCTCTGTGTATATTCTCACATACCAAGTCAAAAGAAATCTCTTTCTGCTTCTCTCGTGTCTTTATGCAGCTCATGTGTCTTCCTCCATGCTGCAGACTGCAGTGCTCTTGCTTGTGCCCACAAAGCAGCCCCTGGCCCCCTGTCCTGGTCTCCCCATCTCCGTTTATCAACCCCTTTCACTCGCACCTGCAGTGCATGCATCCTGCTGTGCATTCCCCCCGTGAGTGCCGTGCAGTGCTGGAGCTGACCCACAAATCTCTCCACATACAATACCCACTGCCCTCTGGATTACAGCCTTCTGAAGCACGCGAGAAGCCCTTTTACCGTATTTGTAGGAAATGAGTATGTCAATAACAGGTAGGTTGAGCTGCTTTGGGAATAGTCTCTACCCATAACACAGAGATTGCTGTATTAATAGAGAATGCCAGCCATCATCAGCTTTGATCACTTTATTCACTTGTTACACCCCTTTTCACTACTCTATCCCTTTTGCTTAGATCTTTCTAAATTGCAGAGTTGTCACAACATAGATCATGCATTCCTCCAGCGTCTAGCTCTTAGAGGGTACTGCCAAGAACAAACAATAAAAACGGTTGTTGCCCTGCTTTAATTTTTATGAATTGTTGAATGTCCTGAGCTCCCACTGATTTCAGTCTGCTAGTGGGAATTGAGGGCATTCAGAGATTGCTGGGAGACTTGGCCTTTACACCATGTACATGCTGATTGCAATGTCTCCACTTTGTTGTAAGTTCCTCACAAATCAATCTTTCCAATCTACTAGTAATTTACTGCTCTCCCAGATGCCTTCAGCGTGCTGGTATGTTTTTTTGGAACTGAAACCTGCATTTGTGTTGCAGGTTGAGTGGCATGATAAAGGGAAAATGGGAAAATCTTGACCAAAGAAAGTCTTCTGGCAATGTGTCCACTTGTTGTGAAATGGGTCCGTTTCTCTGTTCTTACAGACTGAACTACATTCGGATGAGACTCTCCTAGACAAAGCGGCATAGTTTCTTTGCTCCTGAAAAAAGTGTGAGGTGTTTATATTTGAGGCTTGTTCCTACATGGCTCAGTAGGTATTTCTGCCTTGCTGGATGTAAGCGTGTACCATCCTTTGGTTTAGTGTACTCTTCTTGGGGATACAAGAGGTGTTATATTTCCATAGGTCACTTTAAGATTGTGATCCTTCAAAATACCAATTTTGTGAAAATAGATATTATTTCTGGATAAAGAACCCTGCCGACTGGTTAGGTCAAATTTAATGTAATCTGTTATTGGATGTATTGGATTTTAGGTTGAAGAAAGGAATGTTGAACTTTTGGGCCAATTATTTCTACAGAGCCCAGTACTGAATGATAGATGGTTTTACTTCCCACATTTTAGGAAAAAGGAAAGACATTACATGAAAGAAAAGAGAATTTTTCTAGTGCGTTTTATTTTATGACAGCAATTAAAATACGCTGTATTTAATTTAAAACCAAGCTTTTCATTATATACACACCTTAAGATGCCACTGACATGAAGGTTCAGTGAAACCTTTCAAATTCCAACGAACACGACTGACCTTAAGGGGTCTTAAGCACAGGGATTAAGTTTGCCTAATTTATATAATTTGCTCTAGTTTTAAGCTTCTCAAATTAGAATAAATTATAACAGTTAATGTAACTTAGTGCAGTTTACTCATTCCTAAAGCCAAATAAACATTTATTTAACATTATAAGGTCAACAGTTTTACTGTCTCAATCTCTTCATCCATAAACCTTTTGGCATTGTAAAATATTAATAACTTCTACTTAATCCTAAACTATTTTAAACCCATGTTTAGTAAGAGATTTGTGTTGAGTAAGTGAACCATCAGCTATACAAAAGACCAGATGCAGGAACTGAGATTGAATTTGTTACTTTTGCCCACTGATGTCTCCAGCATAAAGAGCTTTATCCCAGTTTTCTGTTACCATCTCTGCTCAAGCACAGCCATGAAACTACAAGTTTAGAAGAGAAAAATCTTTTTGAAGAGGAAAGCCACCTGGTCCGGTTTGGTCTCTGTTGTTCTTTTCCTGTGCTCTTTAGTGCTTGCTACAAGGATAGAGGATCTAGATGGCTCACATGAGTTTTCTTCGCCCACAGTTTGCAATCATGTTTAAATGTCCGGAGCAGCTGAGCTTTACATGCAGATTTGAATACAACAGTGAAACAGGACTCTCTCTCGAACCTTTTGTTCCCGGCTCCAAAGGAGCCCACAAATGTCTGCCTGTCAGTTCTCCCCAGTCACTTCTGCAAATCCTTTGCTCAATGTTAACTGAATTGGAGAGGTGATGCTCTTTAGGAAACGTCTTTTGAAGCTTCTTGAAAACTGGAAGGTGGGTAGATGGGAGAGAGATCCTATGAATGCCTTGCTGGGGAAGGGCGGAACATAGCCCTTTGGAGGTGAGGCAGCAGGATCCATGCAAAACCTTGGTGTCGGCACCCAGAGCCATAGGAAACCAGGCCTTCTTGGTTCTGCTGCCCGCAGAAGTACTTGTTCAGACCTACTTGTTGGCAGCAACACAAGGACAACTTTAATTTAAGTGATAACGCCGGCAGGGTGGACTGTAGGCAGAGTAACAATTGGCAGCTCTTCAGCAAAGGCAGGGACAAAGAAAAGGCGTTTTCAAGTGAGAGACCTTGATCCTGTCACCACACGATCCTGTGCCTCCCCTGTGCAGCATGGGTATGTACACCACCAAGCGCCTGCCTGGTAGACGTACATGAGTCTGACTGCATGCTCTCTTGTACAAACACCTGAATATTTACACCTCTCTCTTGACAGGCAGGGAGGAGCCTTTGGGGGTCTTGCTTGGGAAGGAACAGAAATAAGATGGACTGAGATCTGATTTCTGTGGAGATTCACTTTCTCAGATGCGCAAGTCAAAGTATTTCCAGTGTTCAGAGAATCAACAAATAATTCAGCCATAAAAGTTTGTGAATCAATTTTGAGAGCTGCTGAGGCTGTTCAGCTCATATTCACCCTTGAAAGACCTTACTTATGCACATAGAAATGTCTGACATCTTCACTTTTCTTTTATCTGGAGAATAAAAGAGAGCCTTTCGGCCAGGTAAGAACAGGAGAAGCTGCAAACAAAAGCCTGCCATAATGGCAGATGTTACAATAGAAAATAAGTACTAGGATGGAAAGATCTGATTTACTGAATTTTAAAAACTTTTGTAAATTGGCTTACATTTTAATTGAAGTCTGTAATTAATCTAGTGGAAATGAAAAGATGAAGGAGAAGCCAGAGTGATCGTTTTAAAAGCACTGTAATGACACTTTTGTTTTCAATGTATTAACTTGGGTTTTTAACAATACTGGAGTATCAAGCACTGACAGGTGCAGTCGGCACTCTGGATGAGTTTATGTAGCCAGAAGTGAGGACTGTGAAGACTCAGGGGGTTCAGCTTCAATCGTGATGCTACGGCAAGGTAATGATTTTTCCCTGTATAGATTTGAAGAGGGGTTTGTCTATAATTGCTTGTCTTAAGTTTATGGCAATAATTGCATCGGCTGTTTTCTGTTTCGTCAAACATGCACGTTCTGCACTTGAGTCTTCAGCTATTTGCAGCAGTTGCTGTGGCACAGATTCAATTATCTTCTGAAGTATTAATGTGAAGCATGAGAGTTTCTGAGGAACTATTTTTGTTACTTAGATCTAAGTTTCTTTTAGAAAATGCTATAGCATAACGGCAAGCCAAGTGTCTGATGTGATTAAGAAAACAGTTTCAGGGATTTGCTTTAGTGCTTCTAAGAGTGTCCTTTTGATATCTGAGGCTTACATTGTATATACTGTCTTTGGGAGTACCATAAGAAAGATTTGAATACAAGGAAACAGTTTTTGAGATAATGAACAAAAGCTTATGAGATAAAACTGGCATACAATCATTTAGGCTGGCGTTGGCACGATGCTGTCCTCAGCCTTCCTTCTGCTAAGCGTACCTCAGAAATGGATGCCACTCTGTGCCTGTGGCCCTGTAGAAGTGGGGAAGATCTCCAGCTGGACTGAGGGGTGCTGAGTCCCTGTTTCCTTAACCGACTTTGTTTCATTCTGGATTTTGAGCAAAACTTGTTTTTCTTGCTCCCATTCAGGATCTTGTTGCTGGTGTGCTTCCAGAAGGGACAGCCCTGCTTTAGACTCAAAATCTCCCATTTAGTTTTTAGCCTCAGCAAAAGATTCAACTCAGCATCATTTAACAAAACACCTGCTTTGAGGTGGCGGCTTTCACTGTAAATAAAAAAAATAAATCAGTGGGGACTGTACAGCATCAGCCTTCTGATAGTTCATCTCTATCTTCTTTTCAGCACCATTGTGTTGAACGTTTGCATAAATTCTGTGTTTCCTTTTTTTGAAACAAATCCGGTTGGGAACAAAAGTTCACCCATAATATTTTCTAGCTTTTAATTCTACTATTCTCCTAGAGTCAGAACGGTCAATAGTTGCAAGGCATTCTTTTGCACCCGTTCCCACCTGAAAGCCTCATGCCTGAGCGTACAGCAATCCCAGACAGCCACAGAGAGATTGTTCCTACTTCAGGCTTGCAGAAGCTGTCCTGGAGGGGATCTTTGCCTTTGAATGTCCTTTTGGCACTGGGTTGCCATCTCTGTGAACACACTGCTAGATGTGAGGGTGGTCTCCTGCGCAGGAGGCTGTCCCTGCTGCTCACTGGTGTCTGTACAGCAGGACAGGTCCCTCAGCTGTCTGCTGGTGCAGCAGCCTGTATTTACAGGTACAGGTGCGACTTGAACATGTTCTTCTTTTTATCTCCCGCGTTCTTTTAAATCTCACAGCTGTCCTGAGAAATGTCATGGCAGCAATTCTTCCACTCCTTTGACTTTCTACAAGCAAAATGTTTCTGTTTGGGAGAGCCAGGTTTTCTCACTGACAGGGTGCAATGTGCAATAGGGATGCAGCCCCAAGTATTACTATCGATATCAGCATGATCGGTATTAGGCCCCTGAGGATGGCTGCAGTACAGTCTCCCTTAAAAAGAGAGGAAAAGAAAAAACCCAGATCTCTTTAAGTCCAGGCAAGGGGGCCACACATGTTTTAATGACAGATACATTTTAAAGCTTGCTTGCGTTTGGGTGATAATGTACTTTAGTATAGCAGGGGAAATGAGAAACTTCACACATGGCATCTGGAAATCCTTGTGGCTCACTACCCTCCTTGACAGCAATAATGTTGCTATAAATTTCCCCCAACAGAAAACACATAACTGCATCAGCCATACCAGAAACAACCTTTCATTTTCTTTTAAATGAATGTGTTGTTTTAAATCTCAGCTTTTTAATAGCTTCATATAAACATTTGTGAGTCTCTGAGGTAAGTAAGTATATTTTTACTTCTTGTTCTTATGTCATAGAATCATAGAGTCATTTAAGTTGGAAAAGATCCTTAAGAACCTCGAGTCCAACCGTTAACCTAATACTACCAAGGCCACCAGTTCTTACGGAAAATCAGCCTATGGCTCAATTCACTGTCTGGAGGGGTGAGTGCTGATGTACTCATATACATCTCACAAAAGATGAAAGGGATGTTACTCTTGCAAGCACTCTTGATAAGTCTCTGCAGCACCAATTTAATCTCTTCCTGCACATATTATAGCTGTGCCTGATGTCAGGTGGAATTTCTGTGGCTGATCCAATGACCATTTCTTCATGTCTTTTAATAGGAAAAACCTGGAGTGTGCCAAAATGTTGATACTGGTGTGATTGCCAGGTTCAGGATGGATTTGCCAGTTGCCTCAGTGAAAATGCCTTCATGACCAATACATATACTGTAAAATGATTAAAATATAGTGGAGTGCTTGGAGGTTTGTAAAGCTAAGAAATATGGTGCCAGGTGGACTTGGCAGAAGTTTAGGTACAGTAGAGTGCTCTATGCGCTGCTTGTGTTTTAGCAAAGCATGGGATGACTATTCCCGTGCTTGCATAGGCAGAAATTTGTGCATTAGGAACGGGGATGCCGGTCGCATTGCCACTGATCTGAAATACCCTTTTGCCAAGGGACTTACCTGAATTCATATCAGCGTCAGAAGGTTGAAACCAACTGTACAGTATTTAATACTTTAAAACCCTTTTTCATTTGGCGGTCTTAGCTGCACACTAGTGAAGCTCAAGACCACTCTCTCACGCAATACTGCAGTTCTCCATGTGTCAAGATGCATCCACCTGGCCACTGGCCAAGTCAGAAGTAAGATGCAGGAGTCTTGTTCAGGGCTTTGCCCATTAGGAAGTGATGCCTGCAAAATAGCCTTCCTGTGGTGTGTTACAGCCTGTGCATTCATGAGGTTGGAGTCTGTATGGTATGGGCTGGGTAGACGGGCAGTGATCTTTAAAGCTGAACCATTATGGGATGGAGGGTTATCCTGGAAACAACTGAGGAAGGGGAAGGATTGGTATTACTTGTCCTTATGGTTTAAGAAGAGAGGAGGGGGAGTGGGGTGGGGAGGCGGGGGAGAGAGGGCATTGAGAGAAGGGAGAGAAAACTTCATGAAGAGCCATCATTCAAAAGAAAAACTAAATCCTTTTATGCACCGGAGACTACAGATTACCAGATCAGCAAGTTAGACTAAACAGATGATAAAGTCACATTTGCAAACTGAGAGCTTGGTAGTGGTAGAAATCACTAAGTGACTTTAATAAATATTGAGTGCAGTTCCAGATCTGTGTGTATTTAAACTTTCCTTCTTTGCTGCATGAGGCTGCCATGCTCACAGCTCCTGCCTGTGCACCCGTCATGGGTCTAGTGATGTTAGCTGTGAAGGACTGCTCTGGGACATGTCCCCCATGTCCTTGTCCTAACGCCAGCCGTGGGCCAGCAGCCCCCAGCAAGGCATGTTGGAGCTGAGAAGCAAAGTCTTTCTGCTCCTTGTGAAATGTCCGTGCTGCTGTCAGAATTAGAAGCCACTGGCAGCTGAGGCTGTTCAGTATGATAGCTGTGCTGGCATGGACATGGGTAGAGGGGAGGCGTATCGGTTAGAAAGTGGGATTGTTGAGCTTTCACGCACCTTTTTCACGATGATTTAGAGAGAGCTAACCTATATAACAGGCAAAAACTGTGAAGAGAGTATAGGGACTGAACAAGGAAACTCGGCAGAGCTGCAGCTGGAAGCCCAGTTTCTTCTGCCAGTCCAACGTCAACAGTACTCAGCTAGAAAACTACCTGACTGTAAAGTTTCTCTCCTACTGCATCAGGCCTAAAGAAAGTGGGGTTAAGAATTACGCGTAAAACTGTGTCTGCGCTTCATTACTCATCCAAAACAAAGAAAAGGTTTCCAAATGTATGCTTTTTGGATAAATGCTAAGTAAAGGCATGAGCTGGGAAGCAAAAGCAATGATTTACTATAGAAACAACTAAGTGGTAAGAAGTTTACAAATAACTGTAATTTTCTTGGGGTTCTCTGGCATGTCCTACCCCTTAAAAATTATTTTTAAAAAAGCCCTCTCGACATCCAAAACAATCATTTTAAGTAAAATAATTTATAACAAAAACTAGAAATGTTAGGACTCATGCATTTGGCAGATACACAAAGCAAACTCTTATGATTCTCCAAGGTAATCCTGCAGATTTTGAAAGGCGCATGTGGGTGTTTTCAATGACAATGAAATCAGCAACACAGTATTTACATGCTTGGGATGTACTGTAGACTGCTAGAGTCACTAGAGGCCATGGAGCCTGGGACGAGGGGCAGGAAGAGTCAGGTAGGCATTTTTCACTCTGATGAATAAGTAGGTTACGGGGAACGCTTCCAAATTTAAACAAAATACATTATGGTGCGGTATTCTTTGATTACTCAGCTCTTCATTGCTGTCTCTTGTAGGTAAAATTCAAAATAAGCAGTGGTATCTTCTGTTCTTGAGCAGCCTGTTGTGTTCTCATACCCGAGTTCAGGCTGATATTAGGTTTCTTTTTCTCCACTTGGACTGGTGTCATTGGAATCCTTGAGATGTGCAGGTGTATTGTTCTCCTCCACCTTCGCTTGAGCATCAGTGACCCAGATGGGATCAGCAGGAAGGCAGGAATGGGTGACTGATCTGGACAGGTTCATATCACATCTGGAAGCATGGACAGGTCTTTCTTTAGACTAAAAAAAAAAAAAAAAAGTGTTAAAGGAGTCCCAATTTTAAGCATGTTTTGAGACTGGGTTTGCAAGAAATTACTTACTCTGTAGCTCAAGTATGTTGTGGGTCTCTCTTGTGGGTTCATAATTGGAGCAAAATATTTATTGTACTGTAGCTAGAACGACAATGTTAGCTATAAAATCTCCACAAAATGTTACTTCATGCTTGTGAAATAACTTGGAAACCAAGGTTAGTGTTGGATGTATCCCAAGCTCTTTCATATGCCGGTCAAATGTTTCTCCACTTGGCCCATCTGCTGTCAGAAGCTGTCATCTAACACAAACTGGGTCTAAATGCCCTGGACATAATGCAAATTTAAATACCTCTTTGCACCTGCTGTGAAAATAAAGCATCTTAACTGCATGGAACGCAGACACCAAATAATTCATAAGCTAAATAAACAGGTTTTGCAAAGAGCTGCATGAAATGCCAGTGCAGGGTCTGTGGAGCTGAAAATGAAGGCAGCTTTCAGGGTCCTCCCTCGCCTGCAGATGAATGCCCCCTCCCCGGGAGCCGTATGGTGGGACCGCAGCCCTGACCGTGGGCTCTGGCATTGACGTGTTTCAGACAGCCTCTGGATCTGGCCAGATCCCCCAGCACTGAGCAAGAGAAGTGACCTGCTCTCTTAAAATCTCATTACAGCTAATGCTGAGTTGAGAAATCATGTCACAGCTTTTCCCGTTTGTAATGTCATCAGTGGCAGAAGTTTACCTCCTTAGTGCCTCAGCTTTGCTTTCTGTTAATGCTGCTATAGGGCATAGTGGAATATATCACCCGTCTGACCACAGCGCACCGTTAAAATGGGTGAGGAGTTCAGGAACGTATTTGGCAGTACACAAAAGTGTTTTTTTTTAAAAAAATGTATGGACTTTATGTTTGCAGATTGGATTTGTGTGTGCCTTGCAAAGAAGGGGACCTCTGTTAATTTTACAACTTTTGTTTGACAGACAATCTTGGTTGCTGTCTGTAAGAGTGAGGGGAGATGGCCCATGGATGTTTCCGCAGTTTCTCTATCTGTTTGCCTACTTGGGTACACTGACTTGTTCATATAGCTTTCTTTCAAATCTATAATGTGTAAACAATATAATGCTATTCTGTAAGGCAAGTCTTTCATGATGTTACTTTGTGCAGCCATTTCCGAGTCTTTTAAGTACCATCATCGTGTGCAACGTGAATCTAGCCAAAAGAAACATGCAGTATTTCAAGCATCTGTCTCTAACAGTTCTTGAGTCACAAGCTCGTGCTCAGAACCTCAGCGAAGCATCGATACACAATTTAAAGTAATTTTTTGGTCTTTTTTATCATCTCTCTGAACTCAAAACACTTTTTTGGGTATATGCAGCTTAGAAACATGTAAGCGTTAAGATACACATACAGTTTGAGGTGATTAGAAGATTGTAGTTGTGTAATGCTTTAATATTAAACATGGGGGAAAAAAGATACTGTTGTAGTGATAGTTAAAATGGATTTCTTGAAGAATAAACAACAGAAAGCAAACCAGCATCCAAAATTTCTCCTCTGCAAATGAGCGTTACTTAAACAATCATAATTCCTTTAAAAATGAACTTCATTTTGCCTAAGAGAACAAACAGAACTGAAGCCACCTACTGAGAAATTCTATTTTGCTAATTTTTATCTATTCTAATGCAAATCGTTGTTTTAATCCCCTTAACTCATCCATCATGCATGACAGGTCAGCCAGCCCATTGTCTGTGTATTTGAAGGATTCCTGTCCAAATCAGACTTTCTGTCAGTAGCACTGGGCAGGAGTCTTCTCCTTTCTGATCTGCTCATGTCACTGAAAAATTGCAGCTACCTTGGAAAATAACACAGCAATTACATATGTACATGAAAGTCGCATGGGGTTTTCACAAAATATGTTACTAGGAGTTCCTATCATAGCAGGGGCAAAAAAAAAAAGGATGTCAGATTAAGGACATCTAGGTTTTTGTATAATCTACTAAACATCTGTAGCTGATCCAGAGAAATGGCAAAGGTCAAGTTTGAGGATTTTTTTTTTTCCTATGGGGATTTCTTTGTATATTCTGAAGCCTAAAAATTGCTGTTTGTTTTGAAATGCATTTTTGGTTACAGTAAAATACAGTTTAGAGTAAGCAGAAAATAATATAATTACAAGAGAGCAAAAAAAAACCCATGTATTTTTGTAATATTTCAATTTTAATTAAATGGGGTTTAGAGTAAGTCATAAAACCTTCTTTTGTTGAGACAACTGACACAAAATACTAATTAATGAATATTCAGAGACATCTCTGGATCTCTCCTCTTTGAAATATGTTCTGTCTGTGTTTTTAAAAACTCAAAAGAAGAAAATTAATAAACACGGCTTATGTGGAATATTTCCCAGTATTAAGACCTGCCAAACAGAATCCAATGCATTGCTTTAGTGTCAATGAAGACTTTTGAACCAGATGTGTCTATGGGTCTTTTTCATTCTTTTCTTTAAAACTGAAGCCAGGATAAAAACCAAAAGGTTAAGACTTGATACGAGGAGAATATCTTTCCATGCTACTATTAGGTCATTTCCCTTTTGCTGTATAAATCAAATTGTGCTATTGCTTCAATCTGGGATTATTTTATTGTTGGTGGTTTTAATGCAATACACGAAAAAATTTCTTTTCTTTGGAAGTATCATTGTGATATAACTTCAATGAGTCATTGTAATTGTTTGCTCATTAGCATCCGTAGGGATTATTTCAGTTATTTTGTTTCTTGAATCTTTTCCCTGTCTTCTTGGGCAACCCAGTTACCGTACACTTTTCAGGCAGTTCATTTGTGTATAATAATACTTAAGTGGCTTATTGTAATCTTGTGTGTGCGTGTGTGTGTCTGCATACACACACCCCACTCGGGCAGCCCCTATAACCCATTTTAGGAACGCTGCGGTCTTTGTCTCCTCCCGGTCCTGCCCTGGGATGGCTGCTTTTGTGCATGGTCCCTACGTAGAGCCAGAGCCAGAGCTTTGGCTTTTGAAGGACTCGGTGCAGAGTTGAGTAACAAGCTCCAGCAGGTTTAAGACTCTCGGTTATTTTTTTTGCCCGCCCCCCCCCCCCCTCCCATTGCCTGGAGAACTGTGGGGACCTGCCCATGTCCTTGGCTGCTGGCAACCCCAGCACCCAGACAAGTGCCGGTGCAGAGAGATGGAGGTCCTGTGCTTGATGCAGGTTTGAGGCTGATTATTTTCGCTACAAAGCGAGTGAAAAATAGCTCCCATTCTCTTTCACAGGGCTGGAAGAGTTACCTCCTGCTTTACATGCCCATTATTAGAGGGTGCCTCAACTGAGAGGTCCCACAGATCTGCAGATTTGGGCTAGGGAATAGTAAATTCCCTAGGTAGGGTCTCCCATCTGTACTTTAAGGCATTGCATATACTGCTGCTTTAAAGACGAAAAAAAGAAAAAGAAAAAAAAATGTGGAGGGGGATCAAGGGAGCGTTTGCATTGGCTCACTTGGCAATTAAAAATACGTAAGTGAAAGAATTGCCACGAACTTGCCCAAAGGGCTATAATAAGTAACATCCTGTATAACTAGTACATAAAGTGTGCTCTATTGTTTTGAATGAAATGATTGTGTTTGTTTTTAGGGTTGTTGGTTGGGGTTTTTTTTTTCAGAATTGTAACAGTTGGAATACAAATAGTCTCATGTTTTTCTAATTGCGGTAAACATATTTTAAAAATCGCTGTTTGATCAACTGTAAATATTACCAGTTCAGAGGTTAAATGCTGTTGTTGAAGTCATTCAGGGAAATCCAGCAGAAGTGTAAATACGGCAGAAAAAGCTAAACAATATGGCAAAGGAATATTTGCTGACTTAAGAGTGCAGGATCAACACCAATATTTTTCCAGTGATGCTAAACCTCTTGTAACTGCTAAATTGGATTTGTAGTTGAATGAAGTATCAGCTGCTGTTGGACAAGCCCATAAAGGCCGGACGGCTGGCCTTTTGTAGGCAGGGCTTAGAGGACGATTGATATGTTTTAGCACTTTTGGGATTATTGTGATTAGGAGGAAGCCATTCTGAATGATAGAGAAAAGGGTGTAAAAAACACAGTCCACAGCTGGTAAGCAGCATGTGTTTGCTATAAGGAGAGGTCACAACTAGTTGATCCTGCTGGTTCTGGCATTGATTGACAGCCAAGAAAACTTGATATTATGAAGCAGAGCCTTCTTTTTTCTCCCTCCCTGCCCTTTTTTTTTTTTCCTTAAAGAAATGATGCTTCTGTTGTGTAAAGCCAAAGTATTTTCAAAATCTGGAACACTCACTGGTTGCAAGCTAAATGTCCAGAGACACAGCTGCAAATCTGGAGTTGTTAAAATATCAGCTAGAAATGAGTATTCAACCCATATTTGTGAGAACGGTAAATAGGAGTTACAGAATTAGCTCTGATGCTTCTGTGTTTGCCTTTTTCATATGTGTTAGTCTGAACTAAAACCCTGTTTGCCATATAGTAGCAAATTTATGCTAAGTATGTGGAAATTTCAAGTTTGCTGAACTTGATAACTGTTATGCCTCTGGTATATCTGCGATACTTCGCAAGGAATAATAGATGTAAAAAAATATTTTACCATCCAGAAAACAGTTTTATCATCTTAATTTCTGTTAAGCACCTGCCCCAGAAAACATGTAGGCTATTTCATCTGATCTCCGCTACCCACTTGGAAACATAGTACCTTTTTTTTTTCTTTCTTTCTTTTTTTTTTTTTTTTTTCTTGTGAGCAGCCATCCGAAAGCTCGCAAATGCATATTTAAATAGTTGGATCTCTGACTCTTTTTAGTGGGGCCGTACCTCTTTCAAAATTTGAGTTTAGCATACCACACAGGAAAGAACACAAGCTTGCCAACTCCCGCTGAGCGTTTTTTCAAGCCTCTGAAAAGAATGAATTATTCAGCAGTAAGCATGCTTACAGCTGGCCATTTGGGAGCTTTGATGTGCGAATCAGGCGGTTGCATGAATGCCCTTATTGTCATGTTATGTGTACACAGTGTGTGAATTATTGAAAATAGTGAGGCCTGAGCCTCATCTGGTAGAGATTACAGTGCAGGCATGCTGGGTGAAGGTCTGTAATTGAAAATCCCCAGATGCTGTTTATTTGGCCTATGTCACGTGGCCTTCTGCAGAAAGCTTGTCTGAACAAAATGCTGCCTGCCTGGGAAGCGCCGCCCAGCCCCCTCCGAAGCCCTCGCAAAACCCAGTGTGCGGACGACTTAAACACCTGCCCATAATATTTTTAAAAGCTTAAATTAGATTTGCCTATAACGTTTAAATAGAGGATGCCTTACTTAGGGGTTTAAACTGCTTAGCCAGTTGTTGACTTGCAGAGCTCTTTTATCTACAAGAGGCTTTTTGTTAGCCAATTTAGCTTTAAAGCGTCTTCAGAAAGCGGCACTGGCAAATTTTAGGTAAGCTCTCCCAAAGCCAGATATTCTGCCGGCGAAACGGAGCAGAAAAGCAACGAGGCTGGGCACCGCAGCACGTGGCAGGGCAGCTCTTTCTCCATGGGCTACCAGCCTGGCCGCCCAATGTCCCTGTGGCCACCTTCTGATGGAGGAAAGCCTTCAAACCAGCCTGTCCCTGCTGATGATGTCCATGCACGGACCCCTGCCATGTCGGGTGGTATCAGGATCTGGCCCACGCTCAGCAGCCAGACAAAGGGCTCGGTGCTGCTTGCAGAGGCTGTCCCAGGAGGACGCTTGCCTGAGGAGCCGTGAGCTGGGCAGCAGGCTCCTCATCGAGCAAAACCCTGGTAACTCTCCAGATTTGACCCCTGGGCACAAGCGCATCACTTTTGAGATCATCAGGCTGCATAGCAGCTTGGAGGAGAGGTGACCAGAAATAGAGGTTACCAAAACCAGCTGAAAAGCTTTGCCATGGTGAAAATACGGCCATGAGTGTGACTTAGGAGATGAAATGTTTGTGCAGGTCTGTCCCCAGACTTTGCACTCAGGATGTGAAGTGGCTGTTTTGAGCCACAGTCTCACAGAATTTGGAGAACTTCATAGTATGTCCTTATCTGAAAAGAACAGGCCATTTGGTCATTTCTTGAATTGTTTTGCTGAGTATGAAAACTTTTTAAAATTAGCTGTTCATTTTCAAATTGCTAACCCACTTGATTTCCCACACTTGCCTATTTTTATCACATTCGGATGGTGCCAGTTACTGGGAGGGAGAAGGTTTAATTTGTGTCATTAATGTTCTAAATAAAGATGCCTGCCTGCCTTGTGGCCGGCAGCTCTGCAGGGATGTGATGCACCGGCTTGCTGCCCTATTGCTGGCGGGAACTGGCTTTGAGCAGTGATGCCTGTGGCCGGGACTGGGGAAAGGGACACAGCATGGCTGGGGGCATGTCAGCTGCTCACGTAGGTCCTGGTACAGCCTGTGGTGACCCCTGTACAGAGGTGGTGATGCTGATTTTGGGCAATAAAGGGGTTGCCAGTTACACCCTCCTCACCCAGGGGGTGATTTTCACCATTGGGGGCCTTGCCCATGCTGGGTGAGTGGGGCCGAACCCCCCCTCAGCACCAAGGGTGGCACCTGGGAGCCTCACGGAGACCTTTGTGGGGGCTGATGCTTGGCTGCTTTAGGCTGGTTTTGAAATCACGTTAGTGGGGGAGGCTTCCCTGCACAAGGGCCCTCTGTTAGAGCAACAACTGCCTCCCACAGGGAGAGGCGGGTGGGAGCCTCCCCACTTTGCAGCTGCTTCTACTTATTTTGAACAAGAAGAGCAGAAATGTCAGTCCTCCATGCTGCCTGTGAGGTGTCTGGGATCGCCGCACGCTCCCTGGTTTGGGGTGCTGCTCCTCAGGGATGGGGCAATACTTGGGAAGGTGGAGGGAGCCCATGCCTGCTGGCAGGAATGGGGCTGCCCTGGGGGCCACGGTGAGGCTTTGGCACCCCGCAAAGCCTCGCAGGTTTTCTAGCATCTGCGCTGTTTTCTAGCTGAACCTCCTTTATACTTTCTGCCATGGCTAAAAAAGATGTTCTGTTGTGTAAAATGCCTCTTCCTCAGAGGAAGTCCAGGGAGAATTATAGTTTGCAATTGTACTGACAGTACAGAAGGGCATGACAGATAAAGCCTGAATTTAAAAGGGGAAAAAAAAAAAACCCAAACCACAAGAAGAAGCCTAAATAAAATGTTGGTTGTGGTCCTTTCCTGATCCTTTCAAGATCCTTGGAAAATATTTCTGTGCTATGAAGATGTTTTATCTGATCGGGCACCTCCCCACACCTCTTTTTTATACCTGAACTAAAGCATTCAGAGGAGGAGACTGTCACAGCAGATGACAAGAAGAAGGAGCTGAACATTTACAGTTCATAAACCTGACCTCTTCTCAACTGCCAGGCAATTTCCTAGTTATATATGACAGGGAGAGAGAGGGAAGGCGTGTATGGAAAGTATTTCCACAGCTGAGCTCTTCTTAGAGAAAAACAGTTCTATTTATTAATGAGTATTTTTCACCCTAAGTTTTCTAATGGCCAATTAAAGAAGTTCCTTGAGCTTTCTTTGGTTTCAGAGTCTTCTCATTCCCAAGAACAGGAAAGGGTGTTTTTAGGATTATTAAGCCTTCCTTAGTTTAAAAATCCTCTCTGGGCCTTAGCTGACCAGGAGATAAGATCTTCGCTGTTAATATCTGTCAGAGTTGGTAAAGAAGAGTCACCAGTGTTTGGTAGATAACATAATGGCTGTAAACTTTTAGTTGGGGATGTCTATCTGTATATGTCAGGCAGTGCTTGTATTTGTGTTTGTGGCTTTTTGATAGTCCAAAAAAGAATTTATGACTTTTCTCAGATCATTTTGCCTGGGCAGAAGGTATTTAGTGAGCCTCATGACGCTACAGTATCTCCTGCTCTGGCTAAATCTGATGCATATTTATTTGCTGTGTGGAAGATATGGCTGTAAGGAAAACCTAAGGCTGTTTCCTCAGACACTTTGCATGCTTCCTTGTAGAGTTCTTCCTCCATCTAAGTTAAGCAAATTATTTCACCCTGTTGACTCTTCTCAAGCTAGGCTCCTGTTAGACTTCACCTTAAGGGGAAGCGACCACTTTACAAAAACACAGTCTTGTTAGTCATAACCCTGCTGTGCTAAGGTGGTGGCTAGAGAAACCCCTCCTTGGTTCAGGCCACTTCGTTGAGGGACTGGGGCTCAACTGGAGGCAGCACTTGACTGGTATTTTGAATAATACAGTCTAGACTTTCAGTACTTGGTGTTTTTTATGAAGCTGCTTTTCCTGTCAAGTGGCTGCCTGGGAATCTGAGCTTTCCTTTAAAAATAAGTTTTTAATGCTCTTGCCTGGGAAGAAAACCGTGAAACTGTGAGAAGGTTTAACTCTTCCTTCCTCAGCTACGGCTGAGGGCTGCGCAGGACTGCACTAACGGGCAAGGGGTGGCTGTGCTGTAACTCGTGCAGTGACCATGTATCTGAAGCATCTTCAGTACAGGCTGAGGGACCAGAGATGACAACACATCCTTTAAGCCCCCTTTTAGAGTCGCTGACCTTGCAGAATTGCCAGTTGCTGATAAGGACAATCTGACAACGCTTTTTGCACCAAAAAAACTAGTCTGTGTGCTTAATGTATGCACGTACCTGAAGATGTGCAAAGAAGGTAGTTTCTGGAAGGGGGGCATTCCCCAATTAAATGAAAATGTGCGTTTAGAGATATGGAAGTGTTTATACCACCTATCTTACTGGTGATTGCAGGAATGCGGTGATTTCTGAAACTCACCAGATTGCAGGGGGCTGCTCTTGCAGGCTACCGACCCTTTGGGCTCTCTGTTGCAGGCGGTGAAGTGCTTCTTCCTGGTTTTCTTTTAATTTTTGTGCACCTCTTTGCTGTCTGCTAGCCTAGTACTCACTAAAGGGACACTTCAGAGGTATAAGAAGTACCAAGCAAGAAGGTTTTTGAAAACTCTTGTCCAAAGCACGTTTAGTAGGATGTGCCATCGCTGTATACCTTTTCTGCTCCCTTCTCATTGCCATGGCCTCAGGCTCTTGACCTCTGTCAGTTTGTTTTCCCAAACCATATGATATTTTTCCATTGTATAACTTTTCCATCTAATATTAACGAAGAGTAGAGCAGCTTCGTTTCGGTCCATGCCCAGCACCTGCAAGTGAATTTGCAGTTCTGTCACTGTGAGGTAGCTGCTGTTACAGCACAAGGACATAGGGGAAGAGCACCAGTATGAAAACTTATTCTCCAAATTTGAAGTGAACTGTTCACTTCAGGAAGAACATGAGAAAAAACATGAGAACAGAGAGATACAGAGATCAAGCGTTCCTTAGTTTCACCCCATGAACACAAAGGCTCCTGTTCACTGCAAATGGCAGGTACCTTGTGGGCACGACAGGCTGCAGAACTTCTGTCCAGCCAAAAGACAGTGGCTTTGCATGAAATTAGTTAACTAAACTGCTCCTCTGTTTGCATATGGAAATCCCTCATTTGTGTGCAGGAAGTGCTGCTTGTCTGTGCAACTGTTTGCTCACGCAAAATTTACCTCTTGGAAGTTTGTCCTGAAGAGACCTGCTGAAGAGTTACAAACCTCTTGTCACCATTACAGTGGTGCATTGCAGGAAACCTGGCACACAGTCCGGACCAAAACAAAAAAGGAAACAAAGCTCTACTCTGAAGCATGTTGATATTTCATATTCTAGTACCCATTTAGCAAACAAACCACGGAAGAGACAGAAACCATGAGGCATTTGATACAAAGGGTGTAAAATAAGGCTCAGAGGGAGAGACAGAAATAAGAAGGAAAATGAAGGTCTAGTTTGACTAATTGTCTTCAGTCTTCCAGTCAACTAAATGCCCTTCAGATATAGGCAGGCTACTTTGAAACTTCCCTGTCTCTACCCCACAACATCAAACTGAAAGAGTTTGAGCCTGGTTGATATAATAACTTTCTGCATTCCCCAGCTATGTACTCATCCACTTTAAAATAACTTTGTGGGTGACAAGTTATGTTCTTAACCTCCCCATTTTCAGCTTGCTGCTAAATAATTTTTCTCATTTTCTACACATGGGCTGCTTATCCCCTGTGCTGAATGCAAATAACTCCATAACTTAGGACTTGTTGAACAAGTGTATTTAAGTTCTTACAACTTGTGGAGAAGTAACATAGTAAGCAGTGAAAATAAACAGGGCACCACATAAAACTGTGTTATCTTCTGTGTCAGCAATATTTAGGAAGGAAATTATTTGGAAAGAAAACGTTAGTTTGTATTAGGTAGCATAATGTGTGACTGAAGAAGAGTCAAATAGCCATTTTAGAAACTTGGAAATACTATAAATTTCTGAGAGAAACAGAGCTGTGAATAACAAACCACCATGTTGATTGGCTCCGCTGCAGCAGGAACGTAGGCACCGCAGGGTGACAACTCTGGTGCGTTGAATTAAGGGTGTGATTGACAACCTGCTGAACGGTCAGTCCAGGAGGCAGAGTGCTTCCTGGCAGGGAGGATGGATTTTGCTGTCCTCCTTGTAGCATGAAAACTTGGGGAAAAGCTGATGCAAAACTGTGACATCTGGGTGATTGGTGCTTTGGTTTGGGTGGCACATGACCTTCTCAAGAGCAGCTGCTCCTCCCAGCAGGTCTCTAGGTGGGTTGAGGGGCAAACATCACCCAGCACAGTCGGAAGCAAAACCAGAGGAGCCTGGACCTTGTGTCAGCCCCCAATATGGGGGATTCTCCAGTTAGAGATCATCCTGGGCACCACTGCTGGCCAAGGTGTGCCTCTGCCTGCAAACAGATGCAGGACTTTGGTGGGAAGATGCTGAACCGCATAGCCCTCTGTGTATTTCGCGTAGCACATAAAATGTCTGTTAAGGAGAGGGAAGAGAAATGCTGATGAACAAGAAGAAATAGTGATAAATATTTTGCAAAGGGGAGTAGGTGTAAGAAAACATAAGCCTCATCTGCATGGAGCTCATGTGTTTAAGTATGGTATTTTAATGGTGTTTATGGATGTGATGCTGCTTGTCCCTTATCATGAATTTTTCTTTGTTTCAGGTAGGAATGAATTGATAGCCAGATACATCAAACTTAGAACAGGGAAGACACGGACCAGGAAGCAGGTAAAATAACCCAGTGGGGAAGTATGCATGTCAGTGAATGACAAAACATAGCATTTTTGGCTGCAGTGGCTGTCTGTGCTTGAGCTCTGATGAGATGATATATTGACTTCACTCTTCAGATTAAATACATGCTGTTTAGAAAATATTTTAAACTCCAGGTTTTTATGTTGTGCATCATTTCAGTTGCGGTTTGAGGATGCATTTTTTTATTAACCTATGTGTACATGAAGCCATTATCCCCTGTATTCGGGGAAAAAAAATTCAGAAGTTGAAGCAGAACCATAAAACATTGTGCCTTATTTCTCTATCAGGACAGTTACAGAATATAATTATTTTGAGATGGTGGATAATGGAACTTCTAAAAGTCCAGACCATTTGCCTATGTAACATAGGTTATGAACCTTGGATATGAGCAGTAAATAAATAAAAACAATCTAGCAGGACTGATTATAATCACAGCTTCAGCTCATGGGCAGTACTTGCTACAGGATGAAAAAAATAATTAAAAGATTTCCCGAAGAGCCTTTAGGCTCCGGGTCTGTGACCACAGTAAGATTTCATTCATCAAAAGAGTCAGAATAAACATCCAACCAGTCTTAAGTCTTTTTCAGATGATTATCACATAACCACTAACTTATCTCATATGACTAAATCCTTTAATGTATAGTATCCACGGTGATCAGCAGCCTCATAGAAGGCACATGCTCTGTGTAGTTTATGCAGTGGTTACTAAACCTTTGCACTGTTTCAAAATGCTTCGCAAATCGCAGAGTCCCCTTGCTTTCTCTAACACCAAGTGCGAGATTCCCCTTCTCCCCACCCACGTGCGTGACAGAGGGGGAGGCAGAGGCTCATACACTTGCATGCTAGGCGTGTTTCGTAGCGCAGGGTAAGGTGATGCTCAGTCAGCACACAAAGATGGCCTGCTGCCAGCACTTGGGTTTAAAGCACTTTGAACTGGGTGATTTATTTTTTTTTTTTCCCTGGGTGGTGTCCTTTGTCAGTTAGGAAGAAAATGTATGTACGAGGGATGAAAAAAGACACGAGACGGAGAAAAGCCACAGTGCGTGGAGAAGGAGCAAACAAAAGATGGGCAAAGAAATCTAAAACAAAAGTCCAAGTCCCAAGTTCTGCCCTGCTATGCCCACGCAAGCTCCAAGAGTCAGGGGATATGCTGGGATCTTAAAGTTGCATCAGGAGTCAAAATGCAGACCTTGGGGCTAGATCCTTGGCTAGCATGTGCTGACAGAGCTGCAGTGAAACCAAGAAGGCTGTGATGGCTGACATATGGCCATGTTCTGCCTCTGTACTTGTACATCCCTCTATAGTGATTCATAAATCACTTTAGATTCAGTGTTCAGAAAAGTTTGATTTGCGTTACTTTTGAGTTTCAACTGAGCAATTAAACGTTACGATTATGCTTCTTGTATAACCTTTAACAGTACTAATATCCCACTGAAAGCAAAACAAATGAACACGTGTGAAAACTTGGTCTACGTGTTTGACTACAAAATTGCTTAGTAAGCAATAGTGTAACTAAATTACTGCAAACTGGTTCCTGAGTGGCTTCCTGGACAAGTCTCTGAAGGTGGCCTTCAGGGGCTGTGCACATTTATGTATTACTGTTTGCTTCCCTACTAAAAATACAGGCTTTTTGGTACTGTCGTCATGGAGTAGTCCTATAGAGGCAGGAAATCCAGCTTTGTTTCTCCTTTTCATTTGCTTTGTTCTTTCCCAGACAGGAATTGTAACTAACTTAGGAAAAATGTGCAACACCTGATACAGTATGCCCTGGGTCAAACAAGCGTGAGATATTTCACTGTAGTGGTTTTTACCAGCGTTGCAAGTTTTAAACCTTCTCACAGAGGGCTGTAGGATGCTGAGCACTACCGAGTGATGCTGGGCAGCATCATTAAATCCTCATCATCAATAGCATGGATTTCAGTACATGCCTGAACAAACAGGAATGTGAATGTGGGCCCAGGCCCTTTACTGCACAGGCAACAATTTCAGACCAGTAACTGGTCTGGTGTGGGACTGGGTTTACACATCTTACTAAAATATAATGACGATGAGCCAAACCTGGACATCAGTCATGCTGATGTCAAGTTACCGGTCCCCACTTACATCAGTGCTTTGTGGACTGGATGCTGAGATTGTCGAGGAAGCCAGCACAGGTTCAGGGACCTATGTTGTGCCAGTATTTTATCATTCGTGCCAGAATTTAAAGCGTTTCAGTGAGGTCAAAATGCAGCCTCAGGCTCCTCAGCAGAGCTGCAGAACACAATAAATAATGGATAAAACTTATCAGTGCCAAGCTATGTCTCGAGCCTAGTGGCAAATGGTCCGAGTGGGCGTCTGCATCCCTGGCAAATGGGGTAGAAATCCTGCTGGCTCCCCGCACAAGAGCGCAGGGCCTGGCCATGGATGGGATCAGTACCAAAGCACATGGGCTGCGTCCAACTGCGAACTCTGTCTTCTATCTTATAGCTGAATGCACAACCTGGTGGGTTACACTTTTTTTTTTTTTTTCTTTTTTTTCCCCCCCTTAATCAAGTCACTGCAGTGATGACCTGTATTGTTAAGCTAAGAGCTTGGTATCTGGCTGGGAATGTGGTATCTTTAACAGCAGAGCTTACTGAAGATGCAAATAACTTCCTCCCCTCAGAAAAGTTATGTTTTTAAAAAAAAAAATTAGACATTTTAAATTTGATTTGCTTTTTGTTTTTCTTTTGTTTGTTTGTTGTTTTTTTTTCCCTATAAACCTGAACAATGTAGGTCTCTAGTCACATACAGGTCTTAGCAAGAAAGAAAGTTCGAGAAATTCAAGCCGCCATTAAGGTACGTTTGGCTTGCCCAGTTGTAGGGGGCTTTTCATCTCCATGGTTACAGGCTTTTCCTTTGTTTCCTCCCTTCCCCTACCCTGCAGGTGTCTAGTCACATTCAGGTTCTTGCCAGAAGGAAATCTCGTGATTTTCATTCCAAGCTGAAGGTATGCGCTTTTCTGCTTTTGGGCTTGTGGTTGCTATGCCTGTCCCTTCCTCCTCCCCGCGGTGATGGGCGAGCGCCTGGTGCTGCCGTGCCTGTAACCTCGTTTTCCTGCATGTGGTAGCTGTCTGCGTCTCTTTGTGTTTAATCTCTAGTTTCTGCACTAGCATCCACATTAAAAACGTTGTTTTAACACTGTCCAAATGCAAAGTGAACTACTCTTTGTAACAGCTCAGCACCTAAACCTGATTTTTAACCCGTTAGCCTTTTTTTTTTTTTTTTTTTTTTAATATTTAAGTGCTAGAAGTGTATTTAAATACACAGGGGTTTTATGCACTTGTGTAGACGCTTTTTCTTTTTTGCTTTTTCTAGAGGGGTAATTGGGGTAATTGTTTTCCATTCCCAAATGTTTTTTGTCTGTGCTTTTGAAATGCTATCAAGAATACTTAAAATACATTGTTTATTCCAAGTGCCAGAGAGCACAGCTTATTAAGATTTCTCTAACTATATAAGGTGTTTCTAGAGTACAATCTAGCATCACCTCAAGTTACGTACTATTTACAAGATTCCCTGAAATTTCATTTTTTTAAGTAAAATATTGACTTTTAATCTTTGGAGAGCCTCAGTCAGAGTCCTGTTCAGGGAATATTAAGTATGTTTGCTTAATCTGATGTGATGAATTGTATATGTCCCCATTTTCCCTGCTTTCCATAAAATATATTCTAAGGCTAAAAAGAAACTCTTGGAAATGCTTAATAGGGGTTTCTTGGATTGCTTGTTTTTTTCAAGTTTTCCAGTGGAGATCTTGGGACCCTTTTTTTTGTGTTTTTTTCACATTACTTAAAAGTGGAAGAGGGGGGTTGGCAGTTTTTGCAGTTGATTTTTTCTTTTTAATAAAAAGTGAAGGAACTTGTAAATCTTTTACTTCCCTCCTTTTTTTCTTTTTGTCGATCCCCCCCCCGCCGCCCCCCCCCCCACCACCAGATGAGAACAAATCATGTTTTTGTTCTAGCTGAAAAGCAAAATGTTTCAGAAAGTAATTTCACAATACTAGGGGGTGAGCACTGCAGATGCTTACCACAATCCTGAAACTGCAGCGTAAGAATAACAGCCTGGCTTTGTAACAGGCCCCCTTGACAGAAGCACTGGGTTTTTCGTCCACAGTGGGCAGCATGCTGGCAAGCTTGTATGGCTGTTGGTGGCTGGCTTTTTAGCTGCACTGGCTGAGCAGTTGGGGTTCATAAAGAACAACTAAGACAACTTAAACGTACTGCTTTTTAACCGAGGGTGCAATAATACAGAGATATGTAGCATTTTAAGCTTAAAATGTCAATCCTTGATGCCTAAAATTAAGTACTTAAATAGGTGGCCTTACTTTCAGAGGCGCTTGGCACCAGCGGTTCCCAGGGAGTTTTGCAGGGGGCTGGTGAGCATTCAGGGCTACAAGAATCAGGAAGCCCACTTAGATACCAAAATACAGGCCTAGGAGCCTAACAAAAATATTGGATTTACTGTTCTAAAATATTTCCCTTTCTGAATGTCCAAAATAGTTTAAAATATGAGGACACTTATAAAGCAAAACATATTTTTAAGTACTGCACCTGCTGTCTGGTTTTTATTAAAGCCTTCCAAAGAAGGCAGAAGCTAGCTAAACCCTTATAATATTTGAGACCTCTAGTCTAGATGCTGTTTGCAGTAAATAGAATTCTCCGTTTCAAGGAGTTGCCTGAAGAAGGGAAGATCTGTTAGGGCAACAAAATATTTTGTAAGGGCTTCAGACCTTGCTGCCCCTTCCCACCTCTCAGGGGGCTGCAGCTCCCCCAGCGCTGAGTAGAAAGTGGGGGAGCTGCCATTTCAGTGCAAGGAATTAATTGCTTCAGGAAGTCCCCCACCTCCATGTTCCCAACATTCTGCAGGGGCATTTGCTTCAACTCTCTATGACTACGTGGCGAGGACAGGGTGCACAGTGGTGACGAAGATGTGCTGGCCCCTGGCCTTGCTGCCCTCCAGGTGTCACTGTCAGCAAAAGCTGCCCTAGCCCTTCCCCAGCGGGTCTTGCTGGCCAGTGGGTCCCAGGCTGCTCCTCCAGCCCCTCTCCTGGGCACTCATGCTGCCCCAGGATTTAGCTCCCCAGGAGCCCTGGCACAGCTCTGGTGACTCCTGCATGGGCCCCAGCCTGAGGAGTACCCAGAAAGGGCAGAGGAGCCAGGCTCTCCCCATCTCCCTCCTCTTTTTCTTGCCATTTTTGGTCTCAGTGAACTAGGTGCCATGGCACAGCATCTGCCCTCTTGCACAAGCCCCTTCCAGGGAAGTGGCAGCCTCCCACAGACCCCTTTTTCCCTGCAAGGAAGAGATGAAACTTTGATTGAAGAAGGTGCTGTAAGGAAGATGCCTTTATGAGAAAGAGAGCCCTCCTTGTTTCTCCAGGGAGCTGCAATTACCCTCTGGAAGCAGGACAAGATGCCAGTTTTGGATCTCAGATAAAACCTCTTTCCTCCAGACGAGTCAGTAGTGCTACCGCCCATTTTGATTTCTGTGTTGAACCACCTGTATGGTCCAGTGTCCTTTGAAAACTGCCTGAGAAGGACATCACTGATGTGAAAGGAAGACAAGATTCTACATTTTGGCATCTAGAAGTGCTCATTGTTTCGACGGGGGCCATTCTGCCAGCAGCCTGGACCACCCCATCAACCCCCTCAGGAAGATGATGGACTCTCATTCTCCTGGAGCAAGTGCTGCCTGCGTTTGCTGGTGAAGGGGTGACCAAGAAGAAAATGGCCAAGGGAAGCACTGCTGCTGACCTGGGCCGATCTTGCCCTTTTAACAATGAGCAGCCATCTGCAATTACCCTGTTCAACCTGTGATTGGTGGCATCTAGGGGAGCAGTCACTACTTAAAAGAACCACATGCATCTGATGTCAAGTTTCCCACCTACAGCATGAGGGAAAAGCACTCTGTGGACTGATGCAGAGGTCCTTCATGCCAGTCCGTAGCTATGAGCTCAGTCAGCTCTGACCCGAGGCCATCTCTGTCTCCCATGTTTCTTCCTCTTTGCCACCAGACATCCTCTTTGAGCACCTCCCATGCATGCATGAGGCAGAGTGTTGCAGAGATACTGGTCGTTCCCTGTGTGCCAGTGCTGCTTTAGCTGAAATAAGTCACGGGCAGGCTCTTGAGGATTGCAGGGGCATGGGACAGAGGCTCTTTCCCCTAGCTGACACCCATTGCTAACAGTTTTCTTCATAATTTCCTATCAGTCTTTCAGGATGTGGCCAATCTGTCCTGTTGACCTCAGTTGCTGGTCTCTTGCTTTGATGAAGGAAGGGTATAACAAATAACTCTTGTTCCCCAAGTACCTGCTGAGTTTATTTTATACTGAGACATGTTTCTGTCTCACCTTGGTCTGAATCCTGCTTATGGTGAGGAGAGGACTCAGCCGAATCCTTCTGTGTTTATCTTCTGCAAAAATCAAAATGGATGGAAGGGTTTCAGAGCTATCTGCACCCACAGCATTGGATGGAGTATTATTGAAGCTTACATAGTAGATTGAAACCTCACCTGTGTGCCATAAAGTCTGCTTAGTCCAGCAAAGTCCCTTTGCTTTGATGATAAGTGCCTACAGTCACTCTGGATGGATGGATACTTAGCCTGCAAGAAAAAGAAGTTTTGAGTGTAAATGCTGTTGCTGCATTTCACCACCCGTAGAGAATGTGTGGTGGTTTAACCCCAGCCACGCAGCCGCCCGCTCACTCCCCCCTCATCAAGAGGGATGGGGAGGAGAATCAGAAAGGAGTGTAAAACTGGAGGATTCAGACAAGAACAATTTAATAGGTAAAGCAAAAGCCACGCATGCAAGCAAAGCAAAACAAGGAATTCCTTCACCACTCCCCACGGGCAGGCAGGTGTTCAGCCATCCCCAGGACAGCAGGGCTCCATCACGCATAATGGTTACTTGGGAAGACAAACGCCATAATGCCAAATGTGTCCCGCCCTTCCTTCTTCTTCCCCTAGTCTATATACTTAGCATGGCGTCCCATGGTATGGAATACACCTGCCCTGGCTGTGTCCCCTCCCAATGTCCCGTGCCCCTCCAGCCCCCTCACTGGCAGGGCCCAAGGAACCGAAAAGTCCTTGATTCAGTATAAACATCACCCAACAACAACCAAAAACATCAGTGTCCTATCAACCTTGTTCTTATACCAAATCCAAAACAGCACTGCACCAGCTATTAAGAAGAAAATTAACTCTATCCCAGCTGAAACTAGGACGGTATGGCGCTTGAGCCTTTCCAGGGTTGTTGTGCATTTTAATTCTTTTTACAGCAGGAAAATACTCCTATGTTAGACATGTTAATCATGATTTCTTGAGGTAATTAAAATCTTCCTGAAGTTAGAGACATTTCTTCTCATGAAAATGGAAAAAGTGATTGAGATAAAGCTGTCCTTGGAGACAGATCTGAAAGGCAGCTCCTCTTCATGACATCTCCTCTCATGCGGGGGCTGGAGGAGGCAAAGCAGAATTTTTAAGACTAATGTTGTATTTCTGTGTCGAATACACCAGCCCATAGTGTTACGCTGCAGCATTTCCCACCTTTGCACTGATAGGTTACCCAAGTCACCTCTGTCCATTCAGGGGAAAAGTTGGATTTGAAGATGTGCATAAAATAGAGAGTAAAGGTCTTCACAGCAGGATATACATCTGTCTTAGACTTTCATTTCACATATTTTTTCATAGTGCAAGATTAATTAGACAGAAACAAAAAGAAACATTAAAATGCCTATAGTTCACATGTATTACATGTTTTAAAATCCATTATTCTACATACCGCATTGAAGGATAAAAAGAAAATATTGTTGTCAATTATAAAATGCTAAAGATAGCTCTATACTTTTTAAATGAACAATGATAAAAGCCTTGAAAAATTCCCTTTGATGTGAATGGAGTCTTCAGCATTTTGAAATACAATAAGATGAATTAATTGCTACTCATTAGGCAGCAAGTTGGGACAGCTTTGAATGCGCATTCTCTTCTTGGCATTAGCTATTGCCTGGCTGAAATAGCCAGCTTTTGTATTTACTCCTGTCTTCTCTAATAATAAGCAAATTGGAGATCAGGGCTAGAAACACTGAAGTGCTCTCTATCTTTTGTCCAGAACAATTGTATATTGTCATGATTTGTTTATCTTTTTTGAGCTA
This sequence comes from Falco peregrinus, assembly GCF_023634155.1. NCBI lineage: Eukaryota > Metazoa > Chordata > Aves > Falconiformes > Falconidae > Falco > Falco peregrinus. The sequence goes on from NC_073729.1 coordinate 11,186,381, forward strand.
CAGCTAATTATTGCAAAGGTTATTTGAATCAATGCAAGATCTGAGCAGAAATAACATCTGCAAAATTGCTTATTAGGAATCTATTTTATGTTAGTGTTACTGTAATACCCATTTTGTGAGCAAATTGTTGTTTCTTCTCATGTCTTTTTTTTTTCCCTTACAAGAAAAGTTTTGTATTTTAAATATTGGTACGGGTTTTAAGTCTTCTTGAGTTAATACTGTGTTCTGTTGTGCTTACTTTTCCTCATACTGTCTTGATTTTTTTCCCAGAGTCATAGATAACATGGTATTCAAAGCCCCATTTATCATTCTACATTCTAGGCTAACAGTTTTTATTTTTTGCTGTAGAACTCGTTTGAACTGATTGATTGAATTATTCTTCTGTTTATGTTGGATTAAAAGAAAGTCAAGCACATATCCTTCTGTGCTTGTCATGTAGAACTCTTGTTTCATGTGGGGCTTTTATGGATATTAAGATTCATAATTGGATGATACTGGGGAATTGTTATTATCTAATTTAACTATGTATTTTGCATTCCAAAAATAATGGGTGAAAAGTAAACCTCAAGGGCCTGATTCATTAAAAGTTACGTAGTCTCCTTGGATTAGATTCTTAGCACTTACACCTTCCAAAACCAAAGTGTTAGCAACTGCAGCCAGAAGCAGTCAGCTAAAACAGGAGGCAGATCCTGATCTCCATTACAGTGACGATATTTTAGGGGTTTAGTGGAACTAGACCAGATTTTCACTGTACTGTAAATTCACGTTGGTAACAGTCGCTACTAATTACGTACCACAGCAGAGAGGACTTTTATATGGGGAGGGGAAGGCAGCGATCTAAGAGTGCAGTCTGTTACTTAGTACAGTGTCATTCCTGGGCAACAGCAGTCCCATCAGAGCTCATAAATTAAGTAGGGTCAAGCCAGGTCAGGGCCAGCTGGGACTATCCAAGGAATACCTTAAGCTCTGGCAGGATTTAATGATTCGGTAGGAGATACTGTCCCTCCAAGCCTCTGCTGAACCTCAGCATGGGACTCTGCAGCACGCTGGCCCAAACTTTTATTTTACATACGTCAGTGTAAACCTCATTGACCCGAAAGGATTTATTCCGGCTTTACACAGCAGCACAAGTGAGAGCAAAAGCAAAGCCCTTCTGTCTCAGACAAGATAGGAAATCAAAGTCTTAACTATTTGAGGTCATTAAAAATCCCACAATGTTCCTGTTTAGAGTAGGGGTGTTAACCCATTTGTCCTGGCCAAATTCCAACCTGGGTGATTACCGTAATCTGCCTGTTTAAATTACCCCTGCCGTTTTAATTGGATATATTACTTCTCTTGCTGCCTAAACTGTGATGTAATACTATTGTGTGTTATTAATCAGTTACCAAGTTTCATCCCAGAAGCAACCACAGTGCAATGATAGGAAGAAAGAGTTATTCCCTCCTTGTTACGAGTGCTCTCCATTACGGCATAAACCCCCCCTAACATATACTTGTTTGTTTAAGTGGCAGACAAGCTAATATTTCAGTTTAAATAAACAGCTTTAAAATGTGGATTTCCTATTTGTTTTTGAAGATTATGAAGTGTGCCTGATTATACAAGCATAGGCCACCACATTGCAGCTCTCCAAAACATTCCTGGAGCTGAAGGTACCCTTTTGCCAATGGAAGTCAGATTCACTTATGTATTTTTATTTGACTTTGGGTTTGATTTCTTTGATGTTTGAATGTGAAGTAACAGTTACTTTGAGAAAAACTGATCCTCCAACTATGCAGGGGTTCCTAAGCCTACAAAAGGTGAAACTTCCCATTGATGTGTGTTGGCTTGAGTCTGCTGATTTCCAGTGGAGCTGACAGATCTGTCACCATTGGGAAACTTTGTAGGAGTCATTGAAACTCCTCAAGACTAGCCCTGTTGCAAGGGCTGTATTTCTGGCTGTCATGCTAAACATTTTTGCTTTCTCTCCATCCTCCTGAAAATATAATCGGTCAAAGAGGATGAGATGAATTGCCACCACAAAATGCGGAACATTCTAGGGTGAAAAGCAGCAACTGACAAGAAGGAGGGCACATCTTTTGTTTCACAATGTGAGAAGAGATGTTTTCTCCCTCCAAAAATTACTGTTGCTGTTCCTAATATTCAGGATCATCAGGCTCACTGCTAATGGCAGCTAAGAGCTCCACAGGACAGTCTAAGTGTCCTTCCTTTTGTGAACAGAAGGTCTTAAATGAAGTGTAAATCTTTGAAAATTTTTCTTGGTTCATCTATTATGGTGGGATTTACCTGCCCTAGCTGGTGCCATGTAGAAGCTGGGTGTCCAGGCTCCTTCCTCTTCTAGTCCTTGGACAGCAATAATTACAGAAAGTAATGCACTCCTGATGGTTTCAATGCCTGGTGAGGATGAAATACATTGTCCCCTGTAGGTGCTTACTGCACTGACAATAGCAGGGGGTTAGCCAGCTGCCTTAGACTGGAGACTTCAGGTGGCTGAAGTGAGGCATGGTGAACTATGGCACAGATAAATAATTTACCCTGGGCTCAGGCAACTCCCAGCTATGGACTTGTATATCTCTAACAAAGCTTTTGCTTTTAAATTCTACTTCAGTTCAGTTCCTCCTAATGGTAAGGGCATTATAGCAGCAGAACAGTATGAGTTTGGGAACTTGGCAGGAGCACAGGCACCGGCTGCACCTTCCCGTGGTGGCACAGCGTAGCTGCCTGCAGCTGTGAGGCGTTGCAGGAGAGGAGGCTGTAGTGCCACAGCAGTTCTGGGGAATAGCAAGATAGTCACGAAAGCAGTGCTTGTGTAGTTTGGAGGTTAGTAGGACCCAGACACGTTTCTCAAATCATGCATTTCACACACAGGGGGGTATCAATCCCCTGTACATTCGGTTTTGTTACGATTCAGCAGACCGCGGGTAAGACACACGGTTTGGCATTTCCAAGCCCGCTCACCTAACAAAAAAAGGGGCGAAGAACAGAAAAGTTCGGTGGGTCTAACATCTCCATATTGCTTAAGGACATTTCCTCGTTTTCATGGTAAGAGCGAGTGTCCTTACTGTGCAGCAGGTCAGCTTTCTGGAGAACTGCGTGAATCATGGGGCACTGCCACCTCTTTAACACCCACCAAAGCGTTTTTTAGCCCCGTGGTCTGCAGATATCCAAAGGCTGCCAGTAAAACATGCCATGAGCAAACCTGCTGTGCGCACCCTCCTACCCCTGGGGCAGGCAGAGGTGAGTGAGAGGTGACATCCAGCTCTTACCCGGTGAATTGGTTGTGGTTCTATGGGAAAGCTACAAGTCGGAGAAACGGCCGAGGTTTGTTCACACACCGATGGGTGCCGTGTCCTCCCACCCACTGCACAGAAGCTGCTCTGTGGGTGCACGGTCAGCAGTCCCCGACGCTCGGGCCGCTCAGAAAGCAGTGTCCAGTGCCACTGCGCAGGAGGCAGCGCACTGAGCCCGCAGGTGTCGGTGCTGCTGCAGGCAGCGCCACAGCCATTGCGCTTCAGGCTGGCACCCTGCGAGGTGCGGAGCAGGGATGCTGCTGGAGCAGCTACTCCCCTGCTCCACCTGCTGCCCTCCCGGGCTGCATCCCGCAGGGGCTCCTCGCGTGGCTCAGGGAAACAAGCTCAGAGACAATCCCCTTCATTCAGTATCTGCAGCTTTCACTCAGGGAGGTGAGGGTTATCCCTCTATCCCTCCCCTGTGTTTTGTTGTTAGCCTCCCCCCCCGCCCCCGCCTTCCTTTTAATGAATCAGTCCCTAGGTGAAAATAATGCATTCGTTTAAAGCTGATATTAATGCTGAGCAAACTGCTCTTCCTTTGTCTCTTACTATTTTGTTCATATTTTGCTAAGAATCTGCTATTCTACACAAGTATTTTAATAAACTGTTTGTTGTTGTATCCAGGTAACAAGCATGGTAAGTATTTTAACTAAACCAAGTATTATGTACCTTAGCTGTGCTTGGCAGAGATTTTGGCTAGCTTTTCCTGTACTTTCAGCCTGTGCTGTTTCTAAAGGAGCTATTCAAAGGAAGAAAGTGCTCACCTATAGTACTACTACATACAAGCTTTAGAGGGAGCATATGTGCAAAGGCATATATCGTATATAAGAGCATGCATCTCTTGCCAGCATGCTTGCTACTTTGCTTGTAAAAATAAAACCAGAAAAAAAATCCCCCAAACTCCTTGCCTAATACTGCTTGTGTTCCTTCATTCTAAGTCACATACCTAAATATTAGCACTTATTAATACAGTACTTCTGGATGAGGAACCCCACTTTACCAGATAGTAACGGTCCGTTGTTACTTATTTTACCTGACCTAAGATACCCACTTAGTTAACACTGTTGCATTAAGAGGCTTTCCTTTTCTATTCTGTGATCATACGTGATTGGCAGTGACTAGGACTCCCAGCGCTGCTCTAATACAAGTAATCGATAACAACCCGTCTTTTCTTAAACTTGTTCCTGTATGCTTGAAAACAGCAGAAATTTTATGGCTGATTGTTTTCTTTGGGAACACTGTAAATCAGTAAAATACCAGAATTGGAAGTTTAAAATGTTATTTACATTTTTGTGATTTAACTTCTAAAATACTTATCGTAAAACAGAATCCAAATTGTTTCTAAACCTGTAAGCATGAAGAAAAATCTGTCATTGTTTGTGAGTCAGTCGCAGTTCCGTGTTCTCATCTTACAGCATAATACGAAAGGCAAACTTCTCTTGGATCTAAATGATAGAGCTCAAATCTCAGTGCTCCCTGTCTTGCCGGCAGAGCCTTAGCAGCACACTGTGTTTAGTCCAGCCTGATTTAAAATCAGCAGAATTTGCCCAGATAAACAAGTGGGCAGTAGTTTGCTCTCCCAGAGCTTCCTGCGTGTTGGCAGAGCAGACTGTGAGAATTCAGGTCTACCATGTATGTCTGAGAGGAGGTTTTGCCTTGAGGTAGCTTGAGTGTTAGACTCCGTGCTGTATTTTTTTTTTTCCCTGCATGGTTTGCTATTTTTGCATTTTCTGTGTGGCTTTTTAAGTTTTTAGTTATGTGCTTGTAGCTGCAGTTATTTAACATCATTTGTTGTGCCAAATGTTTTAAGACTCCGTGTAATTGTCATATTAAAGGATCAGACAGCAAAGGACAAAGCACTCCAGCACATGGCAGCAATGTCATCAGCTCAGATAGTCTCAGCTACTGCTATTCACAACAAGCTGGGCCTGCCAGGAATTCCCCGTCCTACATTTCCTGGGGCACCTGGGGTAAGTTGTTAGCCGAGTCCCAAAAAAACCCCTGTATTCTCTAACAGCGTTCAGTAGAAAACTAAGGCTGAATGAATGGATTAATGCTTTCACTTGTGTTTGCAAAAGGAATCATGCTTGTTCAGAAATATCCAAAATCTTTCAACAAAGAAAACAATTGTCGGTCTGTTTGTTTGCTTTTCCTCTTGCAGTTTTGGCCGGGCATGATTCAAACGGGGCAGCCTGGATCCTCACAAGAGTAAGTCTGAAAATTAAAGTGTGCTTCTATATGCAGTGTGGGGCTGGCTTGTGCACTTTGCTGCCAGAAGCTATCAATGAGGCAAGAACTTGCACATTTTTCCAAGAAGGAGGAAAAGATAGTTGTAGGGAAAGGAAGAGCCTTTACAGGGATGTGAACTCACATTCAAAAAGCTGTAAGGGATTCCAAACCTCAAAGCTGAGGCTGAGTACCTAATGGGTACACTCCTTTTTTCTGTCATTGCATGGTGAGATGCAATGATAATGCCAGGGAAACAGCTGGGGAGGTTTTGCTTGTGAATAAGTTTCCAGTACAAATACTTCCATCCTCTTTTAGGTACGTGAGCAATGTATTTGGAGGCAAGGGGAATTTATTTAAGGTATTTAAGGAAGCCTTTGCCCCTCTGGTCAAAGGTCCACGGGAGTCTTTGTACCCCTGTAGTGCAGTGTCCTCTGGATTTATTGGGAATCAAAGCAGTCACCATCCCTGTTTGCTGCGACAGTTGCAACGGGTGGGTCAGGTTTCTTGCTGCATGACAGCACAGATGAGCTTCTGCCTTTAAGATGATGGGTGTAATTCTCATCTCACCCTTTCTTTATTACTTCTTTACTGTCTGTCTGTTAAATATGCTATGCAAGGAAGAGAGGTGTGTGTGGGTAAAGGTCATTAACCGTGTCTTTTCTTATACTATGTGGCTCTAATGGAATTTACTGTGAATGGCATGGTGTATGATTTTTGTGTAACTCTTTATTCCAGCGTAAAGCCATTTGTTCAGCAGGCCTATCCCATACAGCCATCAGTCACAGCTCCCATTTCAGGTAATTCTTACATTTATACTTTGGAAAGACTTGAATTGTGTATTGAATGTGATGTATTAATTCCTGAGATGGACAGAGCCACTACTCCATGTCTAACGCTTCCTGTAGCTAAACCAAACGCCAGTCTCAGTGTCCTATTTTCTGATTATACCTGAGGGAAAATCATTGGGTTTGGGGTTTTTTGTTGGTTGTTTTTTGGTTGGGGTTTTTTTTTTGCATTTTAGGTAGGAAGCACCAATACATATGCAAGAAATTGTAATGTGATCTCCAGTCAGCATTCCAAATTGCTGTAATGAGAATAAGCCTTAACTTACTTTAAACTGAGACTAAAAACTCTTCCAAAACCGTATATGCTTAGCCTTAAGTATAAAACATCTCTGTTTATCTGGTTATTGATAACTCTTCCCTCTCCTGAAGGTCCTGCTCTGCCTGGTACCACTTTGATAAGTACCTAATGTTTATTCTGACTTCACTTGCTCAAATTGATCAAGCCCTTCCCATGGCTACTTCCCTACTCCTTTTCCCAAGTTTGTTTCATGGCTAGTTTCAGGAAAGATCATGATTTCTTTATAGATGGTAAATAATTTTACATCTCCCTTACCAAATGACACCATGCTTCTGACTCTGAACTGGAGTTTTCTGACTCTTACCCATTTTTCATGATTTCCTAACTTGCTGCTATTTAATGCTTAAAACTAAGACTGTCTTTCTGCATCCCTGATTATTTCCTTTTTCGTGATATCCCTAACTGATAACATTGTTTTCTAAGGCAGACATTTTGAATAGCCTTTTTTTATTCTTCCATGTTTTCTCTCAGAATAGGATTATTAGCATTTCTAAATCAGTCAAAACTCATGCATGAGTTTTTGCTTCATTAGAATTGCTGTTCATGTCTAACCAGTCACGTTTGTAATTTCCTATTTCATGCAAGCCTTACACCTTCATTGCCTAAATTTGAGGGTTGGAGACAGGTACCATACTCCCATTACGGGATATGGACACATGCTACCTGTGACCTCTCCCTCCTTCTCAACCTAGTTTAGGATTACCTTTGTTTTCTAACCTTTGGTGCCTCTCCCCTGCCTTCCTTGTGCCTGTGTCTCTCCCCTGATCAGTTTTGCCTTCGAGCTGCTGCTGCCTCTCCCTTCTTCCTTTACAGTCTTGTTTCCTTCTCGTCTAATTTCCCATGATGAGGAGCAAGAGATAGCATTTATTTCTTCTCTTGAGGTGAATTAGAGATGGTGGTTAACATCCCTTCTCTCTCTAGATCATGTCATTCCCTCTTTATTATCAATTTAAAACCTTATTTTTCTTTTCAGGGTATGATTTGGCTCTCTACAATAATTATTTTTTATTATCTGTAATATAATGCTGCCTAAAAGCTCCAGAAGAAGTCAAAGACTCAATGTGCAAATAGATAGTAAGAGACAGTCCCTGCCTTGGAAGCCTTATACTCTAAATAGGAGAGGGGAATTGAGAGTAGCAGGAAAAATAGGCAAGAAGAGGTGATTTACTTGTAACATGTGGCACATTAGGAGCCAGAAATAGGGGCCAGTTCTTGACTCCCAAGGCAGTAATATCTTGTGTGAGTCTTGCTGCCAGTTTCTGAGGAAGGGTCAGGTATAAGTCTATGTGAACTCTCTATAAATCTCTATAATCTAGTATATAATTTAAACAAAATTTCTACAGTGAGTTACAGCCCCAAGGAAACAAAGAAGTCAGTCTTTTATTTGCACCATTATTAGCTTGCTGGGTTGCGACCTCTTTTTCTACATATTGTTCTGTGGTTTTCCAATTTTAACTCATTCTGAATTCATTATTTGCTAAAATTAATACAAACATCCAAGGGCTGCATGCATAATTCCCGATTATATTTAACTCGGAGAACATAAACTGAGGAATTGTCAACTTCTGCATGAAAATGGTTCCTTTCTTTTAGGATTTGAGCCTACGTCAGCTCCAGCTCCCTCAGTGCCTGCGTGGCAGGGCCGATCGATTGGTACGACCAAGCTCAGGCTGGTGGAGTTTTCAGCTTTCCTTGAACAGCAGAGGGATCCCGAATCAGTAAGTGTTGCCCTCGTGTCCGCTAATCTTCAGCTTTTCTTTGTTGCTCCCTACATTCTGAGGATGCTTTCCAGGGTTAAGCCTGATGGAATACACATGGTATTTCTGCATTCGCTACTGCTCAGTGTAATATTCCTTTTACCGTAGTACTGTGTTTTCCTTTCTTGCCCTCTTTTTGCCCATTTGCAGAAGTGAGAGGCCTCTCTGAAAGCAGGCGTGCTTTGATATGGCACCTGTCTCACTGTTGACCTAGTTTAGCAGTTGTACCAAATCACATCGTCTTTTTGGCAGTAATTCAGTACTTTACATTTAAATTAAAGCCTAATCTGTTTCCTAGCAGAAGCAAAATTAAAGACGTGCATAGAAACTGTGCACATTATTTTCAGTACCTGACATTTGGGATGCCTCTGAGTATCAGGATTATCCCTTTTGGTTCCATCTTCCCAAGCATGTACCATTTAAGTGTATCAACATTATTTTTATTTTTGATTGAGGTTATGTATCTAGATGTCCAATCATTCAGTCTTCCTTGATCTTTAATTGTGTCTTGGGGTCCAATCCAAGGTTTGGATTTTTTAGGGATTTTTTTTTTTAGGAAGCGTTTGGTTTTGTTTTGCATTTTAGTCTGCATTCTATACCTGCAAGGGTAGTTTATGAAGTTGGCTTTAATATTTCATTTAGTCCAATAAGCCTTGAACCTTGATATTAATCATCATATATTTACCAAGAACATTTGTTAGTAGCCTAGCACTCTTTCTACTGCATCACAAATAAATAAAAAGAGCTTCTTTCCGCTTGAACCTGAGAATTTTTAATGAGAGAATTTCTGAAAAGCAAATACTGTCATGAATGGGTGATACAGATGGGCCATTCTTGTTCAGATTCCTGGTAAAATACAGCAGCTTGAGGCAGAGAGAAGCTATCACTTGCTCCTTATAATGCAGCACTGGAAACCATAGCATTTATGGGCTTTGGCCAGGGGTGTTATCCAGGGAGTGTTTACCCTGCATAATGGAGATGGGAGACATAGCCCAGAAACCTTACAACAGAGGAATGCTCCTGGCGAAGAAACATCCCTATGAAAATACACTGTATCTCAGCTATTCATACACTAAATATGTGGCAGCGTGTTGGTTTGCTAAATGTCACCTTTTGCCAGGTTAAATTAACTTTGAGGGAGGAAGTGTTTGGCAGCAGGTACGGTTATCTCTGTGCTTACCTGACTGTTAGGTGCTGCATGGTTTCCCTGCAATCCCTCTGTCTTCCCACGGCCCTGATTCCCACGCTTTCCCGGCAATCCTGCCTCTGGTGGGCTAAAGCTTCACCGTAGTGTCCTCCAGACTAATTCACAGCTGGAATGCCTTTTCCATCCCCAGCCCTGACTCAATCCAGACAGCGGTGTGTATTTCTGATGCAGAAACACAACATCCAGGTTTTCTCATCAGGTAGCCTTTTTGATAGGCAGCTTTTGGAGTCCTTGGCTCGCTGAACCCGTGTAACGTATCCCGCTGATCCATGGGCTCTGCCATGCCCAGATTGCCGCGTACCAGGGTGTTAGGTGTGTGCCTCGAGTTTATCGGGAAAACAGGATGCGGCCATGTAATGCTCAGCATTATGGTGCTGTATGTGAATGAACTGGCATTTCAGTGTATTATGATTTACTATTTTGCTAGTATACTACCTAATTATCCTTTTGCTATTGGTGTTCATAATGCAAAACTATTTGCAAACCCATGGGCTTAAAAGGTGTAGACACCTCTGTGTATTTGTGTGGCTTCACATAAAAGGGAGTGAATGAGAGATCACAACTAAGTAACTTTTATGTCTTTCCCTCTAAGAAATATCTCCCTCCAGCCAAGTGTACTCTTAACAGATAACACGTGGTTGCCCGTCACACCACTGGTGTCTGCGCCGTGAAACCAGCTGAGTGACATGAATATATTCACAACGTGATTGACAGACCAACAATGAGAAGGTGCTGCTTTGGCAGGGAAGGAGCCGTGGGTCCTGCGCTGCCCCGGTGGCACGGCTCGGAGGCGGCTGTGCTCACAGTGGGGGGGTGGGCGGGCGGCCTGGGGACACGTTGGGGCTCTCACTTTCCAGGCAGGTGCAGGCTCTGGGGAATGCAGCACATCCACTGGCACTGCAGAGAAAGAATGGAGGCCTGAGTGGAAATATGGTTACCCAGGATGGCCCCGTAAATACTGTAAAGCCTTTTTTGGAGTAAATTGATATTATTTGGAATTCCTGAGGGTGCAGTGAGGCCGACTGGAGCTTGTCCCAGCTTGCGAGCATACTGCTGAGAAACCCACCTTTTAAATGCAGAGCATTTATGCAGGAGGTTTGCTAGACAAGCAAGAGCGTCAAACTACCCAGACTTGTTTTTAAAAAACAGCTACTCCTGTGCTGTAACAGTGCAAAAATGAGACACGAAGAAAAGTCAATTCCTAGTCATGCATTAATCCCAATTTAGATGATTCTTTACGCCTACACTGCAAGAGCAGTGGGACAGTGTTGTGCAAGGGCTGCGTGGGGACAACCTGGAGTGTGGGGGCCAAGGGATAAGCTTCCATGGGCAGCATGTCACCACCACTGCCCAGGAAAGGGGAGTCAGGAGAAGGGGAGGCATTGTTTAGATCAAATTAAATAAATTTGATTATTTGAATCTTAAACAAGAGCATAGAAAAACAAAAAAACCCCAAGACAGTGTGACTAGTTTCCAGGGCAAATGCAGAAGGACATTTGCTGCAGAGGCAGTCGTGCATGCCTGTCTGCAGGGATAGCACTGAGGGGCGCTGCCTCCTACCAGCCCTCCCCGTCTCCAATGCACAGGCTTTTCCAGCAAGCCTCAAAAGTCATTTTTGGAGGAGGCGAGAGCCAACCCCCAGCTTCATTGAAGAAAATGTGAATTCTGCCTGTGGTTTTGTACATCTTTCTTTGTGTTGGTGCTACATTTTATTGCAGATATGGTTTGCATAGCATAGCAAGAATGGGGTTTTATTACTTTTTAATAACAAAATCAGCAAGCAAGGCAAGATGTGTGTTTTGCACAATGTGCATATGAAGTCGTTTAGGCATGTGCTGTGGCTGCCGCATCTCCTGTATGCCTTTGTGCCTTTGCTGACCTCAGAAATGAATATATGTATATGCTGCTACGTGAGAACTGTGTGAGAGTTCTCATGTATCTTCCGAAAAAAAGATAGTTACGTGTTCATTACACTTCTGACTTTTTACAGAAAATGACATAATACATTATTTTGATTAGATGCATTTCCAACATTTTATTAAAACAAGATGACCCTTCCTCCTTCTCTCCCCCATCCCAAAAGCAGGTGAGAAAGCCTTATAGTAGTGGGGGCAGACAGACCAATTCCACCTTAAAATGTAACCTGGAAGGTTATTGAAAAAAGTTTATTTGACGTGGCACCTGGAGCCCCTTGCAGTCTGTATTCCTGTACAGCAATTAGAAATGTAGGTCTGTCTGCCCAAGGTGACACCCAGCAGCTTCAGTGGGGCTGTGTGTGGCCACAAAGGTCCACCCACAGGGAGCTCATTGTAGGAGTGGGGCCTTAAACATTGCTGGGGTTCTTCCAATGGCAATTGGTGTTTAAAAGTACAAAAGCCCTGCAATGTCAGGCAGTTGTGTTAATTTAGAGTGGGCATTCTGGTGGGTCGGAAATGTGCTCTGTGGAGTCCTGTCACTTGTGGAGGGCTGTTGACTTTTTTTCCCTTCCCTAGCCACAAAATTGTTCCATTTACAAAAGAAAAAAATATAGAAACAATAAGCAACCCTCGCTGTAACTCTGCATGGCAGAAGATAAGTCTGTGGGAAATAAGATGGCACAGTTACAAAATCTTGGAATACTGACTCTGCAGTTAGATGGGTAAAATTACTCCTCCTTTTACACGAAAATCAATTAGGTTTCCAAACGTCAGGCTGTACTTTCCTTTTGTGGTATTTTGTGCTCAAGTATAATTCCTAAATGGTGCATAGAAGCTGCCCTTGTGGGTCCAAGCACCAGCCTTTTAGTTACCTTTAATTATTGCCTACCCTATGTAACTGTATTCTCAACAGATTAACAAGTTTATATACCCATCTGCTGCTTTCATGACAGGTTTTCCTTAATGGGGACTTTCCATTTTTACTGCAGTGGTTCTGTGAAAGTTCAGGACAAATGCTTAAACCAAGTAATCCCATGTTCCCTAACAAATATAAACTCAGTATGCGAGCAGATTAGAAGAGATCTAAGCAACTGACTGTTACACAGGGGCTATAAAATTGTAAGACTGTAACACTGAAATTATAATAATTCTGATTTTTTATATATATATATATACATATATATATATATATATATTCAAGCTTGCTTTCCAATCAGGAAAAAAACCCTGCCGCCACCCAACAAAAACTCCCCTTTCTTCTCTTCCTCTTTGAGGTTTCTCACTCTTGCTGCCACATTTGTTTCGACTGTGAGAGCTTCAGACAGCTTTACATCTAAAATACCTATATAGGGCTGTAAAGAACATGGGTGATGGGTGTTTTCAGTATTAATCCACCTATCCAAACTGTCAGATTGTGTTAGGTCCAAATTTCAAAATGTATTTTAAAGTGTGGTGAAGAAATAAAATATTCTTTATGTTTTAATTCAAGTTTTATTATTGTTGTAAAAGGGCTTTGTAAGCCCAGGGAGAATTGTGCCTGAGAACGAGAAAGTGAAAGCAATTGCTCAAGGGCCATAAAAACAGCCTGCCATCATTAGCCAAATGCAGTAAAATTCAGCAAAGTTAATCAAACCACCTAAGTGATGAAAAATAAATGAGGTCTTTTCAAAAGAAGCCCTCCATCTTTGAACAATATCCATTGCCACAGGCATTGTTTATCCTTTCTGTATTCCCTGTAAAGCGTATAAAAAGCAGTTCAGCGTTTCAGTCATAACGAAGTTCTCGGTGTAGCGTTTTTGTGATATGAAAGGATGGGAGCAAACCACATTAGGATAAATGTCTTGGAGTAGCAGACTCAGGATTTGGGGTCGTTTTAATCTGAAATCAGACAAAGTTTAACAAAACGCAAGGGTCATTTCTTTTGCAGTGCTGGAGAGCTACGTGTTGGCCCTGGGAAGCGAATGTCATGCTCTGTAAAATGTTCATATTCAGGTGTCTGTAGTTAGAAGTGCCAAGAAACCACTTTAAGGGGGTCCAGTATTGGCGCAGGCTCCAATCTTGAAACCGCGGCATCGCAGCAGGCCTGGCTGGCGGCATTCCCGGGGGACCCCGCGGAGATGCGGCAGGAGGCCTGGGCCAGCTCCCCCAGCCCAGCTGTAGCGTCAGGACATGGGCTTTTCAAGGGAGGGGCCTGGCGTGAAAACACGGTGGCGCGGGTAGAGGGACCGAGCGCAGTCTGTTCCTCGCAGTCAGCCCGCACTAGGCGCTGAGGACGGGTGGGAAGACTGCGGGGGCCGGAGCGCGCTCTCGCCGCTGCCTTCACACGCGCTCTCCCGTTTCTCAAAGCCCACTGCTGCTGCCGGAAATTTCCCAGCAAATTTAAAAGCGCTGCTTTCGCGTAGCTGGGTCGGAGCGCTGCGGCAGCCATGGCAGCTCCCTCTGCCGGGCCCGCACCGCGGCCGTGCCCCAGCCCTGCCATCGCACAAAGCCCCGGCGCTGGAAATCGCTGCCGGGCATCGCACCGGGCACCGGCTCTGCCCAGGGAAATGTGAGATCGGCGAGGAGGGAAGGAGCGAGCGAGTGGGGCTGTGGGGTAGCTGGAGTGGAGCCCGGGCACACAGCTCCTGCGATGAGCCCAGGAGAGCCGTAAAATCAGGGGGGTCATCGCAGTGGGGGGCCCTCTGCCTCCCACAGCCTTGCACAGCGCTGCACTGTTCTCACGGGGAGGAGGAGTGGGGGGACGCGTGAGCTGGGCTGGCATTGGCAGCGTGGTGGGTTGTGGCTGTGCGTCTCCCTCGCGGTGCCTGCCCTGCCTGCGTGCTGAACCCCAAGTGATGTGAAAGGACAAGGGAGCAAACCCACATTAGGATAAATCTCTTGGAGTAGCAGACTCAGGATCTGGGATCATTTTAATCTGAAATCAAAGTTTAATGAAACGCAAGGGTCATTTCTTTTACGGTGCTGGAGAGCTACGTGTTAGCCCTGGGAAGCGAGTGTCATGCTCTGTAAAATATTCATATTCAAGCGCCTGTAGTTAGAAGTGCTCGTGCTCGCCCCGAGGGACTTTGCACCTGGCTGTGCCTCTGCCCCGAGGTCTCCCGTCTCGTTCCACTGCAGCTTCCCACACCCCTACACCCACCCCAAAACTGCCTAGCTGGGCTGCAAAGTCAGGCTCTCAGAAGTTGGGAAATGTCCTCGTATGTCTGCTCTACAATGCAGCAGTTAATTACATGCTCACATGTTTATTTGTTCCTGCTTCATTCAGTGTAGATGTAGATGGCCCTTCTTTTGATAAGCAACTATTCAGTAGTTTGTTTTCTTCTGTTGTTGAAATGCGTGGCCCTGTGCCCTGCTTGCTGCGTGCTGTCTAACCTCTCCTTCAAACAGAATTAATAATTCCCTCATTTGCATTTCACAGATGTATTAGTGCAGTCATTTTTTAGATGAAGGAGCATTATTACTCACATTTGACAAACGCAAGAAGTTCAGGTGCAAAAGAATGAATGGGCCACTGATTTTGAGGGTCCCCTTTGATTTGTCATGAGCCTGATTTTGCAGAATACTTAGCATTATTGAGAGCTTCCGATTTTCAGGCATAATTTTCCCATCTGAGCACTCAGCACTTCTGGAATTGGGACCTCAGGGTCTCAAATCAGACAGGCCAGAACTGCAGGATGTGTCTTCACTGCCACAGGAAAGCTGATGAAAATGTGTGAGCACCTTGCCCAGCCAGCAAGTCCCAGTTTCACACTGGGACTCCTGTGGCAGTAGCTGGGAAGCGCTGGGCAGCACTGATGTGTCAGGGCTGGGAACCACTCTCATTCGTCACCTACCTCTCTATTTCTGCAACCGTAAAGTAGCCGAAGATCTCCTTTTACTTCACATTCCAGATTCAATGCCTGAGTGGATCCAGGCAGGTGTGAACGCGTGGAGGTCCCTGAAAGACTAGGTTGACCGTGCAGTTGTATCATAGCATACAAACAAAAAAAGTTCAATTAACATTTCACATGAAAGTGTTAAAAACCTTAGTAACAGGAGTTGGTACAGACTCCAATTATAGCATTAAAATGTTATAAATATAACTCCCAATCTGCTTCAGTGGAGGACAACAGCAACAGGAATGAAATACTCAGTTACTGGTGTTTTGGTAGAAATAAGAAAAACTGTTGGCAGACCAAGTGATTTTCTTGCATCGGCAGGAAATTAAAGAGTGTCAGATTTACAAGATTCAGCAAGACAGCAGAGCTGAGGCTGGGCAGGGCACAGGTTAGAGCCACACACAGACTGCTGATATACTAGTGATTGTTTTTCCATCAGTCTACCCCACCTGGCTCCTTTTTCCTCCAGAAGTGCAGCTTGGACCAGTCTGTGGAGTTGCCAGGCACTTGAGCAGTGCTGGTTTCTCTCTTTTTGGTGACAGTCCCACCTGCCTTCCACTCACCTGTCCCTCTGAGCTGCGGCAGGAGTCCTTGTAACCTCCAGTGCAGAATATATTCAGTGCAAAGAGAGCCGAGGGTCTGTCCCTCTGTCGGGAAGAGGGAAGACCTGCAACATGAGCCTTTTTAATGTCCTTCTTTGGGTGGTGGAGTCTCTTTGGGCACATGATCTGTTCAAGTTGCCAGCCTCTCCCCATGGTATTTTCTCACAGGGGCTTGTTGCTGCAAGTGATAATATAGATGGCGTCACCCTCGTGGTTGTTACGCTTGAAATTTGCAGGAACCTACAGCTGTGACGGAGCAGCCCAGCTGGTGAGGGGCTGTCATTAGGCTGTGCAGGGCAGACGAGGCAGCGGAGTGCTGCCACCTGTATCCTGCTCAACCCTCCTGTGGGTGTGCGAGGTCAGCAAGGCACCAGCTCGCTGTGCCACTGCAGGCCAGGGGTGTCTGCAGAGACTCCCAGGCGTGTGAGCGTGGTTTGAGGGGAGTTCAGTCACAGCTGTGCCTCTGGGTGCAACGGGAGGGTGCAGCGCCCTTGCAGTCAGGGTGCTGTGCCCATGAGCGAGGTCATTTAACAGCTGGACCTGATGAACTGAAACGTCTTTTCCAACCTAAATGATTCTATGATCCTCTGATTGTATCCCCAGAGAAGCACCTGCCAAGGGCCCTCTCTCAGGCCGCTTGCCTTCCATTTTGCTCCGCATCCCTGTCACCCAGCCTCGGCAGGGCCTGGGGAGCTGCTCGCCCCCACGTGCTGCTCAGCATGGCGTTGTAGGGTCGTGCAGCCCCGGTGGACAGGAGCAGTGACAGAGCAGGTACCCCAGCAGATCGGCATGCCCAGCTCACCTGCACTGGGAGCTTGAGAGGGTTAGCTTCGCTGCCATCTGTATCTTGGACGCTACTGTTTAATTAAAAACTTGGTCCTATACAGGCTTGTCAAGGCTTGGCTTTAGCTCCACAGGTATGGGAAAGCATGGGGATGTGACAGAGAGAGCTGTAGCAACTTGCAAACATGCGTTTCATGGACCAGAAAGGCTTTGCCTTAGAATACAAGTGCAAAATTGGTGAGGAGAGGTTACAAATATATATGCTGGCTGATAAAACAAATGTAGGTGGTTTGTCTTTGTTCTGCACTAGCTTAAATGCTTGCATCCCCTGCCATTGGCAATTTGTCTTGGTTCTTCTAAATTCCTAAGTGGATTATAATTTTTCTCGTGGTATTATTTGACAACAGTCATATTTCATGGCTTTACTGCATTCTTTGGATAGTTAAAATTTTCTTAAGAAAACGAACTCAGTAAGAGGCGGCCATCTCCAGGGCATGTCATGTAATGCAGATGCTTCAGACATAGCCGAAGATGTTCTTTGTATTTTCATATAGTTTTTATTCTCAGAAAATACAGGATTTGACCTATGATGGTTACAGCATCTAAAGCACATTATTACCCCAATGCCAGATGAAAATCCTTTAAATGTTGTCACATGGGTAAATTCCTCAGCATCTAATATACTTCAATGGCTCTGGAATACTTAGTCTAAAATAACAGTGAATTCTCAATATAATGAGCATGTTTGTAAGCTGTTCAGACACTAATGGGCTCAAAAATACAGGCATAAAATTTAGGTTCTTTGCTTTCATCTACACATAAATTCCTGTCATGCAGTATGTTTGTATAAAAATGATAGGGATCAGTTCAGTATCCATTTACCCTGCTGCTCCGAGTATTATATTGTTTGTTAGTTTGTAGAAATATGCCATATCTAATTAGCTTAGTAATGATTGTACTTAGCATAGGAATTGCAGCAACATAAGGAGAAAATAATCACATATTGCAATATCAAAATAAACATTTCGGTCCTAAGAATGTTGTCAGGTGATGTCATACCATCTGTCCTACTGTACCCCCTCGGAAATTTTGCTGCAGCAGCATCTGGTACTTTGGCAAGCTCTGCAGACAACTGTGGTAGCTTTACAGCTGCCTTTAACTTTGCTTTTATATTTAAACAGTATTGAGACTTGATGCTCTGTGGTCCTATAAATGTCTTTGATTTTACTAATGTTTGGATACTGAGCATTTTGTATTTTTTCCTGGTTTGCAGAACAAGGCACAGTGTTTGAATTGCCTTGGGAATTTGCAGTGGCCAAACCGTAAAATACAGCTCTCCCTTCCTCCTTCCCTCCATAGCCACTTTTGAGCCTGGGAGAGAGACACCCTTTTGGGGAGGTCGCTTTCCTGGGTGCAGGAGAACCTGGCAGTTCCCAGGTATATGGGGCACTGATACGTTGTACTGAGATCGAAGTTTTTCAGTAGGCAGCAAGATACATCAGAAATGTTCAGCATGACTTTTAGTTATTTGCTTAGTGCTACAAGACAAATATGTGATGATGTTGTCAAAAAAACAGAAGTCAGAGCCATGGTACTTTCTCGTGTTTCTTGACTTTTTTTGGTTTCGTTTCGTTTGTCACATTGAAACGTCTCCTTAGTCCACTTGTGCCACTGCTGAGTAACAGGCTAAATCTGACCGTGGACGGTGTTATGGTAGGCACTCCTGGTTGCCAACCAGTACAGATTTCCTGTATCATGCGTGAATGACCAGTGTGCAAGCTAAACCAGTGCTGGGCGAGGGCTAGCTGGCACACGTTCCTGGGCACACTCACTCCTGCATGCATGCATTCAGCTTTCCGTCGCCCATTTATTTCTCTGCCATGCCTGTTTTCATCTTCAAGGTAGAAGCAATTTCTTTGGATCAGCTCTGCCCCTTTTGGACTCCACATGCACTAACTAAAGTCTGGCCAAGATTTCCACGCGTGCACGGGAAAAGCTGGGATAGCATTGTTTTGAAAGAGAGCTGCAAGGAAAATCTGTGAAACCGGTGCTCTCAGGCTTGGACTTGTTTGTGCAAACACCTTAATAAGTGTTACACTTTCCTTTTTCCTTCCGCAAAAATAAAAAAGTAATACAACCCTGTGAAAAGCACAGACGGTATCTCATTTTTGGCCCCATACACAGATGAGTGTTCTCTGATTCTAAATTCAGATTTCACTGTGCTAGATGATTTTTAAATAGATTTCAATTTAATTTCGTAAGTGCAGAAATCTAGCCCGTCCATTTCCTTTTCCCCAGAGTTTTGGACATCTGCTAGGGAAGACTCTGCTTACACCAAAGGAAGGCTCTGAGTGGCTGTCCAATTAATTTAGATTTGTCATTTCAATTTGTTCATTCGGCAGGTATATTGTAAACAAAATAGCTTAAATGAGGTCTGCTTTGGGCTTTTAAATATTTTATTTGTGCTTAGCTTTTGGGAATTGCCCCTTATATACAGCATCTGTTCAATATGACAGGGGTTCCTAGTGTTTGTTGACTGCGTATCAGCTTTCCTTCAGTAGAGTTAGAAAAATGTTTTGTGATCTGCATGGTTAAACCCCCTAATGTTTAATCCTGCTGCTCTCAAGCTCCTTCACTCTGCCTGCGTGACACTGAGCTGCTGGCTGACTGGCGGAAGGTCTTTGGGGTTCATCCTCCTGCTTTCATTTCAGGTGCTGAAAGGTGCTGTCATCTGGGAGAAATGGCAGCCCCTAAAAGGCTGTGTTGGCCTCAGTAGGGGACTTCTCTGGGCCAAGGATTTCCCCCAGGCAGGAAGGGGGTTCCCATGATTATAATGAGGTGCAATGGGAGGAAGTTAAGAAACAGGAAATTGAAGCTGAATGTGTTTTGGCAGAGATGGTCATCTATAGAGCTAGTTCTCGAGGGAAGTGGGAAAAGTTTGGCCCTTTAATATTAAATGGGTCAAAATACTGGAGGACATACAAGGAGGACCACTTCTATAGTAACAGCAGCACAGAGTAACTGGCCTTCTTGTTGTCATTCTGGAGTTAGAAGAACATCCCTTCCGTCTCTTTTGGTTGAGTGGCATTAGCATGTGCTGTAGACAGAGGTTTGGGGTTTTTTGAATAGACAGGCAGGAGGTGTGTATGTGTGGGCTCTGTGGCACTAGTAGAAGTGCAGGCTCGGAGGACATGGACATTAAAATGCATGGTTTAAAGAGGCAGAAGGAGGCTTTCCTCGTGAGTGTATTCATCTTACTATGCTCTGCAAAGGGCTCTATCACTGCTGCCGCTGGGTCTTCCAGTATAAATTGCTCCCTTGAAGATGACCACGTTTTGTGGTTTGCAGTAGGGACACAGGTTTTTTTGATGTTGACCCTTGTTCACAGGGGGCTACGACATAATCACTGAAGTTGTTCATGGAAATCATGCTGCAGAAAATCATAGTCCCAGGAGTAATGTGCAAGTCATTTAATCCATCAAAGCGCGCTACCCTCTGCAGGAGCACACGCAGACCCATGCCGCGATAAAGCTCTGTTTGTTTTGTACAGCACTGATTTTCCTGTTTCTTTCTTGCAGTACAATAAACACCTCTTCGTACACATTGGACACGCTAACCATTCTTACAGTGACCCGTTGCTTGAATCGGTGGACATTCGTCAGATTTATGACAAATTTCCTGAAAAGAAGGGCGGTCTAAAGGAACTGTTTGGGAAGGGGCCCCAAAATGCTTTCTTCCTCGTAAAATTCTGGGTGAGTAAGACATGATGTGGAGAACCTCTCTTGCAATAAGGCTTGTGTTTAGTATTTAGCACCCTTCGGGGCGCTTGTGGAAATGTCTTCTGTTGTCATGTGAAAGTGCAAAGCTGTATATCCTTCAGGTAGGACGCTGGCCCAGAGCCACTCTTGTTGACAGCCCCACCAGAAGTCTGTGTTGCAGACGAGATGCAAAGGCAGATGCGTGCCTCAACTGTGCTTGACACAGCTGCTGGGCAGGAGCGCACAGGTAACGGAGCCCTGGTTCGGACGTGGGGAACTGCCATCTAGTGGTCCGAGAAGCTGCAGGGGAAGCTGCAGGGATGGGGACCGCGCTTCAGCGTTTCCTATGTTAACTCTTGCCGAATGCAAAAGTCAGAGTAGCAGTCCTGCCATCGGTCCACACGCAGATAGGGCCAAGCAGGGTTTGAACTGAGTGTGCAGCAGGACGACTGTGAGCCTGGGAGGGTGCCAGGGGTTTTCCTAAACGTTTTTTGGTTGCTAGAGCACATGTGCTTTCCCCTTGCCTTTCTGTTAGTCAGCCATGGGACTCTGCTCCAGAAGTTGTATCTGTTTATACCAGTGGTGAGCAAGAGTGAAAAAAGAATTTGAATGGAAGGCTGAGATGTTGTGTATTGATCTAGTTATGATAAATTTCAGTGGTAGATCAGATTTTTCTTACTGTATTCACAAAATTTCATGTTAGCGATGCTAAAGGTTTGTCCAAAAGGATTGTCAAATCTCCAGGTTGGAGCTTATTGCTTATACTAAAGCTTTTTCTACTCTTCAACTTTTTGGGGTATTTTTTTGTGGTATACTCCTTTCCATAGCAACAGTTACCACCTAAACATTTGAATTTGTCTTTTAAAACCTCAGTGAAAGGGGCATATTTAGGTTTTAATTACAGGGTGGACAGGTTTAGGCTGAAACCAGAAAAGGTTGATCCGGAATCACTGCTTATGATGAGATTTCCTGGTGTTTAGTGCTTTCTGTGTGACCTGAAACACACTCCACCTTGTACATGCCCCAGACTTCGTACCTTGCCAAGGGTTTCTGTGGCACCAGATTTGGAACCAGAAACTAGGAATGAGGGAGACTGTCTTTTCTCAAATCTGGGTGTAGAAGGGATAAACCACTGAGCAGAACCTGTTCTGAACTTCAAAAGAAATCCATTGAGGAACTCACGGGGCTTAAAAACTGGGCATGGGAGCTGTAGACCAAGCATTTGAGGGCTGGCTGAGCGACGAGGCCGGGAACAGGAGGCAGCAGAGAACTGAAAGCTGAAACACAGCAGGGACAAGGAGCCTGGAAAAGGCAGGTGAGAATGTCGGGTCAAAAAGAGGGAGGCAGTGGGAAGAGCGAGCATTTGAGATAAGGAGCCTGCAGGGAAACATAGGGATGAAGGCATATGGCAGAAACAGGTATGTGAAAGGTTGGGAACAGGCCAAGGAGAAGGGCAGAAGAAATCTGGCTGCAGAGGAATAGAGCTTGGAGGTTAAGGGTCTGTGACCACTAAATACATTTCCTTGCAAAACCTGGGCTTAAACTAAGGACCATCAGCTCACCAGGCCACTTTGCATAACAAACACTTGCGAAACCCACTGGCAAAAATGCCGGTCACCTCACTTGCCTGTTCTCAGTTCCCAGAGAGCATGACAAGCCTCAGACTTTATATTAGGCGTGGCAGCAGCAGAGGTTTTGTGATAGAGTCATTGATGTATTGTATGTTCTGCTTTTTCTCAATGTGGAAACTGATTTTCAGGCATGCTGAATGCTCAGAGATATATCTAAAGCCATTAGAGATCTTCTTTGAATCATTGAGGTCTGTGTTGTACTCATGGCATCGAAAATTCAGGTGCCAGCCTTCTCTGCTTGATCTCCTACAGGCAGTGCACACCTTTAACGCTCTTGCCTCAGTTCCCCATCTGTAATTTGGGGGTGATAACGTTCCTTCAGGTCAGATGGTCACTGAGAAGTCAAACTCACAGCTGCTTATAAAGACTCAAGATAATGCCGTGAAGAAAACCTTTATAAAATTAATAATTCTGTGTTCAGCACAGGTTTTGAGTAATGTGCAGGAAATAGGGACTGGGCCACACTGAATAATGAAGACAAGGAAATATTGTATAGATGCTGAGAGGGCGAGCATGCACTCGTGTAGCTAGAGGCTGTATCATGATGCAGTTCAGCAGTCAGGATGTGCAGGCAACTTCAATCCAACATCTCCTAACCTCACTGTGCCTTCCAACATAATGGTCTTTTAATACAATTTTGTGTTGTATTAACGTAAGAGATTAAAAACCGTACAGTGCTAACATCCTTCTGAGTTATACATTAAAATGTGGTGAGAATGCCTTTCTGAGCCGTGACCTTAAAACAGGCCAGTGGATTTTCTCTCTGATTGAGGCAGAGGGAAGGTGTCAGGGGCAGTGTTTGGGTGCAGCGAGAGTCACGATGGAATAAACTTTCTAGGAATAAACTTCACACCGGTGCTCCCCATCGAGAAATATGTCGAGGAAAACCAGAAGATCTCTGTGTAATTAGTCATGAGAATTAGATCCTAAACAGTCAGCTCACTGTCCTTCATTTCTTTCACCCCAGTAGGGCATTTCTTCAGAAAAAAGGACGCTGTTCCCATTTTTATGGGGAGTGCTGAGAAACTGTTCTGAACAGTCATATATTACCAGTGTAACGCTGGCAAAGGTTGCTGACAACGTTTTTTGACCCTATTAGTAACTTCAGGTTTATTAATATGAAAATAGATTTTTATGTTCTCATCCTTTTCTTGTGAATTAAGATTCACTTCTGAATCAGCATCCACTCTCTCCTTATCATGCGCTAGCTCTTCCTACTCTGAAAGTTTAACTTCTCCCAGGTTCTGTTCATGTTGTGTGGTTACTGCTGACTCACAGTGCTCTCTCTCGCTCTTTATTTAACCATTTCCCCTTTCCCATCCTTCCTGTTCTCTTCTCCCTTCATTATCATTAAACCATCGATAGTTTGCTCGGCGCTGTAAGCTGGTGGATCCTAGCATCGGTGTCCAGGCACAATCTGCATTTGGTGGAATTTGATTGTAACGTGAGTAAAAGAGGAACATGAATTTGTGTAGTGAAAGTAGGTACAGGTGAGAAAGCACTGTCAGGAGAGTCAACAAAAGAAAATGAGAGACTATGAATGAAAGAAGTCAAGGGGAACCAGAGAAGGAAAGCAGGCGGGTGTCATGGCATGTCGAAGCTTGAAAGCGAAGGTAAGGATTTGATGCCAGAAGGGATGGTGAGCCTGTAAACGGATTTAAAGAGAAGTCAGCAGGTTGCTGGAGGAAGCACAAAGGGTATTTTGTTCAGACATTAAATCTAGTGTGGAAAGGAAAGACGGGAAGCAGGAAGATCAGAGAGGAGCACTCGCGTTGAGGATGACTAAGGCAGAAAGTGGCTTAGCTCTGGTAACCGGAAAAAGTACTCCTCTTCTCTTTCCCATTTAGTTCTGCTTCAGGCTTCTCAGCAGCATGGTTTTCCCTGTGCTCAAGGTAATAAGGCTGGAATACAAAGAAGTGGGAGGGAAAGGTCTGGGATCTTGCAAGAAGACATTTGGCAGTTGTGGCGTAGACTTTGCAAAGCATGACAGGTACAGAGTACAAAGCAACGCGTTGTTTTGCTCTGCAGAGGTTTATTGGTTCATATAGATTGTATCTCCTGCGAGAGACAACCTGATGCTGGGAACAGATGAGTTCTGGCCTCAGTCCTGGTGACACATCTGGATGTCACACGTTTGGGCCTCTTCCTACCTAACAGCGCAGGAGGTGTAAAAGGAAAAGGCCTCTCCTTTTCCACCACCTCAACCACCCAGCCTTCCCGCCCTGCAAAGCAGTTTCCTGATCCTTGTCTTGCACCTTGAACATGGTCACTTTTCTTCTGTTTATCCCAGGTAGTCACTGGGAACCAGAGAGTTCAGGGGAGTCACCCCAGGGACAGGCTTGTACAGTAATACATGGAAGGAACTTTACTTGCTACGTTGTGTGCTCAGTGCAATGAGCAAGTGAGGAACAACGTACTAGTGATGTGTGACAGTGATAGGAAACCAGAGATTACAGGGACATAAAATGAAAACAAAAATAAATTTTCTTAAATAATTGTAAAAATCATTTCCTAGAACAGTGATGCGGAGTTCAGACAAGGCTGCAGAATATCAGCAGATGAACCCTTTCCCTGGATGCAGGTTGAGTGCACAATCCTGCCTGCGTTACCTCAGTCACTAGCAGGATAACCCCCATCTATGTAAAACAATGAGGTATGACCCACGCCATCTAATCTTATTCTGAGCGACGTCAGCATACCTGTCGGTTAGTTTGTACTTCAGCTGGTTTTGTGACTTGAGAAAGGACCTCAGTAACCTACAGTCTTGTGCAGTGGGTGCGTGCCTGCGTCGGGATCCTTTGTGCTGGGGTGAGCACACCTTGGGTAACGTGGCCACGGGTCTTGTGTCTCTGACACTGCCAATGCAGATACAGGAACAGATACAGGGAGCAAATACATCTGAAAGGAGGAGGGCTGTTTTCTAATTAGTGACACAGGAAAAAAAAACAGCTGATATAACTCAACATTGGGCTGTTGGGCTTTCTACTGGTCTGATCCATTGGCTTAATTTTTAATGTCTGCAGTAGCTTGAACTACCCTTCAAACTGAGGAAAGCTTAGTCACAGCCCAGTGTAACTCTGAAATAAAGACCCAAACTCATCTGAAGATGCATGGACGATATTAATTGATGTTTAAAATGAATGCCTCTATTTGCAGGAATCTGCAATGCAAACTAGGAGTTTTAGAAAGTAATGCATATTATAATTAGGGCAAGCTTTTAAAGATGCTTTGAAGTCCTAAACATTTTTGAAATTCAAATGTGGGATGGAAATAAAGGAATCTACACAATAAAGGGGCATTAAATTATGTCCCCCAAAATTTCACTGTTTTATAGATGTAAATATATGCCATAATTAGTGGTAAGTAACATGAGGAGGATAGTTAAGTTTATTCCTATTCTTATTCAAAACAGCTGTGGCATGAAAAATAATGCTCCTTCTCTTTGTGATACACTGGAACAAACAATTTACCCATGTAATCAGTGTTCAGAAATGGCTTGCGCCTGTGGTCTCCTCCCACCCCCTCCTGAATTTATCCCCAAGTGCCTCCAACCATCTTAAAAGGTCCAGAGATTCTTTGTGCCCTTCACTCACACACGCACAATTGTGGCTACTGCCTTTTTTTTTTTTTTTCCTTTCTATTTTTACGTGTCATTTATATTGCATAATCTGGAATCTTGGATTTCCCTCTACACACACACACGCACACTTGCCAGCTCTGACTGGCAAATCATCTGCAGCTCACAAACGGGATCTGTAGTGTGAATGGGTCTATGGCCAGCATGCAAATGCATGCAAAACAAATTAGATATGGAAGAAAGCAGACATCCATTTTCTTTTCCCCATCACAACCCTCTTGGCACTGGGAGCTCACGTGGTGCCTGTGGAGGACCCCTTCGCAAACTGATGCGAGGGCATTAGCGCTGGAGGCAGGCTAATGAGTGGAAGGGGCCGAGCAGCTGGGCAGCCGGAGCAGCTTGGCCTGTCCATCACAAGCCCAACCATGTGGCAGACCTGGGCGCAATTCCTGAGCTGCACTGTAACGCGCGGCGAAACGTGCCAGCAACCCAGATGCTCCTGTTGGAAAAAATTGCTTCACAATTTGGAATCTCTGCTCTTTGATCGCTCTTTGGAGAGGAGGAGGGGAGGCACGATGCGGTCATATGAGTAACACACCTCCCTGCAGTCAGCAGTTGTTAAAACCTATATGTCGTTAATAAGTGACCTTATGTGCTTAATGTTAACTACTGAATGCCAGTGTAAATTGTTCCGGCCCTCCCCAAATCCCACTGTTTCCAGTAGGTGCTGTTTTCCTTCTACTCAGCAGGAAGAATTTAGACTCTTCTCAGCAATTTTTGCTGGAGTTGCTTTTTTGTTAGCCAAAGCTGTTATTATTACACAAGCGCTTTACCCTCTGCCCCCTGCCTTTAACACAGAGCCTGAGAGCTCTGCTGAAGTGAATGTGGAGATATTTTTATTTGGTTTTTTACTCTTCATTTTGGTTGCAGCCAGCTCTGTTTTGGTGCTTGCTCTGGCACACCGGCAGAGGCTTCTCCATGCAGCATGTTGAAAGCTTGGTGCTTTTAATATGTAATTTTTCAGTGCTACCCATTAACAAGCTATGCTTTATTAATGAATTAATCAGGCTGTTACACAACCACTGTAGACAGGGTGCCAGAAAGCTGAGTGCCTCTCCCGCCCTCAAATGCATTCAGCTAATATAAATCTCAGCTTTTAGAAATAAAGCCAAATTAGAGTTTTACTCTTGAAAGTAATATATATATATATATATATATATATATATATATATATATATATATTTTTTCCACTTGTGGTTTTAAGTTGTTGAGGTTCTTTTTCCTAAATTGCATTGATCTTGTATTTTCAAATTCAGTGAGTAAATGGACGCCTGTTCATCACATGTGAGCATACCATAATATTTGAAATGCCATAGTATTTGAAATCATGCCAATATGTTTGAAATCATCATTCAGAAGGTTATTTGTCTGCACATGCTACAATTGCGCTCACCATCCCTAATTCCTGGAGCCACGGGTCAGAGCGTAGTCACATGGGAAGCTGTACAGGAGGGAAAGCTGGTTTACAGCCCAGGAGGGCTTGCAGGCTCCGTCTGAAGCGCAAGAGAAGAGCCAGAGACAGAGAACCGAGGAAATAATGAGACAAAGCTGGCTGCAGTGCGAGAGGCTGTGAGCACAGCGCTCCAGAAGCCTGACTATTGTCATGCTTTTCACAGGGATCATTGAAAAGGGAAATTATAAGGAAGAGGTTAATGAAGGTTAATAAGATACATTCCTATATTTCAATTTTGTTATTACTATATTTATCTAGTCCTGCCTCTTCTGTAATGTAGGCAGTGAACCTTACTAAGTGATGTCTGCCTCCGGACAATAAGCCTACTTGACTGGGAGCATCCCTGTTGGTTAGCTAGCTAGCGTGGTTAAAAAAGACCCCGAGTAATGGTGATTCTACCACATCTGAAAGTTATGCCGGCGTTTCATTGCCATCAGGATTACCGGCCTCTGCCTTGTAGCATTTAATCTTGCCATTTAGCTTTTGTGTAGCTTTAGCTTTCTGTCTTTTAATGTCCGTTTCTGCAAGATTTAATCTATCAGAAGACTCTTCCCCATGTAGCAACTTGTAGGCTATGACAAAGTCGTGGAAAAACTTCCCTTGGAAAAAGTAAGTAGATGGAGTTTCATTAGTCATTCACTACAAAGGATGTTTTCCAGACCTGAAATCATTCTTGTAACTCTTTTCTGAACGCTTTCCAATTTTCCAACATCCTTTCTAAACTGTAGACACAAAAACTGGAATCAATACTGTAGTAAGGAGCCTGCTAAAACTGAGTGCTGGGGTAACACATCACCTGAGTCCTGCTCAGAGCTACAGCTAACAGCTTTCACAGCCGCAGCAGTGCCCATCGCTAGCACAGCCTTTTGGGGTTTTCTTGGTAGTCTCAAAACCTTTCTTTTTTGGGGGGGGACCACCTGAATTTTAATTGTGGCCTGCTTTGGTCAGTTCAAGAAATATAATTTTGCTTTCGGGTGTATGTGATTAGGCAAACCTCTTACTATGTAAGCTTTAACAAAATAATTAGCAAGTATATTAGCAATATAATAATCTGACATTTGAGTGATAATTTCAGTTGTTCCTCATTCAGACGTCAGGGCCCCAGCCCGTATTTTGTGTGTACACAGGACTCCTGGTGTTTTCAGCAAGAGCTGGAAGAGCTGTGGGAGTGATCAACAGGGCGCCAGATGGCCACATGTGTTACTTTTCCAGGTTAAATGTCAGCATGTAAATACAACAATTTGATAGGTTTTTTTCAGCAGGCTTCAAAATCAGAAGGCAGCAAATAAAAAGTTGGGGGTTTTAACTCTATAAACAGTTGTTTAGAGTTGCAGCTTGAAATGTAAGGTCTATGCGATTGACTCTTGAAAACATGAACGTGTGAGGAGAGTTTTAGTTATGATTTCTAAAATACTTTGCTTGTAACTGAAAGGAAAAAAAGAAAATGTTTTGACAGTCAAACTGTAGTTGTAGTAGCAGCAGGAACAAGCACTTTTTAAGAGGTTACTACTACTATTATTGTTACTGTTATTTACAACAATGGAATTGTTTTATCAGAAGTCCGTATTCTTGAGAAATTCCGGTGAAGCAGCTGTAGCACGGCTGATGGCTGCTACAGTTTGCCATGTTTCGCCATTTGTCATGTTTTGATTGCAAGCCAGCTGCGGTGGCAAATTGCTTATTTACTATTAGCTTGGAACAATTTCTTTTAGCTCACTGTGAACACACTGCTTTAGATGTACATTAAACATTAACTGCTGACTTCATGCAAAACACGTGCAAGAAACAAGGTGTAATAGCGATAGGATTTCTTTTTGTTATGCAAAATACTTGACTATAGGGCTGTTTGTGTTACTGTGTGTAAACCTCAGGAGACTTCTCCGCTGATTAATTTACCAAAGCCAACCCGAAGTAATCTTAGACCTGTGTCTTCTCCATACCACAGACTAGCTCAGTATGTGCTATTATCAGCATATTGCCTCAGAATGTTGTACCGCAAATAAGGACTGTAGACACCAAGTAGAATTAATGAGTTGTTGCCTAGTTAAAAATTAAATAGCAGTTACAAATGGCCTGAACTATAGCGAAGGCAGGATTATAAACGTTCCACACTAACTAGTAAATAAACGTACCTGTAAACTGGCTTTTTTTAAAAGTCTCAAGGTAGGCACAAAGGTATCTGTCAAAATTTTTGTGTTACATTTCTGTATCAGCACTAAAAGCAAGCAGAGCTAGACTTGCAAGTGCAACAGCTGCAAAAGTGCATTTCCCAGCTAAAATGCTTGTCTCGGAGCAAGTTAAAAATTCAGGCAATTCTTAGACGTTACACTGCAGTAGCTGATCAGCTATTTCCACATAAAAAGAAAACCCTGCCCACTTTCTTCTTGGGCACCGAAGATGTCAGCAGAGCTAATGCCTGAATCAACAAATCCAGCTGTGGCTATCCCTAGACTCTGCCCATATCCATATTGGTGCTCTTTTAAGTTGAGGGCTTTTGAAAATGGATTCATGATGACAAAGAGCACAGTGGCAGAACAGCTTCGGTGCCGCGGCAGCCCTGGGGAGGCCGCATTCAGCATCTGACCTGTGCTGTTGCTTTGTAGACAAATTAATCCTGCTGTGCGCAGGACTTGGCTTGGGATATAAATAATTAAAGGTAGCACCGTTCCTCACTTGATCCTGCAAGTCTCAGTCTCTGTTGCTAGATATCAAAGGCAGCTGGATCGTGGTTCAGGCTGCAGAGAAACACTGAAAGAAATCACATACCGCCAGTAGGATTTTATTGGTGCGGCAGGCAGGGCTCCGCGCGCAGCCCAGGGGAGGCCGCTGAGTTGCATCATACAGCTCCTGAAGTCAAGTATTTTGCTGAACCAGGACCATACGGCTTGTCAGAATCTTGTTGGTGATCGATTCCCGTGTTGCTCAGCTGTCGCCCTGTCCCGTGAGGATTTCATTGCTGTAAGAAATGAAAAGGAGAAAGTGAACTATGGTCCCTCGGGAGCAGGATTTGAGGCCACAGGGCAGGTTCCCTCCAGAGGAGTCGGCTCTGGAGCAAGGCTTCTCGCAGGTGCTCACTCCCCTTGCTCCAGGGACATCGTCAGCTATCTGCCAGACAAGAACGTCACCTGCAGCCCAGGGAAATACTGGGTTGTCTTCTGTTTTGTAAAGTTTGAAGGAATTGCCACTTCCCTAAGGTTTTTACTGCAACAATTAGGCAGGTACTTTCCTGACAGGCTTTTTCCACTGTCGCTGAAAAGAACGGTGAGCTAATTATAGCTTGTGCTACTGACATTGTCAAATGAAAAATAAAATCTTCAGCATCTATTACTTTTTCCCAACAGGCTGACTTAAACTGCAACATTCAAGATGATACAGGAGCATTTTATGGAGTCACTAGTCAGTACGAGAGCTCAGAAAACATGACAATCACCTGTTCCACCAAAGTCTGCTCATTTGGAAAGCAAGTAGTAGAAAAAGTAGAGGTGGGTGTTGTGATAGGATGTGTGGGATGATGCTCTCGTTCCCTTTCATGTTACTTAGGCTTTTCTCTCCCTCTCGTCTTTACTTTGCTCTTGTCTGGCTTTTCCGTCCTTCCTCTAAGCCTTCCTGAAAGAGTATTTTCCCTCCCAGCAGTGTTTGGGTCCATTTTAAATCACGGTGTGCATGGTGACACTACAGTTCCCTGCTCTTTGCAGACCCCCCGCTACCCCACCTGTGGCACCCTTTGGTGGGGAGCCTACAGCTGACGCTGGTGCCGCCTCCTCCATCACCTGGCAGAAAAGAGCTGAAGCAAAAAATGCTTTGGCTCCCATTTCCAACCACCTGGCCAGCCATGTAGCCTGTTTGGAACCACACTACAGTGCCAAGCTACTCTCTGTCATCTAGATTTTTAAACATTTTATAGCAATGGATGGTGTGCTACGCTTCATCTATCCCCATGCTTATTTTATCTTTACGCAAAGGCCAGTGTGCTTTCTCCAGTCACCAGCAGCTTTTGGATACAAAGTTGTGTATTGTTTTAACACACAAGGGCTGTGACTTATTTTTCACCTTTTCTTTTCAAAGCACAGGGTTGTATGGCATGCTCAGGTAGCTGGTTGGCCTTTTGTACAATGGTATGGCAGCTATTTAACTTGTCTTCGGTGTCCTAAGCCCTACGCCCACATCTTTTACCTGCAGTACAGTTTCTGTATGGGAATTTTAGCCTAGAGCTGCAGGCTGAGCCCTTTATGGATGTCCTGCTCACTGTTTGTGTTCTTCTTATACTAAATATGTTTTCTGTGCATAGTGACCATAAAATTTTTTTCCATAATTTCCATTTTTTCAAGCTGAGAGAAAGCTAAAAAAAAAACCCCACAAGCTGCTGAGAAGCTCATCTGAGCAATTGGTAGCTGGGCAGCAGGAGTCCAAAGTCACAGCCTTACCCTCCTTCAGCCCCTCTGAGACCCTGCAATCTAAATCAGGCCGGGTTTCTTCCAGCTGCAGTCTTGCATCTTTCTGTAATTCATAAATTGCCTGTTAAATCATGCAATAATGTAGCTATGTTTACGTGTGTATTTATGCATAAACATACAAGCTTATTTTTGCTGTTTCCTTTGCAGACAGTTGCCCTGAAATGATGTACAATCATCTTCCCACAAAGCTTTCAGCTTAAGTCACTTTTACTTGACTTGGACTTACCTTTATGTAATCCTCATTTGTTCAGTTTTTTTAATTCATAAGTTAGTGAACAAGTAATGATACTATAACTTAATAATTAAGGATCCTTGAATATTTAGCAAGGCACTGCATAGCTCAGGCAGGGAGTTAGCAAGTAGGCCTGCCTGTGTGTCTGAGAGCCACTTTCTCTTTTTTCTGTCTACACAAAGAAAGAAAAAAAACCCCAGATTTATTATTCACTTTTTTGCTATTTTTGAATTGTAAATGCTCTTTTTTTTTTTTTTTTTATTAGACTGAATATGCAAGGTTTGAGAACGGCCGATTCGTGTACAGAATAAATCGCTCTCCAATGTGTGAATATATGATCAACTTCATACACAAGCTGAAGCATTTACCAGAGAAATACATGATGAACAGCGTGTTGGAAAATTTTACAATTTTATTGGTATGGACTCACTTTTTATTTTTCCATTTCTAAAATACTCTCAGGCTTTGTATGGCTTGCTTAACTTGCAATATTTAGAAGCAGTTTCAGAGTCCTTTAGTCACGTTGCTTACTAAATAAATCACCTCACTGACTTCAGAGTAATACTCTTGGAATTGTGCACTACAGGCGCTAAGGATGAAAAGGCTAAGCTGGCTGAGAACATGAACAACCGTCTTTGTTACTCTCCAGAAATTCAGCTTACTTCTCTCTTTTTTTTCATACAAGTCTCTATTTGGTGTTTGTCGAGAGCCTGAGGCAGTAACTTTGAACCATCCCATTCATCTAATGTGTTCTTACTGAGATGTCAGTTATAATACTGCAGATGTCAGTGGTGTTAATTAGTTCTTGGGCCAGGAAAGCATGCTGTAATGGTGACGCCCCACAGGTGATATAAAGCATGAAGAATGGTGCACATGGTGGCCTTTAAGCCAGTTTCATCCAGTTGCCCAACTTGTTTTCACTGGGGCTTTGCGGTGACACCTCAGCCAAGCCTGTGGAGCCGTGCGCTGCTGCCGCCGTAGGATTCGGGCAGGCCCAAGGGGTGGTGGCGTGGGGAAGAGGCAGGGCCACCAGCACAGAGCCACGCGCTCCCTGCTCAGCTGCCGCTCGGCCAGCCAGCACAAGGTGACAGGGGCGCGCCGGTTTCTCTCTGCGGCAGCGGGCTCAGGCTGGGGAAGGCTGAGCCCGGACCACGCGATGGAGGCTCCTGGCCGAGCAGCCGCGGTGGGCGGTGGGCTGCATCCTGGTGCCCTCCGCGGGGAGCCTGCGCCCGCAGCTCAGCCCCAGAGCGCAGCGTGTGAGCGTGGTGGTCGCGGAGAGCATTTACATTGCCAACGAGAGGGCACGCAGACGCGCATCCCAAATGGCCACTTCTAAAGGTTGTCCAAATTAAGCCAGTTATTTCTTGCTTTGGCCCTGGTGTTTCCACGTTTGTAATATATTGTTTAACTCTTCCTTCCCCTGAAACAGGTTGTAACAAACAGGGATACGCAAGAAACCCTGCTCTGCATGGCTTGTGTATTTGAAGTGTCGAACAGCGAACATGGAGCACAGCATCATATCTACAGGCTTGTAAAGGACTGAGCAGTTATTTATATATACACTTCATTTCACTTCTTTATCAAAACACAGACTGTAAACCTCAACACTAAGTGGCAGTGCCTCTGGCCCAACTTTCACCCACATTTTTCTAAATCCTGTTTTAGTGAAGTCATTTTTAATGTGTTCATATATAATTGTAGCTGTGAAATTCTGGTACAGTTGTAAAAATTATTTCTAAAACTAAGTGTTCTTCAAATTTGTAAACCACAGTTCTTTGGGAAGACTGTATTTAAGAACCTAACGCCTCTGTCTGTGGAGGCCTATTTTTAATTCTGATAGAAAAATGTATGACAGAGCATTTGCCATGGGGAAAAACTGACAGCATTTATAAGAATTTATTTTGGGTTTTTTTCCAACATGAAATACTTGTTTTACAATGCAAGTGAAATTGAAATGAATCTTTAGCTATAACTGTAAATGAGTACACAAAGTTAATAATCTTTATAGAATTATCTTTGTAACTAATTAGGGTGGAAGATATGGACGAATGTAATTCACTAAATTATTTTTTAAAATGAAACGTTTTTCTGTTTGAAACCAAATGAAAAATATAGCCTTAAGAAATGCCTGATAGAAACAGACAGGTCCTAAAATTAGGCAAATTTTGTATTTTTTTCTCAACGCTAAAACTAATCTTCTAATCCATTAAACTTTCAAACAGGTATTGCAGAGAAAGAAAACATCATCCCTTATCCCTAACATATCTAGTGTATTTTAAAAGAGTATAAAGTTGTATTGTACTAATATGAAAATTTGATTATTTAATGAAAAAGATGGCTCATTTTGCAATAAGTAGGTAAATACTGAAGATTTAGACTTGCATTATATGTAGTCTTGTGTGTGCAGTTATATTTTATATGGACAACTATGTTTTCTAGTAAGTTGAGCGAAAAACTTGCAACTCTGAAATTAACAGATGAATGGAAACAACTGACATTGCGACAGCATCGAGTAATTCGTAAACTGAAAGCAAAACACTAATGTGGTTGAAAGAAGAACACGTACACACCTGAAAGGATCAGCAGCTTTAATATCTATGAGACGCTAGAAAATCAGAACCACCATCAGGCAAAGAAGATTGGAAAGTGGAGATATTTTTTTTCTCCTTTTCCTCTTTATCATGGTGCTCTTACACCTCTCCCAGTTGTCTCTCCAGTTCTGACTGGCAAAGACCTTACACGAAACAGACACGTACGTACCACGTGGGGTCTGATGTCGTTTTGCATCTGGATGTGGTAGTATATTCATCCTTCTAATATATTCAGGGACGACTCCAGGAAGTGAAGTACAGCTGGAGACATTTTAATGCCGTAAGGATTCGAACCATGGATGTGGGTGTGAGCGACTGAGGTACGCACATGTGAGAGAAATAGTCTCATTCCTCCTGGCTACACCAGAGAGTGTCGCTCAGTTTCTTTCCTTCTGCTGCACCCCAGCACTGCCCCTCAGTTGCCCGAGCAGCAGTTGTTTCAGCAATTGCTGGGCCAGCAGCGGGTTCTCATGCAAAACGCTTGTCTGAAAGGCTGAGGGCTGCCCGGCCAAGCACAAGCCACCTTAAGGATCAGCCACGAGGTATGAGCAGAGAGCGTTCTTGGGAAGGTCTTTGGCAGTCCTGAGTCAAAGTTAACAGTTAGCAGGTCCCTCCTCCCGGCCCTTGACCCGGAAGCGCCCATGCACAATTTAAGTCTAGAATTTACTCCCAGGCACAGCGCTCTAGTCTTCAAAAAAGCCAGTCTTATTTTTTTATATTCTGTATCTGCGTAACACTT
Source organism: Falco peregrinus (assembly GCF_023634155.1). NCBI lineage: Eukaryota > Metazoa > Chordata > Aves > Falconiformes > Falconidae > Falco > Falco peregrinus. The sequence goes on from NC_073729.1 coordinate 11,221,678, forward strand.
TGTTAGAATTGCCCATTGCGGAGTTATCTAGAACAGAATTCGCCTAGGTGAGGTAGCGGGTCGCTGTACACCTGCGTCAGACCGCGGTCACACTTAGCACTGGTGAGGACCCGGGTTAGGGGACAATACCAACATCACCCAGGTGAAGGGTGGCTGCTTAAACTCCTTAGTTTGCCTCTGATCTAACCCTAGTAGGCGGATAATTGCTGTGATGTCTAGCTGTTACCGGCTCGTGGATGTTAGGGCTGATGATCTTTTGGTTTATATTCCGTTGAACTGAACTGAGAAATATGTCCATGGTAAGGTCTCTTTTAACACTCATTTTTAACACTAACAATCACATCAGGAAAAGCACTGCATTGTAACAGCCTAATGGTAGCCCTTTGTTCTAAGCACTTGGTGTTACAAGTCAAAAACTACTTTTTTTGTTCTAAAGTTGTCTTTTATTTAGGGTTTGAATTGTGGTTTTGGTGATTTTTTTTTTTTTTTTTTTTTTAAATAACAAGCAAACTCTTTGAGGCATATAAAGTATGTAAGTCAATTTGCAAGACCAGGTACAGGTTTTTTTAATAGAATCTGGCACACTACATATGCCATAACTATAGGGTATAAAGTCACAATGTTTATTGGTGTTCACATATGTAATATTAGGGAAACTACTTCCATCGTCTTTTCTTTACACTTCTGTAAATGAATCCATACCCTGTATATGTTAATTCTTAAAAGCCTTAATCCTTCAACTGTTTGGTGTGGGGTGTGTAGTCCAACAGGCTGCCTGTAAACTGTGAGCTCTTTTGTAAGCTGGAAGTACTTATCTTGTTACTGTTACTTTTTTGTAGGAACCTTTTAATTGAGAGCTGCCAAAGCATTACAATATGCAGTGCCTTAGCATTACATTAGAAGTACCTTTAGCCTCTTAACATAAATTTTATATATTGTTTTATTAATTGGTTCCATTTTTAAAAATACCTGTATTTTCTCCCACAGAACCCGTTTTTGACTGCTTGATCTAAACCAACCTTCCGTACAAGTCAGTCCCACGAGTGCGCAGTTAAATGCCTATACCAAAAGGAAAGGTTACAGATTCTTAGCTCTCCGTGAAAAGTGAATTGTATTACTAAATGCTGCCTTTTTAAATTTCATGACCAAATAATTAATTGTGACTCTTCTGCACTCTAGCATGAAAGTGCCTTTGGTTTGAAATTCCAGCTTAGAAAAGTGCTGCCATAATAATGACAATTTGTAGAGAGACCAAAAATATTTAGTTATCACCGTAATGCCTTTGGTTTATTGGAATAAGTTGAATCTACAGGCCTCCATTCACAAAAGAGCACCATTTATAGCAAAGTAATTTTGCTAATGATCAACCTGCTGAAGAATAATCTACTGTTTTGCCATTTCTGACAGCATTGCAAACCAGCAACTGATTAGTCTGTGATACAAAAATGAAAATTATTCACATTTATATTCTCTTCATCCAGTTGTGCATCTGCATAATGAGAGAACCATATACTGCAGAATTTCAGACAGTGGACAAATGTGACTTTATTGTTCTCCTCAATAATATTTTGGTATCTGCGAAGATTTTTTATTTAGACAGAAGATTTTGTTTACAAAGTTGTGTGTGCTGAAAGTCAGATGCCTAAAACATGGGGAACAGAGAATAGCTAGGGTAAATGCAATTGTGTGTTATTAAGCATTGAAATGTTGAGTGTGAGGGTTGTGGATGAAGGTGCTGTTAGAGAAACTCTGGCCAGCACGATTCAAAACACAGGGTTGTTTTGTTTTGGTTTTCTCCCAGATGATTTCTTGGAAAAAATAAAAAAAGCTCCTCTGATACCTTCTGTGAACGGGGGCCATACTGTACACGATAACTAAAATTGATGGGAAGAGGAGCAAGATTTTAAGAAAACAATGTTAGAACAAATATCAGCAAAACCAAAAGCTGTCAGAGGGATTATATAGTTGTGAATACAATTTTAACTTGATTTTTAAAGTATTTGATGAAAACTAAGATGAACTTTTTATATATAGAAATATTGTGACACTGTGTGGTAAATATTGTGATAATTCAAGTTCCCCGTCTCTAAAATATTATTTTTGTTATTCCTTCGAGGTCTAAATCTCACTTACCTCTCTAAGACAAGTAATCCTGTTGAACTCAATGAGACTGAGGTAGGGCAAAGACACTTTCGCCCCACAGGTAGAGCATATATTTTCAGTTATTACCAAACGTTTCAGCTGTACTAGTCAACATTTGTGATCAACTACACTTCTGTCTCATTAAAATAAGCATAATGGTACCATCCGGGGCTGTTAAAAATTACTGCTAACAAATGTAGTTGTACTTACTTGAATTCCAAAATGATTTTATTTAGGTACTGCACCACTATTTTGAAGGAATTGCAGATAACACGCCTGTTTCTCACTTTCCCTTTCTACCGCAGCTACAGCTTGTTAAGTTTGGCAGTAGCTTCTTCCGTTAAAACCTCCACGGTATAGGCTATTTGAAATAATGAAGGGTGTACATTAATGTTGAATGTAAGTAACTGGCCAGTTCAAGGCAGATAACAACATCTGATGTACTAATCCATAGCTATTTATTTTTCCACTGCAAGTCCTAGGGCACACTTGCTTTCCCAAGCAGTTGCCCTTACACTCTTCCTGGATTACTCAATCAGTCATACTGAGAAACCTTTCGACTACCCTTTACTCGACCCGTACGGATACACGTGCCCGCTCACACAGCGGATGTGTATAACAGGGTCTGGGTTTGTACTTTTCTCAGGATGATCTCTTTTTCCCCCTCTTATCTTTCATAACGAGATCTTTAGCCCCCTAAAAAACACTGAGGCTGGATAAGTCAAAGTACAAGAAATACTTTGGACATCTTCACCTTTTAACTTTTCAGGTCATTCTTGCTGAGATCATGTAATTAGTTTTAGTGTGTAAATTAAATCTTAAATGCACTCAGTTGACTAAAAGGAGATGGATCCCTGTTACCTCCTTACAGAATATGTGTTTTTGTTTTCGTTTTGTTTTGTTTTATGGGCCTCTGATTCAGGCTCATGACTGCAGACAAAAAATACAATATGTGCCTGAAAAAAAAAAAAAAAAAAAAAAGACAAAAGAATTTTATAACATTGAAAACCTGAATAGCCTTTAATTCTTCAGTACATTTTATGTAAAACAGGTTGGGTTTTTGTTTTGTTTTGGGGTTTTTTTGCCATGTGCATTTGTTCACATTTGTAAATGACTTAATGGAATTCTCACTTTATGTTTATTTGTGTAATGTGTATAAAATGGGTTTGTGACTTAAGCATATTCATATATGGTCAGTGGTTACTTTAATATTGTACTGCTGCTGGTAACTTTTGATGTAGAACTTGCCTTTTGATGATAAAGTACCTCTAGGTTAGACAGTGAGGGAAGGCTCTTTGAAAAAAAGTGAATGTTCTCCAATGTTTTCTTAACATATTTGCAGAAGCTTTCAAAAGGAGTTTCAGTCAAACCTCTTGGCAGTACAGTATTCTTGTATTTGTTATTGTCTGTGTGTAGGTACTGGTACCTTTTTTTGTTTAAAATGTTTTAAGTGTTGGCTTTAAAGTGAATTTATCTTTAGTATGATAGTAATATGAAAATTATAGGTTTTGTGTGCAGAGAATTTTTTTATAAAGTGCTTTGTAAAAAAAAAAAAACGTATTCTAGCTTTCGCGGTACATATGTGTGATAACTTTAATATCCATGACAGTTAAGTGCAATTATTTCATCACTCTAAAAATGCTATTTTTGTGTCGGTTACTGCAGGTGTTTTCATGTCTTTGCAAAGTGACACATTTTGATGCCTTCTTGATAAAGTGGTAGAATTTTTGTAGCTTTCTAGAAACTTTGTATTCATACAGTATCGATTGAAAATAAAGAAAATGAAAGTGTTTTGTGCATTTATCTTAATCTCTTCCATCAATCTCTTTTTAATGTTGGGTGCAACTTTCAAAAGCATTTTCCAAAGTAGCACAAGGCCGGCCTTGCAGCAATACCCTGCACCTACCTGAAGGTGCAGTGGACATCTGGCGGGACGTAGAAAACCTCTAGGGCTGGCACTCAAGGCTGGCACACCTGGAAACCACGTTCAACAGCGAGTCCATATGCACTATCACCAAGAAAGATGCCTACCTCTAGTTTGCGCGTCTTCCTAAAGAAACAGTGGTGGATTTTTTTTGAAACATCATTTAAACCATACTGTTTTAATGGGAAAAGCCACCCATCCCCCTTTATTCCAGAAGCATGAATGACCTAATCAAAACTGTACTTAATAAATGGCATCATATACATCACTGACTTGGCAACTAGAACTGACTGAGGAACACGTTAGTTGTCTGAGGCTGAGGTGTTTCTTCCAGAAGGAAACTGAGCTCTGCGGGAACGGAGGTCCTAAGAAATGTAACATTTTTCAAGAGATTTCTTGTTTTTCTTAAACCACTTGCCCCTCAGCTAGCAGCTGTACCTAGTATGATGAGAGGACGAAACAGGATCAGCTTGCCTGCCGCATTCATTAAGCGAAACCACCTAGCCAGGGACGGGGAAAAGAAAGTAAAGAAAAAGAGAATAAGAGCGATATCCTGGATCAACTGAAATCAATGGAAACATGACCAGGACTTGGCAGAGGAAAAAAAAAAAAGGTACATCTGGCTCATCTTCTGCTTCAAAAGGGGAGCAGTGGCTTTTGAATAAACCACATGGCCCTCTCACACCCCCCAATTCTCCTTTTGGGTGGCAGATGTTCCACTGCCATTTTTAAAATGCCAGCAGAGCACCCCCCATGTGGAAGATGAATGGGTTGAGAACAAGGCACAGATATGGTCTGTTTTGACCGTTTTCTTTTCTTTGTTCCCCATTAAGTATACAGCTCTGGCCCTTTGAAGTGGGTTAGCTGTTTCAGAAGCAACCTGCTTCTTAATTAAGGTTCTGCTTCTTGATTAATTCAGGTTAAAAACCATAAAATTTCCACCTTTGGGGAAAAACGTCACACCGCATTTCAGGTTGGGAGTCCCCATGTAACATCACACCATTAGTTTATTAACGAGCTGCCTTCAGCAGAAGCAACAGCCTCTCCCTGACTAAGCACACTGGTTTACACGAACACAGCAGCACGGGCAGGGAACAAAGAAGACAGACCAGTTACTCCGTGCCATTTTGTGTGAAGCGTGGAATGATGAGCTCTACGTGATCCATGGATTTTTCTGTGAACTTTTTCCCCCCAAAAAATACTGGTTTGAAGATACAGCCTATCTGACACAAATGCAGAAGACATGTAATGCTCACAAACCCGAGAGTAAAAGGAGGGTTCGGAGCTGAGCAGTGTGTTAGCAGATGCCTATAGTTCGACACGCAGCTGTAGCTGTTCATCCCAACCCTGACCTTTTGCAGCCTTACTATTGTTATCTGGGGCCCTTTCTGCAGAAACAGCTGAACGATCTGTTACGCCAAACAGCAGTAGCTTAGCAATGTTCATGAACAGTTACCTACCTTGTAGAGAGGTGTGACACTGAAGTGGTTAATGGCTGTAAATTGTTACATGATTGCTGCAGTTTTGTGAGAGCTAGAGCTGTGCTGGAGACACTAGAAACTTGGTAAAGGTAGAGGGGCTGTACTAGGAGTGGAGGGAAGAAGAAATTGTAGAAACCTGGAATGCAAGTGACTGAAAAAAATGAGCAGCAGGGTGTTGCTTTTCAAAGAAAATGAAGAGCTGATGACAGGAGAAAATAGGAAGAAAGGAGGAAAAGGATCATTTGAAGACCAACAACAACATCCACCAGTAGAAGGAGGGAGAAGTAAAATAAGAAAAAGGCTACAACAAAACAAACATTCAGCTTTCAAGTCAGTGAAAAAAATGGTTTGGTGTTGGGGTATTTTTCCTACTGCATTGTTTCATATAACCCTTTCCAGTTTGGGGACATGCCCTTCTCTAAGCTTAAGGAAAGGGCTGCTGTAGACCTCTGTTCTTGTGTGCCTTACTGTCCTGGAGTATCAATAAAGCCCAAAAGATCTCAGCAGAAAGGCACCCTGTAGCCTCCTTGATAGGTGAAGAGCTGTCAGCTTGGTTTTGTTGGAAAATTGCAGGGGGGGGGGGGGGGGGGGAGGGGTACAGGGAGAGCCAGGAGAGTACCTGAAAGTCAGCTGAGCAAAAACACTTGACTGCAAGTGACTGGTCTCAATTTACCCAGCACTGGTGATTTCTCAAGCCACTTTCCTTCCATAGATGTGTGGGTTAGGGTGCATGTGCAGAGTCAGAGTCCATTATAGGTTTAGACTGATGAATTTTAAAATCGTTTCTTTCCATGCCCCTCACTCTGTCCTAGAGGTGAGAGCATGAACAGGTAACCTCGATGTTATTAAATAGGAGCAGAATTCCAAGAAAAAAAAAAAAAAAGCTTGTTGTGAGTGTGCTTCAAACATCTTTATCAGCTGTGCGAGATGTCCACAGACAGGGAGCAGTCTCGGAGCCTTTGGCGTTATAGCTTTTCTCTAACTCCAGTAAATTCAATGTCCCACTAAGGATGCTGGTTGGGGCCATCAGAGCAAATGGTGCAGAGCCGTGATTAATATGTACATGTCCCTTTTCGTTTTCGTTCCTCTTATTTATACAGCTCGAAGAGGGGATTCGTTCAGTACTCTCACTTACCTTGCAATGCACCGTAATGCTTTGCTTTCTGGACCTCCAGCAAAGACAGAATATGGCAGCAGCTTCCAGACTTACTCTGTCTGAACAGAGCACTGAGCTGTATGTGCAGCTGCCTTTGCAAGTGGATTAACAAACTACAGACTGATTATTCTTTTTCTCCTGCCCCAAGCATGTAAAGTTATTAGCTATATTTAAAGACACTTCTCAATTATTTTTTTTTTGTTGGCAGAGCCCAAAGAATAAGGGTTTTTTCCAGACTTTTAAACATTCCTTTCTGCTAAGATCGTATGTTCTCTATAGTGTTATCAGAGAATTTACTTTTTTCCAAGATACTTGTCTTTTCTTATCCTTTCACCTGTGATGCTGAACTTCCTAGTGAGCATTATACTTGGCAAAAAGTACAAGATCAGCATGCAGGTTATAACCGTTCCCTTCAGTACGCTATGAGAACACTTCCTTTTTGATGCAGCTCTGCATTAATGGAAGGGGATAGAGGGGGAATACTTGTGTCTTCGTGTTGTTTGGCTTTTCTATTAGTTTTAAACTGAACCTACATATGACAAACTCAGGCAGCAAAGTACTAGATTCAACCACGTTGCACACATATTACACCATTCCACAGCACGGACAGTTTGATGGCTTCGTTATAAAATATACTTACTGGTTTTACTATGACTATATTGTATTTTCAGTAGGATTTAATGTAAGCTTTATCATCAGAACACCACGATGGGCAGGAACTCGATGGAGCAGTTCACCTCCAGAGTTTACGGCAATAATGTGGGAGACAGAACACTAGTCTCAGCAGGGTTCACGCTCCCCTATCTCCTCCAATGATCTCCTGTTCTGAGGGAGGTGGTGGTGAGTAATGTTTGGGAGGTGCCCCAAGACTCTACAGCGATAGGCTCTGGATAAGGCAAAGGAGCAGGTAGATGTGGCGCAGTAACAAGCAAACTCCAAAACTTTTGGCTTTCCTGCCCACTTTCACATGTGTCTCGGCCAACAAAAGGACACAATGCCATGTGGGCAGTGAACTAACACGTGAACAGGGGGTTCTCGAGATCTGACACACACACCCCCACTCCCCATTTTTTCAGAGTTTTTCTCTAACTGCTCCCTTCTCTGAAAGGCGATTACTTGAGAGGCTCACAAATCCTCTTCACTCTGGGTAAGGCACCGCAGGGCATGCAGAGCACTCAGACACAACTATGGCATCAGCTTAGCATTTTTTTCCATGCAAATAAAACATCTTCCCATTAAGAACATCAGTGCTGGAAGCTGTACAAGGTAACAGCCACTCTGAGAAAGCATGTCTAAGGGCTCAAGAGCCACCGAGAGGAGACAGACAGGGCAGCCACGGGCAGGCAGGCAGGCTGGTGCTCTCCATGTGCCCTGCTCTAGGCCAGCGTGGTTTCTGAGCTCAGGAGGAGGTGGGAAGAGAATTGTCTACCCCTGCAAACTGTAGCGCTAAGAGAATAGGTACAAGCACAGTTGAGAAAGTTAGCTTGAAGGTTCCTGAATACTAACAGAAAGGAAGCATTAGCCATGGGGATTAGCCATGATTAGAAGATGAAGCAGGAGATAGGGTAAAGGCTGTTTCAGAGAACTGCAGAGGAGAAGACTTTTCCACTACCTCTGGTGAGACACATAAAAGAACAGAGACAAAAGTCGGCGGTAATCAACTGGAGGCAGCTGGGAAAGTATTAGAGAAAGAGAAATGAACCCAGAGGACCAGCCTCAGGAAAGTATACGGGGTGCTTATTAATATGAATTAATATGAATATGGCCAGTAACCTGGCAGGGAACCACTGGGTGGTGGAAGGGGAGAAGAACATCAGGCAGTCCCTGAAGCACTGCAAGAACGGGTGCAGAGCTCAGTGTGCTCAGGTGGCTGGATAGCTGCGAGTGACTGCTGTCAGCGTCAGAAGGTACCGCGCAAATTAGACTTTCTTAGGTGTGCCTGTGAGAAGCATGGGAAAGCTGTGGACTCAGCAGTAGACAGATTTACAGATAAGAAAGATCTGGGAGGGGGTGGAGAGTTCAAGATCAGGGCTGCCCACAGGATTCTTGTGATGGAGGCAGATGGGAGGTCGAGGGGAACAAGGAGATAAAAGCCATGGAGATAGAGCCGCACAGTGTGGACCTGTGAAGCGGTCTGTCAGCTCCAGCAACCAGCTCTTCCTTACTAGAAGAGTGTGTGGTGGTAGGAGGCAGCATGGTGTGCTTGTATCTGAGAAACAGGGGGAACAGGGAAGTGGTGAGACTAACTGCTCTCCAAATACGTACTCATGGCTGAAAAAGTACCACGTCATCTGGAGCTTGTTTTCAGCTGCCTGTTGACAAGACAGGCAAGTATTTATACGCAAGAGATGGTCACGATTACAGAGGAGATCTACGGATGCTGATACCCGCACAAAATAATTTAGAAATTTGTGCAGTGTGGATGGTTTGTTACCCTCATACTCACCAAGCAACAGGCATATAACCATGTAATGGGGGATTCCGGTTTCTTTAATGAACAGTAAAAGAGGAATTCTGTATAATATTTAAGCTTTCTGTTCAAAGGTTAAACTCAAAGATGCTGTTCAGCCATTAGAAAAGTAGCTGATGAGCAGCTGGGGCTCTGGGCTCACAGCATGTGCTGGTCAGCTCTGCTGCAAACTAGGAAGTGGCCTCGATGCTGAGAATGTGCACAGTCCCCCATTACATAGAAATGCCAGGCATACAGAGAGACCGTGGTAAGAAGCAAAAAAGCAGAAACTTCTCTGCCAGCAAGTGAACAAAATAGCTTGAAAGTCTGACCAAGATACAACCCAAAACATCTTTAAAAGAAATATTCATTCTTACTCCCTTTCATTTCAAGAGTGTATCTATCCCTACAATAACTGGATTTAAAGCTCCATATGATAACGAAGTTGGGTTTTGTGCTTATACGAAGTACCACTTTGTGATCTAACATCTGACAAAGTGCCTCAGCCAGGAGCCCAGGAGGCTCATGCACGTTCCAAATTTTCTCCTCAGGCTCTCCACCAAAGCGACCCAGATCTTTGGGGATGCCTAAGACAAGGATATGGCCCTAAGACAACAGCCAGATCTTGAAGGATTCTGGTGCTTGCTGCTGTAACACACTTTAAGGTGGAGCATGGGGTGGCAGTGAGTCTCATCAGGCTTTGCTGCAGTCATTTCATGACTGCAGCATGTCTCAATCTGTTTACCTGCAAGTACTAGACATAACCAGGTTAGATAAGACCATTACCACGGTATGTAACCTTTGGACTTTGGCTCGAGGCTTCTACTTTCCCTTCTGGAGAGAGCACGTTGTATTTCACTGTCTATTTTATGTCTTTCTCCTTTATTACAGTTGCGCTCAGTACGCTACACAGATTGATTTTCCTGGAGGCACAAACAAGCAGATAGAATCTAGAGGATGTTTAAATAAAGGGAATCATTGTAAATGGTCTTTGAATTATACATATATATTAAGACAAATAAGAAAGAGACATATAGGACATATAGGTGGTAGTACTAACAAATCTGTCCAGTGTGCTCTGCTTATGTGTACATTCACTGCTAGAATATCCTGGAAAGCAATAGGCTTTTCTGTTCTTCATCTTTCTGGACACACTTGTGATCCCAGCTGGGACACAGGAAATTTTCCACGCTCTCAGGTGAGTGAAGGATGGATCCCTAGATAATATACTGTGCCTAATAGGAAGAGTTTACCCTAAAAGAATACCTAAAAGGCACAGTCTACCTTCTTGACTAACTGAATTTAAGCTGACAGAATATGCGCTTCCACTGTAGCCCCTACTAATTAGCAAAAGAGAAAAGAACTACCAATTTAAAGACACTGGTGACCTGCAGGCAGAGGAGGTCACATGTTTTTTAACAGAAACTTCCTTCCCTTCCCCCTTCTTCCCCCCTCCCATATTCCTGCCAGCCACTGCCCCTCCTTTGCTCTGCTGTAAATCCTGAAGTTTGTCTCCCTTCTACTTTCTGGATCTGCATTCAGAAAGGGCAGCTGCAGCATTCACAATGAATAACTCTGAGCAGCAACTCCTTCTGAGTCTCCTTGGAAGATGGGCTGATGCCTTCCTGCCTAATTAACAGAATATTGAATGGGGCTCTCAGCACAAGGTGAGCAGGGTTTGGTAAGATATTTGGTTTTCTCAGTCTTCTGTAGCACACAGTCTGAATACATAATGTAGAAATTTATCCATCAACATAGATTAGTCACCAAGGTTGGAAAGATTTAATCCACGCGAACAACTACTACCAAAAAACACCTGTTCATCCTCCTCCCCTTTCTCACTATGGTCTGGTTCAGCAACACTGTTTGGTACTTGGGAATAGCTTGTATCTACTACCTCAGCTACATGTATTTTTAGGGAAGTACTAGTGTATACACAACTGTAATACATTGTCCTTTCCATTCTCTTCCGAAGCTCTCCCTGCACCAGCAGCATCCTACCTGTCACTTTCAGCTGCTAAATCAATTAAACATTCAGCTCAGCTGAAGAGAAGGAAGACTGTACCAGTTACCATAACAAAGCGGCTTCTGCTGAGACAGCAAAGTTAACATAAAAAAAAAAAAAAAAAAAAGATCTAATTTTTAGTTCTGTTTCAGGTCAGTTGCTTATTCCTCTGTACTACTTTGCATCACTTCCAATACAGTAAACCAGGTATTCTCCTGGCTTGGATCCAGATTCTCTATCACCTGGCCTATGTAACACACTATGTCACAAGACACACAAAATAACAGAGGTCCTGTATCTCCTGGAGATCTCTACGTACCTCTAGTGTAGTACAAACAGAAATTTAAAGCAGCAATTTACTTCCAGCCTTGCTTCAAACTACTGTTGAAGGTAGGTCACTGGAAGAGACCGACTTGGATTTTAGTCAGAGTATCGCTGTATCCCTCCAGAGAAGATCAAGGCCAAACACTACAGAACCTGGCCTTGCAAGAGATGCTCTGTGGCTTTGCCATTCCAGGCATCCAGCTGCGCTGTGACACATTGGCATGATACGGTTTAAAAGCCAAGTAAAGCACCTCAATTGAACTACACAGTTCAAGAGAAATGAAGGCTACTAAGCATATAGAAACCATCTGACTCTCCACAGAAAACGTATTACTCAAAAGGCTTTTGTGCTTACCAAATAATCTGATCTCTGGTTACTGCAAAATGGTTTTCCTTCTCTCTTTGAACTGAATTTCAATGTGTCCCTGCATGAAGAGCATAATGAAGTACATGCCTACGGCAAGTGCTGTTTAAAGCACTGTCCTTTACTCCTAGAGACATTTCCAGGAAACACGAAGCTGCAGTATAAAGCACCTCTGGCTTTATCACAGGCTTCTTCTGCGTCACTTTTTGCTCAGGGGATGACACTTGGCTAGACAGGATTTAGCACAAACACAACCCAGCAGATCTCCCCCTCTCTCAGCCAGCCAGGTGAGCATTGTGCCTCACTGGAAGGCAGACATGACGGGGCCTGTAACCTGAAGGCAGCGCACAGCATTTTAGGAGAACTGTGAGGCACAAATCCAAAGATCAACTCCTTCACCTCCCAAAGGTGTGCCTTTGCACAGGCAAAGATAAACACCAGAGACAGATCCCACTGCTGGTGTCAATGCTGTAGAAATATCATTGTCCAAGTTATACCACAAAAGCCGAAGGGGATTTGTATTCCTGTTCAAAAACCCCACCCTCAGGGAAGCGGGACATTTGGAAGTGATTATCAGGCACACAGTTCATTCTTGGCGGCGGGTGACTTGCGCTGGGCATTTCTTCTACAGCCTGAACATAGCCCTACAAGCAAAATATAAAGTAGCATTTTTGTCTCTTTCTGAAGTGCTGGCAAGGAAGGGCCCCTCCTGTTACACACCTTCCAAATTACTGACTGGTTCAATACAGAACGCTTTTGCGGTACGAGGCCACTCAAGACAGGGTGGCAGCAGCATGGGGCAGCTTGGCTAAGGGGCCAGACTCTCATTAGCATCTCTTAGTCAGGCGTGTGAGCTCTCTCTGCCGCTCCACCCCGAGGCCCAGGGACGCATCGCTATTTTTCCAGCTCTGCCTTCACTGAATAACTCAGCTAATAGCATCAGATGAAGTAGTGATTTTCTGATGTTTGGCCAAGCTGTTAACATTGTCATTCTAGCACAGTTTAACAAGTACAGACAGGTCTGGGCATTAGTCATATTTCCACAGGCAGGGTTTTTTTTCTTTGTCTCTTCGTTTCTTTTCTATCTTACCCATTTTACTGGGGTTCAAAGTCCTCGGTGGAAACAGATGTGTGAATGTTATTACATTGCTAAATCAGGGCTTTTTTCTGACTTTATGCAAATTAGATGTCAAAAGACACTACAGGCAGGACAGCCAACTGTTCTGCATCGAGAAAAGCTGTAATAAGGAATTACAGTCTGGGAACCAAGCACCTGGTCTTAGGGCACGCCTAAATTAAAACTGTCCTCCCAGTCCTAAATTAGGTTCCATGTATATATACGTTATTCTACAGAGTACAAACTCCAAATGGATGCTAGTGGGTTTAGTGGTACATCTGAAAGCACAAGATTTTCAATACTTATCACATCTTCACTGGTCAACAGGTGGCCCTAGCATCATGAACTGTATCCTGGGGAAAACCTTTATGATACAGGACTACTTCAGAAGCAGGTACTTATTTTCCTGGGGTTCCTCTGAGCAGACGTTCAGCCTGCAGTCCTCAGCAAGGCTGTATCACTCGAAGGTTTGTTTCAGTGAAGTTCATAGTGCAAAGGCCTTGTATGTCTCCTCAACTTGAATTAAAGGGTGATATACAAAGAGTTTCTGAAGAGTCTTGCAGCGAGCTCTGTTTCTTAGCAAAGTATTGGGCCATTACTCTACCCTGCCTATATCAGCTGTTTGTGTAAGAAGTGCTTCAAGTAATGTAAGAAACTACCCCATTCCTTTCCTTTGTGCAAGTCAGGCTGACTTGCAGTCTGGGGTGTGCTTGTTATGCATGAAGCAAATACAAATAAAAATCATTAAGGAATGGGAATGATTAGTTATGGACAATAGAGTTGTGAAGCTTGTTACCAGCACCTGTCATTCCTGCTACGTGACTGATTCTTACTGAGCAGCCCAGACATCGTACAGGGGCTGTGCAGCTCTGAGACGGCAGCTGAGCAGAGAGCGTGTCCCTGCCCGCAGCCCGCCTGCTCCTTTGTGGCCCAACAGGCTGCAGCAAACGTGACAGCAGGGCTTGCACTCAGCAGAGCAACAGATTGCAAAGCATCCGGCAATACCAGGGCCACGCTTATGTGGCAAAATGTGCTATGATACGAAGAGGCAAGCTGCCTGCTGCACTATGGCAAAGCAGATTGCATAGCATTAGCACTGGTGACAACAGGGCACTCATTGTGTGGGACAACAAGTCACACAGAGAATGTGCAAATGCGATTGGTTGGGCCCACTTAACATATGCACAGCAGAGTGACATATGGCAATTGGTGACTTTCCTGCCACAGATGCTGAAAGGCTTTGTTTCGGTACAGTGCGTGGTGCAGATCCAGTACAGCGTTCCCCTGCTTGGTGGGGAGCAGTCCAAGTGCCAGCAGCGCTCTCCCTTACCTCCAGGCACTGAGGATTCCTGGTGCTGTGAGCACTTCTAGCTGTGCTGAGCAGACTTTCTGTTACTGAAACCCTACCCCTCAGCCAAAGCCTGGGACGTACTGAGAAATAAGTTTAATTTAAAAACATGACAGAGATGGACTCCCATTTCAACTCCTTGTGCCATTGGCATTTGGGTTTCTATTCACATAAATACAATACCACGGCCTGAAACAAACTGTTTCTAAAACTGTTTACTTTTTCATTAGAACCTTTTTTTCAATAGTTTCTCTCTATTAATGATATAAACAGATGATTAATTATGATAAATAATGACAAATTATTCTTCTAACTCTGTTAAGCGAAAGTTTAAATGGAGGTTAAAAGGGACAAAGTGAAATTACGTTTTCCTGGCCATGGGACTGAAACAAAATGAAAAAGAGGTTCTATGAGCTTGCTCATACAGGAATAATATGGAGGAAGATTTTGAAATCCCAGCATGAGTTGTAGCTGTGCTCATATGTGCAGATCCATGAGACAATCAGAGTCTGGTAACTACAGCACCAGACCAGGGCTAAGATACAGAGATCTACTTCCATCTCTGCCACTGATCACCTCTGTGACAACTGGTATATCACCTCAGCTCAATGTGCCTCAGAAATAAAGACATGCCTTGTGATTGCCTGCTGGCTACAGAGCAGAAGACAAAGTGGGAGCTGACCCTGCAACACTGAATCATTTCACATGGGCCACAGAAAACTCATCAAACAGTAACAGCATCCACGGGGTTCAAAATCTTTGCATCTTACTCCCTATTGCTGGCATGATCTGTCTTTGCTCACTTGTCATTTTTTGTGTTTCCATGGTGAAGAGGAATCCAAATCCACACAGATTTAAAACACTTTGTATACAGACACACAGTCAGGGGCCAAGCAGCCAAAGCCAGATAAAAACTAAGTGTTAACTCCTGCCATGGTACAGGAGTTGATACAGACTCTGTCCTCCCCAGATTTCTGCTTGACTAGACCACGAGATGCAGAACCAGACTAGGACATGGAGTTGGCAACCACCATCACCTCCCATAATAGAGCAGCTTGAGAGCTGCGCATCTGAAAGCACTTTTCTTCACTTTATGCTCCTTTTGTTTTTTTAAGAGCTAGAGAAGGAAACGTCACTTCAAACTGGGGCTGTGGGGTAGCCATGTTGTAAGTCAAGGGACGTACTACTGTGTTGCAAGAACAGGAGGCAAAGTAACAACCATGAGTGTTGAGAGCACTTTGCAAATCTCAGCCGTACCCAGGCTGCCAGAGGGTTGAGCTATGCTGGCTCTAGTCCTTAAACTAATTTGTCATGGGGTCCTCAATGGATCCCTGAGTCACTGTATTTCTGTACAGAAATACAAGCATGTGTGGTAAATCTGACTAGGTTCTGTCTACATTGTGTTTACCTCTGCAAGCACCGACCACCTGTGCAGCAACCTTCCAACACATCAAAGGCTGCATCAGACCCTCTGACCCGTACCGTGGTGCTGGTGCACACATTTGCAGGGCTTGGCCAATACCTCTGGCTGACTGGCTCATCACTCAAAACTACCCTTTAACCCATTCTGTTGTAACAAAATCCCAAGCAAACAGTTTCAATCCTCGAACTTGGCCTGGAAAACAGTCATATTGGGGAACACCACAAGATGCATTCGGGGAAAACTGGATTTTCAGTACTCCTATCTCTGCAGCATTGAGAACAACCTGAAGGGATAACATCAACTGACAGGGAAAGGGCACGCGGAGAAAGAGTTTTACCTTGAGACTAGCTCCCTCTGCAGCCTGATTTTCAGCACCCGGAACACTGCACACCTTTTTAGACAAACTGCTACTCACAGCGGGAAAAATCTTCTGGGAATGAATGGAGTCAGCCTGGGAAATCTGTTGCTCCCCGTCCTCATCATTGTTTCAGGCTTTCCAGCATCACAGGGATGGCGGATAACTACCCCAGTGGCCCAGACCGAAAAGCAGTCGGACCTTCAACTCAAAGTTCTGTCACTGGATGAAGTGTCACATCAAAAGCTTCTGATAAGGCGATAAACAAAGAGGTAATTTCTGGATTTCCTGGGATGACGGAGAGCAGGCTCTGGCCCAACAAACTGGCCAGACGAACTCCCTGCGGCGCTCCACCTGCGTGCCCTCGGGGCAGATCGCGCCCCCGGGGCCCCGGCAGCCTGCCCGCCCCGCCGCAGCGCAGCGCGCCGCTCCCGCACCTCCGCGGCCCCGCAGCGACACCCTGCGGCTGCCGGGGGCGTCCCGCAGGGGCTCGGGACGAAGGGGGCCGCGCACCCCGCCCGGCCCCGGCCCGCCGTGGCACCCTCCGGCAGGGCCCGCACGGGAGCTGCCTCCGCGGGAAGTGCTTGAACCGCAGCCGGACCCCTCTCCGATGTACATGTTCTCATTGACACACAGGGTGAGCACGGAGCAGGAATTAGGCCAGGGAGATTCCACGATTTGTATTATACAGGAAATCAGATTAGATTATCGCTGCGGGTCCTACAGGCTTTAAACCTGCGAATCTGCTGGCAGGTTAATAGCTTCTCTCTCCCCTCACGAGAGTCAAAAGCTCCCTGCGTGGCTGGAAGACCTGTTTTTAAGTGCTCGCTAGCTTTATTACACAAGACACCATACCCGCTGGCCACCTTTCCGAGCTCCCATCTGCCTGGCACCTGGTACAAATTACACTGCTTGAGAAGCAGTTAACAAACTCCCCAGGAGCTTGGTTGTGCTTCATCAGCCAGGTCAACAGGCAGGAGGGATCTCCCTGTGTCAGTGCTCTTCTGCCCCACAAGCCGCCGCAGCCAGCAGCATCGTCTGTGTTGAGCATAAGCCACAGCCGATAAGCGATCAGGTTAGCACAAGCCGTTTGCTGAGCTGGCGAGCAGAAAACACCATGAAGTAACATTGTGCTGCTAAACCTGTGATGCATCAGCACAATGGAGCGCAGAGCTACAGGCACTGCCAAGGCAGGCTCCGACTTTACCACGGTTTCACTGAAAACAGATGAATGTGGCGCTGTCGACTTCAGCCAGCCAGAAACCATGTCATGCACCCAAAAATTGTGTGACAGAATTTTAAAAAAGACCAATTTCAAGGAAAATTTTGCTTTTACCTCTTAGTGTTTCCAATCCACCTTGCGATGAAAACATCTCTTTTCACATTTATATTCCTAAGACCTACCTCTACACATCTCACACAGTTCCCCAGGTCTGGCTCTTACGCCAGCACTAAATACTGAGATATATCATAAAACTGTGGGAATTGTCAGCACTGAATAGAGCCCACATTTACAGAGACAAATAACCCCATGCAGGCAGACACAAATAACCCCCTTTCTTTGCTGGACAGCAGCCAGTTTGTTGGTGAGTGCCTCTCCCAAGCTCCAGACTCAGCGCTGAGAGCCAGAGCAAGCATCAGCCCAGAGCAGTAGTCACAGTATAGTATGTCAATGCAATCAATACAGCTAGAGCATTTAAAAGGAGATAGTACATCTACTCGGCTGTGTGCAGAGTTCAGGACTCACATATGCATACAATATAGAAAGCTTACTTTTCCTTGTTTACTCTCTTCAGGGTTTGTGCCTGGCTATTTCAACAGGTGGATTGATATTATATATAGAAACCTTTAGCTAGCTAAGAGTCAGAAAAAAGCCTGAGTAATTGCTCTGAATGTTCAAAACACCTAGTGAAAAGGCTGCATCATGTCTCCCACAAAAAGAAAAACTATCTGGTAGCATAAATTTCTTGTCTGCTGTAGAAAAATAAAATTCAAACTCGTATAATACAAAGACTCCTCCTGAACATGACATCTCTTTATCTGCTGCCAGCTATCAATATTGTAAATTGGTCAAGCAACCACACCTCATTCTCTCACACAGATCTCATCTGTTTCATCTTGTAGATGCACTTACCAAAGCTAGGTGAAAACACACCTTTCAGTGCCTCGCAACGGAGTAAAAGCTCATTAACAACACTCTGACAACACCAGTTTGCACAGACTACCTTTTCCAGGCATGGAAGAAGGTTGACAACCAGGTAAGGCAGTTATCCTGGGGTAACCACTGGCTACACACCAAGCTGAACTTGGCCACCAAGCTGCAGATTGGTACAAGCAAACTAAAAGTAGCCTGTCCAAGTTTGGCACTTAAAACCCACAAATGACAGTTAAGAGTTTCTGGTATAGGCTTCTTATGTTGCAACTACTTGCCAGGAGACCCCATTCTCCTACAGTCCACCCTCAAATGACAGCTGGAAGGAGGTCTGACCATCTGGAGAAATTGTTCATGATGTTCTGTGACATCGAAAATCAAAGCAAGCAGCCTGGCAAAATATTAGCCTGCTATCATGCTAATTCCCATTTCTTTTCCCTTTGGTCTCTTGTGGAGCTGCATATAAGCCTCCATAAACTTAGGGATAAAGCTTCAAGTCTGGATCCTCCAGATGGGCCATCTCCAGCTACAGGTGGCCAGCTGGGAATTCTCAGCCACCTGGCTTCATTGCTTGATTTGCTTCAAGGACAAGCCCATCTGCTGGCTTTAGTGGCCAGCCTTCTCCTGCCACAACTGCCTCATCTCTAGCACAGAGAAAACACGCACCTGGGCTGGCAGCACATTTGTGAATCCTCAGGCAGTGTGCTACCATGCAGCTCTGCCATACAGCAGGAGGCACGTAACTGACATGTGTGGATATGGTGCGAAGCAGCAATTAAACTTCTTGGACCTCCAATACTGTGTATGTAACAGGGCTGAGATGTTGGGCGGTCCAAGCAGCTTAATTGTGTGTCTTTGACAATAACAACTATCCACTGTCAGTATTAACAGCCGTGGCCTCTCCTGCAGACTGATAAACTTCACATGGGAAAACACCTGCAATGCTCTTAGCACTCACTTCCAGCTTCCCATTCCTACTTCTATCATTTTTCTTTTCTCCCAGCTATCATCATTCTATGCAACACAAAATAGGAGACTAATAAATCACAAGCCTAAGTGTATTGGGGTCTAGACTGAAAGGTGTTGCTAGAAGATTGAACAGCAAATTTGTAAGCAACAACTATCTACCACTTTAATGCTTTTGCAAGATTTCCATGACATTATGGTATCATCTCAGGTAAGGGTCTTACCATGTAGATGGCAGAATTCAGACCAGCTTACGGTAAAAGATTGGTTTTCAAAGAAAGCATCCTGTTCATGATGTGTTTCAAGTGAATTGTAGACTTTAGGTCCCTCCTTGTTTACAGGTCAGCATATGATTACGCTTCTGTTAACATGGATCTGAACCTGTTAATACTTTGGTGTGCATCTGTGAAACAGAAAAAGAATTATATCCAGAAGATGCAGTGACCAGTTTTCAGGTCCCTTGTTATTCTCCTTGTTTCCTACCTCTTCTTTGTCATCCCTGCCTCATTCTTTGATGTTCATGTTATCTTCTATTGCTTGTGAACCTTTTGAGGGGATCCTTCTGTTCTGCAAAGAGTTTATCTTCATGCAGACAGAGGAACAGATCACAGAGTATGTATGCTTATTCTTCTAAACACATTGGTAATTATTTTGCTATTTTAACAGAGACAGATTCAAATAAAACCATTAGGTTTGGGCTTTGAATCTGCATCACAGCTCCATTGTCCTCAAAAACTGGCTAAATGCAGACATGGATACAAACATCCAAATAATCTTACATTTTGGGTCTGAAGTTTGATATTTCTATTTCAGGTGTGGTTTGATTTAGAGCTTTGTTGTGCTTCAGAATAAAACTGAACTGCTGGCTGAAAAATGCTCTAAAACAAAACAGAAGATTAGGCAATCCCCTGAATAAACTTCACAAGTCAATCCTAAATGTATTTTTAGGAACTGCTCCGCTGCTTGCAGCCATGCCTAGCAGCGTACCACGATCAAGCATGATCACAAGGATTTTTCCCTCCATATTCCAAAGAATGTACTACAAAACAGGCAAAGGATTCAGCAAGTATGACTTCAGGCTGCTACCTGAATGCAAATTTGTATTTCCAAATCAGTTATGTTTCCTGCCAGGTCCTACTAAATCAAAATAGACCTGACAGAGTAGAGCAGTGGTAAATGGAAAGGACACTCAGCACTTGAATGGAAAATGCAAAAGAGCTTCAAAAGAAAAAGGAAGGAAAAGTAGGGCATCAATCTCTTGCCTTTCCCTAGGGCTTCTTTGCATCTCCTTATTTTATTGACACTATCATCTCTTTCTGTATTCTTAAAGCTCAGCTGTGGTGTGAGGCAGGTTCAGCAGTAATGTCAATCCAGTGAACTAAACTAAGCAGTTCTAGCAGGATTGGCCTGGGGCCACTGATTTCAATGGGAGCTGCTGGATGCTCAGCATGACTGACAGTTAGGCTCTTTGTGGATCAAAAATCAGAATAATTTTGTTCCATCTGGTATTTTCCATGATCCCCACTGTGCCCAATATTACAGTCACACAAACTCAATTTTTAAAAAACACCCCTCAGCTAAAGGCATAAAAATTTAACAAGCACTTGCACAAGTAAAATGGTAGTGACAACAAAATTCTTGCATATTACAATTCTTTGGTAATTGGATAGAGACTCCTCAAACAAACCTACTTTTTCAGGCAGTGAATACTCCAACTTCTCTTTGAGATACTTCATTCTTAGACCCCCAAATCATTGGTAACTATAAAATGTAGATGGATGTCATCCAGCTAAAGTCTTTTCTACATCTCAAGGTAAAAGATCTGCTGGAGGTCAAACAAGTTAATCTCTGAAGGTGACCTACAGAAAGCAGAAAATAGAAGAGGTAGTAAAGGCAGAAAAAACATGGCTTGATAGATGGAAAAACTGAAGAGCAATAGAAATGGCAGGAAACAAAGAGAAAAGAAGCTAAGTTGAAGGAAATGAAGCTTTAGACTAGAAACATAAGAACTGCTGGACTTCACAGCAGGGTACAGCCCAGTATTCTGTCTCAACAGTGCTGAATGGCAGGTGGAAGAGAAAGAGAATGGTGGAAGTGTATAGCACTTTTCCCCCGACAAACACTTTTAGCTTTCAGAGATACACAGGGTAATAGTTTCCGGAACCGGAGATGGTAACATTTGTGTTTAATAGCTTTTGTTGAAGCGTACTTCTGCAAATGGGTGTAGTCTGAATACAGGTAAACCTGGCATGGACAACAACCTCTGGCAGTAAGGCTCACAGTGTACCTACATTGTGTTTGAAGAAGTATCTCTTTCAGATTTGCCACCTACTTCTTGAACAATGAGAAATGGTAAGTGATGCTTTGCTGTTACATTCTCTACTCCCTGCGTGATTTTTATACTTTTCTACCTTACCCCTCAGCTGCCTTTTGCTAAGCTAAAAACCTCATGTGATGCTTAACAAAACCTCACATCATGCTCAACATAGAAGGTGGTCCATATCTTTTACTACTCTAATCTGCCTTTATCTTTTCTAGCTCTAATATTTTTCTTTGGAGGTATAATCATAAAACTACACAGTAGTAAAGGTAAAGGAACCTGGATTTATTACTGAAAATTCCTTTGAATGCTTCTGAAAGCAACTCCTTGAAAGCAAATGGCAAAAGATGTAGTAAATCTCTGTGCTTTTATGTTTCTAGAAGTGTTTTCAGAAGCGTGATGACCTCATCCCCATACTGCATACTAACTGAGAGAGCTTAGTATAAGAATCGGGTCCCAAGAATGTATAAGCAAAAGCATGGATGTTAACATAGGAATGATCTTATTGTGGGCTCTGTGTCTTATTGCATATAAGTATTGTACAATGCAGTAAGCACTGTGGAATGATCATTGCACAAACACTGTACTGTGTGAAGTTAGCCTTCATATTAGCTCTGAATTATTCGGGGCAAACAACAAGCTTTGTCAAGATAAGTGTGTGGTTAAAAAAAAGGTGCAAATTGAAGATATTTCCAAGTTAGAAGGAAAACGCTGATAATTCAGAAATAGACAAAAATGGGAAGAGTCTGGAAAAAGAAAATGATCTCCAGATGGAGGACAGGGGAATGCCAAAAGTCTTGAAGACGTTTTATTTTAATCCTGATTCCCTAAACATTAGATGTTGTTTATAATACAAAATTGCTTGTATTGTTTGTATGTTACTGCTTGATTTCTAAAGCGATGAAACAAGCTGTGGAAGCCACAGCAGGGTTCCCTTTTAAACATTAAATCAATGCACTACATCTGTTGAAATCCTGGAAAGCCCAAGGCAGCAACGCCAAATTCCAGAGTCTGTACTCAGCAGGAGCCATGTGGTAAATGTCTGCATTTGGGTTCAAAGTTTGGCTTATTAGCTGTCATCCTCTGAAAACTCTTTGGAGGCTCTTCACTCAAAGCAATGGAACTGAAAGTTCTACCCCCCCCCCCCCCCCCCCCCCCCACCTCCAGCAACATTTCTGATACAGTAGAGTCCACGAAAAGCGTTGAACCATACAGGGGAGGACAGTGAGGGGAACTCAAATGAACCCTGTGGTTACTTTGGGACTTGATGAAGGCACCAGACCAAGATGGTGTTTTAATGTTTTTTCAGAGAAAAGTTTTCCACCTTTTTCTCTGCTGACCAAAACATACTAACACAGTAAACTTCAACAGAGTTAAGTTGTCATGAAAAGCTCCCAACACCCACATACAGATACGCCTACTGTTCAAAATAACAAAACCAAAAAAGTTAAGAATTTACTTTACTAAACTTGCCAAATGCCTGAGGTCCGTCTGTCCTCCCACTGTTTATGCACACAGGAATCAACCAAGTTGGGAACAGAAAGTCCGCTAAAATACCATCAAAGATCTGCGTAACACTATGTTCATTCCTGTGTGACTCAGTCTGCTCCTGCTCACTCAGACCTCTCCCAGCAACACACATCAGCATATTCATTTTGTAGTCTGCTCAGGTGCAATTAAATCCTCAGATTTGGACCGCATGGTAAATTACTCTGTCCCCTCTGCAAATTGTCTGGGGGAGCACATAAAGAGAAAGGTTCAAAGGACATTCCTGGTTTCTAACCCTGAGATGCTGCAGGTTTTCAGTGGGTGACATCCTTTGACACGCTGCAGCCTGTTTATCTACCTCAGTGTCTCTGTTTCTAAAATGGAAATGATTCCTGCTTGTTGAGTGGGTGCGCTGAAAGAAAGTATTACCTAGTCATGCTCTGTTCCTGGAATTAATAATAAAAAAACATGTCAGAAGGAGTTCTTGCTTAATGACTGACGCAGTGCTATTTTTTTCTGAGGTAGTAACGATGACAGTCAACAGCAGAAGCAGCGAGCACAACATGCACGCTCCTCACACTGGGCCCTCTGTTTAAAATGACTGTACGGTCCACTTTATGGTTTGCCAGACATCTCATATGATATTGCATTTTCTTATTCTAATGTGAAATCCTAAATCTGACCTGAAATGTCAAACAGGACACATTCTTTCGTATTCATAGCAACTGCCTGCTTTTCTGAATATTCAGTTTCCTGGCTTGCTGGGCACCTGGCAAAGCAGCCACTGCAAACACACTTATGCAGGGAAAAAGTTCACAGATGGACTGGTCAGATGATGTCTGTCTTGGCTTTTTGGCTTATCTGAACAGCTCTGCACAGGTGACCTGTTCATGAGCGATTTGCTTGCCTGGGACTGTAGAGGCGATGCACCTAGAGCTTCCAAAAACTTTACAGTCAGCATGCCCAAGGTATTACACACTAAAATTTGACTCAGAGTTAAATCTACCTTAACCTTAGGCGTTGGAAGATGGCTGTACCACCCAAGACTTTTACTGGTTGAGTCCAAGTGTTACAGACAGAAGATTTCATTCTGAAAAGCAGTGACATTGAAAATGACTTGATGTGTGATGGGCATTTAGTTAAATACAAGCTGTTACAGTGGGGCAAAAGAGTGAATGCAATGCTTGGATGCTGAAATGGTGGAACCCTGCCTAGGTTTTTTTAATACCAACACATTTGGTATTACTACAGCAACTGTATGGTACCTAGTTCCAGTGCTAAGAAGTGAAGAAAGATCACCTGATACACTGAAGCAAAGACAGTGAAGAGCCGTGAGAATGATTAAAAGGGCTGATAAAAAATGTTTTAGTTTCTCATATGAAGATAACAAAAAATATTAAGAGGTGCAATGATGAAAACCAAAACCCTACAATATTCACACTAGAAATATAGTACATTTTTCAAAAGGAAGTATAAAACCTTGGAAAACCATACAAAGATTAATGATGGATTTTGCTTCATTACAGATTTTATATTCAAAATTGATTGCATTTTCTAAAATAAGTGCTTTAGTTCAAAGAAACTAAGATACTGAACTCTGATGATCTGCTCAAATGGAAAACGGAAATCTATGGTTAGAATTGTCTTTTCTGGTTTGATCAATGAACACAGCCTTTTGCGTAAACTGGGTTGGTTTTGAACCCTCTGTTCCTAATTCTACTGTGTTTTCCAGAGGTGAACAAGGCAAATCTCCAGATTTGCAGCTGAAACCATTGAGATTTTGCTTAAAAAACCCATCACCCCCCAAAAAAACCCACCCCAAAACACAAAGCCCACAAACCATTAATTTCTGCCAATATTCACCTCCTAAGGAAGAAAAGTAAATTTCAAAATAGCACAGAGATTACTACTGGTATCTCTGCCAAAAAAATAACAGTACTCACTTCTGGAGAGGATATGCTTTAATCCCCTTGTCAGCCTCATTCAATAATTAGCAGCTAGCTAATCTCTTCCCTAATTTACTCAGGACTGTCCAACTGGTTCGATCCCACTGGTTTGATTCCTCAGGATAGAAGACTGTACCACAGGGAGATCGGGTATCTATCAGGTTGTCTGTATCTCAAGAGAAAGGGAAAAAACGTGATTTGCCCAGATGAATTCAATGTCCTATCAGCTAAGCAGCAAATGCTGGCAGGCGCGAAAGAAAGATCTGGTAAGAAGCTGAATGGTTGTAGGGTGGCTGGTGGTGGAGCAGAGGCTGCTCATGCAAAGGGCAAAGATGCCTCCTCACTCTGGAGCCCCCACCCCATACCTTGAAGGCAGCTGCAAGACAGAGCTCTGAACTCCAGAGCTGGTTTAGTAACTGCCCACTTCTGCTGCTCTTGCTTACCTAAATCACTTCTGAAGGGGCCAGATGATGCTGAAACCTGGACAGCCTCTTCAGAACACTTTGCTGGCTGGATGGTTTTGAATGAAGGGATGAAAGGATCATGTCCTTCATGGCTTTTCACATGTACATATGGGAAACAGCTGAAAGAACAACTGAAATTCCTTCTTCCTTTCTAGCAGGCTCTCAGCCTTAGCCCTGCTCTGGATCTTATGGAGATGCTGAGTGCTGCCCCTCAGGACACAGCTAAAGCACAATTGCCATTGCTCTATTTGACTCCTTGCTAGTGGGAAAAGCCACACGCCTGCCACTGCTGGGTTTTGCAACAAGACTTGCACAAAGACCAGTTGAACACTGTGCACTGCTGTCCAGAAGGTTTAAATGACACAAAATCACCCTGCTGTCAAACATTTACTTAACATATTGGCACTGCATGGCAGGTGAGGGGGGAGGCTGTCTTATCTATTTCAGTCTTGACACTGAGTTGCCTCTGTCTCACACAGTACAGGTGATGACCATAATACAGCAGCCAGCTGCTCACATTTTAGACATCCAAATGATTCCTCACATACAGGGAGCCTCATACAAAAATATCACTACATTATTGGGCTTGAAATTGTGATTTTCAAAGGGGTTTTAGGCAGAGCTGATTAAGAATGCTCTATTTTAAGGCAAACGTTTGCACTGTGAAAAAGTTAGTTTGTTTGACCTTGGCGAGGAAAAAAGGAAAAGAATTCTGAAATATTCCAGTTAGAAAACATTTCCATTGCATCTCACAGCAATGGAGCTCCCACTCTTTTCCTTAACCTGCACCACCCAGGTGCCCGCTCACAATGCACAGAAGCAGTTGCATTGCAGGCATCCCTAGCTATGACATACTGTTGTTGGTGTTATCTCACAGAGAGCAGATAGAGCAGGAAACAGGAATCCAATTCCAGCTCTGATAAGATACAATGTCAGAACAAACATAGGAAAGATTTTTCCTTTAGGACAGTTAGCTTGTTTTGTGACAAACACCTATTGCTATGAAAGTTTAACTTAGCAATGCCAAATTTCTACTTTAAAAGAAAAGGGAATAATTCTACACTGTTGTGCAGCAGTTGGAATTCAGCCACAATGAAACTGCATCTGCCTTAAGACACAACCTGAGCCATTCACCTGCATGGAATTATGATTGCCCGCACAAAAGCAGAATTTGGTTCTCAAGTTAACATTTCATTGCATTTAGTTGTTTTTTTTTTAATGCAAAATAAAGCTTAATCTAATTCTGTTTTCTATAGTATGATTTACTCGGTGTGATCATATGTTGTTGCATAGTAAAAAATACACACACACACGCTGCAGAGCACTATTTAGTTCCTAGTATCCTGCTATGTTCTATATGCTGGTATTCTTACCTAGTGCAATGCCTGTATTTAATGGGAGCCTGTAAACAAGCACTACGCTGAGACGGAGGATGCCCAGTGCGTACCCAGAACTGCAGCCTCAGCTTGTGATCCTCCTCCTGCTGGTCATAATGCCGCCCCTGATTATCTGAATTGAAACCAAAGATGTGACTTCTTTGAAAGGGGAAGATCTGCCTTTGTATAACCTGCCACAGGGAACTGAAGACATGATGCATGTGTATTTTGTACAGGTGTATTTGATCGACATGGGGATAGAATATATTCAGAATATCAAAGTCTTCCCAAAACAAACACCCTAATCAATAAAATCAATCAATCTAACAGAAGACAAACAGACCTTTACAAGATGCCTCTTGTGTACGCTCTTGACTGATATATTTTTCACCATTTTAAAATATGTACACGCAAATGGCAGCTGCAACTTCCAAAACTCACACTGAATTTTTTTGCTTGTGGCTGAAGAGCGACAACCTGCCCTCAAGGGCTGTGCGTATTAGACTTCTCTCCAAAGACAGCCAATGTAACTTACACTTAGTCTTGTAACCTTTGTGCCTTGAATACCAAAAAAAGGGTGGGTGGCTTTTCTGGCAGAGCAGATTGGTAAATCTGTGATGCAAATATTTTGACTGCTTAGTCACTCCAGCTCTAATTCTAGTGAAGGGTCTAGAGACTGATCTGTCTCCTTGGTGGGTGGAGAGAAGAAGGGTTGGGAATAGGAAAAACATTAGATTGCTTACAAGTAATAGGAATTAATTAGTTAATGTTTATAAAGTGCTTTGAGATGAAAAGCAGTACAGGAGCCTAAATACTATTAAATAATTGAAACTCTCCAAGGTGGGGTGGGGGTGGGGAACATGGTATAACAGCAGGTGTTCTTGTTGTCTGTGTGTCTGCTAAGCTTGTATCTGACCATTTGTGACATAAGAATGAAAAAACACCCAACAGAGTAACCAACAAAACCAGTGAATCAGAACTGCTGATGAGACCCTAGGCACAACAGCGTGGGAGTTCTGCCTCAAATACAAAGCTCTTTCAGGTCAAATACACTGTAAAATACACAGAAATAAACACTCATGCACCACAGGAAATGAAATGCTGACCTCACATTAATGTCAGTCCTTAAAAGCTCTACCAGCCCTGAAGTACATCACTGTGAATCTCATTGGAATATTCACTAAAAATTCCCGGCACTGCAGTATGTGCCACAGAGGAATAAAGCAAGTACAGCACCAGTAGTGCTTGCAATTACTTTGGACACCTGTAAAATATCAACAGTCTCTGGAGCCCAAATTTACAAATTGTCCAGCAAAAACTGCAGCTCTGAGCAATGAACAATGTGCATTTGCAAAGAAATCTTGTTGCACAAACTGCACTGCTATTGGATTGAAAAATTAGTGGATGCAAAGAGTACGACAGGCTTTTGCTGTGAGGATTTTATTAAGGCATTTGTTACAGCAGGTCCCTGTCACACTCGGTTCAAGCTGTCTCAGACATAAGCAGTCACAGGATGGAAAATTGGCAGAAGCTCTATAAACAAATAACGATCAGCAGCAAAGTGTTAGGGGAGGTGAAAAAGCCTCATGGAGCAGGCAGGGACTGCTAGTGCCTGTCTCATTTAGAAAATCTAAATGAAATGAATAGAAGTACAAAGCAGTAAGAGGGCCAGTTAAAGAAACGTGCACTCCCTGAGCACGTGGAGTACTACACCTAAATACTTACCACAAAATTTGCTCATTTCTGTGTTTCTTCACAACATATGAAATATGTGAAGTCAATTTTAATTGTCTGTGAGTCCACTGGTTAAGTGTTAAATACTGCCACAAAATTACATGGATTTAGAGAGAGAGAAAAGTCTATGTGCCTGAAGGAAATAATCTACACTATAGATAAAGTATGTGAGAGAAAAATGCCAGTATTTGGGAGGGGTACCGAAGTACAAGTCTTTGATTGCAAACCATAAGTAATTTGATAAATTTTTGCAGGTCTCAATATATGTAGTTTTCCGAGTTAAGACATTAAATAGGGGTATTTTGAAAGTTGCATTTGATTTGAAGGAGGAAGGAATGGTGGACGCCGCCCCCACCCCCCCTCCACCAGCCTCCTTTTGTCCAAGACTAAACGATCCCAGCTCCTTGTAAGACTTGTTCTTCAAACCCTTCACCAGATTCATTGCCCTTCTTTGGACATGCTCCAGCACCTCAATGTCTTTCTTGTAGTGAGGGGCCCAAAACTGAACACAGTATTCAAGGTGTGGCTGCAGATGGAGGGGAGAAAACCAAAGAGTGGGAGGCTGCTTGTACAAAACCCACTAAGTGCAAATACTACTGTGAAAGCCACTTTCTCAACCCTTTGTCCACGCCATATGAATACCTCTTTAGGCACTCCTTTCCAAAACATGAGTGTTGACTGCAAGAGGACTCTTATCATCTAGCTCCTGGCACAAACTATTTTGATCGCTAATGCAGGAAAATGATCATGCCACCTTCAGAATTAAGAGATGTTATTAGGAGAGTAAAATTGCTTCCTTTAACCATCATAAGCTACAAGATGCATAGAGTTCAGTTTCAACATACAGAAAATGCCCACCGATACTGAACATTCCTGTCAAAATATTTGATCACATCCTTAATTTTAAATATGTAAATCACTAATTTCAAGAAACTACTTTGATTTAAAGGTGACACCTTGCTAAATGAGAGTTTACCATCAAAACAGTCTGCAACTGAACTTAGTATCCTCATAGCAAAATGCAAGGTAAATTACTGTAAACGAGAAATGAATTTGCCTCATTTCTCTACTTTCATGAATGAAATCTCTCTGGCAGTCTTATTTACCACACTTAATTAGTTTTCCTCTTTTTACATTCCATTTCATTTCATTTCATTACCAGTAAAATTTATGCAAACCTACCCACCGCCAGCGTGTGACGTGTATCGTGGAGGTGTGGGAACCTGCAGCAGATTTGCTGTGGGGGGGTGGAACTTGGTGCCGAGACCTGGCAGAGCTGGACTCCGGTGCTGTAATGGCTGTCTTGACCTTTCCTTGTTACATGCAGCCTCATAGTCAGTTACTCATCTTTACAAAGTCTCAAAATAAACTTTTTTGATAAAGAGGTAAGAATTCAGATCAAAATGTGCAGACTATGCTGTTTTAGTTAACGCTCGTGCTAGATTACCAAACTATTATCCAACGCCAGAAGATGATGTGGTTTGTGCTAAAGGTTTCTTGTCAGTAATCTGAAGATATACCGAAGAAAAAAAAACAACATAGCTTTTGGCTACTCTAGCTTTCTCCAGGCTGGGTTACAGAGAAAGACTGTACAGTAACAAAGAGCTTCCCAAGCAGGCATGACTCCTGCTGGTGCCCTTCTTGCCCGGCCAGGCCTTCCTCGGCTATCAGCTGATCCTCTGCCCTTCCCAGCCCCTGAAAACAAAGCCAAGGACCCAGCGTCCTGAGAAGGTTTGGGGGATCTGTTAAAAAACCCTATTCTGAGGGGAAAATATCACATCAGGAAACTGCTTTTCTTGTTGATTTCTTTTGCACAACATGTAGTTGCAGAGGTCCAGGCTGCCAGGGCCGCAGCTAACGCAAACCACCCTGAGGTAACAACTGCGGCCCGGGCCGGGTTTCAGCTGTGCAGGGGGCTCTCCTGCGGGCAGCCTGCTTCTGAGAAGAAGGCCGGCCGCTTTCCGTCCGAGTGAAGGGGGGAGCCACGCAGAAGCACTGCTGAAGGCCAAGGCGCTTTCGGGCCGGCGAGGGCATCCCCGCCGGAGCCCGAACCCCATCAACGCAGAACCGCTCCCGCCGGCTGCTTCAGCAAGGCCGTGTTTCGCTCAGGAAAGCGCACGGGAAGCCCGGAGGGCGCTTCGGCAGGGCCACATTTCCCTCAGGAAAGAGCTGGGAAAGCCCGGAGGACGCTTCTGCCCGCCCGTCCGCCCCCGAGCCTGAGGCGGCACCGAGCCCGCTCCCTCCCAGCCCGCCGGCTCCCCCGCGGGCCGCCAGGGGGCGCCACAGACCGACCGCAGCAGCCCAGCCGGTGGCAGAAATGCGCTTTATGCCGCGCAGCGCTCGCGCGGGGCAGCGAAGGGGCAGGTCGCGACAGGGCCCTGTCGCGCCGCGTGGAAACGGGCGGGTCCCTGACGGGGGGAGAGCACACACTGACCCAGGACGCCGAACAGCGGGCGCGCACGCCGCCACTTAGCCAGCGCATTACAGCTTCCACGCTGTGGCGGCCGCCGGGAGGTCTGGCGGTCCCCTTGGTGGCCGCTGCGGGGGGTCCCCTGCGGGCCCTGGGGACAGAGCCCGGGGTCCGGGAGGCGGCGGCGCGTCCAGCGGTGACAGAGCTAAAGCTGTGCGGGGCCCTGCGCCCCCAGGTGCTGCCGCACCCCCCGGCAGGGAGGGGGATCCCGGCAGGGAGGGGGACCCCCCGCGAGGCTGACACCACCTAGAAGTCATGGAGCGGCATCATTCCCTCAGACACTGCCTGAAGTTGTTTTGACACATGAAATGGAGCAGATTGCTGCCTATTTTTAACCCATGCTAAGGCAATGAGGGGCAAAAAAGAAAAAAAAAATTAAAAAAAATCAGTAAGACAACAGCAGGTGCGTTGGCAGAACAGAGTGAGGTGGGATGAAGGTGCCAGGTGCCAGTGGCAGGGAGGAAGGGTTTCCAGTATTTGTTGGGAAGAAATCCTACTACTTCACTGTGGGCCTACATCTCAGCCCAACAATGTACATAGTTTTTCAGAACCAGCTCGTAACGATGAAAAAGACTCGCAGAAAAATTACTTCTACACAGAAGAGGGTGGTAGTGGAGGTACTGATGGAATGTGAAATAAGACAAATGAGCAGTGGGCTTTTCTTTCCAGGAGGGAGGACTGGTAAGTTACATTGCCACATTTTATCGCTGGAGATGTATTTGGGCAAATCCAACTGGAAAGATCAAATAAACGATGCAAAACTAGTTAAACAACAGTGCACACACCCCACTCAGCAAAAGATCATGGTCTGAATGCCCAAGGAGCAGTGTTAGTAGTGATATCCCTTTCTTTTCCAGGTTTTTGTTTTTCTTTTCTTTTTCTTTGTGGACCACTCACTTTTATGCTTATACCAAAACCGCAGAAACAGCACCACGTTGTGCTGAGCAGACAGCAAATTGTTCATTCCCGGCACAGCCATCTCTTTCACACACAGGACTCCTCCAAGCTCTGTCATATTGCTCTTGATACAGCCAGCTCTGTGACCTCAGCCTCTCCCGCTGCAGCACCAAGCAAGCCCAGAGCGGAGCACGCTGCCAAGTACAGACAGGTAAGGGAAGCAGAGGGAGTTTCTCAGAACAGAAAAATAAGGCAGAATAGCAAACATGTTCTGTGCCCCATTTGATCACTGTTGCTCCCTGCTATGGTAATCTAGAGAGGTTTCCACCAGTTTAAGGAAATTCTGGAGGACTCAAAATGACAGTGCTTTAAGATTGGCCATAGTCCTGCAGATTTATACTACACAGAGCCAATAAGATCTTCCTAAGTACCAAATATCAGTAAAGTCTTAGCTAAAAGCTGTGACTGCCTAAAATGTTCTCAGGCACTTGATCCCCAAAAATGCACCAAATGAGCCAGAAGACCAGGGTTTCAAATACCAGACTGCAATTATTTGGTCTACAACAGATGTCAGCTCAAGACGCAGACTCTCGAGACTGGAAAGCACAACAGCAGAGTCACCACAAAAAAAGTCTTTTTTCTCAATTACTCCTGATAGGAAGTAACGATAAATGAAAACAAATAATGACATGTTTTATTCCAGTGGTCTGCTGGTGGGCCATGCTTTTGATGGATACAAATAAAGCTGCTGCTCCATGACTGTCCCATCACATATCCTCCGCTATCTACCAGTTACACAACTGCTGCTCCCTGCGCACTACCTTCCCACATTCTTACTTCTTACCTCATGCTACACACCAAGATCCTTGTGCTTCTCACCTAATATTTGAAACCAATACGAAAGTTTGTACTGCCCACATTACTCCCAGCCCATTTCACTCGTTCCCAAATAACTCTGGTGCACTCATGCCCTGCATTCCCACCTGGAAATGCAGGTCCTACCATTGTCTTGGACACTGTAGACCATGGAAGCTGTGAACTGCTGCTTCACACAGGAACAAATCAGTGCATGTTAGCTGCTCTTCAGTAACAGGAGGTGGCTAACCTTTCTGTGGAAGAGGGATAACCTGGGGTTTGCCACAACACACCATGTGGATAGATACTACTGCACAGCTGGTCCTACAGTTTGTCATAGCTGTAATTTTGCCTATTTTTAGTTTATATAAAACGTTGAAGAAATCTCATTTCTTACCAAAACTGAAATTGTAAGAAGCAACATCATATATGCATAGTTATGACACACTTTTCACCTTGACTACAGCCTACCAAAACTGTCTGTGGGACTTCATCACTTTCAGCATTCTCCAACCCACTGGGAAACAGGAGTGTTCACCAGCCCAAACACATGATACAAGATCAGATCTTCGACAGGAAAATGCTGCAATCATGCAGGCAGGATCTCTTCAAGAATTCTCCCTTCAAACAATGGGGGGGGGTTCTCTCTCTGAGAGTGAAATACTGGTGAAGGGGAAATGACTGAAGAGGTTCCTGTGTTTGAGACCTGCTTCTTGCCTTTACTATGTCCCTCAGTCCTATGGGGAGAGTCACTAAATCTGCATCAACTTCCCAGTTCCTGTAGTCTGTAAATCAGCCAGAACTCCCCTTGACCTTGGTGGGAGGTTTGCATGAATAAAGCCAGCAGAAGAGAGACAGGAATGAAAAATCACATACAAGAGCCTTTTTTTTTTTTTTTTTTTTTTTTTTAAAGGAAAAAAGTATTTCTAGCAATGAGAAATCTTTTCTGCTCCTAAGGGCAAACTTTGAAAGTGAAATAACAGTTACATGCGTATAGCCTATTATTTGTTAACAGGTTTCACACAAGTAACTTGCTCAAATCACTTTGAAAACATTTCCTTTAATATAGGAACACAGGAGATAGATTAAAAGAATGTAAGTCTCCTGCTGAATGCCAGAGGCTCTGGAACACTGAACTCAGCACTTTGTAAAATTATCTCCCTTCAAAAGAATTTTCTACTGTACTGATTGAAAAGAAAAGCAGGAGCCAAAGAACACTAGAGAGATTTAAAGTCAATTCCATTACACATCCATATTCATCCTCAAACCAACTCGGGTTTCAAACAGAGCCAGCCACACCTGGCTGCGGGCTGGACAACTGCGGCGCATCAGCTATAGGAGATGCTGCACTGCTGTGGGAATAGGCCACTGAAGGACAACAGACCCCAAAGGAATAGCTGTGGGAGCTACTGCCTCTTGAGCTGGCCTGCACCAGCTTGCTGTGGCCGGTACTGGGGGCAGCAGTAGAGCAGAGGATGGCACCTCTGGCCTCAGGGCACCAAGCTGACCCTCTGTGCCCTAGGCTGGGGCTGCCAGATCAACTCCCCCCAACTCAGGCAAGTCCACCGCTTACAAGGTGGCTTTCAAAGTAAGACTTAGAAATCCAGAGCCAGTACATTTTCAAACTTGCCTGGTCTGTTTCTGCATCCTCGTTCTCTCTAAAACAGAAGTCTAGCTGCTCTCATCCCCCAGCATACCTTTAGCTAGTCCCACTCCTGAGAGTATACACCTTTACCTATGTGCCTATACAGTAACCAGCCTGACAGCACCCTGGCCCTGGCTGTGACCTTTGTAGAACTCTATTTACTCAAAGGCCTCCACCCACCATTTGGTAACCACAATTAGCCCTACGAATACAGAAAACTATATATAACAGAAAGTTCGGGGAAATTGCTCAACGAATTCTTCACTCAGGTTTCATTTCAATCCTTGGACTAAAAGTTTTCATACCAGTCCACTCTCATTCAAGATGGTGACTGGCTTTGTGACTATCTAGGCATTTCTATCACATCGATCATTGTGTTATACCAGGGCACCAAGCTGCAGGTAGGCTCCAGTTCTCAGGATTTTGTCTGATGTATTTTAAGAACCTCACTGTCAAACACCCCGATACAGGATTTCGGCTTCCTTTCAACTTTCAGCCAAAAGGCTGCATATCGTAATTTGGGCTGCAGTATGAGTAAGCATGTATTCTAATAAGGGAAAGATGAGACCTGAACTTCTCCTAGGCTATGAAGATTGGAGGATTGTGCCATATAGCTCTGGGCATCTCCAGCTTTCCTTGAAGCCTGTGGCAGCAACCCAAGATCTCTCTGGATCAAGCCTTCACTCATTCAGAAAGCAATTCTCCTGGGATTTTCAATAAGGTCTATTTTTCACTCCTGACACTGCTTCTACGCTACTAATGTTAGGATTTCTGCCAAAATATGTCAAACTTCCCTTCTCGTCCTCTTTTTCTCCTTTTTTTTCTTGAAAAAAACCACCACCACAGTGATGGGTTCAGTTGTGAGTTTTTTCGTTTGGGCTTGTGGGTTTTTTTTATAATTGGTTGGTTTGCTTTGCTGTTTTTATATAGCAGCTTTCATAGCCCAGAGTCGGAGTGGTTCAGTGGAGCTAGATCACATACAGCAGCAGCCAAGAAGCATGTTAGAACGCTGCATACCCAAAGCACAGAGCAATAAGCAGTAAGCAACGTGACAAGTCTGAGGATATGTCTATGAGTTCCTTGTCATTGACAAGTTCCTTAGGAAAAACAGACCTCAAGCTGTCAAGAGTGCTAAAACTCCAGGATGGAGAAAAGGCACTGAACTTCTCCTGCTCAAAGGTTGTATTTCCTTCCTCATATCTGTGTTAAGAAACACTGCCAAAACCAATGACTGATGCTGGTACAAGTAGGATAGAAACGAAATGGAGAAGAATAGAGGACTTGCAATGTGAGATTTCAAATCTGCAGTTAAGATATTTTTCAGTTCAAATAGTATCAGTTTACACTTCTTAAAAACAGCACCGCCTTCTTAAGAACAAGTAGTTGGCAAAGTTTTAGAGTTAAAAGTGCGTCTTATCATGGTAAATGAAATCAAGTTAAGTAAGTTTCCTTGCTAGAACAAAGTAAACAGGATTCAACGGTTGCCATGAATTACATCAACAAGAAACTGTAGGAAATACAGCTTCAAAAAAGAGTCTGGACCAAACCTTAAGCTGACATAAGTCATCATAGCTTTAAGAAGTTAATTTACTTTAAGCTACTAAAAATCTGATTTATGTTGAATATTCCTAGTAGAAGTAATAGACTTATTTGTTTTCTGCATATAAAACCCACCCAAATTAACTTTATTTATTATTATATGTGCTAATTAGTGATACATAAGTCTCAAGCCCTCACTAGATGCAAAATACATATGCTCCATTACAACAGCAGCCTTTTCAGTCGGTAAATATTAAACCATTAAAAAATTATGACTCTTCAGTCATTAACGGCCAGTCAACAGGAAACACTAAATGAGGCCTGCTGGTGTTGTTTTTCTCACTGAATAGTCTGCTTTTGACAACTGACTTTACAAGTGCTCAGTCGAAATGCATGCAAGGCATCCTGCCAGCAGCAGCCAGCAGAATCTACACCCACCTCAGTAGCCCCGTGAGACTCCCTGAGAATTGTTCATGAAGTAAAGAGTAAGACTGGATGCTCTTTACAATTACAATGAGAATTACAATGCAGTGGCCCACTGCAGCACAAGGAACTGATGATGGATGGAGTACCATTCTTTCCTGAGCAACAAGTAAATGAGGCAGATACAATCTCACTTCTAATACAGTTGTCAATTTGTAAGCTAACCTGAAAAATCTTGTGTGAAAGTCACAGCATTATAAAGAAGAGCAGGCACATTAATAATCAGTCTTTCCACTTGTTGCATGTAATACCTGCATGGTTTTGCAAGGATTTAGGCCTTCTAAAAACTTGGTTGCCACTACACAGATGCAGCCTCTAGATATGGTCCCCATTTCGGCCAGGATCATTCACTATATTTTACAGTGCTGTGTCAATTCTTGTTTTTATCAATGTTGCTGTCACTTCCTTTAGAACAAAACTCTAGAAACTGCCAGATTCAACTGATTGTCTTGACATCCCCTGAATTTTTCTTTTCTCATTTTCCTTGCACTGCACTTGCTGTTGTCTCTCCATTGTTTTCATTATGATATCATACTTACAGCTTAGCTAGGGAACATGCTGTCTTATTAAGCTGAGGAAAAGGATAAAGCAAAACCATTTTTATTATAGCAATATAACAAGCGTTAAACAATTCAGGTTTTCTACAATATTACTCGTCAGGCCTGTGCTGGGCCATCCTGAGGAAAACTGACCATTGCCTTACATCACACCATGTTCCTGGGACTCTCAGGAAAGCCACGCTTCAACAAATAACACACCTTATTTCCCTGCTGCATACACCCAGCTCTAAGGCTTTTTCCACATTACTTTAACCTAGGTTCCTTTCTCATATTGCGTATCACCACTCAACTTTTTCCACCAGCTTAAGCTACATCTCATTTTATTTTCTGTCTGTGGAACCCATCCAAGACATAATCCGCTCTAGGGAAAGAACAGCATCATTGAAATCATCTTGCTTTCTAAAGAAACTTCTGGCCTCTGGACCTAATCCAGTTGCCACTGTTGATGTCAGAATGGGATTTGGGGCCACAGGAATATAGAGAGTCTATATCCAACTTCATATTCTCTTTAAGTCCTTTTGCACTATCCTTTGTCGAAATCATTTCTAAAGCATCCATATTTACCCATCTGTGAATTTTATTTACTCACTTGAGGTACTCAGAAAGGCTTAGTTCAAGTTAGGCTAATATTATGATGAACTACCAAGAATACAAAAGAAAAATGTTTAGAAATGGGTTAAAGATACAAATAAATGTCTTAAGGTAATAATACAAAAGTTCAGAAGTAAAGCTTTGGGAATGTTTTCTGCAGAGAGTTAGATCTCCACTGGACAGAAGAAGCTGGAGAACGTAATAATTTCACAGCTTCAGTTCAGTAAGGATTTCATTATACTTGAAGAGTTAATTACACTTCTTATATATAGATTCATAGCCACATATTTAAACCCTTATCTGAATACGTCTGTGTTGTAAAAGCTGAAACTAACTACTGATCCTACAAACAGGACAGGTAAAATGGATTGCCTGTTCAGCACATTTATAGGACAGACTTCAAAATCAAACAATTTCATGGTAATACTGGAAATGCTGAAAGTTCTGTTGATTCCAAGGCTGAGAATTCCTTTGTCCTCATTCTAATCTGCCAAAACATCTTCCTGCAATAATACATCCTGATTTTATCATCTTTCACTTCAGGGTGGTTTCTGACACTTTTAGAAAGCTCCCTGCAATGCATTTCCCTGGAGAAAAGGATGTCACTATATCTAAACACAGAAAAGTTTCATACACAATATACAGACGATGATGTTTGCACACAAATCTTTTGATTCTTAGAAATTTCGGAGTGAATGTGTTTGTAAGGCAGTAGAATGAGACACTTCGTACTCACAGACAGGAATGTACGTCACTAACTGTTCTCCAGCTCAAATAATATATCATTAAATTCAACCCCTCTCTTTGTACCTGCAAGAATTGCCCTACAGAAGTGGAGTGCATAAGTATACCTGTGAGCACATGTGAGCCAGACATGTTTTCCAAAACGTAACGCCAGGGTTGGTCTCTTTCTTCACGGCAGTTACGTTAAGGAACCATGTTACTCACATTGCCAGCATGAAAACAGATGTTTGCTTCATGCCTAACTAATGCTTCCAGCTATCGGCACTCTAGAGCCAGCTCCCAGTGAAACCTGTCAGGAGTTTTTTCATCAATCCCAGCAGACAGAGCAGCTCCTCTACCTGGCCTGTACAGAACAAACAGCAGGAGAACATTTCACTAACCATCACCCCCATTAAGGCCAGAAAGCTCAAGTCCCTTCCGTACCTATAAAACTGATCTGAAAAAGGACATCTGAGTGCCTATATGGGAAACCATATCACCACGCTGCTTACTTACTCAGAAGGAAGGTATATTCTAATGGATATTCACAAATTGGTAGGAGGGGAGGAAAACCAGCAGGAATATTTTGGCCCTGAAGTAGTTAAAAGCCTTCCTGATAAATCTCAACAAGATAATGAATGACCCAGTACATCTGCTTTGAGCTTAATGGTCAAAACTGAAGAAACAATTACTGTGAGAGCCTCAAACATTTTCTCAAGGGTAAAATAACTGTTTAATGTGAAAGCAAAGAAGCTACAAGTGCTAAATATTTAAGTGTCATATTTGCATTGAGCATCATAGAATGGTTTGGGTTTGAAGGGGCCTTAAAGATCACCTAGTTCCAAATGCTGCTGCCATGGGCAGGGACACCTTCCACTAGGCCAGGCTGCTCGAAGCTCCATCCAACCTGGCCTTGAACACTGCCAGGGCAACCTGCTCTAGTGCCTCACCACCCCCATAGAGAAGAATTTCTTCCAAATACCTAAATCTACCCTCTTTCAGCACAAAGCCATTCCCCTTTGTCCTATTACTACATGACCTCATAAAAAGTCCCTCTCCAGCTTTCTTGGAAGGCCCTTTAGGTGCTGGAAGGCTGCTATAAGGGTTACAAGGAGCCTTCTCTTCTCCAGGCTGAACAGTGCGAGCTCCCCCAGCCCATCTTCACAGGAGAGGTGCTCCAGCCCTCTGGTCATCTTCATGGCCCTCCTCTGGACTCACTCCAACAGGTCTATGTCATTCTTATGCTGGGAGCCCAGAGCTGAATGCAGTACTCCAGGGTGGGTCTCACAAGAGCAGAGGGGGAGAGTCATCTCCTTTGACCTGCTGGTCACACTTCTTTTGATGCAGCCCAGGACAGGGCTGGCTTTTGGGGCTGCCATCACACATTGCTGGGACATGTTGAGATTCTCAACCACCAACAGCCTCAAGTCCTTCTCCTCAGGGCTGCTCTCAATCCATTCTCTGCCCAGCCTGTGTTTGTGCTTGGGATTGCCCTGATCCACATGCAGGACCTTGCACTTGGCCCTGCTGAACTCAATGAGGTTTGTATGGGCCCACCTCTCCAGCCTGTCAATGTCCCTGTGGATGGCATCCCTTCCCTCTGGCACATCAACTGTGCCACACAGCTTGGTGTCATTGGCAAACTTGCCGAGGGTGCACTCAACCCCAGTGTCCACGTCAGCAACAGAGATGTTAGATAGCCTCAGCCCCAGTATGGACCCCTGAGGAACACCACTCATCAACACTCTCTACTTGGACATCGAGGAGCTAACCACAACTCTTTGAGTGCAACCATCCAGTCAATTCCTTATCCACTGAGTGGTCCACCTGTCTAATCCATGTGTCTCCAGTTTAGAGGTAAGGACGTCATGTGAGGCAGGGTCAAATGCTTTGCTCAAGTCCAGGTAGATGACGTCAGCTGCTCCTCCCTCATCCACCAACACTGTAACGCTGTTGTAGAAGGCCACCAAATTTGTCAGGCACGATTTGCCCTTAGTGAAGCCATGCTGGCTGTCACCAATCACCTCCTCATTTTCCATGTGCTTTAGCATAGTTTCCAGGAGGATCTGCTCCATGATCTTGCTGGGCACAGAGGCAGAGTTAAGGCTGACCACCCTGTAGTTCTCCAGGTCTTCTTTATTTTCCTTTTTAAAAACGGGATCTATGTTTCCCCTTTTCCAGTCTGTAGGAACTTCATTGAACTGCCACAACTTCTCAAATATGATGGATAGTGGCTTAGCAACTTCATCCGCCAGTCCCTCAGGACCTGTGGATGTACCTCATCAGGTCCCATGGACTTGTGCACCTTCAGGTTCCTTAGATGATCTCAAACCTGATCCTCTCCTACAGCAGGCGGTTCTTCATTCTCTGAGTCCCTGCCTTTGCCTTCTGTGACTTGAGTGGCGTGGGTGGAGCACTTGTCAGTGAAGACTGAGGCAAAACAAGTCACTGAATACCTCAGCCTTCTCCATCTCCTGGGTGACTGGGTCTCCTGTTTCCTTCTGGAGAGGGCCCACATTTCCCCTAGTCTTCCTTTTATCACCAATGTACCTATAGAAGCTTTTATTTTTGCCCTTGATGTCCCTGGACAGATTTAATTCTATCAGGGCTTTAGCTTTCCTAACCTGATCCCTGGCTGCTTGGACAACTTCTCTGTATCCCTTTTTGATAATTTTTGATCAATGAAGACTAAGTATTCGAGCTAAGACTAAGCTATTAGGAATAGTTCAAAACCATTTTCAAAATACATTTAACTTTTTTTGGAGAAGGAGGGTTATAGCCATCATT
Organism: Falco peregrinus; assembly: GCF_023634155.1. Classification (NCBI taxonomy): domain Eukaryota; kingdom Metazoa; phylum Chordata; class Aves; order Falconiformes; family Falconidae; genus Falco; species Falco peregrinus. Next base: position 11,262,762 of record NC_073729.1, read on the forward strand.
TGAATCTAATCTTTCTCATATTTTCCCCCAAAGCATGCTAGTGCATCTCCACTGACTGACTTAGAATCAAAGCTTTGTATCTCTTTTATGCACATTATAAGGAAAAAAGTTGTTTTCTACTCTGCTCAATTATTTTTGTTCTCCTTCATTTATACTAAACATCATTCAGTAAGAAAAGAAAATCTGAGGTGTAAGGTGTAGAGGCAGAGGCATTCTTTTCCATCCTAAGAATCATAGGCACATAACAAACAAAACCAATTTGTTAAAGACTTGGGTCAAAGATGAGAAGCTGGAAATCTGTATTCTTAGTACTGATCTTTCCTGTGCCCCTAACTTGCTGCATGGCATTGGTTAAGCCTTCAAGGCAGGGACAGTCTCTTCCCATGCATTTGCATCACATCTAGCACATCAAGACTTCCAGGCTGTACTGTAATACAAATATACATCATTATAATTTTCTTTAATGGTAGTCTATAGGTGTACCTGCATTTTCAAAGCACTGCAGAAGTTTTTACCCATGTAGCCCCCACTGACTTCACGGGAAGAGTTTCTTCCTGACATACCTGTTTGTAGTTTGGGTGTGTGCACGTTAAAAAGAAGTAGTTGGATAAAGTAATCAAAGCAGTATAACACAGCGTTGGCAGCTATTATCCAAGCAGACCACACCACAGTCTTCCCAAATGGATCACACTAGCACGTAAGTGTCACCAGTGATGCGAAGCAAATAATTACTCCAAATTTTGTACTGGTTGCACAGGTGACATTCAGAAGCAAGACAGTACATGTCAGATGCAAGAATACTGAAGGAAGCGGATCAAGAGTTTGCAGACCTTATAGCTCACACAAGTAGATCAAGAGTTCATTACCCTTCTCTTAGAAGTCATCTTTATCAAAAGTGCTGGTTCCTTCAGCGGCTTCAACAGAAAACCAGAAAGTAAGCTTTCTCTCATGTCTAAAGCTGTTCAGATACAAACTGAACAACCTTCTTTCAAATGAAAGTCTCAAGCCTACAAACTGTTTTGACTAAAGCCTGGATACTCCTGCTAATAGAGAGGTAGTTTTTCAAGTGCTTCATTCTGTGCATGCTAACTAGGGATGATTTGGTTATTCACAACATGATTTGTTTATTCAGCTTTATACTTTCAGGAAAAACTAGGTACAAAAGACAAAAGAACCCATGAGAGACCTGTAAGCTCAAGTAGCCCCTTCCACTGTTCATATATCTGTAAAGGCAGGCTAGCGCTGCAGAAGTCTGTTAACATTACCAGTCCAATTACGTTCTAGGATTTCATCAATGTCGAGGCAAAACGTTAGAAAGCAACAAGTTTACGGGACCAACAGCCAAACCTCACAAAAATAAGGTTAACAGAAACACAGGAAGAGAAGCCGGGAAAGCAGCATTGCTGTTCTGCATCACAACAAAGAATAACTTCTCCAGACAGGGATGGCTCAATAGATTACCAGTTGCAGCCTGCCTTCACTCATCTCACTTAGACTGTGTTCTTTTGAAATGTAACCTCAGGAAAAATAAGTAAATTGTCCTGAGCGTGATCTAAAAAGTAAAAGCAACTTCACTGTGGAAAAAAAGAAAAATATCCTGAATCTGAATCCTACACTTTTTTCCACTTAAATGCCTTTGAAAGAAATTAATTCTGTCTCTCAAATACAGTTTTCTAAGATTTCCTCCACTTTCCTGCTATAGGAATTGTGGAAGCAGGAAATACATTTTTATTTATTTGTTTTAGATTCAAAGTATTCAAGATAAAGTCTTACACCATTTTATTTATTAAAAATATCAGGGCTGCAATTTCATCCTGTTAGCTCAGCTCAAAATAAAAACAGACTAAAAAAAGAAACAGGTGCAACACTATCCAACCCTGTAATGGGAAATGCTGTTCTTATCATGAAAGATATGGTAATTTACTTGCACATCTCAACAAAAAGGAAGGAAGAGAAAGAACTTCATGGGAAATACCAGAACACAGCTGATTTCCCATCATTTGTAATTCTACTGCAATGGTAAAAATAAACTGTTCTATACCTGGGCTTGGACTTTTCAACACAGCCTGAAATGTTAAGCTCATAAATCTCCTTTAGGCAGTTAGGTGGCTGTTAAAGAGTATATTCAGCTTTGAATTTTTGCAACTCATAAAAGAAATCAAAGAAATATATGCCATGAAGTGATGTTCTAGACAGCATTCTGTCAAGGAGTACCGTGTTTCAGAAACAGAGCCTGTTGACAGCTCTGCATTGATAGAGCAGTATAGGAACAGCCTCTGGATTACAGCAGATCATGTTTATTACATTTTAAAGCTTTAAATCGTGCAACATGCTTGACTCAGAAATTACAGCAGACCTCATATATCACTGTTCTGCGGGGAAGGGAATGAAGAGAGCTGTCTTTCCCTCCAATTTGATATTTTAATGACACAGCCTTTCTGCACGTCACTGCTGAGGCTTGCAGGTTTGCAGGCACAGTCAACTGAAGTAGGAGACTTGACTTCACCAGGCAGGAGATGTCTGAAGTAGCCCGTATGCCACTGTCTTCTGCTGCCTCACCCGAGATACAGAATATATTGACTGTTGAGATTGCACTTTCATTTCATCACTGCCTGGAGTCGTTGAACTAAAGCATTCCTCATCTCCCTTTCTCATGGAATAATTAAAAGAAGGAGAGAAGGAGAGGAAGGAGGCAGAGCACTAGGCAGTCAAGTTCAGTGACTAATGGCACCAGAGTGAAGGAACCTGATTTGCTTCATGACACTGCTATGGCCTTGCTATATAACCTTAGGTGAGGCACTTGACTCCTTAATGTCATAGCATTCTCATCTGTAAAAATGAGATAATAACATCACCTTCCTCTGTAGGATGCTTTAAGATCCTTGGAGGAAAGGCAAAGAATTGCCCACATTCAGTCACCTTTTGGGATTCAGCCTTGCAGGGCCCAAACTTTGCTTCAGATAGGTGTTTACGTGCTTAAGCTTGTGAACTTTTGATGCTTTGGTGGCAGTTTCCTGAGTCTGCAGACAGCCTGAAACAAAATTCCTGAGAGTTAAACTTGGGATCTAACAATGTAAATTTCTAACGCCAGCTTTTTAACCATGGATTATATATACACACTCATCCGATAGGCTTAGCCTACCAAAGTCAGGTACCTGGTTGCCTCCTTAATCTTACTGCCTCCAAATTGCCAACATCTTTGTCCTCTCTCCGGCAACACTGCCTTGGGGGCTCCACTGGGGAGGCAGAGCCACTTTTCCATACACAGAGATGTGGTCAAGGAAAGACAGAACCATCACCTGCCAATTTCATCGCACAAAGCCAGGCTGGGATGCTGGATAGATACAGGCAGTCAGACAAGTTGGAGCAGCCTGACCTGTGGGGAGCATAAGATGTCTCTTCACATCACACCCTGCTCTTTCTGTATTGTTTTTGCCAGAACAAAGTAGGTACAGACATTCCCATAGGAAATACATGTAAAATGAGATCAAAACTAAATGGGAAAGGCAAGGAACCACCGTAAAGGAATCAGACAATTTCTCACTGCCTCATTAACCCCTTTGCTGCACCTGATTCTGCAGAAGACAACAAGGAATGGTCTTTCTTGCCAAGTTTCTGCCAGCCCGATGAGAGCAATGAAACTTTTCTTTGCCTGCTCTTGTGGAGCGTTCGGGGTATTTTTCATCTTGAACCTTTCAGAGGCAAAGCTGAACTGTACAGTCCCATTTCACATGCCATTCCTGTCCAACACCTTACCACGCTGCCAGGGCAGTGCGAGCTGTTGGGTTTGTCCCAGCGTCCTTACGATGCCCTTTGCTAAGGCCATTTTGTTCTCTGACAGGACTGCTGTCGACAACTGGACCCACCGGCCTCTGCCCTGGGGTGAACGATGCTTTTAGGTATAATCCATGCACTGAACAAAAAGACTGCATCTTGGGAATAACCTTGTATCAGGAAACGCTTCACTCTATACCAAAAAAAGCAGAGCGATCTAGCACTTCTGATACATTGTGAGAGCAAAACGGCTTGCCCCTGAAATGAGCAGCGACAGACTTTACCATTGGACAGGAATAGGCAACTTCAATGGAAGGCAGCTGGGGTGAGGAAGCCAAATTCAGTCTGTTACCAGCACCCCTGCCTTGTGTGCCCTTATTGCAACACGCAGTGGCCACCTCAGTTTGGAATCATTTAACCTGCAGTAATACAGGAAAGGGGCATTAACAGCAGGCACATGATCCGCGTGATCTCCGGCTCCAGGAATGCTGGCGTTCGGTGGTCCCTCAGCCCACTTCCTCACCAGCCGGGAGGCCGCACGGCAGAAACCACCGTCGCAATTAGCTGCCTTACGCAGCCAGAGCAGAAGGCAGGCTGCCTTCCCCAGAACTAGTCCTTCCACGTAAATACGGGAGAAGCTAGCGCAGCAGCTGCCCACACCGAGCCCGTGTACTTTAGGGGAAAAGGGGGTGTTGGGCTGCGTAATTGTCAACCCGCTACTGTGCATGCCCCAGCTTCATTGTTTTGAACAGCAGTATTACAGCGGTCAGGCTACAACACTGCAACTCCGTTCTGTTCCACTGGCTGGAACACAAACCTTATTCACGCAAAAGTCCTCTCCGCACGGTGTGCCAGTTTTGTTGGCTCCAAAAATCCCCTGGAAGGTGCAGCTCAGCCCTCAGGTTTTAGAGGGTGCACCCCCTTTACCCACTGTAGTACCTCCTAGCCACGCAGCAAAGCAGAGGTCTGTGAACCCCGCAATGCAATCATCCTGTGAAAATCAGTGCCGCAACCCTGCGTTTTATTACCCTTTTTTTTACACCTCCTCCTCGTTTTAATCCGCACTCGGAGACCAATCCTGTTCCCATCAAAGCGCACGGCAAGCTCCCATTAAAATCTGGCTCAGCTAGTATTTTAATAACACTTAGACGTTCCCGTCCTTTGCATATTTCATCTGCGAAGTGCTTTACAAACATGAACTTCCTAATTACAGGCAGGCGATGGACTAAAACTGGAAATTCCTCACTAGTCCTGGCTTTTGCTTTGAAGCTCCAGGATTTGCTCCTGTCCCTCGGCACTTTGGAAGATCCCTCGACGCCGCTCCTTCACGGCGGAGGCAGGGCGGGGAGAAGGACACCGCGGCGACGGCGACCTGCCTTGAAGTTTCCGCGCCGGCGGAGTGCGGCGCGGAGCTGCCCGGGGGCCGGCGGCGGCCGCCGGGGCGTGAGCCGCGGGGGGCGCCCACGTGGTGGGAGAGGAAAACCCGGCGGCGGCGGCGGCGGGGCCCGGCAGAGCGCGGGCGGCGGGGAGCGGGGCGCCGCAGCGGGCCGGGCCCCTCCCGGCGGACCGGCGCACCGGGCAGGAAGGGGTGGGGCGGCCGGCGGAGCGCACGGGCGGGGTGCCGCGGGCGGGCGTCCCGGCCATGCTGAAGCCGGGCGGGCAGGCGGCGCCGCGCCTCCGTTGAGCGCTCCCCATGGAGCAGCTGCCCCGCCAGCCCTGAGCCGGCGGCCCCGGCCGGCCGCCCGCAGCCGCCCCCGATGGAGCCCGAGGAGCGGAAGATCTCGGTGTGGATCTGCCAGGAGGAGAAGCTGATCTCCGGGCTCTCCCGGCGGACCACCTGCTCGGACGTGGTGCGGGTGCTGCTGGAGGACAGCCACCACCGGCGGCAGCGGCCGGCGCTGCCCGAGCCCGGCGGCGGGATGCTGTCGGGGCCGCCGCACTCCTACTGCATCGTGGAGAAGTGGCGCGGCTTCGAGCGGATCCTGCCCAACAAGACGAAGATCCTGCGGCTCTGGGTGGCGTGGGGGGACGAGCAGGACAACGTGCGCTTCGTGCTGGTGCGCAGCGAGGCCTCGCTGCCCAACGCGGGGCCGCGCAGCGCCGAGGCGCGGGTGGTGCTCAGCAAGGAGCGCCCCGGCCACGGCCTGGGGGCGGCCCGCGCCAGCCTGGCGCTCACGCAGGAGCGGCAGCGGCGGGTGGTGAGGAAAGCCTTCCGCAAGCTGGCCAAGATCAACAAGAAGCGGCAGCAGCCGCTGGCCCGGGAGGCCTCGTCGGCGGAGAGGATGGAGACGCTGGTGCACCTGGTGCTCTCGCAGGACCACACCATCCGGCAGCAGATCCAGCGGCTCCGCGAGCTGGACCGCGAAATCGACAGGTACGAGGCCAAGATCCACCTGGACCGCATGAAGCGGCACGGCGTCAACTACGTACAGGACACCTACCTGGTGGGGGCGGCCGGCGGCGGGGAGCCGGAGCCGGTCCGGGAGACACAGCCCGCCGCCGGCCGCCCCGAGGAGGACTACGCCAGGAAGTGCGAGGAGGTGCTGCAGCTGCAGGAGCAGCGGGCGCAGCAGGAGGAGCTGCTGGAGCACCTGGCCGCCGAGATCCAGGAGGAGCTCAACGAGCGCTGGATGAAGCGGCGGCGGGAGGAGCTGGAGCTGGCGGCGGGGCCCGGCCTGGCCGAGACGGACTGCGACACCACGGAGCTGAGCGGCGGCGGCGAGGGCGAGCTGCACTTGGAGCACGAGCGGGTGAAGACCCAGCTGAGCACCAGCCTCTACATCGGCCTCAAGCTGAGCACGGACCTGGAGGCCGTCAAAACCGACCTGGACTACACGCAGCGGGCGTGGGAGGACAAGGAGCGGGAGCTGCAGCGCCTGCTGGAGACGCTGGGCACCCTGGACGTGGCGGCCGAGGCGCCGGCGGAGCCGCGGGGGGCGGCGGGCGGGGGACGGCCGGCGGCGGGGGGCAGCGCGGCCGGCTGGGTGGAGCAGGCGCGGGCGCTGCGCAAGGACCGCGCCGACAACGACGAGGACTCGGACACGGGGCTGAGCTCCATGCACAGCCAGGACTCGGACTCGCTGCCCGTCTGCGAGTCCCTCGTCTAGCGCCCGGGCTGCGGGCGGGCGGGCGCCCCGGGAGCCGGTGCGGGGCTGCGGGCGGGCGGCCCGGCCGCCGCGGGAGGCAGGCACACGGAGGAGCCGTCTGCCTTGCAGCTCGGGAGCTGAAACTTGTTCTGACTCGCCCTCCGCGGGCAGCGCTTAGGCTGGCTCGCCGGTGCTTTTATCTAAGGAAGAGAAACCCGCAGCATGTTTGTGTTTCATTCACGTCTGGCACCGCTCGCTCCTCAAACCCCGCCGCCTGCTGCCCGCCGGTTCTCCTGCCGGGCCTGTTCATCCTTGGGGCTGCCCAGCACCTGCCCGCCGCAGCGCAGGCTGCCCCCCGGCCAGCGCCGGGCGAGCGGGCGGCCGGCACAGGGGCCAGCAGTTATCGCCCTCACAGCTTCTCAGCGAAGTCAGGTGGCGGGTCATACTGCCTGTCACTTACAGATACACCCGGCGCCTTCACGGGCAAAAAGTTACTGAGACTAAAGCTGCTGATCTTTTAAACGCTACGGAAGAAAAGAGGGGTCACAGTACCCCTGAAACGACACTGGGCTCGCCCAGGGCGCAAGCTTTCAGCAGGTACTGCAGTTCCTTTTGGCAACGAAAAGGGGTGATAAATCACTTTTTTAAAAGAAAAAAAAAAGAACAAACTAAAACTACAGATTAACATGTATTTGCTCTGCGTAGTGCTTTTTCTTATGCATAGATAAGAGTGCTTTGTTTAAAGGCATACTAAGAAATCTATTAGTGTCCGTGTTTGTTTGACAGGCACTGAAAGTAATTAGTGTCTCTATGTACACAGCCTTCACCTACAGCTTTTTCACTAGGCTAGCTGATATTTGGCTGAGCTTGGTTGTAGATAAACAAAGTACAGAATCGGCTTGAGCTACCGTTTTTAATAGCACAGTTCATATCAGGCCAAGAGATGCAACGATAAAAGCATGACTCAAGCCCTACCTGCACTACAGCTTGATCTTTTCAGTTATTCCAATAAAAAAATATGGCATCAGCTGTAACATGCATTTCACTTAACTGCCAAACCTTCCTCTGCAGCTTAACTTACTGAAAAACCTGCTCTTACAATAAGAGATGTTAAGGATTCTTGTATTCCAGAATAATTGCAGAAACAGCTTAAGCAGTGAGAGACCAGAGAATGTTGAGTCAGGTCCGACTGATGGTGTGAACTTTTTAAAACTTCTGAGATTATTATTTATGTAAGGCTATTTATGAAAGTTTTCATTTAACAATAAGAAAGTATAAAGAAGGGGTACAGCAGTAGACCAGTTCTTTATTTTCAACTAAAACCCTTGCAGCTTCCTCACCTAAAGACCAGGTTCCACTCTTTCACAGTGTTCTTGCTGGTAGGAATTCTGTTGGAGAACAGAAGGCTACGCTCTGCAGCTGGTCAGTTTGAAAGCAATCAGAGAAATACTGTCTGTGGATTTATTGAGGCTGTGCAATTCCCTATATGCTATCATTCTTGATAAATGTTATTCCACTGAATGGGTCTCAGTTATAACAAACTGTGGTTTATTTTAAACACTGATTATATAATTGTTTTTCATATTTTAGTCAACGTTGGGAAATATTTAAGAACCTATTTTTAGAGCCAATAAAACTCTTAATAAGACTAAATAAGTGTTCCCAATTGAGTGCGATTAAAACCAAAATACATATATACCAGGTCTGGGATTTTGTTGTGTTATTTTGTGGTGTCATTTACGCTCTTGCAGAGTGAGTAGAAAGATCCACCAAGTCAGACTTCTGCAGTCTGTCTCATGACAGCTTATCCCCTCACCTGATGGCACAAGGCGTTCCCTCCGGTACAAGTAAGAGTGCACACTCCTCAGACCTAGTCACTGCAGGGGCAGTGTATTGGCATTTAGAAGTGCTGGCACATGTCCAGAATGAGGAATTTCACCCCACTCTGCAATTAAAAATACTTGCATGGAAGTAGACCTGAAGGGTAAGTTAGGGGGTAGGGGAGTGATGTCATTGCCCTGCATCATACTAACCAATGTGGATGTAATGGGTGGGTGATGCAAGTATCTGTTGATAGCTTCTCTGGTGAGTGATGTAAGCAATAAACCTGAAATTGCTTTACGTAAGTTCTCCCATTAGCCACACCAAGCAAATAAAAAGCAAGCATGTTGTAGAAATAAGCTGCAACAGGCCGTACATCATTACACTATTGATATAGGCGTCAGGTATTTTGTGATGTGTGAGGTGAAGGATGCCAGGAAATGCAAAGTTGCAAAGCAGAGTCTGCCTACCCATCCTCAGCTAGGAAAAACCCCAAACACTTTTGCTCTAGGTCTCCAAGGGACAGCATGTGCAGGGCACCGTGCAGTGCTTGCTCTTGGCCTCTCAGCACCCCAGATGTGATGCGGTAGATCATGACCCTGCTGAGCTGCTGACCTCTGTCCCACAAGGACAGGGGTGAGAACACTGCAGGTGGCACTGTAGTCCCAAGGTTTTTCTGTGAGCTGCAGTGACTTCCTACCAGCATGTATTTGAACGTGTTCCTATATTGTGCAGGTGAAACTGGGTATATTTACTTGATATTGAAACAGTTACAAATGCAATTGCAATGGGCTCAGTTTCAGTTCCTGCACACAGACTGAATTCAAACATCTTCACAAATCCCTCTCTCTCCCAAACCATTATTAAAACATTAGTATACAAGAGGAAATCATTGTTTGCATTGGACCAGGTACTTTTCCCTTCCCATCTTCTCCTGGACTTGTATATCCTCACTTACATAATAGAGACAAGCCACAGGATGCTTGGCTTTGACAGGGAACTTGGCTCTGGGGTTTGGCTGGGCACATAGCCAAGGGTTAGGAGAGCTGATTCAGAATCACAGGTAGAACAGCAGGATTTTTACCTCCTTTTCCCATTCTGAGAGGATGGTAGGCACAGATAGCAGCAGAAAAGAATCCCAACCAACATCATGACAGAAGTCTACTGTCCAACACCTCCAAGAGAGAGGTAAAAGCTCCAATCAACACCTGTTTGGGTTTTTTTATTGTTTAGGGGATTTTTGTTGGTTGGTTTTTGTGTTTGGTTGGGTTTTTTAATACCATTCTCCTATCTTCCAGAGTCAAGTCCAGTGTAGTATCCTTCTCATCCTAAGACCAGACAAGCAGATACAGATAGCCATGAATTAAGTATAAAACCTAACAGCATCATGATCCATTTCAGATAAATCTGTGTATAGTACCACATTGCCCTATTTATTCACACCCTATCTGCTTCTCAAAGGAACTGCCAAAGACTGAGGCTGCCAGGCCTTTCTCAGACACAATACCTACAAGAAATCAAAGGGAGTTTTGTCTGGGAGACATAATCAGAGTAGAAACAGGCCTTCGTTTCAGGCACCCTTTAAACAAGCATTATCAAGCACTACTACACAAGTCCTGTCTGTTTGCTGCCCTTGGCCACATTTTTTCTGACCCTACATGGCATTTTCTTTTGTGCCTATAGAAGAGTTTGTGGGACCAGATAGTGAACCAGATCAGAAAAAAAATGGCTGAGCTTTAATTTAGATGAGTGCCTGATGTAGCTCAATATACAGTCACACAAACGTTTCTGCTGATGACAAAGTACAGTGGTAAAAATGAGAAATTGAAGGCACTTGGAAAGGTAGGACAGATTCTTTCAGCAATGGGCACTGACTTATGCTGACTCGCATGTTGGCAAAAGCTCAGTTCAGACTAAATATCCCCACCCCCCTCACCCCTCACAGTCTAAAGAGGTTTCTGGTAGAAGGCTATGGCTGGATCTGAAGTTTCGTTGACATCAGTTAGTCACCTATAGTAAACCCCAAATAAGTCCAGCTTTCAGCCTTGACCTTGTTTCAGAAATCCACTATTAAGCAATATTATCAGAATGAAAACTGTGTGTCAAATTTGATATATTTCTAGCCCTTAACACATGTAAGAGCCAGTTTGAATAAGCACTTTGTAGGGATATCATTTGATGCCTTAAACAGGGAGGGAAGCGGGGAGGCAAATACATTTACTGTAATGAACACCACTGACATGCAAAATGAATGACCTGTTAATTATTGCCACTTATTCTAAAGCAGCATGTAGCCAGCCAAATCACAGTCTGGTTGATTTACAGTGACAGATCCTTTTCTGACATGAGGCAAGTACACAGACACACACACACACCCCCCATACACATCCCAATTCTATGTTACTTTGGGCATTTTTTTGGCCCCCCTTTCATTTGCATTGAGCTGGGACTGTAGCTCAATACATGAAAAGAGCAGCACAGGCCTTGAAATAAAATAACAGGTCTGGTGAGCTATGCTGGTTACTGGGTTGAAATACAAGCCATTACGGATTGTTGGAAGCAGTTGTCCTTTGAAGTCACTTGATATTATTGCTCCTAAGCTAGCATACAGAGTTTAAAGAAATGAGCATTGCAAAGCGCAGGGAGTCTACACAGATGTTAGCTCTTTTATACAAACTCACATTGCTAAATGAACTTGGAAGCTTAACAGAAAGGAAAAAATTAATAATCTCAAAGGGAAAATGGGCTCTATATGCCAATTAGCCAAATATCTTCAAGCAGAATTATCAAATAGTATTTAAAAAACACTGCCTGCATAATTTAATACATTATTTGTGTAAATGCATCAGAGCAGAACCTTCCATGCAGAGTGGATTGTCACACCCTTTCACGTGCTGAAAAACATTACTGAGTTGACCACCAGTTTCTAGGAGTGTACAGTACTAAAACTACCAGGGCATTAGAATATAACCTTAAAATATAACTTCTTCAGGCTTTAGACACTACCTACATACCAGCTTGTTTACACGTTAGGTTTTATTTGGCCATTTTTGTTAAATCCCCTTCTCTCAGTTTTGAAAGTGTTCCAGAAACCCATTGAAAAACAGTTCCCTTCCCAATGACTTTTTTTTGCTCCTTCCTGCCTACCTGCTCCTCCTCTACTCATCAGCATCTGCTCTGAATGCCATACATAGTCTCATTCAGATTGGTGGGACTCCGCGGATTCAGTATTAGGATCCTACTTGGTAAGAAACCTGAAGTAAGTTTCTTTCTATGTCTTGGCAAAAACTCATTATTTGTGTAGTACGTAGCAATCTCAGCAGTATTTTTGTAGTTCTTTATGTAATAACATGTCAGAGGGATTAAGGACATACTCTCGCCAGCTGTTGTATGCCACTGTTGCTCAACTCCTCTGCCTGCTCCCACCACTTTGTTTTTTTCTTTTTTCTTTTTTTCTTTTTTTTTTTCTTTAAACATATTTTCAAGTAACTTTCTGAATTTTTCCCTTCTCCTAATTTGAGGCAAGTACTTCTTACACCAGGAAGAAGCACATCTCCTCCGATGGTATTTTGGGGGGAATGTTACTGTGGAGCACTGGGGTAGAGAGATACAGTTTCTATTCCTGGTTCGAAGAATAACTTGAGTAAATGAGTGGTACTTATTTCCCTTGAAGCAAAAGCTTTTGATAAAGATACTGTGTGATTGTACGCTGTCTGGCAGAAGGAGGCCTGATCTACTCAAGGCCTTCTAGGTACTGTTATAACGAGAAACAATTTCACTCTTCTGTGCCTCAGTTCCCCTAACGTTGAAGTGTACGTGCTTCCCTTTATCTGAATGGTTTCAAATCATTCCCATTTAAGAGCCCAGTGAAACCACTGCAGAGTGATCTCAGAACACAATCCTGCTAAGTCAGTCTTGGGATTTTATAGCTTATTGGGAAAAAAACCAAACCAAAACCAACCAAAAACACACACACACAAAATATCTGTGACTCATAAAAAGAGCTCTTACATATCTGAAACATACTATCATCAGCTTACTAGCACTGCACATGGCTTAATTATGTGATTATTTCGTCTATTATCTCTAAAAGAAATACTTTTCAGCAGTCAAATTGTGCTCATAAGCAGGTCTTTGGAAAATGTGTTAAAAGCCTTTAGGAAAAATATTTAATCCCTGTTTCAATGTAATGTAATCCCCTTGTTTTAATCTCTTAGAGTGTATTTTTCTTAACATGTAATCAGGCTATTAGTTTATGCATTTAATTATCAGTGTAACCTAATAATTTTTTTTCCTGCCTTCCACTGAATCTCCACTTGATAGACATATCTTAAGAACAGACGGGAAATGACTTTGAAAATTGAGACACAGATCACCTTTTGAAAACATTGGTGCTTGTTCTTCCTACCACTAGCACAGAAGCAAACAATTTGCCTTCAGCTGCAAACTTCTAGCTTTTTTTATATTTCCCTTTTTTTCCACTGTTGCTCCTCACTTTCTCACAGTAAGGTCTCTCTGTAAATCTACTACAGGTTTCCTTTTCAGAGTGACCGGATGACTCATGAATCACCAGCAGGTTAAAAGCTTAAAGCCAGGCTTGTCATCTTCTTTTATAATCCTGTCCCTGCACATTTTCTGCGTTTCTATTCTCTGCTTGGCCTTAGAAAAAAAAATTACTCTGACCAGATAAGAGAGGGTCAGGCATTCTAATTTTGCTATCCTTCAAAGATACAGTGTGCACAGCTCCAGGTGTCCTGCATCTGTAACACACAGAACAGTACATACAGCTGTCCACCATCCACAAGGGAGCTGATTAGAAGTCTTTCCTAGGCTAATACAGGAAGAGGCAGGTCTGAAGCCAGTATATTGTAAATTATTCCTAACCCTCTCAGAGCTGACTAATGACCTTCAGTAGGTGATTCCAATGTGAAACAGAAGAATCTGATTCTTTTGAATTAGTTTTCACACGTTTACTGATTTCAGGGTGTGGGTTTTTAAAAGGAGTATCCCCTGCTCCCTACCTGTCAGGTGTACAGTTAGGTAAGAAAATGGCTCAGAGGGATTTATAAATGAGGCAGGGTAGTAACAAGCACGGACCTTGCTGCTTTCTGTTCTGGTGAGGAAGGAAAACTTTCCTGCCTCTGCACTGCCTAAGTAGGGACAGACAGGGACAAGAGTGTGGAGAATGAAACAGTGTCAGAACAGTGTGGCACCGAGCCCAGGAAACCCAAACTGGAGAGGAGGTAGCTGAAGGCGACCAACAAACAAGAAAGGACAAAAACCAGCAAGAAGCCTGGACTGTAGGAGAGTAGCAGGCAGATACTCCCGCATTCTAACACAGGACAAAACTCTGAGCCTGTGACAACCGCAGTGCATCTTGTGCTTCCAACTGTTTCACTACAACCACCTAACAAAGAGCAGCCTGGGAGGGACCCGAGTCCATGTGGCAGCATCTTCACAATGCATCAACACTGCAGCCAGGTAAACTCTAGGAAAACCCCATCAACGACAGTCTTGTGATTTTCCTACACAGGCCAGTGACTGCAGAATTTGCAATAGGCTAGCGTGCTGAAAATTTGAAAATGAAGTGTCACACTCAAGTTGTTTTTTTCCTTCACTTTTAACTTATACTTGGTAAATATAGAGGAATAAATATTTCCCTAGATGATACACAGTTTATATCATCAGAGTTTCTCTGCAACACACTCCTCTCCTAGATCATTAAGCCTTAGCTGATGTTTTATGATCTGGGATGTTGTCATGTTGCTCTAAGTGTTTACCTACATTACCCTACAAAGTAAACGGGGTACTTCGCTTAATTTAATAGGCAAGCTTAAGGTAAAAGCAAATCCAGACCTATTACTCCAGTTTACACAAGCCAGCTTGCAAAGCATGAGCAATGGCATTTCTAAGTATGTTTTGGAAACTAGTTTGTGTAAAACAAGCCAACTGAGCCAGATTTAAATTTCAGTTGTTTAAAGTCTGTCGTCATGTGTCACTGAAGTGATTCACATGTGTTCATTAACTAGATTAAGTGATCTACAATTACCATGTTTTGACAATATTAATTGGACCTGTACTTATGCTCCTTTCTGCATTTCACCTTCATAACCACCTCCATAATTATCAACTCCTATGGGTTTAGTATGCCTAAAGGAATAGTTTACCTTTATAGAACATATATTTAGTTATTAACTTCTCTCTCATTGCCCCTCCCCTCCAATATTTTTCCCCACAGCATTTCCAACCCTTTTTCTTTTCCTCCAGTCATTAGCAATTGGGCTTCATCTTTGCAAATAACAGGGGTGTGAGATACCTGCCTGCTCAGAAGTCATCTGCCACACACTTTCCACTCAAGGCTTACAACTGCTAAGTCACAAGCATTCCAGCCAGGTTGCTTTCACACCGGTATTCTAGGGTTTCTTTTACTTATAAAACTGAAGAACAGACATTTTCCTAGTTCAAAGACGGGTAACCAGACATCCAGCTTACGCAAAAGAGCACAAGGTCCACTGCTTTGCCCAGGATATCAGAATCTGCTTGTAGAAGAAGACAAGTTAGAAGCCCTGAAAGACGGATGTATCCAGTTAACCCAATGATTAATTCGTACATTTTCAGCTACAACTAAATAATACCATTCTTATTAGCATTTGTACAGGAATAGGACTGCACAGGATAGAAAGTTGTTACACCATGTATTTTTAACAGACACAGGACAAGGCAGCCCTTGCTCCGATGAGACCACTGTACAGCCAGACAAGCCAGACAATTGAGATGACAGGCACAGGAGCTGCAGTGACTTGAACTGCGTGCACGGCAGGTCAGTAACAAGGATGGGATCAGAAGCCAACTCTCCCAACTCCCAATCCATTTCCCCCTCTGCTAGACCCACGCTTCCAGGCTGTGATGTGGTACAGGCAAGGTATAAATCCATCTCCACCCCTTACTGCCACGGGAGCCGTATACCAGGTAACATGTGCAGGCTTATTCAGGCTATTGAAGAAATACAGGAGGTCAAAGAGTATGAGGAAAGCATTGTACTAGACTATTGCATTTCATAACCCAGTCTCTTAATAGTCTCAAGCCTATACTTTTATACTCTGAGAATTTATGGTTTGAGGAAGATTTTTGATTCATTTACATGTTAGTGGCATAAATAGCTGCTATTTCTATAAACACATTTCATTCTCCTTCTCCCGGATATCTGTATCCGTAACAAGAAAAACCACACATACTGTAAAGATCTGTCCCGGAGTATCAATTTCCAACTAAATTTTTTCAGTATTGTTAGCAGTATATACTTAGCAAACCTATAGCTTTGGGACTCAATAAAAAATAAGTTTTGCTTATGTTTCACTTCGGGACCCAGCTCTATCATTGATATTTTCCTCTAGGTACTACTGTTACATATTTATGTTATACGCTACTCAAAATCATGAGTCTGGAGAGTTCTCTCAGATTTCTTGATCACGAAAGTCCAAACTTTGTCAACAGTTCAAATGACACCAAAAGATTTTGAGTAGCTCCATGGAAACAAAAACAGAAGTTTGGCCTAAAGTTTGCGATAGTTATCACAGGATACCAGAAATCGGGACACTCACATTGTTCATCAAAACAGCCAAGTATCAGTGCACTAAAACATGCCTTAGTGAAAAGCCAATTAGTTTTCACATGATGTACAGTGGAGAACAGTGTTGGTTGGGAAAGTTCAGACAAGGCTTTTGTATTGTGATATGCCAATCTAGCAAAAGCAAAATCCTTTGTGCAGAGTCTGACAAAGGTGGTTCACCTAGTGCCAGGCATCCCTACGAAGCCTGCCTGGGCTCCTCTCAGATGGGCTCCAACATGAAAGTTTCTCCTTTTCCATCACCCATACCTGGCAATTTCAGGTGAAGAGGATAACAGAATCGGTAGCTACGGCACCTAAGGCAAGATTATTTCCTTTAGACGGACTATGGCCAGTGCAGCCATTTGAACTGAGCTCAGTCCCAAGGTTCTCATCTTTACTTAAAAAACCCTCAACATACAAATGGAATATTTTAAAGTTACTGAAAGGCACTGCTATGGAGATCTGTATTGCCACAAAAGGCTTTATTACACAAATATTCAATACTAAGAAAGATTGCATCTTTCACTAGGGCTCAAAAGGAACAACTCCAAACATTTTATCATATATCTTTTGATCTGTCTAGATGAAAGCCTTCATTATTATATAATACAAGTGAACATTATGGCTGGCTTTGTTGTCTAGGAGCCCACTGTGATTAGCGCTCTACAAGTTCCAAACAGGCTGGTTCCTCACCAAAAGCTTGTATGTGGGAAGGCAGCCATGATACATAGTTTATAATTAACCTGAGAAATTTACATTTTTATTCAAACTGCTAATGAACAAAATATCAAACACAAGAATGGAAAGTACCAAACCTACTGTCTAAGTCTGCAAGCATTTTAGATATTGAATTATGAGCTTTAATAACAGCAGTCCATGAATAGTTACTTACTAGATGGAAAAAATGCAAGAAATGGAAGTAATGGCAAAACAATGCAATTGGAAGTTGCTTTCAGCATTCCATATGGCTTTACATAGATTTAGTGTATGACATGCATATGCTCTTTTCCTATTGTTTTCTGATTGGATTGTATCTCCTCTTATGGCAGTCAGAGACACTAACCAAACCAGATTAGAGTATTGCAAAATATGTCTTAAAAATGAACTGCAAATAGAAGAAATGCATTTGAACATGGATTAAGTGAACGTCATGATTACTATATACAGTTATATTAACGATAATACAGTCAATTATTGAACAAAATAACTAAAATCCTGCTCAATTATGAGCGATGAGAGGACTTAATAAAGATCTTATTCCTGTTCTTTGCTTTAAAGTTGACAGGTAGTCAAGATTTCTTTATAAGTAAAGAAATTCTGTGCATGTTAACATACACTTCAAATAGAAGAGAGAGGCTTCAAAAGTACCTCACAATCCCCAAGGAATTCTTCCAATAGCATAAAGTTTACAAAAATTCAGAACTCATGTTCGTAAGCTACTTGGTTAAACACAAGATGACTAAGGTTGATTTAATTTTTCCTCCTGATCCCCTATATAAAGTATGAATATCATTTTGACATCACTAGATAAAAAGTATGTCAATGAAGGACAAGTACAAATTCAAATTACTAAGGAGAAAAATTAAGTTAATTTCAGCATGGAATGTTTGTAAGCAGTGTGTAATCAGTCTTCAGTTTAAATGACTCTTAATTAAATAATCTATTATTATGTTCACTGGCAAATCGAGCCTAAACATGTACAAGTGCAAAAGCTAAAAGTGCAAAAGCTAAAAGATTCAGCTACATTCAGCATTCAAATATAAAGAACTTCTAGTATATTAAGATTGGCCAAAAATGTAGTTTTGTCTCTGATTTTTTTTTTTGGTGTTTTTTTTTTTTGTTGTTGTTGTTTGGTGTGTGGTTTTGGTTTGGTTGGGTTTTTTTAAATCCTTAAGGGTATGAAATGCAGCTGAACAATCCACTGCATGTTTTGCTAGGAGTAATAAGGGTCAAATTCCAGCCCAAAGTACAAATGTTAAAATTTCCATGGCATTCATGAGTGTCATACATTCACATGAGTGCAGTCTATCCATAAACAAATACAAGCCTACAACAAGACATTCATCAAATCATGCTGTTTGAAAAGTCTGCTGCTCACTTGTCACTTGGGCACACCCATGTGTAATTTTCTTTTCAGCAAATAGCATTATCCTCTATTCCGCGCCCCCCCGCCCCGCCCCCAGCAATTACTATTTCAAAAAATACTAGAACAGTAGTCCCCAAGCAACTGCATTCAACCATCTTTCTTGATGCTAAGAAAACATCACGCCATTTGGAGCATCATGCCAAAGCTTGGCCCTGTTTCTGAAAAAGGATTAGCACAAGCCAACCAGTCTGGCAGGACTGACAGTCATTGACTTCAAATCAAACACCATCTCCACCCCAGAGTATGCCCACAGGGGCTTCCTTTGCTGAAGGGAGAGAGCATGTGGATAAGACACCAAAAGTCACCTCTCTACTTTGGAACCCAAGTCCCACTTTCAGAAGAGGTACAGGTTTAAGTGTCTTTGACTCCCAGTGAGACCTGTCCTCCAAAAGGTTGTTGCTTTTGAAAATCACATGTGAAAACAGTCCAAAATCACTTACTTTTCTTGAAAATTGTAGCCCTGCTACATAATTCAAACATTATGCCTTTGACAGTTAAAGCTGTAAATTAGTAAGAAGGGAAACATACTGGTTTAGACAAGAAGAAAACTTCTGTAGTGAGAATTTTTGCAATTTCATACATTAAAACCTGTCTACAGTTACTACTGGTGACCTTTTTGCCATTCCAAAGAATTGTGTCCTGTTCTTATTGAAATACAGACTGACAACAGACATGCAAATATTTAGGATCGTTCTTAAGCACACCTTTTCTAGGTCATAGTAATATATGGGTTGGAAGTGAATTAAATCAGCATTGCCCCACTGAACTAGTTTTTAAAAGCTCACATTCATACACCATAGTATGATGTTGAGCACACACATCTCAGTGCCACATCTGAGCAGGTCCACAGAGCAACTGAGCAACATAATCACAAAGGTTTATTTTGAATGCCTAGATTTCCACAAATCCAACTGCCTGACTTAGCTGATGCTCAGCTGATGTTGAATTTGCAAAAAGGAAAAAAAAAAACCCATTTGTCACAACTCCTGACTTCTTTCTAAGAAGTGCTCCTGCATCCAATTTGCTTTCACAGAATGAAATCCAAGTCAAAAACTACCACTACTAAAGGCATAAGATTAGCTCTACTATTCCACCAGGATACTAAGAATACAAGACATCCAAAGGTAGCTGGCAGAAACAACGCTGTATGCAAATGCTTGATCCCTAGTTGCCTGGCTTTGGAAACCTATCCATACCTTTGATCAAGGAAAAAACCTCAGCACTGCAATCTTGCATTCAGGATTGGCAGAGGTTTGACCTACTGTAATTAATATTACAGACGCCAGTGCTGATAACAGAAGTGCTTTGGCAGCATCGACAGATCCATCCACCTCAAACAAGTGAGGTGCCCACAAGAGCCCCACTTTGCTGACAGGTGGAGGGGCAGAGCATGCAAGCTGGGCTACCACCCAAGTTCATATTCTCCTGACTCTAACTCAGAGATCCACTGCCAGGGGACCCCAGAATTCCCATTCAACAGGCTAACATGGGTTGCTGTTCTGCTGTCCGGCCCAGTCTCTTCCTAGTGGTGTAAACTAACCAAGTGTGCTTTCACTGAATAAAACCAATCCATCAGTACGTGTAACACAGGCTAAACCAAACTCATATCTGAGGTTCATACTTCAACTACTGGCCAAGGGAGTGAATAATTATTATGTATTTATTATTTTGTCCTATAAGCCTACCCAGTGAAAGGCCTAGAACCAGTAACTCCATCCACTTCAGGAGGTTTAATATTCCTGCCCGTGAGGAAAGATGCGTCCACACAAAGAGTGAACATGAACAGTAATCTGACTTCGGAGAATCATGCCATGAAATGTGCCATTTTTTCCCCTGTCATCATTCTGTTCCTGACTTTACTACACAGCACAGAAGCAGGAAGAGGAGAGGTACATGCAGGTCCCCAGGATGTGCTGCGCTGATAGTTTTGAGATGTTTATGGAGCAAAATTGCATGAAAACAGATGTTTATGGAAAGCTTTAATGTTAATCTTGTGCTAGTAAAGCAATCTAGAGGGAAGAAATCCACTTACACACAAATGTAAGGCATTGATATAAATCCCCCCTTTTTTCCTCCCTATCATTTGGCAAAGGGAAGAAAAGAACCAATCATTACTGTTGGGTGGACTTCTAGCCAAAACTCATTGCTAGAAGCATTAAAAAAATCCTCTTAGCCCAGTAAATATTTCATGGAAGAAAAAAATCTGCCAAAAGTTAATGTCAGCAAGTTAGAAGATGCAAGGCCGTATCACCACACATACATATAAAAAAATCTATTTAATTTTATATATACAGAAAATTCATACATCTTCATCTTCACCATGAGCAGCAAACATTTATAGCCTGAAAACAAACATTCAGGGAGTGTCCAGACTAGCCTTTCTAAAGAGCAAACAATTACCTCAAGGTGAAACTATACTGCAGACATGCCCGAATCCAGACTGTGTTTCATTCCCTCTGGCTGAGAGGAGAATGGAGGCTGAGCGTAGGAATAACTTTTTTTGAGGGAAGCAAGCAGAAGCCCCATTTCTCTGAAGAAAAGCCATGAGAGGAGAAATGGGTTTCCGTAGCAGCAAAGCAAGAAGTAGCCAAGAGCTGACTGTGACACTGCCTTCTTCCCATGCAACTGCATGACAGCATGCGAGGAAAGAAATGTGGGGAAGGAGCATTACAGAGTGGGGTTTGCAGCAGTTTTAACATGTTTCAAAATATTCTTCCTTGCTAGACACCTCATCAGCTAATTGTTCCAGTGCTTGAAAAAAGTCCTGGCTTTTCTAAGGAGAGCTGCAGCTAACTCGCACCCAACACAGCTTGCCCAAGGACTTTGCCTCCTCCCCCCACACACAGAGCAGCTGAACAGGCCAAACATTTCCTCATGAGTATCGTAGTGACAGTCACCCTCCTTCTTGCCTTGGTTCAGTAGGGAAGCCAAAGCAAGACATAGAGGAGCTGCAGTGTCTTGGAAAGGGCCCTTATTAGGCAAACAAACTATATTAATCTTTTATACAAATCATCTGCTGTGTTGCAGGCAATCTTGACTTGTTTTAGGAGTCGTGAGAATTGCTACAAGATATAATCTATACTTAACAACTCAATCCGCTCATCCAGTATCCACGCCAGCAGTGATAACATCTGCTGTCTTCACATGGCTGCATCTTCCTCTCTCCCTGCTACGTAAATCCTCCTTCTCCCTTTGCCCCCTGCTTTTTTGGGCCTTAATACAAGGCACCAGTCCCCTCGGTGTGCCGCTTGCTCAGGCTCCACGGGGCGCCAGTGACCTCAGGGGACTGGGAGCAGGGGAAAGGAGGCAACCAGCTCCTGGGAGAAGGCAAGCAGTAGGAGGGGCGACTCCTCTGGCCAAAACACCACGTTTCCTCAGGAATTCGAGGTCTTGGAGCAGCACAGTGCAAGCCCCATAATACTTCTGAACAGAGACTCTCCCTCTAGGAGATCTCACATTTATGGGAAAATGTTAATTATTCACTCAGACGCTTTTTAGCTCCACTTTGTTGCTGTTAAACCAGGAACAGAACCATGTAACTGAGCAACTTACCAGGCACTTCACTGAGCTACAGACCTGGAGTAGCCTGCAACTTAGTCTCATGACTTCATTCCTACAAGGGCTGAGAGAGAAACCACAGGAAACTACAAGGATGATATATTATGCCTCGGTGAGCATTTCTCAAATACACCTCCTCGGGAAAAGCAAAGCTTTGGAGTATTATTGAATATTCTAATGATTCCAGATGTTCCAATTAGTGTATTAGCAAAAGAAACCAAACCAAACCAAAACACCAAAAAATATTTCCCCCTGTAGAATTATGAACCTTTGTTGCATATGATAAACAAAGGTGGCTTACTATAACACATGATACAAAGGTGGCAGCTCTTAAAACAATCATGAAGATTCTCCTAAAAAAAGAACTCCATAGCAAAGTGCTGTTACTCTCAATCTCTAGGATGTATCTGAGATAGAATTTATGGTGCATAAAACCAGTCTATAATTTTAAGTTGGTTTGATTTCAGAGTAGCTTAAAATTAAATATTTATGTAGGTTTAAAGCGGCAAGTGGCTGGGTATTGAATTGCTGTCTTTGGGGCACACTATGTGACCCATGAAAAGCAGAGTTGAAAAAGCGCCAGGTAGACATGCAAGTCAGTTGCGCTGGTTACAACATTTTCACAGTAGTCCAGCCTGATACACTTTTAGCAATTCACTTCAAGAAATCTTTTTATCCCTTTTTCATGCTTAAGAGTATCAATAAACTCAGCTCTATGGAAGATGCAACAGCTTCTTCCTCCCCTACACGGTTTTCTATAGAAACAAGCCTTGCCTTTCTCTTCTCTGGCCATATGCAGGGAATCAGCCCCTGACCACTAGGTGAGATGTATGTGACAGTAAGTTTGCATATCAGCTACTTCAGTTGCTCTACTCCAGACACACTTTGATCTTAGGATCAAAACCTATTTACATTTTGAACATTTGCATCCATGCTATACACATATGAGCTCTAGTCATGAAAACAGGCTGTGCTTACAAGACTATGCAAAGCGTCACAGCTTTTTATACAGTAGTTTCTAGGAGCAGAGAGAAGCAACAGCAAGAAGAGCTCAAGAAGTCAAAACAACTCGTTTTATTAAGCAGTTTATTGTGTTACTCTGCACTCCCACAACCTTGGGGAAAAGGCTGGGATACATGTTCATAGATTTAGTAGAGAATTAGATGCAACTTGTATGAAAAATATGTGGCTTTTGCCAATACAAATCAGACAAGAGTATTCCACAATTAACTGCTAACACCTGATTTTTAAAAGGATGGTTGTGAAGGAAGAAAAGCCTTTCCCTAAGTGTCTGTCTTTTGTACATTTAATTCTTTCAATATAAACAAAACCAGAACTTTGCTAGGGTATCATTAAAGTTGGATGTTCAAAGCTACTTGCTAGAGAAAATCTACTTTATTGCTTTTATTTCTTATAAAGCTGTAACTGGAAGTTTCTCAGGACATAGGAAAGTTCAAATAAATTACTGTTTGTATAACATTCTTAGATCTCCAGATGAAAAGCTTATTAAGTATGTAATATCAGCCAGAACAGCTGTAACATGATGCATAAATGCCGAGTTAAATGTCATGGCTTAGCAAATTGTACTGGCATAACTTTTCATTCAGTGTCCTGTCCAAAACATTCAATACTGAAGTCCTACGTTAACTTTGTGATCAGAACGGCAAAGTCCTAGATGCCTTTTCTTTCTCATACTGGCATTAATTAGCCTTAGATTGTATGGTTCCACTTGAAAAATAAGGAATGCAGAGTAATCAAAGTCACATCCATATGAGTATAAATATGCCAAAAGGCTTTGCATAGATGCTTCCCAACAAATGTTTAGTCTTTTGAAACTTGGGGGTGGAGAAGTTCCATTTTTTTTCACATCCTTCTCAATGCAAAAAATATGCTTGAAGGACCCCCTCCAATGTTGTGCTGCTAGTAGAAAGTTGGGTATTTTTTCCCCCGTGTGTATGTGCCCAGCTGCCACGCTACATCTCCTCCCAGGCTGGTACCCCCGCTTGCTCAGGCCAGCTTTAACCACGTCCATTACAGCAGGGAATGGTCAGCCTACAACAAGGAACGGGTGCACAAGGCAGCTTCTGGTGCTCACTGAAGGTATGGAAGAAGGGGAAGGTCAGGATGCTTTTGCAAGGACCTCGTGTGGGCACAGCTTCAGCAGAGAGGGCGGAGATAACTGCCACCCAAGAGCGGCCCCTAGCACAAAGATGAAGGAGCTCCAGAAGGAGGTGGGAGCAGTGGGTTTGGATCCCCTTAGGCAAAGGAGGGGCCTAAACCTGGGTAACCTGCTTTCTGGATGAGACTTCAAAGCTGGGACTACTCCTCCTCTCCCACTCACACGCCCTGAGGTGTGGTTTTACACACACCCCTGGCGCAGTGCTTCCTAATGGCTTTCTCCAGTGCTGCGCACACTGACTGATCAGCGGGATGGCTTCTTATACCAAGCTCCGGGTCCCCTCACACACTCCGCTGCCCACGAGGAGCTGCCCTCAGGATTCTGCAACTCACCTCATCAGCCCTTTCTTTGTGCCTCAGTTCCTCTCTAGTAAAATCAAAGTAAATCGCGCTTCACTGACTCAATGTTTTCTGAAGATAACATACCTTAAAAACTAAGCACTCTGAGCATTAAGACAAATAATATTTGTAAGACTGATGGACTGAAACACACAAGCATCTCCAGTGCCTCATATGCCACCTCTACACCATGCTGGCTCTGAGCAGAGGTCCCAGAAGAGATTTGCCCACATGCTAGAGAAGCCTTGAACTCCCATCCTTAGAGGGCCCAGAGCCCATGGAGTTAATTGCATTAAGTCTTACATAGGTCCTGTAGGGAGAAAAGCATCTCTCAGGTTACTTAGAGGCTGCTGTGAGCACCTCTGAGGGCACTGAATTGCACAGGCTGATTATTCTCTGTGCCAATAAGCTTTGCTGAATGTAAAATTAAGACAGCTAATTAGTATAAGTTCAGTGTTACATTAGCCATCATCTGTTTAAGCAATACGACTGCAACAAGGAAGCCCACAAACTGCTCAGAACAAGAAAGTGTTCTGCTTAAAACAAAAAAGCTTTCATTTGGATACACCGCATTTCTTTAATTTGTTTTGAAATATTCTGGTGAAGGATTAAGTACCACTAATGGATTTAGTGTTCATCCTTTAGCTCTGCTTAACAGCCATAATAAAATATACATATTTTGAGATAGTAATTTTTTAAGCTTTTGATAACTTCAGAAATACATTTCACTCACTGAACTTCTTTTAGTTTAGCAACACCATGAAATCTGCGTAACTGCTCTAATATTGACTGGTACTAATCTGTTCCCACTGAAGTCAATGGCAAAAACTTCATTGTTTTTACTGGGTACAGGTTCAGGCCCGTAAGAATATGAAAAGATACACCATCACCCCCAAAAAAAAGAATTAAAAAAAATAATCACATTTTGAATAAGATAAATCTCATTCTCGATATAACCCAATTTCTTGCAGTAGCTTCAGTGCTTTTCCTTACAAGGATTTGTATTCTGGAAGTTTAGAAGGGGTTTGGTTTTTTATACTTTTTAGCACTTTAAAAATACCCATAAACAAATATGTTAACAGGCTCAAAGGATTTATTAGTCAGTCTTAGAGTGACACAGTCGGTAGATGAACTCTCTAGCAAGCTTCTTTCTTGCTATACTTAAAAGATTAGTAACAGAGGAGAAAACAGAAAAACTGAACTGCAAGAGCTTAGTACGTTCCACCAACTGACAAAAGAAAGAGGATGAATCCCTTAGCTCCCACCCAGGGAACAGATATTTCATTGTTCCTCTGTGTGGTGACTGTCCGCAACTTGTCTGAATACCTTTCATTTGGTAATGGCCAGGAACTGTAATCTTACCATCTGACACGGCAGAAGGACAAGATGATTCTGAATAGAGGAGGAGTGGAAAGGATTTTAAACAGACAACCATCCTTTCAACTGCTACAATAAAACAGGTACAGAGACACAGAAAATGTCTTGCACAGGACACTAAGCTGGTATTCAATTCCTAGAACAGTCTGTATAATAAAGGAGCAGCATAATAAAGATCAGCTTCCAGTAGCTAGCATTCAAAAGCAGAATAGTTTAGACCTGCTTGAAAAAATTGCTTCTAGAAGAGATATGAAGCATTGACAATTTATTCCCCGCCCCCCCAGCTCCATTTTAAAAGCTTACGAAACCAGGAGCATGAAATAACTCTCATCTAGAAACCAATGTTTTGTCATAGTGTGCTTGATTTTATCTTGCTTTAAAACTGCTTTGATTAATTATATCATTGAGCATTAAATTACAAAGCATTTTCGATGTTACACATCCAGATTTAATGTACCTACTTTTCCAAAACACAGCAAATTGTATGGGAGAGTTTCCAAAATATAAAGCAAATCTTTCAAAACACTCTTAAGCACTAGGCTCCCTTTCAGAATGGGGCAAGAATTCACATCCACATCCAGATGCACAGCAGCCTGTGTGCATACAGACATCCATGCTCCCCGCTGTACAACCCCTTTTTGCCAGCCTTGCCATATAAACGCTGTGTTACGTGTAACCAGAATGTCAGGGGAAAAGGTGTAGGATATCCTGAAGGGGCAAGATGAAAGCATCTACATATAAGCTCTCCTCTGAACCTGAAGGATGTGTTTATTTGCACTTACATCTTTGTCACAAAATCGCTCATTTGTAATGCTTCAGAAGTCATCGACACAAACACACGGATGTTGCAGTATTTTAAGTCCATTCACATCAGATCACTTTCAAACAATATGTCCTACTTATTTTATTGTATTTTTCATCTATTTAAGATTCTTGCAGGGAAAAGACAAACCTTGTAAAGAGCAAAGTAGAGGATGCAAGAAGTTAATGGAATCCAATCATAATTTAGCTTCTTGAATGAGCAGGGAGCTGCCAATAGGGAGAACTGAATGAAGAACAGAGATGAGTGTCTGCTGAGATAATTTAAGACCAGTAGACAGTGTCCCAGATTCCTTACTGGATCCATAGGTTTTTTCCTCATTATGCAGTCTTGCTATGGTTATAGGAAAACAACAACAGATATTTCTTCTGCGTAATGAATGAACCCTTTCACACCCAGGAATTGAATATCTTCCCACAAAATCATTTCCAGGCCAGTTCAAAAAAAAAAAAAAAAAAAAAAAAAAAAGCGCTTTCTTCTAGGTGTTTACATCTGCATCACTAGAAGGTATGTGAAATCAATGTTCTCCCAATAAAGCATTCTATATTAAGAAAAAAAATAATCATTACAAACTGAAAATGAGCTCCACTAGAATGATTTAGATTTTCTTCTAGAAAAACACTGCAAGTGAGCTGATAGTCTGGTACAATAGCACAGTGTTCAAACTGTGTGATTGGAGGGAAAGACTCAAACAAGTCCCCAACACTTTAATGTGGGGAGAGTGAAGAGAAAGGTTCCTAATTTAAGGAAAAACATTAAGACACATGGTACACTCTCAGACAAAAAACTCCCAGCCTGCTGCTCTTAAGGAATGCTACTTGTCAGCCACCAGAAAGAAAAAAAATTAAAAGGAAGCTGACTAGATCCCAGGGAAACATTCCCCAAGAGCATCCCCAAGTTTCAGCACAAGACTCCTAAAAACTCCCTTCAGCTGCAGCATTTTAACACTACAGCATCCAGCAGAAAGCAGAAAACCTTGTTTTCACCTTGAGTGTAAGAAAAATGGACATAGGAATAAATGCTTGTACATGTCGTTAGGAAAAAAAGTGATATATAACGTTTTGGCCTAGAATATCTGCAGATTCTGGAAATAAACAGGTGGCCAATGGCTGCAACTGTAATGAAAGAAACTGGAAAAAACAAAAGGAATGAAATAGAGAGAGAATGCCAAGTTACATGCAAAAGAAACAAAAAGCCTGTTATACGCAAAGCATGAATGCAAATTCTGAAACATTCATCCTGCTAATTTTGCCAAGTCTGATAAAAATATTCTATTTGAAAAGTAACACAAGAAAACAGCTTGACAAAGTGTTTGGGGTTTATTTTGGGGTGTGTGTATGGTTGGTTGGGTGGTTGGATTTTGTTGGTTTTTTTTTTTTTTTTTTCCCTTAAAGAACTTCTACACTGAAAGGGTTCTATAAGAAGTTTCTTGTTAAAAAAGAAATTGTTATTTATTATCGTGGTAGAAAACAGCTACTTTTAACCCTTTGGACATAATGAAATGTACAATATTACAAAGGCCTCTTTCATTGGACTGTAAGACCACAGTATGTATATTGTTCTTCTGCTGCCCTAATTATTATAAAAGATCCACTTTATACCGAGTGCCTCTAGGCATACCACAAACGTGACACTAGTGGACTTGATGGTGCTAAGAATCACATAGATAAAGTCTGCTTTAGCTATTCCGTTATGGCAAACGTCCCAAATTCTTGGCTGAGGTTAAATGGAAATAGTGACAGAGATGTCACAGTTGGAGATGTCATGAGGGTCATGACTGTGTGAAATGAAGTAGGAAGTCATTTAATTAGGTCATGATTAATTTTAATTGCTGAAATATTTTCAAGACTTGTCCTGAGCATTTTGCTTAAATACTCAATGAATGAGTATTTTCTACAGATAGTCATATTCTTTGAATTTCAGCAGCTATAAAGAAGGTTGATAAAGCTTCAATTTGTTTATGGATTGACTCCTGAGAAATAGTAATAAAACCAGAAATAGTGGCTGATTTTGATATTTTAATCTTATTGGTTCTGTGTGAGATAAACCCTATGAATCCAGAGGAGCATGGAAAAAGGCAATAAGCAAGAACTCCAAGGAACATGTGCAAGCACCCCAAGACCTGAAAACGAGGTAGAATGACACTTTTCATTACTATTGTTTGAAATTTTTCTTGCTAAACTTGGTGTTCTCTTAGGTATCACTTGAACGCAGAAGGCAATAGATGTAATCTAGAAGTCAGAAGCATCACATACAACTGGTAAACAAACAAAAAAGGCAGGAAATGCCTGGTTTCAGTGAATGGGCTCTCGATGCTACTGTGAATGTTTTGTATTATTGGATGATTTTCGTATTTTAATATTGCTCAACAGAGCATTAAGTGGCATACATGAATACAAAGACGTATCAGAAGCTCAGCATGAAACAGGAAACTGAATTTTAGGCAGTAACAATATTAACTACATAATTTATGCATCATTTTTACACATTAAAGAACCTTCTTTAATGTATGTAAGAGAAACTAAGAGATAAACCTGGTGTTTGCATCAACTTCACTAACAGGTTAAGATTTCAGTAGCACCATGAATGGCATTTTAAGTTTAATATTTGCTAAAATTTATATATTTTTTTGTGGCTCAAACTATAAATTGATCACATCGTTTACTGCAGTTGGTGCACCATTGTTTAGCAGTTGTGTACAAGGGATGGTCATAGAAATGGGAGTGAAAGCCTTCCTCTGTCAGGCTAGCCATGACTAACTGAAGAGAGTGAATAGCATGTTTGTTGTAGACCAATGAGGATTTAATAAACAGTAGTATGAAGCGATGTTGACTACCTAAGGAAGGGCACAATGTGTCACAATTGATCATCTGCAAGCAAACATTAGTTTAAAAAAACCCACACCATACTTCAGACTATTCAGTATTTCTGTAGCAAATAATACCTTCTTTTCACCTCTGTGTGTTACTAGGTGGCAAGTTTCACGTTGTATAATCTGTGGAATCAAGCCCTGATGGGAAGTTGTTGCACATCTTTGCATGCAGATCAATAATGAATTGGCACAGAGATTCTGTCAATTATAACAAAGGATTACTGGCAGTATCCTTCATAACTTATCAGCAGGGATCAGAAAAGAGAAAAAAATCTCTGCCACAAACTTTTCAAAGTCAGACAGAAAAACCATGAAATAATAGTAATGGAAACCAATAGGTGTTATTATTCTTTTCCTTATTAGTCTATGGAAGAGAATGCTTGGAGCTTAATATACCAGTGTTAAAGCTAGTCATTTTAAATGACACATCAGAATGAAG
The DNA here is from genome assembly GCF_023634155.1 of Falco peregrinus. Taxonomy (NCBI): domain Eukaryota; kingdom Metazoa; phylum Chordata; class Aves; order Falconiformes; family Falconidae; genus Falco; species Falco peregrinus. The sequence goes on from NC_073729.1 coordinate 11,292,781, forward strand.
ATAACCAGATACAATTTCATGCAAATCTTTTAAGCCTTTATATTTTAGCAATTTTTCTTGGTAACACTGCAGAGAGCAGCTACACGACGCCCTACCTACGGCTTTACAGTAGGTAAGGGCCCTGCAGTCCTACCGCTGAAGGAAGAGCTAGGGAAATGCACTTCAGAGGAGCAGAATTTTAATGGAAAAGTAGTAGGTCTGTATTTCTCCATAGTGCATCTACTTGTAGCCTGCCTCTGCCCAACATTGCTAACCTGCGAAGGCCACCCCCCTGCCACTGCCTATGCTTGCTTGTGGAGGGAGAACAGCATCATCTGCTCCCCTACCTTGTGAAGGACAAAGCTGACAACCACCACACAGCCAGCTGGATGAAAGGGGGTTAATTTCCGATTTACTCCTCTGTGTGCTCATGTACAGAGAGGATAATAGTTACCTCACAGCAGTATTGTTCAATTTCTGAATATATTATGGTACCTTAGTACCCATAATGTCATGTGGATATACTACTCCAAGACACTCCTCAGTACATCTTGGGTGCTGTTCACAGATGAACATCAAATGCATTCCTGCCCAAAAGTAATTAAAATAATGACTAATGATTCTTCTCAGTTCCTCTCAGCACAACATAGACAGATTTTGCCAGTGTCAGATACTTCCTCCCTTTTTTGTCAATGAAAGCAGCGGGACAGAGAGGTACCTAGCATTGTTTGTGAGCTCCTTAGCCCAGCATCTCAGGCTGCACTGACTGCAGATGCTCCAGAGGGAACAGATCCCATTTACCTCCTGAGGAGACTGACCACTTGAAACCCAGCTGAAGAATTGGAGGAGACCAAAAATGAGTTTCCTTTGGTGATCCCTCCCCCTCAGCTGCAAGTACTTACAATAACTTCTAAGAAGCTGCAAGACAAAAGACTCTGAAGGCAAGTATGTAGGAGTGAGGATGGGTTAGCTTTTATCATTCTAACAGTACATGAATAACATGGTGGTGATGAACTAACAGCCTGCTTGAAGAGATTGCTTTTAAGATATGCATAGGCTCTATCTGACGCTCCTGGTACGCCACCCAGAACACCACCCAGTGAACACACACTGCACCTTCTACAAAGGAGAAACAAGAAACGGAGGCATGTTTGTTTGCTAGGTCCTGCCTGGGTTGCTATAACTGTGCCAATTTCTGATGATGATGATGTCTTGATGCTACACGGCACTTACACAGTCAGGCAATAAGCAACAGTCCCAAGCCAAGCTTTACAGTGGGATATTGATCCTAGTTTTTAAAAAGCCAGATTTGAAATTACAGTAACAGCCAAAGTTTAAAAAAAGTGAACTGGTTTAAAATTGACTCATACCTCTTAGAATGTGAAGGATATATTAATTTATTTCATCTGATTGAAACAGAGGCTTGCCTAATTTACAAAGCTTTTCAGGTCATACCGTGTTTTCTTTACTGTAATTAAAAAAAAAAAAAAAGTCCAAAGTGGTGACAGAAGTCACACATCAGGCCTCCAATCAAATAAATCTCACAGCATAAGGATTCCTGTTCTTAATTCAAAGACATGAAAAATGGGAATGCTTTGGATGGAGAGGACTTATCTACTCAGGTATAAAGAGACGGAGTTTTCATAAACTCCAAAATTACTGTTCATGTATGCTATACACGTCAAATGCAGTTAGAAATACACATCTTCCTCTTTAGAGCTAAGGCCAGCGGTCTGGTCTTCCATTCTTAGCCTAAAAACACCCCAAAATGATTATATTATCTTCACTAGAAGTAACTCAAAGCACTTAATCAAAGCAATGACTACCTATCTAATGCTATTTTCTATCTTTTTGCATGAAAGAGTTCTATAAATAAATTATTTGCAGTTGGAGAAGTATAATTAGTAATATACTAAAGACCTTGGTTTCTGGAAAGATATTTAAACAGCTGAACTAATTGGAGAAAAGACAACAAATCAGTGCACATAAGCTTTGCATGCAAGTAGGAGAATGAGTCTTTTTTTTTTTTTTTTTTTTTTTTTTTTTTGTATAGCCATGCTTTAAACACTGATCAAAATTCTACAGTCCTTACACAGATAAAACTGACTCTGAAACCTTGACCTGGAAATGCACAGTCTAGCCAGAGACATATTTTCCACAAGTCCACAAAACAAACCTTACATTTATTTTTATGTGTGAAGGAGAACAAATTGAAGTTGGTAATTCTTTCCTGAAATTAATGGCAATTATTTTCCAAGACACAGAAGCAAACAAGGCGATGCAAATTATGTTTTGAGTCTTCTCACTCAGAACATGTTATTCTGAATAGTGTCAAATCAGAACCATAGCTGTATAATAGCATTTTCAATATTTTCTTTTATCATTAACATGGTTTTATCAAAATGAAAATACTTAAAGACTCTTCCATTTTCCATACTCTCATTGCTTACTTACTGTCTAAACAGAATGAAGGACAAGAGACAAGCATTTTCATTTTCCTGCTTGCATCTAGATCAAAGCTACAAAGTGCTAGCTTCTGTGAGATATTTTACAGACACCAAATCTTTTCTACCTTCATCACAAACTTACGAAAAATACTACAAACGTTAAGGTTGGAGGGTGAGGGTGGGGGAAGGGAAATAATTAGCACCCCTAAAATATGCAAAATACCTTTAATTCTAAGGTGTAGAATATGCTTTTAAGACATGTAGGTAATTTTTTGTATGATTCCTTTAAGTTAATTAAAATAGATTCAGTGATTCCAAAGCCTAATTTACAACAGGTAGCATCCAACACACACATACGTGTGTCCACCTATGTGCAGAGTGTTTTTCTGGACTGATGTTTCTGCCGTTTTACCTCTCCATCCCCTCGACTGCTGGGGCTTCCAGGTCTCTCTCAGAGGGTGGCAGGCCAGCCAGCGCTTCCTGATGGAGCACATGCACAATGGCAGGAGGGGGACGCCTTTGTCTGCCTGTCACTGAGAAGCTGTGAAGCTACAGAAGATCATTCCAGATGCACTGGAATGCTTTCACACATTCTTTTGCTTTTTGTTTCCTTAAAAGTCATGTTATAAGATAACAAAGCCTGCACACTCACAAGGGCAAAAGCCTAGTGATGTTATTTTTTAAGTGGCCACCTAATGCTTAAATGAGGGCACAGAACAACACCCCACTGTGTAACCAGCTGCAAAGCCTTCCTGTCCTGAATCAGGGTTTTCAAGTGTCACACACTTCTGCTTTTAGTGTGTTTTCAGACCACAACAGTCAGCACTCGATCATCCCTCTTCAGTTTACTTCTTTCAATATACATTCACCTACAAGTAAACTTTGAGCAAGTAGAATTTACTACCTTGTCTTTACTACTTGCGGCTCCATAGGAATTAAGGCATTAAAGGAATTGCTATCCATAAACATGCAATGACGGCTAGGTAAGTTACAGTTCTGTGCAAGTATCATCCTCCAACCTTATTTGCCAATCATCAAGAAAAATACAGCTCAGCTATAATACGTGAGCCATAAAAATGCCCACAGCCATTCAGGAGAAAAATACAGGCTTTGATCAGACCTACTCTTCAAAAGTAATGGAGGAAGAAGGAACCTACATTTGCAACTACATCTGTTGAAGCGATTCATCCTTAGAGTTCAACCACAATATATTTTTGCTTATTTCTCTTTTAAGGGCGATCTTCACAGCCTTCCAAGTCAATCCAGTCAGACTTAAAGGACTGACAGCTCTTCAAGGCCTCCAACAGAGAAGACTCAACCCGTCAGATGTAAAGGGCATCTGAATCAGCCCTTGCAACATCTCCAAGTTTTAAAGAAAAGTTGTTTTCATTCCGTTTGGTCCTGCAAGCCTGGCTTTAACAGCAAAAACCAGATCCACGCCAACAATAATTTATTCCCTTTTCAAAAAGGTAAAATTATGCTGTAAATGTATGTGTAAAAGCCTACGTTTAGCTGGATGGAAAACACCAGCTTAATTCCTTCTAAAATAGAAAGAGAATGGACAGAAACCAGGACCTCTGCCAAGTTTTCTCCACAGTCCTGTAGCAGCTTAATCATTCACAGCGATATAGCTCAACATCATCGATTTGATACACTGCTGACTCAAGGAAAGGATGCTAGAGAAACCAACTGAAACTTGATTTTAACATTCAGGTGTTCAGTTTCTGTTAACAAGGAAAGGTCAGCAAACCAAACCTATTTTGTCTCTTGGAGGCAAAGCACAGCTTTCTTGAAGCTTATGAAACGTCTTCCACAGCTTCTAGATGAAGTGTGTTCAAGTCATTTAAACCATACCATCTTGAAAGAGGAATCCCTGCATATGGTGGAAATAGAAGAGATGAAAGCAGTACGATTTCACCTAACATCAGAGCACTTGACATCCAACAGCCTTTGAAGATCAAGGGTCAGTCACTGCGGAAGCACAGTGAACAAAGAAATACAGACAATTAATAATCTGCAGTTCTTCAAGCTACTGCAAAATATCAGGCAACTAATATAACAGTGTGACTGAACAAGTGCATTTTGCTCCTCCCCACCCCCCCAAACTCTGACATCCCTTCTAGATTTCAGTATTTCTGGCTTGGTCCTGATGGCTCTGTTGCTGAAGTTTGCATTGCCTGTTTAGGAGGACAATATGCCTTTTAAAGCATAAAGCACTATCCCAGAATCCTTAAGGAAGTATAAAGCCTTGCCACTTTTGTATTTCCAAATAGGAAGGTTGCATCCATCGTGGCTTTTTAGTTGCTGCAGTTACAATTAAGATGTTTGACATCAGATGCAAGGAAACCCCTAGATCTATAGTATTCTCTGTTTTCATTCTCAGCTATACAAGTCAGAGGACCTGAGGCCTGCTAAATGCCTTTTCACAAGGTTTAAAGGGGCCATACAAGTATACAGGTGTTACATATGGAACATCTTCACATAGATTACCAGTAACTTCTGTGTATTTCTGCAGTACTTCAGCTTGTCCTTCCCTTCATTGAAAACGAGTGCTGACAAAGATGTGAGAGGGAGAAGCATCTCCACTAGGACCATAGCAGGTACATACTAGGATCCAAGGTCATCCTTAGACCTAGGATCCGAGTCCCTCAACTTACAGCCATACTGATTCTGCTTGAGCACAGAATGAATTAAATGATGATAAAAGTCTCAAGCCACACAACAGAATATATGTGCTCGCTGGGATCCAAACACAGGAGGAGGCATGGCTGTAGGGGTGGCCACAGTCTTGTCCTGCTGGAACACTGATCACCCCACCATGACAGCTGTACCTGAAGGACTTAGTGTTGCTGACAGCTGAGGGGGCTGTGTGAAGCTTAGCTTTGATCCAGCATGTGAGAGCGCGTAAGTTGATTTCTTGGATTTCCTGTCCACCCCCCAGCCAGCAGACTTAGGAACTACCAACTTTCATTCAAAGGTCACCTAGGGGCTATAGTACCCAGCAGTCTAAGCACCCCATCAGAAAGGGGATTCACACCTCTTCTCAGAGTAAGCACACATGAGATTCTCCAAATAAAAATCCCATCTTTCAAACATGGGGCACATGTTTTTCAGTGGAGGCCTCAGCAATCAAGACCTTCCACCAACCCAGCGATCTGCCTTCAAAGCCTGCAAATGTTTCATCTTCTCTCAGAGAGCTTTTTTTCCGAAGTGATACACTTTTCCAGATGCAAGAAGGGCAATATTGGAAATTCGGAGGTGTCAATACCGTAGAGTATCAAATAAAACACCCTAGGGCTCGATGAAAAATAAAATTCCTTCCCACTTGGAAGAAAACGAGTTTTGTCATCATCCATTCCCCACCCCACTTATATACTTGTTAATTAATGGAGTTGGTGTAAGTTATTTATATGTAAACAGCTGGAGCAAGAACAACTTCAGCTTCAGGCAACATGGGGAAGATTCAACTGGCAGCACTGGTCATGAGAAGAAAGGTCAGGGTGGAGCCCTGCCACCCTTCGGGCAGAGAGGGCTGTACGTGCTGCCCTTGCAAGGGCTACTCCATACATCCCCAGTTCAGAGGCATCTGGCACACAAGCTATCGCAGCCAGCAGTGGAACACACATGCAAGAATACTCAAAGATGGACTCTTTGTAAGGAGAACTATAACTAACTTGTGACACGCATTACTCCATCAAAAGAGAACTGGAATTATCTCAGGAAAGGAAGGAACACAGCCTATAGGTAGTTGCAGTGTTTAGCCTACCTATGTATTATAGAAAGGCAGAATTAGTCCAACATGTTACATTACTGGATGTGCAATAGATAGTTTCTGAAAGTTTGCTCTAAGTAAATGATCAGCTATTGTTTTTCTGCTCTTCAAAACAGTCATGACTAGCAGTTACGTGTTGTCTACACAAGGACACCACTAGTCTTTGCTTAGTCAAAAAGTAAAGGAAGCTCTAACTGACATACTTATCCGCTTGCTCTGCGCCACAATACAATCTTATAGTTTATTATTTTCTGAACGGTATTCAATATTTGTCTTATAAATAAAATAATAATTGTATAACAATGTGTTACATATACTGAGGCTGCACTCACAGCAGCCTGTCACGGAGTCCAGCTGAAGAGCAGCAAAGAAACCCACCAGCATCTCATGAGCTAGCATCACTTGCTTGCAATTGTGGTGTCCTCTAAGACGCACTAACTAGATGACAGTAAGAATCTGATTCCTAATCACTTTTAATAAAATTTGAGACAAAATGACTCTGCTTTGAAAGGCTGCTTTCTTCCCCTCTCTCCAGAGAAAACATTAGTCCCTAGGACAGAATCAGCCTTCATTTATGGGTTAAATTACACTTTTAAATATGGCCTCACCAAGGGGTACATTTCTTTGTGCTTGAAGGCAGAGAAAGTCATGCACAGAAGGCAACACGAACACCACTGGCTGAGCTGTAAGAGAGTCACAGCTTTGCTCCTCTGCCCCGGTTTGCTCAGGGACTGGGGGAAGCACATAACGTGTCTGATGCAGTTATGCAAGAGCTAGAGAAACATTTTATTCATCCTTTTCCCTGTGCTTCTCAGCCACACTCAAAGACATCAGCCTGTTTGCACAAGTTCAGTCCTGCCACTTTTTACAGCGAGTTGAAAATCTGAAAGAGGTGGTAGGGGAAAATCAAATTTAGGGTGCTATTTTTCAGCTATTTTATACTACCAGTTCTGCAGGTCATTCAGCTGAAGTGGCGGCGAGTTCTGTAGTGGGTGCTTTTATCTAGACAGTGGGATTTTAAAGATCTTTATATGACTTGGATGCATTACTGTTATGAATTGTAAAGGTCAAAACGCACACTTTATGAGAATGTTCCCAACAGAAAAGATGTTGCATTTCTGGCCTAGAGAAACAGTTGTAAAACATACACCATAGAGCCTACAAATGGCAAAACCATGACTAATAAAACTTGGTCTGAAAAACAAAAGTTTGTTTTAATTTCTATCCCATATCAAAACCCTTTCTAAAATGTAATCATTATCAGACATTGTCTGGGTACTAGTACAGTCAAATGGAAGATTCTGTAAAACAAGATGGAAGTTTTTCTGGTTTTGGCTGTTTTGTCTTCGTGGTTGTTTTGGGCTTTTTTTTTTTTTTTTAAATGGGGGTAGGGTTTTGGTTTTTTATTTTTTTTGTTTGTTGTAGTGTTGTGCTTTTGGGGGGCAGGGGTGTGTGTGTGTGTTGATTTTGTTTTGTTTTTAAAACAGGTTTCAAATCAGAGCTAGAGGTTTTAAAACCTAGCCTTCAATTTTGGTTATCCAGTAAATGCTGTACATGGCCATTAGCAAACCACCTGAATTGCCTACCTCAGTTTCCCTGTATTTAAAAGAGATATAATTAAAACATTTCTGAACGATACTGCAAGAATCACTTAATGAAGCTTAATTTAGCTGATGAATTCATCAGGAATCACATAATGAAGCATAATTGATAGTTAAGCAGCTTCTTGATATTTGAAAATGTCTTTACTAGCATATGGTATTGTTATTTTAATTGTTAATGATAATTTCTCTGGGGCAGTTTGGTAAAAACTATTCAGCCAAATTAACTACTAGTTGGAAAGTCACCAGTATTTCTGCAGTGCAGACTTTCTGGTATGTTACCTCAGTGGTTACTTAAAACATGCAGCAGTCCACTCTAAACACACATTGTAGCGTGGTTTAATACTGTATTTGAATTACATTTGCCTGGAATCTCAAGTTATCTTTCACAACTGAAAAAAACCTAACAATTGTAAAAAAACCCCAAACGTTGGCTAGGTGCCTTCATTGCTGGGGGAGAGGGGAGAGACTGAATGGTGGTGCTTTTCAAGCTGACATGCTGTCCTTTCTCAGTACGACAAGAATACCAGCCTACACCCATCTACTGTTGTGTTTTACTTAAAATACTAGGCAAGGAGAGAGACTTTTGTGTCATAGAAAACTATTTTGGAATATTCTACATCACCGCCAGTGCCCACTTTTGTAGGGCAGAAACATGTTGTTCTCATGCCCCAAACATCAAAAGCACAGAAATGGGACATACAACATCCAAATTGCACTATCAGTGTCAGGGTCTAATCAGGGTAAAAGAAAACCCACCAGAAATGCAGAACAAATGGTATAACAGAGGTCCCAACATCAGAGATTTTGCTTCAGAGCTCTTCCAAGCCCCACCTCTCATAATTTCTGTTCCTCTTACAGCAGTCATTAGCAGCACACTCTCAGTATAAGGTAATATACTCAGGGGGTTAAACTATTACTTCACCAGCATAGCTATAACACTTGTGGCTTCAGACTTGCTTAATCTCAAAAATGTTTCTTCTATCCAGCTCCTCACTGCTGCTCTCTATGTAAATATTCATAAAAATGTGCCTATTCACTCAACCAAAGTTTTGCTTGGATAGGTCATGTCCAAAACCCGTGACCAGAACCATCTCATTTTGAATATTAAAAAAAAATAAATAAAAAAAATATCCACAAGTATTTGCTTTGAAAGTTACATTCCTTGATCTAGAAGTTTTTCCCGGCCAAATGAGAAAGAGATAAAAGTAGCTCAAATAAATACCACATCTGTCAACTTTCAGTGGTTTTCTTCCCCATTAGAAATTAACCACATAGGAAGTGACATAAGGCTCTTGTGTTTTGCACTCCTTAATAGGCCTCAATAAACTATGAAAGGTTTCTTCACTGATTTTCCCCTGCTTGGCTTTTCTTTGGCTTTCTGTACTGGAACCTGAGGCTACCACTGCACTGTGCCAAGTATAACCACAGGATCCCACAGCCCCACACAGCGCCCTGTCATCTCGTGGGAGAACATACTAAATTCAATCAGAAGCAAGAACACTCTCAGGCCTAGATTTCTGGCCCCACACAAGCATCCCTTTCTATTATGAGATCACAGACTGCAGACAGGCAGCAGAAGAAGGTGACAGCTATGATTGTTCCTCCTACCATCACCATTTATATGTGCCAGAGATCACAGGAACCATTACAGGCTGTAACAAGCGAGCACCATCAGAACACTGATCCAACACACTACCAAATTCAAAAATCTTCAAGTCATGTAATGAAAATAAAAGCGAAACAGTCCAGTGGTTTAGAAATATTTTGCAAATAGAACTGAAGCATGATTTAAGCAATTAGGTTTTGTTTTATCTTTTGCTGAAGAGCTGCATATCAATTGCATTTCTACTTTTGCTCGAGGTGGGAATGTCTGGCCTTACATAGCAGTCCGTTACAGTTTCAGTTAGTAAAATTCAAGCTGACCATACTGGTACAAGTATTTAATTTTATATCTCAACCCAAGCTTCTAATTAATCATTTAAATCCTAGGAAATGGTGTCATCCTAAGCTTCCTAACAACTGACAGAATGCAATAAAGTATTACCTTATGTAACCTGAATGAAAGCAGTCCAAAGGTCTGCTTTCTTCAGGTCATATCTATGCACTTTTTTTTTTTTTTTTGGTTGGAACTCGACATGTATCAGCATGCTTGCAGGTAATTTTCAGGGGATAAGCAGTTCTTTGGAAACAATGGCAATAAAATAATCTATAATTCATAGCCGGGATTATAGAGGAGGTTGGGAGAATACAGTAGAGACCCAAACTGGTTCATGTACTCCACCTAAAAACCTGACACACAACTAGAGAATTCTTGGCTTCTTATTAAACAGTTTCTCAGCAGTTGCCTTTCACTGGCACAAACCAGAGCTCTAGAGACACGGTTCAGCTATCATCCAACCAGTTTTTCACATTTTGGCCTTCCTTGTATTCTCTACAAGGATCTTTGTTTGAATTCCTTGGTTGACCCTAGAGATGTCATGTGAAAATATCACAAAAGTTTCCCACTGTTGAAGTAGCAATTTGAAATTACATATGTTTCCCAGGATGATCTAGATCATTCAGGAGGCATGAAATTGCAGTTTAAAGCTACCACTTACTTGACCGTATTTGTTCAAATACCTGGAAATGTACACTTGAGACTGCAAAAAGGTATGAGAACTTCCTTTCCCTTTCCACAGGAATCTGACACAAAACTATCCCCTCAAAAATAATAAATAATAGTTATCTGGAACATATTTCACTGTATTAAGAAAATCCCAGCTTTAGGCTTGATTTTGGTTCACCTCCAACTTCTCCCAAACAAACATCACAACCTAGCAAAGCTGCGATTGTCAATGAACCGGAGCCACGAAGGAGCCCCTTAGCAAGTTCTTAGATGTAACACAACCTATAAATGAACTCAGTGTACCATAACGAACTGAGCCATGTATTAAAATACATCTGGCTTGTAAAATTCAGAGCAAGTGCTGTCCAAGGCATGTAGTTATTCCATTCCTCAGAAGATTCTCAGGCAACATTACTGAATGGAAGTGTCAAAACACCAGTGCCTTCTGGCAGTGTGTGCAGATTTCTCACTTTACATCCCACTAAAATCACAAATCTCTGGGCTAAGCATGAACAATGGATAAGGGAATTCAAAAGCAGGGTTTTCATATGCATATATGAATGATATGCAGAAAATGGGTCCAAAAGAGGTTTAAGGTTTTAATTGGGCTGCCCACACCCATTCTTTTCAGGTGCAGTCAACTCACACCTAACTAATGAAGAGGTAACAAGTTCCTGAAGATCTTCAATGGAAGCTCCCCAACCCAGCAATCATTCCAGTACTACACTACTTTTAAAGTTAACAAAACCTTTCCTGATGTTTAACCTGTTACTCTTCTAGCCACTTAAGGCTAATAACAGAAAAAAGTATTTCAGATGAAACTGTAGGAACATTTAATGGAGCAGAGGATTACTTTACATCAGCTGCAGATGACATCTACTTAAACATCCCCATTTGTCTTTTTTTTTTTTTCCTCCAAAAAGGTGATATTGACCACTATTTGCATCACAGTCCACCAGAAGCCCCAGCAATTTTTAATGCATTTTTTCCTATGGAATGACCATCTAACTATTCCTTTCTAATCTGCATAATCTGATAATTGTTCTTAATTAATTTTCTTTTATTTTCCTCAATATTATTTTAGTACACAGCTTTCAAAGCTATCGCCATTTTTCAAATTGATTGTAGCGTAGCATCACCTGCCAATACAATATGCTCCCTTTTTATTTTACCTTCCCTATCAGCAAGGAAAGCATGAAATTGTACTCAACCCAAAAGTGCAAACCCTGCGTAAATGCCATTAAAACAACTTTCTCTTTTGACAGAGGATCACTGACAGCAGTTTCTTGAACACGCTTTACCAGCCAACTAGTACATGCATTTCAGAATTGTCTCAGCAAGTCCATATAACAAATGAGATGCTGCCTGATAAGCATGCAGTATGATTTGAAAAACCTTACATGGTACCAGCCAGACCTTCGTTATCCATGCCACCTGTAACATTTTCCTAGAGGAAGTAAAGTTGGTTTCAAATGATTAGTTTTGGACAAGTCTGTCTGGATAATTACAATCTTCTTACCCTACAACTGCTGTCAGATCTTTTGAGAAACTAGTATTTGTCGAACCAATTTAGACTGGGTAATGCAAAACACCCTGTCACGTATGTCAGGCAACAAGAGTTCATGAAATGCTCACCTCTCAACACTTGCTTCTGATGACCCTGCTCTCATCTTCTTGTCCTGATCTGGAATTCCCGAATGCCAACAGAATGACTGCCCTGGAAAAGACAAAGCAAAACAGAAAATAAAACAATTTTATTCTTGCAAATACATCTGCATTTTATATCAACCTACTGCCTGCAGACCTTGTTATCTTGCCCATGGTTTGTCAGCACGTCTTTCAGTTTTAAGCTCCTCAAGGCCAAACACAGCCCGCTTTATCCTGTGTTTACTCACAATAATGTACTATGCCTCCTGTAATGGCTTGACCACTAATTGAAGCTGTAGTTCCTGTTGTCGCAGAGGTAATAGAGTGCAGTCCTTCTAAATCCAAATTGCTTTCAATTGCTACACATGGTGCAAACATAGACATTACAAATGGTAGCCCATACAGAAGCTAGACTCTCTGTGACTTTAAAACTTTAATGTTTTAAAGCCCAATTTTGTAAGGCGATTGGCAACACTTTTCTCGTTAACTAGCACACAAAGGCAATCATAGAGAATACATGTTTTACAACCGTGTTTTAATAATCTGTATCAGCAACCCTTTCCCCATGCACACAGCATTTGTATTTAGCAAAGATGAAATAAATTTAATCCACTTTTTGCTGACGTAATGACTTTGACTTTGTCTTATGTTATGCTTTGACCAAAATAATGTTTAAATGACCATTTTGTTAAATGTATTTTTTCCACTTCAGCAGAATATTTCATGGAGGAAAAGAAACCAAACCAAACCACCACCCTACTCTGATTTTTTTACTATTATTATTTTAGAGACCCCCAAATCCTGATTTTCATAGTAGGGCTGTTGCATTGCATTAAAACTACCCTCCCTTAAATTACACCTCAGGCTTGATTCATCACTTCAGTAATGGTTTCAGGTGCAGAAAGTCAGTCTTGCTATCCAAATCCCTCTGAATACAAAGCCTCAAAAAAACATTTGCCACATGTCCCACCCACTGATTTGTTCTGCTTTTGTCAGTTCATGCTGCTTCTGACAGACATATGTCCTGATTTGTTTGTTAGTGCTCCCAAGATGAGCAAAAAAGATAGAAAATTATTACACATAATTAACTAACAAATATTTTGCCTAAGGGGGGAAATTAAGTAAAACCTGCACTCATACCACACCTTAAAAAGCTTGTGACAGCAATGAATTAGATTCAGACTTTGTCATAAACCAACTGTGAGCTGACAAAAAAAAATATTATCCTAAATATATTTTATAATAATAATACACTGTACAGATGTATGAGTTCATATTTAATTATTTAAAACTGTAAATTAAACGCTGCTCTGGCCTTTGAAAGCCAAAACCACCTACTCTTGACACAGCAAGAGAACGCAGTATCTTTCACTGCATAACTGTGCTGGGGTATTGGAAAACTTTGTAGTCTAGCTGAATAATTAAGTGTCTTTTCAAGCTTCCATAGTATCCCTTTTCTGAGACTCTCAAGCAAATCAAATGTCTGCTAACTAAAGTTCTTGGCTCATTCTGAAATCAGCATTTTATCCAGTGTGAATGGGGCAAAACAAACAGCAGAGGTTTTCTGGTTTGCCCAGGATCACAGAGAGTTAATGGCAGAGCTGGTGCAGTCAGAGTTCCTGTCCTACTTGTACTCTCCTGTTCTAACCACAGGACCACACACCCACATCACCCCATAAACCTGCTGCACTCACAGCAAAGAAACATGACTTTAATGAAAACATATTTTCAGGATAAGCTTATGTCTCCTCTATACAACCAATACCATGGCTCAGAACAACCGTGTAACCCCACTAAACTTTTGCTTTCAGATTTAGAGTCATCACTAGGCTTTTTAACCTCTTTGCATTGCTGTTAAAAATATAATAATTGAAAACTGATGTTTCCACCTAGATTGTTCATGAACAATTATACAAATACACAGCCAATAGAGGGATCAAAGCAAGCGAGCTGGGGTGGCAAGATTCCTCAGCTTTGTTTTTTGGTGTTTTTTGGTGTTTGGGTTTGTTAGCTTTTTTTTTTTTGGTGTATTTTTTTTTGTTCTTGTTGGTTTGGGTTTTTTTTTTTTCCCCCTAAACAGCTTTGATTTCACTATTTCTGCTACAGCAGATTTAAATTTACTTTGCCTTTTGCTTGCATGAGTGTTTCACAAGTGGCAATGTTAAAACCAAAGAATAAAACACCTCCCAAAGAATTATTTCAAAATGAAACAAAACATTTTAAAATTAACTAAGTGTATAGGGAGTCACAAGGACTAGTCAGAGAATATGCAGAGCTAGTAATATCCACTGGTTAAGACCCTAAGCTAGGTCACTTAACCATTTGAGTTCCTTTGTTTTTTTAATTAAGTGGAAACAATTAATCAAAGAATATACAGTTAGGATTTCACAAAAGGTTATCCCATCAGTGGCTCTGAAATCTTGTTACATATGGCTTGATGAAATTGCTAAATGTTATGTTCCTAGTAACCTATAGGATCATTTTTTCCCTCTCTACAAAGAGCATATACTAGACATCATTTAAATCCTACTTAAGACATTAAAACAGGATTTAAGTGGGATTTTAAAGAGGAAAAAACCCCCTCAAGTAGGTCTTTTAAACCAGGATAAATTTAATCCGTAGCTCCTAGCAGCACATGAGGACAAACACACCACAATTTTTCTACGCTTGCCCTATGAGTACAGAATACAAAATGCACACCAAGTGAAAACCTCTGTGATTTCCACAACTATTATTTCAGTCACTGCCCAGACAACTAGGCAATGTGGTTATTTCTAGTCTGCTTCAGCACATTCATGAAATAAAGAGATAAAAAAAAAACCAAGCCAAAAAGCACCAGGAACCTAGCCTCAAACAACAGAGCCCTGGCAGAACAAGCTGTAATATCAACAATTATTTTAAGGTACATACATTCAATTCTTAATACAATTTATACCTATTAAAATTAGCTTTGTGTCCAAAAAAAAAGGGGGAGCACTCACAATGTTATGGTTTTCATGTTTGTTCACCCAAACCCTATGCTTCTGGTATCTATTAACTATTTTCTGTAAAGGTTACCAGGAACCAACAAAAATCCTATTGGGTGAGGTTTGTACACAGACAGTAGTAAGTACATTCAATTATAATAGATTTTTAATAAACTGAACAATAAAACATGGTCATTAAGTGAGTTTCTATCTTAAGATATTTCTAGAAAAAGTACACAGATACTCTTCCTCCTTGTTTTGCTGTTCATACATTAAAAAGCTAAGTGCAAAAAAAAAAATAATTACAACTGACAGTAATTTCCGTCTCATGTTGACTCAGGAAACATGGAGCCCAACTCATACAAATTTATTCTCAATTCATTATGTAAGAGTGAAGTAATCTGTTCTTAGGTATTCTTGCACTGACTGAGGGTCAGTTTTATTTTTAATTTAACTACCCACCCTGGCTATATAATAAATCTTACATAAACAAACCCAGACAGTAGGATTAAAGGATAAACATAACTAATGCTCAGATCCAGAATCTGTGATGAATGAGGAAAAAAAAAAGCCAAACAAAAACCTAAAATATGCACCATACACACACACTGCCTTTAATTTTGCAACCTGTCTAAAATTTATCATTTTCCTTCTAAAAACTGACCCGTCTCTAAATACACTTCAGCTGATTTTGAGCTTGTTGTTTGGGGTTTTTTTTCCATTATCACCTAATAGGATTTTTCTTTTTTCAAAATATAGCTGTACAGGAGAACATTAACAGTAAATGGATTGCTATGAGAATTCTTGAGTTTATAGTTTCTGTGTTCAAGACTATCTGCAGGGAAAATCATTCCTAGGTTTGCTAAGCACAACGAAAGGACCAATTACATTGCAAAGCACTTGGAAAACATATACATGATATTTTCTGTAATTCCAATATAGAAAATTATATTTCAGATTGCACTACAGCGGTCAGTTTGGGAAAAATGCTTAATATTTGGGAATGCTAAACAGAGAAAATAGTGAGAAATTCTAAACCCAGAAAAGTACATAAAGAAGAGTATGAAGCAAGCAACACGATCTTGATTGCTTTCAAACCATTGAGATTGGAATCATTATGGAAAAAAGTTATCTTTCTTAAAGAACACATTAGTAATTCATACATCTCACTTTCACAAATGAAATAAATATGGAAGGACTTTCTGATATTTAGGTTATGTTATTCAAAAATCTGAATAGAAATGATTGACTTCAATTTGTATTTTATGATCAGTTGCATTTGCAATTTAATGCATTTGACTGTCGTATTGATTATCTTATTACCAAAATTCTGTGTTTGTTTATGCTGATGGGAGATGCTTTTGTCACTGGAGTCTCATTTCAATCTCCTTTCAAGTCCCTACTTGATCTTTCTACTCAAAGTAGTATGAGTAACTTAGGGAAAGCACTTGTATTACAGAACCGACAAGTTCCGCAAGGGAAATGAAGTCATTCATTCTTCACTTTCAAAAAAAAAAATCATATCAAAGATGGGGTGAATTTTCTCAGTTATGGATTTATGGATCCCTTATTTTCCCATGCACTGACAAACACCAGAAACTGTGATCTGAATGCCTATACAGATATAAATTTACTATTTGAGAAGAACTAAATCTGTTTTCTAAGAAACTATCCAAACTATTCACAGCCTCCAGAGAAAAAGATGGTGGTGAACCAACCTCACCTTAAAAATATATAAAGAGAGTAGGGTAAAATATTTCTATGTATAAGACATAGAAAAACTTTTCTGTGAACAACTCAAAGCTGTACCATGAGAACAATCACAGGGTTCTTCCAACCAGGACAGTACCAGCTTCCACAGACTGCCTTCCAATATTTCACAAAAGAAAATCTACAGATTCAAATGAGGGGTTTTTTATCCCCTCAGCTACCAGAATTTTTGAAATATCAAGTGACTTCTTACTCACTCAAAGAAAATCTAATGCCTATTCCAGATTTGATCTGAAGCATTAACTCTGGAAAAGCATTTTCTTGGGAGATTAATAAATAGAAAACATTTTGAGCAATAGGACAGTGACTTCAGACGGGGAATCACAGATGCAATCTGAAGCGTTGAACCTGCAGACTCATGTTAGCATTCCCTTCTCTTTCCTTTAAATCTCTTTTGATATTTACTCCAGAGCAAAGGAATTGGGAGCGGGCTTTTTTCACATCCCCTTTTAGAATACCAGATCGACATTCAGAATGCATGCATGTTTATTGAAATTACTTCTGTGAAGACACCCAAAACCTACGTGGCCCTGTGAACAAGAATGTGTCTGCAGGGACGGCTCTCCCATGACTCCATACCTCGTATACAGTGGGAAGTCAGCAGTTACCCAAAAGCAAGCAAATTTACAGAGCACTGCTCCACACCACCTATCTTTAAAACCATGCCATTTGTTTGAATATAACTCATTCACTTGATGCAAGAAAAACGGCTTTGTTGCCAAAAATTCACAGTTGCTTCAGACATGCAAGCCATACATTTGTCTGTTGGAGAATAACCATCCCAAGGGCACAGCATGAATATGGCTGGGAATATAACAAAAAGGATTCAAAAACCACTCTCATGAAAAAAAATATTGTATGTTGTAGTAGTTACTACCATAGTATAACACCCTTTCAGAGCTATAAAAACTTTCTTCTCTCTCTCTGCCCAATGATAGTGTCCAAGTTTGCTAGTACAAGGCTGAAACAGAATTACCAGATAAGAGAGCACTCTCTTCTACTTGCTGTTAACTACTTTTCACCTCCTCATAACACAAGGTTTTGGAGGTGTCTGATAAACAGCAGGCGTTTTTGTTTAAATTCACTTTGCTTCTATAAGTTTAATGCCATGATTCATTTTAACATCAACAGATAGAAGCACTTTTGTCTGTGAGATACAAACAATAAGATAGTGCAGGTAGTGCTTCATCTTGTTGTACCCGACATATATATATTTTAATAGTAAATGTAGCCAGTGATTTAATCCTTCTATACTTTGTATACATCCTCAACCTGAAAGAAAACACTTATTTTTCTCTAATGTAAGCATTATGACATAAATACCTGACTCATGTAGCATGAAGCTGTTGACATTTGTCTCAAATGACTGGGTACAATCACCCTTCTGTGTACCTCCCTCTTTCCCCCTGAACTTTTAAGATATTTTTTGCCCTTCAAGGCAATGCTGAATCACACCAAGCACTTTAGTGAATATGTTCTTTGAAAAGTTTTGGGTTTTTTTCCCTGTGGTTCCTGTTACATATAGTTCAAATGACAACAAAAAAGAACCCCCCAAGAGATTGCCTTGCATGGTTTCTTATACAGTATATTGTTTAAAAGTGCAAGAACCCATATTGATTTCAGCTTACCAAGGGCTACTGAAATAGCATACATTGAAATTCTTATATACTGTACAGAGACAAGGTTATTGACCTGAAACTAGAATTCTCAGGGAACGTTACATCTACAGTTCTGCACAATTGCAGCTATGCATTGCACAGCTCAAAAAACCAGCCGAAATCTAAGCAGGGTAACACGCTTTAACTGTACTCATCTAAGTGATAAGGGTAATTTTTTAATTCAGTGGATACTGAGCACACTTTAAGCTGCTCCTCCTTTTCCCCACCATCTGCCCTATACAAAACATGCAAGATGAGCAGGAACAAAAAGTGAGACTAGATCTGTGAAAGGAAGCTACTGTTTTAACTCAGGGAATGGTAACTTGGCATTTATAGTTCATGGCTGTCTGAAGATAACTGGCCAAAAAGCGTACCCCACAACCCACAAGAAGAGTAGGGACTTGTAGAAAAGGCTAAGCTACTTTGCTACTAAATGACATTGACCGAACTCTGCTTTCAGAATGTATGCTGAAAAAAAGAACAAGGTAACCTTTTGGGTGTTCTCTCACTATAATTTCATTATATAAAGCCAAACCCAGGTAAATCAGCTTGTTAATACCTTTGCATTTATTTAGAAGTCTATTATAAAAATTACATCTTACAACTTTTTCATTTACTTAAGAATTTTTGCCCCCTCAAAATCAAATAAATAAGAATTTCACCAAAATTCTTTTTAGGAATGAAGACTTTTCATATCCAAGTTCTCCATGTTGCAGGGAGAAAAATAATTCTCAGTGATACAGATGTAATGGAAATTCTAAAATAATTTCAGCTTTGTGACTAGGGCTGAAGGAGCAGCGTCTTCTAATTTTGAGATTTTGGAAAGTAAGGCCTGATATTCTGCCTTAAGACTGATACGGGTATTTGTGTGTGATGTGATATGCACGCACAGACACTTCCTTGAATAGGTCAGAATAGTAAACTGTATTTTGCTCAAAATGAAACTAAGACCACCCAGATGGAAAAGAATCTTACTGGGGGATGAAATTAAGTAGATCTTAAAAAATCCCCATACACACAAAAAACCCACCCCCACACAACAAAACTACAAGAAAGTTCGTATCATCTCTCCAAAAAATCCTTAAAATATGCAGTAATAAGAAAAGTTTCTTCAAAACATCTATGATCAAAACGAACTGAAAAACAGCTCTAGCCAACAGACAGTTACAAGTTGAAGCCATTTCCCCATCAGTGTTCATTTGCATATCCCCAGTCATTTGGAGCACATCTGAAACCTGGCATTTTTATTAATTCTAGCCAGATTTTTTTCCCCAATAGTCAGGGAATAAAACATATGCTTTCTTTTCTACTCTAATGACCCTTTAACAGTCACATAAAGATACTGAGTATGTGTTTGTGGGAGCAGGGAGAAAGAGCAATAAATAACTTTAATTAAATACATTTAGTCACAAGTGTGAAATTATCTCAGGATTCAATTTCTCACGGACAGCTCTCTCATACATGTGTACAAACAGCCCCAGAATGAGGACAAGCTAAAACATCTACTTTCCCTCTTCTAATTTTCTCTCCCTTTAACAACCTTTCAGACAAGGTCTCCCCACATTTACACAATAGTCACCTGGATCTGCTTTCCTTCCAACAAGTTGCTACTGGTAAAGCTTTCACAGGTGAGCAGCTTTGTCAAGGCCTGAAAGGTGCTGGAAGCCTTTCTTAAAAGGCCTTATAACTCCAGAAGGTCTTGTCCTTATCACTTGTGTAACCTCTGCTGTGCACACTATAGCCTGGTATCACTATATCCATTGACACCGCTGTAAAAATCCTCCCAAAAAGACAACAGTGAGGCTTTAGCAACCAGCTCCGTTAGCATTTGGCTTGTAAACAGCAACCAATTCAAATGCAAAACTAACACTGGCACGTTTCTGAAACCAGCAAGCTCTCAGCACTCTGCAAGCTTATGAGAAATGCAGAGCAAATTAAGTATGAGATCAAACCCAATAATACTTCCAAAGAGAAATGAATCATTGAAAAACCTCAGAGTAGGAAGGAGAACAACACTTTTTTCATCAGAGTGACTAGCTGAAGGAAGTTTTAATAGTGTACCAACTTTGATAGCAAGAAATGTTAACTCATTTTAAAAGAATCCACTAAATAAATAGGTGTATGTTGAAGCAGCGAAGATATTTGTCTAGAAACAAAAAAAAAAAGATGGTCTGAAAGAGGAGGATGAGTATGATTGCCAAGAAAAATACTACGAGATCTACTATTGGAAAATAAGCAGATTTGGTTTACGTACACCCCTCAGCATCCTTCCATAATATTTAGTAACAAATGGTCGCAGCAGTGTTCTGCACTACACAAAATGTTGGGTTATTGCTCTTGTTTTATTATAAGAGCATGGAGGATTTTTTGGTTTTCAGCTCCTCATAGATCTAACTTGTTCTTTTCCTTGCATATAAGATAGATGCATATAAACAGATTCGTTTCCTGGAAAATCTTCAGAAAGCGGGGCAATTGAGAAGAACTTGCTTAAGTCCAAGGTTTCACTACAGACAATTGCAGGAAATTGTAGCTGATCATTCAGTCCATCATAAAAATATATTAAAACAGTCAGCCCAACCTCTTATTGAAACATCATGTAAGAAAATCTATAAAATAATGTCACATGGAAATATCCTTACTGGTGGCAGTACTGCATGATGCCATCTATAGACCAGGGAGGTTGTATGTTGTAGTTCATCACTGACTGACATGGCACTGCCTGCATGCTCTGCGAGGCTGCTTGCCTGTTGTGGTTTAACCCCAGCCAGCAGCTAAGCACCACACAGCTGCTCGCTCACCCCCCACGCAGAGGGATGGGGAGGAGATTTGGGAGAAAGGGTAAAACCCATGGGTTGAGATAAAAACAATTTAATAATTTAAATCTAATAATAATGACAACAACAACTGTAATCAGGAGAGAGAGAGGCAGAGGGGAACAAAACCCAAAAGGAAAAAAAAATCCCCAAGTGATGCACAATACAATCGCTCCCCACCTGCTGACTGACGCCCAGCCGGCCCCCAAGCAGCTATCGGCAGGCCCCGGCCAACTCCCCCCAGCTTTATATACTGAACACGATGTCCCATGGATGGAATATCCCTTTGGCCAGTTCAGGTCAGCTGTCCTGGCTGTGTCCCCTCCCAATTTCTCATGCCTGTGAAGCCTTCTCACTGGCAGGGGCTGAGAAACTGGAAAGTCCTTAATTTAGTACAGACATCACTTAGCAACAACTAGAAACATCGGTGTGTTATCTATGTTATTCTCATGCTAAATCCAAAACACAGCACTGCACCAGCTACTCTACCCCAGCCAAAACCCAGACATCACCCCAGCAGCAGGACTCCTCTAGCACTGAAGAGGAGGAAAGGCAAAAGGATGGTTCCCACACACCGGCTGTATCACCCTGGGCTGAACCGAAAGCTCACCCAGTTTTCCTGCTCACTCATTCAGTTCCTACAGCTCCCAGCTATGTTATTTTCACAAGGTGATGTCCGCTGTGAAGCAATCACTGCCTCTGAGGAAGCAGAAAGGTCAGTAACTCAATTCACATAAACCACTGAGCAACCAACACAAACAGCATCGGCTCGGGGCTCCTCTGCAGCAAAGCAAGCCTGCGTGAGAATATGGGACCAGGGCCAGCCAGATCTTCTGGCAGGAACGGGAAAAGGAAAGGGAATCGAGAACAACACTGAGCCAGCTGAAGAGGTACAATGGTGGGAAGGGTTGGGCACCAAGCATGGCTTTTGGGTGGCTCTGCCTCCCCAGCAGTAGCTACCCCCGGCTAGGTGCTGCCCCCCTCCCAGCAGCAGCTAGCTTTCCCAGACCCTGGCACAGGCAAAGCACCAGGACCACAATGCTTCTGCTATGGCAAAGCGGTTTGCTTCCCTATGGAACTGTTTTGCTTAAGCAGAGGAAGCCTTTTCACATCAAAACCAAATCAAGATATCACAAAAGAAAACTAGATTAGAGATATTGTGATGTCCTGAACTGATCTTCTAGTCCTTGTGACTTGAATGGTACACTCTATATCCTTAAAGCAAATCTTAGATCTTTAAATATTATTATTTTGCAGGAAATAGACTCTGTGACAGAAATAAGCCCTTAGTTTCTGTGAATTCTACATTACTTTAGCAACAATTCTAGAAGCAAAATTAGAAACGGAATGAAAAGTGAAAAGAAAGATTGAGGGAGAAAGAATTGGGCAGAAAAAGTTGGAGTGACATTGAAATGAAGAAACAAGAAAGGAAAAAGGGCGATGAAAAAGGAGGAAAGAAAATAAATACACAGTTCAAAGGACAGTATGAATTAGAAAACGCATTGTGCTACAAGCAACTCCAGCGAGTCTGTGAAAATGAAAGTTGTATGTGCCCATGTCATCACAATGACAAATCTGACTTCTCTAAGCTGCTGTAGTAAAATGTCATTATTCTCCTGTACTTCCAAGTTTTGACCAGTTTCCATCACTCTTGGATAGATTTTGGCAAAAGCATCTTTATATCCTTATAAAGGATATAAATTTATATTATAAATATAATTTTGTGGAATTCAGTATGTAAAAGAACTACATTGAAATGTTAGTAAGCTACTAAAACTGTATTTGTTACTTCTACTAGCAATGTATTTAATGGGTTTAAATTTGGATGTTTCCAGCCTTTCAGGACCGTAAGACATGAACAAGAGGGACTGACAAGTACATATATGTATATACATCTATTTATATGTATTACCCCTGCTGAAAAACAATGTTCCTGAAAGGTGGATAGATTAGTTAGTTGTTTCTGTGATTCTTACAACAGCCACAGTGCTTCATGCCAAGTAGAGAAACTATCTGTATCCCGGTGGGTCCTTACAAGAAAGGTGTTGAAGGGGTTAAAAGCGTTATCATCAGCTCCATACAAACAGAGCTAGCCCTTGAAATCAAAGACACTTACCTTTTTCTCACAAGGTGTGCAAGCCAATATTTTATGTCAACAAACGCAACCATGGGACCAAACACATACAGAGCTATCACCACTCAAATTGCTACACAAAACAGAACTTGTCACACAGGAACAGAATAGGTGAAGTAAGAGTTTACACAGGACTTGACAAAACATTTATAATCATACGCCTGCCAACTACTGAGAATTTACCTTGAAATCTTTCCCCTTCACTGTGTCTAAAAAAACAAGCTAACACACACACACCCCCCCCAACCACCAAATCAAAAGCAAAATAAACCCCACAAACCCTGCTCCCAAGTAGTAATAACATTATTACGTACTACATTAGTGTGACATTGCCCACTGGTCAGTAGGTAACTACAAAATGATGTAACGGAATTAAATAAAAACTACACACAAAGCCAGACTTAAGCACAGTGACTAAAACCTGTGAGCTGTGTAATTAAAATGTTGACAGAGACCTGAATCGCACTAACACTTTTTCTTTTCCCATATCACTCTTCAAGAGAAAACACGTCTTCTAATCATCAAAAAGCTTTCAGTGTTAAGACTTCAGCTGTCATTTTAAAAGTTAAGTCTTTTCGATTTACTTCCTAATGTCAGAGGTATTCCAACATAAACATGAAATGCAACAAATGGCAAGTGTAATCTCTTCACAAAACACACAGATTAATCCTTGTTCCTACAACTGTTTCACTGCCAAATAAAAAACACTTATCAAGAGTACAAGTGCATTAAATTATCTGAAAGGTCCTCATTGAACTTAATACTGAAATTCTAGATATCACATATCCAGTTATTTAAGAAAACTGATTTTTTACATGAAGTTTTGAGGCTCAAAAGTGTGAGGCCCTTCTTCGCTTAGTCAGTCAGCTCAACAACTAGCATTTTATGTCACTGAAATGTTTATATTATCAAGAAGGCAAAAGAATGCTATTGTGATGTACAACAAATATACTTCATTTTGGCAAATATACCACAGATATACTTCATTTTCACACATCTCTTTCAGGCGTAGTTTCTTCTACACAGATTCTGCTGCAAAGGCTATTAGAGGGGAAAATAATAACACAGGAAACCTATTGCTATTACCTTTAAGGCTAGCCCACTGAAGCACTCTTCAGTACTTCATACGAAAACTTCCCGATTGATTTTTGCATGTCTGATTTTCAGTACCTGGCTCTAAAATCCAGAACATGGGAATTTCTTCCATTTCTCACCACCCACAGTGTGTGCGGTGGAGATCCAAGCCTTGCCTGAAAAACCTCAGAAGCAGGAAGGACTTAAGAGGCCTGATCCAGCATCCACTGTGCTTAAAACGTGTTTGCACGGCTGCACCGGTCTTTGAATCAGATCTGCTTTCCTTCAAACGTTTTTGTCAAGTATATGTCAACCTGTTAAGCCCAGGTTTTCTAAAGCAGAACATTTCTACACATCCACTCCAGCATAAGATTGTTCCTTACAGCATCACAGTTTGCCCAAAGGTTTAGGTGAATCTTTACAAAATAATGGCTCTGTACTACCAGACGTACTGCACTTACTGTAGGAGCAGGTTGCTGTTGCCAGAGTTTCAGTAGCTTTGTTGGTCTTAGAAGCTGAGCTCTGCTGCAGAGAGCTCTGGGAGGTGAATGAGACTGAGAAATGTGTCCACTAACAACCTCCAAAATAGCCTCTACACAGCAGAAAATACACAAGATAAAAGGCAGAAGAGCAGATTTAAAATGGAATTCGTTACTTTCCAGAGCACACTAGCTGCTGTGTAATAGGTACCATTTTCTATTGTGAGCTAATGTTGGCTCTAGTTAATTACCATATCAGCTATTCTGATTTAGTGCAGCACTGAGTATCATTACAATAATGTGCTAGAATACTTTTGGAAATACTGTGTAAACTAGGAGTTACTCAGTTTGCAGCTGAGTAGCAAATGTGTACACACAGTAGTTCCTGAACATTAAGGAAAAACAGTTCCTGTTCTTAAAAGAAACTGGTTCCAACATACACAGACAATGAACATGATGAAACAATCCAGCTCTTAGCTTTTACACTGGACTTGCCATGCAGCCAGACCCCAGCTTTGCAGATAACATCCACAAAGCAAATTTCACAATGGTATCTGAACTGCTTAGGAAAAAAGTGCTACTTAGTGCCACCTTTGCAGAATCACCCTTTGGAGCATGGATAGCCTAAGTACTCATATATGTGGAGACTCCTGTTCCTAAGAGGACAAGTATCTGACAGACGCTGATGGATGGTTTATGGTTTCAGATTTTTGTATTACAATCTTCACATGAACTAGCAAAAAATACAAATAGCCTCCAATTAGGGATATAGAAACTGCGATATTTCCAATATTATAGAAAATTGCTGTTGCTGTCCACTTATCTTTTGAGGCCAAAATGCATAATTTTTTTTTTAGTATTCCCAAAAGGTATCGTACCTGGCACAGGACCATACCAGAGTGGAAA
This sequence comes from Falco peregrinus, assembly GCF_023634155.1. Classification (NCBI taxonomy): domain Eukaryota; kingdom Metazoa; phylum Chordata; class Aves; order Falconiformes; family Falconidae; genus Falco; species Falco peregrinus. The sequence continues at coordinate 11,318,635 of NC_073729.1, forward strand.
TTTCCCGACATACTAGATTGTATCAACACAATTTGTCATTGAGCAATAATTATTCACATGCAAATATCTGGATAGACTCCAACAAAAACTGTGTAAAATGCTAAACTACAAACATTTCAGCCTTGTAGACTGATGTGGAATGTTTGACTCCTGGCCTAGGCCTCCCTCTTCAGCACGCGCATTGCAACCAGTTTTCCTTTTAGCATGTCACATTTATTATTGTTGTAAAGACAAAAACACCCCCAACAAACGAAAGCTTTTATTAAAATCTGCTTGTCTAAAAGGAATAATAATAACAAAAAACAAGGCAAAACCACCATCCAAAACAACAAAACAAATGAAAACAACAAGCCAGAAATACTACTTCAAGTTTTCACAGTCACAGTCCTAAATGTATGGCAAATCCACAGCCACTGAATAATTCTAGTATTCTCTCCAGCTGAACATGTGTTTCCACTCTGAATTTTAAATATTTTTTTTCTTTACAGCTGTAAAATAATACTTTCTAATCAGAAGATGGTAGTAGACAAGATATTCTATTTTTAAGTCTGCAGACACTCTGGGAAAGTGAATTGGCTCAGTCATCTGAGAGGACTGCCAGTGGTGCAATCCAAGATGATAACTTCAGCATCAAAGTGTAAAAATGCTCACAATAACATTTAGCTAATAATCTAGTTTATGCCATGATCTCAATTTTTTTCAGATGCCAGAACATCAACCATGACAACTTATTATTTACAAAACATTAAAAACTCCATAAGTGTGGGACCATCATCAAGAAAAATGTTTCTAGCTAATACAGAATTACTGCATCGATTGATTGCCTTATTTACCACTGCACCTTCTCATTAAGATCCTTCACATAAAACTACTGCATAGATGTCTTCATCTGAAGCCCTGAAAATCTGCAATTCCTTGCCTGTGAGCTGAGGACTAGCCCTCTAGGGAGTCTTTCTCCAGCAGCTTTTAAATAAGAACGTTAACTTCATCGTCACTGAATGATAGCAATATCGAAGCTAAGCTGAGGTGTATTCTGCTGCACCTGGCACTGACTCACATTAATACAGACAGAATTTAATTTTGCAGCCTAAACTAGGGGTGGCAAAATGCACTACTGCACTACCAGCAATAGGAAGCAGAGCAGGCACAGGCAGCGTCACGTGATGAACACGGGGATGTTGTAAAACAGTAAGCGAAAGGACTCTCACCAGGCTTTTGGAGATCTGTAGGAAAGAAAAGAGGTGGAAGTGGTAACGGAACACTTCTTGTGCATGACAACGAGGACAGACATGACTGAAAATCCCAGTATGTATGTAGGTGGGGAAGGCATCTGGGTGAAAGTGGGAGAAGGCTCCTAACACAAAGGAGTTAGAAAGAAGAGCTGGGAGGGAAGAAAAGCTCTTTTCCTCTAGCCTACTGGTTCTTGGGACACTCTCATAACTAAAGAAAGAAGAAAAAAAAAAAAAGACCAAATGAAACTATTAAATGCTTCCCCAATATACACCTTCTTATACCACTGAAGTGTGTATATTCATCAGCCAGAAGTTAAATATCACATTCTTTAATATTCAAACTGATAAACATTTACAGTATTCACTACAGAGAAGATGAACATTAATCAAAACTAACAACTAATTTTAAAAAATACCTGAAGTATATGCTTAAGTCACAGGGGTTTTCCCCTCTCATGTTCATCACCTTATGTGGAAGCCCAAAGCCTTCCCGGGAAGAAAGCAAAATACCCACAAAAACCATTCTCTTTCTCCAGTTGAGAACTTCCTAAGATAAAATACATATTGCTTTTTTCCCCAATACATACACACAAATTCCATTTTCTCCTCCTAGAAAAAACCCCCACATTTCAAGCAAGCATTACTCCACACCAGCATACACCCACCCCTTGCTGTGCCCTCTCTGAGCTGTGCAAACACTCCTGACAGTGCCCAACGCTGAAATGGCTGCGTGACAGATGGTATGTCTGGCAGTTTATATGTCGCCAAGTCTGGCGGGCAGAAATACCTGATAAAGAACAGCATTTTGTCTTTTGGGAGTATTTTTGTTATAGATTTCCAGAGACTGCGGAGTTTCTGAAGGGTTGCGGTTTGGGGTTTTTGTTTTCTTTTATTTTTAAAATATATCTGTATTTATTTAAGCATAAGCTCTAAATTGCTTGCTTCACCCCCTCTCCTCCTCTTTTTAGTGTGTCTCTAGGGGCAACAAGCCAAAACAGAACGATTGTTAACTGTGCAACACTGTCATGTCTTAACATGCTTCCCAGTATTTTACAGTTTAACCAGTAGTTCTCTAGCCTACATTTCAAAATCAGCCTTTCCTGTGTCAAACCAAAGAAAGAAAGAAAAAATGATTTTTTAAAAAAGTTTTATTTTAAAATTTGAACTCATATTTTAAACACCTGCTCAGGAATTTTATTAGATTCTGCTTTATCAAAGAAAAAAAATACAGGAACACAGGTACTTCACTTACATAATCTTGTAGGGCAAAATTTGTAAAATACTTTGCTCCCATTTTCAAGTGAACAGCCACAGGGGCAATAAAAAAACATAAGGACTAACTTCCTTGTCACTTTATTTTAAAAGACAAAAGAGCTATTCTGAACACAACTCAATGAGAATCTAAGCAGCAGCACTCAATGTGTTATTATGGCCAGATTAAGAATTTGAAACCTCCAGGTTTCTGTCCATAATCATCTCCATTATTTTGGATTTCTTGCATTAAAATAAATGTAATTTCCCCATAGGGAGTCTAACAACTTCCATGGGGAAACTTCAATATTTTGTTTGAGGATGGATCTTTTAAAAGGAGACAATTTCTTATAATATCATGTCACTTAGTCTTACCCACCTAGTTTAAATTAATTACCTAGGCGCTCTCCAGTACTCCTTCACAGGGCATCAAGCAAGCTGTCCAAGCAAAGAGAATGCCAAAAAAATCAGTTTTCCAACACTGCAGCCTTGCAGATCTCCAGGACTGGAAAGCTCTCAAAGCTGGCAGAAGACATTGCTTGCATGCTGACAAAATATGCCTTGATAATTGGATGAAGGGACTTGCCAGCCAACTGATGGCAAGCAAAACTGTACTGCGTGACCCTCTTAGGGAAGCTTGGTGACGTATGAGTTGGCCAGACATGGTCATACAGCTTAGTAGGAAACACCTGATTTTGCTGAAATGCTAATGCAATGAAGTCCTCAAGATACCAAAGATTTATAGTTCCCCCCCCCATCAAGTTTTATATACTAAGATTACTGTAATTGGTTCTGATTAGTCACAGTGTCATTACCAAAAGGAATTTAATGAGTAACAGGACCCTCAAACTAAAAACCCAGAAAGCATTACCTTTTGCAGAAAATCCCAACAAAACAAACTCCCCCCAAAAAGCCCAAACAAAACAAAAAGTGTGCCATGTTTTAGCTGCCCACACTTCTCATGGCAAACTGTCAGCTTTCTTTAGTCACAGCAAGCCACAGGAAGACAAGGTAATGGCTCTCAAAGCTACTTCATGACAACAAAATTATATTTACACACATAATTAGGGAAGATCAAATAATGTTTCAGATAGTCTTAGCACACAGAAAAGGAAGCTTTTAGCATGGCAAGATACAAACTCCTCCTAAGAAAGCAGATATTTGAACTGTCCTCTCCTAATTGATATATTTGAAACGAACACAAGGAAGCATCAGACTTAACTATGCAAAGCAAGTATACAACTGCTTGTTACTTATTTCTCAGAAAAAGTATTTTGCTTAAAGCCTAGAATACAAAGCTTCTTTTGGGTTTACAGGCATCACGTCATGATTTCACCAACAGTCTGTTTCTGGTGATGTCAATGCTCTTGTAAGTGCTTATTAAGCAGGTTTTATCAATGGATTAAGAAACAGCTTCAAGAGCAGCAAAATAAAGTTTAGATCAAAGCATATAATCAACAGACATAACAGATGACTAAGTACCACCTGTCAGCATATTGTTCTATGACACAGAAGGGGTATGTATATAAAAACACTGGTGCAGAGATGATACATTTCCCCACCACCCCCTTTTTTTTGAGTAATATGATCAGCTAGTGTCAGAGTTGAGTATGTGCCAGATAAATTAAACCAGCCAGGGGCTAATACGCAATACAGGCCAAGTTTTGCAGAATTTTCTTTTAAAAGATTGGCATCCATGAATTGGTATAGTTTTTCTCATTACATGGTGATGCTGACTTTTTTTTGAAATCTCCTGGTTTTGGCTTGTGCTGAATTAATTGCTATTCCACCCTAAGTCAGTCAGTCTGATTATTACAAATGCCAAGTTGTTCTCCTTCATTTAAACTAGCGAGAGAAGAACACATCACTATGTTTTCCAAAATAAATAACATGAAAAAAGTGCAGAATTTCAGGCTTAAGTAGGTGATAAAGATATCTCACTCAACACACTAACATTTAACATTAAAAATCATAACATCCTAGAGTTGCATAAAATCTTCAATTCATCTTACCTTGTAGATTTGAAATGAAAATATCTTTAATATGAAAACCAATAATAAATGTGAATTTGAATCTTGTGAGAAGCACAAACTCTGCTCTTGCTCTTACAAAGTTTTTCCCAACATGATTTTCAGCAATATCAGCCCTTAAACTCCACATTGAGCCATCAGCTCTCTGGACTGGACAAGACTCCAATGCAATTCCATCTCTGAAAGCCCTCAACCTTATCCCAGAGCAAAGCACAGTGCTTGCCTAGCCCCAGATATGTGTTGACCTACAGCCTCACGCTTTCCAGGCGGAGCAGGACTCTAGCAGAAATCCTGCTCAGAAACCTTGCCTCCCGAACCCAAAACCTAGACTGAAGCACAGAAAGGTGAGCCCAACTGCAAGAATACACTGAGCATCCTGAGCTCAGCCCATGTCCTAGCTTCCCCAGCTGAGCAGGGCTGCAGAGGAACTCCAACTCTGAAGACTCTCACCTCTGTAACCTTCCCTTAAGCATTAAATTCCCAAATTCATTATAGTTTGTATGCATTTCCACTTACCTACAACTGCACATTAGGTTATATACATAGGCTCATTGCCTCTGAAATAACTACAGTAGGTTTGTTCTACAACTTTGAGGAGTATGATCCAATTCTTGATCCAGATGCGTGACCTAACTGCCTTGCAAGTCAGCATAAGAGAGACATACAACACACATCAGCTATTCCTTCCCCATGCTCTGCTTCACAGATACAGGTAGTAGCTGCGTCCTAACCCCACGCAGGAGACTTGGCATGTTCTAAGCACAAACACCTCAAAAAATGAGGGGACCAGATTCTAAAGCATGTCATGGCATATATCCTAAAGGCAAGTCTAGACTTGGGCAACAGGAACAAAAACCCAAGATCACACTTGATGAAATGCTCCAACAAGAAAATTTAAGTCCAAGTTTAACACAGCAAAATGTTACATTCCAAATGACAACCTACAAAAAGGACAATTAAACAAGAAAAAGCAATATTAGATCATATTTTTCAGCAAGATCCTTTGTTCCTTCAGAAACTAGTTTAGCCTAAGCTCTTGGCTATCTAGCTCCATCCATGAGGATTCTTCTGAACCAATTACCCTCTCTGTCCTTTTGCGCAAGATGAGACTCTTCTTCCTCACCCTCCTCTCCATCTTAACATTCAAAGCCAGCGTCCTGTTCTGTTGGTATTCTTATTAATTTGTTTGGAACATCATTTGATGACACAGAGATCTTCATTAGAAGTAGCTGCCATCATCACACCTCCATATCCATTCCCATCTCCCACACCCTTCCACATTCTGTGAAGTTAAATGCTTTCCCCATTCCCCTTCCAACACACCAAAGCTGTCGGTGCCTACTGTAATGATACATCCATGGCTATCTGGTGAACAGATGTTTGTAACACTTTCAGTTCTGTTGCAGTACTTTGTCATACAGGTTGAGAACTATTCATACTAGGAACATGCTATCATGTCCCCTACTTTGAGATCACACAGCAAGTCTTAATAAGACAGAGTACAGGCACGTGAGCTCAAGGGTTTTCTCCAAATTACCTTTCATCAATTTTCTGTTGTCACTACAGGCTCCTGGCATTACAGTCAATGGTGGGCATAATTTCATCAAGGCACATGAAGGAGGGTTTTACAGAAGGATATGTTCATGTCAAAAAAGACGCCTGAAGTTTGTGTGGGAAGACAAAGACTGAGAGACTTTCAGTCCACAGGGGAAAGCTGTCAGAATTCCCTTTGCTTACACGACGGCTGCTCCTTAATAGCTTCGCTTTCTGCTTTTGTGGGGAGGAAGGAGGACAGTGAAAAGAATGAAAATGGCAGTAGGAGTTTCATGGTTTTATGACAGAAAATAATCATAGAAAAGTCAAAGAGCCTCTTAGAAACACTGGCAAGGATTGAGAACCAAATATTCCCATCAAAATGCAAGGCAGTCGTAACAGGAAGACTGGGGGAAGCTGCCTGCTCAAAATGTAAAACAATCGCTGTTAATTTACACAGCTCAGACCAGTCCAAAAAAAAAAAAAATCTTTTCCCTGTGACTGGTCACTTACTCTGGTTGATGTGATAATACACATTATTATCTCAATGAGATTATTTTATTCAAAGACATAAAAAAAACCCTTATTGAAATTTTATTTCCAGAAAATTTAAAATCTTCAGAAACTGGCATGAAGTTTACTAATACACTTGCAGATTAGTTTGCAACACTCACTTTACAATTAGCAGGATATTCTGCTCATTATAGATATTACCCCTCCCCCCAAAAGTTCCTTTTAAAAAGTGAACCTATTTTTCAAGCTGAAATAGCAATTGTAAGAAAATAAAAATAATTTTAGATTTTTCAAATTCACTTTTGGTCTATTTAGAAATCTTGATTATCAAAAGTTGGAAAACTCAAACTCCTGGCTCTGGCAGTAAACATAGCAAGTCAAGTAATTTATATTTCTTACAGTCTATACTAATCTAAGATGATCTATGATATTTTTCACTCCATATCCAACCAGGCTACTGATCTACTACAGAAGATTACAATCTAAAAGTCCAGACTACAAAATCAAAAAGCAGATTTCATATCCATAAATTAACTCCCACTCTTACAAATCAGCTATCTACCCCATTCACAAGCACTTTAAACTGGTCCTTCCTCAGGCATGGGGGATATTTTAAACTTCAAAGTTAATCCGCTCTTGATCTGGATTAATTGCTGTAGGAGCTTGCAAGTCTTTCTGAGCACTCTTGGCCAGCTGTTAAAACCCAACAGTTTCCTTTATTTATTCCTTAAAATTAAAAATGCATTCCTGTCATGAATTAACCCTTTCCCTACTAAAACACATACCATCAGCTGAGAGTTTTCACTACAGCATTATAGCCTACATTCTGGTTGTATGCTTCATATAGGTATTGCTAAGGGGACAAGTAGATGTTGGCATACAGTCATGATGTTACTTACATCAAGTTAACAGTAAACTGAGGTTTGCATACACATAAACTAGGAATTTTAGATGGAAAGAGGCCTTAGCAACATATAAAATAAGTGTCAAATCTAGGAAATGGTCATATTGAAACTGGTTGAAACACTGAATAAAGTCCAGATGTCTAATGTTACCCATCTTCCTTTGAATCAACATTACACCATAAAGAACTCAGCATTTCTGTTTCTGAAGGAGTTTTCATGATCATTTGGGACTACTTAAAATTAACATCTCAGGAGACCTCACTTGTCCAACTTATGAAAATTCAAACATGCATGACTAGCCTATAGGCTCAAGCTGCAAGCACGTGTCTTCTCTTGGCTCCAGACCACTGCTGGTGCTGAAAAGATCATTGTCTGTTAGGTTGTACTTCACCATTCTCCACTGTTTTAATGGGGATTATGCCTTCTCCTCCCATCCTCCAGTCGGTATAAGTTACTTAATAAAAAAAGGAAGCATTAAAACTACCAAATTCAGTGAGATGAATTTAAAAGATACTGTTGTGTTCTCTTCCATCACACTGAGGTTCCTTCCAGGTAACAGAAGTCTCAATTATGTGAGATGAAAGCCAATTTGTTGTTCAATTAATGTCTGTACTTTGTTCAAATCTTTTTGAAAACACTATCTACACAATAACAGAGCTGTCAGCAAGTTGAGGATCTGGCATGGACAGTTACAGAGCAACTGCATTGTAGCCTGATCACAGCTACTCTCAGCAGCATCAGCGTGCACAACAGCCACAAGCCATCTGGCCAAAATTACAAAGAGTTTCAAAACCAGATCTGGAGCTGGACTCAGCTTCACATAATCAGTACCATTCCTGAGAAGCAGCGAGGAGATACAAACAATGGTAGAGGAAACCAGAACAAAGTTATTTTGTAATATTACAAAAGATCAAACAGATCAGAAACTTAATTCTTGATTTCTCTACCTCCTCCCCCTGAGTAGCACAGAGGGACAGGGAATGGGGGTTACAGCCAGTTCATCACACACTGTTTCTGCTGCTCCTTCCTCCTCACACTCTTCCCTTGCTGCAGCATGGGACCCTCCCCAAGCTGCAGGTGGGGATCTGCCCCACATTAACCTGCGTGGGCTGAGGGCACAGCCTGCCTCACCGTGGGCTTCACCACGGGCTGTCGGGGAATCTCTGCTCCGGTGCCTGGAGCCCCTCCTGCCCCTCCTTCTGCACTGACCTGGGGGGCTGCAGGGTTGTTGCTCTCACATATTCTCACTCCTCTCTTCCACTGGCACAGCTGTTTCTCCCCCCCGACTTCTTAATATGCTATCCCAGCGGTGCTACCACCACTGCCGATGGGCTCGGCCTTGGCCAGCAGTGGGTCCATCTTGGAGCCAGCTGGCAGTGGCTCTGTTGGACATGGGGGAAGCTTCTGGCAGCTTCTCACAGAAGCCACCCCTGTAGCCTCCCCCCAAAAAAAACCAACCCCGAACTTTGCCATGCAAACCTAACACAAGCTCAAAGTTTCAGAAAGCTGAACTTGTCTGCTCCGTTCTAATCAAAGAGAAGTCAGTAGCTACAAACAACTTCTTCACACAAAAGCAATAACCATTAATGAAAATCAGATATCCTTGCTGTAATTTCAAATTTCTGGAGGCACTGTGGGCATCCCTCTGCTCTCACAAGCAATCCATTTGTACTGGGTGCCAACCACAAGAGAATCTGCAGTTTTCAAGCTAGCGAGGGTGAAGACGTACAAGTGCTCTTGTGACCACTTTTCCCAGCTTTTCATTTCTTGGGAACATGCCTACTTTACAACATGCAGTGGTCAACAACTGGGTAAGCAAGTAAAGATCTGTGACTAATTTTTTTATAGAAACACTACCTGCAGGCACTTTTATATGCTAGCAGATAGAAGGTTTGCCTGGACAAAATGTGTTAACAATAGGGGAACGTTTTGATATTTTTAAAAATTAAGTCTACCATCTATTACAGAGTCGTGTCTTACTATGCTTCAAATTCTTAAGAAATAATACCTTAGTAATAACTAATAAAGAGGACATTGTAATTTTCTTGAAGATTCACATGGTTTTTTTCAGCAGAAACTCTCAGACTTAAAGGAGCCAAAATAAGATTTTCAGAAATTATGTTCAAAAATAATCTCTCTATACCAAGATTCAGCCTAGATGTTTGCACGTTTCTGTTTTGATGATAATACATCTAGTTCATTTCTCTATCACTCACATCTTCCATCATGAACTCAAAAGCAGATGGACTAGCTAAACACTACACTTAAAAAAAAAAAAGTTAAGATTCTGAGTCCACACTGCCTTAGACCTTTGATTCTATCTATCAGAGTCTCTCAGAAGCTTTATAGCCATAAATACTGGGTTTGTTTTTTAAAAATTAAAATAACAGCCATTAACAAAAGCCAAACTCACTTCCCTCAGCTTATAACCTGGGAAACCCAAATACTTGTCAGAGGTACCTGTTTTCCAGGATTTGTACGCACACGTGACAATTCTCCCACCATTTCCAAGCTTGGATTTTGTTCAGCTGCTTCTGTTTATTAAAAACATCCCAGGCAGCATACAGAATAATTGCAAGGCACTTACAGGACTTTCTGGTGATGTAAATATAACTTTAAAAAAAAGAAAGCATTATTTTTTAAAAAACAAGTAAGATAATTAATTATAGAAATCAATCTCCAAATGCCAATATTTTAAGTGCTCACTTCTGTTGGATTTTCAGAGCTTGTATTGCAAACTGTTACTTACTTCTACACCAGATAGCTTCTTCGTGAGATTTGTTTGCCTAGATGGTACAGTGCCTACAGCTACTGTGTCATGGAACAGTTTCTTTAAACAAGAAATATGCAAGATCTCACATAGCCTTTTTGATCTTGCAACTGTCAGACTTCAGGGCTGTTTGTTGTATCATCCTACAATTATAATTTATTTGAGGTTTTCATATTACTTATCAGTTATACAACAGAAAACTGATCATAATTATGTTCTTAGCAATAGTATCTAGACATTGTGTTGTTCTAACTACTGCTTTCATTGTCTGTAAAACCGCAATTCTTCCAAAAATTTGTAACATCGTTTGCCAGCTTCCTTAACTGGAAAACAACAAATGTACCGGCTCCAAGTATTTTCAATTCCTACTTCCATTAAAGCCAGGAAGCATTCTAAGTACATCTGCACAGCCTTAATTTAGCCAAGAAATGGACACCGCTTCAGCAATAATTATAAAAATACAAAGCTTATAAAGTTTTAAGCAGACAACTTTATTGTAAGAGAGGCCAGAAAGAAAAACTGTTAACAAAGTCAGTACACTTTGTTATTTAGCCTGCAAGTTGAATTTCATGTATTCCCTATTTCTATTCTCATTTAGCACTATAGTGAATGCTAGTCCATAAGTCAGAAGATACTGTCCAAAAATAAGTAGACTGGAGAACAGCCTATCCTGTGTTCTTGGCAGTGCTGGCCCCAAGGATATGCTTTAACTGCAGAGTTACCCTAGGCTCCAATTTCTCAGCCACAAATAAAAAAATTCTCTTCCTTTCATATTTAAAAAGACTGTAAGCCTAAGGCTAAACATTGTTACTTGACCTCCCACGTAATTTCCCCAATGAACTTACAAGGACACAAACTTTCCCCACAATTCATTGTGAAAAAAGCATAAGGTAGCTTTGATTTTTATTCCTGTACAGAAAGAGCTACGTTTTCAGAAGCTCCAATGATTCACACAGGATCACCACTGAGGACACAGTAATTCAAATAAATCTCTGCAACATGATGATTAAGATATAGGATTGGGCTATCCTGGCAATTAATTCTGCACAGCACAGCTCCACACACCTCCCTGCAGGTGGAGGAGCCAGCCTAGAGCACCCTGGTGTCTTACCATACCTTTTTGCACCACAACCTGCTGCTGAAGTTCTCCACTCCCCCCCTCCCTGGGCACCACAGCTTGCACTTGTCAGGCGATAATTATTACACTAGTCCAGCTTACAAGGCCGCTTCAGGAAACAGGTGGAGAACTGATGGGGAAGCAAAAAGCAACATATTTGCAGGAATAAGTAATAAACTTTTAGTCTGCATTCACCACCAAAAAGACCTGAGACCAAACTTACGGCAGGTTGTATCTCAGATCAAGCGTGCAGTGTGAACATACGGGCAGATACTGACACCCACAGTAGCACAAAATCTCTCTCCCCGGTTCTTCAAGCTTTTATCTATTTTTCAGTTGAAAATTCAGACTAAGCACCAGTGAGAAATAAGAAGCAACAGGTTATAGAAATGCATAGCATGATGGATGACAGAAAAATTTTATATATGGGAAAGCTTCCTCCAGTCCCGAGCGCTGACTGAGGCAAGTTGCTCCCCACCAGCAGCAGTAAAGGGAAAAAGCTGAGTTCAGGTCCTGTGATCCAGAATCTGGACTTTATTTTATAGATGATAGGCTCAGTCCCTCTACTCTTATTCACACTGAGCACTGCCCTTATTCTTCCAGGGATTATTTGTAAATCAAGGACAAAGGAATTAAAAGAGTGACTAGATGGCACAGATGCAAAAGCTAGGTTTCAAAATGTGGATTGTCTATGGGTTAATAAATTCAAGCACAAGGATTATTGCCTCAAAGACTGTCCAGACAATAGCTTTGGTAATTATTAATTACATCTTTCATGTGGAAGCGAACTCTGAAAACTAAACAGCAATTTAAATGTAAAAATTAAGTATTCTGCTCTAGATAAGATCTTACTAGAGGGGGGTTGGTTGACTTCTCGCTATAAATTTTTTTCCTGTTTAAATAAGCCAGCCAAAACCCCCTTAGTGTTTCCACTGTTGCATTTTACAAAAATAAAACAGGCTTTTATCAGCACAGCAATGCTCCCAAAACAAATCACACCACTAATCATCTTAGTTATGCCAGGAAAACTTCCTGCTGTAGACATACAATTAATCAGATCAGAAGTCCTAGCCAATCTGCAATGAAAGGTATTTCATCTGTGGTTACCCTGTGCAGTGCAGCACCGGCACTTACCCACAGGGCAGTGTCTGAGGAGTTAGGGCTAAAACTAGAAGCATGTGCCTTAACATGGTGCTGTGCCCCAAATAACTAGCCCTTCTGAAACCATCTCTCTCTGCAGGACGTTCACACTTTTCAGAAAGGGGTCTGAACAAGGGAATTAACAGGGTTTAAAAGCCCTGGTATGAAATGGGTCTCACATACACAGCAGGGTCAGGGGGGTAAATGAAAAGAAAACCTTTTATTCTCCTTGATATCTTGTTAAGGATTATTTCCTTCCACAATAAAAAAAGACTTGATTTACTACACAGAATAGCTTCTAACATTATAAGTGACCGGGGTGGGTTTTTTTGCCTTAACAGCTTTGGTCTTGGAATAATATTCAGCACTACAACTTTTGAAAATTTACAAATTTCTGCAAAGCGTCTGAGGAGCTTTCATTTTGTTCAATGAGAGATCCCAAACTGTAAAAAATATGCCGTTTCTCCAAAGTAGATCTGCTCTCTAGCACTTAAAAGAAGTAATTTTTCAGGTTCTTCAGTTCCAGTCCAGAAACAAATCATAAAGAATGCATGTTTATTTTGGACTTTCTGCATTCTAAGAGCTAAGTACACACACTAACTTCTCAACATACCTTGCAAGCACCCTAACAATCCTTATTTTCTGCTCTTGGCAGAATACACAGTGATCTTTCTGAGTGACTGTTGTAACTTGCTCCCTAATTTTGTGCCAAAACCAGAAACATGGTAATGACATTGAATAGGTAATTAGTAACTATTAAAACAGTATACAAACTAGGGCGTAGTCAAGGTGCTAGCATCTGTCTAAGCCACCTGGAGGGATTTGGCTTCCTAACAAAGCATCAAAGATGGAGGTGCCTCTGTAAAAGTTTTTATAAATCACTCAGACGGGCTATCAAAGGGTAAAACAAACCAGAATTTCATGTTAAATCCTATACATGAAAAATGTGAAGTAGGAGAAAAATTGTATAGCTTTACTGCCCCTTAAAAAAACACCAACAAAGCCACACAACAAAACATAACACAATTCATTATGGACAGAGTTTCAAGGAAAATGGGTTTGGTCTTGTTTTGATTTTTTAAATGTCAGGCATTTGAGATACTCTACAAACTTCTCCAGTTTCAAGTGACATGGGAGGACTGGTAAATGTAGTATTCGTGCATGTCCCACGGAACACACAAAGCTTTGCTTTCCTGCAGCCAGCCTAGCCTGAGAGTCCCCACCTTTTTTTCACTCCCTGCTACCTGCAGCTGCTGCAAGAGCAGGAATTCCACTTTATTCCTCCTCCTCAATAGCTAATGGCAATTTTCTTTGCTCCTCCCCTACTCAAACAGTGAAGGGGAAAAGGGAGAGACGATAAACCCTTCTGAACATATTCAACATTTATGCAATGTTAAAAGTGATAATTGTCATGTTGCAAAAGGATTAGAAGGATATTGGCAATTTGATGAACTTCACCATTGGTCAAGTCTTGTACCAAACATCACTGGAAAAATGCATTTTTTCCACCACCATAACCCCTGCACTACATTAAAGCAAGATCAAGTAAACCAGCAATTCAGGCCTTCCCAGTTGTAAGTAGGTCTCAATCCAAAGGACACAAACAATTGAGTAGGGAGCTTTATGTGGATGTACTACAAGGGGAGGTCATCCCTCCAGAAAACAGTGCTGTTTCCAAAGCCTAGCACTAAGGCTGTTAGTTATGAAGCAAAGCTCTAACACCAACACAAAGAGGTCCACAGATTCTAGCTACCACTGCAAAGAGAAACATAAAAAAAGCTAAGAATAAGTTAAAACACATAGAGAAAGCTGAAGAGACTGAAGTGGTATAGCAATCTAAGCAGGTAACGTCTCCAGCGTTTTATACTTCAATGACATATAAACAAAACCCTGCAGAAGTCTCTGAAATTAAGTCAGGACTTTTTACCCCATATAAACATTTTCACACCACTGTTTCCAGCACAGCAGCTTTTAGAGTTTGTTTTGAACTCATTAGAGCCTAATTTACCTGATCACCGCTTTGCTACAGATCAGCTACTGGTCTCTCATGAACTGTTTCATTTTCTAGCCCATTCCTTATTTTAATATAGTGTAATTATTCCAAAGAATATCTAATACAGGTAACCTGAAGAGACCAATCAATCCATTAACAGTTAACACAGCAGCATGTCTGTGCTTGTACTTAAGCTACCACAGCCTACAGCAATAAGAAGGCCATTTTAATAGAGCAAAGTGAGCTACACCAACACAGATATTAAGGACTAGCTCTAAAATGCCTCAGCACATCCTAGAGATACTGAATATCTTCAGGTGTTCTCAAGGGCAGACAGAACTGAAAACATTGAACAACCTTGAAAGATTGAATATAGGTACTTAAGATACCAAAAGTATCTGCTTATCAACTCATACTTAGAAAATGCAAAATCCTACCACTTTTAATTGTTTCCAGCTGCATTATCTCCCTATTAACTAAAGAAAAGGACAAGAGCACAGTCAGTCTTACCTAACAAGCTCTGCTCTGATGTTGTCTCTGTAAAGTCCAATAAATGTCTATATTTTTAGTACAGCTAACATTGGAGGTCAGTCACTATACAGAAAGACACCAGCCCAAATTTCCACATGGGCTAAAGGAGAAGCAGCTTCCCCTAGACACCCACCTGCTTTGCATTGAGTATCAGTTGCAATTATCAGCCTCAGCTGTGAGAGCAAGTGAGGGGCTTTCTCTGACCTCATCCTGGGAGCCACGAGGGCCCACAGCTGGAAGGGAAGAACAGCAGAAATGGTGTTACTGAGTTGTTTACTGGATTGTTTGCACTAAAAACAAGAAGTCTTTGGTAATAGTAGCATTAAAGCACTAAAGACAAGAGGTCTTTGGTAATAGTACCATTAAAGCCTGTACAGTGTGAGATGCCTGTTCTAAATAGGAATTCCACTTACCATTCATCCACCTTCCTCCAGGTATTCTTCCTCTCTCTACCACATAATACTCTATGTCAGAACTATCAAAGGCAGCTACTGAGAATTTAATGTATGATAAAACCACGAAAATGTATTGATGCCCCTGTCAAAACTACAGCTACCGTAAATCTGATATGGCTGTTAAATGGTTAGTGAATACCTTTTACACGAGGTTTTCTGATAAAAACAGAGCATAATTAGTGACAGTAAAACTATTGGCTGTGGAAAAGCAAATAAAGCAAGTCTTAGGTACTTGCAGGATTATGTTCTGAAGGGAAACAGCCTTTGCTGTATCAGGACTTAAAACCCAGGTGAAAAATAGATGCAAATTTTTCTCTTATAAGTCAATAACATAAATCAATTTCTGACTTTCAAATAACAGTACCCCTTGTAGAGATTATGTACTTATTAAACACAATACATGGAGAAGAAGCAGAGCACTGTCAGTTTGACAAGAAAACTTCAGGAATGCTGAGACTGAAACTAGTAGCTACATCCAGCTTACATTCTACTCATCATAGATATGCCTAATTCTATCAGAAGTAACAGATTTCTTCTGAAGATCAGTCTGCATGAGGTACTACGGTGCTGGATAACCACTTATGCCGCTCGTGGCACCAATTACAAATCTTAGTTACCTGTAATGGGTGGAGGGAGTTTTACAGAAAAACCCTAAATCAGAACATCAGAAAAAACCTGACTCTCAGAATGATGATTTTCCACCTCACTCTTCTTTATGCAAGTTCCTTCTTCAGTCCAGCTGAGAGAAAAACAAGCAACACAAATGAGGTTTGGGTGTGCAGTAAGGTGAAGGGATAGTCTGACTTGAGAAGCTAGCATAATGCTTTTATTCTGTGCCAAATCCTTAAGGGCTTCTTTAAAATTCACCAACAGACAAAAAGCTACAAAAAGAAGGGTGACCTGAGTTCACACTACAAAAGCTCCCTCCGCTATCTCCACAGAGATATTTTCTTCTCCCTGCCAAATACGTTATCATTCAAGATAACCACATGGCATTAAGTGCACCATAACACCACAGCAAGAAGCAAGTGTGCATTTGCTTCAGACAACTCCTTTGGCGTCTTTCACTTGGGTTACAGAGCTTAATGAGCTACAAAGAGATATCATCAGTGCTAGATGAAAAATCTCAAAGCCTTTAACTGCAGACTAAATACTAGCCAGTATAAAGCAATTCACTGCTCTCTGCAAACTTCTGTGGGAAAGCATTGCTGCATGAGGGAAAAAGGACTGTTAAAATGGTTATTGGAGAGTCCGCTTAGAAGTCAGTGGCCAAAGTTTTGTTTCACTCCCTGCTAGCTTGTAGAGCTCAGCAATACTGACTGACTGTAAAAGCAGCCTGAGGATCACAGTCAGCTTTGTTGTTAATTATGATAGGAACTAAAGGATAAGCAGGAATATCATCAAGATCCCCTTCTTCTCTTATCATAAACGAGGCTTGATTTATTTTAAAGTTTAAAAGATGCAGTTGAATTTTTCTTCAAGAGCATTATTTTAGTTCATAGGCAGTTTTTCATCAGAGTATGTTTTAAAGTCATGTAGCTTTTTCTTTTTTTTTTCACCAGAAAAGTGACAGAACAGTACAAAATGGTTCTGAGTACACAATGTCAGAAGCCAGTGGGCCAGACAGCCTATTTCCATGGGGAAAGCCATTTTCCTAGGGTTGCACAGAATACCGTCAGAGTCAGGATCTGTTTCCTGCCCTGTCTGCAAGGTTTGCTGCCTACAATATTAATAAGAGATGCCAGTTACAAAATACATTATCCTCTTTGGCAGATGGCAGATGTACAGGGATCTTTCTCTAACCAGCTGCAATTTAAACTTCTTCAATGTTGTTTCAAATGGGCATTATACTTCAACAGTCCAGATGTCTGGGCAAATATACTTGATTTCTGAGTATGTTGACAGGTATAAAATGAGATGTGTTGAGTCTGTTGATATGTAAGACTTATGTTTTTTTCCTAAAGTCACAGTAGGTGGGATCCCATACAGTAGAGTCTATATAAGACACAAAAGCATCTGCCAAGATACACTGACCCAATGAAATGCCAGCAGCTAAGCTGTCACCTATTACAAACTTGTGAGAAAAATAAACTGTGATCCTGTTTTTCCCTGTTCTTAGACCATGAAGCAATGCTCTCCACTAGAAAAAGAATTCCATGCCAATTCAGCTAATAGTCAGAAACTGTCTTCTTAATATAAAAAATGGTATTACAGCCTTAGTGTATTTCCCATGCTCTGGAGCCATGACACATGGAAAGTAAATGATTTAGCATAAACTAAGGATGACATGCTTAGACAGTGACAAGTAATGTCACAAGGAAGCAAGCTCTCCTCCTTTAAATGTGGCTCCCAGTAAAGCCTAGCAGATTTTTCTCTCCCCTTCTTAAACAGGAAAATGTCCTCTTGTTGCAGCCCCCACACTTCGGAGTAGAATTACTAGGAGTGGAGGGATTCAGGAGACTTAAGGCCCCTGTTGGTATTGACTCAAGCTGTATATACAAAAAAATCGTCTGCTAGGGAATACCTGTACCTCTGCTTTGCCTTTCCCCTGCCCTCTCCTTTTGTAAGATTCTTCCTACCTCTACTCATTTTCTGTCAGGTATATTTCAAACCAGATAATTTTTCATTCTTAATTAAACTAATAAGACTAAAATGAAAGCGTAGTCAGAGAAGTGTTTCTATAAAAACAGTACATTCCTATTTTAAACTTCTGCTTTCCATGCATTTAGTTTTATCTTTTTACATGGCTTCTTTGCCTCACGTATCATTAACAGAAGTTAATTAGTGTGCCAAGTCTGCAAGCTGTGTGTAGCAATTTCTGTGACTGGTACCTACATTCTGCCTGATGTATCTTTACTACTGAAGGTTGCACAACCTCGACTTCAAGTAACCAGAACAAGTCTGCAGAGCTGGTAGTTAAAGAACTTTTACATGAAAAATGTAATCTGAAATCAACATGCCACGTTTTAAAAAAATCACTTTTATGAAACAGAAGCGACAAAATGAAAAGGAATGCTTCACTGGGAACTTACCCTAGTACTGCAAAAGGTGTATGCATACAGCTATCTGCTGTTTTTATTGCATGGCCTGCATAACAATGATTATACTCAAGAGCACAAATTGAGGGGCTTTTGTAGGTGTTCATAGAACTACTTTACTTGCTATCTCTTCTGAAGTATTTCAAACTTAAACTTATGACCAGAATTGTAATTTTTGCCTTAATATTTAAAAGAACACATCACAGTTTTACTGGTTACCTATGCTTTTTCAGAATGTCAAGAATGCATAGCAACACCTATTCTGTAATCTCTTCACATCTTCTTTAAAAGGTAATTTATCTATGTCTTGGAAAACATTTCCAGACTGTAAAGTATATGACAGTTAGAAGTTCTTAAACATCAGAGCAGATGTGTCCTTCTCAGTATGTAGGACTGCAAACCAGGTCTCACTTGTTTTTCTGTCTCTAACACAAAGAAAAGAGTCCCGTAGCGGAACAGTACATGATACAAATATATGCTTTAGAGTAATACAAAGCATACAACTGCCTCTATCCACATCAGCAGATGATTTATTGTTGACTGAAAAGAAACACAATCCAGACCATATTGTATTGATGTTCCACGAACAATGTGCTGTCCCAAAACATTGTTTCATATTGCTTTCAAGTTTCTCACCTTTCAACTCAGTAATTTAATATGAGGCACAAGTCAAGGTGATCAACGAAAGAAGGAACGAAAAAGGGCAGTTGGATATGGCATATTGGCCAGCAATTATTTAGAGGGGAAAGAAATAAGGGAGATTGCTTTGCAATGGACAAGGAACTAGCAGCAAGAATATGTTCCTGATGACAGGAAGACAGATGGACAGAGACAGGCAAAAAGTTAAGACAGAAAGAAGGGGGCAGGAGAGGGATCCGTGGAAGCAGAAAAGCAAGTGAAAAAGTGTGAGAATATCAAAGCAGCCTTGTGACTCAAGCCAAGAGTAGGAGTGAAATTTTGCAAATAGATGACAAAGGAACACTGAAGTCCGCCCAGAAGCTGTGCATTAATGTGAAGCAGGAGCTGTACTGGGACTCAAAGCTGGGCAGAAACCTAGAGCTGAAGACCCAGCAGGGCAGTTAGTCAGAGAGTCACAATCAGTAAGCTAATGTAAAAGTAAAGCTAATCAAAGCATTAGACTAGCCAGCAGAAAAGGCTAAGCAACAGAAAAAACATCAGCTACTGATAGTGTGGAGGTGGTAAAAGATTTAGCGAAGATGTGGTGAGTGTGCGGTGCTGATAGGAGTAAGGACAACCACCAAGACTCTGGAGAAGCAATGCTTCACTAAACTAGGGGTGAAGAGAAACTTCTATGGCTAATGAAAAAGGAGATCCTCTGTGTTGACTGACCAAATGCAAAAGTACCACTGGAGTCATTAACAAAATGAACCAGAACAAAGGCAAGAAGTTGGAAAGAGGACAAATAATACTTTGTTTAGAGACATGAAAGATAAGATGCAGCCTTTTTCTGTTAAGCATGGGCATCTGTTTTCCTTTCCCTGAGAGTAACAAACACCGATGTAGTGACTAAACTAGACCCTGCTGTACATCTGGTGTGTCTTGTGAAGTGAATTTATGCTACTCCATTTAAGGTTAAACGGCACACAAAGAAACATCCAGTAAAATAAATGACCTTTACTATTGGTCTGGCTAACTATTGCTGGTACCAGTGTTTAGTAATAAAACGTGACCAGAAGAAATAAGTACAATAAGTACTTAAGGGTAGAACCACAGTACCAATCACTGAAATACTACACAAACAATTAGAAATCAATATGGGCATTTCCTCAAAGCAATAGGTATATTCATAAATGTGCATGTGTGTATATTGTTACTTTGCATCTCTAACAGCTACAAACAGCAGCATAGTTCAAAAATTCACTTTTCTGGCAAGCAAACAAAAGTTCATGTTTCAACATGTAGAATTCCACCTTTCAGAAAATAAATTTATGATTAATCTGAAAATACATGCACAAGATATACATCTATATTAAATAAGCTATGCTTATATTAGAAGGATTTACCTTAACAATTTAATTAAAATGCTGATTTATATGGAATTTCCCCCAAAATCAGTCAATAGGAATGAAAAACATCCAAAGTAGTAGTTCCTGTTCACTTAGACTTCTGAGATCACTGCATTAAGGCAGCACAGAAGTGGAATGGCTACTCTCTATATCAAATTTATTTTTTTCTATATAACTCATGGTAGAACATACCTTTGGTTTATGCTTTTATTTTCTATGCCTGCCTGTATTTCAGATGCGCTTCTACTTAAATGACAAAAACATCCAGGCCCATCTAACTATTATTATATTTGACTGTTTAAAAAAAATGCAGAAGGACCAGGACTGTCTCTTCCTCCATGATTAGAAAGGAGCATTTTGAGTTTTATTACCCTGCCTAAGGACCATATAGAACAATAGGCAAATTAGCATGCTACCTAAGTAAACAAGATGGTTTAAAGATATAAGCAGTCTAGTACTTTCTCTAGTCCAAAATAAACACTGCCTGATGATCACATGCTTCCAGTTGCCCTTGCTCCATAAAGGAAGGCAAGCCAGGCATTGAGGGTGATAGCACAGCAAGCAGGGCAGTGACCTCACTGACAAAGTACACCGTTCCCCAACCACTCAAACAAGAAGAGCAAAGCAGGTCCAGTGATGGCAATGGTCTTGGGCAAGAGTCCAGATTGCCAGACAAGTCTGTAGCAATGAGGCAGGTGCCAGGCCAAGCCAGGAAGCCAAGGCATTGAGTTTAAATGCAGCTTGTGAGTCAGTGGGTAGAGGTGTAAGGCTGGAGGCCCCAGTGAGGCGTCTTACAGCTCTTTCTCACCATCTCGTTGCTTCCACTTCTCACAGCTCTTTCTCACAACTTGACTGTTTCACAGCAGTCTGATGAAAAGTTACAATGCTGCACCAGAGCTGACTTCAAACACAGGCATCTAAATGCTTGGGATGGCAAAAAGAGGTTGCTGAAGAAAATTAAAGAGATAGATGGTTACTGGCTGGTTAGGGCAATCAGAGTCTGTCAGTTCGCTGACAGAGCGTAACTGAATAACTGCTCTCAGAGTATAACTTGAGGGACATGAGAACTTGGAAGGGCTATGCCCAACATCTTAAGAGTTGTACATCCAGTTCAGATAAACGTCTATGAAACAAACAGCGGTCTGGGGGATAGAAACAGAAGAGATAAAAATTTAAGATCCACTATGCTTTGTTTTTCTTCTGTGATAGACACTCAAAAAAATAAAACCAAAATACAATCACTACCCTGGATGTCATTTATGCTGGGGCCCAAACACCAAACTACTGCACTTGTAACTCTCTGAGTCCTGCACTCTACTCTGTAACACAATCAGGAATAATGCCCCATATCTGTACATAAAGAGCAGTTCGTACCATGTGCGCCCCTGACAGAACCATTTTATTCCTCAGGCATGTCTTACTCGTCTTTTTTGCTCATGGATTAGCTTTCAAAACCAATACTTTGTACTTAATCGTCAAAGTTTCTCAAAAACTTCCACTCTAAAAAAATTTCCAGTATGGTATTATTCCCATTCCACTGATCAGGAAGCTGAAGAGGAAGTCCATAGATTTTATGTTCACTGAGCAGCAAAAAAAAGTGCCTGATCCTGGTCTTCTGCTTAAATTCTAAATCAATTCAAAATTTATTTAGATCAAATGTCTCAAAAATGTAAAAGGAAAGAATATATCATGAAATTCCTAATCATTGTCAGTTATGTCACTGAATGTCATCAAGAAACTTCCAGTGCTACTTTTAATAAAACTGTAATTCGACATTTAGTTTGATTAAAAATTTGTTTAGTGTTATCTTTAATAAATTTTAGAGGAATTAGGAAGTCATTAATATAGCCCCAAGCAGGACTCAAATTACTGCATGGAAATTTTTCACTTATTTTGAAGGCAGAATGCTGCCTTGGGCAGCCTTCAATGTCTTTCAGATGCTTACTATAGCACTGAATATTAGCACTAAATTGCTGTAGTGCAATACATTGTATTTTACCTTTTCTTCCATCATGGCAAGTTGTTAGCCTTTGCTAAAACCAGCTTCAATGATACCTAGGAAATAATGTTGTTTGAAATTGAATTAAAATGCACATAACATTCATATAAGGATTTTCCTGCTAATTCTTTGACATGATTGTAGCTTTTCCCCAAATCAGACTTGAAAACTCAGTATATTCCTATAGAATCAACAACTTCTAAAATAGGCGCATCTCTCACATGTTTATTACAGTATAAAAATCTTGTCTACTTGCAATGGTATAGTATATAAAACTGAGGATTAATATTATCTTCTCTCTTAAAATACCTCATCTTGGCAGAAGTATCTCGAACAGATAGGAAATGTTAAACAGTGAATTCATCTCTAATTTCAGAAAAGACTGTTAGAGCAAAATTATATATAGTATTTGATAAAAAGGTAATCAAATATTGCAACAAAAAACTGCAAAGAAGTTTAAAATTATTCTTTGTGTTAAAGATTTCAGTTGTTAAAAAGTATTTTAGGGATTTAATGATTCAGCCAGCCATCTACAGTACATTATACTTCAAGCTGTTCTTTAAGATTCCTTTCTTTGGAAAGAAAAATAGCCTTCATAAAGGGACAAATAAAAAAAAATTAAAAAAATTAATATGCAGAACCATGAGGCTTAGGAAAAAAAGACCTAAGTGAGTAAAAAGGAATAAGTAGGGAGGAAGGGGTAAGGAGCATCGAAAGTTTGATCATTTTGAATATATATACTCTCTCTTGATTTACATTGAGAGACATTATCATATTTTATTGATTTAAAATATATTTGAAAAGGTCAACAGAAAGAAAATTATACCAATATTTTTACTTTTGTTTTCTACAATACAGGAGTTAGTTATAAATGCAGAAACTTAGTTACAAAAAGTAAATTTTGATGGTAGCTTCTTAAATGTTTGCCTCATTTTATCCATAACCTTTTCTGTGTTTAAAATATTTCTTTTCAGTTTTAAAATTAGCTCTAGCCAGTCCTACTACAAGCTTTCTATGGACGTTCCAGTTCAAATAAACGAGTAAAATGACTATGAAGCAAGAATACTTTCACTACCTTTAGATATCTTACATTGCAAAAAAGTTCTAAGGAAAGTATTTCATGTACTTCACTCTAAATAAAGTACAATTCAGTGCACTTTTATGTGCTGTATGATCACATGCTTGGCAGGTATTGCACAAGATTTCCTAAGCTAATATAATGTTTCCAGCTCTGGATAGCCAGGGTAATTTTATTATCCTTGGTTCAACCTGCTGTCAAAAAATGTTGCTGGTTACTCCTAGAGTACTTTAACTCTAAGGTGCTCAAAAAGAAAGCATAGAAAACAATATTATTAGTAAATATTTTAATATTACAAATATGTTACATTTGTTTGCAGGAAAGTAGTTTGGAGCCCAATGAAAGGACAAGCTATCAGGGCCTAAAAGACACAACAGCACTGCAGCTTTACACTTTCTGTAAACATCTTCTTAGGTGACATATGTGAATAAAAATTAATAAGCCTATATCCTTATCTTCTGTTATTCTTTCCACATAATTTATATTTTCTTTACATACAGTTCTAAAGCACTGTTTCCCAATGGACAAAATTTTCTGCTAGCTTCTGTTTAACTCTTATTTCATCTAGTGCTTGCTCTACATCTTAATATCCATTGCATAAAGTGAATTTATATCATTAAATGCATTGAACATAGTAGCTTTACAAATATTCAAAGATTAAAAACTTACTGAGCTTTATAACGAGGTTTTTTTAAAAACATCTGCAACAGATTATACACAGAAAGCCTCTCATCAGGGAATCCAGAAGAGGCCCTGTGGTGTTTCCACACCCAGACAATTAAAGGATTACTACTATTAAAAAACAAGTCTTTCTTTGGGACTATAGGTTTAAGCGCATTATCTGAAATTGGTAGGGATCATCTTTGCTTGTAAAATGCCAGTAGGCTCACTGACATCAAATTTTGAGCCAGGCATCTTTGAGACCAACACAAAAAATCTGAGAGGCTTCTACGATAACACATACCAGATCTTATACCAGTTTCTATTAGTGCAGAAATGTAGTTCCTGTATTTTAAGTTCTCTCTTGATAGGACCACTTATCAGCAAATCCCTTCCATTTTCTCTTCAGTGACTAAGAACTTGTGTCCAAACTGAAAAATATATCTCATTTGTTGTGTCTAAGACAATTGTTCCTAAAGAAAAGGACTCAATGGGATATCAATACTATGTAGCACAGCACAAATTATGTTTGCTTTTGCACTTTTAGTTTTACATAGATCCAGTACTGACACTAATTAAATGCCAACGAAGTGTTCGCTGTTTTTATATTATGGACTCTTGTAAGTGCTTTGGTAGACAGAGGCCCATAGGTTGATATAAAATAAATCAGGCATGTTAAGAATAGAACAAATACTGTGTGTATTACACAGTGTGCATTAATGCCTGCATAGTTGTTATCATCACTGAGGACTGCAGAAAGGCAGAAAATAGGTGAATATATTAGGGCAGACTTTTATATAGTAAAAATGTAAAAGACAAAGAACAGAGATACATGCATATACATACTTTAGGTCTAGCCTCTGACCTTAGTGACATCAACCTAATCCACAAGAACGCTTTCGGATTCAGTTTGACTACTGTGGCTCATCGATCTGCCAACCACAAACCAAAATTGCTATGAAAGATGGTGCAATTTCTGTATACAGCCACCTCTGGGTTAAGTGCTGTTTTAAGGCTCTCACAGACTTCATTTACTTAAGCAGTATTGCAAAAGGTAACAAATATAGCGGGCATTTGGCCTTTAACTGTCATCTACCATTCATTATTTCCTCACAAAGGTCAGAAATGAGGCTTTATACCTAAAAACAGCTTCAAGCAAAACATCTGGGGTGGAAAAAGCTTCAGAGACTAGCTCTGCAAACTTTGAATGAATGAATGTGTCTCCTGCACTGCCTCTTGATTCACTAACTCAAGCGGAGACACTGCAATAGGTTGTCCTAAAGTTACTCCCATGGTATCAAGGAGGTAAGAGAAACTCAAAACAAAACAAACCATACTAAAATAAAGAGATACACTTTGGCCAATGAAATCAAATTTCAAGCGTTATTCATGCAACGTACCTCCCTCTCTGTTACACATGAATGACAGCTGACAGGATCAAAAATAGCTGTGGTCTGGATGTCCCTGTATTTTGAAAAGAAAACAACAACAACAAAAAAAGAGCAGATGGATGCAATAAAGTACTTAAGCAGCTTACTTTACGGTAATACTAAATTTTTTCACTTGACTAGCAAATACTGGATTAGTTATGAGTCTTGCCATGGCAGGTGGCACCTTTAGTTTTGACTATCATAGCAAAAAAATTTAACTAGGTCTAGAAAGCTTAGATAAAATAAAGAAGCCAATTACAAAGACTGGGAGGTATTTAGAGCCATCCTTGAAATAATTACAACTACATAAATACAAAAATTTGATATATGCAGGCTTAACAGTATTAAGTAGAATGATGTGATCAGAAGGCTGCTGGTTTTATATTCAGAGCTTAAACACGTATCTCAATGTTTATTATCATACTTAGCTCCTTGTAGAATATATTTTCTATTCCTATATTCCATGACAGGGTCCTTCTACTTGTTCTTTTTAAGACCTTTTATCTTAATTAGAGAATATATAACTACACAGCAAGCTCACCACTACAGGAATACACAATATTAATGTAAGCTAAGCAGTTAAACATCTTTAGTAAAGCTTACTGAAGAGAAGGGGAGATAAGTCAAGTAAGAGGTGGGATTTAAATTTTTTCAATCACACACACAGTCCTAATACCGTTAATTTTCCTGATCACCTCCAGACAGACAAGATCTAAATAACATTTCAGGAGAGTTACTGGTACTGATCATGTTGATACAGCTGCTCACACACAATACACAGAATCAACGATTTCTGTGCAGACTATTCTCTGCTATTTAGGGGTTTAAACAGTATTTAAAAAATGTTTTGACTTTGAAGCATACCTCCTAGGTATTAGATAGCTGGCTATTGAATAAATTAGGTCGATATTGCAGAAGATCAACAATTCTTTAACAGGTACTGTAACGAGAAATTCTTCTAACTTTACTAATAGGACAATTTTGCAAGTTTTTCATCTATAAATCAAAGTTTTTCATCTACAAATCAAACTCTTATTACATAACTTATCAATCTGCACAGGCAAAGTTCAGCAGTTGAAAAAGCACCTACAGCACCACACTATTACCTTCATCTAATCTAGGCTAAGCTCTAAGCAAATGTCTCAATTTTTCTCAGCTGCCTCGTTTGTGTAGCCAGAGCTACAAAGCAGGTCATGACCATACACTGTTATAGTAACTATGACCAGGCCATGTGAAGCAATCTAATCACCATCCAACCTTTCTTCCTAATTAGTTCTCTATGGAGTTACACAGTCTTTTTTTCTTGGTTAAGGAATTTGTTTACAAGAAACTGAAACCTTACCTGTAAAAAAATTAGCAAAACAGACTTTATCTTCCTCCGTTAGTACAAACAATCAAGAATAAGTTTTTAGTGGAAAACAGTCTTCAGTTAAGTAAAGCTACCTCTGCTCCATCACATGAAACTCATTATCCCATGCACACTAATATAAGCTCTGGGACAAAATGAAGTTTAGTGCATATGGTCACTCCTAGAGTTTAGAAATCAGGTAAGATTTCTCAGGGTAGGAATTACATTTCCCGCAACATCGCTTGAGGCATTTGCAGAAACCAGGTGGAATGCAATGTCACCATCTAGAAAGAATGTATTTATAACCTTGTGTTTAACTGACCTACAAGCATTGTTTCCACTGCTTTTATCTAACTTGTTCATATTCCTGGCAAAAAATCAATCTAAAATGATTTCCAACTTCTTTACTTCATCCTTTGAGAAGTACGGTACCCACTTTATCTGAAAAATTAGCTTACCATTAGATCTGTGGCAAATTCCATCACAGATGGTCTGTCTTTATCTTTTCAATGCCTTAATTGGATTTTTATTTTGCAGTGATCAAGTTTAATAAAGGTCCATTTCAAAAGACATCCTTCTTGCATTTATTACATTGTCTACAAGTGTAATTTTCAATCCCAAATACTCTTTAAGGAATGTTTCTTTAAATATGCTAAATTTATACCTAAACACTTTCTAACGCAGTTATGCATAGTCTGGGAATACAAAAAAACCTTTGCAGACTACTCACAGATTGCATTTATTAATGATTACAGACATAGGAATCCTTATAGACAGCCGTTATCCCACCATTTTTTATTGCCATGTTTTCCTTACCTTCTACTTTTACAGTCCTACACTAATTCTTGGTCCAATACTTATCTGCATATTTAAATTTCAGGTGACTTTCCCCGAGGCCTTTTCACAATTAAAAGTTATCAGAAATCACTGCCATACAGTACTGTTATACATTTGCAAATTAAAATTTGCTGCTTCAAAATTCTACTTTTTCTTCCCCTCTGCCACAGTAGTGATTAATCATGATATTGTAAACTTAGTTTCTATGATTATCTTGTCCAGGCTAAACAGAAATCTCAACTAAATTGCCAAGAGAAGTTCAATACAATTCACTCTTCAAAATTAAATCAGAAGTGAAAGAGAAGATTTACTGCACATGGGAAACAGTGTCTTGGATCATGCTATCATTGGTTAGAAACTTAGGAAGTTGCCATTGCCCTATTTGTGAAATTTACTTACAGTAGTCTGATACATTACTATTTTGTGGTTGCTTATAGTACATTTCCTTCTAACAAAATAATGCAAATCTCCTTCGTGATCCCTAAGAGTCTTCAACCATGGTTTCCTTCTCCCAGCTTGGAACAAAGATAATAAGAAATCTTTCATAGCAGTCTATGGCTACAAACTAGTTCCTTCCAGAAGCCTCTCATATTATCACTTCCAAAGCTGTATAACATTCTAAATACTAATAGGATTAACTTGGTATCAACTGTAACATGAACTAATGAACGTGTAATGAAGTAGTTCAAAGCCACTGTGATACATAAGTAGATAACTGTAGATAAGTTTCCCTTCCACTTGCTCATCCCCCAAATATTTCACCTCTTACAAAATTGTGGGATTTCAGAGGCAGACAGAAACTGGAGAGAGGAACCTAGAAAATTATGACACTAGCAAATTATGTAAAAAAAAATATAAACTGCTTATACTTATTCGGAAACACTATTAGTTGATTATCTTCACCATTAGACAACTCTAGATTCTTGTGAATATGATCTTAATTCTCATTCTCAGAAAATACACTTATTCGGAAACACTATTAGTTGATTATCTTCACCATTAGACAACTCTAGATTCTTGTGAATATGATCTTAATTCTCATTCTCAGAAAATATTTATGCCATAATCCACGAAGGGGCTTCAATATTGTTCCATTCAACACTGCAATGCCTAATTTTAAGTGTTGTAAGGTAATGGAAAGCAGCACTCTAAGTCAGGCACCCAGGACCTGTACAAAATGCTGGGGCAAAGCAAGGCACCTTACAAAGAGATCACCAAGGACAGAAAGTAAAGTGAAGATGCTACCTCTGCCAGTCATTACAGAAAATATAGGAGAAGATCACTTGACAGTTCATATCCATCTCCGTGCCTAGTTTACCTGTGTCTGAAATGAAAATCCTCTCTTGGCACCAGGAACCTGAGCCAAGTCAATCTTTTCCTTACAGTTACAAAACTCAAAGCAAAACCCAATGAGAGCAAGGATGTCAACCTCAAAATTCACCATCGCCTGTGCTAGCAGAGAGAACTCTATCAGGAGGGAGGGAGACAGGTGAACACTGTGTTAAAACCTGTAAGGGGTTAGCTACCGAGCTGCATGTCGGCATGGTGCACGGCAGCAGATTGTGCACGGCAAACTTTTTAGCTAGCTAAGAATAGATAATATTATGGGAATCTGGGTGTCTGTTGTTTTTAAGCTGTTGGTAAAGAGCAGTTTTGAGGATGTCAGAAGAATATAATGTTAGCCTGAGGTATCTAACTAAGAGATGCTTATGCTCTACTGGCATGCATAAGGAAAAGAACTGTCAAGAAAAGTACATTAGATGGACTGATATGGATGAGACATTCAGTTACAACATTCTCCCGGTAAGTTTTAATACGAGTAATATTGTAATGGATAAGCTGTACTTAAGGCACATGAATACTGTGTATTTAATAAGAGTCATGTTGTCTTTAGTCAAATTTAGTCCCAGAGCTACATTTGGTAGTAGCCAAGAATTCCCACATGCTTTGTAAATTATGATAGGTTAGTACTATTATTATATAGTCAAACTGCAGTAGAATTTAGAGATCCCAGTTCGGAAAGTACAAAAGGACAATGAAATAGCACTGAAGATTTTTACTTAATTACACACATTAAATCACATAGGGGGAAATTTAAAGATACTTGTTGGAAACACTTATAAAGGCAATAAAGGCTGGCATTGCAGATGCTATACAGTCAGCAGTTCAAGCGTATAAGAGATTGTAAGGTGCGGTCTAAAAAGTTAAAGCAAGTAATTCCACAGTACAAGACAGGGAACAATGGAACACCAAAATAACAAGAAGAAAAATATTTAAAAACATACACATGTTGCAAGTCAGTATTTGTTGAGACTAGAATGAAGATGACTGGAGTTGTCAAGACATGAAATGATAAGGGCCTGAGTGAGCGTTCTGGTCATGTGAATGGAGAACAAAATGGAGAAGAAAAGCTGAATCAGACTAAGGTTGAGTAGGAAGAAGTAAATCTACCATGTTAGCAAGAGGGGAAAAAAAACGTAAGTCAAAGGCAATGAAGTCTAGTGTGGAATAACTTGTATGATCATGTACATACCGCCCTGATAGCATGGCATTTAAGGTAACAGCATTTTAGACTGGGTTCTCATTTTGCTTGTACTTTCATCTTCCTAACTATATACCTTTGGTAAAGCCAGGCTGAGAATACAAATGATGTGCTGTAAGGAGGCTGTGCAGCTGGTTCTGCAGACACAAGACATACATCCTCAGGTGCTTCCTAACAAAGTACTTTGATGTCACATTCCTGGTAGAAACATAATCTTCAGATTTTCCTTTTCTTTCTTGAAGTCCTTGCGTTGCTGACGAAAATCACCATTATGTTGATGGAGACTTCCAGTGGTATATTGTAATCTTCCTTTCCAAGTTCTGACAAAGCCATGACTTGGCATTTTGTTCAGGAAAGAATACATCAATATTGTCTCATGTTAGAACCATTTTGTAAAAACTTGCCATGATTTTGGAATGAAAGACAGTCTTTCTAACAAAATATTAAGTGCAGTAGACCTCAGAGAACATCATGCATTCCCACCTACTCAACAGTCATTTCAGAAGTATCAGTTAACACAAAGGCAAGAAAAATGGTCTGAAGATGACTGTACTGCAGTAAATAAAATACTTCATTTACTGTAAATCTTTCTAATGCCAGCACACAAGATACCTGGTATGATATGCATCTTTTCAATCAACTTTAAGAAGAAAAAAAATTGTAAGTTTTTTTTCCTTCAGTAACTAGTTTCATATTCTGTGCAACTCAAAAAGCTTAATCCTTCAATTTTTAAAATATTAAAGATTAGTAGAAAACAATTAACCTGCATTTAATTTTCAAAAGTCTATTCTATCTCCTTTTCTGACTAGAAAATAGTGTGCAGTTCAAAGAAAGTACCTTCGTTCGTGACCCACTCTTAAAAATGACTCAGTGTTGTCCCATCGATTAACTGCTTCACAAGAACATGTTAAAACTTGGAGGAATTTAGATCTTAATGTTAAAAACCAACTCACTCCAAAGACTGTCTGGTCATTAAAGACTACACTGTTCTGAAAGGAGTGATCTTTGGCATTTTTCATAAATAAAACGATCATAGTTCAGGAGCATTTGTAAAATCTGACTGAAGCTGAATGAATCAGGGTCAACTTTTCACCAGACCTCCCTGCATCAAGAAACATGAAGGTAAGTCCATATTCTCTTTGCATCTTTCCCGAATATGACCCCAAACCCAAGTTTCGAGATTACTTTCACATATAACATCATTACAGAAAGTATGCAAAGATTATATTGAGTAATGTGATAATGTGCTGGTCTTTGAAAGATTGGTGGGATAAGGTTGGCAATCATAAAGCATACTGTTAATGAGAAATTAGAGGTTGTGAAATTTTAAAGATGATGAGCCCCAAACATTCATCAGCTACACCAGTTGGACAGTCAACAGTGAGATAAAATTTTTAAGTAAAAAAGCAGGCTGCAGCACATTCTGAGTCAAGCATTTCTGGAACAGTTGCACAATTCAGTTATACAATAAACAACCATGAGAAAATAAAAACAGAATACATACATACATAAACCCACTTCAGCAGAAACTGACTAGCTCTTTAATTTTATGTTTAAATGTTTTTTGCCTGAAACGAATAGATCTATACTCTCCACATGTGAAAATGTAATGCACAAAAGTGAAAGGAAGAAGGCATAACTTAATTAAACTAGTCAAGATTATTTTATGCCAATTTATCTACTTAAAAAAAATAATATCTTAATCTTACTCATTCCTCAAAACTTTGATCAAAAATAAAACCAAAATTTCAAATTGCCGTACACTGGGACAGTGGGAATTTAGAAGTCGCAGCATAAAACACAGCTACTGGCAGTAGCTACCATGGATAAAATACATCGGTGTGATACTAGCAGACTAAGCTATTTTTTTTCATTATGAAACACAATAGAATTAACATCATGTTGAACACACAAAATCCCCGGTACTTTCATCGAATCGCTGAGAGACTGGCTCCCAAGGACTGCAACATTTTCCAGCAGCTCCCTCTTACTAACAGGAACAAGTGTGTAAACTGAGAAGTGGGTCTGATACAATTCAGATACACTGTATGAGAACAGGCATTTAATTTAATCTGCAGACAATTACTGGTAAAGCTGCTTTGTGTGTTAGGTTTAATTCCTGGGCTGTGAAGTCATGAAATGGTGCTCAGCAGAGCAGAAAGGTGACCGGCATCCTGTTAAGTGAAAGCAAAGAGGCCATTTTACGTATGGCTCTATAAGCTGACTAAAGCGGGGGCCTGTGTCTCAAACAAAGAACACTGCTTCACAGCCACATTCCCACCCAACTAACCAAAGTCACAAGCTGTAAAGTAACTTGCCACAAATAATGGTTAAGCCTCTGACTTGTGGCTTGAAGCAAATTTTTTGTCAGGCTCTAGCTGGACATAATTAGCCGCTTGCCAGAGAATTTCTTGGCACAGCTGATAGCCTAACACTTTTTAAAACAGCATGTATTTCTACCCATTGGGAGAGGGGTTCCAAAATAGTTTACTGTCAGAGGCCATTAAATTAAGGGTATAATTGATTGAAGAGAAAGTGTTGCTTGAAGGTATGAGGAACCCACTGGATACATGCCATTTCTGGGATGCTCACATGGGAGTTACTTCTAAAAAAACAAAAAGAGGAAATAGAACTGTTAGCTATTTACATGTACATAACACACCAGCTATCAGGATTGCTCTAAGCCCTAATTTTGCATAACGATGTGGTGGCACTGAGCCATGCCTGGTACCTGGAAAACCCTAGTGACTTAGTTTACAGAAACAGAAAAAGGGGTCCTCTGATTGCAACAAGTATGTTTGGAGCTGAAGTACAAGTCAAGCCACTCTTTTGAATGCCAGGCTTGTGCATACATATAACCTAAGAATGTGACAAAACATACTGCAACAATTTCAAGGACATTAGTGATCAAAGTTTTGGCCAGCACAGGGGCTGGGCAGAGGGAGTTTTGCCACAGCTGATGCTGCAGTGAGCCCTATGCCATTCACAGGGATAGAATGGCAGATCCGTGCTGCTCTCATTTTTATGACTGAGCCTGCTGAAACAAACTTCCCATAGAAGTCACCTAAAACCCCACCAGTTATTGTGAAATAAGACCACACCAGAGACTCCAGGCTGGTGGCAGAGCCTGCATTTCACTTTAGAACCATGTACTTAATAATCACACATGTAAACTGGTGTACAGCTGAAGATGTTGCACAGGTGTTTTGCTTGTTCAATAGGCCATCGAAGTGTCATGCCAGCTATACCCATGCGATACAGTAAAATTTAGTGACCATACCAGTAGCTGATAAATACATCCAAAAGAAAAGGGGGAAACCCCTGGAGATACTGAAGATAGTAAATGGAGGAGGAAAATAAGACATGAACAGATTTCAAAACTTAAATGATTTTATGATAATTCGTATTTTTAACTTTCTGTAAAAGTAAATCTGGAACAATACCTTTTCTAGTGCAATGTTTTAAAATAATTTCAAATAAGTATTTTTCAGTAAATATTACATTGGGAATATGTGTGCCATATTCAAGATCTGACTAATTCTCTTTTCCTGACACTACAGCAGTATATTTGATAGTAATAGTACTAAGTTTTAGACTTAGCAAATCTGCTGCCTTTAGAAGGACTGCATCTGGCAGTGAAGTCAGATGTAAAGGCCAACTATGAAACTCCTGATTTCACAAACCCAATGAAGAAGCTTCTATTAAAAATTTGCACATGCAAACATAGACCCTTCAGCTTAATGAAGTTTCATATAAAATGCTTACATTCAGAAAATATTAAAAGCAATTGAAGGTATCCCTCCAATCATCAGACTAGAAAGACTTAACCATCCCCAAAGAGTTAAAAAAATTCATTATTATTATGATTATCACAGATGACAATCTTTCAAGATCAAATATAAAAATTTATATATCAAAATCAAATTTTAAAAATAAAAATTGTCAGAAAGCAAAAACAAGGTTATTAATTCTCCAACCATATTTGAATGAGTAAAACTGAAGACAAGAAACATCTTCAGCAGTTTGGAATCCAGCACCCACACGACACACAAGCTGTAGTAAAAACGATTACATTTGGCTTTTTTAAAAGCCAGTTTTCAATTGGAATAAAAATGCTAGCTATACAGATAAAATGTGAATTATGAAAAACAGAATTATTTATCTTTATAATAACATTAAATTCAGAAAAGTTATTTCCTATTTATATTTATAGGATAAATGATTTATATATTATGTAGTGTATATACTATATAATTGAATTCCAGGTTTTCTTTTCTTCATAGCTTTCAATAGTATGCTTAAATATTACAGTAAATATGAACTGTTTAAATCATAGGGAATCATCTAAATAACTAAAAAATAATATGTAACTATTTGTAAGCTTTGGCAATCCCCAATCCGATGATAACACAATCTGATTCTATCATTTTACTCTTAGTTTGAATGCCTGTACTTTCAAAGATTAAGAATTGCCTCAATGAACTTATCTTAAAATACAGAAAACAACTTGAAGGCAGTTACATGAAACAAATTCTTCAAATGCTAGTAGGTGGAATTTTCAGAGCAAACTGAGAGCAGAAATCTCTACCATTAATGAAGTAAGTTAGATTTGAAGGATATAAAATTTCTATAAAACTTCAGATGATTCTACAATACTGTTTCACACAACTCATATGTGAAATTAAATTCTAACTTCCTGTCTCTGTGTAAAATATAAAGATCACATTTTATTTCAGTTTATCAGTCTGAAAACAGATTCTACCATCAAGACAATGAAGCTGGACAAGTTTCGAAGTACTATAATTTTTTCCTAGTAAAGACAGTGTTTATGTATGTAAAGTATGTACACATACACAAGCCAAGGGGTAGTTTGCATTAAAAAGAAACAGAAAAAGTTAATCACTGTAATGTAACAGTAAAAAAATGAGAAGACTGAAAGGAAATGAAGAGGGGAAAAATTATTCAGCACTGGAGAAATTAATATACAATCCTATAGTGCCAATTACAGATAGATTTCAGCGTTGCTACGCAGTGTTTGATAACAAAAGTTACGGGTCAGTATTCAGGTGGACAGAGGCCAAAATAAGGCATACTGCTAGAAAACAGCTAGCATAAATATTAATCACAGAAACAACTAGATTAAAAACAGAGTTAGCACCTGTCTGTTGCTTACAAAAAGAAAAACAGTTTATGGTTTTTAAAAATTGAAATCAGCATTTCATTTAGAAGTATTTAGATGCTGTTCTAAATTAAGCCCATTAACCAGATTGCAAAGGTCTAAGTTATTTCTTCAGTGAATAAACAACAGGGTTAGTCAAGGTGCCAGTCCTCTTCCCTAAAGCAGGAATATCTCATATAAGGCAACATTCTCTCCTTTCATTTATCTCATGCAAAGTTCATTTTGTCATTATGCATTTTGTTGTCTGGCTTCACGCAGCATCCCCAACATGCTGAAGCAACAGCAGAAGAGAGAATGTCAAAGTAGAATTGACCAACTTCAGTTTCACCTTGTTTTCCAGGAATTAATAGAAAGTGCATTTTGACAGAATTGGTCCGGTTTAGGTTGACATTTCATCCATCAGCTCTAGCACAGAGGAAACTGCTGGACTTGCCCAGAAAAGGACAAATACTACAAAACAGAGGAGAGGGTACATGCAAACAGTGAGAAAGGGGGAGTCAGCAAAAATGGAGAAAGCTGAAGCAAAGGCTAAATGAGGAAGGAAACAGAGTGAACTACCTTCCTGTACCTCTGCAGAGCAACAGAATTCTCCACCATGGACTTCACCTTCTTAATGCAAATTAACTTGGAAACTCCAAAAACTTCTTGATTTTTTTTTCAGCTGGTAAAGGATTGCCAGTTGGGCACAATCCTTCTGTCATGTTTCATAACAAATATCATGGTATCGTTTCCCTACAAAAGCGTTATATTAATTCCTGAACATACATGAAACCAGAGCTGCTCTAATACAGCAAACCTCTAAGCAACTTACCACTCAAAAATGGACCCCGTGAATACTATCTCAAGCTGAAAACAATGCCAACTTGGGAAGCAGAACATCTGATCTCAAATAGAGAGAAGGTGTGGCTGAGTAGAAACTGTGTGAGATGATACTTCAGTAGGCAGAATTACAGTCACAATGAAAGGATGACGGAAAGTGATATTCTGAAGCATCTAAGGGTTTTCTAGTTCATTTAGACTTTTAAATGAACTTTTCAAAGTTCATTTTAAAAAGCGATTTTCTTGTATACCGCATCAAACATCATGCCTTTCAAAAGGCAAGGCTAAGTAGTGTCCACAAAATTAAGATGAAAATAATCTCCCACTTCATGCCAAAATCATAAGACTTGAAGAAGCAAAATACAACATTACATAGATTCCACAGCTTCAGAACTCCAACTCAAGTGAAAGCTAACCAGCCAACAAAAAAAAAATCTCTTAGAGGAAACTTTTCTAGATACAGTAAATACACATTCTTTATTTAGAAACAGAATAAAACAAATATGTTCCATAACCTCAAGGGAATAAACTATTGTTTTTAGAAATAGTAGAAATATGCAGGTAGAATTCTGATCTGTCTTAAACATGCTAGAAGTTCTAAAAAAAGGCAGATGCAATCATAATGATCTCTAGCAGTTGGACATCTGTTTTGAAGATACAAGAGTAAAGACTTTATTATAGAAACACTCACAACTTCCAAAAGAAGAAAATAATTGAAATTTTCATATGACAAAGGACTAACCCAGCTACTGTCTATTGTTCAAGTCTTTAAACCAACTCTTTAGAAGTCACTGTTGGAAATTCAAGAAGAAAAATACACTCTAAACACAACTTGTATGAGGTTTGATACAGAATACAACACAATCACTGTATTCGAGAATAGACTATGCAATTTGCACTCATTCAAGAAGCATTTCCAGGTTAAATTAATTTGAAGAAGTGACTGAAAATTGACTAGGGCATTAACAGTGGTTAGTAATGAAGATTTTACCCTGGTGAAGAGACTAATGAATTTTATTGTAGCACAAATCTTGGGAACTGTGAAAAAAACAAGGTCTCAGCAAGCTAATTTCTCTAAAGTTCATTAGTTTATATGGCAATTTATCTGACAGAGAAGGAGAACATGAGAGGAAATGCTTGAGGCTGTTCATAAGTTTTTAAATTCCAAACAGGTAATATAAAATATGCCAGATTACAGGTGAAAGTAAGTTGAATAAATCAACCATAATTATTCATGGCTTCAAACATTATTCATTCATTAACAATTTATATTAGAACATTTTGAATTAGAAGTCATGAACAAAAAAAAGATTTACATAGGGATATCTTATTATGCTACTAAAATTATAGTCAGACTGGAGGTGGCAAACTAAAAAGCAAAGAGAAGCTCATATCTCGTGATTTTCTCACTAAGGAAAGCAAACCTGCTTCTGCTGAAGTAGGATATGAATCATGACCATCTAGTCTGAAATAACAACTTGTCACTGTCACCAAATATTTGAGACTCAGAAACAAGGTAAGAAAGCTAGTTATGGAAAAAGTACTCTTATCAGATAGATCTACACTGGATCTACAGGAGATCCAGTAAAAGCAGAAATGATCTTGTTTCTCTGAAGAAGCCAAAGCTCCTAGGAAGCCACCAGTGCCTCCAGGGGTACTAAGGTTTGCTCTACTCTGCTCACTTCCTTACTATCATTCGGATAATATTGACCACATCTATCATGAGATATGATCACATAATAACTATATAGTCACTTAAGAAGTTTGTGGCACCTCATATACAAGGAGTAACAGATTCTGAGAGCAGATAAACCTGAGCAGAAATCATTACTCAATAATTTTTCTATATATATTACCTGATATGAAACCACCATTTCTGTAAATCTATGTTCTGTTTCACCATTTAGATGACTTGCAAAATAAGCCATGATTTTAATTGAGGGGGAAAATGCAAGCCTTCATAATTGCCAGTTATGGTATGTTTTACTTTCTTTCAAGCAAACACATGTCACAGAAACAGCAACCATATTCCTCTGGTATTAACAGCATCCAGCGAATGTGACTGAAATATAAGCATTCACTTTTGGGGTTTCATAATACTAATTTCAGCAATTTTTTCACTTCAGAAAGTTTAATAGTGCACTTTGTATCTAAACCTGTTAAGATCCTTGCAATGAATACATAAAAAAATACCAAATACTGTCCTAGGTCTGTAGAAGAAAAGGCTTTAAAAAAAAATACCAGATTCAATTCTCAAAATGTTTTCAGAGAATTACAACCTTGCCTTCATCTGTTTGTCTGAATCATCCAGCAAGTTTACACTGATGAGTAAAGCTTGTGTTTATTTGCATTTCAAACAACTAAAAATTAGCTCAAGATGCTATATTTATTTGGATCCCTACGTACAGATTTTAGTACAGCGCTATTCTGGCCTTCAGAATATAACTTCCTGTTGAAAAGGTGAAATGGGAAGTTGGAAGCTATGAAGTTAATATTAGAAGCATTTTTAGACTTTAGCTGGGTGCTTTTGCTAAAGTGATTTGAAGTGAAAATGAGTATGTGTGTAGGAATAGTCAGGTCTGGGATGCCAAGTTCACATGCTGAGAACCAAAGGAGGGTGCCCTTTCAAAACATTTGGCTTGCGAACGCAGGAACACGCATTGAATCAGTTTACACTCAGTTCAGATTTTCAAGATTTGTCCTTCCACATAACAACACTGTTTAAATGACCAGTTGGACCCTGATGCATGGTTCTACAGGAAAATGTGTATTCTGTGCTTGCAATATATTACAGATCCTAATTGCTTCACAGCCGATAGGTACTGGGTTTTGTGTCTCACAGATACAGATCATCTGTAATGGGGTTGGTATCAAAATACTACACAACTATATTAGTTTATCATTGAATTTCAAGAACTGAGGTCTCAACTTATAAAAAGTCATTTGCTATTAGAAGAATACGAGTCACGATGCTTGCAACATTTTTATTGCTCATGCAAGGAATTATGGCAGTCCATATTCATTCCGAATTAGTAGATGGTATCTAGTAAAACACCAATGCAGTCAAAATTGCTCATACAGATGACATAATACTGGTCCAATAAGCCCAAATGCAAGGATTTAAACTGTCAACTTTTGGAACAGAGATTCTGGTAAACCAAACTATCTTCCAGCTTGCTGAAGAGACAGCTGTTAGGTTTAGACAGCTTCCATATGATCTGCAAATCTTGTTTCATATCAAAGTTTGCATTCCTGATCCACAATTTCAAACAAAACCCAAATAATTCTCTCTTAGTTTAGACAGACGTCAATATTGACTATTTATAATTCCTAAAATAGTACTTATGCAACATAGCATAATATTGGTATTATTTACCATCAAAAGGCTGTTTTGCTATTACTGTGAGTGATTTAAATATCTCCAGAATCCTTCTGCCTACTCTACCTCCAGACTATGATAATGACACCATTTTAGCCATTTCATTTTGATAACATATTCAGCCAGCTATGTTACTCTGTAGATCTCAAGAACTTGCTTAAGCACACTCTTGCCATTTTTTAAAAATAGTCACCAAAAGGCTCAAAACCAATACTTGCAGTTTTCTTGCAAAATATTTACTACAGCAGAAGCT
This sequence comes from Falco peregrinus, assembly GCF_023634155.1. Taxonomy (NCBI): domain Eukaryota; kingdom Metazoa; phylum Chordata; class Aves; order Falconiformes; family Falconidae; genus Falco; species Falco peregrinus. The sequence goes on from NC_073729.1 coordinate 11,358,694, forward strand.
ACTTACCATTAGCATGAATAATTTTTATTGGAGCATAAATATTAGCATTCTTTGATTATATGTTTCAATCTAATTCCCAGGAAGAAAAGCAGTAGACTCTATTGCTAGAAAGAGCCTACAACAATGAAAAAATACAGTATCAAATCAAACAGTGAATCTTACGGTCTCCTCAGTTGTCCTTCACCCACTCATTCCCCTCTGCCCCAAGACCTGCTCTGTGACTGTTGTCCCTGCTCTTTACCCAAGCTACAAACTGTTTGGGAAGAAGCTTGGCCTTGTTCTGAAAAAATCACTGTATCAACAGCCAAATTTACCCAAAGTGCATTGATTGATTTAAACCACTGAGTTAATGGCCTTTAAATCAGATTCTCTACAGAAAATACAAATAGCTGTTGCATTCCATTCCATTAATGTTTTCAAGAGAAATGCTGATTTTAATTTAAATTTTAATTTAAAAAGCTAATATTTTCCTATATATTAAAAACAAGTACTTTTTTATTCTAAACCTGAAAAGGCACCCACCACCATCACATTAATTCCTTTAGAAACCATAAAAGCAGCCAGACTATAGTTAGAAGCAAAACCAAACCAGACTCATAGTAACCTTCAGTAGTGGAAATGACAACTCTGTTTCAAGTGTACACTGAATAATCCAGTTAAATGCTTGAGTTGCCCTAGTAGTGCTCTTAAAAACCAGAAAGCATTTCCTTCAGAAATGTTCACTGATAGAAGAGCAGCAATGAAAGATCTATGTGGAAAATACATATAAGTAGTTTCTGAATATCTAAGAAATTGATTTTAGGTGAACATTAAACTACAGTTATCACCAAATCTCTTCATAGATTCGTTTTCCACTTATTTTCATTTAACTACACAATACAGATGCCTGTCAGGCCCATGGAAGTGACTACACTTAGGCAGTCCTGCCCTCTCCTGGTCTATTCAACATATGCAAGAGACATCACAAACGGTACCTTCGAGCACAGCAACCAGAAAAGAGCCAGACTGACCACAGGCTAATTTGCTGGAGGTTACAGGGCACTGAATTGTGTTACAATCACTCCTCTAGATCCTGATCTATCACTCATTAAGTGTTTATGGATAGAAAATAATCTTCTAATCACAAGAGAAACACAATTACATATTTCTGCAACAAAACTAAATTGCAGTTATGTTTTTGCTGTTGCTTTCTTTGTAGAAAGATCTTTATTAATACTCCACTTTATATTTGCTATAAATAAGGGGTTTTTTTCCTAATCTGATCTAATTTTCACTGTGTAACCTCAATAAACACCTAGGTAATGACAGTTTTGAGAGACAACCATATACTCTGATATCTGAGTGGTATCTCCTGCTTCAGTGAGTTAAAAATCTGAAGTTTCACTTCTCTATGACACTGCCTTCCCATGTCTATTCCTTTAAGATGCTTCTTGTATGTATTTAACAAACTCTAGGCTTGTTACCTAAAAGTGCAAACTTATAAAAATGTCCCTCACGAGTCAGAAACCTTAATAAAATTTGTTACAACCCTCCCTCCTGGCTTCCATGGCAGCCTTTTCACCTTCACCACCAGAACTAGACTTCATGAACAAGGAAGTCTTGCATATTGCTTTGCACAATGGGGTCCTAGCAACTTCAGAATCTCCTTTAGCAAAAAAGAAAGCCACAGTGAAACTCTAGGCTAAGCACTGCTAAGGTATACAAACAACACGGAAAGTCGTCTGCTTTAAGTGTTTTTAAGTTCTGTGCAGAGTGAACAATGATAATGGAAACGTGTAAAAATATTGTAGAATAACATGAAAACTCTTACTTATTAAATTTTTCTACAACAAAAAAGATTTCCTGAAAATGACCCTGCAAAGGGGTCATCTTTGGGTCTTGGCCCCTCATGGTAATCAGAGGGTTGCAGCTGAGTTTAGAACCTTAGTAAGTTCATGACAAAATAAACAGCTAAACCCCAAAAGTTTGCTTTCCAAACACAGAATAGCTGGACAAGTGAGGACAGGTTAGGCCAAACAAATGTTCTTGTGGGCACAAAAGAACAAAATTCTTCCAATTTGAAATGTAAATATTTCAGTAAAAGGCTTACAAACCACTACTATTCATATAGCCATATTTACAGTATGATCAGGAATTATGCCAAAGAGGGACTCACCCCAACCTGTAAGCAGTCAGAAACTCCAAGCCTCATTGCCACCTGAAGCACTCAGCAAAGGATCAGCTCTAACCTCCCATCCCTAACAGCAATATCTGTCTTTGCTTTTAAAGAAAAGTCTTTGTCTTACCCTTGTCAGGACTTCTGCTAGCATAGGCTATGATGGAAATAAAGACAGGTATTGCCTCTTTTATCTCCTGGAAAATTATGTTTGTAGAAAATGCTTTTTGCAATATAGAGAGGCCAAAGATCTTTTCCAGGCAAATAGCAAAGCTACTGTTCTGAGGGGGAAAATTTATATGTATACATATAGATTCACAAGCTACTCATAAATTCTACTGCAGTCAGATGTAGGACTGAACAATACTAAGAAGTTTAGAAGCACTTCACACTGATGTAATGAAATATTAGAAAGTAACAATATTTTAAGCAAATATTAGCATATTCTGATATCCTGCAGAGTAAGTTTAGAATTAATTAACTTCCAAGATCCATTTCAATTCCAAACATACTATTTTCCCACTCTGGAAACAGAAGAATTAGTTTGACTACACTCTATTATAATTTGAGTTTATCATGCTGATTTACAGGATTCCAGAAGGACTCCACACTAACTAATTACACATCTACCAAATACTTTCCTTTTCTAACCATTTTATCTAGGCAGTTTCTGACTGCAACATTTTGAGTATCCTGCACTGCTGTTCTTACAGATATACTCACAAGAAGTTTGAAACAAATTGCTCTGATTTCAATAAAAATACAGTCACAGAAATGTGGGGGAACATTTTCATCTCTCTGTAAGTGCACTACTAGGAGAAAACTCTATGATGAACGGAGTAGTAGCCCCCAACTTTGAGACATATAACCCTTACTTAAAAAACACCCAAACGATTCTTGGGAGCAAACTAATACATCCACAGTGTTAAGAACTTTGAACCTGGCAGGGAGAAAATCCCGAGATCCAATAGATTCCATTTCTTGGCATCCAGTTCAGCAGAACTAGCCATTAAAGTCACTGGTGGATCTGAAACAGGCTGTTAAAAAGTCATGTCAGCAAACTCTGCTCTTTGCTATGATTATGCTCCCTTTCTAGATGCTTGGTGGCTCTGGTGGCATTCTGCCCCAAACTAGTCAGTCAGGTTCAGATTCACACATCTCCCTGCCTGGGCTTACACTTGACCTGACTGTCAGATTGGAAGAACGGTCTTAACACTTGCTATACGTAATTATTATTGCTCCATACGTAAGAAGTCATCATTGCCACCTAAATCATGAGAGACATGCACACATTATCTGACAATCTAACATCTGAAGTATATAAGTTACACCCTTGACCAACGGGAAGTAGCCAGCGCAGTTATCACACTAGAGATGTTCCAGTTTGGGTTATCTTTATTATTGTTCCATTTTTCAGTAATTGTTCACATGTGTAATTGGACTATGTTTCTGCTCAGAAGTGTTTAGATACACTGCATAATAATACATTTCTTATCTCTCATACATTATATCTGAATATACGCAGGGTGCTCACACATTCCACTGCAACTCTGAACATCCATCAACATTCGTAATACACTTTGAGGATTAAAGAATATTGTGTCATTACTATTGTCTATCTTTCAAATTAATATATAGCATATGATACGTGCTTTCTGGCTCATTTCTCCCATTAACACACTTCTTTCTCCTATAGCTGTACTATTTAAACAAGTTATTTTACAGTGTTACTAGTTATTTTAACATAGAAGCAGCTTATTCCTCTACGATTTCGTGACTCAGCAAACTTACTGTCTCCAGTTAAAAAGAAAACCAAAAAGAAAGCAGAAGGGGGAGTTTTCTCCTTTTCAATTAGGAAGATTCTAACACTTTTCCTTATGCATTGAGGCACTAACTCTATATAGGTGATGACAGAAAGTCTCATTCTCTTTCCCCGGCAGAGCTCTGTTCCACTATTTAGCAGGGTCACTTTCTGCAATTTCGGTCAACACTTCTTTCTTTTCCTGTTAGACACTTTTCTCCATCTTTCTTCTAACTCTCCCTCTCACCTCTCTGCCCTCAGTAACTCACTACCTGTTCTGTCCAGTGAAGATCCAGAAACCTCTCTTTGATTCAGAGCTCTCCATCATAACAGACTATAACAAATCACAGCTATGTCAGTCTATTCTTTATCAAAATCCTCAAACCTGCTATTGCTTTAATCTGATCTAAAGAAAGCCTCTCAGAAAAAAAGAGCTCCTTCCAGCTGCCTTCTCCTATTAAGGGTCTCTTATCCAGTCATAGAAGGTGCAAATCTCTGCACTTAATTTATTGGGAAGGATCTAGGCTTTGACCAGAGATGAGATCTGAAAGTCAGCAAGGGCTTCCTGTCAGCCTCTTGTTAGAAAGAAATACAGCATTTTGAGATCTGAAATTGTCAGTCTGACTTGGATGTGTCTACATCTGTGTTCTTGGGCAAGTTAGCATGCAGCTCCATTTTTTCTGTCTTTAAAAACAAGCAATAGTACACATGCTAACGATTAATGTTAATCGGTGATTATTTAAGTATAGGATAGGTCTGAACCTGCACTATTTACCTTAAAGCCACTGCCTTCAAACTTGCAGATTTCAGTCAAGATTAAAAGTGAAAGAAAAAATGATCCCTCTTTTTTTGAATAGAAACTCATCTTTACAAAAAATGTGACATAGTCATAATGGTGGCAAAAGACTTGAATGCTTTTTGAGTGAATGAAAATTAACTTTACAAGTTTTTATTGTAATGTTCAGAATAATCTTTTCATTATATATATAGAGTCTATTTTGTTAATTTTATGCTTTTTACAGTAAAAAAAGACATAATCACTCTGCCTTTGGGGGTTAACAGAACCCTTGTGACTACTTGTAACCATGGAAATATAAAGAGCTAGTGAGAGCCCGACATCAAACTAACAGAGGTGCTGAGAGACAGAAAATAGATATGTGATGAATTTGCTACACATGAAAGCTAGCTGAATCTGTACCAACTGCATTAACAACACAGAAAGCAAAGTCCACAAAGCCTTTTGAATGCTTAAAAGCATATAGCATTTACTGTGGCTTCTTACTGAAAATAAAGAGAAATGCCTTTAAAGGTTTGTTTTTAAAGCACTGAGTGCATCTGAACTAGTTTAAAAGCAGAGACAAAATGAGGTAAAAATGGTTACTATGTGAATAGGAACAGTAACAATATGCATGAAAACCTAAAGGGCCCTGTTGAAGAAGAAGGGTTTCCTTAGACTAAGCTTGTAGTTATGGAGATTATGCAACCAACGGCCAGCGACATCTGAGTTAGCCTGTTCCAAGCATCAAGAATGTTTTCTCACCATGTGGAGAGAGCCCCAAATTTAACAGATACAGAAATGCTTAAGACACTCAGCTGATGATTTACTGACCAAACTATCTGCCTTAAAATAATAAGGCATGTGCATATTTAACTGCCTCCTCTGTGACAGGCCAAACCCACAAAACATTGTTTAACCAACCGTAATTGCAATCCTTAAACACAGTCACCCTCAGAGACACCTTTGGAAAAAAGGAAAATATGTATTTCTTGCTGTAATAAGCAAGCTATGACCAACAGCAGAAGAAAAATCTCCTCAGGAATACATCTCAACAAATTATATCTACTTGAGAAATAAAATTATGAATATACACACCCAAAAAATACAACATATGTGCACATTACTTACATTACACAGGTGTGCAATGACTCAAAAGAGCCAAAATGTGTCAGCATGATCAAACGGATACTCTCTTAGTCTTATAGCATTAGCATCATTAGACAAATTGATCAGACCTCTTTTCTTCTTTCCTTTAGCCCAGTGGTTACTACAGAATCAGAACTCTCCTCTGGTTCCCCTCCTGGCTTCAAAGGCCAAGCTCACCTCCAAGCCAGCAGTATTTCTAAGGCACACTCGTTTATATGCCCAGATGATCCAAATGACAACACCACACTTCCTAAAATGAGCTCACCACAAACTTGTATACAAACTTCAAAATCGTGCAATGAGGCCATATGGATCCACAAGGCTTAATATCCTTAGAGGAAAACCTGGTTTGCCCTTTCTTTTCTGTAGGTTCCCAGGATCCTGTGTATCATGCGAGATATGTCAGCTTTACTTTCCCGGGGACAAGAAAAAAAATATAAATTAATTCTGCAAGCTTTTATGATAAACATAATTTTTCTTGTATTCTTTGTCCATATGTCTATTTGGTTTTTATGGAAGCAAAGCACAGACCCTTCGGTCATAAATATATTGCAGATTTCTGTCAGCATGGCTGTGCTGACCAGGGTTATAAATAACTGAGATATCATTCTGGTAGTTGTACTAGCAAAAAAAAAAAAAAAAAAAAAAATGCCCTAGATAAGATGCTAGGAAACCCAGACGCTGAGTTATAACAAATTGTATGCCAAAACCAAAGACATCTTCTGGGCCTATGTTAGCTGAATGAAATACACATTCACTGTTCCTCACATGCATGATGTGTTTCACCATACTACCATCTGTTTTCCCTATTTACCACAATTGTTTTTCAAATCTACACAAAATTTTAAATTTAAGATCAGATTAATGCCACAAAAAGTGAAGATACTGTCTGCACAATGTTTTCTTGCAATTTCTTTCTCATCTTATTGGAATCTTCAGTTTCAGAGCTACCTTGTATATATCTGCAGATATGCTTAGTTAAGGCCACATTAATCATTAATTATTTTAAATTTCATTATTGTGTTCATGGAAATAACCAAATCCTACACTTAAACTGTAACATTTTAACCAGGATGAAATTTGAAGAAATTCCACTTTTCCATTCTTGAAATAATTATGTAGATAAGATACCGTGCCTTATGGGCTTTCATTAAAACAGCAATTTCCAAGTGTCTACACAGTTTTTTTTAAATGGGAACAGGTTCCTGTGCTGCTTAAACACTTGCAAAAATACCACCTCTCTGTTTTGCTGGTATGGTTTCTGGCATACTAGAACCCACTCCTAATGAGAGTTACTACTGCACTATACTAATTACTGCAATACCACTAATATATTAGAAAAGTTACACAAAAATACAGTTTGTTAAAAAATCCAAATGGATTCCATAGGGTTACAAGAGATGTAACTTATAGCAGAATGCATTTCTAGTGTTCTAAGAGAATCCTGGCTACAATTCATTTTCCATTTTGTGTGTGATTAATTTTTTTTTTTGAGTTGTATTTCAGAACTCACTAATTCAATATTCACGAGAAATACCAAATGTAATAAGTAAAAATATTTGAACAGAGGCCAAGTAATAGAAGTCTGTTTTTTTCATTAGTGGCAAAACCTTCATATTGGCTAATTAATATAATTACTGATTATCTTAACTTATTATTTGTGGCATCTTAGCCTTTTATCCTCTGAACCTCAAGCTAGTACCTAATACCACAAACAAAAAGCCAACATGAAAAAAGAATTAGGTGTACCACAACAGAACACTGGCAAAAAGAGCATGACAATGATTTGCATTTTTATCTTGTATCTCAATGGATAATCTTGAGAGACTTTAAAAATACTAAAAAGGATGCTTTGAAGCAATACCCAAAGTAAATTAATATTATCCCCATTCAACTACAAATAAACAAAAGGTCAGAGACCCATATTCAGAAATGTTTAAGCAAATAATTCACTTTGAAAACAAAGGATTTGGTCTGAAGTAACTTCACGAGTCTGTGGATCTCTTCTGTGTCCTAGGCATGAGATCTCCTTATAACTTTTAGCATGGGTAGCAAATATATGTTTACTAAATGGGTAGGTACTACTAAAATACAAAAGGAACTTAATTGGGCATTGATAAGCTAGGAACACTGGCAATATTTCAGCCTTTTTTGTGGACTGCATTTCATTACTCACTAATAATTTGGTCTGCATACTTACAGATACTGTCCTTGGCTTGAACAACAGCTTTGCATCCAGTTCCCAACACAACACATAAAAACCTGAAAGAAACACACAAGAACATTTTCTTCTTTCAGTGAAGACCTGATACAAAGATCACTTAGGGGAGTCTTTCAACTGACTTACTGAGATGTAGATCAGATTTCTAAAGAGCAGACATTCAATTCATTATTTCAGCAAAGTGTATGCTGTAATGAGTATATTTATCCATCTTTACTAATCCTTTCATGCTTGGCATTTATACATGCATAAATACATGTTCTTTTTTTTTGTTTTTTTTTTTATTCCCTACATTTTCTAGTCATGTAACCAGTAGTTGATATTAAACTGCGAACAAAACATTAGAGAATATTCATTAGAATCTGGAGTAGAAGGAGCCTGATGAAACTGTACTTATATTATAGTATATTTTAGTAAAATTATACTAGGGATGATATAAGTCTTATTTATGACAGGCTTAGTATTTTCCAAAACAAAATTAAAAGAATTATGTAGGGAAAACTGTACACTACCTCATGCCATCAACATAATTAAGTATGACACAACATAAGGATTATGAGAGCAAACCCAAGGAATTTGAAAATAATTGGCTACCCCAAGCTTCTACTTTCAACTTGGGAGTGTGAAATAATTAAAAGATAAAGTCTAAAACAACAGTAGAAAACCACATACCTAAAAGGATGATTACTCTCCTAAAAAGTCAGAAAAGATTTTTAGCATAGAATTTCTTTTCACAGACGAAAAAGAGTTCTAAGTATCATGCCAACTTTGATATGGAGGCAGGCTCAGCCACCTGGTTCAGCTCTCTGACGGAGACAGCCTGCAGGAGGAGCATGTGAAGAACCACTGAATAGGATTTTATTTTGTTGGATGTTGCAAGTTTGTCTGTCATTAAGTTTTTAAGACTCCTCTGTAATCTCATGGGTTGCTTCTCCATCTCTGGTTCATATGTTGATCCATAGGACACCTAAAGACGATACAAAACTTTTAAATAAATATAGACAACTTCCCACACATCCAAGCAAGCAAAGAAATGGGAGGGGAAATAAACATAGTAAATGAATCTTAAATTATTAAAAGTAAGTAAGTATCTTAAATTTCATTCGCTTTACATGAAAATCATTGAAGTAATACTGCACAAGAAGTGCAACTGACCATTGGCATTTTTTTGATTAAAAAATGAGAGGGTTTTGTTTGTTTATTAAAGTGTATTGATTAACTATCCTCCAGAAATCTGTAGCACCACCTGCACTGCCCTGGGCCCATGAGGCAGCCTCCCAACTCCTTATTTATCTGGCAACACTAAACTTTGTAGTCATACTGCCTACACTCACTCTGACTGCATGTTCAAGCTGCAATATCACACTTTTAAGAAACTTCAACAGGATTGACTTAAGAACAGTGTAAATATTATCCAGACCAGTCCTCCTGTTCTCTTCTTTGCTTGTCTTCAAACCCATGTTCATGGATGAGTGCGTAGGTCTATGCTTTGTCTAAGACGAATACTGTAACAGGTCACTTTCATGCTCTTTCTGATCCCACAATGTTAAAGAGTATCTTTTGGCTCCTCATGCCGTCTGAGAACTAGTGGTTTTTTCAGAAGTTAAAAGAAAAAACAATTGCTTGCAAATAGGAACATAATTTATAATAGTATCAACAATTCTATGAAGGCCCTAACTTCCAGGTTTGTGGCCACACACAGAAATATAAACATCAGATGGCTATCAAAGAAGTGCAATATACAATAATAGTTAATATTTATGCCACTCCCAGTGACATACGCAAAATTAATAATCAGATTTCTGAAGTCAATGAAGTGGGTGTGGAGAGGGTGGGACCTGTATCAGATGTGGTAGCTTTGCTTTAAGTACAAATCTGCTGCAACGCAATAAGGTCAAGACTCACAGCAAACTTCATTTCATGTGACTCGCAGACTCAGAAGCACATCCTACACACAATAAAAAACAGACTGGAACTCTGCGCTCCCTCTTCAAGATCAGTCAGTCCAGATCATTCTGGGTTGTTTGGCCAACTACGGGAGAAACGAGCGGCCGATGCAAGTCCAGCGTGAAAGTGAAGCTGATTGACTGAGTGAACACACTGTGAGTCATAGGACGCAGAACCTCCCGGCTACCATCAATGATGGAGAAGTGGAATTTAAAGTCCCCTTGTTTTCCTTCATTAAATCCATCCCACCAAAATCCAAAAGACTGTAGCAACAGTCCTGGTGAGAATCCTCCGTATGACATTGGTGCTTAAGATTTCAACAACCAAGGTCAGCTGAACATACAAAACCCAATGGATGCCAGTTCACTCATGCATGAAATAAAATATGCAAAGAAAAGCAGCTTTCTACCTTTCTTAGACAAGTTTTACTGCTGAGAAAAGAGTCAAATTACCCTTACAGCACCTGAACTCATCAGTGTGACATTCTGGTACTCCCAGCTTCAGTTCCCACTCCTCACATACTCCTGAGCATGCAAGGCAAGTGACTACATCAGAGCTCAGGGCTGGTGGGGCCCAAATATGGTCTATGAAGATGTGGGAAGATAAAGAAAAGCATTGCAAGGTGGCTGGACAGGTAGCTCCATTTCAAATTGTGTACAATGGTCCAACGCCATCCTCAACAGTGCCCATATTTCATCCTTTCTTCTCATCAGTCTTTTTCCCAAGCATCTTCAGGAACAGGTGTCTTTAGCTTCTGTTGTGACTATTTTGTCATTTATTTAGAGCTGACTGGGATTTAAAATCCACAAAGATAGAAAAGACTTCCCTCTGCATGAACAGATATATAAAGTCCTAGGACTTCATGGCAATAGGCAAACTACTTAATAACTGCTAGATTTTGGAATTAGGTTGTAACTTGGCATCCATTTTATACTTCTGCAATGTAAACAACTCCGAGTGAATATAAGTCATGTATGTAGTTTGTCTTTGTATATAATTAATTAACACATACTGTCTTTTCTGTTATTTGTGCTAGTCGCTGGAATTTATCCCCAACATATGTTACTATGGATTCCTTTTTGTTGCCTTTTTCAGTCACTGAAATGGCACATCCATTTTATGGCATATGCTGTATATATATATATTTTGATCACATCTCAGCAAAACATTACAGTGGACTAACTTTAATACAGTTGATACACTGACATTATTTTTAACATGAAATGGACAGAAAATGTACATGGGAAAAGACAACACACTAAGATGGAATATGAGTGACTGAGCAGAACTATGAGAATAGATTTTACAGGATTATGTTAAGTATCCTTTAGATTGTAAAGATGTCAGCTAATGTAAAACTCTAACGTACCAGCTGCTGTCCAAATAGATCACAAAATGAAAGTCCTCATGCTGAGCAGGGCTTAAAATAGAGCAGATGATGAGTAAGATGGTATCTCTTATATAAACTTCAGATTTCATGCACTAAGACTTTCCGTTGCCAAATATTCCTGGGGTTGTTATTTTCCATTAAAAATCTGCAGCAGAACAAAAGCACCAAATTGTTTGACTTTTCAGGCTTTAAAATGCAGTTGTTATTTTCATGCCACAGAGAAACTCCCTTCTAGTCTGCTTTGTGATTCATGTGTTTGGCTGAATAACTTTCCTGGAACTCAGAACAAGAGGGAAACCTTCCCTAAGTACTTCCTGTCTTTCTGCATGTACTAATAACAAGACGGAGTCCTCCCACCTTTCCCATTTACAACACACCAGGCACACCTACTGGTTGATATGCCCATAAGCCTCAGAAATAGTCTGCTTTTCCTCCATTTTTAAATTGGCATGCATTTTCTCTGGCAACAAAAATGTTGTTTGCCTAATGTTAATATATATCAAAGCAATATTAATAGACTACTTCAGTAATTGTCTGTAGACAATGGAGAAGTCATAGCTCATGCTGAACATAAAGATGCATTGCTCTTTCTCTTGAGAAGATGGTTGCTGTAGACAGCCAACCACTTCTTTGAAAGCATGTCACCCTAAACCACTGTCAAGAATACAGAAACACGTGATGTTAAGGCGAAGTACGACCTATGCCGTGTGCTTAACCTTGCAGGCCTTACTCCAAATGCCTGATGGAATCAGTAGGAAATCAACGCAGAATTTTAACTGTGTAAGAATTAAGTAAAAACTTCAGAATGAGGTCTAGTATATTTACAAGATGAAATGCTAAAAAATAAAATCACAGTCCCATTGTCATATTATAGCCTGGCAATCTGGGAATCCTAAAGGAATGGATCCAAATTGTACTATCCTCTAATAAAACCATGGACTGTTAAGCTTTTATTAGTTATCTGCACTAACTGAAAATAGAATCAAGCCCCTAATGTTTAAATACCTCATAGCTTCTTTTCAGAGTATGTGTCCTAAGCATCATGTTTTCCTTGCATTTGGAAAACAACTAAAATGTTTTGTGTAACTGATATGAAAAAATAACCAGAGGTGCTGAGTGGCTTACCAAATTCTTTAGAAGGCTGCCAGGAGGTATTCCAGTTTTAATTGTGGCTTTGTGTCTGACTTCCTGTCTGGGTGTAACCCTGGCCAACTCATTTAATCTCCAGGCCTGTTCTTCCAATCTGTAAAAGGGGGGATAATATACTTATTTAATTAATACAGTCTGTGGCTATTAATTGTTAAAAAAAAAGTTACTCTTCAAATATTTAAATAATATTTGGAGTTCCAGCTATCCCTTCCTGTTCAACTGATTCTGCCTCTTATTTACCCCTTAAAACAAGCAAATCCAGAACACGCTGAAAAGCTTTCTCTGTTCATTTCCTTATCAAAGGGAAAAGCCTTCTTGTTGCTTTTTTTCTCACTGATACTTAGCATCATTTCAAGTCAAAGCTGCGTAAGTACTGCCTTGTTCTGGCTACTCAGTAAAATTTAGCTTACAGATTTGATGGATTTTGCAATTCTTAAACAAAGCTTTATTCCAATAATAAATTAAGCTTTACCCTACCATAGTGGAGTGTTGTTACTTTCCTGAAATGCATCAACTACTAACAGACCTTTTTTTCAGTATTCTGAGAGAAAGATTATCTTTCTCATACCACTTTTCAAGTGAAGCTGCCACTACTCTTATAAGAATGCAAGACAGATACAAAAAAGAAAAAAAAGGAAAAAAAGAAAAAAAAGAAAAAAAAGAAAAAAAAAGAGCTATAAAGGCTCTATCTTTCCTTGCTAGTAAGAAACAGATTAATGCTATTCAAAGATGCAGTTACCAATGGACCATAGAAAATTGTAACACCCCCTACCAAAAAAAGGCAGTAAAACTCTATTGTGAATCTTAGTGTCCTCAACAAATCTTGAAGAAATGCCGCCAGAAATTGCAAGAGTGTCTTTGTTCTAAATCTTTTTTAACAAAATGGCTTCTAGAATTTGTAATATTTTTTTTTTTGTGGGGAGGCAAGAATCTCACACCACCTAACTCCAGGTTTTTAAATGATGCGTAAAAAAAAAAAAAGTAATATGGTGTTGAATCAAAATTACTCCAGGAATGGATACAGATATTTTTTTTCTCAACAAAAATGGTAAATATAACTTCAGTAAACATTTTAATAAAATTTTGGAAAAATGAAAAAATAAACCAACAATGTAGGAAGACAAGTCCCTAATGGAAAAAATGTTATTTGCAAAGGCTGCAGCCTTTGAGACTTTTGAACTATTTTATTCACCAAAATTTTATTAACATATTTAATATTTACCATGTCTACTTCAAATTCAGACTTCCAGTCTCTAAAAAACTAATTAAATTCCATATATTTTTTAATGAAGTAAAAACTCTGAAAGTGCTTTGACCTCCGCTGAGTTTGAATCCAGATAAAGGTAGAAATTCTTTTTCCTGAGCCTTCCTTAAAGATTGAAAAAATATTGCAGAGAAGTACTTAGAATTTCTTAACTCCCTGGCTTTAGCCTCATTTTCCTCATTACATTCTTCTTCCTGTTCTTGTTATGCTGCCAGATACTGGATTGCCAACTCTTGTGAGTTCCTATTGAGTCTCAGAATATTCATCGGTGTTCTTAGAGACCCCAAGGCTGAAATCATGGATTGTTTAAGAATCTTCTCCTTTTGTCTGAAACAACCATCTAGCCCTTGAAATTACAACCAGGGCTGGGAAAGTGAAGGCTGGATTTTAAAAAGCTCAGAAGAAAGCAGGCACATGAAAAAGTCAACATGTATTGCCTTATATTTAGAATTTTTAATGCTCAAATTTGGAAATACTGTGTTAGGAGGTACACTCTTTAAAGTAACAAGTGTTTACATGAACAAAAGCAGAAAACCCAAGATTCCCCTGGCTTAGGTGTTGTAATAACTCAAGAATTTAAAGAACCATGAAAAGAATGAGTAAGCAATAGCTCATTAAGACAAAACTTTTGTTTTGAAGAGGTTTGAGCCAGCCACATGAGCCATGACAGACCATGGTAAATAGACCACCACTATGAGGTTTTTTGCATCACTCTGCAAACAGTCCAAGCCATAGTTTCCTGTTTCTTCTGTAACTGGGTTGAAGCATGGCACGAGCTTTGTGTAACAGGGTGAGAAATACGGCTCAGTATGTCTGTTTTTTTGAAGTATAGACAGAACAAGAAATCCAGGTATTCCAGTTGTTAAGTCTTGCTAATTTTCTATGAGCCATAACTTCTCCTGCTGCAGGTAAGATCATAGCTTGTTTGTCAAGTGTCAAATGGAGAAAGAGATTGGATAAAAGGATAAGACTGGCAAGTTAATACTGCATGTCTGAAACCCTATAAATAAAAAGCAGCTGCTTAAAATGCTGTAAAGCAGCTGGATTCAGAGTTAGGTGCTAAAATATCTAACACATCTTGGGCATATTTGGGAAGACATTAAAAAATAAACACAGAAAATATTATCTCCAAACTCTATTACAAAAACTTGTGCTTCAAAGACGCAGAGAATGTGTCCCTCCATATCTGTAATCAGGGTCATGAACAACGTTTCAGAGAAAACACAACTAAAACATCAAAGGACTAATTTGGCTGGTTACTTCTGAACATCTGTTGTTGTTCCAGAGATATATCAGGGACTCTTTGAAGGCAACCCCTGCCCAAAAAAACCAAACAAAAAAACGTATCAGTTTTTGGGTTATCGTTTGAGAAACTAGTTCCTTTTTGTGCATGGAATTAGATATCTTGATTAAAAAAATTAATGAAATATTGCAGATTCTAAACACCACTGACACATAGCCTTGTTATGTCTTAGACTGCATTTAATGACGATCGTATCTACTCTTCTTGACACAAAGTCAAAATCCTAAGACCAAGAAAGTGGTTACTGTAACGCTTAAAAGTGAATACAGTAAAGAAAATCATTTGGTTGGAATATAGGCTAGTTGTTCCAAAATTCTATTAATAAGACACATTTTTCAGTACAATCCGCACATAGCATACTCTCTTTCTGCTTTTAAATCATAATTTTAAGCCAGTAATGAGTCTGAATTCTGATGTTTAAATATGGTGTAACCATTAACACATTAACATAGTTAAGGAGGCAGCTCAATTTCTCCTTAAGACCTAATTTACTACCTGCTTTTAAAGAAGCATAAAATCTGAAATTAATCAAGTGAGATTTAACTGGATGAGGAAATGCTTTTGATGTATCAGACACACCTGTGCAGAGCGCCCTGAGCAGAGCACACAACTGAGCTGGTCTTTCTAGTAGCTTCCACATTTTGTGCCATGATCTCAGTTTCAAGTGCTTCTTCAAGTAATATTCTTCATGGAGAAAGTATTCTATCGTTGCTCAAGCCTAACCTCTTCTATATGCTTTTTGTGTTTAGAAATGCATGGTAGAATGGTGATGCAAACACTCTTCTGGCAACAGTAGCTGAACTCAGGTCTTGTTAAACTTCAAACTGTCATTTCTTAGCTCCTCATTGATAAACTTTGCACCCTTAAAATTTTAAAGCATCATAGTCACCCATAACATGCTTATTAACCTACAGAAAGAAATTCCCTGCACTGAACTTAAAGAGAAAATCTATTGTACAGAAAGGTGCAGAACAGTATTGATACATGTCATCATACGCTGAAAACTGGAGTTTGACTAACCAGATGCTGTTACTTTCTTTAATATCTCATGAATAGAAACTATAGCATAAAAACAACTCAAAACAATAATTTACTGGGAAATATGACATATGGCCTGTTAAGCTGCTTTCCTACAGTAATAGCTAAAGATCATTACTCTTGGCATCATTCCCTACAACAGCCACTGGGCTCATTAAAACAGACTGTATGCGATTGAGTCCATAAGGAACATTATTTCTACAGGTGGGTAGAAATAATGATGAAAACTACAAAGACTTGTGAGAAAGAAGTAGTCAAGGAGACTTCTCCACCTCCATAACTTCTGTGCACTTAAAACAAATCAAAGCAACACCACTAAAACGGTTGCTGCGGGGGAAAAAAAAGAGGCATTTTCTCTTTTTCCTTTATGGTATACATTTCCATCTTGCTAATGTATGGTACTTCATTTAACCTATGCTGCTGGAGGGTTTTTCCTCGAGTAGGAATATCCTGATGTGAACAGGAAGTTTGCATCCAGCAGGGGCCACTTGTTGCTTTTGTAGCCCCAATTTAATTAGGTAGAAACCAAATTCTGCTGCTGTCATAGGATGACTTCATGCTCTGCAATAGTGGACTGGAATAACCACAATCACACTGCAATGTGATAATGCTGCAACCCAAGCTTCTCCAGTGATGTTATACTAGTGAATGTAAACCAAACATTTGTGCTGTGGCAAAACAGGACAGGAAATGTTAAGGCAATTATAATGTGGCAATGATAATCTGACATAGCAATAATACTATCACATTTAGCAAATGCTTGCATCTGAAAGCAGCTATGCTGTGATTATGTTCTTGCAACACATCCCCTTCACATTCCACACGGCTGCGTGGATTATCTAAATTTAGACTGTAACATGGTACAGTAGATGGCTTTACTATGTTCCACCACTAGCCTTTTTCACATGCTGGGTAAAATTACTGCTGTGTCCAATCATCCCCATTATATGATCGCACTGGGAGACGATGGAGCTTTTATGGTAACAAAACTAATCGCAGCGTTATAAACACACTTCTGAAATACCTGATGGGTGCTGTGAGGCTATTGTGCGAGGACTCACAAAGCTTGCGGTGCAACATCGATTTACGGGCACGACACTGCATACAGGTCTGCGTATGCAGACGTGAGGCAGGCACAGGTCGGGACCTACCAAGGCAGGTTGCCAACACCAGGAGTGATGCCGCGGCCTATGGACACAGCTGAGGCAGCGGCGGGCTAAAAAGCACGTGCCCCCACAAGGCGACGGCGGTGACTCCGCGCTAGGGAAGCGCAGGGGCGGAGAGCCCGCACCAACAGGCCAAAGCCGGGCAGCAGTGCCTCCTGCCCGGCTGCCAGCAACGCCTGGCTCCCTCAGGCCCCCAGGGAGCGAACTGGCCCCCGCGCTGCTGCCACTGAGGGAGGCGAGGCCTAGGCAGAGGCAACACCTCCCGCCAGAGGCAGCGGCGCTGCGGCCGCCGTGTGACCTTAACACCTCCAGAGGTAACGTCACGGCCAGGCCAGCGTCACACGACTGACGCAGAACCACGGGCAAGCCCCAGGGGCGGGGAAGGGAGCGAGAGGCGGCTGCCCACAGCACTCGCCCGGCTGAGGGAACCCGCGACCACACGGCCGCCGCGCCCGCCACATCCGGGTCCCCCACAGCTCTACTGCCCCCCCCCCCCCAACCCATCACCGCGCACGCGCCCCTCCCTCCGCCCACCAACTCCGCCCTCGGCTGGGGGCGGGATCAAAACTACCAACCGCCTTCCTGATTGGCTCCCACTGCAGGGGCGCCCGGGGATTAGCTGCCGTTCAGGAGGGCGGGCGTTGCCTGCTTGCTGGTCGGCCATTGGGCAAGGCTGCCGGGGAGCCGCTCGCTCGTTGGCGGGTGGGCGCGTCCGGTCTGGGGCCGGAGGAGGGTGCCATTGGCTGGAAAGTAGGTTAGTGGTGCGCCGTTGGGTGGCAAGCCAGGCGGAAAGTAGGTCAGGGACGGGGGCTGCCTGCGCCGGGCGCCGCTCCGGGCGTGCAGTGCGTTGCCGAGGGACGGCGACCACCCCCCCACCCCCCCCCCACCTTCTCCTCCTTCCCCGGGGCGCGGCGCGGTGAAGGGGCTCGCGGAGCTGGCGGTGAGCCGCTGACGGGCGGGGGGCGAGCGCCGGGAGGGCGGCGGCGGCGGGGCTGGCCCGCGCCCCCGCCTGAGGAGACCGCGTCCCCCTGCAGCGTGGCGGGAGGCCGGTGCGCGGCCACCCCGCGCCGCCACCTCGGCGGAGCCGCCGGCTCCGGCAGGCCGTTGGGAGCTACCTGCCCCGGGAGGGGCTGGGGGCTGCGGCTCGCCGGGTGGGAGGGGGCCGGGCCGGCGGGGGGGTCGGTGGGTCCCCCGGCGGCGGTGCTGCGCGGTGTCCCCGGGAGCGGGCCGGGGGCCGCCCGGGCGGTGTGGCGGGACCCGGAGGTGACGGGGCGGACGCCAGCGGGGCCGTTTGCGGGCGGCCCGGGGCTCGCGGCCGCTCGCCCGGAGCCCGACGGCAGAGCGGGGGCCGGGGGCACCGCTGGCGGGCGGCCCCGGCGGGGCGGAGCGGGGGGAGAAGGGCAGACCCGGCGGGCCGGGGGCTCGGCGGAGGCAGCGCCGGGCTCCTGCCGTGTTGGAGTCTCCCCCTCAGGGCCACGGAGGCTGGGGCAAGTCGCTGGGCAGAGCCGCTGGCGCCCCTTCCCCTGCAACAGGCGGGGCTCCCTGCGCCTCTGCCCCGCAGCCCGCCCCGCGGCTCTCGGTACGTCGGGTGCCGTGCCCTGCCTTGCCATGGAGCTAGCCCGCGGCCAGGCCCCGCACCGGGGTGGCGGTCGGGGCTGGCTGTGGGTCCTGGCCTCGCTGCACGGTGGCCGGTCCCGCCGTGTGGGGCGCGGGGCTTCCTCGCCCTGTGGCTCGGTGGCCCCCTGAGGCTTCGCGGCCACCCGCGCGTCCTGGCGCTGCTCGGGCTCCTTCTGGTAGGTGCGTCCCTGCTGTCAAAGGGGGAACGAACGGTTTTCCTCAACGTGAGTGCAGGGCACTGGGAATGTTGCGGTGGCTGCCCCGGACCAGGGCTTTGCGCCGGGGCAGGCAGGGGAATGGCTTTACCTTTCTAATTGCTGAGGTTTCTGTTGCTCCGGTGCCTCAATTATAACAGTTTTGGAAAGATTTTTAGTACTTGAAAATAACGGTGAAGAAGCAAGTGGGTGTTTTTCCTTGCTTTTGAAGCAAATATGCTTGCAAGGGTTCTTATTTTCTTAGTGTCTGAGGGATAAAGGGTCAATCACAGAAATTGATCATCTTTTTAAGCAATTTCCAATTTAGAATCTAATTTCAATCTAATCTCTTCTCAGAATTCATTCAGTCTCCAAGTAGAATTGTTTTCAAAATGCTGGGCCAGGAACATTAAAAATGAAACTACATTTGCTCTTTTTTTTTTTAGTAGGTTAGTATTAAAATACATGCCCTGTCTGTTTAGTCTGTCTTCTATCAAAAAGACTTTTTAAATGGGAGCAACTGGTAGTACACAGGCTGCAGCTAAGTTTGTAGGGGAAAGAAGAAAGGTTGGTTGTTTTAATTAACTATTAATGCTGGCAAACTGCCTCTGTGCATGGTCTTGCAGAAGGCTGAGGTTAATCGCTGCCCTGGAAAGAATGTATGTTTTGTATGCTCTAGGAATATGCAAATTTAAATAGCTATTCAGTGTGTCAGAAACTAGCCCTCTCATCTGAATAAACAGCAGTTGCCTATTAAGGGAGAGTCTTCACTACTTCTGAAGTTTTGTGAGTTTCTATTTCTTACGACCATTCATGGCTTTTTTTTGTGCCTGCTTGTAGCAATGAAATGTGTAAATAACCCCGTAAAGTATGGTGGTTATAGGTTAATGTGCTGTTTTATCCTGTGTTCTCTTCCACACTGCTTTTCCACTGCCTGTCTGCATGATAGTTGTGTGCGGCACTGTATAGGCTCAAGGGCTGTAAGGGAAGTACGCTGGGAGACTGCCTAGACAAGAAAGTACTGCAAAGAACCTCAGGATAGCTGTTTTGTTCTTCCCTAGGAGGCCCTTTGGGCAGACACGGGGGTGTTGGTAAACTACCTTGGCTGTAAGTGGGATTCCACAAAGCCAGAGCTGAAGTTAGAGCCTGCTACCACACCACTGTCACCACCTGCTATGAAGAAGCTTGCTGTCTTTGGGGACCATTGCTAAGGATGTATTAGGAGGTGATGTTTGTAGGGGTTTACTGGTTTACTGGAGACTTCCTTTTTTTTTTTTTTCTTCTTCAAATACCTGGTCTCAAAGATTCTTTTGGGGAAACCAAGAATAGGAACAAGTGAACGTTAGTTGGATTTATTTGGCAAAGCTTAAAGTCACACAGAGTTCCTTAATGCTATGCAAGACTACGATGACAAAGCTGAGACGCGGTGTGATAGCTGCAGCCTGTGTACTGCAGATGGGTAAGACTGTTTTTCAAAGTGAATTGATATCAAGCATGCTGGGAATACCAAGAGACATGTAGGTTAATTTGTTTAGATGACTGCAGAAGTGCTGTTTTCATGCTAAAATTCAGTATTTTAAGCTGGTTTTAGCTCGGAGTCAGTTGTGTGTATGGTTACACTTCGACAGGAGGTACAGGAAGACATGAAGGAATACATTGTTGGTAAGTTAAACAGCAAATTTGGTGCATCCTTTAGTGACTTCCTTTTTTTAGTACTGTAACTTGTATGCTTTTCATTTTTAACCGTTATCACATCAGTTTTGTACATAGTTCTGTTTCTGCAAGAGGGCAGAAAAGCAGTAAAATGCAGCTACCTGTATCCCCAGGTATTAGGAAGTTCTTTCAAGTTAGTTGTTCTCAATAAAAGATGTGTAAAGGCATATACTATGCAAATGACTGCAAAAAGAAGCCCAAAATAAATATATATTTTTAGGCTTACATAGCTTCGTTGTTCCCAGTAAGTTTACAGAATGCTTAATATTTCTTAATACTAAACCTTCATACTTAAGGTTTCTCTATTTAATACATTAAATATTGTTTGAAACCTTTGGTTTTGGCTGTCATCATACTTGGAAAATATCAGACTAAACCAGTAGATTTTGATAAATGTAGTTGCTGAGATGATACTGACTGGAACTCAGCATCAACTTTTGTGCTTAGCTGTTGAAAGCTCTGCTTGACAAGCCGATAGAAATTAGGAGTCTATCTTTTGGAGGTGCTTGAAGATGCAAATAAGGTGTTTTATGGCATTTTCAAAAGCATCGAAAGAGCTTTTGATCTGGTCTTTCAGTCTTTTTAAGAGTTGCTATAGATAGATTTTTAGATAACAGACTAAACTAAAGCAGAAGTATGCTCTGCCTGATGTGTGTCTGTGTATTATGTATGTGCATATATATATATATATGTATGTATGTGGTAGTTCTGCATTGTAGTAGTAAACATGTTCCAGGTTTAGATAAAGCGCAGACTGGTGACTTTTGCCTGCTCCTCTGGTGTTACATGGGTGAAACTCAAGATGCTGGAACATAACACAAATTGATGCTCTTAAAAAGAGAAGTATCTTCATTTTATAAGAGTTAGTATATTGAGTTATATAGAAAGCCTATTGAAGTTTTGTTGGGTTTGGGGTTTGTTGGTTTTTTTTTTGTGGGAGGATGAGATCCCAGCTGTAATTGTCAAATTGTTTGTATCTGTATTTAATCAGTTTGAATACTGTCAGATAACCTGTGGTGTATACTTAATTGAACTTTACATTGAATGAGGTGGGTATTAAATTGAATAGCTTGCTGGCATGAAGTGCGTATTCCACCTGCCTTTTTTACCTCAGTTCGTTGGAAAAATGCAGCAAGGCTACTTATCCAAGGCCCAGACTTCATCTCCTTGGAAACCTGATCTTTCACCAGATGTTGAGAAATGTAATTTCTTTTTTAATCCATTCTGCAGCAGAACACTGATCAAAACAGCATCTTCAGGCTTTGTTATTCTGGAATATTCATTAATTAAAAAAACAGTCTGACATTTCAATCTTTGTCCCAAAGAATATAGATAGTTTCTGTTGCATTTGATATTACTTCAAATCTATTTTAACTGTTGCTAAAATTCCTGTAGTGGATGTATAGTTTAACTCAGTTCAAGAGCTGGCTCATAATGTCTTCATCATTTGTACAGTGCAGGATTGTGTGTGTTCCCTGCCCCTTCCTTGCCTGCGAGGATTCATTTTTCTTCTCTATGTTCAGGTCATCTTTTCTCCTTTGCAGCTGCAAAAAGATAATTCTTAGCCAACGCATACAGAATTTGTAACCTTTTCAGTCTCCTGCCATTTGAGAAGCTGTTATTCAGTGTCTCTGATGTCAGACACACTTCTAGGTCAGCTGCTGGTGTTAGAACAACTTGTGACCCTGAGCTGAAGCCATGCTGTAGTTTAGTAGGTTGGTCTTCTGTAAGGAATGGTGCCAGTAGGCTACTTATAGAGCAAGAAATATCGTTGGCAGGCTTTTAGAATGGTGAAATAACAAGCTGCTTTTCTAGTGGTCTAAGGTGTTGATGGTCTCTAATTTTACAGAAGCTCATTCATATACATATGAGCAGTTAAGGAAGAGGGTTGTAGTTTTCATGTTTGTTTTGACGGTATTTTGCTTGCAAATGTTAGCAGGCCCTATTTCCCACAGGTACAGGCAGTTTAGTGGCACCTTGTGTAAAGGAAGCACCAAACATACTGCTAAATCCTTAACAGTCCTTACTTGGTGCGGCTGTGATGGAAATACATCTTCCAACGTGCGGTTGCTGTAACGCTGGAAGGCAGTTTGAACATGTCTGGCAGTTCTCAAGCAAGAGTGTATTGGCGTCATGTCCCTCAAATCACTTTCATAGGAAGGCATTATACAGTAGGTCGTATGTGCTTTTCAGTTGCAGCCGTTTGCCTTGATTCCTTATTGTGTCAGCTAAAAATAAGTTAATGGAATCCGTGTGTTCTAAAGATTGGATGTGGTCTTGACTGACTTTCCAAGACTACTTGGAAAACTCTGAAGTTAGTCTTAGCCATTTGGGATTGATACAGGTTTTGGAGGGAGAATGAAATAAGACTATCGGAGAACTCAGAAATGAGTGTTGTTCTTGATCTGAGGTTCTTTTTATCTCATAAGCTTCCTTAAGGTAGCTTTGTGTTTTCTAGTCTGTCTTAACAAAAAAGGACAAGATCAGAAAGACTTTGGTAGGAATTGCCAAATAATGGTGTGCTGCAGAATATTAATGGAGTGAAGTGAGAAGGAAAAGTTTTTTTCCTAGAAAAAACACAAGAAAATAAAACTAGTAACTTTCATTCTAGATTTTTTTGAAAAATGTTTTTTTCAGTCTTTTATAGGTGTTAGTTTTATAGTTTCCTTGAATTAGTTTGGTTGGGTTTTTTTCTTGTTATGAATGGATTTCTCTGTTATCTATGGATTTTTCTTAGAGCGTTGGGAAGTTTAGGACTTCTGTCCCAATTTGAAATGAAATTATATATTAAAGGGGAAAAGCTTTATTACTTTTTATGTTGCGTGTATCCATTGTGCTTGTGTTGAGACTGACAGCAAAATGGCTTTGGTTTGAGTTCTGCTTTTATTTTTACCTTTCGCTCAAGGACCTCTGATAATTGTATTTTAAATCCCCCTGAGATTTGGACTTTATGATGCAGTTTGGCCACTGGCATGTTAGTTTTAGTGTAACCTTTTAAAATAGTATTTGTTTTGCTCATAGACTTGAATGGCCTAGTCATTTTTCAGAGAGAAATTCTGTGGTCTAGAATATGTTGCAAAAAAATCAGCTGTTAGGCTTTGAGGTTTATGTTAGAATGTGTTTTCTGACCTTGTCTTGACCATGTTGGGTTTTCCAGTTTGCAGTTCTAGAACTGTTGACTGAGAAACAGGATGCCTATTTATTCCTCTGCTCCCTTTCCCAGTATGTTTTGTTGCCAAGTCATGTCATGTAATTTTTGAATTTGAGTTTACAAATTGGTTTGTTACAGATGATATGAATTCAGTGTGTTAATGAAAAAAGTCAGATTAACACTGTGCTGTCAACATACTTTAGAATATCTTTGTGTTACACTTGAGATATGGCCCAAACTCATAAATCCAGAAATTTAAACTTGAGTTTGACCTTAGAAGGCTCTGGTATCTAGTTGGTTTTTTTTTTTCTTAATGTTCTGAGGTTCTATCAGTCATTATGCAAACTTACTGTTCTAGAGTAACGTTATACTGTAGTTTTAATCTATCTCCAGTTTATTATGGCTTTGTGAGTTTTGAAAATCTTCATCACCTTAATTTTTAAAATCTAGGTAAAGTTTTATGATGCTGGATGCTGTCAAAATTTACAGAACTTTTATTTAGAGTAACATGTTCTACATAGTATTTTAGCGATTTTTTGTGAAATCAGGAAATTTTAAATTATGTATGTTACAGCCCTTCATTCTCAGAGTGCCATTTTTAGTGAAAAATCCTGTGAAGTATGTATGCTAGAAGTTGTGCATTAGCTTGGAAATTTTTTATTACAAATAGTGTTGTGGGTGTTTTGGGTTTTTCTAAGGGTTTCTCCTGTTTCTCTGTTTTGAAACAAATATTTTGCTGCAATGATCAAACTAGCCTTTAAATATTACAGTTTATTTTAGAAACCTGTCAGTTAAGTGATTTCTTAGAGGGACTTGACACATAGAAACATTGGAGTTGCTTGAAGTGCTCTGATAGTTGATGAATAATCTGTTCAAAGTGTTAAGTGCTTGCTATGCCATTGGGGTGCAAATTCTAGAAGTTCTGGAAGTTATTTGTGTTTTAGAAATACGAGGCCAGCAACTAGATATTCCTGTTTCCAATAGGAAGAGAGAAATCAGATCAATGAGTTTATGGTAGTTTGGATTTATGCTGGAATTTTCTGTTTCACTTCTGTTAGAAATTCTAGGGCTTTATATATATATTTTTTTGTTTTTCCACATCAGAGACGTACATCTTGGTCAGCTTGTCTGGCTGAGGAACAGTCTGAAGAAAGATGGATATTTCACTATTAGAGCATTTAAAAATCTAGTTCAGTCTGTTTAAGATATCCCAGCTAGCAATAAAGAGATCTCAATTACTGTACTTGCATTATTTGTTAAACTAGGACAGGGGTTACTTCATTCATCTGATCTGACCATGAGACTCTTCCATAGCAAATGCCTGCTTTTTCTTAGCTGGAGTAACTCTTTATTTGTCTTTCTCTAATGCTTTTGTCATCATCAAGAATAAGGTGATGGGGGGAGAGGGGTGGAAGAGAGGAGAACGTTACAGCAGTTGGCTGTTATAGACACTGATGTTTCTACATTCCTGATCCCAGAAGAGATTGTAGTCTAACCAGCTTGGAGCAAATTTTAACAATTGTATATGGCTGTTGCCACTGGGTGAGTTTGTGGCTGCGTCCTTTGTCTTCCTCCCAAGAATTCCAGTCTGACCGATGAATTTTTGCAGAGTTTCAGGGACCTGTGTGGTAAATGCCGTGGCTCAGGGCAGTATTACCAAAGCTGTGCTTAGGTACTTGGGCAGGGCAAAAAGCAAAAACCCATGACCAAAAAGAATCCTCTGGTTTTGGTGCCCAGCAGTTGTCCTGTAGTAACGTGAATCCTTTGCAACATTCGTTGAAAGCGGGATGAATTTGGACAGTAGTTTTGGTGATCATCTGAACTGGATTGCTATGGGCAATCCATCAACGCTCCAACTCCTTCCTGGCAAACCATTTCTATTTGTGTATCCTATCCCGCTGCTCCAGGGTGGCACGTGTGTTTGGGCAAATGTACTGCACTGGGGAATCTGCTGCAGCTCAAGGATAATTTTTTTTCAACCAGAGATTGATTTGAGATCGCTCAGTTCACTGATACCATACAACTTGTGGCTTCATAAATGTTTCTGCTTTTGTAGGTTAGGCAATGACACAACTCCTGAAATGAGTAGCCCTGAAGAGTAGGAGAGGCAGTACTCATGAAGAGTGCTGTTTGAAATATGTTACACTGCAACCTTGATGTAGAAGAGGATTTTTACAGGAGGATATTTTTTGATTAAGTTGTGTTGGATCATTTCTTTCATAAGTCTACATAAAAATTTGATTTAAAAAAATCTGGTTTTGATACTAATACCCAGAAGCAAGAAAAGTAAGCAACTTTTTGCTTTCATCTGTGGAGCTGTACAGCGGAACTCTTTGCTATTTATTGTGCCATTAAAAAAAAAAATCATAACAAGAGAGAGTCTAACTCAGCTAGACCCCTGACTTCTTTCCCTTTTCCCTTACTGGCCCATGTGCTTCTGGGTTTCCAGATGAACAGATACAGAAGTGTTTCAGAAAAGCAAATCTCTCAGTAGCTTATTTACCACGATCACCTGACTCTGCCAGCTGAAAACTTATGCATCCAGGTTGTTGTCAAGCTGATAATTTATCTAAAAATGGGAGAGACTTGGCAGCATCTCCAGTTAGGCTTGCCAGGAAATCTGAGGGACGTGGAATATATGAAGAAGACTGGAAGGAAGAACATTTTTGTTTCCACAAAGACACTACATGGGTTAGACTTAGTATACTAATTGTGCACACCTCTGCTCTGTTCTCAGAGAGGATCTGTCTGTTTAGAAAAATAATAATCTTGAGTTGCTGTTTAAGAATGATTCTCTAACTTGGCATGGATCTCATCTTGCTGTCAGTTTGTTTACATATTCTGTTTTCTGGAAGCAAAGCACTCTCAAACCTACTCGGGCTTCCCTTTAGTGAAATATTGGCACCTTAGTTTGTTCATGATGTTCTTATCAAATAGCCGTTAAGGAGAATTGTCCTTGTGTTCAGTGTAAGTGAAAATCTGTTTTCTGTATGGCTGTGATACACACTTTTAAAAAGGTTTACTGAAACTTTTTAACTTACTTTGGAATATAAACAGAAAGTAAGAAATGGTTTAAGTCAGCAGACAACAGAAGAACCCATGCCTTCTACTTAAAATGAATTAATGACTACCTTTTTTCATAGACCGTACAAACACTAGTAAGGGCCAAATAGTTGCACATCTTGGAAAGAAGCAGGAAAAAAAATCCTCAGTGTAACAAAAGAAAAGGGAAAAGTGCCTACTGGTATATCTTTAGAGATCTAGATAGTGTTGTAGCATATTAATCATCTTTTGTGTCTAGGTGAACTGATAATTATTCAACTTTACAAGACTTTTGAGGCAAAATTTTTCATTAGAGGCAAAATTAATGTGTTTTTAGAACAGGATTTGCTTAGGCAAGTAGTAAAAGTTCCATGGATTCATTCATGGTGTGCTGCAAAAATTGTGTAATCTACTTCCTTTGGCACAGCTTTCAGATGCATACTTACTTTTTAGAACAAATATTCTGTAGGTCATCTGACTTGTCCTCTAGTTTTAGGATATTTCTGTGGCTTGCAAGCTCCCTGTAGCCCTAAACATATTGGAATGATGGTGTCCCTTGACAGACCTGGAAAAATACTGGTTTCTTTTATTTGTCAATGAAACTAATTTTTCTGCTGAATTTTTTTTTGGTGACTTCGGAAAAACTGGTAACTGCTCTCAGACTTTATTTACACACACACACCCAAAAAAAGATTTTTCTTCCCCTTACAGTTGCCTGTGTTGGCTTTTTGTTATCCTCTTGCCTGAGTTCTGTGAGTGCTTTGCTTTTGTGTGTGTGTGTGTGTTTGTTGCGATGGCAGTGTTTGGGAATGGTGCTGTGTTGGCAACCAGGTCAGTGAATAATATTGGTGCAGGTTCTCAGGTTTGTCTGTTCGAGCAGCTGGTGAGTGGATTTCAGAGGCTTTCAGGGAGCAGGAAAAGGAATTTTCCTGGCCTTTGAACACCTGGAAGAATCTTGGTGGACTAGAAGGTTTTTACTTAAAGAAGAAACATTAGGGATAACTTTAACTAGGGCTAACAGTTAACTTTAATTGCCCTTTCTAGCAAGCCTAACTGCATGTTGTAGCGAAGTACCATAGTTTTCCACTTTTAAATACAACACAGCGTATCCCCTTTGACACCTCCCTGTGATGTAATTTGGCTGAGTCTTTGTTTGGCAACAGCATGTAAGTTTCTCTTCAGCCTTTCTTTATGGTGTAGTTCTGTATTTTCCACACATCCTTCCAAAAATATACTCATCCAGATAATTTCCACATGTGAGCTAATCATTGTCTTCCACTCTTAAAAGGGGTGGTCAGTTAAGTCCTGCTGGCTTCCTGTGGTGGTCTTTGCTGCTCATCTTCATAGTTTTCACATTACTGCTTTTCAGTCTGTAAACATGAGTCATATCAGTACAATTGTATTTTGATGGCATTTATGTGCCATTCTAATACAGAATGATGTTTCTCAAACCTAACTTGCCTGGATGTTGAAGAGCATTCATGAAGACTTTTTTTCCTAATTGTGCTCCTGTGTATTGGAGACTGCTTTAACTCAGGTGTTGATAAAAGAGCCTTCTATAAAAGGAGTAAATTTATACCAAGTGGCAGCTTGCAGACAAAATAAATACCACTTCTCAGACTGTTTCTTGAATACTTTTATTACACTGGAAGCTTTGTAGGCTTATTCTTTCTATAATATCTCTATAGAAGTTAACCTGTGTGTTCTCATGTTCAGGTATGTGTTTGCTAGATAAAGTTACGTGTACACTTACTGTTGAGTTCATCATCTCTCCCCCTCCTTTGTACAATATTGGTAATTGTTTGACTCCCTGAATCACCTTACTGAGATCTACTCAGACTTGGAGCTTTTTTAAAAATTATGTTTTGGCAGGATTAGTTTTAATCCGTTTTGGATCTTGTGACAGTTCACAGTGGGGTAACTGAAGTACCAGTGCTGCACGGGAGTACACAGTTGAAAGGTGAAGCTTGGAGGTTAACAACTCTTGCAGTCACACTTCAGTTACAAACAGTTCAGTGTTTAGATTTGCAACTTCTCACGTAATAAAAAAGTGTAAGAATTCTGTCACATGAATTGCCCCAAGACGTAGCCGTATATTAAATGAAGTAGCTAACTGATGCATACAGTTACTGTTTGTGATCTAAGCAAGGATTAGTCAGTAGCATTGTTTCTGGCAATTTCCACTTGGCTTTGTCCCTGATGTTACACTAGTCGGGATCCGTATCAATTGTACGATGATGGAAGAGACTCTTACCGATGAGACTGCCAAGTGGTGCAGGTTGGTCTGTTTAGTTCTCGCTCCAACAGTCTGTGTTGCTGTATAAGATCTTGCTTAAGAAATATACATGCCATTTCTAGCTAGCTGACAAACAGTCATATATCTGTATATCATAGGAGATGAGGGTTTGAAGTGACTGAGGGTAGGAGGACTTTATTGACTGGGTGTTCCCAGTGCAGTGTTAGAGAGGTGGGCAAATGAATTTTTGGCTTGGTAAACAAGGATATCAAGCTGGATCCAAAGGTGGTTTGATCTATGTATGATGTTGGTTATGTGTTAACTTTAATACTTTCCCGGATTTCATGAAGTGTTAGTAGACAACTGAAAATAGTTCAAGGAATGAACTGTGTTTGCAAACATAACCCCACCATGTGGGATCAAAGGAATGCAACTAAACTTAGTTAAGGGAGGAAAAAGCAATTCACTGGATTCATCTTTCAATTAATGACCGATGAGGTTACCTGGTAGAAGATTAAATGAGGTTTAGTAGCTGATAGGTGACTTACTCAAATTCAGACTAGAAAAGTTGGGAGTTTTGAGTAAGTGGAACTAAGCTTTGGAACAGAAAAGATAGGAGGAAGGTAATAGATTCTTGCAACATCCCAGTTCATCCAGGCTATCTTTCTAAAACAAACTTTGGCCTGATTTACAGCATAGCAGTTTGTTGCATAAAATAGTAGATGGGGTTGCCTCCTCTTACAGAGGAGATCAGAATATATGATTGTACGAGGGAACAAATGGGAATGTATCTGATATTTCTATTGAGATAAAACTTACAAACTTAGCTCTATGCTGCTATGTACTTGAGTAGAAGGAAGCTGAAGGGCGGACAGCTTTAACTGGTCTGTGAAGGAGAAGCAGGGCCAGAAAAGCTTGTAGTAGAAAGGAAGGGAGTATCTATACAGGCTCTTTCAACCTTTCTTCAAAACAAAACTTAAAAGGTTAAACACATTACTGGGGTTTCTCATATTGTTATTCTGTAAGGCGCAGATAAAATGTAATACCTGAGAGTTTTGTTCAGCAATCCTAATAGGAAAAGCTCGCTTTTGGTTTGTCATCTTGATGACTAAAGGGAGCAAAATGCAATGCTGCTCTATTTTTGAGGTAATACAAAGTTTTAATACCAACCCTTTGTATAGTAACAAAATTTCAAGTACTGATACTTGATGGAGGCAAAAGGGGGAGAGAAACCTGAGAAGCTGATACTCATACTAGGAAAAGATTTAACGTGAAGATAATTAAAATATACTTATATTTGTCAGTTAAGGTCAATATTGTCTGTTTAGTCGGTTACTTCAGAATTTATTGACTGTGAACTTAAGCTTGTATCTCTAGGGACAAAGAATAAATTCAACACATATGGAAGAGGAGACAGAACTGTTGAAGACAGCTGAAGGGGCTTTAGCAGATATCCCTAAAAACCAGTTGAGCACTAGTTGAATGACTGAGGCGAAAGCTCATACAAAAAGTGTATGTATTTCTCAGTTAGTCAGGGCAAAACAGTGCATGAGAATCTAGATCGATTCAAAGGGAGCATTGCAGAAAAACAGGACTCTGAAAAAAGGCAGAAGTATTTATATCTAGTGATTAGTGTGTGATCCCCTGAAATACAGGATTCTCTCTGTTGTAAGCATTTTTGTCTGGTTGGGATTTCCCGTGTGTTATCAGTAACAGCTTCCCTCCTTTGCTGGCTCCTTTGGCCTCTTTAAGAGAATTGTGAGCTCTAGACAATTTGAAATGTAATTTCGTACTGTAGGTAAGACTTTAGGTGAGAGAACAGGGTGTATTAACTGAAGTGCTTAGCAAGGTGAAGCATGGGACTGCCGTTCTGAGTGTTCTGGGTGGTTTGTGCCTGCTGTTACATGGTTCCCCGCTTAGTGCTGCTGTTTCTAGGTGCTGCATAGGAATTTAGTTGTTTGAACTGGGTTTGAAATTCCACTCGTGAAAGCTGATACCAAACATGTACATATTGTTTTCTATGTTAGACTATTTTTTTCTGATGAGCAAAGCTTTTACATTTGCCACGCTAAACTCAGTGTAATGTGTACTGACTGAATTCAAATCTTCCACCTGATGTTAAGTGATATTATGGTGCTAACATATGGCAAGTTAGTTGACGTAAACCAGAGGTAACCTAGAAAGGGGTTTGGAGCATGTTCTATACTTCACACTTTAACTATGGGTATTCTATGTATGTCTTACTCGTAAGTAGATGTTTTCCTTGAATACTTACAAATTGAGATAATGTTCTTTTGCTAATTCTGAAAGAAGGTAAGAGTTACCATTGCACACTGCAACAAAGACCTAGTCTTACCTCTCTTTGGAAACCACATGAACTTCTAGCCTTCCTATTTTTTTGGCAGAGAGTTTCCATAGCCTACTGCCTCATGTGCAAAGAGCTGGGTTGTTTTTAACCTACCGAACAAAGCTTGGTTGAAGTCCCTGTGACATCTGGTAATTTTTTAGACCTTGGTGCTGTCACTAGCTTACTTCATGATTCTTTTCAAGACTCATTGCCTGTCTTGTTTCACTCAGTGAAACTAGAAAGTTTTTTCCATTTTTAAATAAATTTAATTGCTGTGGATTTTTTGAGTGATATCCAAGTCGTCCCCCATACTGTTCAGGAGCTGTAAATAATTATGAGCATTTGTAAGTTGTAATTAAGGCACTGCATTATTAATATTTGGCACAAGTCTGCTACTTGTGGAAATAAGATCATCTAAACCTACTTAAACTTTTTGTGGAGGAATGTGAACTGTCTAGTGATTCTTCCTAGGCCCTTTGGGATCGGACTGCGTAGGTTGTGGAATGTTCTCTTTTGGAACAAAACAATGGGTTGGAAAAACTTCCTCTTGCAACTGTTAGTCAGATGTCCATTTGCTCTGTATTGTATCCCCTCTTGGTTTGGAGGGGGAGGTGGTTGTTGCATGGGTGGATCTTTGATCCAAGCAAAAGCAATTGTTAAAAAAAAAAAAACAAACACCAAAAAACCTCAGCCTTCAGTTTCATCAAGAGTCCTTTGGTGTTTTGTGTGGCTGGGTTTTCTTGCGGTTTTTTTTCTGAAGAAGTTTTCTTTCTCTTGCCCCTGTTTGGTCTTGGCAGGATTTTTTATCTTGTGTGTGTGTGTGTATGACACACTGTTCTTCCCCACTTGCTGTTTTTTTGGTATTTCTTTTGTGGTTTTTTTTTTCTTTTCTTTGTAACAGAAGAGATGTCTGCATAGCATAAGGACTCTTGGTGTTAAGTGAATTGCTGGTGTTCCCTGATCATTCTTCTGTCTCTGTCATGATTTGGTAATGTGAGTCTTTTTTCTAAATACAACAGCAATTTTAAAACACTTTTTCAGTTTCAGTTATAATGTAAAAGTATATATTCAAACTTGAATGTGAGTTTAAATCAGAAAGTGTAGATTTTAAAGCCCGTCTGGAAAAATGCAAGTCTTGAGACTTGTATCCGGATGCATCTCTGGCAGCTGAATGTCACAGGTTTGGAAATTTGGTGGTTATTAACATCAGCATTAATGTATAGATGTACAAAAAATAAGTATGTTTTATCAGCCATTTCTGTAAAGGGCTTTGCTATTGCTTTAGGCCTTTCACAAGGAAATGAAGGTTATACTCCCACTGAAGCAATGAATACAGAGTGGATAGGAATACTCTTCTATTGTGCCTATATATTCATACTTGTCATTCGCAAAAGAGTGAACTCCTGAACAGAGAAAATGTCACAGTGCAGGTGTGGATCCAGTAAAAAGGTTTCAGCATACCTTTCTGTGCTCAAACTACGCAGGGATTTGCATGTTGAAAACGAATCCCGCAAGAGTGCTGTGAATAAGCTGAAAAGTGCGTTTAAGGGATGTAACAGATATTTTGACCTTTTATTGCTGTTGAAAGGGACAGTTCTGGCCCATCCCCTGTTCTGGCATGTCTCACCCCTTGCTTTGTGCTGGTTCTAAGTATCATCTGACTTTTCAGTAAGATGATTGAGCTTGCTAACCCCCCAGAAGACTGTGCTTTCTGTCAGGTTATTATTATTCAGCCTGATGAATTCAACACGCTGTACAGACAGGCTCTGGAGACTATATAAAGTCTGTGTTGGAGTACTGGAAGAGAATATGGGGGAAGGGTGAGAAGAGAAGAAAAAAGGGAGTGAAGCCATCCCTTTGATGGCACCAAGATGTTATATCAGCTGTTTTGTGGAACTTTTCTATGAAGTTTTCAACAGTATCTCGTGCTTATCCTGTGCTAGACAAGTACAGGTTTTTCCAAGCCATATAGCTGTTATTGAGGTACTTACCATTCTGGACGTGAATGTAAAAGATGAGAAATATTCTGCGTGGTTTCTCCCTAAATTCTCACTTGACTTGCTCCACTAAGTCTACTTTGAATGCTGTGATTTAAAAGCCTCAGGAGCAAAAATTTCCCATATGCTGGCTTTAGTGAAATGCACATTGTAGGGTGTTCGGGGCTCAGCGTGGAGATATGTCACGTTGCACATTCTGGTTATCCAAGTAAGAGAGAAGGAAACGTAGCTAGTGCTGTGGCGGAAGAAAACCCGAGTATGTCACTGATGCATTCAGTGTATTGTATGATGATGCATCTAACTTTACTTTTCATGTTCTGTTAAAGGACTTATTTTAGTTTTGCTCTGGTTTCTTAATCACTTGAAGCTAGTGAAAGAATGATGTGAGACTGGAAGAAGCTGTCCTGCAGTCATGCTTGCCTTGTAGCAGTACCAAGCACTGTTGTTGGTTGGGCGGTGGATGGGTACTCTTCAGCTATAGCGATGCTGCTCATAACGCCCTGTATCAATATTACTGCTGGCCCTGTGTGTGTGTGTGTGTGGGGGGGGGGGGGGGGGGGGGGAGGGGATGGGTACTCGCCCTGCTTCTCAGTGTTCACTATTGCTGCAGTTCCTGACTGCTTTATCTGAATCTCTCTGAAGAGCAGTGTCGGATAATGGCACAGTATGAGCTGTCATAGTGCTGAAATGCTGCCTTTCTCAGTGGTAGCAGTAGATCACTTATTTGAAAAACAGGATTTCAGTAATGGGGGAGGTTATTATTTCTGAAACATTGAACAAGACTGAAAATGGCATAGATATCCTTTTTTGATGTTTGTGGCTTTGCATGTTTTATGGGAAACATGCAAGTGCTAATTTGTCACAGTGTCTCAGTTTTCACTAATTTTAATTTGGATTTAACTGGCAAATAGTGTAGCTTCAGGGAACCAAACTGCTGAGCTTATTTATGTTAGTGTTTATTGTTCCTCTGCATATATCAAAGGGACTCCAGGTGCAGATGGGTAGCTGAGGCTGTTTGCATGAGTGTGTGGGGTGAGGAGTTATTTTCTTAAAACTGGAAATTTGTAAATAATTCAAAGTTGTAAATGTCTCCATTTCCACAGAAACTTTTAACACATACAGTAGCTATGCCATCATTGTGCATTCATCTGCAACTTTTTTTTTTTAGCAGACAGCCTACTCGTATACTTAATAAAAAGCTGTGATTTCTTCCCATCCAAAACCCAGTGGTATAGTGGGTGAACAGAAATTAAATTGAGCCTCTAATATAGTACTGAGATGGTCTGGAGGAAGAAATATTGATGTTCATATGGATGTGATGCATACGTGTTTGACAGCTGATCTTGGGTGAAGTTAAGTCAAAAAGAGCTTTTAAGAAACCAGAAGGGGAAAACGAACCTGTCAGGTTCACATGTGTTAGAGGAAACAGTAGTGAAGCAGCCGAGTGGGGAATACCCCAGCTTGGTTCCAGGCAGGTTGAGAATATTTTCATTTTCCCAAGGCTTACTTTAGGATTGAAGGGAAACTGACAGCCTGTTGACTTTTCTTTGTTTGGCTGGCAGAGTGCCGACAGCAGGGTTGGCTTCTCCCAGCCAGAGATGGAATTTAGCAGGACTAGAGGGAGCGTGCAAAAACTGGGAATGAAAGTAAAAGGTATAAATACAACCACCTGTGTCTACACTCCTTTTTGTGATGTTTTTTTCCCCTTTTGTTGCTATGCTTTGTTCCCTGCAGATATGAAGGCTTTAGTTGTTTGGTGATAGATCTCTGCATGAAAGGTCTCTCACATGCCAAAGGCGTTTGAGTTTGTTTGTAGTAATAATGTGACTGGAAAACAGAATCAGCTGTATGCAGTATGTCTAACAGTATTTGGACGGAGTGATTTAACCCAAAAGAAAATGTGTGAAATTAGCTTTTGTCACCTTAATAAATGTACTTCAAAGACTAAAAGTAGTGGCTCAACCTGTGAAACTGAAAAATGGCCAGCATCTCCGAATGTATAAACTTTAAAAAGTCAAGTGAGGTATTGTTACTTGGGTGGTATTAGTCATGCCAGAGCTTTGGTGCCTGTAATGCTGTTGGATGAGGAGGGAAAAAGAAAATGAAAACCTGACAAAAGCACAGAAGGATTTGGTGACTGGATGCTGGAGTAACTAATGGAGTACTAACATAGTGCTTTGCCAGTGGGAAAAGTGGATTGACTTACAGCTTGTTCTCACTTGAAACCTTTAAATCAAGACATCCTATTGCAAGTTATATTAAAGCACAAGCAGTAGCTGTAAGCTTGAGGAAGAAATCCTAGAATTGGATAAGTACCACACATTCATGTGACATACAGCTTCTGCCTTTGAGGTAAATGAGGAAGTGTTTAGGAGGCTGGTATTTCATACTGATGCCTTTTAGAAGATGCATTTCTTAGCTTGTGAGAGGATTTTACCTTCCTGCCGCTGAAAGACAACCTTGGAGATCATGAACTACAGAAAGAATATTTGCTAAATTGTGAGGATACAGGGGCTTCCCTTAGCTACAGTAAGAAAATTAAGCTTGCCCAGAGCATATCGCAGTTGTAATAATACTTACAATGAACAGTTGGGGTTTGGGGCATTTATTTGTAAGCCCCAAATTATAAGATGCATATTTAAATGCATGAAGCTTAGCTTGTTCAGTATGGATAATTGAAGGGTTAAGATATCCTGAAAACTTGTATCTAAAGCATCCATCTGCTATAAACTAGTGCTGATATTTAGGAGTCAGGTGAAATCTTGAAACAGAAAGCTGCATCTTTTAGACTGCAAGTGCACAAGGTAGGCATTCCCAGTTGTGAGTTAAAGATGCAGCGATGTGTAAATTCCCACTGTTTGTGTAAACATGAGAAGTGAATTAAGTAGCTTACCTACTTGTTATCTTGTATGCTTCTCCTGCTCTGGAAATGTCAGTCCAGGTTGTGTACAGTCCTCTTAGGGATAAATTTCTAGTTTTCTAAAAATTTTTGCTTTGAAGTTGACTCTGAAGTGCAGTACAAGGTAAGACATTTTACTTTGACAGAAGTGTTGTGTACAACCTGGGATGCTTCACAGAACCACTGCCGCCTCAATTGAGAGGGGTTTTTGTTGTTTTGTGGGGTTCTTGTGGTTTTTTAAGGTCTCTGATCAAAGCATGCTGGAAATATATAAGCTACTAAAGAAGTCAACAGTACCTTTGATTAAGCTTTTACTTAAAACGTGTTAATGCTGGATAATTGATTTACCCGTATGGCAGGATGGATTTCCCTCTCTTTCACATACACACACCCTACACCCCCCCCCCCCCCCCCCCCCCCGCGCCCCGATCCTTTGGATGGCTTAGGATTGATGAACAAGGATTGCAGTCAGTGGTTGTGGAACAGTACATCCTTCACA
Organism: Falco peregrinus; assembly: GCF_023634155.1. Classification (NCBI taxonomy): domain Eukaryota; kingdom Metazoa; phylum Chordata; class Aves; order Falconiformes; family Falconidae; genus Falco; species Falco peregrinus. The sequence goes on from NC_073729.1 coordinate 11,395,747, forward strand.
AGTTGGAGGCTGGACCTGCCTTGGAAACTCGGTTTGAGAACTTCAACTAAGTTTGTTTCAGTAATTGAGGGAGTAGACTTTCTTGTTGTTGTTTTCCACTTTAACTGTGTATGGGTCTGTCATTGCTAAGAGTAATTGATTTTGGAGTTAAATGAGTAGAATTATAGTTCTGGCCCAAAGGACTTAAAAGTTTCTGTCGTCTGTTAATTTTTAAGTCTTCTTACCCTCCCCAGTGTTGAAAATATAATACCTGGTTCCTTCCCACACATGCACAGTGTCTTCTGAGAGACTGGAATAAATGAATATTAAATACTACATCGTAACATAGTTTTTGTGAACTTACTTTACCTGCTTTTAGCATTGGTGGACCCTATTTTTAAATGTAAAATACAATTGTTTTGTTCTGTAACTTCCACTGCACAAATTCTGGGGTGCTGTGCTCAATGAAATGTCTGTAGCGCTGTCTTTAAGTTTTGAATTTTGGGGTATTTTTGTTGCTGTGTTTGGTGTGTTTTTTAATAATTAAAACACTTGTGATATTGAGCTTAGTCCTTTTCTTATGAGCAGTTCTTCTCAGAGTAACTGATTTTTATTCCATTTCAGCTGTATTCATTTCCAATGAAATAAAACTGGATGGTTTTGATCAGCAGGACCTGTTAAAATAAGGGATCCAGAGGCACAAAGGAGTGTGCTAATTGAATTCTTAGTTTAATTTGTCTACTCTTTGTAGGAGATCAGCTGTTATTTTACAGATTTTGTATTACAGCAATACTTTTTTGTAAAAGCCTCCTTAAAATATCCATCTTGACATTTGAGAGGAAATCCAAAAATGTCTTCCTAGAATACTTGTGGAGATCTCTGTGTGTCTGTAAAATGTTATAAGGCACCCAGTAAAATATTTGCAGCACTCTGAGGCAGAATTCACTGGTTCCTGCTCAAAGCAGAGGTGCCTGAACTGGTTAATCTCATTCTGGCCACTGTGGCTGAGTGTAGGAATTCCTTCGGCACTGTTACAGTTATACTCGGTGTCTAGTGATGTGAGGACCAGTACTTGTTGTTTCCAGGAGGCTGTAGTTTGCTTCATGTGTAGGCAATAGCCATGTTTCTTAGGTGTCCTGCAGCAATCCCTTGAAACCTGGTCTTCCAAGAAAGGCAGGTCCATTTTGTTTTCTTTGTGGAGGCAGTTTCTGGAAACCTAAGGAGTACATGTGCTGGAGGATTGATTATTGAAGCAGGGCAAGTTCCTTCGGTAACAGCAGTGTGTTAGCGCTCATTTCCAAGAGCGTGCATTGCCACCTTTTTACAAGGGCTTGGTTAGTTCCCTTGTGACGTTTCCTTTTGATGGTTGTCCAAAATGAAATATTTGAACAGGCCAACATAAGCTTACTTCAAAGAATAAGAGCTCAAAGAGTCTAATCTTGGCTGATGAGAAGCTTATACTAGATCAAGCTTTCAGTAATGGTTGCAAACTAGCAAGCTTTGTTGAAAAGACTTTTTAACTGGGATTTGCTGTATAGGTAGAGGGGTGTGAGAGGAAACAAAAATCTGTGTCTGAAGGTCAACTGATTAGTCAGGATGCTGCTGCTGATGATATGGTCTCCAGACCCAGTGTATGTATGCTAGACTTTAGACTGTATCAGCAGGGCTATGTACCAGTCCCCTACTAGGGAGGGAAATACTTCATGCATAGCACAGACTTTCAGTCTAAATAGGTTTGATTCCTGGAAGTGGGATGGGTTGACTTTGCTTTTGTTCCAGTTTTCATTCTCTGCTGTGAAGATGGTCCGTACCTCTGTCCATGAGGCCTTGTCATGGGACTACACCAGCCTTGAAACAGACATTTTTCTGCTTCACTGAGAGAAGAACATGAGATTGGGTTTTTTGGGGGGGTTAAATGTGTTTGGCTCTCCTTCAAGAACCAACCTCTTTTCCTATCTTACCATGCTGTCTGAAGCTTCATACTTGGAGATGCAGACAATGCAAAACAGGGAGGGAGTGGTGGATAGACCACGTACGGGTGTGCTGCTAGCCACAGGGATCTCTACAGGCCAGAGAAAACTCTCAACAAGAACCGCATGAAGAGCCTTATGAAATTCAGCAAAGGGAAATGCCAAGTCCTGCACCTGGAGAGGAAACACCCCATGCCCCAGTACAGACTAGGGACTGACCAGCTGGAAAACAGCTTGGCAGAAAAGATGTTGGGGGTCCCTGAGCCAGCAGTGCTGCCCTTGCAGCAAAGACAACCAGCAGCCTCCTGGGTTGCATTAGGAGCAGTGTTGCCAGCAGGCTGAGGACAAAGATCCTTCCCCTTCCCTGAGCACTGGTCAGGCACTTCTGTGCTCCTGGGTCTAGTTCAGAGCTCCCCACTGCAAGAGAAAGTTATTTTAGCTACCACTTATTCCGGGTTTTGGAGCAACAGAGAAGTCCTTTGTTAAAATAGCCAGAAGTAAAAGTTTTAAGTGTTTCCCCTTTTAAGCAAGGAGAGATGGGATCTGAGGCCCTGAACTGGAAGTCTTGAGTGATCTGTGAACAGGGTGAAATTCAGAATATTTTCCTGTGGCTCGATTATCGCTATGACAGTCTGGAAAACTCCTGTGAGGTGATGCCAGGATATGACTTGTTCTGTCTTTTCTCAGAGATGCTAGCAATGAACAGAATTGGGTTTGCTGGCGGAGTGTGTGTGGACAGTATATTGATCTATTGAGAAAATGCCTTTAACTTCCTGGAGCTGAAGGGTGTTCTGTGTGCATGTGGAGTTTTTCTTCTGTTTATTGGAGAATTTCCCTCCCCCGCCCCCCCCCCCCCCCCCCCCCCCCCCATGTCAAAATGGTTCATCTTGTAGCTTTGTGGCTGGTTTCAATTCATGGGCTGCTTCCCTCCAGCTGGCTACTTTTTCCTTAGGAAGGCTGGGGAGCACTTTTGGGATGGTCAGTCGCTTGAACAGCTGAAGGCTGTGTCCCTGCCTTCCCCAGGGCAGGGGGATGCTTGCGCCCTGTTGCGAGGGGCTGGGTAGCCGCAGCCGCCGAGATGAGAGGTGCAGGAAGCTGTTGGGTCGCTGCTGCTCTTTGTGTGTGGTTAAGGACGGGATCAAAACACGAGCTACTGATCTTGCTAAGAGCTTGGGTCTGGAAGAGTTCCAAACCCAGATGTGGGTCGCAGGCTGCCAGAGGTTGGCGAACATGCGGATGGTGAGTGGTAAAAGGATGACCTCAACAAGCAAACCAGGGTAAAAGCACTTCTTTGTTCCAGAGGGTGAGGTGAGGTGCATCTGCATGTACAAGAGCCACAGGGCTTTCTATCTTCTGGCAGTACAGAGAGTTCTTGCAAATAGCGTTACGGACTTCAAGGAACAGAGAGGTGCCATTAAAACAAAACGGCGTCCATATATCAGGGAAATATGAAGCATTCTGACAGCTGCTCATTAAGTACTGAAGGAAAAGGAAAATACCACTGCTTTAGTTCTGAGATCTTCCTTTGACTCCTACAGAGAATTTCATACTGAAGATTCTGATGTAGGATCTGCTTGTTACTTCCAGCAGCCATGCCTGTGTGTGCCAGTACCCATCTTGAAATCATCAGAGGGACGCCAGCAGCCCTTGAGCAGAAACTCTCACCATTACTGAGTGTGCACGCGTCCAGAGCCACACATCTACACCACCTTGCGAAGATACACAGGGAGCAAAGAGAAATAATCCTTCTGTTTCCTGCTAGTTTGTACTGTGGTAGTTAACTTTGGAGATGGAGTACTGCTGCGAAGGGAAGCAGATGATTTCCTTTTTGTAGCTGTTTTTGGTTCAGTCATTACACAGAGGGACAATGAGTGTCTTTTCAATTGCTACTTGAGGAAACCACACCACGGTTTTCCTCTGTCATTGCAAAATAGTGCTCTTACGATACGAGACGCTTGTGTGATTCATGAAGTTACGAATTGCACTTCTTTTACAATAAATATGTTTGTATCTTGCAGAGAGTTGACTCTTGCCTAGAGGTAACTGAAACTGGTGGTGCTTGTGTAAAGAGGTCTTGACTTCCAGATGGGTGGTTGGCAGACGTAGTTGACCTACTTTAGCTGTGACCTTGATTTGCTCAGAGGTGTTTATGTACTCGTGATCAGCTTTGCTGCATGATTAAGCTAGTCACATGTCATCTAACTTTTTTTTTGAAGGGATGAACAGTAAGATTTGTTTTTACTGTCTCAGTAGCCTTGTTACAGGGGTTGGAGAAAGATTGGGTGCAAAGGAGGGGAATCCTGAAGGAAGGAGTCCCAAACAGGCTGTGGACAGACACTGTCATGTGATACAATGACCACATATCATTTGATTCTCATCTACAGGAGAAGTTAATCAGGAAGTAGGCTACACGGCATTTTTTTCAAGTAGGTCCTTGGGGCACTTTGGCAACAGCCTGGGCATCGTAAATGGAAGATTTGAACTTTGCTTATATAAATGGGTAACTTTTGTGTTCCTTCTCGTAGAGGACTTTTTTGAGCTACTGAACAGCTAATAGCTGGAGGCTGAAAAAATAGTTAAATACTCAATTTGTCAGAAATTTAAGAAAGCCTTGCAAAAAACCATGTTTCTAAACTGGTCACTGTTTATTGTAGCAGGGCATGCTGATTTTTGCTCTGATCATTGGGTTGACATTTTCTTAACTTTAAACCTGATTCCAAGAGACATGAGTGATTCTTAACTCCTGTAATGCTAAAATGTAGGGCTATGGTGGTTAGGATTGGGCTGAGCATTTGGGACACGGTAGAAAAAGGGCTGACGTGAAATACTGACAATATTTGACAAAAAAAACAATATTGAGAATTCTGTTTATGTAATTTTGTTCTGCTTAAATGGTCAAGACACTTAAAATAGCTGCTTTGAATCTATCAAATGTAGATGCTTGGTTATAACTTAAAATAGCTGCCCAGTTGAATGGATACTTTGAAGTTTTTTTGCTGTAAAACTGCTTTGGAATTTTTGTGTTAATATGAACAACAAAGCAATTTTTATTTTTATTTTTATTTTCATTGAAGCATACTAGTGACTTATGCAGTGTTCTGCTTATTAAGCTAAAATGCTGACTGTGGCAGGCATTCTTAAAGGGAAAGGACTGTTAAACTTACAAACCCCTGTGTGGGTTTTTCCCCCCTTTTTTCTTTTTTTTTTTTTAGTTGCAGCTCATCACAACTTTCCATCTGAAGTCATTGTAAGTGATCTATGAAATTATATTAAGTAGTAAAATGCAAGTTCAACAATTATGGTCACATATAGAGGTGCTCAGGAACTTCTGAAGTTAATTGTAGGTGGTTGGACCATAAATTTTAAAAATTACTTGTTTCTAGTATGTGCATTATACAGTGCTTGGGTTTTATATTGGGTTCCAAGACTGAATCATGGATGCGGAGTAATTGGGCAGCATAAAAAAAGAGGCATTGTAGGTAGGTTGATGTGACAGAATTTTTATCACTGAACTCATAGGGCTTAGCCACTGGCCACATGAAGTTCAGCTGTAACTAACTTCTGCACATCAACTGAGACTGAAGATAATGGTTTTAGATCTGAACCAAGCACAAAGAAACGGTCAGTGACTGTGGTTTAATTGGTGCTTTGTAAATTAAGCTGCAGTAATTTCATAAACCACAGTAACATTACAGAGTTTATAGTTGTTGGATTATTTTGAGTAAGAGGGACAAAGCAGCCAACTAGGAAAAGGCTGATATAGGAAGAAACTAAGGCTTGATCTACAAGTAACTGTATTAGTGTGAATGAAAGCCTTGTAAAAAAATTGTCATTATGGATTTAATGGCAGTTTATAATTTGACTTAAATTTGTACTGATTTAGCTTTTGTCAGTGACCATTTGGTGTCAGCTGGCCTCATAACTTACTTGTACCGGTGTGTCCACACATTCGCAGGTAACCCGACTGCCTTTTAATTTTTGAGAAAGGACCATAGAGAAGTTGTCGGCTAATACGGATGGTGAGCCCTCAGCGCAATTTGGAAGCACTGCTTCTAGAACAACAATGATCCTCTGTTCAAAAGTTGGTGGTATTAAGGCACTGACTTGCCTGATCTTAGATTTAAGAGCTGTTGATCCTGACTCTTATTACTGTAACAAGATCAGTAATTTAGGTAACTTAAACTTTTGAAAGTTTATACGTTCTGAATATTCTGGCAGAGCTGAATAAAATTATACCATTGATTTAGAGTTTTGTGAGGTTTCTGTAGCTTATAACTCCTCGCATGTCCATGTATGTGATTCACTGGAATCAGTTGTGTGTTCGTGTTGACACAATACTGGTTGATTGACTTCTGAGTGTGACAGGAGCTTGCCGATCTGTGTAATTGGGAAGTTCTGCTGTCACAGGTTAGAAAGGTTGTCGTGATGTCACAGATGCATTAACCAGAAAACAGTGTATCCAAAAGGCTTTCAAAGGGTTTTTGCACCAGGCAGGCTTAAAACTGTTTCTAAGTCTAGCATAGTAAGTTTGGCTGGAAAAGTTGTTTTGTGACAGAAGTCTGGAAGGGAAGGACATCCACCTGCAGAGCACCACTAAGTTTACAGCGTAGCTGTGAGGCATAGTTGAGGACTTGAGTTACAGTATGGGGTGTGGATTTTATTTAAAAACTTGAAGCCTGCAGAACAGAACAATGTTTAACTGCCTTTCCTTTGAAAATACCAACTGTTGCAAGGGTAACTAAAATAGTAAGCCAAGCACAAATGTCTTACTGCTAGGGCCACCTTAATAGTGAGGCAGCAGCAAGTGAAGGGATAAAGCAAATGAAGATTTGTCCTTTGCACTGTAACAGCGGTTTGACTCGTTCTGGTAACATCTGACAACAAATGTGTTAAGATCTGATCTTTGTTTGTGAGCGGAGTGATTTTGTTCAAGACCAAAGAGTGAAATGTAGGGCCAGAAGGTCGTGATGCTGAAGAGATTCCTTCTGTTCCAAAGCTTGGGCTGTTGGAGATGCACATCCCAACATCTAAGCCTTTTGGTGATGGATAAAGCTTCTGTGCTTTATGAGGAAACTAAAATTCAGTCCTTGAGTAGAAAATGACTATTTGCTGTTTTAAACTGTGCCTAAAACAATTGTGCTAAACAAACTTGTTTTGAAAGTGTTTAACCTTGCTGGGTTTTTTCCCATTCAGGTTTTTGAAAGTACTTGACTAAGAGAATATGAGGCATGGAAGAGTTTTAAGGTGATCAGCTGCTTCAGGCTGAGCATCATCATCTTTCCCCAGGTGGACCTAGGCTTCCAAGACAGGCTTTCAGGTAAAAGCTCTTCTGTGTCACAGCTAATGCCATTTAGTTATGAATGGCCTTTTCACAGGGTTTCTTTCAACAGTATAATTATTTGGCAGTCTAGAGGATTAAGATGTGTATGTTTTAGATGAAAAAGCTAATTAAATTAGTTTGTACCTTTAACTAGTCTTCTTTGACCATCGAGTGATTAGTTTTTTATTTGTCATCTGCTGTGGGTAGGGGTGTGTTTAACCTGATTTTCTATGGAAAACTTCTGATTTCTGTTCTGTGAAATTCAGTGGAATTGGAACTCTCAAAGCTTATGAACTTCGATAGTGTAATCTTCAAATGGAGAGACACACTAGAACTCGTGTTCCCACTCAGCGAAAGACAGACAGAACTTACCCTGTTGTTTACGTTAGGTATGTTCGTTGGCTGGCCAGTTAACATAAGTGTAAACCTGGTTTTGATAAAGATAATGTTGACAATTCCTGAAAAACAGTTGTGTTCAGTAGCATATTTTGAGAATGGTCATGGTTTGTGTGCAAGATTCAATACACCAGTAACTGGAAAAGGAGAAATTGCCTTTTATCTGCTTTACAGCAAAAGGAAATAATAGAATTGTGATTCTGGCAGTTTTAAAGAACACTGTGTTGGAGATCTGATCTTTTTGTTGTTTTTGTTATGATCAAAAATATGTATGTTTCTGCTTCTATTAATGCAATGTTTTTTGGGTTGATGGGGAGGTTTTTCAATATTTTTTTTCCCCCCTAATGTTAGACAATCCAATGGCAGACCAAAGGATGGACATATCTTCTACAATTAGTGACTTTATGTCACCAGACCCTGCTGACTTGATTTCCAGCTCCCTTAGCACTTCGGGAATGGATTGTAATAGGAAACGAAAGGGAAGCTCTACCGATTATCAGTAAGTTGGATTTCTCTTAATTTAACACTGCTAAAAGAGGTTGTAACACAACAATACAGTGGGGGAGATGATAGAAATACTTCTAGCAATTTCTAAATAACCTTTTCTTGACAACCTGTTGTCAAGATTTTAATAAAGAAAAAAGCTACTATGCACTAAAAGGAAAGTTCATTACTAAATAATAAAAAGAAAGCCTTCATCTATGTGCAGCTAGAATTGAGGGCTATCAGATGGGGGGAGGCTGAGCAAAGAAACCTTTGGCTGGTAAGGGGGGGAAAATTAATACTGTTGAAATGTACGGTGTGAAGGTTGATTATATTGACCATTTACATAGGAAAAAGTGTCAGCTGGCAGGAGGGAAGATAATAAATTCATTAAAAAGCAGAAGCAAAACTGGGAATAGTTCCTTTTTTTCACCTTTTTTTTTGCCTTTTTTAGTCACTTCCTGTCAGTGTGCTGCCAACCTTTGCTTGACAGTGCTATTTTGGTCTCCCAGTTGAGTGTGGTTCTGAATAGTCTCAGGTTTGAGGCAGTAGATCTGCCTTTGATTTCATCAACTGATTCAGTCTTGTATTGGTCCTCGATTAGGAATAACAGGCTGTTATTCCTGACAAAATAAAAATCCGGTTTCTTCTGAATTGGTGGTAGAATGTGGCTTTGTTCAAGAAAGCTGCTTCTCTTTAAGGGAAGCTGGCTAATAAGTGCTCAGAAGCACTATCCCAGCCACAGCTTCTCTCTCCTGAGACAGGTATTTGAAATAGAAAAAAAAATCACATCAACTCAACTTTAGAATAGTGAAGGTTGTAGTAAAGTTTGCTAGATTTCCAAATGTGTAATAACCTCTGCACTAGGTACACCAAGATCAACCTACTTATTCTTAAGTCCTTGTGCAAACCTCAAGTGTGTTGCAATGTTACAAAGCCTAGTAGCTGCAGGTTAACTTGGGAATGGGTCCCATCGTTGTTAATACAGCTACATAGTCCATTTTTATGTAACTCGGCATGATTTTTATTGTTGTGGGCCTTTGGATCGTTGGCAGTTCTTGCAGGGAGGGGTAGAATTTGTAACGCATGCTGAGCATGACAAGAATTAGGTTCCCTGTGCGTAGGATGTATTTCTAGGAGAAGTTAGACATAAAACTTTAAGTACTGTTTAAAGACTATGGACATACTGCATATGTACCCCCCTCTAGTAGGCATTTAGTCTTCCTGAGAAGTATGAGTCCCTCTAGTTGAATTGACTACTACAAAATTCAGCGAACAGTCTCAATCTTACCAACTTCCTCTTCTCTAGAAAGGATTTCTCCATCTTTATTCTTCTGGGTAGGAAGCATTGCTCAAGTCCTCTTTTCCAAAAGGCAGCTTGCTCTTGTAAGTTCTGCCCTTTAGGTTGTGCTTTTCTAAAAAATACGTATAATACTGTTTCCTTGAGTACTAAGTAAAGTAAGTTTACAACAGCTGTCGTCATACCACAGTTCATGTTGTGTTGCAGAGGAAACGGTGGCTAGTAAATATTCCTATTTTAAAACAGAACTTGAGGTAGACTTCCTTGATCCTTCCTTATGTACGTACATATTGATAAATGTTCAGAAATGCTACTGTTCAGCTTTTGCTGCCTGATAACAATTTTTTTTTATATAAATTGTCAGTGTCCAGCTTCATTTACCCATGAAGGCAGGGAATAAGGAAGGCAGAGCCTGGCTGTTCTAGCGTGGTTCTTTGTTCACCACGTGTACAAGCAGGCATGTGGATCAGCTGTGCTTTCAGCTCTCCACACCAGCTTCTTGTCAGTTCTTTCTCCTGCCACTTTTCCCGGAAAATTCCTGTCAACCTTTCGCTGTCACTTCAGCGAAGGTTGTCCATTTGCCACTACAGGCTGTTTTAGTCAAACGCCAGAATCCAAGATTTCATGTACAGGTCTATAAACAGTTAATTTTTTTCTTGGGAGTAGTGTTTTCAGTTGAAATAATGTAAGATAAGAAAGTGAACTATCCTGAAGCGTTTATAACTTACCTTATACCTCTTCTAGAATTTTTTTTACTTTCAGGGTTTTTCTAAGGCTAAAAAGAATTTTGTTACAAGCAATCCCGTAGCTAAAGGTGGCATCACAAGTGGGAAACCGATGCCTCGTTTCTGTTTCCAAGTCCTGTTACAGACCTGCGTGCTCTTTCTTTGTGAGCATCAGAAGTGCGTTGAGCTATTGCCTAAGACAGTAACTCAAAATGTGCAAATTGAGAGATGAAGAAAACCTTTCACGTTATTCAAGCTCCTTTTAAAAACCAATTGCAAAGATAATTGATATAGAAGTGCCATGAATAATATATGAAAGACTACCATGTTTATTTTTGGGAAAGCTAATGTCTCACGTTGAACAGGAATAACTGGTATGTTAATGGCTAATATGAGAAGACTTTTCCTAAGGCTTTTATAAAACAGCCTCTTAACAAAGCTCAGTGGTATTTCAGGTCACTTTACAGTCTTGAAGTGATGCCAACAATTAGCTTGCATGTAGAAATTCTGCGTAATTTTCTTTATGATATGATAAAGTCTGTATAAAGTTCAGAATTAGGACTTTAATACTGACTAAAAGAAAATGTTTATCTGTCCTGCTGGGCAGAATCAAAGACTGAGAAACATGAGATACTTCATTTTATTTTTATTTTTATTTCTGACCTTAGAGTCCTCTGAAATCCCATTTATCTAACCACAAGGGCAACATGCATAAAGCACAGATCTTTCATTTCTGAAGATGAAACAATATCTCAGTGATTTGCATAACATAATTTAGGTTAGTTGTTTTACTAGTTTTTCACATTAAGTGTAATGAACTATGCTATCTTTTCTTAAAAAGCAGAATTATTCTTTCAGAAAGCAGATGAATTTGAACAAGTTTGTTTCCTCAGAATGTGTTCACTGCTATTGTCTTGTTTTCGTTGTGCTTTTTATTTCAAATAAGAATATAAATTAGCTTGAGAACTTCAGCAGAAAATGCAAGATGTTCTTATTTTCTATATGTGGTATACTTTATTTTTCCTTTTTTTTTCAGACTTGATGGCTTTCCTTTTGAGTAAGTATAAATATTTTAATAATTGATTTCACTTGAAAAAGATGTTTGGTGTTTTCCCTCCCACTTACTTTAAATTTCCAGGTAGGAATTAAACCAGAATAAGCTAGGCCTAAAGGTGGCTGTTTAAACACAGTTGTACAGATTTATGTATATCAAAACATTTTCTTCCTGTTATTTACCAGCACTGTAGTCTTAGGCATTCAACTTTTTTTGCCAGATATGGCTGTGAAGACTTGTACTTTCCTCTCCTTATTTCTGTACCTATGGTTACAGTATTAAAATGTAAGGGGGGGGGGGGAGGGATCCTTTCTATTCTTTATGCCTCCTTTTTTTTCTTTTTGTCATGTTGAGACAAAAGCCATGTATCTACAGTGGTAGTTGACGCTAATTTCAAATGTGCTTGTCATAGTCTTTCCTTCTGTCCATGCGTTTGGTCATCTTAATGTTTTGTTGGTCTAAATTATTACCATCTCCTACTCCAAAACTGGCTGGCTGCCATAAGGCAACCTAAGTGTAGAGCACACAGGCATCTGCACAAAGTAATTAGGACAATTTATGAATTATATGCTAGGCACTTTAACTGCCTGTGGTTGACCTTTTAACTCTAGTAAATGAAAGTTAGTAGCCCTGTTTCTGATGAAGGCATGAAAAAATATCTACATTGATACGTCTTACCCCCCCCCCCATCCCAGTTAACTAAAAACATTTTTATAACAGATGATAGCTTTGAACTGCAGCATGTTTTACTGTCAAACACATCGAACTGTGAAGTTTTATTAGCTCCGAAGGAGACACAACTAATTTAAGAAAATGTTTTAATATTGCAAAACCCACACAAATTCTTTAGTCCTTCCAGGTTCTCACTTTTATATTCCTATTTTTGTGTTTATGATTTAAAGATGACAGGAATACTTTATTCTAATTTTACGATAAGCTGATAAGTTTTGCTAATCCTGCTTAATTTGTGATATATTGCTTTATTCTGTTTCTGCAGGGAAGGTATGGATACAGATAAAGATGACCAACATGGAAGGTACTGTTGATGTCGCTAAAGTGTTAGTTCCACAGTACTGACATAGGATCCTGTGTGTAGATACGTGTTTTCAGTGTCACTGTAGTCATGTGTCCCAAATTGTTTCTTTGCTGGGACAAAGGCTTAAGATTGTTGAACAAATTAAAACAGGCAAACAAAAAAAACCCCAATACTTTGAGCCACGATATTATAAATAATTATCTTCTCTGAGGAAAGGTTAAATAAATGTTCAAATTAACCCCCCCCTGATTTTTGTGAGGATCAATAGTATGTAAGATACGTTAAAATAATTGGGTTTAGTGGTTTCCACACTGTAACTTTGTGATACTGTTTCTCAACAGATTGGAGTATACAGACCAACAAGGCAGAATAAAAAATGCAAGGTAATACTCTAAAACAAGTATACTGAAAAGAATTATCTCTTGCCTTTTTGCCTATGTGAAATATTTACATATTTACATATTTCTTATCCTAAGAATCATTTTTTCCAGCTTTGACCTTCTCTTACTTTTCTATATATTTGCACTGTTAACCTTTTGCCTGTATAAACTGCATAGTTTTGTGCAGATACCAATTGGTAGGTAACTTGGTTTTAGTCACTTCGTTAATGTTGAAATTGAAGTCTCTATGTTTCTGATTATGTTATATTCTTCATCTTGTTTATTTCAAACTCAGTAGTGGGCTGTGAAACTGTTAACAGTGACTCTTTGATACAGGGAAAATATAAAACAAAACTTAAATCATTTAGTGTTCATCATTGTTTTTCCTGATGAGGAAGACTTTAGTTCAGAGGTATCTCAAATACTTCAAGTGGAAAGCTGTAGGATGAGTAGGAGGCTTACATTGCCACAGCAAAAGGTAGTTTTAAATATTTAGTACATTCATATAGTATACTGATCACAAATTCTTAATTGAATGCTTTATTCAGTGTTTACATAAATACTGGAATTTGCTTATCTGTGACCTTTCTGATTCCAGTTACGTTTCAGTGTATATTCTAAGAACAAAAGTGGCGTACAACAGTAGGAATCTCAAGATAATTTTGTACCGTTTAGTGGATTGTTTTGGAACTGAGGATTCAGTGTACTGTATGGCCCACACTGTATGTGTGTTCTGCTAAATCAGAACCATGTGCTGCAGCTTTGCCTATTGTTTGTGTTACTCATCCAAATAATGAACATAAAATGATTGAAGAATTCTGTATGTAGATGTAGTTTTCACAAGGATAAAAGGGTAACTTAATTATCAGGAGGTTATATTTGTGGGTTTTAATGCAATATATATATATTTGTGGGTTTTAATGCAATTTATTTTCTCATGCCTCTCCCTTTTTCTGTACCGCCTTACTCTTCTAGGGAGGCTCATAGTCAAATTGAAAAAAGGCGTAGAGATAAAATGAACAGTTTTATAGATGAACTGGCATCTTTGGTACCAACGTGCAACGCTATGTCTCGAAAGCTAGATAAACTCACTGTCTTGAGAATGGCTGTCCAGCACATGAAAACACTACGTGGTAAGTTGACTGGGGGTGGGGGTGGGGTGGGTGGAGGGGGGTGGGTGGGCAGGACTGTAGGAGAGTGGCAGAATGGGATTTCCCCAAAGCCATACTTCTTCTCTCCCTTTCTTGCCCTTTTGCCAAAAGAGTAAGTTAATACACTTTGAGAGGACTTCTCTCCTTTTCTTAGCAATGATGCAGCATATTTGGTTATAGCTTACTGGTTCATGGTGTAATATCCTGATCTGACTGGGAAAACTTGTGGGTGAGAAAAGAATAATTTGACATCCTCTGACATGATTGAGCACCGTTGCTAGATGCAATGATAGAAAGGCAGTGGAGGCTGGAGGAGGGAGGGAGCAAAGGGCTGGAGTGGCTGGATCGGCTGTAGCACCAAGCAGTGTTCTTGGGCAGTGCTCTTAAGCAGGCAGTGTGTAAAACCTGTTGGACAGAGAGGTTAGATTTTAGGTGTAAGTAATATTCCTACAGGACTTCTCAGGTTTTGTGTTCATACCTTTAGCTCTGTGTGAAAGGAGGGAGAGTACTTTGAAAAGTCAATTCTAGTCTCTAACGAGTTTCTGTTGAAGAACCTAAAGGGAAGCATGCAGGTTTGGAAGATTTTGGGTTGTTGCAAATTCCTGTATGTCCTAAAGCTTCACAAAAGAGTGCATCAGTGCTTGGGCACAATCAGTGATGAAAGCTTAAGCCTTCAAGAAATACGCCCCTGAGAAAAGATAGTGATGCAGCTAATTTAAAGAGTCACAGTTCTAGTTTCTAGGAGAATTGGTGTCTTCCGATCATTTATCCTAGCGTTTTGAAAGGTTTCACTTTTTCTGCCACTTGCATTTGATCAGGTTAGTACTTCATAGCACTTCAGTGGTTCCTAATTTGACTTTTGTCTTTATGAAGAGAATAGAATGAGAAGAATTACTCTTTATTAAGCAGCTGCCTCATTTGTTAGTAATTTTGGGCTTTTGACATTGCGAGATGATGTTCTGATGCTGTTTTTTGACTTTGGCATGGAATGAGAGAACTGATTTGTAAAGTTCCTAAGTGACTGTTTATGTGACCTTGTCACTTTATAAATTATAAAGAGAAGAAATAGCTTGAAGGTTTTTATTCTTTAATATCTTTTTTTAATCCACACCCCAATTCTGAGGCAGGACCATAAATTAAGGACACCATTTGCGTTAAAAAATATGTCAAGGAACACTTAGATCTCAGAAGGCATTCCATTTGCATTACTACATAACACAGTATTTGTGCTTAAGCAAAAAAGTTTCATCCTTTTTTAAGTTAATACCAACAGAGCTCATGTTAAATCAAAACCAGAAAACAACTTTCATTTTCAAGAACACCTGCAGTGAGTAACAGTGTAAGAAGGAGCCAAAGGAAAATTGCTAGTTCTAAGTATGTATCGTTAAGTTTGTGACATGGGTATTGTTTGGTGTTTTGTTTTTTTTTTCTTTAGGTGCTGCAAACCCATATACAGAAGCAAACTATAAGCCTGCTTTTCTATCAGATGATGAATTAAAACACCTTATTCTCAGGGTACGTTTCAGTTTTTAATTAAGAGTTATCAATGGCTGTGAATATAACTCTCCCAAAGCAAAACACCAGGTTTTTTCTGCCTTGTATCTCAGCTTGAGAATGTTCTGAATATGGAGGATAACAAAGAAATCTGCAAGCCTACTGCATAAAGTCAGTGGGTTTTAATGATGACTAGTGTCTCTTAACTTAAGCGGAAAAATTTGCGAGATCTGAGGAAACTGGTATTTTGATGGTAACCACCAGACTCTTATTTCATGGAATTTACCAAAATCACATAAATTATTTTCTTACAGACTTTCTGCTGTGGCCTACCTTGACATGATTTTCAGTGTACAGTGATATAACAAACACCTTTTTTTTTTTGAGGTCACTGATGTAACGTGACTTATTATGTTTGGCTGCTTGCTGTATACTTCTTTTATAGCATGGAGAGCCTGTATCATTTGTCAATAGTTAAGCTTTTCTTGTAGGTTGTGTAATTTCTGAAGCACTGCAGTGTCCAGATGCAGCATATGCAGAATTCAATTTCTGCAGCATTGTGACTCTAAAGCTATAAAATTAGGGCCTAATCCTGCATGCTTTTACGTGACTGAAAAAGAGTACTATTGACATGGGAATTACTTGCCTACAGACACATAAATAAATACCCAGGTTATATCCGGTTTCTAGCAGAGGAACTATGGAATAAATACAGTTAAAATATTATTTTAATTTGAAGGCTTTATTAAACATAATCATAATTCTATTGGACAAGACATAGATTTTTTTTTTCCTCATAGAAATAGTTTTACATTCTTGGCCTGATGCCCAGAAAGATGCCAAAAAATGTTTGCAGATGCAAAAACGCTTCATTGTAATTTCATATCTTGCCTGTTGACTCAGTTATCTCTAAATGTAAAGACAGCTCTCCTAGTGTAGAAGTTCTACTGTATGTGAGGTGTTTTTAAAGGTTATAATGATGGAATGAGGATGTTTAACTCAGTAATTTATTTTTTTTTTATCCCCTCCCCTAATTAGGCAGCAGATGGATTTCTTTTTGTTGTGGGTTGTGACAGAGGGAAGATACTGTTTGTTTCAGAATCTGTCTTCAAGATCCTCAACTATAGTCAGGTATTATTTTCCATTTTAAGTAGTGTTAGGCCTTAAAAGATTTGAAGGGTGTGGGGTTTTTCTATGATTATGCTTTTATATGGAGGGGTATTTATGTGAACAGCTTGTCGGGAAAGCTGAGGTTTGTTGCGAAGAAAGAGCTTTGCTCTGCCATGTCATTAGAGAAGATTTGTTTCTGTTTTCTGCTCAAACTAGGGAGGTGAAAAGGAACTAAATTTTCTTCATTGATTGTTGCATTCTGATCAGGGATTACCCTCAGGCTTGCAAAAGCATTATCTAATTGGGATGTAAGCAAATATTGAAAAATAAGCGTGAGGTTCTTCCGGTAGCTTCACGTGAATTTTTTTGACTTTGTTGTCTTCCTGTCCGCTCTGGTTTTTCTAGCATACTTAACTGACGAAAACTGGGAAGCAATTATACCAAAGCCAGGTTTTTAATATATGCTTAACGTGAGGCTTAACTTGCAGCATATATTGTATAAATAATTTATATTTACATACTTATATACAATAAGTTGTATAAATAATCTTTTCCACTGTTTCTGTCATCTGCCCTCCTCAATAAATTTAAAAACTGAAGTGGCTTCAGAAGTTTACTTCAGCCAGCCTTTAGTTAGGTGTATACTACCTACTTACTCATTATCTAAATATCGAGAGAGAACATCTGCAGTTAGGACTTCTTCCTTCAAATGTGTGGCATATGAAGTGAGACTGGAGAGAAACCAGAATGTTTGGTGGTGGTGGATTGAGCATGCTATTCCTGCAAAATTCGTGCTAACACTTATGAAATTACTATGTAATGTAGTAATAACTTAAATATACATAGAAAGCATGCTTTCTGTTAACTCCTGGATCTCAGATGTTTGATGTTCCTTGGTTAGGCCTATATGTAAGAGGATTGTTTATAATGATTGCTAAAATTGAGAAAATGTTACTGAACAATGTATTTTCATTTTTGACTGATTATTCAATCTCTACAGAATGATTTGATTGGTCAAAGTTTATTTGATTACCTTCATCCTAAAGACATTGCCAAAGTGAAGGAGCAGCTCTCTTCTTCTGACACTGCGCCTCGAGAAAGGCTTATAGATGCAAAAAGTGAGTGAAAAACTAGCATGTAGTCAGTTGCACTACTGCTAAATATTTGCCATGTCAAAAGTGAGTGTGTGTGGGGGTGCGGTTTGGATTGCAGGACAATACCCAAAAAACAGTCTGAAACAGACACCTGAGTGTAGAAGCTGGTTGGTTTGGTGTGCGCTGCAGTATAGATCTATTAGTTTTACTGGCTTCACCTGTGAGGTATCCTCTTTTCCAGGCAACAAAAGTTTAATTTTTCCCATTAAAACATATGAAGCATTTGTTCTAAGTCATTGTTCTTAATGGTCAGGGTACACTTGGTATTAATTTTGGTAATCCTTAGCTGTCAGTCAAGTTAGAGGATTCTTTTTATTTATATTGTCACTTCCATCAATGACCTAACCTTTCTCTTAGCAAGGTTTTTGGCCTGATTCTTGGAATCATTTCCTACTATGTCTCTTAGCCCTGTTCTGCTCTGGTATTTTAAAGCAGTTCTGTATCTCTGCCGCTTGTGAGGCGAGTAGGTGTTCAATTCACTCTCTTAACAGGCATCTGCATTGCTTAAGTAGAAGGTGGTATGTTACAACTGCAGATTTCCAGGTCATTAAGTCTCATGCTTGTCAGGAGCAGAGATCTCTAGGATCTAGGATCTCATCTCGAAGAAGCCACCAGCTCAACTTCAGAAACTGAAGCTGGGAGAGATCATTCCAGGGCATTGAGCCTAGAGGCTCCAGCTGGATCAGCTGAAGTTTTTTCTGGCTCCTGGTTTTGTCTGGTTGTCACGCATGTATATCCAATGGTAGCTCCTTTTTTTTGCATGCCTCTGACAAAGTTAGGCAAAAATAAATACTATGAATTACAGTCTTCCCATCTGCTATGATAGACTGATTGGTAGAATTTCAAGAACTCATATTCTTAAAAGAGTACTAGTATGTATGTATTTATTTTTATGTTGGCATGAGTGACTCAGGCACAGCTTGTACTCTCACCACTGAACAGCAGTTTAGAGTGCATGTGGTACAGGACAGTCTGACCTCCTTGAGGTGACCTCACTCAATTCTAATTTTAAGGGAGGCACACTTTACACTAGAACATTGGCATCGTTGTTTTCCTCCTTGTGTTAAAAGCCTACAGGGCCTTAGAAGTTTTTGTACGTGTTTTATAGCTGTTTGTTTATACGTGTCCCCATGCAGAAATGATTGAAGTGGATAGCAAGCTGTGGAAAAGTTGGTATGCGATTTAAATCCTCCACCAGCTCTTGGAGCACTGTCCCCTGCAGCTCTAGCTGCATCCCTGGTGTTGCTAATACCTGTGCTCCTCATGCACGCCAGGCATCTTCCCGGAGCTGTGTTTGTACCGGTGCTCTGCTCTTGGCTCCCAGGGTTGATAGGTGTTTCGGTACTGTGTTTCTCCAGTTCCTTTCCACAGAAAAGAATCTTAAGAGTCTCCTGCAAGAATACGGTCAAGGTCAGGGCTTACCATTAGGGTATGTTCATACGCACATATTTCTGTGAGGCTTGTGAGGCTAGAGAGGCTTCTTGCACGTAACTGGAGGTCTTGGGGATTTGCGATCTCTGTGTAGGTCACTGCTGCCTTTTTACCTCCTTCCGTCAGAACAGTGAAAAAATCTGATGTCTAGAAACAGCAGTTGAGATGGACCTGGAATGGCACTGGGCCTTTTTTGCTCTGTACATACATATGTGCTGTCTGGGTGGGTGTAGTGGTAGATAAGACTTCCAGTCTGAAGGGTCCTATCGAGTGTATGGAGTACTTGCACCATGTTTGAAGTACTGCACTAGTTATGGATAAATAATCTATTTTTAATCACTTGATTAGTGGTCAAAGAAATCAGTGTTTATTGCAAAACTTGTGTGGATTTGTACAATCTTTTGCTATTTTTTGCATTTAGACCCTGTGCTCTCAAGCATACATCGGTGTTTTCACACTAGAAGGTGTAATCAGAAATTGTAATGTTGATGTGGTCAGTTGAGTCCTGCACATATTCACTTACATGAAAATCTCCAAAAAGGACTTCTGCTTCAGAGGAAGGATGTAAAAGTCCCAGCAAAGCTGAAACACTGTACAGTTGGGTTATAGGATGTAAGCGTTTGTGTGGTTTAACTTTTTACCTGACCAAGAAGGATTCCTCACTTCCTCTGTTTGCTACAGCTGGACTCCCAGTTAAGACTGATATAACACCTGGGCCATCACGACTATGCTCTGGAGCAAGAAGGTCCTTCTTTTGTAGGATGAAGTGCAATAGACCTTCAGTGAAAGTAGAAGACAAGGATTTTCCTTCAACCTGTTCAAAGAAGAAAGGTAACAATTACACATTTTATTGCCAAATGTAATGGCTGTCAGGTTTGGGTTTTTAATACAATTTCTCGCTTGCAGTGGCTGATTTATTTTTTTCTTACTGAACCCTGTCAGTGTTTCTTACTAAGATATTGAACTATGTCTAGGCCTGTTATTCATACTGCACACACACATCCTGCCCCCAGCTCTTATACAGTGTATTAGCATATAAAGCCAAAATCTCTTCTCTGCTTTCTTGAAATCTTTGCAGTCAGTTCGTGCTGACAGCTGTGGTGTCATTATTGCATCTTCTTTAGACATTGATCATATAACATTCAGTCTTGACCTTCTAGGCAGTGTCTCCAACAAAGGGGAGCTGTTACCCATTCTATCTCTCTGCTCCATGTTTGACAAGTGGTATTTGGATGGATATCCACCTTGAAAAATTAGTTTATTCTGAGTTCATCTGTGGTTCTGGTACATTCTGATTACTGGAAACATAGCATTTTTATACCAGAAATATTTGATCGTAACATTATCAAAGTTGGTAATACTTTTTTCCTCTGTGGGGTGTTACTCTAGAGGTGTTGGAATATGTATTTAGTCCAAATTCAGAAATTTATTCTTTGATAATAATATTATTTTTTTCCTAATACATTGGATATACTTTTGGTGTTAGTGGAAAGTGTCAACTAGAGAACCGAAGGCCGTTTCAGTGTGTTGTCTCTGGATGTGGCAGCTGTCCCAAGTAGTTCCTGCTAGATTCAGACACGGCTTCAACCTGGGATGATGCTTTAAAGTGCTCGTTTGTGAGGAAGCCGGTTTGTGCAGTTGAGCATAAGCCTTTTACCCCGCCTCTCTGTGAAAGTCTTCCTTGCAGTTTAAAGGCTTGCTCAGTGCTGAGGAATAGTTCTTTCCAACACTGACTGCATTACCTGTCATTGTGCACCTTCATCCTCGCCCCTGTGTACAGCTATCCCCTGTACACCTCAAACAGGGTATATTCGGCCAAACAAATTGTTCCTGGTTTTTGTAGGAGCCTCATGCTGAATTGAAAAAGGAGGCATCTATTTATTAATATACTAATTCCTTCAACAATCCTTTAGATTATTCGCATCCTTTGCTGAACCAATAAAATGGGATGCAGTTTCTACTTAATCAAAAGTGACCTTGCGCTGAACTATGTGATGTTTCAGTATAAACAGTGGTTTTGCAGAGATAAATTGCTTATTGAATTACCTCAGATTAGCTGCATAGAAGCAGGTGCGCTGGAAATCCCTGGGTGAACAGATTCCCAAATTCCCTGCATAATAGAGGAGATGCGTTATTAGCAGAACTGAGATGAAGTTCTCCAAAGCACTATCCATGATCTAACTGCTGGTTTTGGTTTTTGTTCTTTTCTTTTTACAGCAGATCGCAAAAGCTTTTGCACTATTCATAGTACAGGATATTTAAAAAGCTGGCCGCCAACAAAAATGGGACTAGATGAAGATAATGAACCAGATAACGAGGGTTGTAATTTAAGCTGTCTTGTTGCAATTGGACGGCTGCATCCTCATGTAGTGCCACAGCCAGTCAACGGGGAGATCAGGGTGAAACCTACAGAATATGTTTCTCGACATGCAATAGATGGGAAATTTGTTTTTGTAGATCAGAGGTAAGAATACTTGTAGTAACTTCCACAGTAAGTCACTGTTCAGTACTGCTTTGCTGACAGCTTTACTTAAAGCAGTGTAAATATTACTGACAAAAGAAATGACTGTTGTTTTCAGCTTTTTACTGAATCTTGAATGCATGTGATTTTGGTTTTTGAGACAGAGCTCAAAGGTATTGTTCATTGCTAATGATTAAATTTAAACCCCCAAACCCCTCCAGTAATATGGCTTACTAGATGGAATAATCCAGGGATCATTTCTGCCATTATTAAGGGAATGTATATATGTAATCCTCAGAAGAATATGCTGTCCTGTTTTGAAAATGGAATCTGTAATTACTACCTCTTTGTTGTTAGAAGACTTTTGCAAAGACTATGTAGTTAAGTTATTGCACAGGCTGCTTTAGGCTTTGATAGTGTATACATTTATTTTCGGACACATTCTGCTGAATTAATACTTCTGTATGTGTAATCTTTTGTACGTATAAGAGCAAGCTTTTCATAAGCTTTACTTCTTGGAAAAGGTTTGAGAACTTGTACCAGTGTGGTATCTTCTTTCAGATATCAGGTTTATTTATTATCCAGAAAGCTAATTCTTATCTTTTTCAAAGTTGCTTACATTTTATGAAGTAGCAGAGAGACATGACCTGGGTCTTCCTTCAGAATAACTGGCATCGTCAAGGGAAGAAATGATGGGTGAAGGATGTTAGTGGAGGGGTTACATTGGGCTGGTTGGAGAGGGATTGTTTGGTTCCCTCCCTTGCCAAGATGGATTGGTGCTGCCCAGGTGAGGCTGTTTCAGGTTGCCTGGGGCTTAGGCTCGTTTGTTTGCAATGTATGAAACCCCGGGCTCCAAAATCTGACAGAATCTGCCTGCTGGAATTTCTTTCAGGGGTGCCGCGGTGTGTCAGCTGAATTCTAGTGGACTTGAGAGCTGATAGTCTGGAGGGGAAGTGCAATAAAGATAATTTTTTTGTTAATGTTATCTATCTGGTTGGAGTGGTTGGGTTTGGGTTTGCAGGTTTTGGTTGGATTCTTTGGGTTTGGTTTTTTTTGTTTTTAATTTAATAGAAAGCTTTTTAAAGTATCAGCTCTTCAGCAGCAGTGACTGGTGCAGATGATCACTCTGGGAGCTATGAGAACATTCATAGCCTTTCTGCTGCTCAGCAGGTGTGCCATTCTGTTAGGCCAAGGCATGAATGAGCGTTATTTTCAAAAGATCAGACGTATTCCCCTGATGGAGAATTTTGAAGTATTTCTAAAATAATAAGACTCAGAAAACACTGGCCCACTGGATTTAAACACATATGCTTTTATTCACTTGTTTTCCAGCTGTTGTTTACAGTCCTTGGAATGTGTATACTCCTTCAAAGGTCTCTTTGGGGAATATTTTATTTATTTATTTATTTTTTTAGAAGAAAACCTCATCTGTAGGCTTAAACTTGGCATCCTATGATCTGTGCTTCCACTGGAGAATATTTAGGCACCTGTAAAAGTTGAAAATTATTAATCTTTTTCTACGTTGGGATTTTTTGTTCATATAGACTTGCACTGTGACTTCATCATTTGTCCAAGGGAATCTGGGAAAGATGCTTAAAACTCTCTGTGACCCTAACTTTTTGTCCTGCTGGATTGCATGGTCCTTGGAGAAGAGCTGCTGTAGATTAGGTACGAGCTAGCTGGGCTACTGCAGAGTAGCCCAAACTCAACAGTTACTGTCCAAATGGCAGTTTACACTGGAGAGAGTTCTAAAGAGAACCATCCCACCTCTTACTCCTTCACTACTCTTAATGAATCTGGATGGTGAATTTGAAAGTAAAATTAAGTTACATGTGCAGATGACATAGTATACAGCTTCAGAATTCAAAGCTGCCTTGTTAAGTTGGGAGAAGCAACCTATGGAGAAAAAGTAAAGAAAGGATGAGATTCAAGGACAAGAACGATTTCCTTCCTTGCTTAATAGAATATGGTCAGATACTGAATTCAGCAAGTCTTTTGACATCTGCTGTAATTTCGTGCATCTTCTCAAAAAGCCTGTTTATTCTTCTATGACAGTAAATGTAGAGGTTTTACAGTTACTTGGTGGTGCCCATAGTGGTTGTTACCCATCACTGTCAGGTTTCCCACCACTGCAGTATTGTTAAAAGGCTTGGTTACTAAAGTTCTTAGAAAAATAGTGGAATAAGGTTGACTTAGTTCCTAGCTCTTCCTTTTTAAAGACAGACTCTACGTTTTGCTGCTTTGAGGTTCTCCACAGGCTCTCAGATAATTCATCAAAGCAGTCTTGGAGGTGTCAGCAGTTTCAGTGTCCTGGGATAACATTCACCAGACAAAAGCCAGTTTGAAAATTTCTGTCGCATGAATACTTGTGATGGTTCCTTCTCCAAGGCCGAGGTCATAGAGCGCCCTGTCAATGAAGGCATCAGGTGTAAGCCACCCGACGGGTGCTGAATGCTTTTAGTGTGCCTGGGGAAAATACAAAAACGCCCTGCATTTAAATACCATGGGGTTTGTGCTTCAGTGTTTTTCCTGCTGTTCTTAGTCATAGTTATTAATATGTACTGATTTCTACACTGGGCTTTTTTGAGACTGCTGAAGAGGTGATGATCTACCTAGGCTTGTTCCTTACTACCCTTCCTATTTAATTTGCATTGGAGTAGCTTGGAATTGTGACTTTCACTCTGATTTCTTCAAGGAACTATCATTTTTTACTCCAGTAATTTTTTTTTCCCCAAGGAAAACACAGAAAATCAAAGTTTGCTGTAGTTCAGTACTTTTGTTTGCTTCCTGTTCTTCTACGGAGCATCTCAGACTCTTACCTAGAGTCATTCAGCCATGGTACTTTCTGCTCTGATGTTCTTGAGGAGTTTCACATGGGCTCCTGCAGATTTGATTGTGACCATGTTCTGTCTTCTGAATTAAATGGTGTGCGTTTCAGGATCTTTCTGGACCTGGATGGCTTGTCCTGCTTTGTTCCTTTCTCAACTGTTTCTTCCTGCACCAGGAAGTCTTAGAGTGAATTCCCTGGGTGGTGGCTGTGTTCTGTGCACAGTGGTAGCAATAATGTGCTGTCCCTTCCCAGATAAGCCATACTTTTGAGGGTATGTGATCTTTTGAGGGCAGAAGGCAAATGTACAGATCCCTAATGTACAAGGTGACAGCAACTCTCTTTTCTTCTCCCGCCTCCCCATCTGTTTTGTTTTTCATGTTGGTATTCTGGGTTAGGTGAGCAACCCTAGTGAAGTTGTTACACCTTCTAAACCACTAACAAGTCAAGAAATAATTCTTGTAGTCTTGTTTTAACATGCATATCTCTGGGTGTTGAGCATACTGGCCCACAGTAGCTTTTTCCTTGTCGAGAGCGACCCTTTCACCTTGCGTTGGGCTGTTGTATGGCTCACTGTCACTTACTGCAGTGTTACATTGCGTTTTCCTCTCGGACTTAGTTTAAAGCTTGGGTTACCATGTTGATGTACAAAGTTTTTTTTTCCTAGATGTCCTCCATCCTTGCCAGCAGCTCCTTGAACACTACTGAGTCAGATCAGGAATCCATGTCTTTCCCGTGTTGCAGATCACAGGTGTATATCGTTGTAAAGTTTTCTGAGGAGGAAGAAAATGAGTTGACTTTGTGGCTGGTTCTGATGAAACAATAAGTTCGTTTATTTGCTTCTCCATTTTCAATCGAACACAATCATGAGACATAGTAGGTCTCTTAGTGCTTTCTCAGGAAACTTCTATTTGCTAACCTTTCTTTTTTATGGGTGTGGGTGCAGGGTTTGCTGGGGTGGGTTTTTTGTCCCACTCTTAAGGCTTAGGATTTGAAGGGAGAAAATGCTCCTGAAACACTCGTTATGCTACAATTTGGCCTCTGTGCAGCAGCTGCACCATGGGTACACGGGGAATGTGGCAGTTCTTCAAACCTTTGTCTGGTTTTTGATGGTACTTTATGCAGAACACCTTGTATTATCTTCTGACTGTGACAAGGCAGCTTGATTTAGGTTTAAATTCTGAAAATTACAATATATCTCCAAAGCTTTTGAAAGTCTTACATCCCTTCCAGTGGCAATAGGTCAAATATAATAGCTGTTGGTGTTATGTACTTTTTTTAATTACCTGAGAATTAAAAACAGTATTCTTAATCATTTATTTTTTTTGCCTTCTAAGCTGGAAATACTTTTCTGCATTACTTGAGCCTTACCCAGCTTCAGTGTGAGTTTTAGTAATCTGTCACTAATACTTCAATTTAAAAGAAATTTTCTACTCCCCCCCCCCCCCTCCCTTTCCCAAGGGCAACAGCCATTCTGGCATACTTACCCCAGGAACTTCTAGGTACTTCGTGTTACGAATATTTTCATCAAGATGATATAGGACACCTTGCAGAATGTCATAGACAAGGTACGATTATTAACAATTTATTAAAGAAATTTTCTAAAAAACATTGGGAACAATTGTGTATTAAAAACAACCCCAAAAACTGGAGAAGATTTGGATACCTCTTTGTTTGCAAATGCTTCAGTCAAGAACACTGTGCTGCATGTGCCAAACAATATGATTATCTTAGACTTCCATGGATTTTTAGTGATTATTTGAGGTTCAGGTTGGGTGGGGGGGATAACTGCAGAGGTAACATTTTCCTTCAGGGTTGAAGGGGAGGGGTTGACTGAGTTTTCCCTGATAAGGGCTCTGCTTATGCAGTAGTGGTGCCTGTTTGACAGAGGGTAACTTGCTTTCTGCCTGTCATTAGTTTTGCAGACAAGAGAAAAAATTACGACTAACTGCTACAAGTTTAAAATAAAAGATGGCTCTTTTATTACATTGCGGAGTCGCTGGTTCAGTTTCATGAACCCTTGGACCAAAGAAGTAGAATACATTGTCTCAACAAATACAGTCGTTTCGTAAGTATTTTTCTCTTGGCGGATGCATGTAAATACTGATGGCTTTGCCCTGTTTTCAGATTAGATTTGACCCAAATATGTGCACATCTTCTCTGTGACAATAGGTGTCTTCCTCTGGTAACACTCAGAACTGCATACCTGGGGAGAAGGAAATTAGTTTAATTTCAGTAGTTTAATATCTGCTTGTTAAAGCCTATACAATATAAATAAATATAAAATAGAAAAAAATATAGATATTTTCTTTCTTTGGGAAAAGCTGCAGTCCCAGTCTATGTAGGACTTAGAGGAGATGCACTTCTTTGCTTTGGGAGGGGCTTCTCCTCCACTTTCTCCATAAGGGTTCTGTACAGGTGCAGTGACTTTGCAGTAGAATAACTGCGGTAGAGGAATTTTCTTCTGAGAAGCTGCTCGGGTTCTGCATTGCCCACTTTGAGTTGTAACATGGTTTATTTTTGTTGTTTGTCTAGCCTTGGTGTCAATCACAGTGCTTCTTTCACAGAGGCGATAGTGGCTCACAAACTACTTAAATCCTGAAGCATTCCATTCTGATGCACTGGCAGAGTAGCTGTTTTGCAGGTTTTTCTATCACTGATTCTTCCAATTCTTGAAATCCACAGCACCAACGTACTTGAGAGTGGAGACGCAGCCTTCCCACAGCTTGCAGCTTCTCCACACAGCATGGACAGCGTGCTTCAGGCTGGAGAAGGTAACTGCTGTACTGCGGGAATTACTGGCAGTCATGCCTTGTTATAGCAGCTAATCCTGCATGTACAAATTTGCTGCCCTTTTGCATCGAAAATTTGTTAATATCCTGAAGAAAAATAAGTTTTAGGGCAAAAAAAGTGCTAATGCAGTTCATGCTCTGTTTGAACTTAAATACCAGCTCTGGATGGAAGGTGGCCAAAGAGAAGTGAATGAGCCAGTTAAGAAACAAATGCAAACAGGGTTGGAGGAGTGACGTGGGGGAGAAACAAGGGGTTTGCCTCCATGGATGGTGCTATTTGAACATTGTCCAAGAGTGACTTCAAGCTTTGTGGTCAGTGTGGATGACTGCTTGGAGGGCAAATGGATTGTATAGTTTGGCCGTTCGGCTTAATGCCCTTCACGTGCCCTTAATGTGACTTCTTGTCAAGACTTGAAAACTGACCTCTAGTAATCATCGTGGGCTTGTTAGGAATGCTGCAGATCACCAAACCATCTTTTATGACAGGTGGTGTGCAGCATAATGCACAGCAGAGCTGGATTTAATAACAGAGCAGGGTGGAAGTGCGGTAGAATAGAAGGATGCAGTGGCAGCCTGTGGATGAAAGATGGGGATAGAAAGCTGGTGATAATACTGAGATTCTTTCCAAAGAGTTGGGAGCCACTGCTTTTAGAGGCCCTATTTACTAGATGCTACTTCTATCAGCTATGCCTTTATAACTTCTGTCAGCTCTGCTTCTATAGCTGTCGAGCAAGGATATCGATGTCTGGAATTACTTTGTAAGCTGTACACAATCCACTTAGCAGAACAGTGCTGGGCTTTTCAGTTATCTCTGTGAAAAATGAGTTTCAGTAAGTGAAGCTGGAGGGGGAAGGGTGGCAACACATGGGACAGCTGACGGGTAGGAATGGAAGCTGCCACGTAGGCGTGATGGTTAGTAATTGAAGGTGGAGTAATGGCAGTCACGTGGTGACTTGGGCCTTCTGAGAGTGGAAAAAAATATAGAACAAACTATTACATAGAAATAAGGTAAGCTTATTCTTGCCACAAAACAGCCTTTGGAAAGAAACCGTGTGTATGATGTCGTCATACGGACAGTTCTTGTTCCCTGATGAAAAGAAAGTTGAGTGGAGTTTTTAATTTCCAGCGGTTCTGGCTCTGCTAAGGATTTGATGACCTTTTAGGTGAACCTTCTCATCTCCTGAGGGTCTGAGCCACAGGTGCTGAGGGTTGCTATCGTTAAATACAAATTTCTAAAAGGCAGCAATTATCCATTATGGATAAGCCATGTTAAGGGTTCTCTTGCCCTTTCAGTACATGATCTTTTCTTTGCTGTGCCTTGGAGTGTGTCGAGCTCCTTCCTGGCCACCTCTGAAGTGTTGTGCAAGTGACAAATCACATTAAAGTAACAGTGAGTTTCTAACTGTTCGGCCCTCACTTCTTCCTCCGGTTTTAGATACTTGCAGTTACTTACAGGGGGGTTATTTATATTCATCAGGTGGCTTGGGCTTATCCTGTATTGAATGGAATATGCGCTAGCAAGGTCTTGACACAAAGAAAAGAACAAGCATGTTTGGAGATAAACCTCTTCAGGCACAGGATAAAGCAAGTCTGACAAGCTATTCTGTGCCAGCTCAGGAGAAGAGGCACCACCAGATGCTTGGAACAGCCAGAGTCTGATAAGGGTCAGGGTATGCTGCGTACCTTGTTGTGGACCTGCCGGCGCAGCAGCGTGTCCGAGAGACACAGCATAGCTCAGTGCGAGTCAGAGCTTTCCGTACATTTGAAAGTACTTGCCAGCTGGTAGAATTGTAAATAAATAGGGGAAAATCCTGCAGCTTGTCAAAGCGTGCCTAAATACAAATGCTTTTTAGAAATGGTTTGGGAGCTTTTATCTGACCTTAAGGTTTCATTTCAGGTGGCCCAAAGAGGACCCATCCTACTGTGCCTGGAATTCCAGGTGGAACAAGAGCTGGGGCGGGTAAAATAGGAAGGATGATTGCTGAAGAAATCATGGAGATTCACAGGTGAGAAAATGGTATGAAGTTAGAGGAAAATTGGTATTGTTCTTTAAGAGGATATTAAGGAAGTCTTTCTTCAAGCTGAATATGGAATGATACAGTTGTGTTTTATAAGTAGACAGCTACAGGTGCCTATTCAGAACGCTTCAGGCCGTCAAAAGCCCATGGTGAAAGAATGAGAAAGTTACAGCCTTTCAGCTTTCTACTGTAAAAGACTAATATTGAAACTTTTTTGTAATGGTGATAATATTATCTGTTTACCAGAAACTAGTTAAAAAGAACTGCTAACTAGAAACAAATTCCTTTCCAAGACCATTCTTTTCCCAATGACTTAAGGGTGTGAGTGGCACAACCTCCAAATGGCAAAGCTATTGACTGTATGCCAATAAAAAAAAGAAGAAAAGGTTTGTTCTGATGTGATCCATTGTGCTCAGATGCTTTTAAAGTTGCTAGATATGTAAGTTCAGCTTTTGTAGTTCTCCTTCCCACAGCTCTTTGACGTGGGACACGATGATGAAGCTCTGCCTTCCCAGGGCAGTCCGTCCGTCTCAGAGACGGACGTCTCTGGGTGGAACAAGTTTTGCAGCACCCTTCAGTAAGGGACTGTAGCGATACACGGCTGTATCTCAGAGCAGCAGTCTTATCTCTCACCTGTGTGAGCAGCTACTTTCAGTGGTTGTCACTTGATTTCTATTGGCTAACAATCCCAGTTCTTCATGAATTTCCTCTTGGGAATTATTCCCTTTCCTATAAAAGTGGTCTCATCCAGCAGATGTTTAGTGGCAGTAAAACATTCAGTCTGTTTCCCGTAGTTTTGTTTCTGCTGCAAGCCAGGGACTACTTACAGTATTGTTTAAGGGAGCAACAGACCTATCGCATATAGCTTCTTTCCTGTCCGTAAGAATAGGAAGAAGGAGAAAAAAAAAAAAAAGAAAAAAAAAAAAGGCACACAAAGACTGAACCTACACTTAGAAACTTTAACCATCCCTTTTAGTACTTGTAAAACACTTAATTAGCCTCAGTGAGTGTAGTAGTATAGCTTTACTGCTTATGTTTTCATTTCATTTCAAGACCCTGGGTTAGTTCCAGTCCTTTTTCAGCAGCTGTTACTATTTTCCAAGCTGCCTTCTGTTCAGCTTTCCCAGGGGAGCTCTGCCAAGGATAAGGTTCCCATTTCCATTGCTTTTCTCTGTAACTACCCCTCCTCCCTTTGGTCTAGAGGTTTGTTGGTTCTAGTTAGTACATTATTCATTAATAAAAAAATACTTGATCAAGCTATGGAAAATTGAAGTGAAAAGTGCTGCTTTGGCCAGTTTGTAAAAAAAAAAAAAAAAAAAAAAAAATAGTAACTGTATCGAATGTTCAATGTATTTGTGTAGCTCTGTGGCAGTAGCTCATTTAAGGACTTTAGGTTATTGGGACTGAGGCAGCTCAAATTCTTAGCTGGTCTAAATTGAAGTAAAAAACAAAAAATGAGGCTTTCCTGGGTAGCCAGTACACCTTCCTTCTGACACTGTGAAGGCTATGCAGGGGAGGAGGAGGAAGAGCTTGCAGGCTGAGCAAGCTGGACAATTTACATAACTGTTTATCAGCTGCAAATAAAAATGTAGCTGCTGCTGATTTGAGTAACGCTGAAGGGTGAGGAAGTTACGAAAATGAAGTTCATGCTTGTTAACACCTTATGCTTGTTGATAATAAAGCCAGCATTTGAAACTCCAAGTCTCTGGTACCTGAGTCTCAAAGTTGCTGGTAAATTAATTCCTTATTTTATCAATATTCTAGGATAAGAGGATCATCACCTTCTAGCTGCGGTTCAAGTCCCCTGAATATTACCAGCACACCACCACCTGATACGTCCTCCCCAGGAGGCAAGAAGGTAAGAACTGGCTTTCCAAACACTCATGTAGCAGTAGTGGCAAATAATGTGAGATGATGCTTATAGAATTACTGGTGATGTTGAACTCCTGGCTGCTTGGCTGGAAAAATCAAAGTATTCTGGTGGCTGAAATCTCTTAACAGTGCAGAGACCAGTAGTTTTTAAACACTGGCAGCTTTTGAAATCCACCTGCTCTTTAGGTATATAAATTATTTTATTTTTTTTTTTAACAGAGCTGCAAGGAACAGCTCTTGTCCCATCTCTTGGTGCTCCAAAAACTCTTTAGCACCCCGTACTGGTGGGCGCTGGAAGTGCTGCCGTTTGGCCATCACGGTGCTGGGGGGGAACGGGCAGGGGACGGGGCCAGGCGCATCCCAGCTGTGCCCAGCGACAGGGCAAGGGGCAACGGGCACAAACTGCAACACGGGAGCTTCCATCTGAATATAAGGAAAAAATTCTGTACCTCGAGGGTGACAGAGCACAGGGACAGAATGCCCTGAGAGGCTGTGGAGGCTTCTTCTCCGGAGACATTCAGAACCCACCTGGACATGGCTCTGTGCAGCCTGCTCTAGGTGACCCTGCTTTAGCAGGGGGTTGGACCAGATGATGCCCAGAGGTCCCTTCCAACCCTGACCGTTCTGTGAATCACAGCAATTCTACTGTACTGCTGTAGCACGAAATATGACAATTAGATGCTTTACTGCGCACTGACAGTTTTAGTTTATAACCAATACCATGGACCATGCCTTGTGCTAAGACAGCTTGAGTAGCACTTACATACCATTACCAGCACTTAACCACCTGAACACACTTGTACTGGCTGCATTTAAGTTGTCTAGTGGATTGCTGCTTATGGTAATTATGTTCAAAGCAAGAAGAGCACTTATCTAAATCCTTCTGTGCATTTGAACACTGCCTCAGACTGACTTTGTTTCCCCCCAGAAATCATGATGACTATACATAAGAATTGCTTGTGCTAGAGCATGTAGCTGTCAGTAAATATTTCTGTTCTATTCCTGACTCTCTTTGTTCCAGCTTCAAGTTTTATTTCAAGAACAAACTGAGCTGTAATCCTAGGAATAGTTATTCTTGCTCCTTCTGCCCTACAATAATTCCGCACCTACATATAGCAGGAGCTACTGTAATGTAATAAAGGAAAATACACATGGAGAGTTGTGTGTTTATA
Source organism: Falco peregrinus (assembly GCF_023634155.1). Classification (NCBI taxonomy): domain Eukaryota; kingdom Metazoa; phylum Chordata; class Aves; order Falconiformes; family Falconidae; genus Falco; species Falco peregrinus. The sequence goes on from NC_073729.1 coordinate 11,427,872, forward strand.
ATAGGGTTACCCCCTCAGCATTTCTCCTTCGTTGGAAGGTTATGTTTGCTAGAAGTATCCCAAGTTCCAGTGGATGCTGCCCTCAGAAGGGAGCTCACAAGTGCTTATGTTCCAGTGTAGACATGTCTGAGCAGTTGAAAACTATGGTTCCAGTTCAGTTATTCCCTTGCTACTAAGAATCCCAGGGAAGGTTCTTCTGTTCCTGGTGAGCTCTGGTGTACGCAGTGCTGCTGTGCTGCTCCACACCAAAAGCTGGTTGGACTTACGATCCAGGAGCAATGCTGAGCCCATGCAGTCTCTCTACCTGGGATGATTCTCCTTTTAAAGTTAGGGATCTTGGTTGACAGTACTTTACTGTATTTGTAAATTCAGAAGTATTCTGTAGTTAGCTGTAATTACTATCACTTGCAGATGGAATACTTACAAAGCTGACCCACAGAAATCACCTCAGGACTTTTCCCAGTAGCTTTTCTCAAGTTTAGCATGTAGCACTGATTTGATCTCTTCCTTTTAGATGGATAGCATATCGCCACCAGACACCTGCTTGATGGGAGTAATACAGAGGGTAGTAGCTGCTAGTTTACAACTAGTCTGATTAGCTAGCTTCTTTTTGGGAAAGCCCATCTTCCCAATATTAAAAATCCCCATACAGGGATATATTTGAGATGTAACGCAAGATTTCATGCTGTTTCATGGCTTCTATTTTTTTCTTTCAAGATATTAAATGGTGGCACTCCAGACATTTCTTCAGCTGGGTTACTGTCTGGGCAAATCCAAGACAGTTCTGGTTACCCGTACTCTGACAACTCCTCTATTCTCGGTAAGTGAAGGCACATGCCAACATCCCTCGATACCAGCTACGTGCAGACGACTGTAACGAGCTGGTGGGTTTTAGCAATAACTCGCTTTTACTGGCCACAGGCAGCATAAAGCCCATAACCTGCTGCTCTGTTTGCCTGAAGAGCAGTCTGGCAGTCTATTTTGCTGGCTTACTTTATATTGTAATTTTTTTAGTTCCAGGTGAAGCCTTTCTTCTCTTGCTGAATCTGTGAATTAACTGAACTCCTCACCTGCTTTTTGTGAATGTTTTTAAACAACTGAAGACAAGCAAAAAGGCTAGGCTGGCTTTTAGATGTTGATCTAGATTTATTTTTGAAGTATAGCACGTAGGATCATTCTTAGGTGGCACAGTGCTTTTTCCCTGAGGAGTGGCCTAACCTTTGTCCTCTGCCCAGGTAGTGGTGGTACCACTGAAACAGGCAGCCGGGGACTCAGACAGATTCATACTCCCAAAATGGTTCAGGCTGTTCAGACATTCTACCTCAGGTCACAGGGCGAGTGCCCACAGCAAGTTGCATCAGCAGAGCACCGTGAACTCCTGGTAACTTACTGTATTTATGCTTACAGGGGAGAACTCTCACATAGGCATTGACATGATTGACAATGATCAAGGATCAAGCAGCCCCAGCAACGATGAAGCAGCCATGGCAGTCATAATGAGCCTTCTTGAAGCAGATGCAGGTCTTGGTGGCCCTGTAGACTTCAGTGACTTGCCGTGGCCCTTGTAAATGATGCACCTGGCTTCAACATCTGAGTATCAAAGTGCATTTACTGGTGGAGTTCTGCAGTCTGTGAAACATGTTGGACTGAGAAGCTTTTATGTACAAATTACATGAAAGCTGTATCAGAAAGCAACTCATCCTACCATGTGTAACTTCAGACAATGTGGAATAACCTGCTACAGTGTTCTCTGTGTTGATTTGTTTAGCTGTGTATAGCTTGCAATACTTGTATATTTTGGATTTTGTTGTTTGAAATTTTTTTTAAAAATCACTGTGCAACTCACTGGCATCAGTGGTAGCTTTTATATGCAAATGACCATTTCAGATGTATGGTGTGTTTTTACACTGCAAAACAGTCCCCATGTGGATCTTTCTTATACTAATTGTACCATAAAGCTGTTTATTCTTTCTTGTAAGAATCCTTTACTATAAATATTGTTAAAGTGTAATGTATTAGACAGTTAAATATTTTTAAAATAAATGTTTCCCTTGTTCTAAGATGGAGCATTTACTTTGATAAAAACCCTGCTGAAAGGTGCATGCTACAAGCCGTTGGTGTTTACCATTTCTTCACCCTTAGGGGGAAAAGGGGATTACATAACACTGCCTTAAATACATGTAGAGGACCTTGCCCCTACAGTAAATTACTACAGCTTCTCTAGCACTTACTCTTAGCATAACATTGAAGCCAAGAACAACAGTAAAGTCTGACACTACCCCCTTTCTCTTGAATACCTGGGTTTTCACTTTAATACTAACCATCTTCCCCTGAGGAAAGAAAAGTAACTACAGACTCCGCAGAGTCTCATGCACAGATAACACCAACCCATTAAAATAATGGAAACTTTATTTGCATGAAAAACTTGTTTACAATCATTAATAAATGAAGAATGAACCATTTGCATTTTCCTATTTTATGACACTTATGAAAAATGTATTAAATAAATATTTGTGAACAGATTAAGGTAAGGCAAGATTTAAGATAAAGCCCCTCTCTGTCATTCACAACTTTTGAACATGGCTCATGCTGCAAACAAGTGAAAAAATTCACTGAAGAACTTAGAGTTTAACAAGATGTTACATGGGTAATTGAATCATGTCCTCAATCCAAAAACCCAGTAGTAAGTAGTTTTGTGCTCAACCATGTAGAACAACTTGAAAAGGGTCAATCTATTCAGAGCAAAACTATTTACAGTTAATACTTTTGATAGAAGCACTTTGTTAGTATTGTGCAATACATTTATAAAAAATGGCTTCAAATTCCATTTATCAACCATTTGTAAAGTGCTACTATCAATTCCAACTCTGCGTTCTAACGCCAGTGTAACACCACCGCTGTACACCAACCACCAGCATCCCATGGGTTTGGATGGGCTTGAGAGTGAGGACAGTCCAGCATACAAATCACCAATGTCACAAACCTACCAGTAAACATGTACATGTATGTAACGGTAACCCCAGGGCGTTTGATCTGTACTCTTCCAAAAACAAGCGGGCGCTTCCTTTGGTCTTGTCAAAGGTCTGTACTGCAATATCCTAAACACCGTTACACAATGGGAAAAACTGGCATTGCAGCATAGTATGAGTTGAGTACAGAGTCACTTCAAAGTAAGTAGCATGCTTTTGTTTTAGTAAGAGTCGAGATCAGAGCGGTGGGTTTTGTCCCTCGGTATCCATCTCACTGTTACTAGGTGGAGGATGAATAGGCAGAATATCCAGCTCATCTACCTGGGGGGTGGGATGCATTACTACAAGCTGGTCCTGGGGTATATCTGCTGCCGCCGCTGCCAAATTTGTAATAGATTTGCTTTTCACACACTGGAAGTCGACATGGCGACTCTTTCCTTCCTCCTTCTCCCATGACATCCGAATAAATGGTCTTTGGACGTAGTTGTAGATCACCTCCGGCCTTCCGCCCGGCCGCTTTTTCACTTTCTCTTTGTATGTCGGGTAACCTAAGAAACAGAGCACAGCAGCAGGTCACCTTTTCTGTACTGTGTAGTTCGGGGCTTTCTATTACAAGACAGCAGTGTGTGGGCGCACAGTAAAGATCAGCAGTTGTCACCATCAGCATCCTGAATGGGAACAGGTGCCATCATGGTGTTCTTAACGTTATCTGTGCAACAGCAGCTTAGCTAGCAACCGGGTTGTAAGGAGAGGGACTACAGTGCTATCGACAGAACGTAATGGCACCAGACCCCGCTTCCAGGCTTCACAGGCACAGCTAGTGGCTCCTTCCCTGAGCCAGAGCAGCCAGCTGTTTCTCAGGCACTGTGTCCTGGAAAGTGGGAAAGGAGCAGAGAACAGCATCGCTCTGGGCTCTGGTTTCAGCTCTCAAGTGGAATCCTCACACATTCCTCCCAGCTCTCCCAAATGATAAAAATACACTCGTTTAGACCAATTCTCAATTCTGCTTATGTTGTGTTAAGTCATCTCTGCCCACTGCCTAAGCAATAGTTTTCATTACTAGGAAGTTACATATTATCACAGGGCACTAGCATTAGAGTTTAGTCAAACAGTCGTTCTTCACCTAGAACACAAAGTGCCAGCAGAAACAATCTGGAACAAGCCAGCATTATGCACAAAACCGGTTCTTGTGTAGTTGAAGGACATGCCAGTCTGAAGGCTCACACCTTTTTCAGCTGAACTCGCTTATTTTAGAGATCACAAACACTTAAAAGCATTTCCTTTTGGTTTGCAAATTACAAACGTAATAACAACAACTTGGTGAGTGAATGATGGAAATCCTGCAAATTATAAAGGCTGGATTTTTCAATATTTGGGGTCAATGATCAGAAGGAAAATGAAGTGTAAATAAACCCAGTTGTTGCATTCACAATAAAAATCTGACTAGTTAATGTAGATCTCTTTTGCAAAGCCAGAGCTGGGATTTTACAGATCAGCCTCCTAACTTACGAGGTTTATTTCAGATTAACATTTCTTTGCATTTCAACGATCCATTTAATAGTTTTGTAAACTTTTTGAAAGTATTTACTTGCCACAATTTTTTTCATTTCAAGTCCTGAAAAGGACACCAGACCAAGAACAGAATATACGAAGCTGTAAGAATGCAAATACAAATGTAAAGCAGAGAAGTGCAGCAGACCTTCCCAGAAGAGTGAGTGTGCAAGCCATGCCATGCTTCTCTTACCTTCAATGCCCAGGCGGATCTTCTTGAGCCCCCTTTCCTTCAGAACTGATTTGGCCACATCTCTATTTTCAATGTATTTGAAGAATCTGTACAACTTTGTGCTGTAAATTACTAAAAATACATTTTAATGAGGAAAAATTGTACTGAACGATTAAACTTTTAGTCTTAAAACACAAGAGAGTTATCCTTTTCCCTGTTTTGCTTTACTCTAGTATTTCTATTTCAGAACAGGGGGAGAGACTCAAGAACTCTTGAGAAAACCGGCTTAAGGCGCTGTGAGTTGGGCTGCTTGCACATGTCTTTTCTCCCTATCGATTTAGTCTGGCTTATCCAATTAGGGTTTTTTTTTGTTGGATTTAGGAATGCAATAGAACAAATCTCAGAGTAAACCTCCCAACTCCACCTGCACCAAAATAATAATAAAAAAAATAATAACAACAAAAAAAAAAAAAGACACCTCCATTTTTTCACTTTTTGATGGAATTCCTGCAGACGAAAGAAAAAAAAAAAAATCTTCCCATCTTGTTGCCATTATGCAAGAGAGATCTGCAAATCAGTTTCAAAATCCCCAGATTTGTGAAGCTGAAGGAGGAGGACACCTTTGAAATTTAGATGACAGCACCTTAAAAGATGGGACTGGGGCCATCAACCCTGTACAGCTGCAGAGATCCAAATCTACTGTTCATGAAAAGTGGAAAAGGCAGGGGTGTGCTTAACTAATCGCTTAGGGTGGGGGGTATTTTTAATTGACATCTTTGAGACATGAAGGTTCTAGAAACCCAAGCCAATTGCGTTACTACACTAGAACACTCACTAGTCACATTTGTTCTCTACTTCCATCAAACCACCCTTCTTTAGGAGAGGCTGCAGGTTTGGGGTTTTTTTTGGGTTGTTTTTACTGGTGTTTTTAATTTAAAAAATCCAAACAGAAACTGTAATACCTTCAAGAGACTTCTAAGAAGTTTTTATACTACCGGAGTACAAAGTATCTCCAGCTCCCACCTGCCCCCACAAACCCCTGAATTTCAATTTTCACACTGAAGGAACATTTTCAGCTACAAGGACAGCACTGACAGAGGGCAGGGCACGTTACTCAGAAGTGCTTTACCTCATCTATACACCAAACTGTTATACTTCCAAAATACTGACAGACTTCCCCCCCCCCAAACAAAACCCCCACCCTCTAGTTCTTCTCCAACAGTAAACAAGACTCCTATCCATTTTTCTCATCAAGCTCTTTCTGAAAAAATATTTCCTTCTCCCTCGTTGACTGACAATACCTTAATAATAAAAACTAGCTCCTCTCTTTAATTAGATTTGAACGTAACATGCAACAGAGACTTCTGTGAAGCAAAATACAAAAGCAGAGCTACCAAAAGTAAGGCTGTTTTTATGAGACATTAAGGATGTTGAAAAGGCTTTGCTGCCAGCACTTACGTACAAAATACTTAAATCAGCACATTCACTGCTACCCCTACCCTAGCGTGGGTTGGTGGAAACAATGAAAATAAACTTACTTTGTGAATACTCCTCTCCCATTTGTGGGGGATACTCTTCATCCCAGTCAACAACGTCATCATCTGTCAGCACAACAATGTGGCACTCCCTCTCACCACTTTGGGCACTGGCTACCATTAATGGGAGAATCATTTCTTCTAGATAAAACTCAAATTGCTTGCGAGCACCATCATTTGACAATTCATGCATGAGAGCACCTGAAGCAAAGTTTTAAGCATAGGCACATTTGGAAGTTTGTTAAAAAAAATGAAGGCAGGAATAAGAAACAGCAGTTCTGTTTATTTTGTAGTATTTACTGCAGACACCCGTAAAGACACTTATCTGTTGGTTTGTGTAAGATCAGAACATTTTCAAATGTTTACCAGAAGTTCAAACTGACTGTCCTGCAGATATTGACATAACATTGGGCAGGCAGAGGAGTGACCTTGAGGAGATGTCCTTCATCTTTTACTACTACTAAACATTTGGTAATTGTGTATAAGACTTCTCTCAGGCTTCCCAAAAGACACGTTTTCTAAGCCAGCTGCTGAAAGAGTACAGCACGCAACCCACTTTTCATAAGCAGTAGCTTAAAACCCAAAGCCTCTCAAAACCCTCACAGCATGAGCTGCTAAATCCTCCTGCTAAGGACAAAGTGCACCGAGAGCGTGACTCAGCAGGCAACACGCCGCGAGGGCACGGCGCTGCCGGTGACGGCACAGGTGCCCCACGCAGATCTCCCAGCTGGAACGCCACTGCTTGGCCCTGCGCCGGGCTCTGCACAGACACCACGAGACCAAAGGAAGCAGAGGCACAGGCCGGGTCACGTAAACACTGGCCATAACTCTGGCTGTGCTCAGGGAAGGAATGAGCTGAAGAGACACCACACGCTGGGAACCACGAGGCACCCTACACCACCAGCGAAGCTGCGCTACTTTTGCTAGCAACACAGCTTAATTCTCTTCAGCAAGAAGTTAAACAAATCATCCTCCCTGTCCTCTGCAAATAAAGATGCCACTTGAAGTTACTGTATCTGTACTGCAAATGCATCAGTAGTACTTCACTTAGCTGGCCACAGAAGAAAAACATGACTATCAGACACCAAAGTATCAGAAACAATGTTTTCCAAAAAGTGTACATCCATCCTTTTTGAGACTTTATTCCGTCAGAGATAAAAAGGGATGGATTTTGCTCACGTAGTGTCAGCCATGTTATTTACCTCAATAAAAGATACAATTTGGAATTACTCCCCCCTATATATTTGCTTAAGTTAGTCTTCATAATTCAAATCATTTTAATAAATTCTGCACTTACTAAGATCTCTGCATTTAATAGTACTATACTCGAAGGAGATACAGAGATAATCACACGCTTCTCTCAGTTCAGGAATAGATATCCCATCAGGGCAGCGTATCACTCCAGTCTTGTAGTAATCCTACAGTAACAGAGCAAACAAAAACCACAATGCACTTCAACATTAACCGACAGAAACATTTCAAAATTTCAGTTATGATTCTTTCTCCACAAGCAAGCCCCCTAAAATGTATAAAAGGAAGAGATATTAAACGTTGATACACCTGAGGACAATAAAACTCACAATTTTCTGAGCTGCTTTCAGAGCAGAGCTCTGATTGAAATTGTTATTTAGGTGCCAGTTATTAATACTGATTATTGCGGTGTGTGTATACTGTATTTTATCTATACTTCACTCAGCTTTTGCTATTCCGATTCTGCTGACCAAGCAGTATGGCAGCTCTGCTTTGTGTAGCTCTGAAACACGTAAGGGGCCATTTTCTTCTCAGACTGAAGTTTGCTTTTCTCCTGTTAGCTGCAATAAGTTAACTTCAGTACTCCGTTTCATCTAATAAGCACAAGAAGGGTTGAATATATCTGAACTAGGGTGAACTAGATGCATAGAAGGTGGTCAAAAAATTTCTAGCAGGCAGTAGCTGCTCAGTTCATTTCAGGCGTGCTTCCTCTCTCTCTTGCTGTCACATGTACATGTCTAGAAAATCTAGGCGTGTTTTCATATCAAGCATTTTTTCCCCCTCTAGAGAACAATATAGAAGAACGGTATTTATTCCATCCACGCAGTCCAGATATGCAGGTAAGGCTAAATCAAGACGTTTCGCCTCTTAATACTCACAGTGCTTGTTCTAACAGTACTTGCCCCTGAAAACTCACCAAAATAGCACGAAACACAGTGGAACCAATTCCTTCAGCAACTTCATACTCTCCTTTGTCATTAGGGCGTGTAAAGTTATGTTCTCTGCCTGATCCAAACATCCTGCTCAAGAACAGAAGTAATTTGGTTAGAATCCCTTACTGTGACTACTTTTTTTTTTTTTTTTTGGTAAATCTGAAAACTAAGATGTCAAAAATTGTGCTGAAACAGTAGGGAAAAAACAACAAAAAACCAACCCAGCCTATTCCATCTCGTTCAGTTTGATTTATGTTTAGCAAGACTACTAGAAAATAGGAAGCAGGCCTGTGTAACTTGGGAAAGTCTAGTTTTATTTTTCCATCTTAACTTGCCAATATCCTTTGATCTAAACAGAAGTTAGACCAGGCCATTTCCTGCCAGTGCCAAAAGTGGGGGAAACCTGAAACAAGTCTGCTTGTGGGATACTTGTGGGGTTATGTGGCAGAACAGGTTTTGTTGTAGAATTCTCATTATTTAAAGACATTTAAGGTAGTTAAGGAAACTGAACTTGTGTTCAAGTACGTGCAACTTGCCTCAATTTCATTTAAAGGATTTAGTTAATTCAAACTTTAAAGTAACATTCTGATAGAAGATACCCATACTTAAGGGTAGCATGTACATTTCTTCCCTCACAGATGCAAGGAAAGTTAGACCAAGGAGAAAACTGCAAGTCCCAAACAGTATCTGACTTTTTAACACACCTCTGATACAGAATTACACCCTAACCTTCCAAAAATTATTACCAATCTGCTCTTCATTTTACTTGCAAACATACCCCGATGGCAAAGCTCTGCTTTCGTATGTACAACCCAGAGAAACAGAGCTGGCGTACCCTGGGCATTTATAATGGGGAAAGGAGTAACTTTTTTCACTTCATGATTTGACATGTGTTTTCTGACCACTCTTCAAGACAAGAAAGAACGTTTAGGAAAGAGCTATAGGCTTAAGGCAAATAATACATTCTTATTACAGTTATTTTTGCCTCTCAGAACCCTAGCAAAGCTGTTCCTATTAGGCTGGGACATTCAAGCTAGGACACTACAGTGAAGTGTCCTGTGAACTGACTTTGGGGGAAAGCGGGTTTATAAATAACTTGTGTTTTAGAGCAGTATTTCCGTATCTTTATTAACCTACTTTTGAATTACCATTAGATAAAATAAGCTTGTTCCTTGAACCAATCCCAAAGGGAGAATAACTCAGCAGCGCACACGCGCACACAGAAGTGTGGCGCGTTAGGCAGCACCGCTTCAGGGCTGGGCATGGAAAAGGGAACTCTCACCCCGTAACTTCATGCTGATACACTCCCAGTTTATTGGTCTGGATATTTACATGTATATATGTATGCACGTATTAGACATACACAAGTGTCTTACATCATTGATTTAATTCTATTAAATCATTTCCCTTTACAGTTTATATAAAGAAACATTTTTTGCTTTCTCTGTAACTCTTCCCTGACTTTTCACAAAACAGGGAACTGAGGTACTCTTTATCCCACACAGTGGTGACTTAAAGCAGAAATTGTTTGATCACATTTATTAGCTGTACTTTGGCAAATAGCTTTTTATATATACCTATATATCTTAAATAAGATTATACCCTTATGGGCTGAGAAACAGCCACATTTTAACGAAAAAAGCCAAATCCAAAGTGACATGGACATAACCCTTCATCTCTTCCTTGCTGCAACTTTGTAAACAGTGCTCTCTACATTCGGACAAAGCAAAACCAGCCAGTATTTGAGTAAAGCATAGAATCCTTTCCCACCAAGTAAGCACGTTAATTACGTTGCTCATTACAGTTTCTGCAGAGAATAGTACATGCATTGACCATTTTGCATGTAGGTCTCTGCTGAGAGGATCTGATCCATTATACTATTTGACATGCCCCTGTCCAAAAAGCATTTCAGAAGATAAGTGCTGAGCTTCAGTGTTGTCAGGGTAGGTACATCAAGCAAAATAAATTCCTTCAAGGTTTTCCTCCTTACTGTTTTGAAAAGCTATCTATACTCACTAATTTCATGAAGCGATAGCTTTAAAAATCAAGAGATGGAATGCATCAGACTGAACACAGAAGCAATGCCCAGCAAGATAAAAGGAAATGAGTACATCATGAAATGTTAATTTACTTACAAACTCTTTCGCCTCTAGGAAATCTGCTGGCATCTCTGCCAGATATAGAGAAGAACTTATATCATTTTTTACTTAAACACCTTCGCAAACTGATAATATTAAACATTAGCAGATCAGCTGTAACAATATGAGTTCAAGAGCTATTTAAACAATTTTAATATCTACAAGGCATTTATGGCTCTCTTCTACAGCTAGTTATTAAGGCAACAACAACAACAAAAGATACCAACCTGCCCAACATTGTATTAGGTTGTGCCGTAAAGATAGAAGGATCTACAACGAATCGGGTGTTATCCACTATGAGTGTTACTCGTTCAGAAGTTCTTACATTCCGAGCTCCCTCTTTTCCATTTTCATATACAAATACCATTTCCCCACCAGCCTTGCAGCTCCCGTCTGAGCTTGACTGGCTACTGTTCCTGCTGCTGTTGCCCATGCTAACAACAGAACCGTTAGGGGAAGTCTTCTGAGGACGAGGACTGCTTGGTCGAGATGAACTATGATCCTTCTCACGATCTTAAGTGAGGATGAGGTAGAAGGAGAAGAAACAGGAAATTAAGTTATAGATTTACATGAGCTCTATGCAGTTGATGTCTTTCCAGGCACAAAACATTGCAAATCGTTAAGCACAAACTCTTTCAATTAAATCTATTCTAATTAAAGAAACCTTCAGAAATGACTGTCCATATATGAGATCCTTAGGTCTCTATCACTGTCAAAGCCACCTCACCTCCCCAAAGCCGTTACAAGAGAAATTCAGCTTTCTAGTACTGAAAAAGCAACTCAACATAACAGAAGCAATGCATCACAGTTGGTGTTCAGTGCTGCAGCTCAAAGAAACAAACCAAGTTGTCACTTAAGAGAGAAGTGTTCCCTGTATTTCTAAATACCTAAACCCTACCAAGTGAAGGGGAAGTGTTTAGTTAATTACCATCTTAGATGAATTAGACCGTTCTTGTGATTTGAACTAAGTAAGAGCTAAGTAGGAATACACACTGCAGACTGAAGAAAAAAGTTACGACCTATCAAAAAAAGGGGTACCTGCAGCCCAGGGCACACATAAAGAATCCATATGTTGTATCATCAACAACTAATGCTTTTTATTATATTCTTTTAACAAAACAGTAATGAAGAATTTTAATCCTTGAAATGCTACAGATCTGCACACACCAGAATGATACTGTCTTGTTGGTGAAGTGACATTCCTGATGCATGGAGTGAGCTGAGATTCTGCTCTCTCATGGGATGAGTCACGAGATCTGTCACTTGATCTGCGTCTGTCCCTTGATCTCTCATGTCCACCACTTGCGCCATGGAGGCTCATTTTTGTGTAGTCTATTCCTTTAGCAATACGAGATGAGGTGCTGAAAACAGAAATAAGAGAAACATACAGCATTTCAAAGTTTCAGAAACACGCACTCAAATTTTAAAGGCATTCACACTCCATGTACCTGCTTTGAAGATTAGTATTATCCCCCTCCACTTTGATTGTTGTACCCACATTTATGTTTACAAACACAAGTAATGATCTGGAACATTAAGTAGACAGCAAGAATTACCTGTTTGCTGCTGTGTGATCTACAGAGACACTGCATGAGCAGCTGAGCCTGCCTGTGAACCTGTATTCATAGAAATCCCTTCCAGACAGGTAAGTCAAACCCAACTGAGAATTCTATTTTGGGTCTTACTGTTAAATTAAACATTCTAGTCAAACCATGAAATTAAAAGTTAGGGGTCATTTTTTTTCTCCTGTGGAACCTGTTTTGGAAAACCCTTCTTGGAACACAGGCTTTTAATACTGACTTTTACTTTGTTTTGCAGCTTGCCCTTTAGAAAGGTGGTCAGCCTTAAACTAGTTGATACACCAAGCCACGGCATACTAGCCAAGAGTTTATTTCCGCACATTCTTTCCTCTTAGAAAGAACAATAGTAAGCCACCACAACCCAGACAGCAAACATATGGACTATAGTAAAGACAAGATATATATATTAAAGCACTGTCAGTAACAACTAGGACATCTAGTCTAAAGTAACAAATCTTGATGTAACAGTTTAAGATTTTTTTTTAGACCGTGATTAAGTTGTTATATTCCTTAATTTAAGATACTGATTACATTTCACAATTAATCATTTAATTGCAACAAAACCAGTCAGTTTCAAGTTCCAATACTCTCAGAAACTACCTAAAAAATTAAATATCAACTTGCAACAGCTACTGCTGGATTTTACCAAAAAATACTTATGCCTTTTATCTGTACTCTTTAAATAAGAAGTTTCTATATCAGGACAGCAAGGACATACCTGTGTCCTTGCACCCCACTGGAATTCCTAAATCAGTTCCTTTGCTATTTGCCTTTCAAGTGTGGGCCTGACAGCACTCCTTACTTATGGGTTTAAATGAAGAACTTTCCAAAAGCCTCAGGTACTGGATAACAGAGACAGAAGTCTGCACAACTACAAGGTCTGACAAAGAAGGGTCATAGTTTCCCACAGGAGCATCAATGCCCCACTTAAAGCCTGCAGATCCCACAACTTTTACCAAGAGACCTTAAATACGACTGCTAGGAATACTGTAGGATTCAAGAACACAAAGAGGTAAAAATAACCACCTGGCTACAAAAAGCACAATAAATTTTAAACTGTACAAGCAAGTTGAGCAGAACATCCTCTTTTTGAGTTGCTTAGAAGTAATGACCAAAAAAAAAAATCAAGACTATTTGAAAAAGTGAATATCCAGCATGACGTATTTCAGCTTTCAGTGACCGGTAAGAGGAGCTTAGATCGGAACAAACAGGCTATGATAGAGCTTATGGAGTTTACATTGGCACAGAGTGAGTATTAGCACAACACACAGAATAAGAAATTTGCCTCTCAACTAAGGAACACAAGCTTCTCCCCACCCCACCCGAGTGAGGGAAGGATCCTGTATCCAATAAAGCAGAAGTTTGGTGCAGAGAGATTCTACTGCAATACTGTTTCCTGCCAAGCTTAAAATATGCTGCAGTAAGACATGCATCTTTAGGATGTGAAGTCAGCCGGAGGTCTATTGAATAAGGTAAAAGAACTGCAAGCCCTGCTTATGGCTGGAAACGCTCAGTCCAAGAATAAAGATGATCCAACCTATTTTAATGAAAGGAAATAGAATTTTCCTCAGGACTTCCAAAGCAGTGCAATGCAAAATGTATTAAGATATATAGCATTTCAGCATGGCTGCCATGTCTCCTTACTTGTTTTACTTCTCTATTAGAGAACGGTAAATTCTGGAATTATGGAAGTGAAATGTACCTAAGTTTGCCACAGTGAGATCTACAAACCTCCCTTTCAAGAACATCAACAATTTCGGAAAACCTTTGCACCTTCTCTTCCATATATATATATATATATGCATGCATACAATACATAACCAGTTTAATAGCTACAAAATATATCCACAAGTTACCAGAAATGCTGACTAAAGCCTATAATTAAAATTTAACTTGAAACTCAAGTCTGACCCCTGTTTATACATGATGATATTCATTACTACTACAGCTTAACTTCCCAAGAAATGGTCAAACCTTTTTTTTAAAAAAAAACAAAAAAAAAAACCAACCAACCACCAAACCTCTGTATCTCATCTGTGCATTTATATTTGCACATCATGGTACAACCAGCTATCCCAGGAAGAGGGAGGCGGGGTGGGGGGCTCTGTGCATGTGGAGTACTCAAACACATACATAGCAGTCCTGTGACAAAATATCTCAGCAAATCCTAATAAAGCCCCATGTGATTAGGCCTTTGTTAAAGCAGTGCTTTGATCCCAGCCCTGATAATATTTCTAACCATGCTGTGAGAAACCAGAGTTTTGCAGGTGCCACGTTTTATGGTATCAAAATGTATGACTCACTATTTCTCAATAGCTAAAGCACTCTAGTTGCTTTAAATAAGGGAAACACACTAGAAAATGAAACTGAACCACTGTAAGGATATGCAGGCCTATCACGCATTTCGGCAGAGCAAATATGAATTACCCTTTAACAGAGAAGGCAATTAAAATGTGATTCTTAATCCAGAAAACCATCTAAAGCCACATTACCCTCTAACCAGTGATACAGAGTTCACACTGAAGTACGGCGAACCCTGGTTAATAATCTCTTTACAGGAGTTGAGAAAAACAGGTGCTACAGGAAATAACATTGACTCAGCGAGCATCATACTTCCTCCTTAGTCACGTCTGAATGAAGGACTAAACACGCCAGGCACGACTGTTTCAGCTATACCTTCCGAGTACTGGAACTGGGCTACCTCTGCCTCGGTACATATAGCCAGCAAGCCTGGGAAGAGAAGGGCAGCGTGCGCAGAGTAACGTGCCTCCTGCCGCCAGCCCCGTCCATCCCTTCAGAGCACAGACACACCAGCCAGCAATTCAGCACACCACACTTCAAAAGAGGCGGAGGCTGCCAGCTGGAGGAGGACAGGATCCTTAAATATTAAATCGTTTCTGAAACAGATAGATTAGTAAATAATTTGAAAGAGCTGTTTCAATTGTAGCTGGCCACACTATTCATTTGCTTGCTTCTGTGCCGTATTTTCCTCCCTTTAACGTACAGATTAATGCTGTGAGACTGGCACATTATCTATTAGCCAGAAGATGCAAGATGGAAGCTAAAATTGCAAGATTTCAGAGAATTCAAACAGTTTGGCTTGAGACATCACCATCTGAATCATGAGACTTCACTCATCTTACTAACAGCTGTCTAAAATGTCAATCTTAAATCTCATCACAGTTGAGTCACAATATGCAAAAAAAAATATAAAATTTCATCTATTGGAAATATACCAAAAAAAAATCTGAAGTTCCATTTGCTTGACAGTATGTGTACTCAGGTAAGAGCTACCACTGAAATACAACTTTGCTCTGCAATAAACAAGACAACTAAAGTGAGTTTAAATCTGAAGAAAGAGAAAATAAAGAGGTAGAATATAATACATCAGAAGAGATGGTCACGGGCTTTATCCTGCAATATTTGACTAGGAAAACTGTCTCACTGAGCTACTCCACCAGTCTGAAAAAGGAGCTACATCTGTGGCTAGTACATATGAAAGAAGACCTGTGCCTTCTATTTCCTGTACAGAGGCTTTTAGAAGAAGCTGCAACTGTTCAAAAGAATTAATACATCAAGACTACCAAATAATTTCAATTTTTTTTCACTGAAGGACTTGTTAATATTGTTTTTTCTCCCCTAACAAAGCCCCTGGGGACAGTAGGTTGTTGCTGCAGGGAAACAAAACCCCTTCGCTCTATGCCAGCAATGTGTAGACCTTTAAATCACAAACCTGTCCCCAGCGATGGGGGCAAGACAAACAACGTTCACTATGGAGTTCCACAGTTGTGTCGACACAGCTATCTACCTACACCAACAGAAAAGTGACTGACAAAAGCAGAGCTGCCCCATTTGCAAGAACAGGCAAACTATTCAGAAGTATTGTGTTTCACAGAAGCATTATACAGACCAGATAAAACAGCACTACTTCTCACACAGCAGTGAACTGCGGGTAATTAAAAGTGCTAGGAAGCCATTAGTCTCATGCAGCACCTGGCTACCATACTATATTAATCTGTAATTTCAGCCTACACCAGTCAGTGGTGTTCTGCATGGTGCATTACATCAAGTCGCCAAGAAAGTCATTATAGTTTCAGATCTCTATCTCCCTCTGAAAAGAAGTATTTGCAGTGTCAGCTTTCAATTAATTTCCCAGCTGATGACCACCAGCTGCACGCTGTGCTGTAGAAGCTACAGGCAATGACTAAAGCACAACACCAGCCTATAAGCAAAATGTTCTCCTGTACACTTAATAACATACTGCATTTAATTTAAAACTGCAAGAGAAAAAAGAACCCCCAATATTTTAAATGCACAGCCTCATTTCCTCATTCACTAGAACTGGAAAAAGCCCCACACATGCAGCCCATCTAATACCAAAAAAGAAAGGTAAGAGAATCTTGCTTTACCAATTACTTCCCTACAGGTTAAAAAAAACAACACCAAAAAACAAAACCCAAACAAAAAAACAAGCAAACCACAAAAACGCAACACCACAAAACCAGCTCTATGAATACGGATCTATTTAGACAATCTTCAAAAATTCAATACACAGTTTTCCCTGGCTCCAAAGGAACGCTGGGACAGTAGCACTGCACCCATTCAAGAACTTTAAGCTGGTGATAGAATTTATTTCCCCCCTCAGTCAAGGATCAAGGAAGCTCTGCCTTTGTAAAGGGAAGAGGCATTTTCTTTAAAAGCAGCCACCTCGCAAAGAAAACAAAGTAAGTTCAAGACTTTATTTAAGCAAACCTATTTAATATGATATAAAGAAGGAAAAATGGTACCGTCAAAAACAGCACACTTGTCATACTGATATGCTTCCTATTTTTGCAGTAAGGGAAGAGCTGTTTTTAAAAAATGTAAATGCTCTTCAATTTAATGATGCTTTGGAGTCATCTGTGGAAGGAGATCTTCAGCTTGTCTTTATACATAACAACATATTGCTCTGAATACATTACTAATGATTAAAAGAAGTCATTAAACTGAGTTAATTCTACTGTCAAAACAATCAGCATGCATTCCAACACCCAAACTTCATGTGCATCCTACTAAATGCTGCCAACAAACATACTTATTCTATAAAACTGCCTCTTGTCTACACAGAATTATGGTGTTAAACCAATAAACTTGTTACCCCCAAAACCACCCTAAAACCTTATTTAAATGAAAGGGACACAGCAGTGTAATATTAACCAAGATTTCCCCCTTTTTTTCTCCCTTATTGTCTAAAGCTTACATTTTAATAAAAGTTAATATAAACTTAGATCCCATCCCTTCCTAGGACAATTCACAGAAGCAGCACTTGTAGAACAGGGATATACAGCTTTATCCATACGCTGTTATGGATACAGTTCTATAAGGCTTTAGAAGAAATCTGTCCTGCTCGTATTGCTAGAACTTACACAATGACAGTGCTTATGCCCTTCTTCCTCCCCCTGAAGTCTGTTCTTTGTCAGCAGACATTTCAATTGACCAGTGCACACAAAGGACAGCACTTTTCCTTTTCCTCATTCTTCTCCTGAATGAATAATGCCCACAGATTATTTCTCTTAACAGATACGCACCTTCCTCTTGCATCTATCAGGGAGGAAACACAAAAGCATGGAAATAATTTTGAGATCAGAGGACAAAGGAATTCTGTTCCTTCCAAGAAGGCAGCTTTGCAAGCCAGATCAGCATCCTTTGGCATTACTTGTTAAGTTCAGCATATTTGCCATTTCCATCATTCTTCAGTAGTTCACCGCACCAGCAGCGAGCCTTACTTTTTCCTCCATCATCTTCCCCTCAAGCACAGGAGATCACAGCTATACAGTCCATTAAGTGTTCAAAGACGCAAACCCCTCTAGATATTAATTCAATTCCATTTCTCACAGTCACCGACTCAGCCATGCGTAGTGCAATCCTGACGTCTGACCTCGCAGCCTCCTGTGAGCTGAATCCATACTTGCCGTTTTCCCATCCCTACGCAGCCATTGGGCACCGCGACTGACAGGCAGGGAGGCGAGCGTGCCAGCGGCGAGCTGCTCCGTACCCTGCCAAGTACCATCTGCGAAGCTATTTCTAGTCCTGCCAGCTCGTCGGGTTTCAGCACACAAACCCCACATCTGAAAAAGGTTATTGCTAACTTTCTCTCATCACAGCTCTCATTTGTGTTCACGATCACTTAAGATCGACAAATCCATGCAAGTTTCAGGCAACAGTTAATTCGTTCCTGTAAAGTCTGCCTGGATTGATATTTAAAGGGAATTCACCTTTCGCTGAGTTCATAAGCAGGTACAGCAACACCCTTTTGAGAACAAGGCAGCACAGCCTCCATTTCTTGTTGGGAAAGGGATGTTTGTAGTTAAGTCTAAGCCAGGAAAATCTAAGCTTTGTGACAATCTAAATATTAGAAATATAGTTACAGGAATCAGTATGTTCACCAATCAGAAATCGGTTCACCAAGTCCTGCTGCAGCGCATCTTCACATCAATAAGTCAACCAAATGCTTGACAAGTCGAGCCCACCAAGCACAAAAAACAAGGAAGCAGACTAATATACATGTCAGGATAAAATTTTCTAAGGGTTTTTTCTTTGGGGGAAGATAAGAATTATGCTACAGCTTTTTTTTTTTTTTTAATTATTCTTTTCAGAATGTTTGTAGGCTGTTTTAAGGAGCTGCAATGCACTGGAGGAATAGTTTAAAAGCAAGTCTTACAATAAATAAAAATCTAGATGTCATAAGCAGTAGAGTAGAAAATAAAATATGATGAAAGCTGAAGGAGCAAGTGGGATTGTTGAGCTAACGACTGCTGTTATAAAGAGGACGTAACAAAACCAAGAGACTTGTGATTAGGAAGGCAGGAAAGCACTAGCATTCTTGACTAAGAGTCAGCTCTAGACACAGAAGGAAAATTTCTGCTCACACAGTCTCAGTTACCTGAGCCCATGAATTTTCTTCTGGGTTTAGGGTCTTGTAAGGGTTCACACAACCACCCTTCCCATGCCCCAGGGCAGAATAACCCCCAGTCTTGCAAGCCTTTCTTCTTCCCTTCGAAAAAAGCGATGGACGACGTGGTTGTAACAAGCTATATAGAACACACGCTGGAAAAACCTTCTTTCGGGCATTTTTTTTTGCCTCTAACAGCTCCACAGCAAGAAAAAGTACAAGTGCACCCAGTTTTTTTCAGCACTGGTTCCCTACGCAAGGTCTTTTATCCACAGCAGAATTAGTATGTTTTGTTCGTCTTTACTCCTAATTTCAGGTAGAAAGAACATGCCATGGACAGATTAGCTCCTGATTCCCACAAAACTACCCCTCAGTCCAGGACACACATCCATGAAAACCTTGTAGATGCACAGCCCAGCAGTCACACTTAACTTGGGTTTCAACCCACTAAGGAAGTTCTCAGAAAGAATTCTCTCTGCTTAATGTGGGGAGCACTATAAGATCGTCCCTCATCTCAACACAACAACTCCATGAACACTTCCCTGCTCCAAAATTCTTAAATATTCAGATAATTTTGGTCTTCAGTGGGTCTGTCAACTGTAATACATTTCTTAGTAACTCCGTTCCATTTCAGGAAGAAAACAACAAAAAATTCCCGTGAGTGTGCAGTTACTAAAGGGATTTTTCATACAGCAAGGAAGTTACCTTTAGGTAGGTATACATTCTCACACTGTATGACTTCTGTCAAGCTACCCAAATACACGACCCTCCATAGAGGAATATGGGCTGCCTTTATTTATGCGCCAATTCCTACTCCATTTTCAAAATGGGATGTTAGGTAAAAATCAAGGTTTAAGAAACTCAGAAGCATGTTCTCCTTCTTGGAACTGTAAAGTACCTCTATCTACTAAAAACTAGCTTCAGACGTCCAAATTCAAAAAGACTGAGTGTAAACACTTACTGAACCTCTATCTAGACGTTATAGTTTCTACTCTCAGAGCAGAATGGAGCAGACAACAATGCAGAAGAGCTGTCCGTAAAAACTCAAGTTCTGAGCTTAACTGCTTCACCTTGGAAGTGCTTTGTGTTTTAATAAAAAATCAGGGTCTCATCAAGTTTTACATGATGCCAAAGTCCACCACAAAAAACGTATGACTATATTTGGAAAAGGTCATTTGTGTGCTGGAGAATTTCAAGAGGATTTAGAGTGTGCTTTTGCACAGAAAGTCACTAAACTTTCTTTCTCAGCAGTGTTTGCAAGCTCCCAAAAACCCAACAAAAACAACTGGTTAAGATCACTCACTATACCTTAGATACCTTACAGAAGATTGGCAGACTGATATTTTTGAAAGCCATTACTGAGTGCAGCCCATTTTTCTAGATTCCAAGATCATCTCTTCCCAGCCCATCTCAGTTTCTTCTGAGGGTTTTATATCCTGGTGCCAACAAAAGCTAGATGAAGAGGAGATCTTGATCTGCCAATACCAGTTTGCAATTAAAAGCGAGCATGTTTGCAGTTAAAGCAAATGATGCACATTCATCCATTCATTTGCACCCATGGCAAAAGCAGGCCTAAAATTATTTTCATGTCATACATGGCGTAGGCCTGGCCCATGCTCTAAAATGTTCAACTGCAGAAATCCAAATTTCATGAAGAAAAATAAAGCCCATCCTGCAGTAGAAAACAGATTATACATTCTGATATCAATCCAGAGATGAGAAAAGGACTCTTCTGGGGATGCTTCGTGTACTTACAAAATGCTGAGGCAAGTGGCAGTTCCATTCACAACTCATGAATGCATCCTCTCAGCATGCAAAAATAATATTAGGGAAAAAAAATCTCAGCATTCAGCATCTGCACCATAACTTGTCATCTCTAGAAAATTTTTCAAAGAAGTTGAAGCTTTTGAAAGACTCAAGAGGTTCAAGAATGAAGACAACAGAATCACACCACAGCCACATTTTGTTCATTAATGCAGTAGGGCAGGCAAGAGTTTTAACACTATCAACAGAATGAACAAACAAGGGATTATCAAATGGGCCTAAACCAGAAGCAAATTTTGAAAGTTAAATCCTGGACAATTGTTAAGAAAGAGGCAAATTTAAGCCACAGATTTTTCACAACTCCAGAGAAAGCACTTAGCACAACAGAATTAAGGTTTCCCAACAAGTATGAGAGCATTACAGAGAAGTTACATGTGGGAAGCTAGTAATCAGTTAAAAATAAAATAGAAAATACAGATCAGCAATATCTAATAATGAAAATATGAATTCAGAGACCATTGACTTGAACCTAAGCTAACATTTAGTCAACATATGGTTTCTGAAAGTTTTGCTCCATCTTGTTCAGGTACTTAAATAAAAAGAATCTCAAAGATTTTTTGTAATGGCTTGGACCGACAAGACTGTATCATTAATTAGCCAGCTTTAATACCATATAATTTCATCCTGTCAGGCTCTTTAAGTTTATACCAAGGATCACTTCCATTATATTTTTGATCCTTATTTTCTGAACGTCTCCAGAGTTTTCTGTTACATTGCCCATCTCAGAACAAGTAAGAAAAAGGAAGAGAAAAAAACAGTGCAAGTCGCCAGAGGCTTAAAAAATTGGAAACTTGCCAGACCAGAAAGAAAAAGATATCATGTTAACCTGTGTAACTGTTTATTACATACACCCCCTTAGACAGTTTTGCCACACATCCTTTGCCTCACACAGGCGGCACAGTGAAGGGAGCCAAGTCCCATGGCTATCCTTGCTGCCACAAAATCCTTACGTGCAGAGGGACAGCTCACAGTCGTAGATTAATTTTCTAGACTCATAGAAAATATATCTAAGCTATTTTAAGAATGTTAAGGCTAGAGGATTAAACACTCCAAAGCACCAAGAAGTGACAAGCTAAGCATCCATCTTAAACATTACTCCCTTGTTGAGATTTATTCTAAAGTTCTTACTTCACCATTACACTTCTCAAACCCCAGGCAGTTTTTTTTCTTATTTTGTACAAGGCATATTTTTGAAGTGCAAGACAAATAAGACTGCAGTACTCAAACCTTTTAACAAAGCAGTTCTGTTCAAGTTGTATCATTAAAACATATGCCTCCAAAAGCAGTCTGAGGGGAAAAAATGCATTTTTTGCACAGATTTTAATTTGTCTGGAGAAAAAGTGTCAATGAAGTCAGAAATGATAGTAGTATGTCTATATTCAGCCACCCAAAATCCAATTATTTTGTTCAGGCTTTTGAATAAAGTACACCATTTTCCAATAACTGAATTCTCTGAAGTAATCAAGTATCTCAACGGAACAAGGTAACAAAATATTTCTCCTTAATTTATTCCTTACTCTGTTATGACCTCAAACATTTCCAAAACAAGCTTACATTATTTGGTGGGGAAAAAAAATATCAGATGTTAGCTTGATTACTATATCCCTATCATACATACTAAAAGCTTCCATAAAACACTGGCTGTTCAACATCTTAATGGAAACACAAATTGTGTTTTGTCAGAAATATGTCCAACTTAGAAGGCATAAAATCTATGCCTATAAATAATTGCAGCTGATGCGTAAACCTTGAATTCAGACCGTACCAAATGATCAACAGCAACCCTTCTGAAAGGCATAGGCCATAGACTTCCTCGAGTTAACTCCTATCTGCATCTAATAATCTTTTCCTAAAGCTGCACAGCTTTTTACTTAAATTTTTTTCCCAAAATAGATAATCCACAACAGACCACATACATTAAGACATGTACACTGCTCCTCTGGACTGGATTTCCCCAGCTTCAGCTTCCAGCTACGACATGTTATTACAAATCTACCTACTGACTACAGCTCATCATCACAATGCCGTTTCTGCGAGGATCTGATTCAGATGTCATTACTGAACCTTTGAGTTTCCCCGTCTCAAAAAATACCTAGTAACTTCTGTGTCTCAGAACCCCTCTAATCAATATCTTCCCAGAACTGCTGATACCAGACTTCCAATAACTCCACTATACATCCAACAGCTCCATTAGTCCTTTTGACCAGACTGAGGTCTTGCAGACTTCGGTTCAGTTGACTACCCATTGAGTCCGTATTCTTTACGGTGCCAATACCGCTGATGATCGTGAGTTGATACAATCTACAAAAATGGCCTACATTCTTTTTTCCTATACGTTTAAGTTCAGTATTTAGTCATATGAAGAATGCACAGTTATTTCCACCCAGTTTATCAAACCGCTCTGATCACATGACTTCTTTTCATTATTTAGGGCTCCCCATCATGGGTCATCTGCATCAATATCAGTTTTAGGTTTTATTCCAGATCACCAGTCATGGGAGGTAGCACGGGATCAGAGATGAACTCCATGAACCGGACTCAGCAATGAATCACCCGTTTACAATCACACTCCGAGACCTGACAGCGAACAGTCCTCAACTTGCATACAATGTCCTATTATACCTATATTGTTCATTTGCTGATACTGCGCCACATTTCAATCCTAAATAAGAAACACAGCTCAACCACTTACCAGACACCGTCATCTTAATAAAAACGTCAACTGTACAAAGCTATATTCGATAAGCCTATACTAACCGGCAGCACCAGCCACCCTCCTTGGTTTCATGTTAACCATTCCATTATTTGCTTCACAGACAGGCCTATAATTATGTGGGTCTCCCTGTGAGCCTTTTAATTACTGGTGCATTCTTTTTTCCTGCCCTTTTGGATGTCTCACAATTATCCAAGATTTAATGACAGAAAAATAACCCAAAATCTTAATTGTCCATAGAATACTTTGGGCAATGCTTGAGTCCAATTTATCTGAACCTATGAAATAAAAATGTGAATTAAGTTGCTGTTTCCCTATCATCTTGGGAGTGTGAAAGCTTAAATCGTGAACATTTTTAGCTAGCTATCAGAGATGTTTTAGTTATATTTAGTACTTCTAAAAGGGCAATGTACTTGGAAGATACACATTTATCTGGATGCTTATATATATTTCCAGCAACATGCTTTTTCACATACATTTGTTAGGTGACTAACTGCTTTGCTTAGTTCATTTTTGAGCACTATATGCTGGGAAGACACTAATTAACTTCATTATGTTTTCAAATCAAGACGCATTTTAAAAACATTCTTACAGTGAGGGATGCAGGCAACAGCAAGATCTGACACACAGCTTTACAAAGAAAGTACTAGAGCGCGTCACTTGCATGCAAGCAACTAAACTATCAGTTATCGCCATGAACAAGTTGCACATATTTTAAGTATGCTACTTCACAGAGTACCAACAACTAAAAAATGATGAAGAGAAGTAACTCCCAGCAAGCACCCCAAGAAAATGCATATATTTAGTCACTCAACTGGTGTCTTGATATACACGCGAAGCATTTAGGTTTTTTTAAAAAGACTAAAATCCCACCCACAGCAAAACAAATCTAAGCATGGATTAGGGAAGCTGACAAATCAGTTAGGTTAGAAAATATATTTTAAAGGATTTAGTGTCTCTTTCAAGAACTACAAAATTTATGACAGGACTTGCCACAACCAGATACAGTAGCCTTTAGAATGGACTTTTTATTATGGTTTTTGAGATGCAATAGATGGTACATAGCACCTACCTTGAATGTTTACAAAGTTTACGAGGTCTATTATGGAATTTCCGATCCCAATTCTCTGGATCACTGGAGTTACTATCATAAGGATGAGGCCGTCCTGCCATTCCACTGCCAGCTTCCTCACACTACTGCTCTGAAAAGCATACATGCAGCACTCACAACCTACATTAAGAGAGTAGTGTTTACCTTTAAATGCCACACACAAAAAAAATTACAGACATGCAGAATTCTGTGTTGTTAGGCTTTGTTTTTTTAAATAAAGATTGCAGAAAGCAAGATATACAGAAGCACAACTTCTAAATTGCCTGATAATAACATTCTATATGTTTTGCTGATACTTGCACTGAAGATTTTGTTATAAGAAATACAGTTCTGTAAGTGTTGGCAGACAACTTCAATTTTGCCACAATTAATTTCACTGTGTCCAAACAGAGAAGTCACTGGTCATAAAACACAAGGCAAACACATCATAATTTTCTTTTAAATGTGTGGTTAATGCAAAGAATGATCCCAACTGTAGAAGAGAGACCAAGTTTTATAATTTGAATGGCTGCCCAAGAGGAAAACAGGAATAAGATTAACAAATAGCAATCCTTAGAAACACTCAATGTAGTCCAGTTTCACTGACTCTTGCAGAAAAGTCACAAAAATTTAATAGAAAACCAGACATTATAAGCCTACCCTTCCTTGACTGGGCTCCAGTATTATGCTCAACTCACCAGAATTCACTCATAGATAAAACAACTTTGTGACTGTCAATGAAGACAGCCAATCTTCAATGACTGGTGTTCAAGTCATACCTATAAGTGACACTTGTGTCAAGACTTGAGTTATATAGTTCCAAATGATCTGATTACAAAAATGAAAAAGTAGCCACAAGTGAAGAGCTGATGATTGTACAGCATCTGGAAAAAAGAAATTAAATTACAGACAGATAAGCCTACTATGTTTCTCTGAAGTTTTAAGCTAAATATTTCAGAAACACTGTATGTCCAGCCCACACCCCTTTATTGCAATCAATGAAACTGATTCTTTTTTTTTTTTAAGTGAGTCCCAAAGGAATTGCAACTTCTTTGAAACAAGGTAGCTTCTCAAATAAAACGTCCCTCTAATCGTGGAAAATAAAAGAGCCCTTCTGACAAATTTGATTCTTTTAGCTAAATCCAAACTCAAATTTTTATTGCAAGAGAACAGTAGAGAACAAGCTTCTTAAAAATGTCAGTTGTATATGACTTTTTCCTTCATGTTCAGTTCTAACAAAGAAAACAGATTTTATACCAAGTATACAATCTCCACCACAGGGTTATGGTTCCCTCCCCCCCCCCCCCCCGCCATTACAGCTTCTATAATTAAAAACACTTGGATTGGAAGACTCATATGGTCAGGTGTCCATATAGAGTCTGGAAAGGAAAAAACATTTTATTTACAATTATAGAAAATACTCAACTTTCTCATTAAAAAAAAAAAAAAAAAAAAAAAAAGCAAAAAGCTCTGATAAGCATTTCATTGTGTATTACCTGGAAATTCAGGTTATCAAAACACAGTCAACACGTGACAATACTACACAAACACAGAAGGTTATAGGATTTACACACATTTATCAGGTGTGTTTAGATCCTTAACATGGAGAAACCTACAACCTATTTCAGAATGGAAAAAGTATTATTAAGTAGGAAGGGGGAAGGAAGGCTGGTTTATAAATCCAGTCACAAGTTACTTGACCAGCTGTCATTCAGAACTTAGGTGCAACATGATGTAACATTTTCATACACAAGCAATACAAAAATAAAGGCACCTTGTATCCTGAATTGAAACAATTTGCGTTCGCTAGATGGAGTGACTCGAGCAAGGTATACAGTGAGTCTTCCTACTCACATTAACAGTGTTGGTTAGAAAAAGAAGTGAAGACCAGCATTATCCTAGCAGAACACCACAACTCCCATTCTGGAATCACTCCCTGCTACCGATTGCCACAGGAGCACAGGGCCCTGCTCCGACAAGCACCACAGTGATGGGCTCATTTAGCACCACCCGTTTCTTTTCAAGTTTTCGTTTTTCTCTCTTCTCTTTAAAGCCAGCTAATAGACTTATAAACACCTCATCCTCTCAGGTATGGACCAAAGCAGGTGCCTTATCAGAAACTAGTTGTCATCCAGCAGCTAGTTCTTACTAATTTCACTGAAGCAAGATGTCAATATTTGAATTTCACACTGAAAAGACATGTAAAAGCAGCTGTTTTCATGAGAACTGCAGCTGAAAGGAAAACTTCAAATCACTTTCTTAAATTCTCTCACTTTTTCTGCCTCCTCCCCATCTTTCATTTAATGAAAGCAATAGATTCAACAGGAGGATATAGGTTCACAAGGAAAAAGATGGTTTTAAGTAGGATCAGTTCCTCAATCTGCTTTGCTATACAGCTACACGCTTAAGCCAAAGGACACAGAAGAAGAGAAACAAATGGGACTGCTCCTCGCGAACATCAGTGTTCCCTTTTCCCAACTTAAAGCATATGAAGAACCCCAGCAGTGTCACCGATCAAGTACCTGACTGGCACACAACTCGGAACTAGAACACAGTTAAAAGATAAACAATCTGAAATCATCCAAAGCCACATCTTTGTGGAATTTCTAATACAGTTAAAGCATGTCACACTATGAGCTTGTGAACAAGAAACAGTCTTCCCTCCATCCTTCACTCAGCAGGATCTTAACAAATAACACTTCTATCAGAAACAATTTGCTGTAACACAGCTGGGTTTTTTTCTTGACCATTGTTGATAGCATTTGTGTGGATTATAAGCAAACGCATTTATCAGTTTTTATTTCAAGTTTTAACAAACCTGTAAGACAATAAATAAGGAAACTTTTTTTATGCTTTTCTCTATTGAAAATAGAAATTTTTCAATTAACAAATGCCATATAAATTCTGTAAACTAACTAACTAGTCCTCCTGATAAATTTTTGAACACCAACAAATCCACTTTTCCCTGCAACAGAAAAGAATGTTTCAACTGTGGTTCAAATGTTTGGTTTTGGGGTTTTTTTGTTAGTTTTGGGTTGGGTTTTTTCAATTCACATCGTGGGCCACAAAGAAAATATTTTTTGCTGAACATTCTGGTCTTGCATGCAAAACAAAAAACCAGCAAGAGTACATCGCCACAAGTACTATTCAATGCCTCCCATGAAATCAAGAAACTGATCTGAAATGTTTGTAAAGGCAAAAAGGCACTGGGAGTACATGAAATAAAATTTTAAAAAAATAATCAAATCCAAATATCCTTTGTAGATCACAAAACACTATCATATTGGCCAAACTGATTGCCATTCTGATTAGCTAATAAGCAATTCTCTAGGCTTAAAGAATGATTTCTTACCCCTCTGCAGAAAGCTAATACTCTGGAGAATTATTACACAGAATAACTGTGTAAAATAGGTAAATCAGGAAGTAGACTAACTTTCAAAGCTGTCAACACAGACAGCTAGAACACTTCAATTTGCTAACATCAACTTGAAGCCAGAATCCTCACTCATTTCTCAAAGTTGTAGACTACTGGAACACAAAGGAATTGTAAAGACAGACACCCAGTGGGTTTGTGGAAGCTAATAGTTTATGCGGTAGAGCCACCCTAGGCATTGCAAAATACAGTAATTAATGTGTTTACACCACTACTTGAAGAGCTCATGAAAGGATGTATCATACACTAACTTGTGATAGCTGTAGAATATATTATTATATTAATAACACTTAAAGCATATTCAGTTTTGTGCCATGACAAAATAAAATGCACCAAAGATGCACAGCAGATTAAGCAAGATTTAGGCAATATCAGATGCTGGAAAGAAGCGGACATACGTTTTTGTGAGATGCAGGACTTTCACTTTTCAAGGTACTGCAAGTGAGCAGGGGGAAAGTGTGCTTTGGAAGTCTTTCAGGAAAGAAGTAAAGCTAATCTCAACTAATTATCAGTACACTTCAAGACAGCCAGCCACACTACATTTATTGAGAAAACTTGTAAGGCAGCAAAGCTTTGGGGTCTTACTGAAGAACACTATTAAAATAGCCTGAAGTTTTGAGACAGAGACCCAGGATGTCATCTTCCGGACGCCAGCTCATCAGATGGAACAAAGAACCGATTGCCCCAGCTGTCAGTATAGAGGACAACATTCAGATAACTAACATGTAATACTTCAGGCAGCTACTCAGCTTTACACCTTGGTCAGAAGCATTTCCTAAAGTAGGACAGGTTTCAGAAGCTCATCTGCTCTAACCTGCTCCATCAATGAAATACACCATAAGGGCGAACCAGGATGATCTGGAAGATCCAGTAGACATGTAACCAGCTAGGACAAAACCTGGCATCAGTTGTGACACTGAAACTCCCAAGATTCAGATTATGTAGACTTCCTGTAAGGGGTGACAGTCTGCTGTTTGCTGCTTCTAGTCATCAAAGCACAAGAGCAGCAATAACAAAAACTAACCTACAAGTAGGATTTACAGGGAATGCAAGCACAGTGACATTACATCCTAATTAAGAAATACAGTTCAAAGCACACATGCTTATAGTGCAGACACCACATATAATGGAGATCCATACCTGCCAAGTGAGTTTCTTGCAAACTAGTGCAGACATCAGCCATATAAAGTAGATTTTATAAATTATCATCATCAAAATGTTATCAAACCAACACTGATCAAAGCATAGCTAAGAGACATCCTCTGCGATAGTTTCAAGATTAACATAGCAGGTCAGGATTTAAGTGTCTCTTGATGAATAAGAAGGAAAAAAAATAATAATTGAGCAGTCATGGGATGCTGATGATATTCCTATTTCTATAGCACCATGAGCAACAGACAGCCTGTGACTATCTTGTCAGCTTTAACTTTGTAATTCCTAAAAGGAACGCGACTATAAAACACCTATCTGATATCGGAAGCCTAAAAAGCAAGAGGCAGATGATTCCCAATGCCTCCTCTGTATTAAGATTCATTGTGTAAACACAACCTAGGTAAACCTGTAAAAAGCGCAGTGGATTTAGCAACTTCTCCCACACAAAAGCAAAATTGTGCTTATCACTGCAGGAAAAAGGCACAAACCCTAACTTCTTGCCACTACTACTAGCCCTATCACCTGTGGCCCACCAATACAAAAACAGAAGGCAGACACGACAGAGGGCTTGGTAACACTCGGCATCAGTAACAAAATGAATAGCGTGAAACAATTTATCAGTTACATTTCTTGAAACAAGGAAGGTCTACACCCATGGTGGTACCCAGCAGTGACAATACATCTCAAATGAACAAGAAAATCCCAAATGATTTTTCAGATCTTAAATGAATTCTAAATTAGCTTTTGATTCCATATGTGTTTTAAAGATACATACTTTTATTGATAAACAACAGCCAGGCCAAGATTTAAGCAACAGTGCTAAAGGAAAGCTGTGCTGAAAGAAATTAGCATATGAGGGTTTGGTTTTTGCATATGCACACAGGACAAAACAGCCCCAGCCTCAAGCATACAACCTACGAAAGCATACAGTTTATAACAAAGTGACAGCAAAATCAGTGGTGACTATACTTGTGACTAATTTAATAAGCAGTGTCATCCACACATCAGCTGTTCACCATTTTCAAACGCAATTGCACCTAAAAGGAAAACTGGGATTCAAGAACGAATTTAATGTGCAATACAAGAGCTGCTTTAACTTGTCTTCCTCAACACCCAGTTTCCCTGGCATTAACACACTGGGCAAAAGCATAAATACAAACATGTGCTGAAAAAACTTGTAAGAACAGTCTTAAACATCAGTAGACGGCAATGATGATCACAGGCAGCATGTAGTAGACTATGAGTTTTTGAGACAGAAACGGTACAAATCAAGAGATAATATGCAAAGGCTTTTGGCAGAAGATTTGTGCATCTTAACAGAAAAAAATTATCTCTGATGCTTTGCAAGAAAGAGACCTAGTCAAAGACAAATCCACACTGACAGACCTGCAAAACAAATACAATGGAACAATCTGCCTTAACTACAGAGAAATGGTTAAAAAAAAAAAAAAAAAAAAAAGAAAAGAAAAATCAGCCAGTTCCTTTTGACTGTACTTGTTTTCAAGCTATAGGAATTCAAGGTAACCGACACAAGATGATGCAGTGACAATTTATTTTTTTTTTCAGTTCAGATAAAAGAAAATAAGTGTGAGCTATCAAGTCACGAACTGTGATTAATGTGAAGTTGATAATTCATGTTTCTGGATCATCTAATTCAATAGCAATTGCAGAGAGAAAGAGAGGGTCTTCCAGGAAAAGGATCACCAAAGCTGAAGCAACAACAGAAATAAGTACTCTTTAAATGAATCATTACACATGATTCATGAAGGAAAAAGGCAAACAAAAAGAAGAAGAACAGAGATGACAGTCAAAAGGCTACCAAGGAGCCAGGTATTAATCACGTACTCGAATTCGTAAGAGGCAGCCATGAGTAAAGAACAAAAAGATACAATGTTCAACCACTTCTTTGGGCAAAGAAGGCAGACAACCCACAGACACAAACCTGGAAAAGGTCTTATGATGGAGCTGGATCCAAATTCTGAAAGAGAGGAGTTCTGAAGTGACACATTCGATGGGATCAGAGATAAGAAGGAAAGAGATGCAGAAGCAATAGCTAGAAACAAAAGTGAATTTAAAGAAATTAAAAAAAAAGGTAATGATAGGCAACTGCAACAAATAATTGTGCTATGACAGATCTGTCATACAAGCAACTGGTATTTTCTGCAAATAAAAGACGGTTACGTGAAAAAAAGTTTTATAAAGATATCGAACTCATTATGAGGACAGCTTGAGTAGGCAAATCGATGCTTAAGGATTATGTAAAATAAGGATGCTCAGGAATCAGACGATCGCTACCAAGCAGCCCTCAGCAGTAACAGTGCGTCTGTACTGCCCAGGCAGCAACTGCAGGTTTTACCAACAAACATTATACGATTAAGACTGGTAAATTAAGCAGTGTTCAGCCTGCTCGTGACACCGCACGTCCCAGCGGTACCGCGGCACAGCCCCCGGCCGAAGGCGCCCCTGCCATGCCCTGAAAGCGCAGAGGCTCCAGCACAGGGCCGGGGAAAGCCGGGGCAGGCCGGAGGGCAGGTGCCACGCTCGGGCGGCCGGCCGGGGCACTCCGAGCCGCCTGCGGGCGGCTACAGCACCGCGCCGCTCCCTCACGGGCCGGGGCCGGCAGAGCCACGGACGGGCGGGCCTCCCGCCAGCCCCGAGGGGGCCCAGCGCCGGGCCGGAGGGGCACGTCGCCCGCCCCCTCCGCCACAGCAGCAACGGCCCCGGGCGCGGGGGAAGCGGCCCGGCGGCGCCGGCACACAGCTCCCGGCCAGCGCTGTGCCGCGCAGCCCCCCCGCCGCGCAGCCCCCCCCCCCCGCGCAGCCCCCCCACCGCGCAGCGCCCGCCCGCCACTCACCGCCCGGCCGGGCCACCGCCTCCCGCCGCCACCGGCCGCTGCGCCCAGGCCCGGCAGCCGCCGCCGCCGCCGCCAGGTCTCGCGAGAGCTGTCTGGCGCTCAGAGGAGAAGTAGGCGGTGGCGCCCAGGTCTCACGAGACTTGAGGAGCAGGGGGCGGGGCGAGGCGACGCCGTTGCTAGGGGCGGGCCGGCGCTGTGAGGCGGCGGGCGCTGCGGTGTCTGTGGGGCGGCGGCGGGCCGAGCCTGGGGCTGCCCGAGGGGCCGCTACCTCTCCCTCTCCGGGGCCCGTACCGCGATTCCGCCGGGCGCCGCAGCAGGGTGTGCGGCCGAACAAGCGGGGCCCCGCCGAATGTGGAGGCTGCCGGCCCGCGGGCCGGTGAGGCGGTGGCGGTGAGGCGGTGCCGGAGAGCGAGCGCCGCCCGCCGGCGGGAAGAGCCGCTTCTCGTCTCCCGCCTGCGGCCGCGGGAAGGCGGTGAGGAGAGATGAGGCAGGTGAGCCACGCTTTCCCCTGCAGCGATGCACGGGGGGGCGGTAACTGGGCGGCTGCCGTTGTGCCGGGGCTCGTCGGTGCCTGCACACGGGTGTCGTGAGGAGCCACCGTTACTGGTTCTGCACGGCGGCACGTACCGAGCACCCGGACCTCACTCCAACCCCGTGGTACTCTGGCACCATCGTCTGTCTGTCCCTGCCTGGCACAGAAAAAAATAAAACCAAAGGAGGCTATAATGCAGTTCAGCTAGACGAGCTGACATCTCTTTTGTCTCAGCCTTCATCCTAAAACCCGTTCCTGACTTACATTACAACTATAATTTTTAGGCCTGTCCAGCCCTATAGGTTACATAGAGTCTGTGTAACCTTGCAGCCTATCTAGAAATACAATTAGCAGATGTGGCTTTCATTCCATAATACCCTAGCAGAATTATCATGTCCCACACTGTAAGCAACTTCAGTGTACTGAAGTGCCACAGTTGTTGAGGTGACACTAAGCCCTTTGCACTCCTCGCAGAGGCAGAATAAACCAATACCAAGACCCAACTGTATTCATATCTAAAGACAACATTTGTCTCTTTTTTTCTAAGATATTCTCTATAGCATCATTATTAAATACAGGCAGAGCTTGACTTCTGTATCAGGTGAAAGGACTGTAGGACTCTAGACAATAAGTATATGGAAGCAAATTTGAATTGGCAGACAGTTTGGGAGGAGGAATAGAAGGAGCAAATCTCTGCCCAAACCTTTGAATGTTTATCTGTTCTCCCTTGTGCACTGTGGGGAGCCAGTCGGGTTGCACAGTGGATATTTTGGGGCAGCCCGACTGTGAAGATCAACCACCATGTATGGGGTCTTCTCAGAGTCTCATAAAATGTCATTTCTAAGCCACTCTTGGGCCAAACCTCCCAGGGAAAACACGCAGGTAAGAGGCAACATGAATTGATATCCTGCTGGTGAGTGTATTCACCTTGAGCAGGGGTTATGATTTAACCTCTGGTGCAGGAAACCGACAAATTTACTGGCAGGTTTCAGAGACTGGAACTGTACAGCAAATGCCTCTTGTGTGCTTCTTCTATATCTTACAGAGCATCTTACTCTTTCAGGGGCACCTAAGCATTAAACTGCAGATTAAGTGAATGTACACCTCTGTACTTGCCCGATGCATTAGCAGATCTGACTGCTTCAGGCAGGAAATATCAGACAAGTTATACACCTTATGTACAGCAAGGAGAGGAGGGAAAGAGGGGCAAGAGAGCAAAGATTTTTGCCTTTGCTATACCAAAGTGCCCCATAAAAGACAGAAGCTTTGCTACAATATACAGCAAAACATGAATCTGTTAAATTAATTGTCTTTTCCATCCTTTAACAATAGCCACAGAGATAAACTACACAGTTCTAGAAATCCACCCGTAGAACAGTGACGGCCAAGCAACTTGCACAAAAGCTGTTAGAATGTGCTAACTAGGGGAGGAGTCAGATGTTACCTGCCGTTTAACAGTGAGCTGAGCAATATTAAACAGCAGTATTATTTACAGCAGAAAAACTGAGAAGCAGCTAAGAAAGCCAAATCACTAGCAGCTAAATCACCAGCAGTAGGTTTTACCTACAGATCTTACAATTTATCTAGTTTTTATTAGAGTCCTTGTGATTTTGGCTTTGTTAATTTTTTATGGATTTGGGTTTCTTTCACATGCGACTGTTTTACTTCCCATAAGGGTGGATATTGATATTAGTGCTTTTTGTTTCAATGAGTCATGAGTGAAAGATACAATTATATTTCATTTCACTAAAAATTTTATAAAAACCAGGTGTGTACAGTAGATACCCATCTGCACAGGTTAAGTCTTCGAGGACACAGGTCTTGGCAAAAAGCCCACGTCAGATCATAAAGCAAGGTTTTCTGCCTTGAAAGGAAGTATGTGCATAGAAACCACATTCCTCAGGGAGGACAGAGGCCTTCAAGAGGAAGACTTCCAAAGACCCTATCTTTGGAAGGCTGATCCTGTGGATGTGAAGAGATGTGGACCTAATACTTTTCTAACTGAATCTCACTATAACAGGGGACATAGGAAGTTACATGAATCTGGCAGTCACGTGCATATCTGAGTGTTGTGAAGTGCAGGCTCACTTAGTATTTACCTTGTTTATATGCAAGTACACACCCCGGCATAGACTTAAGGCACGTTCCAGTGCATGCGTGGGAAAACAACACAAGCATCCCCAAGAGTCATGCCACTGTCTCCTTCAATGACCATTGGCTGGAGATGAGATTTTGGCTCATACTAGCTAAAAACTCCACATTCATCCATGTGCAAGCTCAATTTTCCACTTTTTTTTTTTTTCTTAGAAAGATAGATGGGCAATACCATTTATCTCTCTGTACTGTTAATTCGTCATATCTTTATCATGCCTCTTTTTATTTATTTATTTTCTGACTGCTGTTGTCACCATTTATTATCATATGTAGGTGTTTCAGTGGCCCTATTATTTTTCACCATCATTTTCCTAGTCCTCTTCATGTATGAAAGCAAGATGACCAAAATTACACATTAGTCCAGGTGAAGATGAATCTTAGCAATGTATTATGGTATTAAAGTATTTTTTGTAACATCCTCTGCCCCACGCTGAATATTTTTCTCTTTTGACTGCTGCTACACTGATCAGAAGTTTGAGCTGAAAAGCCATAACAAGTCTGTTTTCTAGATAACTGCCATTAGTAAGTATTAGAATTCAAATTAGTTCTTTTTTCTAATGGGCATTAGCTAGCACTAATTCACCTGCCACTGTGCTGGTTTTAGTCTTTCTGAAGAATCATACTGTATGTGGGCAAAGCAAACATGACTTCAGCCATAAATGAGACAATGCTAAGCATAGTTTGGCTGTGGCCATGTTTCTAGCTAAATGATGGTCAGTGGTGCATCACCTCTCCAAACCTGAAGCCCTTTATAAGCAACAAGTATTTTTTGAAATGTACAGAAAGTTTAAATATTTGTGTAAGCATCTTTCATCTACTGGGTAGCTGAAGTTTAGGAAGAACAAGTTGTTTAGATAATAATATTATTTGTTTAGATCAAAATGAAACAGTTTCTGAGTTTGGCATTTGAAGATTATATAGTTTCTGCATGTGTCATTATTGTAAGGGTACATAAATAGCTTTTGCTAGGTAAACACCTTTTGTTTAACGATCAATATCATTTTGTGCACAGGAAACACCAAAGGAAAAATTGCTTTCATGATTTTTGTATTTATATTGATGTAATACTTAAAAATCTTGCCCCAAATGCTGAATTGTACAGGTCAGCCAGTTGTTATGCTTTAAAAGAATGTCCAAGAGCTTTTGGTCCACTTTATTTAGTAATACATAAGTGAGACATAGTTAAAAAATGCAATTTTATTTAAATTAGCACAGAGGTCTGTTAAAAGAATAAATAGAAAGTGCACTTTAAGGCCTTGATTCTACAAATAGACAAGTGGCATGGAACCCCTGCCTGTGTGTGGGGTGCACCGATGTGCACAGACATACTACCTGCTTGCAGCATCAGAGCCTTTACATTACTGAAAGTATAGCCAAGATCATGAACTACAGTTCACTAGTTACAAGTACCTTTCTAGCCTTCAGCAGATTGCGTTTATATTTGCAATGATTTATAAGTTTTTTGCTAGGTTCCCCAAAGTAAGCTAGACATCAAACAAACAAATAAGAAGTGATACGGCAGCATACATAGAGACACTTTGGCTTAGAGCAGCAATTCATCTAGATTTGAGCTCAAATAATGGCAAATTTGAAGGCAACCACCATTATTCCTACTGAGAAAACTTTCTTATTAGTCAGAAATGATTGAGGGTTTTAAGCACATACGTGCATATACCATTCATAATAATTTTAATTTGCTGCTTTTTAAAATTATTGTTATCATAATTCTTTTTTTTCCCCATCTATTATGTCTGATTCTTTTTGAGTCCTGCTTAGACTTTAAATGTATTACAGCTAATAGTTCCTCTCCCAGGTTGATTTCTGCATGTTCTAATTTTGAGGATCTGAAAGTGAGATCCCAATTCTACAAAAAAGTGCATGTGAAAAAGAGTAATTTTATTTATGAGAGCCACTGCTCTCACAAATAAAAAATACTTACACATGAAGCCTAACACAACATACAGAAATTCAGAGATAGACAGTTTACAGAGAAAATGAGGGACAAAAAATACATATTGCAAGATTTTTGTTTCAGTTATAATTGTCTTGTATAGAATCATTTCCCAGTGTTATAGTTAGGGCCCTGTTTTGATAAGTGCTACCATCTCTGCTCCCAATGTTTCTGCAGTTGATTATAGGTTATCATCTATTGGAGGAGGGGAAGGTAATTAAATCTTCCCTTCATTTCAGTATTTTGCAAAATTTCATTTTTCTATTTCATACGGTTGTGGGTTTTTTTATTTTATCCTATTGTACTTTAAGATTAAGCTTTGCCTTTAATTTTTTGTCTTTTTTTTTTTGCCTTTCATTTTTTGATTGCACTTTCTAATCCTAAATTACTATCATGCAGCTTTTGCTATGTAATTAATGTTCACCTGATTTTAGGCCTTCTTCTGAAAATAAATGTGGATTTAAGTTTACATATTTTCATTAGTACAAAGTTGAACAAAATTTAGCCCTAGGCAAAATGGTGCTTTACTCTGGAGACAAATTCTGTTGCATTTAGTCATTTTTAGTTAACAGTGCAAGCAGAACTAGTGATTACTACAACTGCTGTCTATGTAAAAGTAGTAGAACTGGTCTTAAATGATTTTTCAACTTTCTTACTGTTTTGGTTTTTTTTTTGTGCTGGAAATTTCTAAGATACTTTAGCTGTTTAAAAGTTAATCAGCAGAAATTAGCAGCAATGGCCACAGGTGGACTGTAAATGCATTTTATCATTTATTATTTGGTTGTGAAGTGTCTAACTCAATAGGACTACTACAATCTTGCAATCTTGAGTGCAGCCTTTAATCCTTATTGCAGTTTGAATAAATAATAATAAAATGCCCTAATTGATCAATGATATACAGACACATGCTTACTTGGACAGACACAATGCTCTGTTTTTTTCACTATGGCTTTGTTTTAAAGAGTACATCCATGTAAGCTTTGCCCAGATCGATGGATTTCTTCTGCATTGCTGCCTGCAAATGCTCAGGGAGCAGCCTCCGACTTCTTATCTCACCCAGGACAATATCATCCTTGTTTCGAGGCCTCTGGGTCCTAGCATCCTCAAGGGCGCTGTGCACATCCTGCAGTTTCATCTGAAGCCAGTCCTGTCTCTCCACCGTGTGTCGATGCTCTCCAAGATTATGCATTAATTGCATCTCACTCACTGATCTTTTCCTGCATGAAAGAAAAGCAAAGAAAGAGACAAATAATGGCCCTTCTTGAATTCTAGATCTTCACTCAGAAACCCAGATTTCGGAACTTTCGTGAGGTATCACAATACAGAGCTGCAGAGCATAACTTTCTAATCTGTAAGGGATAGAATGACATCCGGAGAAGAGATGGAGGTTGGATGGTGATTTTTATTAATAATGGATATGTTAGTGAGAAGGCATGAAAAATGGGTAGTCCAGTTTTATAACTGTATTGTTTGATTATATATTCATCATTTATTTTGGCTTTTGTAGATGAACTTGGGGCTTATATGATAATAGGAAATTTATTAATAGAACTATAGTATTTATGCAGTGGTAGTTTTCCGTGAACACTAGAGCCAAGGAAGCATGATTTCCTGTGGATTTGTGTCTCAATGCTGATTGATGTTATCTGAGTTCCAGCTAGATTCTCGCATGGTAAAAAAGATGTTATCCTGTGTAGACCCCCCGCTAAGCGTCTAATAAGAGATGCAGTTTACCCAATGATATTCCTAAGAACACTTACCTGATTTTTCATCCTCTACTCAGCTGCCTATTTTCCAAAAATGTGTAAGAACACAGAGTATTTGAGATCTCTACAGCTGTATCTAGAGGACAGAATTTGGCCAGCTTGGCCAAAGTCTTCAAAAGCAGAGACAGAAAAACTCTCATACACATAACTTAGGTACAGACAAACCAGTCATATTCTCAAGAACAGCTAAAGTCATCCTCCAAACTTTGGAAGTGTATAAAAATGTACTTACATCATCGGTCTTCCATCAGAGTTTGTAAAAAAGCATATGGCATATAAAATGATTGCAGTCCTGGCCAGATTTTTTATAGAGGTCATTTTGTCTATAAAGATAGAAATGAATACAGGCATAAATCTGTATTTCAAGTAATTTCTGTTAATTCCAAAGAAAATTAGTTTAGAAAAAAGTTGAAGACAGACATCAGAAAAGTGATTTTGAAAAATTTTGAGTTTGTGAAATGGGTTAGAGCAAGGAATGCAAATGAAGGATTTAGTTCTAATACTAATTTTGTGAGCAACTTAATGTTACTTCACAGGCAAGTCTACAGACTTTTGTCAGCCTTAGTTGCCCTGCATCATCATCACTGTATAGGTGCCCATCTGTTGGATAATTGGGAGAAAAGCACCATGTTCTTCCATCATTATTATTATCATTATTATTATTATTGTCATCATCATCTACTTTATATGCTCCAAGTATGTTGAAATACTTTTATATAGCTATGGAAGCTGACAGTTTTGTTCTTTTATCTACTTCTTTTGTATATCCTTTAGAATGAAGAGGTTGACACTTTCCTTGGCAATTTTGCATAGAGGCATAACTCTACTCAGTTATGTCATTCCCCTTTAATTGCATAAAAGAAATCAGAACTGAGCCCCTCATC
This sequence comes from Falco peregrinus, assembly GCF_023634155.1. NCBI lineage: Eukaryota > Metazoa > Chordata > Aves > Falconiformes > Falconidae > Falco > Falco peregrinus. Next base: position 11,467,284 of record NC_073729.1, read on the forward strand.
TTTTCAGTGATAAACCTGCATTGCCAGTATGAATTCCACTCTGCTTTGTGCATCATCAGCAAAACTGCCACTTTGATATATTTGAAAAATATTTATTATTGATGATACTACAACAGGCAGTAATGACACAGTCCAAATACCAGTTTCCAGCTTGGGTTTTCACTATTGGCAGCCTGAAAAGGCATCTTTTTGTTATAACTGAAGACATTTGATACAGAGTAACTGAAACTTAAGAAATGTAAATATATAAGAAATATAAATATAGAACTCCACCATGTCATTTTTGCAATTATTTTCTGCAGCTTTACTCTAGGTCAGAAAAGCATTTATTACATGGTATCTTACATGATAGTATGAATGTGGTCCTAGCAGTCCATCTAACCCAATATTATAAATTCAGGACTTAGATTAAAGATATTTCTAACTCACTGTCTCAGATTTTTTCATTTCACAAATTTGATTCAGATAATAAACCAGTTTGATCTCACTAATATTAACTTTTTTTTAAATACTGTCTGAAAAAAAGCTAATATAAAAATTAATAAAGAATCAATGGTAGAATTTTCTAAATAAGTCTTCTAGAGCACTTGGAAGTAAAATAGAATATACTTACCAGATTGTGTCTTAAACAGATTTCTGGTTTGGGTATGTCGGCAGATGACTGTCTCTTGATGTCAAGTATATTTAAAGACTACTGAATTGGTTTAGTGGACCCCTTAAATGTAACTTTAAAATAGAGCTTCTAAGTAACTTAGAAGCCCTTTTATTGTCTCAGTTGATGTCACTCTCAACACACACCCTCCTGACCCTCATGTACCCACCCTCGGATGCTTTTGTTAATTTGGCATTTACAGGGAAAAGAAAGGTCTCAGCAAAAAGAAAGTATCCTGGGTAGCTGTGAAGAAGTTTGACTTTTAAATTCAGATTCCCTATTACTCATAGATTTGTGCGCAAGATAACATGATCTCTGAAGCTGTTGGAAGCATTTGCAAAGAAAACTTTGTGTTGTTAAATGCAGGCAGGTAAAACTTACATTAGACAGTGAGGTTAGTCATCTACAAATGCAAAATTAAAACAAAATATTGAAAAGTTGACTTCTGTAATACCTGTGGGAAACAAGAATTGTCACTTCAGGTCAGATACTAGGTTTCTTTGTGAAAGAATATACTGGAGAGGAGCAGAAACCAGAAGATGATAGAGGATCGTGGTTTTAATGAGAAACTGATGGTACTGAAAAGTTGTTAAAATACAGTGTTAGACTCTCCCTGTTCCATTATACCTATACCTATTAAAATCCCTGAATCTCTCAAATGCACTAGATAAAATGGAGGCATTTGAAAAGGCTGCGGTATAAATTAGTACTTTATAAATTTTAGAAAAGAAATATAGAACCCTTTGCCTACATTCTAAGAAGTGAAATGTGTAAATCAGCAATACTTTCCCATATGTATGAAGAAAGATTATTTTTAGCTGCAAGATATTTTTCCTACATTAGTTGCTTTTTCTGAGTTCCAGCATATTTCTCCAGGAAAAAAAAAGTTTACATCTGCACATTTTAACACACCATTTGGAAGCTATTACTGCTTTTACCATGACTGGTTTTTTAGTTATGCTATATACCTCTTGTATTTCACAAAAAGGTAAAAAAGATATTTTATAATATTGATTTACATAGATGGTATTCTCATGGGGAAAGGAAAGGAAGAACCAGAAAATCCACAAAGCTCTAAAGAGATCTGATGGTTCCCTCAGTAAATAGTAACCTGAGAAATAAAGAAATAGTCCACTTAAACAAGTTCAAGGAAACAAGGTAGAGATGGCATCCAACATTATATTGTCGGTTGTCACTATCTTTCCACCTACATAAAAAATATACAGAAGTTTATGGGGATGATATGTTTTGTTCAGAGATTTCTATTGCAGATGTGACTACTAGGGTTACTAACATGAAGGCTGTAGTGACTAAAAGTGCACAATGGACATGGCATGCCAGGAAAGGATTTGAAAAATTTCTACACAGTTGATAATGAAAGGCTCAGGTTTTTAGATTTTACCATAACAAACTTGCAAAACCTTTAACTCAAAGCCTCAAGACAGTATTTTTACAGAGGCCTGGCATTCATATGGAACCTCTAGCATATAACAGCAAAGACTTAACTAAAGGACAAGCATTAGAAAATTTAGTGTCCATACACAAAAAAATCATACTTTCATGGAAACTGGCAGCAACTGATAGTGAAAACGGGCAATAAACCATTAGTAACAATTACAAAATGTGTGTTGGCAGACTTCAGTTGCCAACGTTATTCTTTTAGTTACAGCTGCATCCCTTACAACACAAACGTAAATCTGGAAGAGATCCCAGGCTGGACTTCTGAATAAAAGTGAGACTGAGAAAACACCAGAGTATGATGTTGTAAATGAAAATACTTGATTAACTTTGGACAGCTTATAGTATGTTAGTGCAGATATGCTTAAAAAAGATGTAATTTTAGTTGGCTTATTTGCTGCTTACCTAGTCTTTAAAACAACTCTGAAATAGGATGTCTTATTCACTGTCATTTTTATTCAAAGGTACTCGATAGGTTGTACCTAAAATCCCAAACAAAGATGACTAAACTTGATGCTTTAGAAATATTCACATGTGAAAAAATACACAAGACAAATTAGAATTGCACTGTTTGCCTCAGATGAGTGAAGATACAAAAATAATAAAAATATGAAATATAAACCCCACTATTTGTGAATAACCAGAGCTTGTGATGGTAATTAAAGAAACTTTAAATTGCAGTTCAAAATTGGCATAGCTTTTTCTGTTTATGTAGAAAAAATAACTTACTTGATTTGGATTATTGCCCCTGATATCCAGAAGTTAGATTACTTGAAAATACAGCTGCTAATAGCTTATCCCATGTCATCTACATCTAAACTTGGCGTCTCAAATGTGGGAATGACAGATAATAGCCTAAGTGAATGTAGTTCTTTTACAAAATACTCTAATTGTGTATATTTTTGTGTGGATACAGCATATCCACTGTGTAATGATGAGCTAGCTGAAAATGGTATTGAGCTCTTTTAATGTTTCAGGAAGATGGAGGTTCACATTCAGAATCAAATTTTTCTTTCTTAAGCATCTCTTTAAAAAATTCAGATCTCTTTTGGGCACTAATTAACAGAAAAGTCCAACCCAGGAAATCAGGGCTAACACCTGCAGAAATTCTGTTTAGTAGGAGGCTTAAGATCACCCAAATTTACAGACAATACGGTAAAAAAAGAGGTAGATAAACTCTTATGACAGAAAGAAAAACAAATACTGTCTCCTCAATGAAAAGGCATTTCATGATCTTTTGCAGGTATAAGGCTATGTGTATAAATACAATGGTAAAATATGGGTGAAAATGCCCCAAGTTTCTTAGGAAATTACCTTCTACTAGTGAGGATACATGTCAACTGCCTACAAATGAGGACTGACCTACAGGAGAAATTTTTTGCTTCTTTTGGGATAAGAGGAGGGAAAACACAGTGGAATCTGAATCTCTTTTCTGTATTCTGAAAACAGCAGACTATGAATGAGCCAGTGCATGAGACAGTGGGCACAGCTGAATAGAGCAGTCAAGAAACTATAAAACATTAAATGTTTCGGGTGTCTGCCAGACAAAGGCAACCAATTCAGAAATTGATTGCAAACTATTGGTGCATATGTTGCACTATCAATACTGAAATTTCTTTTCCTTTGGAAGAGGAAGAAGTGAGAGCGGGTAACTTCTGAGGCTTAGGCTGAAATACAATAATGCTTAGAACATTGTAGTTCAAATTTGTGATTATTTATTCATGTACGGCAGCAAACTGTCTCAGACTAGATCTAATCTCTTCTATCATCATCTAAACCCATAGAATGTTATACTGGAAATGAGAAAATATGGCTATATACTCCAGAGTTTATTACAGTAATGGCTTCTTTGTGCCATGAGGCTTTACAGACATCAAACAAGGGCATGGCATTACTGAAAATGAGGGAGAGGACTGAAGAACTGAAGGTGTTGGAATGACAGTATGGGAGGGAAGAGCTGACCACAGCCTTTTCCTCTGACAAGACTTCTTCTTGATCAGTCACATTAACTACCTTTCCCTGACCTTCCCTTATAGATTGTACAGATACTTGAAAACAACTGTGCATGAAAAAATCTCTGTGTTGCTTTGTTTGCAGGTGGTGTGCAACTTAACGTTGAATTTGTGCCATTGGATGTAATCAGACTCCAGGGTTGAAAACAAGCAGAAAGCAATTAGACAGACTTTACAGCTAGGTAGGAGAACAACTGTCATATTCTAAAACTTCTGAATTCTGTATAATCTACTTCATATATTCTATTCATTTTGTCAGGGAAAAATACTATATGCATCTTGAAATTAAACACATCATGAGGTACATTACTGAATATGGCTAAAGGACAAAGTGTTCTAGAATTATACTCTTAAGTGACTAAAGCATATTTTCACAAATGGAACCTGGTGTATTAATATTCCTACAGAATTCTTCATCCTCTAGATTTAAGGCTTAAATACTGCAGTCAGGTTATTCCTGTGCTATGTACAAAAGCAGGTTTTGTCAACTTTGTGTGTTCCAGTGGGTAGTTCCAGATAAAATGCTTTTTAACTGCCACTATGGCTAAGAGAATAGAGCAAGGAAACAAAGTAATTGGTGACACACTGGATGATTGGTGAGGCAACCTTTCTAAATGTGTCCAAGGAATGCTTCTGTCTTGACACAATGAAGAGCCAAAGTGACAGTCACTAAACTCTTCAGAACTTCATTTGATTGACAAGATTTGTGGCTTTTCAAATACCACAGCAGTGTGTTTGGTAATTTATGTAAGCAATGTTGGGCATCTTCAGGTGGGTTTTGGGTTCTTGCAGCTAGATGAAACTTCGACTGCATGCCAGTTTCCAATTAGAGAAAAAACAGCACAGAGACTTACGTGAAAATCAAAAGATGGCCTGTCACAGTTTTAATTTGTGTCCAATCTGCTTCACACAATGTGTTTTTAGCAGCTACTGGCAAATATGAATTTAGAAATAATTGCTTGCCAGTATATTTTTTCTCCAGTTGCACAAAATCTTTCATCTGAAAACCACAATGTTCCTGAATCTCCCCGATTTCTTTCTGAGGAAAGCATATACTGATGGTATTTGTTTCTAGGTTATGGACATTCAGGCAAAGACAAATTAAATACAAGCACAACTGAGAAAAAGATAAGAGAGAAAACAGAAGCTGGTAGATTCCAGCCACAGTCACCAGACTTTAAGTACCCGTGCTTACCTAGGGAGATAAATGGCCACTGTAATGTTGATAGTGATCCAGATCATTTGTAGAGTTTTCACTGATTAAGTGAAACATACACAGTGTCTGAATGGACACCCCATTTTGATCTCAATGCACTTTAGCCATGGTGTCTAATAGAGCTATCCAATTTATCATGGAATTTCTCTATTGACCTATCATGGACACGCCAGGCTTTGATGATATGATCATGGATGTATGAGTGTTTGCTCTCAGCATGCCACCCTATACCATGGCTGCATAGCATTTCACATAGCATTACATGGCTGTTTCGAAGCCTAAATGGAGACCCCTGCTTACCTCATCTCTCTCTCATGAGAAGAAGCTGAAGCTTGATGAGGCAGCCCAGAGCAGCCTGGAGGAATGTTAAAATGTGTGTTAAGGGAAGTTATGAAGATGAGGTACCTCTTAGTCTCTACAGAGACATAGTTCAGTGGTCAGTAACGAAAATGTTATTGTGCATCATGAACAATAAGAATCTGTGGTTTTGAAACATGCATATTGGCACATTTTTAAAGTACTGTTAGTGAACTGTAAACTAAATATGCAAGTATTTATAGAATCATGTGTGCAAGTATAGGTTTTACTCTGGATTTAAATGCTCTGATGAATTATTTTACAGTCAGTAGTTACTTAGTGGGATATTAGCCTTCGTGACACTGAAATGCTGTACTGTCAATGCTTTGCTGAATTCCTTGCTATAATGAATGATACAGTACTTTATAACAATTTCCAGTAGGTAGGAAGCTGGCACAGTACTCAAAACTGCTCTTGGATCATCAGATTTTTTGGGATCAATACCATATATGCACACATATATAGGCCAGAGTGTGTATTGAGCTATTACTAGCTCTAAATACTTTGTGCGGGCTTGAGTTCCCTTTTAATGACATGCAATGTGGTTGGAGCTCTGATGAGGGGCTCATGCTGATTTTTCTCATCCTTGAAACCGACATGGCATCCCTGACAAGCCACACAAGGATACCAATTTTGAGAGCATAAGTTATCTCAGAGGGAAATACATGTAACATTAAAACAGGGGTGAGCCTACAATCCATGCCCACGCCTTTTCCAGTCTGAAGCACCTCACTCAAGACTTCAGGATTCAGGAACCCTCTCTTCAGCATATTTCTGCTCACACAGGCACATACATGCACATTGTAAAAAATCATAATTTTAAAAGCAATTAAGGCATCTACTAAAAATGGTTTGAGTAATCAAGACTTCAGGATTCAGGAACCCTCTCTTCAGCATATTTCTGCTCACACAGGCACATACATGCACATTGTGAAAAATCATAATTTTAAAAGCAGTTAAGGTATCTACTAAAAAAGGTTTGAGTAATTAAATATTAGTGTCCACTTGATCCTGAAATTGGGAGGTAGGGAGCAGAAGATATCTACAGGTATCAGGTTTGACCTAACAAACCCGTTGTAAGAATGAATGTGCTAGCTCTGCATAAAATAACCTTGAAAACTCAGGATGATACAGGATGGAACAACGAAGGTCTGCATTTTTATGCAGGTAGCCACATATTTTTCTATCCTTTCTACTGAAAAGACATTTCAAGTTCATATTCCCATATTTTTTGCAGTCACTGCAGATGAGCAGATAGCATCCAAGTAAGTAATCTGGAGCTTGATGAAATCTCATGAATGACGAGTACAATTTACAAATGAATAATGACATTTCAGACCTTTCCTTTAATCCAGTGCATGTCCTGAAAAAACTCTTAGCACATAGTCAGCTGAAAAACTTGAAAACAGAGAGAACTGGCAAAGTTCATTGGTTTGTTTGGGTTTTGAAAGAAAATACTGTGCTAGGTGCTATGCAAACATGCAAGAAGATGAAGACCCTTTAATAATGCTGCTACTAAGGATGAAAAACGTGTTTTATTTTATACAAAGTTTTTATTATAGCAAATAAAATGTTTTAAGTTATGGATTAAAGATCTTGTCCCAGAAATAAAGTCCTTTAAATGAAACCTTCTAGGAACAAGACATTGAATATTAACTCAGTAGTTAAATATTTCAACCTGAAGTATCATCAATATATTATCTTAATACACTTGTACATATATTTATGCTGTTTCTGAAGTGATAATACTTTTCCTGTATTTTCCCTGCTTTGTTTACTCGATCCTTTTCTCTAAATTATTAGCCAGATTATTAATAGTTGTCATAATCAAGTTCTTGAATTAATAATTTTCATTTACAGAAGTCAAGACATTTTAAATACATGCATTTTATTTGCATTATATGTATATTTTTAAATCCTTCTATATTGATCAGTAATTTTCTCAAAACTAATTTTTCTTTTTAGACCTCCCTGAAATGTCAGTACTAACATGAAATTCTTATAGGAATTCTCATAATCTACTTCATCAAGAAGTCTAACACCTTATATGCATTTTGAGCATCAGTCACTTCCTGTTCTGCTTTTTACTTCAGTCTTTTCTCGGTTAGATTTGACAATGTGGTCTATGAGAAAATACACTTTATGGTAAGATGCATGGGTCTCAGGGTTTAACAGTTGTTTGCTTTTTGTTTCTTTGTTTCTCTACATTTCAGTCCCCCTGTTGAGCCAGTGAGATTCAAAAGAAGAAACAATTGGAGTTTGGCTTTATAGATCATCACTCTGACCTTTTTGACTACAATCTTCAATAGAGGAGAGCATCATTATTAACTGTAGTGGTAGTTTCAGTGAATTACATAGACTATACTAGTCACTGTGTCTCTTTAGATCTTCCTGACATGCATATTTCTCCTCTCTCACAGAGCTATGCAGAGTATCTCAATTTAAATTTTTTCTTGTTAAATTTCAGTTCTCTGCTTAGACTCTGCTGAGATCTATTCCTAGGCTGTCTCTTCTTCCATATGAAATTCAGACTATCTTATTTTTCTGGGCTTTTTGTAAAAGGCCTATGTAAAATTAGCCTAGTTTGGGCTAGGATGCAAACAAATAAAAATTTGCTTAGCTTGCACTGTGCACAAATGGCAATATAGGATGCTGAGTAGTAAAGGACATAACCCTGTATTTCTGCCCTCATTTTTTGCTATCCTTTGTTTTAAATTGTGATCTCCCTATCTCACAGGATAGGTTAGTGAAGGTAAGAATTAACCAATGCTGCCTAAGCAAGTCACTTCATTTTCCATGCTTCATAGTCCTTAAAATGGTCATCCCTATAGAATCCTGTCCCTAACTTGATTTTTTCTGTGATAATGCCTGTTAGGAACAAGCTTTTCTCCATCAGCCAGGTAAATTTCCTCTTCTTGTCTCTCTTGCCCTCTTCTTACTGTCCACTACCAAAACAGCTGTTTTTCAATATGTAAGAAAAAATAACAATGACTGTATATAGACAAATATTTATATATAAAAAAGCAGAATCTGTAAGAAGCAACCCAAACTTACACTATTCTGCTACAAACTGTTTCTTCCCTTCCTGTAAGTTGTACAGTTCTGCATAACCTCAAGATTGTACACTCCTGAGTATGGATTGCATTGTTCCATTAACTCTTCTGCAGTCATCATCCTGTAGCAGTAAAAAAGGGCTTTGTAGTTTTACAGTGATCCTACAATGCATCTTAGAATCATGTAAAGGAAGGATTCTGAATCATCATTCCTTGGAGCCTTGTGAAATGAAACATCAGAATAATTTAGGCAATTACTGCATGAATTTTCCCAAGATTAGTGCCCCTTCTCCTCTCTCATGCACTGGGAAACTCCTTTAAAAGGAGTCTGCATCTCTCTGTAGTACAAATGGCCTGAAAAGCAAAGTCATTGTCAAAAGCTAATAGGAAATAGGGCGTACTAATGTGCAAACAGATGCTGAGGCAACAATAGCATCCTAGACCCCCAAATCACTTTTATTCTGAGAGGCCTATAAACATTTGTGAAAGTATAAATTTATGAAGGTGCACAGAGGAGATGGCTTGAACTAACCGTTTGGTTTTGTTCCATGCTAGCATCTGTGCTGTAACTATAAGAACAGACTCTATAAATAGCCCAACCCAGTTACCTTTTTCAGAACTTCAGGAATGGCTAATCCCCAAAATAGATGAATTACATAACTCTGTTCTCTAAACATACTCGTTCACTCTTCAAATTGGGTTCTTTGCGCACCAGTGTAAAATTAGAGCATCCCTCTAGCTTACAGTCAATACTCACAGTTGTTCAGTTGACATAGTTGTATTAACTCAAAGGAGCAATGTTAATTTTCAGCATCTGAGGATTTGGACTTTGGCTGCAGATAAAGTGCATTTAAAAAGAAGAGCAGATTTGAAATATCAGACTGTAACACTGATTCTAAAGTTAAATTAGGTAGACTCAAAAGGGCATATTTTTGACGCACAAGGCTGAATGCACATGGCTGAGTTATATGAGGGAGAGCAAATATTCAAAATGAATCATGCACATTTGCAAGACTGTCCTTGAACTTAAGGTTACAACAGAAGCTGGAGAATTGTTTTTTCCTCTGGAAAATGGTAGTATTTAAGAAGCACTGTATACTAAAGGACAGGTCTCAGTCTGGAGTTCTGAAACCTATTCTTAAAGGAGCAACTGTACACAAATCTGCACCCAGTGTATTGTAAATGGAAATGCCATTCTTGGATCAAATGCTAAGTCTCCGACACTCTAAGGCTGTATTGAAGTATGAAGCTGTGTATTGGAAGTATCTGGAAACAGAATACCACAGGAGTCCTTAATGCATACAATTTTATGTTCTGTTACTGCCTTCTCAAGCTGAGCAATCACGTATGTCACTGCTACAGCGGCCTAGCAGCCTAATAATGTAAACAGAAGACGTTGCATTCGTATGGGCAGTTCTGAAGTCACACATGCTTAAATATGACCTCATCACATTAAGGATATACTTAGAGGAATAATATCCTTTCAGGAAAGAGTGCTCTAGACCTGTATTATCACTAAGGCCTGAACAGGTCTCTTGTTCATGGTAATTCTCATACAATCTTTGAGGGAAGAGTTACTTTGTGCATTTTACAGATGAGCAAACAGAAATAGGAAAAACTATGTCCACAAATCTCAAAGCTGAAATCTACTTAGAATGATCCGAAGTATAACCTGTATCACTGAGTTTAAGTGGAGATACCTTCCCATAAAAGTGGTCCACACTGCGTAACATGGCTGCAGAGACCGAAAGCTGAACTTGCTTGGTATGTGAAGTCCTTCATTCCAGTCAGCAGTGCAGACCACAGAGCTATGAGTCTATTACTGCTCAATTATGTAATGTTTACAAGCTCTTTGCCACAAGTGATCTAACACCTGCAAGAGAGACATATTTCCCACTCTACTAGGGCTGCAATCTGATCTTGTCTTCCCTGTATTGATCTTCACAGAGGAATTATACAAAATCTGCAGACTGTTTTTTGAAGCTTCTTGGATGTTACCAGATTTTCACTCTATGTGTGTCTTATGTTTTGTGCTCTAGAGACATACTTACTTTCTTTCCACCAGCCTTCACTATTTTATTCATCTCTGTTGTGGTTCTCTACTGGGTTTTTATTCCTAATTTATAATCAGTCATATGGCACACTATGTACCATATTTCTGAAGAAATATGAATACATATTGTTCTGCTTAATTTATAGCTCTGCTCTTTTGAAGCATGAAGTAAAAGCTCTTTGCAAAAATATGAACACCGAATGGAATTATTGTCATTTTTTGGATTTCTGGGGAGCCTCGTACTGACAGCTGTTATTGCTGATGCCAATCCCACTTCCATGTAATAAAACACTTCTCTGTGTTACCTCACTGCACAAGTATGATAAATACTTCGTTACAGGCATTTACTTCCATCCTAGTCCTTCCGTGATGGTGAAACACAGGTGTTAACAAGTCATTCAGCTTCTGTGGCTGCATTGTAAATAGCATTAGAGTACCCAGGTGATGATATCACATCAATATTTTGCATTTCCAAAGAAATATCTTGCATCTTTATTTTTTTAGTACAGACCATGAAACAATACAAAGGGCTTTTCAAATTTCTCAATACTCAGAAAAGACTACTGTCCATGTAACATTTTTAAAAGAAGAGGTTTTAAACTATCTCCTGTTTCACAGAATCATTTAGATGCTCAGCAATCCTGCAGTTCAACTGGCTGCTCAAAGCAGGGTCAACAATGAATTCAGACCAAGTTCCTCAGGGCTTTATCCAGTTGGATCTTGAAAATCTGCAAAGACAAAGATCTCAGAAGCTCTCTGGGAAACCTGTTTCAGTGTTTAATTGCCTTTAAGGGGAACCTTTTCTTCCTTAGTCAGAATCTCATATATTTCAATTTGTGGCTATTGTCTCTCATTCTCTCACAATGCACCTTGGTAAAAAGCCTGGCTCTGTGTATTCTTGGCAACCTCCTCTCAGGTACAGAAAGGCTGTTACTAGGCCCTCCTAAGCCTTTTCCAGGCTGAATAAGCTTTTCTAATCTCCTTTTCATAGGGCACGTGATTCAAGCCCCCCACCATTGTGGTGGTCCTCTGCTGGATTTGCTCAGTTTGATCATCTTTTCTCTAGTGGGGGCCCCAAAACTGAACACAGTATTCCAGGTGCAGCCTAGTGTGCTGAGTAACAGGGGATGGTCCCTTCTCCCAGTCTGCTGGCTGTGCTGCTGTTGATAGAGCCCAGCATGCTCTTAGCCTTCATTGCTGCCAGGGCATACTTTTGAATCATGTTTAGCTCACTGTCCACCAGGACCCAGAGGTCCTTTCTGGCAGTGTTTGCTGTAGCCAGTCAGTCCCCAGCCTTTACTATTGCAAGGTATTAGTCCATCTCAGGTGCAAGACTTCGCATTTGTCTCTACTGAATTTGATGGGGTTCCTTTAAGCCCATTCCTCTAATCTAATGCTACATCCTTCTGAATGGCAAGCCTGTCTTTGAGCTGTCAGCTGCACACACACACACCACCCCCCGAGGCTGGTGCCACTCACAGGTTTGCAGAAGACACATTCTGTTCTCATCCTCTGGGTCACTGATAAAGTTACGAAAAAAGATCGGTCCCAGAGTAGACCCTTGAGGAACTCCACTTGTAATTGGCCCCTGGGTGAAGTACAAACCATTAACCACTGTTTTTTAGGCTTGCTGATCCAGGCAGGTTTTCACCCATCTAGTAGTCCATCTGTCTAGACTGAATCCCATCTTGGTACAAGAATACAGTGGAAGATGGTGTCAAAAGCTTTGCTAAACTCAAAGCAGACAATATCCGCTGTTTTCATCTCACAGCCATTTCAGGCCAGTCAATGCCATGATGGGTATTCCCTGTCACTTTTCTCCTTATGTGCCCAGAAATGGCTCCCAAGTCTCATGCTGTGATTGTACAGGAACAAAAGTGAGGCTGATTGACCTGTAATTCCCAGGATCATGCTTATTAAAGGAAAGGAAAAATATGCAAGACATGCAGACAAGTTAGATCATGGTTTCCACCACATCTCTGCAGCAATTTTTTCTTAAAAAAAAAGGATTCCAGGCTGAGGTAGTTACATTGAAGTTTTGTATGCAAAATAAAAAGCAAGAAGGGAAAAAGGATGTTTCATTTAAAGATATATATGAAGAGATGTTGACTGAAAATAAAGAAGATTTAGCTGTACAAAGGAAGCTGAACTAGACATCTCAAACCCCATTAATATACAAGGAAAGTGATATTGTAATTACAGAAATAAGTTATGTAAGGTACTTAAAGGATCTTCAGTATTTAGTTTTGTTTACACTAAGCAAAGCATTCAGCAGAAATAGCCTCTGCTCTGGAGGACAGTGAACCAGTTGTATCAGTCTTTGAAAAAGGCTCTTGGGGGTCATATGGTGTCTTATATGATAGCAAGCTTTATTTAGATACATGGGTTGCCCTAAGAATTAAAATGGAATAACAAAAAACGGAAAGATTAACCAAAATAAATAAAGAAGATCCAGCTTCACTTCTCTCTCAAAATTATTTGAATATGCTAATAAAGTAGATAAAGAAGACAAACAGGACCTTGAGTATGACCTGATTTAGTAATCTCTGTATTCCTAAGAATATCTCATGTCAAGAGATATCATCCACTGGAGCATGAGTTTCCCACAAGGATTTTGTCCCCTCACTTTCTGTTTTCATCAGAAAAAGAAGCCAGTTACTGGAAAACTATTTATCTGAAAAGAAAGAAAACTTGTGCATGTAATTTTTATTTTTTAAATCAATGTGTTTTACCTCATTTTATATTTCTATCATGCAATATTTTGGCTACAAGTTGGCTTTGCCAAGTTTCACAGAAAATTTTTGCCTCTCAAGGGGTTCCAGCAAGCACTGCAAAACATTCAAATACAAAAGCTTTTGAAAATCTGGTGCATTTGCAGCATCTCAACAATAAGTGTTCCATTATAATTAAAACTATACTATTAGTCATGTATTTGTAATGAGGGGTGGATCTGCTGAGATGGTTGTATCACAAAGGTCATTCTTTGCATAGCATGCATTTTACTTGGCTCATGTTATGATTACATCTGTACAGCTAATTGATTTCTTCAGGTATCTTTCTTAGAACCAGAAAAACAAATCAAAACTACAAAATATTATGCGGGAGGAGGTGTAATTTGAACTTATCATACTGTCTAAATCACACATGCAGCAAGGCGAAGCAGCACTTTATAATGCTTTTCTGTTCATTTACCGTATATTATACAGATTATTTATACATGTATTCAATATTTTTGTTTTCTGACCCAAGAGCTCTGACAACACCTTCAAGGGTTCAATGGCAGTGACTTCCTTCGGTGTAAATTAGAGGGATCAGATTTTCTTAAGTGTCTTGAAACCAGACTGCCAGGATTTTGGGGGTTTTTATTTGTAGTTTCACAAGCATTGAACCTCATGTAAGTTTCCTTAGAGAGCACTGCTCTTACAAGCCTAAGGTTCTCACTAGGGAATCTCCCTTCACTTGTGCCAGTGATCCCAAAAGGAGAATTTGGCCTATAGATCAAATTCCCTAGCTCCCAGCTTTCTGTTCTGAAAGGCAACTAGGCATTCATTAGCAAAACCAGTTCTTTTACCATTGTAAAGGTAAGGATGTACAACAGGAAGCCTACCCTCAGTGAAGTCAATTTTGTATTAAATTTTGATATATGATGTCAGTTTAGTGATGTCATCAATGGACTTAGGTTTTATTCAAAACCATGAAAGTTTAAATTAAAAAAAGGTCTGTAAATTGTGCCCCTGCAGAGCTGGTGAAATTTTAGGGAGGCCATGGGTTTCTAAGTGACTCCTTCCAACACCTAGAATAGGGATAAGTTCTGGAACTTAGGGTTTGACTGACGTTTGACCTGGGGATCTTCTCTTCTACAGCTGTTTCCTTTGATGACATCCACAATAAAAGATTCAAGTGTCCCATGTACCACCAGACAGGATAGGGGTTTACTTGCTGGGGAAATGATTTAAAATGGTAAGAAGCCTGGGGGTAAATTGCTTATAAACTTTACATGGATATTCTTCAATTCTTGCATATTAGAAAGCTGAGCAAGGTCACTTTGTTTGTATATCAGGGCCTAATTATGCTATCAAACATGTTTTTTCCAGATTTTAGTGCTAGTGGATCATGATAGGTTGGAAAATACCTATAAAAAGAAAACATTTCCCTCTGTATTTTATTTTAAAGACGTTTCTCTATTACACACACTGAAGTTGCAGAACAAACACCTACTGAAGGACAGCTGAAATGCATCTGGGTGAAGGCATCTGAGTATGCCGTTAGCAATGCAGCCCTCTCGTGGAGGGAAGGGAAAGGGTTTCTTTAACATAAGTGTATGGCCATCTAATTATCAGCAGCACTGTGAATAGGTTTGCTCTGGCTAGTGAAACCAAAAATATGGGATGCCTCACTCTTATTAGTGAGAAGCAAATCTCTCACATGTGCAAGAAGAAAACAGCTGAAAGGCCTACTCCTAAGAAAAAATATCTGAACAATTTGCCATGCAAATAATACAGAATATGACAGAATCTTTCCACAGTCACTCCTGTGTTAACAAGGACAAGCTGGGCCAAGATAACCCTGCAGTAATTCTGATGAAGTCAATGAACTGTGCGTGCATAAAAGCTGAATCCGGACTGTGTTGTAGCTAATTTTTGTGTTCAGTTTAAGTGTTGACAGGTGGACTCTTACAGATTTAGAAAGAATGCTTTAGGAAGTTACTGCCTTACCTGTTGACTCCCCCTCCCAGCTAGGTTTCATTGCCACAAATATTGAGCTGCATGAATTAGGCATCTGATCATTCCTAATCAGCTGCACGGACTGTCAGATTTCTACCCAGAATAAACCAACAGGAACTAGGCCTATATGAACAAAATTTGTAGATACTTGAGATAAATCAGGCATAAGTAACAAGTACATGTAGTAATAGTGATTCACACAATAGCCCTTATATCAGTACTCTGCTGCAGCAATACAATCGTAACCTCCAAAATCATGTATCTCCAAGATCTGTTCATTACAAAAAGCCACCGTGTTAAACTGTTCGTTATTCATAACCATCACATGATTTTCATGGAATTAGAACTTGAAATACTTAAAAACCATGTAATTAAGAAGCTTTTGAAAATGTTTATCTTTCACTTTTTTAGGACTTGGGCTATATCATGTGATCCAACGTATAAGAATTGAGAATCACTGATCTATGTTAAAATAACTTTCCCACTATCCACTTAGTTCCTCCAGTACAAAAAAAAAAATACCCCCAAACCCAAAAAATACAGAAACAAAATACCTTGACAGTTTCTTATTCTCCAGTGAGAATAAAATTATACTTTTATATCTTTCATGTTGTTTTCCCTGGGGACATTTACATATATCCTGTAGGATGTAATTTTATCCTCAGAATATCTTCAGTTTCAGTTATCTTCTGGTATCTGTATATAGATATATACAGTATAGTCATCTATCTATCTATCTATCTATCTATCTATCTATCTATCTATCTATCTATCTATCTATCTATCTATCTATCAAAGTATAGACCTGAAATTATCCTTCAAATAGATTTCAACTGCAATTCCAGGAAAACCTTAACTCTCCTTCAACATTTAAAGCTGACTTTGCCTTCTGCTAGACTTACAAGGAGTGGACACAACTGTATTTTGTGACATTTTGTCAAGTGACGTTTGTTCCTAGCACAGGAATCTAAATCCAATCAAGCTCCAGAGAACAGATGCTACACATTCAACCTTCTGCAGGTGCTTTGTGCAGGCCACATGATTTCCAGACATAAACCTAAAAGAAAAAAACAATTCCTTACCTCTTAGATTTTATTCTCCTCAGCAAACACTAAGGAAGGCTAAAAATACAAAGTAAAAGCCAGTATTTTCATAATAAAATTTAGACCTTACCTATCCTAGGAAACTTCATGATGACAGAAAAGGAGGTAGTGACATCCCAGAGAAAGAAAGTAAGAGGGTGAATAATTTAAATAATTTTTTCACTAAAAGGTCATTAATTTAATATTTTATTTCTTTTTTTAGCTCCTGGTTAACCACTGCAACCAGTGAGTCAACTGGAGAAGGAAACAGTTGTTTGAGATTTGTCATCTCACTGCCCACATCTATGGTGCATGATCAAGCGAAGGGGACACGTCTTTTTCCAGGAAGAGATTGAGCAAAACCTGACAAGGTAGGTAAAATTAAGTGAGGGGAGAGGGAGGAACATGGGAGGAGAAAGAACCTCTTTCACTTAGAAAAAAACAAAACCCTTTTGTTTTTCCTTTAGCCAATGTAAATAAACAGAAAAAAATAATTAAGAGTTTTTAGAAAGTCCCTTGCTGGCCACCTTTAACTGTCCCTTACAGTAATTTACCCCTGATTAAGTATGGAGAAAGGTAGAAGGGAATAGAGCTACGGGAAGAGAAAGAACAAGAAGTGGAAAGTAAAAGGGCTACAGGACCAGGGAGCTCTGTCACCCTGGTTTAGAGGAATCCTCATAACCACTGAGTATTGCTGTGGTATCAGTAGGACTACACTGAATTTATAAGGTATACTGTAATGCCATAAAATGTCTATCTAAGGCATATCTGCACAGCTAGGGGAAGTTGCAAAAGTGATGGGAACAGACACATTCAGGCTCTTTATAATCCAGATACTTAATATAGCAAGCATAATGAAGACCTGGTAGCACGAGCTTCACCATGGTGTGGAGCCCAAAACCAAGCTGTCTGAAGATATTCTGTTGATGCTAGTGTGGTCTGAGCGAACGGTAATATAGCTGATGTCGATGTACCTATCCGGCTAAATGGTGGAGTACTCTAGTACTCTGGTATGGACTGTTGCTTGAAGAAATCCTTACGTTAACACCGTCTCAGACTGGGAAACACAAATATCATATGTTTCAGCATGTAGAACAACTGTAATCATGCTTCCAGAGAACTGGAAGAAAGACTGCATCATTCTTCAACCATGGATGTCATGAAATGATTTATACTCTTTTGAACGTTGACTTCTCTCATCCTTCTCTCTGAAAAGAGAGATCAATTCAATAATAAACAATGTAGTGGAAAAAATAACCCCTAATACAGAGAAATTTTAGATTATTTTCCCAAAGCATTCTCCATATTCAAAAGCAGTTTGTCAGTTTATTGCCAGTTTGGGCACACTTAGGCTGGTACTGGACATGTTACTTGCCTCTAGATGGTGCTCTCACGTTGAGGTTAAAGACTTCCATTAGCTTTTTCATTACAACTTTCACAATTGTCTCAAAATCAATATAAACCCTCTCAAAAGAACAAGGAAAAAAACTTGCTAGCATGCGTACTCATATACCATATGTTTGTTTCAGATAACTGATATCCCCCAGATTGTATAAGGAAGTGATTTTAATTCTAGGAAAATAAGTGCTGAAACCACAGAATACTCCAATATAAAGGTGCAAATTCTATAAAACTTTAAACCATGTAATAAGCATTACTTAAATAATACTTTCATGGTTAAATAATGTCAGTTCCAAACAGGTAATAGTCCAGCACTACAAACTGGGAAACAAAGGCAAAGAGGTTTCTTGTTTTGCTCAAAGTCTTGAAAATTGTGCTCAGAGTGTGTGTGTGGGGGTGATTTAACATTTCCTTTTTTAAATAGAGACCACAGCTATTGATTTCCATGTGGCTAAGGTGTCCTTTCTTGACGCCTTTCTAGAGAGGAAGTATGACTAGGCTCTGCTTTGTAGCACAGAATAAGCATAGCGTAAGAGCACAGCAAAAGGCCTTCCAGCTGAGAGGTTGTATTTTTCCTGGGGAAGTAGGAGAGTTACACACTGCCACAGCAATACCAACTTGTACAGCTGTGTGAGTGTTCACATTTCACTCTCTTTGTATCTACAACTGCTCTGATGTTGGAATTGCTCCCTCACAATTACCACCTCTCCTGGCAAGTGCGACCTTTGAGGGTCTCAAACTAGTACAGGACTTAGGTCATAATGGACATTTTAGCAATGAAGGTCAATACTTTCTTCTAAGAACAATATTCACTGTTGGGTGTGTGGTTTGTGTGGATCTGTAAGTGCTTATTTCTACTCAGCATTCTCCTTCACATTGGTGCAAATATGGCAGAAGGTAGAGGTGATTCACGTGTCTCAGACACTTCTGACAAGGTCCATTGTCTTTGCGCAGAAGGCAAGTTTTTACATCATTTATAAATACTGTGCATTCTTTTGGGTTCTTTTTTATTTTCAGCAAGCAACTCATCTTACTCTTGCATGGTCCTTCCCAGAGAGAGCTCTAACTGAGGTGTCATTCATCAGTATAAGGCTCTCTCGGTCCCACCATTCACTTCCTATTTCTTCTGCCACTTGCAGCAGTGACACACAGGAACATTTTCATTGATAACGAAACAAATGAAGATTTTGGAGGCCAGTACTATCTTGCTGATAAGTCTGAAATTTAGGTTTACCCTTAGGGAATGAGTGGCTTTGCCTACTTTTTGTAGTAACTTAATATCCATCCTAAACTTTTTTTCTGTTCTCTCTCCCCTGTAGTGACAAGTATGCATCTTGTTCCTTTCATTCTAGACTCACATTAGAGTAAGCCCTATTGTGACATATCATTCGTTATCCCTTCCCTTCCTTCCCTTGACGTTAAGTTTCTGTTCATACAAGTTGTTCCAGTTCGAGGTAAAGCTGAACGCCCAGTTGTTCGTGGTGATCATCAGGATGTCAAATTCTTTTTTGGCAGAGTCAGACATAAAGAGACAACATGTAAAGAGTCTATTTCTTTTCAGATAGCACAAGATCACAGCTGTAAATTACCTAAAACTGGCCTTTAGTGTACCCAAATGCATTGAACAAAAGCAACTGAGACTCTAGTTTGCGCTAACCACGGTTAGAATACAAAAGAAAAGAAAAGAAAAGAAAGTTGAAACTTGGGAGACTGCAACATGAGAGATTCTAGAAAATACTGTATGAAGCATTGTTTCATGACAGGAATGACTCAACAGCTGCTTTTCTAACCTTAATGTGACACTGTTAGTGAATAAAGCTATACAGAGAGAATGCTCAAGAATACTTGTTCACTGTGGCTCTTGCATTGGAGGTTTTTTTTTCCTGTAAGACCTGATATTAGGAGTAACTTAGCTTCTGTTCTCTAGAATCTGCTCCACTAGCCATTTTTAAAACAGATCACTTCTGCTCTAAGTTTTTCTGCCTGCATATGATTTAAAACACTAAATAATTTAAACAGTAAAATTGTAAAAGCATTCCCAGCAAAGTCCCACACAGTTACTGGTGCATTAAAAAGTTTTTGCTACTTATGAGCATGATAGACATGTCCTTAACTGAACACACACAAATCTTTTTCATATTTCAGGATTTATACATGTCAGGAAATCAGTGCACATAGAATTGTGAAAGTGCATGCTGCAGTATTAATATTTTCTCCAGTAATGATTTTGATGTCAGGGGAGCTTTTGAAAAGAAAAATCAAACGGAAGGTACAAATCTATTAAAGTATTCTCACCTGTCATATTTTTATCTGTAGAATTACAGATTTAATTAACCAAAAAGTAGGTTTTAGAAAACTTGATTTAGAGTAAGGGGCATGGGTTAGATTATTTTTAACATTAATATCATCAGCATGACATCTATTGCAGTATCCTCCATAACAGCAATTTTATTAATAAACTTTCAGAAACACTTTCATAGTTTTCTCTATATTAAAAACTAAGGTGGCAGGTACCACTTATATGACTGAAATGCTGATGCTACATCCTCACCATGCAGCTTTCCAGATTTGCCTCTGAACTGCTCCTCAGAATATTATTCCAGGGTATCTACTGGCATAGCTGTTCTTGTGTTCCAGGCTGGAGTTTGTCCAGCATTATGCCTTCTCTGACAGTGGTTTCTGTTTTATTAACCCCACTATTTTCTCTGTCCTCTCTGTCCTCCTAGCTGCAGCAGAGAATTACACAGATGTCATGGGGTGAAAGGGTTAAATTGCGGTCACATATATCTAATCTAGCGAGTAGACTGTGTGCAGAGGGAGCAAGTAGGAAGAAAGGGAGTAGAGGTGAGAAGTGAAATGACACTAGAAGACTGACTGTGTACAGCTGCACTTGTACTCACCATCAGAACTGGTAGATGGGAGCCCATCATACAGCAGCTCTAATCCATTTCCCTAGCTGGGAAAAAGAGCACAGGTCTGAGGCAAGTATAAAGCTCATACCAAATTAATGACTTAAAGGTTTAAATTACAGTAGACCACAGACTCCTTGCATGTCTCTACCCACATACGGACACAACGCATTAATGCATAAACTTCATGCTAAAGTTGCTCCCCTAGCTTCTTGCCTTAAGGTATCATACCACACTGTGCAAAGCATATACATTTATCTAGGTAAAGGTAGTGTGGTTCATGTTGTCAGTGGCAGTTTCTTGCAGTCACCTGCTGTTAGGGTAACAAGATGATTTAAAGTCAGTGGGAAAGCAGGAGCTAAGGCCTGTAAACCATATTGAGAGTTGCATGAACATGCTTTATGAAATGCATAGCCATCTTCTGAGTCATCTTTGTGAATGGAAAGATGCTTCTTTTCTCCCTTCTAAGAATGAGGTTCATAATTCCCTTGAGAAAGATAACATCAGTACTCAGTATTTAGCATGACTCATATGTTATACAGGTACCCATTTCACTGGATTCTATTTTCCTATGATCAGTACAGAGCACCATTTATTATCATGAGTATTGAGTTTTGTCATCAGTAACAATCCACAACATAGTTTGCTCTACTTGTGACTAGCCCATTCATGAATATGACTTACATAATTTGCATCAGCAAATGACATAATTGCAAGTGGATGGCTCTATCAGGTATATAACTTCTTACCAATAATAAATTGGATGGAGGAAAATTAATTAAAGAAAACTGACATTTCAGCTACTTTTCTGTGCTCTGGACAAAATTTGCCCAGCACCCTCTCTGTTTGCTGGAAGAAAGCAAATGTTTTCAAAAAGAATGACATTTCAGGCTGAGCTAAACAAAAGAATACATCTTGTGTGAGAGGACATGCAGAGTCAGTTTTGGACACACAGAGCAGAACCAGCTCAGATGCTGCATCATCTCTACAGAAGGGTCCTTAGATTTAAAGTCATCCTATTAAAATACTTAAATGTGCACTCAGCACACAGAAGTTCAGTGTGACAAAGATATTCAGTTACGTTACTGCACTTCATGTTAATCTTTATCTTGTATAACTGTAGGGGTAGGTATGATCAAAAAATTAAGGTTTAAAGCTATCACTGCAGATGCATCCATTTTGCTTGCAGAGCTCCTGTAATGTAACCTGGGCTACTGCTGGGCCATGTGCTAACCCCAAATACGGGGGAACTAAGGTAAATGTAAAGCAAACAATCTACTCGCAATCCCAGTTGTGCATCAGGAGAAATATAACTGAAAATATAAACCAATATTTCAATAGCACATGGACATCTGCAGGGCACAACAGAATGCACAATGCTCAGGGTCACTCTATCTGAGAAGAGTCATAAATATGCTATTTCTTCTACATATATCTTCTCTCCAAGGCTGTAGAACTTTCAGCAGCAGCCTTTCCATGTACTCAGCTTTTCAGTAGTCATGGCTACATTTGCTGAAGCCATTAGATAAACATAATGCTATAATATTTTGATATGTATGTAGGGAAGAGCTGGATGCAGTCTGGCTTAGAAAGTAGAGCAGCAACTGTGGACTTAGGAGGTTGAATCTTATTCTTAACCTTGGCAGGCTGTTTAGCCTTCAGCAAGTCAGTTAACCTTTCCATACCTCGGTTTCACTATCAATAAAACTAAAATAGTGACCTGATTTCTTTTTAAGTGTTGTTGAGTCCAAGGAACCAAATATACTGCAGAAAGGATAAATATTTGCAAGCAGATATATCCTGGCCATTGGAATGAAGTGCCCTTCTCAGAATGTGACCTTGTCTGAGGCTTGTGGAGTGCAACCCGTTTGCACAGCAACTGGGTCAGCTCTGCTTTCTGTCTATAATGTAGAATCATTGGAGAGAGAACCATAAAAACACTACAAGAGCCTGTGATTTTACAAGCCCAAATAATTATCCCATACCTAGAGTACAGAGTCTCACTGAGACTACAGTCACTGCATGCTATTTATTTTCATGCAGAATGGATGAATTAATAGAATACAATTTATAGCCTTCTTTATGTGTCATTCTTTTGTAACACTATTTCCCCAAGTTCTTTTTTTTATTAATGCCTAGAATAAATATTTCATCCTTGTATAAACATCCACAATGAAATTAGTTGTTTAGATATCCACAATGAAACCAATTATTTGCAATGTGTGCAAACCAACACACTCTAAAAAGGGATCTCACGCTTTTTCTCATATGTACTATTTAATGACTAGAGATGGCAAGTGTGATTATACATGACACAAACACACACATGTATCTGTGACTGTGGCCTTGGTTTGTATTAGCAAGCACCATGGCGCAGCAGGAATGGATCTGTAAAGTAAAGCAGCTGATTCTTTGGGCCTGATTTCACTCTATATGTGTCTTGAGAAAGGGTTACTCCAGTGCTCAGGGATACTACTCCAATGCTATCAAGTGAATTAGTTGTTGGGGTACATTAGGAGGGCTCCCAGGGTAAATTTCTAGTTTCAGGTTGTTCCACTGCATGAACCAAAGCATGATCACTGGAGAGGATCAGGAGATTTACTTTGGAAGTGCATGCCTAATATGAAGTAAAAGGCTTATGCAGCTGCACCCTAAATGAACACAACTCCTACTGCTTCTAAATGATCATCTGAAGGTTGAGCTGAATGAGATTTGTTTTGATCATAGAATCATAGAATCATAAACTCATTTAGGCTGGGAAAGACCTTTAAGAGCATCAGGTCCAACCATTAACCCAGCACTACCAAGTCCACCACTAAACCATGTCCCTAAGCACTGCATCTACAAGTTTTTTAGCACCTCCAGGGATGGTGATTCTACCACACCCCTGGGCAGCCTGTTCCAATGCTTGACCACCATTTCAGCAAAGAAAGTTTTCCTAATATGCAATCTAAACCTCACCTTGCATAACTTGAGGCTGTTTCCTCTTGTCCTGTCACTTGTTAACTGGAGAAGAGTCCTATCCCCACATGCTTTGGGTATGGCACATAGGATCCTTTCTGAATCAATTCTGGTATTTATTTTTTATCCTCCTGGCTGAAGTAGTCAGCTTACTCTTATTTTCTTACATTTTAAGCCTTCCAGGAAAAACAAGAATTTAGGTCCTCCCTAACTTTGCCACTTCCTCCATCACAGAAGGATTTAAGCAACTTTAGCTTCAGCGGCAACATTCTGTGAACCAAAACCCTCTTTATCCTTGTGCAACAACTTGAAAACCTAAGAAAATAACAAGTTCCAGGAACTTTCTAGTCTCTTTCATTGTTTAGAGTTTCCTGTATCAATTGTCCTTCCGAGGGTATTCTGTGCCAAAGTTACATATGTACACCTTCCTTTTGTGCCTGGCAACACTTGAGAATTTCTCCGTGAGGGGGGAAGTTTTCTTCCTTTCACCTAGAATCAGCCTTAACTTCTTTAGACTTCCCTCAGTGTGGACTATTACAAGAAAATTAGAGCAAATGTTTCATTGAGCCATTTTTTTGTTAAGAATTACTAGAAAAAGGTTTTCCTTCTGGAGAACTCCATTCAGCAGTGATGAAACTTTTTCTTTGTTTTATGAGGTGTTTCCATAAACAATTACCAGTTTCACCCAACATTATGTCTTTTTAATTTACCAAAGGTGTGGCAAGCAACAGCTTTCTGAGAGATTTGTCACAGTCAAAGAACAATATCCTCTCTTTCAAGGGAGAAGTGCTTGATTTAACATGAAGAGCCATCTGAAATATTTCAACAATACTCACATATTTTCAAAACAAATGATCATTATCACCGTCATTTTCAAAACACAGCACTTTCTGTTGTCGTTTTTGTTTCACACAGGTAAGCCATCATTATGAAAGTTTTAAATGAAGCCATCAGATTAAATAAAATCCAAATCTGAGTTTTCTAAACATAAGCTTTAACAAATGGAAAAATGAGTATAAATGCTTCTTTAATGGGTTTTAGAATGTCAGTGGGAACAAATGAATATTTTATTACTTGAAAGACGAACTCTCCAGCATTCAGCTGGGATTACATAACTTCAAATTGCATCTGGGCACAAGTCTTCCACTGCTCTCCAGGCAGTAGAAATAGCCTGACTTGGGAATAAAAAAGACAGTCCCTGAATCCCAGAAACACTGTATTCCCTGTCAGAAGGAAACCACAATCAGAAAGAGCTCAGGAGCTGCAAATGAAGTGGCTTTATAAACAATGAAGTATTCTGGAGAAAGCTCCAGGGCATGGTAAATGTGTCTAAAGAACTAGAGGAGTATGTCTGGAATAATCAGCCTACAGCACTTCTTCAAAAAAGTATGTAGGAAACTATGAAATGTCAATAGAAAGACACAAGTCCTAAATAATAAATATCCCAGAGAAATGGAAGATAGCAGCTCAGGAAAGAAAATAGGATGCTGATGTGTATGGCAAGATTCCTCCAGAAACTAGGGTAAACGAAGGCGTAAGGGTTGGTCATAAGTGAGGCTAACCCTCTACTAAAGGATATGGCTGAACAAATCAAATATGGTAGCGTTGACTGCTCTGAGAACTGCAGTATAAAAAGCTAGCCACAAATGCACCAGGGACTACAAAAAATGATTATTACAGCTAGGACAGGCAGTCCTTGTAAAATGAATGCCCTGCTGTGGGATAAATACTTGCAGAACCCTAAAACCAAATGCATTTGATGAAGAATTAGGATATGGCTCCAGACATAAATTATAAGCAAGATTAGCCTGCCAAAAAGTAACATAAAACCAACAAGCAGTAGCACCTTTGACTGGAGGGAAACAAAGAACACTCATGAAGAAATACTGTGATGGCTGGGGCAAAGAGTAACTGCAAGCTGGCCCAAAAGAAGATTAAAAGAGGTAGATGAAAGATAAGATGTGAAACATAAGGGTGAAACCGTATGTTGCATATGATATGTGAAAGGCAAAATGAAAAAAAACCAAAAAACACAAAAAAACCCCCAACTGTTTCCCAGCCTGGAAAAGCTGAAGCCTTGTAATAGAAACTCAAAGTCTTCCGCATTAGATTAGGGATTAAAACAAGTTCTTTCATGTTGAAGGGATGATCCCACATGTACAAACAAAGGAAGAAGAATAAAAACAGATTTTCCATTTACATCTTTGGACAACTTTTGGGTGCACAAAGACTGGAAATAGTATTTCACAACTTTTCTGGAAAACTGGAAATTAGTAAAAAACTCTAGAAAGGAGCTTCTCTGTAGGAAGAAAAACTTTAAAAGAAATGTGAGGTAAAAGCCACAGAGACTGTTTCAGAAGACTATATTGAACTGTGCACTGTGGTGGACCTCAGAGTCCCTGTCCCCTGACTGCACAGATAAAGAAGTTAATGAGCACTCCAGCCTCTTTCTAACCACAGCCCCCGATTTTATTCTCATGTAAACCAAGACATGAGAGAAAAGGACAGAAATGATGATGGATAGTCAAGTCACACCCCAATGTGGAATCAGGATAGGGCTAGAGCTCACATCTGTATTTGTGAGCCCAAAGGCATTCCCAGACCACCAATCTACACTCAGGTAGAAAAGACTGGGAATCAGCCAAACCGTCGGTATGTCCCTAAGGCAGCAAGTTTGATCAGTGGAGAAAACCTAGCACTGTTTCTTAGTTCCAGGACAACTAAACAGCTAACTCTGTCATCTATTTTTTTCTAGATTCTGTCATTTTGAAAAGAGTATGTGACTTTGTCCAAAGCATAGGCTTTTGGGAATATGACTCCTGATTATTTCTGCTGCAGCATTTACAGTTAAAAGATGACCAAAAGTGTTTGTTTTCAGACTTTCAGATAAAGAATGCTCCTCTGACTGAGTTAAAAATTGTCAAAGGAAATAGTTAGGCTACCATCCCTTACAAAGGTAAACTATATGTGTGTTTTTTCCAGATTACTGAGATATCAGATAGCCCAGCTGGCTGTGCTAACCCCAGAACTGGAATCAGTATCACTGCATCCTCACGGCACTGCACTCAAACTAATTAGCTGGGCGATGAGAGGTAAGGCTTTTTCAGCTTGCGATGTGGTTTATAATATATTATAGCTTAAGTTAAATGTCTCCACTGTGCTTGCTTCTGGGACATATGTCTCTGCTAGCCCGCTGGGACTTTGCTTAGGGGTCTTTGCATGCTTTGCACTCCTGTGGGGTGCATCCAGGCCCTGAGCAAACAACCCTAGATGATTGGGTAGGACCTTGGAATGGAAAAAGGCCTCTAAGAGGGGGTGCAAGACGAGCAAAAGCTCCATTTAATGACATTTCTAAGGGGAAGAAGTAGATAATCGATCTGCCTGTAGCTCTCAGCATAGCTGGCTACTACTCTCCTAACTCACTGACAAGCATGTAATCCTGTTTAAAAAGCCACTGGGTCAGTGCTATTGCTATGCTTTGAGAACTGTCTGCATCCTTGTATTCCCCCTTCCAGTGATATAACAGCCAAGCAGAGGCATTTCATGCTATTACATGAAATTTAACTGAAGATCACAAACCCTAAAATACCTTTACCTGCCACTCCCATAATTTCTGTCTGGTATCACCACTGAGTGCCAGAGATGTGTTGCTCTATCAAACATAGTTTGTTTTTCTTTTCAAGGTAACCTTTGTTCTGAAATTTCTTGTCTTTCAATACTTGGATTGAGTATTAATTTCAAGACTGTATTTACATCTCTGGAGTGTATTTAGTCCTAAATTACTGCTGGGTGCATTTACCTGCATTATAGTTTAGGGTTTGGGAAGTACAGAGCCCTACAGTGGTGTGGTTGTACATGATCCTTTGTTCACAGATGCACAGCAGAACTCACCACCTACATGCTATGGCAAAGAACAAAATGAAACACCCAAGCACTATGCTTGTAGTGTGTCTAGGTTAATTCCAAAACAACTACAGGTCCTTTATCATGCTTAAGCATTTACAGAAAAAATAGAGATGAGATCAGTATAGAGTAACAGAAGGAGGGGGCTTTGCAGCCAGGGCAGACAGATTTATCTTTGATCTTGTTCAGGCCTTGGAGTTGGTTCTGCTTTGAGTCGGGGGTCAGACCATATGAGGTCTCCTCCAACTAAAATTTTTCTGTGATTCTAAGAGATTCCATGAGATTGGAGCATCCAGTCTAGTAGGAGAAGATAAGGGCGTGAGGAAATAAGAATGAGAAGCAGAGGAAATTAAAGAAAAGTTTAGTCTCTTTAAGGCAATATGAAGGCTTGATTTATTTCAAATTCTATCTACCAAATCGATTGCTTTACTTCAGGCATAATTAATGGAACCAAGTGCTACAGTTTTCATTCCCATGAAATACCAAAGAATGTGAAGGCATTTAATTAATGGAAATAGTTAAGCTAAATGCAATTGATATAATACCAGGGAAAACAGGATTTGACAGAACAGTCTCACAGTACAAAATAATATTTTATGCCATAATATTTTTGGCCAAAATTATCCTGCATTAAGGAGGAGGAAAAAAGAAAACAAGATTTAAATTCCAACTGCACCCCGAATGTCATATCCAGAGTATGGCCAAAGACTGGAGATTCTGACCCATTGTCAAATAAGAGCAGCTATTAAAATGTCTCACAGAAGGAAAATAGTCAGTTTGATTTCTTCTACTCTTTAGCCTTAAATTTCACCACATCAATCTGAATAAGGTTTGCAAGGTGTTTGACTTTTTAAGCATCTGATTGCTTCAGCCCCTGATTGGAAACCCTGGCTCTCTAGGCAATGCATTCATGTCTAATCCTGCTAGTTGGGCCTGCCAAGAGCAGAGACAAATGTAATTTACACCCCAAATGACAGAAAGCTGCTTCTCTCCTTAGGACGATGGTATCCATTTCCTCCCTTAGGAGGAGAAATTAATCAGATTTTTCTAATCCACATTCTGTCTCTCATCCACATCCCTGTTCTGAAGAATATATTATATAAAGCAAAACAGTACAAGTAAGATATTACAGAAGATTGGCACCCAGGTTTTATGGCAGCCTGCTGTCAAGGTCACTCTCAAGGACCATGGGAGAAAGAATTAACACAAGTTACTAACCAAGCAGAATGAGCACTGAAATCAGGTCTGTCAATACAAATGTGGGTACCTTAACTGCCAGATTACTGGATCTTTAGACTTCTCCAAAACGAAATCACGGTTCAGATATACTTCTGAGTCGTTATGGTGGAGTAAGGACTATTGCATTTAGACAGATATTCTTAGGTTGGGGCTCTTTAGTCTCTGCCTGGATAGAAGTATATACCCATCTATTTAGCACATAAACAGTGAGCCTAACACATCGAGGCTGCAGTAGACCACCTCTACATATTCTTCATGAGAAAACAAAGCCTTTTCTCTAACTCAAACACAGACACAGAGTTTGCTGGGTGTATTGTCCATTTGCAAACCATTGCTACAGCACATGCACATTAGCTCTGAATCTTCTGGGAGCTGCCCTAACTAGTGTGTGTTTGTTACAGTGTTTGGCATTTCTGAACATTCTGCTGTCTGCTTAGGACTGAAATCCTTGACAAATGTCCAGTATCCTTAAGTTCTGCCCATTCAAAATATCCGTAGAATCTTCTGCAAAAAATGGCTGTATCCTTGGAAACCTGAAGACCTGATTACTCTGCTTTAAAAGTCAAGTCCTGTTTGAGGTTGCAGCAATATTGTAGCAATATCACAGCTGCAATTAAAACTTAAACCATAGACACACCCAAATTCAAGTGTCTTAAAAAGAAATAGTGTCATGGCAACAGGTGTTACAACAGTGCATTTGGTGGAGTTTCCAAGATCATAATATTATGGCCTAATATGGCTAATGTTAACATGAAGATTAAACAGCTTTCTAGTACGTGGCTCAACTTACTGTAACTTACCTGAGCAAAGCATTTTTCAGTGTTAAAATTCATATTGTTCACTGCTTGATGAGAAATTAATCTTATCAGAGGTGTCTCAGCATCAGTGGCATCATGCATCATAAACTTAGGTTACATTTCTCGTTTGCTGTAAATCTGCTCAGCGGGTATCGGTGAAGATAATAACTGCTAAACCGAGCCAATATTCTCTTTTCTCAATGCTGCCCTAAGTATGGCCCGTAGCAGACGCTTAAGGAAACAGTGTACACTTGGTTGGCAAGGCATGCAGTGGCGGTGATAGAAAGTTCTGTGGCTGAGCACTAGTTTGAGGTGGAGAGGGGATTCCCATAGTCAGGGAAACCCTAGCAAGAGCCGAAAACCCCGCCAGGAGCCAGCAGCTCTTGCAGCCGAGGTTGATGTGGCTTGGGAATTGCCAGGAGCAACTGTGGGAAATTTAAACGGTCCGAGGGAGCACTGCAACCAGGAGTGCTGCCAACAGGGCATGGCATGGCAATTCATGCAGGGAGGTCCTGCTTTGCAGATGCCTCTTATCATTCTGCATTGCCTACTATAGGCAGCCACAGGAGACTTCACAGGAGACACAGGCTCTTAGGCCACCATGCTGCAATGGCATCGAGGTAACTGATCACTGTTGGGTGGATCATCATCTTCAGAACTCAAATTCACCCATCCCTGTCATCAGATAGTCAAGGCATAAATAGCTCTGTCCCAGTTCTTCCAATACTGAAACCTGTTCTTGAGAACATGGGCACTGTTCTCTGCATAGGCCTTTGATGAAGAGCAGCCTCAGGACTGATTGCTTCAGTCTTCGGATCTGCCCCTGTTGTGCCAAGTTGCAACGAATATAACACAACATTATCAATTAAAGGATAAAAGATCCAATAAACACCATCAAAGTGCAAACATTGGAAACAGTGATTATATGACTGCTGAAGTGGTACTATTTTCTTTCACAGCTGAAAGCATGAAATGGCTTATTTTGGAAAGCATAAACTTGGGAAACACATTAACTATTTCAAACCCACAAAATCAGAAACACTAACCTATAAAGAAATCACTCTGGAGAAAATACCATTGAGACAGGATGTTCTGCTTATATTAAAGGCTATTATTAAACTGCTTAATAGAACACCATCAAAAATTATGAAGTAATCATAAATGAGTACTTACATAGTTTATATAATTATACAGGTAGAGAAATTACTATTCCTGTTTATGTGAGCTAAAAGCTGACTGTGTGTAACCAGTCCTTAAGAAAAAATTATGAAGCTTATGCAAGAAAAAGATAACTAAAAGAGAAACAGAAGGGAGAAATGACTGTGAGTTCGAAGGTATCAAATCTCAGGGTACGTTATATAATTACTAAGCAAAAAAAGTATGCAGATTTCAACATTTTGATATGGAAAACTAATAAATAAAGAGGAAAAGTGAAGCATGAAATGAGCTGGCACAAAATGAAATGGCTACAAATAATGTTGACATAGATATATGCTAACGAAATTCACTAATAAAGTGAAGAAACATCATCAACACAGATAATTAATGAATTCCAATTAGAATTAATACTGAAAGAGCCCATAGCCTAGAGTAATAGAAATGAGAAAATTTCCATTGATATAGAAATGTGTAGTTTTGTGCTTGGGAACAAATAACAGCACTATGTGCTAGAACCTCAACCGTTTGACATGACAGAAGAGGAAATCGAAATACTCTCATCAAAGTCACACTTTTTATGAACTGCTGACATGAGGTAGTTATGAGAAAAAACAAGTATAAGCCTAAGCTTCATCAAATGATCTTCTTTCTGTAGAGGTATGAAAATATTTTTGCTGTGTAAGATCTCAGCAAAACTTCATCTGGAATATTGTATAAAATTTTGAATTGAATCAGAAAATGATATGAAGATGGGCTCCTGGAATGATTAAGAGATTCTCTACACAAGAGAAAGTTATAGGACATGGCTATTCTAGCCTGATAAAATGAAAGCTGAAATGGGATAAGATTGCTCTCTACAAATGTAACTGTGGCGATGGATTATTGGATAAAAAGGCAAGTGCTGGCAGAGAAATAAAGGTGTATATTGGTAAATGCATTTAGGCTGCAAATTAAAAGAAGGTTAGAAGAAGCAAAGTACAACTGTGTTGAAAATGGAACACAATCATTTCACAAAGGGACTTGTGTGACCCAGTGCCTGTGATAGCGGGCACCAGATTAGGCTCCCTTTAATCCTATGTTTGTAACAGGGCTACCTGTCTCACAACTTTTTTCAGCCACTCTTCTGCTTCTAATTGAGCAAAAACTTTCACATCTTTAATACATGGTTCCTTTCAACAAGTCTATCCTATAACAAATTTGTCCTTTACTGAACTGTTTTATTTTAGTCATATGATCCAGACAGCCACATTTCTTAAATGGTGTGATGACCTAAGTCTCACACGATCAAGTCGTAAGTAAGCCTCCGTCCTTCCTCTTAAAGGATCAGTTCACCTTACAGCACTCCTCAGAGACATCAGTCATTCCTAGCAACTGTTCCTATCAACCACAGGTTTATCAGTATAGTTAATGTACTAAAATGCAATTAAATGTATTGATATGCCAAAATGCAATCACATCAGAAATTTTCAATAACAAAGAAGAGAGAAAATATCAAACACAAATATCACTAATATCAAGCTGACAGGACTCGGCATGGTAGCCGGTACAGTTAAAAGGTATTTTAATCAGTTTTTTTCAAAATAAAGAGTATGAAATTGTTTAATACTTTCGATCTCATGATGGTTATTTCTGCTGCTTTTAAGTAACACAGCAAGAATGCAAAAGGAGAAATGGTGGTTGTGTGTAGTCATGCAGCAAGAGATAAGAATCAGCTGACAGGAACCTTAAAAAGTTCAACAAAGGGAAATGCAAAGCCCTGCGCTGGGAAGGAAAAACCTAATGCACCAGCACAGACTGGGGACCAACCAGGTAGAAAGCAGCTTTGTAGAAAAGGCCTGGGGGATCCAGCTGGACAGGACATTGCCCATGAGCCAACAATGTGCCCCCATGGCCACGGTAGCCAACAGCCTCCTGGACTGCATCAGAAAAAGCAGTGCCAGCAGGTTGAGAGAGTTAATCCTTTCCCTCTCCTCAGCACTGCTGAGTCATTTCTACGGTCCCAGTACGAGGAAGACCAGAACACACTGGAATGACTCCAGTGAAGGGCCATGAAGGTGATCAAGTGGCTGGAGCATCTGTCATGTGAGGCCAGGCTGAGAGAGCCGGACCTGGTCAGCCTGGAAAAGAGAAAGCTCAGGGGATCTTATCAGTATGTGTAAGTACCTGGTTGAGGGAGTGAAGATGAAGCCAGATTCTTCTCGGTAATGTCCAGCGATAGGACAAGAGGCTACAAACAGAAATACAGGAAAATCTACTTAAACAAAAGAAAAAAAAACTTTACTTTTTTTATTGCGAGGCTGGTCAAACACTGGCATGAGTTGCCCGGAAAGGGTGTAAGTCACTGTCCTTGGATACTCAAAATCTAGCTAGACACAGCCCTGATGAACCTGCTCTACATGGCCCTCCTTTGAGCAGGGGCCTGGACTAGACAATTTCCAGAGGTCTCTTCCATTCCGTAATTTAGCAATTGAGTAATCTTTACTGAACATACTTTGTAATCCTAACAGTCACTTCCGAATACCAAAGTATTAGCACATTAGCATGAAAAACATACAGAAGGTAGCAGAATACATTCAACTGCAAACAATACATGTTACCCATTCAGTTTGTACACTGATACCTACTATGTGTTAAATACATTCAGAAGTAAATTAAAAGCCTCTCACAACACTAAATAAGTATGTTCAATCAGTTGATTTATTAGTAAAAGACAAAAGCAGCACTTGATGAAAAACTCTATCAGTTCTTTGAAAAGTAAAATTGTAAGTTTCCTCTCATGAGGTGTTTACTCTGTTTTGAATCCAAAGATATCTTTAAATATTCTAACTAGCTTTTATACACAGCTGAAAATAAGCTCCTGAACTTTTCCTAAACTGGTTTAACTAGTTCTGATCAGACCCTTAACTTCGAACCATAGTACCTCAAATTAGAAAAGAAATAGTTTTAACTGTGTTAGTTACTGCTCATACAAAGCCCCTGGGTTTTCTGTAAAACTGCATCTTTTGTACCACATCACATACAGAGGTATGCTTGCAAATTTTAGTTTATATAACTGTGAGTTGAATGCACTGCAGCTCAAGAATAAGAGCTATTAATGTTCATAATGTCCTAAATACACCCTTTATAAATACCTTCTTTATGTATGACTGTAAACTCCTATCAGCATGAGCACAACTGAAATATTACGAGAGCGTAAGTTTGCTGAACAGAAACTGCCTGTGTGCATACTTCTGGTAGCACAGAAAGTAAAATTTTTGTTGACTCCCTTTTCATTAAATGGGTTACCTTTAGCAAGAAATAGAAGTGAGCATCCATATAGTCCTCACAAGTAGCTAGCTTGTGTAAGTAGATGCTTTAGTTTATGTAAGAAAACCCCAACCTTCATAACATGTCTGCAGCTGACTGAAATAAACATACATGACTCTCGTTTGCCTAAAAACAGTTCTGTTTCAGAGGTATGTCGTGATGAAGCTATGCACACAGAAACAAAGCTTCTATATGAACAGTGTTCCCGTAGCATGGTTCTCATTTCTAGTGATACTTCATGGTTTTGGCCTGACACTTGCCCTCTCACGCTTCTGCCAATGACAGTTTTCTCAGTTTTCAAAGCAGGGAAACTGGGGAACCTAGTCCAGGCAGTGGATGCAAAATTTAAGTTTCCTATGAGTCGGTCAATACAAGGCACAGAGTTCTTACAGCTGTTGGCCTTGCTTTAAATTAGAGAGATGCAGTGAAGTATAATCTCTGGAAGATTCCTGTGAACTAAACTTGCTAGTATTGCTTAGAAATGTGGCATGAACTGGATCTCTCTGTTTTCTTTTGTTTCCTTTTTTTGTTTTCTTTTCTGATTGTATGTAGGCATTTGTTTTGTGCTCTCATAGATACCAAACCATGATTTAGCTTTGCAGACACTTGTATTTATTTATTTACAGATTTCTATAACCTTGCGTCATGCTCCTTCTTTGTGTTGAGTAAAAGAGTTTCAAATACTTTTTTTTAGTATTAGTTCATGCAAGTCTGTGTTTGACTTTTTTTTAATAATTTATTCAGCACTCCCAGACTAGAGCATGTTTGTGTTGGTATCTTCTCGTTTTTTTCCTGTGATGAAAAATTCACAATGGTACTTTGAATAACCAGTTTGGTAGGTTCTTTGAGTAGCAAACTTATGTTGCTACATTAAAATGCAAATGCATCGTGATACTATGTCACTATTATATTTTCCTGCTGATAAATAATTTAGGAGGGATAAATTAATTGTGACTTTGAAAGAGTTATCTGGAAAAAAATCAGACCGTTATGATTCACAGTATTCCCACAATTTCTGAGGCTCTTGAGATCCTGAAGAAATTGTACAGCCTTGGTAACTCGCACTGTATCTTTGTGATAAGTCTGCTTTATCGAGACATTTTGTCCTAGTGCAGTATAAGACTAATTCAGACAGATAATACTACATTGCAACATATTGCTATTTTGAGTTCACTGGACAGAACTGTATACTGCACAGATGATCAACACAGACAAGTGTGCTTTGAATGCTCTATATTTTATGTTCTGATGGCATCTGAAATAATTTTCTAATACTGCGCTCTGCTGTGCTGTCATAAAAGTCAGCTTGTGGTAATGGCATATGGTGGATGATGATGGCATGAGACCTTTCCAT
Organism: Falco peregrinus; assembly: GCF_023634155.1. Classification (NCBI taxonomy): domain Eukaryota; kingdom Metazoa; phylum Chordata; class Aves; order Falconiformes; family Falconidae; genus Falco; species Falco peregrinus. The sequence goes on from NC_073729.1 coordinate 11,502,919, forward strand.
CAGAAGTATGGAGGTCATAGAACGCACAAAAATTAAGAAAATCTGTGCCTTTCACACTGTGCTTTGCCATTTGGTTAGAGACCACTCTTTTCAGCCTACAGAATACATGCTTGCTAACTTCTACATGTATTTTTCTGGTTTTCCCCTATTCTGAAAGAAATGGGGTTTAAAATTCTGATACAAAATTTGCTTAATTATTATTACAAGCAGCAGTTTATATTGAATGCATCAGTGTTGTGGTTTACCCCAGCCAGCAACTAAGTACCATGAAGCCGCTCACTCACTTCCCTCCCCAGCCCTGCAGCAGGATGCGGAGGAGAATCAGGAAAAAAGAAAAGTAAACCCTGAGGGTTGAGATAATAAAAAGTCATAATTGAAATAAAATAAAATGATCATGACAATGATGATGATGATGACGATGATGATGATGATGATGATAATAATAATAATAATGAAGAAAAGGAGAGGGAAGGGGAGAGGAATAAAATCCAAAGGGAAGGGGAAAAAACCCTCAAGTGATGCACAACACCATTGCTCACCACATTGCTGACCGGTGCCCGGCCAGTCCCTGAGCAGCGATCAGCCCCCTCTGGCCAGCTCCCCCCAGTTTATATACTGACATTCCACGGTATGGAATATCCCTTTGGCCAGTTCAGGTCAGCTGCCCTGGCTGTGTCCCCTCCCCATGTCTTGTGCCCCTCCAGCCCTCCCCCTGGCAGGGCCTGATAAGCTGAAAAGTCCTTGACTTAGTACAAATACTACTTAGCAACAACTGAAAACATCAGTGTGTTATCAACATTGTTCTCATACTGAATCCAAAACCCAGCACTGCACCAGCTACTGAGAAGAAGAAAATTAACTATATCCCAGCCGAAACCAGGGCAATCACTTGGTGCACTGTTACTGCATTATAACTTATCATTAATGACCTACAGCGATTATCAGTTCATACGGTACTTATTATAGACAAGGTTTAAAGCCCCACTATTTTTTAGCTGTTTTCAAAAATGAGACTGGACAAAATACACTGCTGTACTCACACTGAAATATTATTGTCTTCCCCATTACTTCCATTTGGTGTCACAGATACATTTCACAAAGTGATTTTGCAAAATGCACCCAAAATTAACTTCTGTAATAATCTGAGAAACTTTAATTTGCATATACTGAATATTTTTTTAAAATACATTTTCTTCTATGTGCACTAACTGCAATTATGCATCTGCATATCTCTGCTGCAATGGACTCTTCCATACTGGGGAAGCTGAAACAAAAAAGCTTCATCATCTCTACAATCAGTAAGGCTGCCTACCACATGTCAGGGTTTCACTACAAAAAAAAAAAAAAAAAAGAAAACATGGGTGCTGTGATAGTGCAGAACAAAGTAGTAAAACCTTTCATCAGGATGGTGGGAGATTTGGACTCACACCTTGGAGTGTCTGAGTTGGTTTTCCTATATGGCAGATGATCAGATCATGCTTCAGCTTCAATAAGCATGTATTTTCTGAGAAATAGTGTCTTTGAAAAATGGTGCACTAACAGTTATGATAAAGACTTTAGAGTTATGTGATTCTAAGTAGGCTGTCAATAAGTACTTAGGTACTAGGTTTAAATAGTATGGAGTAGATAAATCATGAGTACACATCTAACAATAAGGATGAAATCATGTCACTCCAGTCTTCAAAAAGGGCAAGAAGGAGGACTCAGAAAACTACAGGCCGGTCACCCTCATCTCCATCCCTGGAAAGGTGATGGAACAGCTCATCCTGGAGGTCATCTCTAAGCTTGGGGAGGAAAAGAATGTTATCAGGAGCAGGAAATCATGCTTGACTAATCTGATCACCTTCTATGATGGAGTGACTGGCTGGCTAGATCAGGGGAGAGCAGTGGATGTTGTCTACCTTGACCTCTAAAGGTTTTGACTGTCTCTCCCACAACACCCTCACAGGTAAGCTCAGGCAGTGTGGGTTAGATGAGCAGACAGTGAGGTGGATTGAGAACTGGCTGAATGGCAGAGCTCAGAGGGCTGTGATCAGCGGGCAGAGCCTGGCTGGAGGCCTGTAGCTCGCGGTGCCCCCCAGGGTCAGTGCTGGGTCCAGGCCTGTTCCACTTACTCATCATGACCTGGGTGAAGGGGCAGAGCGTGCCCGCAGCGAGTTTGCTGATGATACAGACCTGGGAGGAGCGGCTGGTTCCCCAGAGGCTGCGCTGCCATTCAGCGGGACCGGGACAGGCTGGAGAGCTGGGCGGAGAGGGACCTCATGAGGTTCAGCAAAGGCAGGGTAAGGGCCTGCACCGACGGAGGGACGACCCCGGGCACCAGCACGGGCCGGGGCTTGACCTGCTGGAGGCAGCTCTGCGGAGAGGGCCCTGGCAGTCCCGGTGGGCAGCAAGTTGCCCCGAGCCAGCGGCGTGCCCTCGCGGCCAGGAGGGCCAGCGGGACCCCGGGGTGCACGAGGAGGCGCGTGGCCGGCAGGTCGAGGGGGGTGATCCCGCCCCTCTGCTCTGCCCTGGTGAGGCCGCACCTGGGGTGCCGCGTCCAGTGCTGGGCTCCCCAGTTCAGGAGAGACGGGGAACTGCTGGAGAGGGGCCGGCGGAGGGCGGAGAAGATGATGAGGGCACTGGAGCATCTCCCTGATGAGGAAGGGCTGAGGGAGCTGGGCCTGTTCAGCCTGCAGAAGAGAAGGCTGAGGGGGATCTTATGGGTGTCTACAAATATCTCAGGGGCGAGAGTCAAGAGGACGGGGCCAGGCTCTTCTCAGAGGTGCCCTGCGACAGGACAAGGGGCAACGGGCACAAACTGCAACACAGGAAGTTCCTTCTGAGTATGAGGAAAATCTTTACCCTGAGGGTGACCGAGCCCTGGCACAGGCTGTCCCTGGAGGCTGTGCAGTCTCCTTCTCTGGAGATGTTCAAAACCCACCTGGACATGGCTCTGTGCAGCCTGCCCTAGGTGACCCTGCTTTAGCAGGGGGTTGGACCAGATGATGCCCAGAGGTCCCTTTCAACCTTGACCATTCTGTGATTCTGTGATTACTCATTTGCTGCAGATTATGTGAACACAGCTCCTATTCTCATGGCCTGGATTAAGGAGAAGCCATTTGGAAAAAGTAACATGCGGTTGCATAAGCAAAGACTGTTTACAACAATTCTCATAATACTTTATATGCACTGTAATCTGAATTAATATGAGCTGTGCAAGCTTATGTAGGATGTTTCCTAAGTTTTGGATGTTTATTTTTTTTTTTTTTAAGCTGATGCATGTCCATCTGTGCAATATTTAGTTGTGAAAGAAACAGCATACAGGGACAGGGCACGACATAACGTAGCCTTTTTGGCAACAAACGGTTGGGTAAGCGGGGTCGGAGCACAGATAGCCCGTGTACCAACTGCACGCTGAGCACACCTGCGCACCGGGGCCCGGGGCAGCTGGCCGCGGGTGCGAGCTGCTCAGCGCTCCTTCGGCCTGGCTGCTGAGGGAATGCCGGCTTCGCGGAGCGGCCCACCTCTGCCCCGGGATTCTCCGGCTCCCGTGGAGCCCGAGGTCGCTCCCATGGAGGCCGTGGTTGCTTTCTGCCGCCTCGGGGGGGTTTGGACCATTTGGCTGCCTCCGGCCAGGACGGACCTAGCGTCTCGGCACTCCGAGTTTTAGAAGGCGGCAGCCGACGCGCTGCGGGGTCTGTCTCGGTTGCCGGCCGTACAAAGCAGCCCGCGGTCCCCGGGCCGGGACCCCGCTTTGCCGGCGCGGCGAGGCGCGGCACAGCCCCCGCGGGCAGGGCGGGCCCCCGCGGCGCGCCCCCGCGCTGCGCTCAGGCAGCTCGGCCGGCCGGCTGCCCGCCCGTGCGGCGGCGGGCCGGGCCGGGGGGCGGCGGGGTGCGGTCCCACGGCGCCGCGGGGATGCGGGCCGCCGCGGGGATGCGGGCCCTGGCGGGCAGGCGGCATGGCGGCGGCTGCGCCCCTTAGCGGAGGCGCGCGCCCAACGGCCGCGGGGCGGGGGGGGTCGGGAGCGCGCGCGCGGGCCCGGGGCGGCGGCGCGACCCGCAACCCCGCCGGAGCCCGGCGCGCGCGCCCATCCGCGGCACTGGGTGGGGCCGCTGGGAGCCGCCAACCCCCGGCGTCCTCGTCCCTCCGAGCGGCGGAGCCGGGAGCCAATGGGCGGGCGGGTAGCGAGTGCGCAGCGGCCAACGGGAGCGGCTCGTTCAGGGCCGCTGTCCAAGCCCCTCAGGGCGGCGGGGAACGGCGCGGCGAGCGGGGCAGCGGGGCGCGGCGGGGGACGCCGCCCGGAGCAGGTTAGCGGTCGCCCGGGCTGCGGCGGGGAGTCGTAGGCGAGCCGGTGCGGCTGGGGGCCGCGGGCTTGAGCCGCTCCAGCCGCCCCTGCGGTCCGTGAGGGGGGCGCCGAGGGAGCCGGCCGCCGCCGTGCGTTTCCGGGAGGCTGGCGGGGAGGGGGAGCGCTGAGGCGCGTCGTGGCGGCGGCCAGGCCGGGGGCGCGTTGCGAGCGGGGGAGCTCGGCTGCCGGGATCGATGCTTAGGAAAGGGGGGGGAAACCTCAGGCGCCTCTTCGAGCCCGCGCTCCCGCGGGGGCAGGGCCAAAAGCCCCGGGCTCGGCGGCGGCCCGCTCCACCTGCCGCTGGGCCCGGGGCCGGGGGGCACCACCCGTCGCCCCGTGCTCTTCCTCTGCCCTTGCGCCGCAGGGTGGGCCGCTGGCGAGCGGCGCCTCGCCTGCCCTGCCTGCGAGGCGGCCCCGGCTGCCCCCGGCCCCGGCCGCGCTGCCGCGGCGGTTCCCCTTTCTCCGAGCCCCTTGGTTGCGGCTGGTGCAGAGAACGGGCGTACAGGAAAAGGCCGCAACTTTCCTTCCCGCCTAGAGGAACGTTACGGGGAAGAGAACCGAAACGGACAGTTTCTTCAAGCAGAAGTCCTGGTTCAGGGGGTCCACGCATCAGGAACTAGTAGGAAGAGGGCTGTGATAGCTCTTGGTGTGTGCAGCAGCCCCTGGCTCTGGGTAGAGGCTTGGAGCCCTTGTGGAGCAGGGGCCACGTGTGTCTACAGAAAGGCTTTATGGAGTGAAGCTTAAAGTGTGGCTAACTGCGGAGATACACTGATCAGTAGCGAATATGTAATTGAAACCGGCTTGAATCCCATGGAAATAGAAACCTTTAATTTCATTTAACCTACTTAGAAGTCTTAGCAACTGGAAGCTTTTGATATTTTAAGAACTGTTTCAATATTAATTAAGCCAGAAATGGAGCATGTGGGAGTTCTACTATCTGTGACATCCATCTGTATTCTAGTAGGCTACAGTTCCTTGACCCTCGATTTGTGTGTCATGTCTGAGCCTCATAACTGACATAAATAATCTCCAAACTGCTGGAATTATGGTATTAGGTATATATTTCTAGGATCTTTACTCTTTAGCTTTTCTACCCTGTTTTTGTACTATCCCCTCAAATATGGTTGACTCACAAATTAGCTATTTCCCCACCCAAACCTGCCCACAACTGGATATGAAAGATTGACTTTACAGGTTGTTGGGTGATTTTTTTTACCTCTCCTAGCTGTTGCAGAACTATAAAGTTCTGTGCAAATCTAGATCTGTAACTTTTCACTGCAAGTACTTAGTCTTTATTTATTTACCTTATGCTGGACTGCAGATCTAATGAAGCTTTACTAGAGACAGTTTTAGCAGTAAAAGCACAGTGGGGTAATTCTCTTCGATTGAGTGTGACTGTCTAGTGTAGAGGTATGTTTTGTACGTGATAAATACTTTTCCTTCTTACAGTTACAAAAACCCCAAACCTGGTGACATCTCAGTCATCCTAGGCAGCTGATACGTGTCAATAAAAAGTTGGCACTGAAGCAAAACTAACTTTTGTAACGGCAACAGATTTCTCCTCATTCAGTATTTAGTGTTCCTTTGGACTTTGAAAATGTTAAGGATATCTACTGGCCAGATGTGAGCAGAGAGCATCGCTGTCAGTTTTATAGTACGACTCCTGATGGTGTGCCATGATTCTGCTTAGAAGAGTCATCTTTGAAAGTGGGAGCAATAGATATCTTGAAATACCTGAACTAGCACTTCTCCTGCAAATGGAGAATCCGTAGAATCTCTTAGCTCCTGAGAGGCCAAACTGAATCTCCTTCTGACTACTATAAAGGGTGCTTTGTCATCTTCCTGTTTCTGAGTTCTAGCTCTTGTAGGAACTCGCAGTTCCTCACAAGCACCATGCTTCCAGTGCTTGGAAGGGATATATAACAAACTAAAATTGTTATACAGCAATTTGGAAAGTTTAAGCAAGTGCTAGAAAACATGCTAGTTGTTGAAAATATATGGCTGTACCATTGCAGTGATTTCAGGTTCGGTTAGCTTCTGCAACCAGAAATTGTGTGTGTTGGGTGTGTGCTTGGTTTTTTGTGACTAAATGTTCAGTGTTTGAGAGGGGTCTGTGTTCAGTACAGTACGCCGGTTACTTGTCTGCAGGAAGCAGAGCCACTGAGTAACTTAAAGCAAACAAAAAACTTCTGTACAGGAACCAGTATCATCAAAACTTGTGTTGGTTAGTTTGGTATTTTGTAGGTGGAGGACTTATCTTGTGTAATCGTTTTATGGTTGGGCATAGTTATTACCTTCATGTGCATCCATAGTGTTTGTCCCAGTTGCTAATTCTGAGCCTTGCAGTAATGCAGTCCTCCAGCTATGCTTTGTTTAGCCTCATTACTGCGAACCATCCTAAGAAATAGACCAGGTATTCCTATTTGCTTTTTTCCCCCCTCTTCCTTCTGGGTGTCACCAACCCAGGGTTTCTAGTGAGGTCCTTCCTATACAACTGTCATTCTTTGCCTTTGTTAAGCTTTTTCCAATCTCAAAGAATGTGTGACTCCATTGACGTACCCTATTACTTTCTTCCTTTGGGTGTGGTTAGAAAAAATGTGCTTAGTAGATCTTGTCAAGCTGCCATTTGATGTTGCTAGCTGTATATTCACTACATCATGCCAACCTTTCCGCGACATTGTTCAGCTTGATGTTTGTAAATTTGTAGTGCTTCTTGAGCAATAGGCATAATTGATAGATCCAAATAACACATCTATTAGTGTCAACGTAAGATTGGAGCCCCTGGCATCTACGTGATTGGTATCGGCAGGTAGCTGTCCTTCAGAGAAGAAAGAGAGAGGCTTCATGCATCCTGTTTAATTTGGGTTCACTTTTATTTGTCCTTTTTGTAGGACAGGTAGGCAATCTGTTAGTAGAACTTGCTTTAGCTATGTATGTGTTCAACCTCATTTTAAAGGTAAGAAAGCTGTGAAAATGGGCTTTTATTTTTTGATGGGATTTTGTTCTACGTGTATTTGAAAAAAACCCACCCACCCACACAAGTTTACCTTTCCTTTTTTTTTTTCAAGAAGGTGATTAGCCTGCAAATACAACTTGATAGAGCAGTTGTCAGATAAATTAGTTATTTTTAGGTTTCAGAAGAATTATTGGGAATTTCTGCAGGAATATAATGGAAGAGGAAATATCTGTTTATTTGCATTGGAAAGTCATTGCATTGCATCATGTTAAGATCTTATATTGTTGACTGCAGTTTTGCATGAAGAATTCTGAAATGGCTCACCTAAACATTAAGGATTTAAGTTCTTGGTTACAGTTATGTAGAACTTGATTGTAATTTTAACAAAGAGTTTTAAAATCTTAACTCTTTGCAGCTGTTAAACAGCTCGCCAGCTATGAGTGCTTACTTTGGGTGTCCTTTACTACAGAGGCACTGGAAGTTGGGATTTGGCGGAACATGGTCAAGGTAATTTGAGGAATTTCTTACGGAAGTATGGTTAGTGAATTAGTACTAAACATCCACATGTAGCTCTGACATAATGTATTATGGGTTTTGTTTTGGTCACACCCTGCCTTAAGTCTTTCTTAAACTACCTCAAGACTGTCCAGTTGAGATGAGCTGAGAGGATCGGCAAGGTTGATCACTGGATTATTTTTTTTTTAATTGTAAAAGGTATGGAAGGAGTCTGGAGTTGTTGATTCCTAGGGTTTCAAATTCATTATGTGATATCTGCTGTGAAATGTGACTCAAGCCTTCTAATTCCACAATAATATATCTAGTTTAACGCAAGGGTGGAATAAGAGTCGGCTTTTTTGTCCTTGATGAAGTATTGTGATTGTAAATACTTTGTTAATAAATGTAATCATATATACCAAGGCAGTTCTAGTAAAAGACTAGCTCAGATGGCTTATTTTGTCCTTCTGATGTTTTGCACAGAACATAATTGTAGGTACAGGTTTTGGGTAGTTACTTTTGTCCTGTCTGATCAACATGAGGGATGTGAATCTGGGTTTTTATTCACCTAGATTGTCTAGTTTCACTGTTAAGAGACTAAACTGATGAGCCACTTGAGTGTTGTTTCTTCTTTCTCCTGCCCCATTCCCTATACTTGTTTTTTGGCTTTCCGATCCCAGCAAAACGACAGTATTATAGTAACAACTGAGCAATAATCCTGCTGCTAACACTTTTTCTAGTGATAATCTGGACTGGATATAAACATACTCCTATGAAGGCGAAATTGATGAATTTGGCTTATTTTCTTAATGCAGTGAATAGAACTTGGGTGATTTTGAAGCTTTAGCAGTTTCTGTAGTAGTAGAGTGTGTATGTTGGTCTGTTCATTATGTTGTAGGTAGGCTCTTCTGATGGGTTTTGTTCCCCTTTCAGGGTTAACTCTTAATTGCATAAATCATGACTCTAGAGCCATGATTTATGCAACTACCTTGATAAACAGTGAGGCTTTATCTTGTAATCCTTTCGTAACCAAAAGCACAAGTGAGATTTCTAATGCAGGTTTCTAACTAACAGAGCAGCAAATCTTCAATCTCCCTGCCTCATGTTTTCTTAAATCTTGTTTGAAAGCTCTCTGGATATGTGTTAAACATGTTTGTACATGAACTGGAGATGGATTATAGTAAATGTTCTTATATGATATGTGCTTTACTGTAATAGCTTAATTTCTGAGCTGATCTATGCCTTCTGTGCAACTTGGAGAAATTAGGTTAATTATATTAAAAGAGTTTTTTATTTTTTTTCTTTCAACATGCACTTGAAGATTAAGCTCAAATGGTAAATGATTCAGAAAAACATCAAGTTATAACCTAATAATAAAATGATAGTAAAAAACTTTTACTTTGTATTAATAACTCTTTAGAGGGACTTACTATAAAAGAACTGATATTACAGGAAAGCAAGGGACCTTTGTGAACAGAGTACATGCGACTCAAAGGTAGCTTCAAAGTCGTCTGGTACAGAATCCCTCTAAACAAAAGCATAAGCAGATGGAAATTTGTAGTAGAATCAGAATTTTGTCTGCAAGAAGGTGTGTGAGCACACAGATAAGAAGTATCTGTATAACCATGTGCATCAAATACCGCTAATGACAAAGTTCTGCTGAGACCAACTCAAGAGTGGCCCATGTTGAAGTCTGGTTCCCCTCAGTAAGACTAAAGGATTAGAAGAAATTAAAGACCTCATGATTTCAGGCACAGCCCTGATTTGAAAGTATCGTACTTTCACAAGGGTGACTTCAAATGGCAAATGAAATAGTTTGTAAGTTGGGCTAAATTCTGCTAATAAATTATTGGGTGGACATGGGTTAGTGCGTCCAAATTCACTGTGTTCCTTAAGCCATGGAGTAGTGTACTTGGGTTTTGTCATTGTAGTCTTAAAGGAGGTTACAGAACTACTTCAATGTTTGGTATCAAAAAGCTGTGGTGCTGTTAAATAGGTCATATGCAGTATTAAGTCTTACCTAAATCAATTTAGTAATGCTTCTTACCATAAATATATATACTGCCAGAGGTAGTATTATGTCCAGGAGGAATGTAACTTGAGGAGCATGCAGTCCAGGAAAAACTTTCAGCATCCGGCATGTTTCTGTGGTTAAGAATAGTGAGAAGAAGGGTTGTTTTTAAAAAGCAACTCTACTTTATTGTGAACATAAAGCTATGCACTTAGTTATGTAAACTTTGACCTAACTAAACTAGTTACTGTAATTGGTATTGTGTTTCAATAGATAAATGATTTGAAGTGGACAAATCTCTTCCTTGGTAGTAGATTACTCTCTTTGAACATCTTCAAGATCGGAGAATTTAACTAGTTTGAAATATCTATTGCTATTTCTCAGAAATTCTCTAATATACCAAGTGTTGGCCACATGTTTACCATATTCCACATGCAGCTTTGGGTCTTCTGGTGGCATTTATACTGCAGTTGTGATGATTTAGGTGTAATCTTTCAGATTGTTTTAGTTGTGTTTCTGTACCTCTTTGTAGAGATTGTCAATAAAGACATTGTTGGTAGACATCAGAGAACTTACTATTACCCTGAATCCACTCCAGTTACTTGTCTGTAAAGTGTGTAGTGAGATACTTACCATCTGGCATACTACCAGGCATAAGCCAGGCTGGCTAGCTAATATGAAGTTAGTGGACCCATTTTGATAGTTCCTCAAAACTTAGTTGCTTTAATTAGCTTCCAAACCTGGCAATGTGTTTTTCAGCTCCTGGAGATGTGCTAAGTTCTCTTGGCGGATTTATCCTGCAGGGGACTGGCTTACGGCTAGTGAAGAAAATGACCTTGCAGAGAGTAGATAAGAATGTTGATGAAGTCTAAAACATGGATAAACTTGTCTTTCTGCTAGCTGTGGGAAGAATCCCAAATCTTCCACGTGATTGTGAAGTTTGGAATAGGTATGCTTTAAGGTTAACTTACACCAAAAGCAGCTTACAACAGGAAATACTCTTATCATTTCAGTCTCTACTCATCTTCTAAAACAGTATCTTTCACAGATAAGGTTTCTCAATGGATATAACCTTGGACCGTGAAGACAAACAAACTATCATCCTTTGGTGATATGTTGGATAGGTATTGTCCAAATAGGGCAGATCATTGACCCTTGTTGAAAAATCTGGACATTCTGCTGATAGTATTCTTTTACTTACTTTTGTGGAAACAAGGCATCAAATGAAATGAGATGTGATATCATGGTATGACCCAGGGTTGTCTTTCTGGCAGTAACCTTGTTTAGATGAGTTAAATATTACTTCCTTGGTTGCCTGAATCTCTAATCTCTCCAGTTCTTAGATTTTTATTGGTTTTTGGCTTGCTGTAGTGTCATTGCAATGTGGCAGTTGAAGCTTTAGATGAGGGACTTCTGTAATGATTTTTTTTTTTTTTTTTTTTTGGTCTGGGGTGGATGGATGTATCTGTGCTCTTCAAAAAAACCACAACTCTGTGCATTCAGATTTGATGTCTAAATGGACTTCATCTCCTGAATATATATCTGAACAAAATGTTTCCTCTACGTTACTTTTAGACCTCTCTCTGTTGTACTGCTGCTAGTATTAGTTGAAGCTGTTGAAGGGAAAGGGGGAAAACTAGTTTCAGGCTGCATTTTTGCAGAACTCTGTGGCTTGTTGCTGATGCTTCAGAGGTTGGGAAATACATACTTTCTTTTTTTTTGTGTGTGATAATCTCAAGATGATATAATTTGGAGGGAGCATGTTGTTCACCTAACTAATGTTTGTTGGTGATAAATTAGAAAACGGACCATGTAATCTCTAACAAGCACGTATTTACGCATTCTTTTTAGCTGCTGGATTTCGCATTAAAACTTTCACTGGAGCCGCAGCAGGCTTTCCTGGCACTTGGAAAGCAGATCTTTTAAGCATCTTGATCTGTGCTTGGACAAATCTGAGAACCGATCTTTTTCCTGTTAAAAACAGAACTGTCCTTGTTTTGAAAGTCAGAGACCTCTGTTTTGAAGCAATGAGTTAAATATTGCTGCAGTAGCTATGAAGGCAAACAGAGCTGCTGTTGTTAGCTCCATAATAGCACTTGTTCAGCCTTGGACACTAGAATTTTTTACAAGATGGGGAATGTTGTTGGCTAGGATCCTGGAGTATGGTGGTTGTTGTTTGTTTTTTGTTTTTTTAACTGAAGTGCTTAGGGGCCCTTGATTTATCAAAGGACAGCACCCTTCAAATAAGCAGTACCTTCAAAGTGTCACCATTGGTTTAGTTCTGAACACGTGAATTCAGAAGTATCCTAGCATCAGTTTCTGTGTAGTAGCTTAACAGAAGCTTCCTGTACCAAAGGCCCTGTATCCCTAAAAGTCATCTGGTAATTTTGATCATCCCTGTTCAAGAGCAAGAATCCTTTACAGAACTTCTGTTAATCCTTTTTGCTGTCATATTTCTCTTTTTTTTTTTTTTTTTTTTTTTTGTCTTGACTGTTACTACTTATTAGCTCAAAGTAGCTATGATATAGTGATTCAGATACTCCAAGGTGTGCTTTAGACAACTTTGTGTTTAACAGGAGTTATCTGTCTGGGTTTTTGAAGAGGTAGTTCTTAACAAGTCATAGGATAACTAGTGAAAATATGTATTGCTGGTTAATAGCTACAATTCAGCTATTGCAAACATGCAACAAGTTGCATGCTAAACCAAGATAGAATGACTGCTGACACTTAAATATCAACTTTGAAATGCTGAATTTGATTTTGTCATGTTGTCTTGCAAGGTAGGATTTTCTTCCTGGACCTGTTCCAGTCTGTTGCATGTTAGAGGCCCAACTAAATTTCTGCTGGGAACATCATTTATTTCTCAACTGTTTGGTTGGGTTCTCTTTTTTTAGGAAAAAAACCGCCACAATTATGGTGTAGTTACTGAATAATTTGCTGCTGTAAAGAACTTTAAAAGGTAACACAGATAATATTACACTTGTGGGATAAATTCCTTCTGGGCTTGAAATTAGGAGTTGCCAGCAATGTTATGCTAACTGGCATGTGGAGGTGCATTCTCAGAGAAGGCAGGGAAAGGTAGGTGGAGAACGGGAACATGCCCTTTCCTGCAGTTGAGATAACCTTTCTTTCTAGTAGGGCAAAATGTATGCTGCTAATCTTGGACTTCATTCGCACCTTGGTTCCAACGTGGTTTTTACCCTTAATTCAGATTTGGTGGTTCTAGCCAGTTCTCTCACAATCCCAGTAGTATTGGTGTAACAATTGTAATTGGCAGCAACATGTACTTCTGAAAAGGTCACCAATTTTGTTTTCTAGTTGGAATCTTCTAGAAGAATGGAAGAAGACGACAAACTTAGTGTGGAAAATTGCTATGAAGAAAGCCTATCAGAGACTAGGTGTCAGAGAGCAGCGTAGAGGGAAATAGTGTTGATGGTTTCTCAAATGAAACATTTCTGTTAATCGTTAAAAAAAGAAAAAATGAATTAGCTTCAGACATACATGTAGGTGTTGAATTCACTCTCAGGGGTGAACGTATGTGTTCACGTTTGGTTTTTTTTTTTAACTGAACCCATTTCATCATTGTACTTAAGCATAGCTTTGGATCTTGATGTTTTGTAGGTCTGTTATTCTGTAAGAGTTTCATGAGAATAATGTAAATTTTTTTTGCTCTAATATCAACCTCATATTCAAAGGATTATGGTCAGAAATAACTGAGGCAGGACACTTTCCAATCTCTTCTGGCTTCCAGTTTTCTTTACATCATATCACCCTAAATATTGTCAAATTTTTCAGTTAGCTAAAAAACTGGACCATAGCAACACAGATATTTCCACTGGAAGCAGAGCTCTTTTCATTGTTTTAGCTTTTAGAAACAGATGTTGGACTGTAGCCCACGTCTGGGTACAAGTACAAGCAAGGTTCCTGTGTTTGCATAGCCAAGGACTGCCTCTGCCCTTGTGAACAGGTTTGCAGACTGAGGATACAGCATTTTTTCAGAAGCAGTATTAAGCCTTCCTTTGGGGATGGGCAAGTGAACTGATGGTATTAAAGTACCATCATAGAGTCTTAAGGGGTAAAAAAATATTAATTATGGCTAGGCAGGTAAATTAGTAATAAGATTATGTAGTTACCATAACAAAAATGAATCTTGGTGACAACATTGGTACTGTAAATGATTGCATGAGATTTTCTCTTCCCTCTTTGAATTTTCTCTTCCCTCCCGCATTATCCTATGCGTGGGAGCAAGCATGCAGATTTTTAGGAGGAAACAGAGTTAAATGTTGTATGTATGCAAAGACCAGGGAAATAAAAGTTATGAGGAGGGCATACTTAAACAACAGAGAGCATTAATTGTGACTTCCAGAGCAACGGTGAAGACAATAGGCCCATATCTTACATTGAATAGGAAAAAATGACTCATAAGCATGCTTTATCTTGCTTTATTGCATGAGATGTGCTTTGAAATTTGCGTTAAAGTCTCTTAAGTATGTGGCAAAAGTGATTTCATGTAAATAAATTTTTCCCTCCATCCACATCTTTTATTCTTACTAACCTTCAAAGAAACAATTTTGGATGATGTACTGTAGCCAACGGAAACAGTAGTGATTGTTCAGGTCTAAACTTGCTACTGTATGCCATTATCACTTTCTGGATGCTTCACTAATAAATGCAGGAGCTAACCTTGTCGAAGAAGGGAATCAAAATAAGATTTGGAATGTTGGACCAGAAAATATAAGACTCTGTATCCAGACTCCTGAAACTGGGTCTTATGCAGGTGATGACTTGCTTCTGGCAAGTAATCATTTAGAACTTGTTCAGAGGCTTCGTTGTGATAGAAGCACATGAAAAGCACAGCACAGTTGCGTTAATATGACAGGTACCTGAGATGTAGACCACTGTTCCAAAAACATTTAAGTTTCAGGCAAAAAGTGCAAATTAAGCCTATCGTTGTTCTCTGCTAACATACATCTCATGTATATTCATTCCTGCTTGCAGTGCCTGCTGTTTCAAAAGAACTAAGCATGTTTAGAAGTTGCATTCCTTTATTCTTGAGTGGTAGGTGAAGAAAGGCTCTCATCTTGTTTGGGTATTCAGTGTTGTAATTCTTGCTTAAGAAACGCTCCGTGTTTAAGGAGACTCATTTTCCGTGGGTTTTTTTTTTTTTTTAGTATTGTGGCTTTATGGAATCTGTCCCTTTTCAGTAGCGTTTGGTTGTAATGGTTTGTGTATGGATCTGCTATAGGAGACTATAATTAGACTTTCACTATATCAGTGTATTTTAAGTGTAATTAGAAAGATTGGTAAAACATGGTGGAAGTGTATCCATATGCTCCAGTCTTCTACAGTAAAAGTTGTTTAAAGGTTACAATAAAGATGTTGGTATATGGGACTTAACAAAATGGTTTGAAGTTAGCCAGAGGCACAGGTTTGAGTCGTAAAGGTCATGGTCCAAAGATGACATTAGCGTAAGAAATAGCAGTATATTTGTCCTGAAAGTCTTTCAGTTTCCAGTAGAATTTGACATAATTTCCAAGTAACTGAGGAGAAAGAAATAGTAATTCTCACAGTTAACTTCTTAACTGAAGCAAACCCTACAATGCCTTTGAGCTTTGCTGGATTTTGGCAACAATTCCTTGCCCTTCATTTTGTTAGGAGGTGTATTTGTGGATAACTCAAATCTTTAGTTTGTGTGAGAATTCTAATTGCTTATTGGGGTGTGGGGGATGGGGGAGGAAATCCAACAGACCTAACTGATGAAAAGGTTGGCAACCTGTATCCTCTGTAGAACTGCTGTGGTTTAACCCCAGTTGGCAACTGAAGTACCATGTAGCCACTTGCTCGCTCCCCTACCACCCCCTCAGTAGGATGGGGAGGAAAGTCTGGAAAAACAGGTAAAACTTGAGGGTTGGGGTAAGAATTTAATAATTGACATAAAAAAATAATAATGAAAAGGAGAAAGAAGGGAGGAGGAATAAAATCCAAAGTGGAGCAGAAAAAACCCCAAATCAAACAACAAGTGATGCATAACACAATTGCTCACCACATGCTGACCGATGCCCAGCCGGTCCCAGAGCAGCGATGAGCAGGCCCCAGCCAGCTCCCCCCAGTTTATATACTGACATTCCACGGTATGGAATATCCCCCTGGCCGGTTCGGGTCGGCTGCCCTGGCTGTGTCCCCTCCCCATGTCTTGTGCCCCTCCAGCCCTCCCCCTGGCAGGGCCTGAGAAACTGGGAAGCCCTTGACTGAGTATAAACATCACTTAGCAACAACTAAAAACATCAGTGTGTTATCTGCATGACTCTCACACCAAATCCAAAACACAGCATTGTACCAGCTACTGAGAAGAAAAAAATAACTTAATCCCAACCAAAACCAGAACAGGAACTCCGTGGGGGTTTTTTGTAATTAATATAAACCCAGCAGATCTCGTACCAAGCAACTAACTATACCTTCTCTCTGGCCTGGCATAATTTGTAGGAAGGCTCAGCCTGACGCTGACAGGGACTTTGCTGACACAGGCAAAATACCGGAGCCAGCAGTTGGTGGGTGCCTGGCTCCCTGTCTTCTGCCAGTGTATTTGAAGTATCTACTTGTGATTACATTTTAATGATATGACCTTTAGTTTACATGGAACAGTCACTTAAGGTGGTAAAGGACCATGCACACAGAGGTAAAAATAGTTGTGCTATTCTCTTAGACTGGGTAGGGGTCT
This sequence comes from Falco peregrinus, assembly GCF_023634155.1. Classification (NCBI taxonomy): domain Eukaryota; kingdom Metazoa; phylum Chordata; class Aves; order Falconiformes; family Falconidae; genus Falco; species Falco peregrinus. The sequence continues at coordinate 11,519,426 of NC_073729.1, forward strand.
AATTCCTTAAAACGCTGTTAATGAGGGAAGTTTGCATGAAGATCCTGGGTCTTTCTGGAAAGTGTTGAAAAATACATCTTTTAAGTACTGGTTATAGGTGGGGAAAAATGACTGTTAAGCATTTCTTTCAGGTATGATATTGAATGTTTGCATCTGTGTTTATCTTCTGCAAATCTGAACTCCTAGAAGTTCTTTCATATACTTCTGTTTTTAACTTTTGTTAAGGTCATAATGGTTTCCATCCCTGAATATTATGAAGGAAAGAACGTCCTGCTAACAGGAGCTACAGGCTTCATGGGAAAAGTGCTTCTGGAAAAGCTGCTCAGATCTTGTCCTAAAGTGAAAGCAGTGTATGTATTGGTAAGACACAAAGCAGGGCAGACACCTGAAGCACGAATAGAAGAAATTACCAGCTGTAAGGTATGTGTCATATGCTCCCAAAGTGTGTTTCTGACCTTCCTTACAGTGTTCCAGTCTCATTTGGAGAACAACTTTGGTTTGTCTAAAGTAAAATATTGTTGCTGAGTGGGTTGTTTTTTTTTTTTGTTCTAACAGAAATATAAAATCCAAGACCTGGCAGTGCCTTCTATGGTTGGTTTTCAAGCTGTTAGTCTTTAGCAAAGCCAGCAGTGGAAAATGATCCTGTGTTTAATTCAGGGGGATGTTCAGCTGTAATGCAGAATTGAGAAGTAAACCACCTAAATTGAAACTTAAGAGAATATATAATCAAGTGAAAGAGGTGATGTGGGCAGGGAGTTGTAAGATGTTATTGAGACCCTTCTTTATATCTTGAGCAAGTTAATTTTCTCCCTGTGCCTTATTTTCTGTTATGTATGATGAGGCTTAGTGCTTCCTTTGTTTTGGATGCACTGTTGGATCTACAGTAAGCAAGAACAGGTTGTTTAAATAGCTTATGTTTGCAAACAGAACATAAATGTTTGTCTTAATAGATTCTGTTATGGGTTTCTGTTAGTCATACAAACTACTATAAACCTGTAATGACAAAGGAAAGGCACTGAAACTGCTGTGGAATTATCAAAGTGGCTATCTAAATGATTTTCTGTGCGTGCTGGGTGGGATACTTTCCTCCTGAATAGTAACAGTGTTCTACAGGTGCTTGAATGTTCTGTTTCTTGAAGAGTTTAAAATCTAAACAGGTAAATGTGATGATTAAAAAAAGAGCTGCAAATAGCCAAAAAAATGTTGAGGCTTCTACTTCCTTTGGACTTTGGATATGTAATTCCTCTGTTAATTTGCCATGTGTATTACATGTCCTCTGGGTGTCTGTTGTTCCTCTTTGTACTGGTGTCAGTGGTAGTATGAGGTATGTAGGAATGTATGGCTGTGGATGTGGAAAGGGGCAGAACAGATACAATGTAAATACTAGAAGTATCAAACTGGTTCTTTAAGTGCTTATCCATGGAACTGCTTTTCTATTATAATGCATGCGGTGCATTAATAAGGTTAAAAGGTGGTTGCTTCAGTTCCCTGGAGGCAGGCACCATAATTCCAACTAAAAACATAGCAGACTTGTTTTCAAAATAACAAAAGGCTTCCTGCTCTTAGGTAAGCATGGTTTGCTGTACCTCTAAGAATTGCAGAGGCTTTATTAAATGCTGTCTTGGCAGGTTTGTCCTTTAAAGTGAAGCTTCCTGTTTGGGAAATCAACTCAGGATCTCTATTTCACTACAGCATTACCACTACTACTTTACATGGCCACACAGTGAGCTGCGTTAGCTCACAGTTGAGCTGAAAAAATGTCTACCAAAAGAAGTGTTTTTCAGCTGGGCCCACAAGCTAGTGTGCTTATACAGCCAGCAGGCTAGTTGCGGTTGCCAGTGCAGGGGAGGCAACGTAAAAATAGAGAAGTTAAGAGAAGGACCAGTCTGTTTGGTAGCAGTAGAAACTTCTATGGCCTTAAGAGTTACAAAGCTGCAACTTTAGATGACTTAATTTATAATTGAAAATGAATTAACTTTTCTTCATTCTGTAAGGAAATGTATTTTAACTGTTTGTATTTAGTATAACTGTATGCTTGGGGTTGCAGGAAGTACCGCTGTAACTTTAATATGTTCTAATCAACTTGTGTTGAAGCAGTTGCTAAGGTGTTGGCCCCTGTACAATTAAGAAGAAGGGTCTGTTCTAGTGAAACTTTGAAGTGAGCTTTATTCCCATAGTACTGTTTTGCTTAGGAAAGCTTGCATACTAGTGAGTGTAGGTGACGAGGCAAGAATTTTTCTCTGTGTGTGTTAAGCCATGTGGTTAAAGTGTGGTTAATTGAGGAGAATATATGATGGAATATAATAGGGGTGAGATTTTTTTCAGTGACAATAGTTTGGTAAGATTTGATCAGATGTTCTAACACAGTATGCAGCCTTTAACCCTACCTTTTTTTCTTTTAACTAGCCAGGGAAACAATTTTTTTTTTTAACCTGGAACTTCCCTAAAACTGGCACAATTCCAGGATAGCATTTCTTAAATGGCTGGAAATTTTTTAAAGCTTGATAAAAGCTTTCTAAACCTAAAAACCAGCATGACTTGTGCAAGCCTATAAGAATTTTAATGGTTATTGTCAAGCTTGGGAAGTGGGCAGACTTTTCCCTTCTGTTGAAAGAAAAGAGTTTACAGTATTTAGATTACTACTAAAGATTTCTGTGTTCCCGTGTCTGTTGGACACCATTCCTTCTTTCTTCTGATATTGATAGAGAGCTGGTTTTAAGGCTAGGAATGAGTATTAAAATTTAAGTGCAAATTGAAGTCTTGCTATCTTTTATATAACACATGTAATACTGCTTTCACTGTGTGGGATAAAGTGTGCACAACTTTGTTACTGAATGTGTTCATGGGAACTCAGTGATGTAATGTTCCTAACACGCTTTTTTACCCTACTGGTAATCTTGAGAAATAAGGAGATATAACTGTATACACAGAAAATGTGGGTGTGTTTTTCATCACTTAAATGAAATGTGTATCTCTTATCTTCACTGGCTATGAGTTTGCATCTTCACTCCTGGTTTTTTTGACAGCTCTTTGACAGGTTGAGAGATGAGCAACCAGACTTCAGAGCAAAAATAATAGTAATTACAAGTGAACTTACACAACCTGAACTGGACCTTAGTGAACCAATCAAGGAAGAACTTATAGAATGCATTAATATTATATTTCATTGTGCTGCTACAGTCAGATTTAATGAAACACTAAGGTGAGTCTAAAATTCTGTATACTCTGCTCTGGTAAACCAGTGATACTCAAAGGGAGGGGGTCAATCCTGTGTCTGCACAATCTTGCAAGTACTCAGCCAGTCCAGCTACTTCATGTACTCTGGTATTTGTGTGCTTGGTCAATTTCATGATTCTCCTTAAGGCAGTAATCTTTTCTTTCAAGTGTGTCTTAAGCTGCTGGGTTTTCATTTGGTCGTCTTAGGAGGATATTATTTAGAGCTGCTTTGCCAGAGGTTAGAATTACACCGTTCAACATGGAGAAGTTACTGTCTTTTTAAAGCTTTAGGCAAAAGGACAAATTATTATTAGCAACTGGAAATCCATTATTCGTGTAGTTTTGCTATAGGCTGCTCAGGTTTTTTGTGTGTGTGGTGTTTTTTTTGGTGGGTTTGTTTCGGTGGTATTTGGTGTATATAGTTTCTTGGGTTTTTTTTCTAAAGCCCTGTGCCTGAATTTCAAAGTCTTTCTGAAGGGAAGCTGTTGAAGGAGACTGGGGAACATGTTGCTTTTCTGAGTCTCCCTAACATGATGTGTTGCTCTGATCTCTGGGATGGCTAGAAAACATACAAATAAGCTGTAGCTGTATGTACTGTGCTCCCTAGTAACATCAGATGTTTTTTTCCTTGTGTGTAAAAGGGAACACAAACTATTCCTTTAGCCTGTCTTGTTAGAAGGGAATGCATGCTTTCAGAGGATAACTTTTTTGCAAAACTGTGTGTGAAGTTCTTGCACTTGCTTTCTACCTGATAAACAAGTAGATTGAATGCTGCTCAGTTTTCTCCATGTTTTCAGAAAGTCCTTCATTAAGAAGAATAGAGGTTTGTGTTGGAGGGGAGTAGAGAGAAGTAGATTTATAGGGAGAAATATGAAAACTGAAAGCTGGAAACTTCCATGTTGTACAGAAAATCTATTAAGGAAATACTAGAGAAGCAAGATAAGATTGTTTTGATTTTTGGCAAAAACAATGACTTGATTTAGTGTTGAAACGCTGGAATAAATATCCAGTTTGGGTAGATGACCCCAATTTTTATTGGGGGGGAGTAAATCAACTTGGAGGTAAAACACTTCAGATTTTCTTTGAGTTGTTACAAAGGCTGGCACTGCCTCTCAAGAATGCTATACTGTATGCTGAAACATCATAAGGTAGCCCATGTTTATAACTTTTTTTTAACGGCCTTGAAATGTTAAGGACCTGCCAACCTGACAGAAGCCCAGAGGGACTTCAAACAGTTAGAAAGGCTGGTGGAATGGGGTCTTGGTACAAAAAGCCTCTGGTAGTTCCTGCTTCCTTGGCAGGCCCAGTATGTTTTCTAGCAAAACAGAAAATGTGTTCCTTAAATGCTCTGGCCTCAACTCTTTCCTAACAGATGTGCTGGAATCATTAGAGGAACCTTACAAATATGAAGACTGCTTAGAGGGGCCTTCATCAGATATTTAACAGGAATAACTAACATAAAGTTCAAAATACTTGGCTTGGGCCAGTGGTAGGAATAAAGTCAAGAAAGTAAAATGCTTGGGCTTGTTTTGGAACTTCTCCTGATAAGTACTTGCGATACACTTCTGTATCTTAGTGGTGCACACAGCTTTGATTATGAACTCTTTTATTTTCTCAAATGAGGCAGTAAAGTGTGAGAACAATACTTCTATCTAAAAACTCCCAAGCTAATAATGTATTCAGAAGTAAAATTTTTCATTGATGTTAATTGCTCTAGGATATCAGTCCCCCTCTTTTGTGCCCCTAATGCTTCAGCAATGTGTCATAAAGCAGTCTTAAACTTAGTAGTTGTTTGGGGGAGTGGAAGATTTTTTGTTGTTGTTGCTAATGTAATACTTTTGCAAAGACTTTGATAAAGCTTTATTTAGCTGTATTCTTGAAACTTAGATTGATTAGTACATGGTGTACAAGAAAACTAGTGCCCATAGTAAGTTTTATAGGCTGGAGAGAATATCTGAATTATATAAAATAATCATAGTTGGTCATTAAGCTGTATTATGGTGGGAACTGTAGAGATACCCACTTTCCTACAGTGGTCTTAAGGACTCTGTCTTAATGAGAAGCAGTGAAGTTCAAGGATGAAAGTGGCATCCTTGGTGGTTTGTTTTCCTCCTGGCCTCTCCCCTTCCTGTAATCCTCTTGTGCTGTTCTGCAAGAAGATGCCAGGCTCCAACTTGCTAGCCCTCTAAGCCTTCCTTCTGAGTTGTTGACCTAACTACTTGAACTAGGAGGTTCGGAAATGCATCTTGTGTGGCAGCTAGGTGTTGCGTTTTACATTATTTCTTTCTCACGTTTTATGAAAAATGTAGGATTGGGATTTAGCTTGGGGAGGTCAAAGGTATACTGACTTTCCCATTCTAGTAATGGAGCATGATGATTCCAATAAGAACAGGGTAAAACGTAGGAAGTTTATCTTGAAGATTGAGAGATCATCTGTGTGAAGACTGTGGGATATTGCTCTAAGCAGAAAGTCAGGGCACTGTCCATTCTGCTTTTTTGGGAGGGTGGAGTGTTAGGAATACTTTATATACGTATCACGGAGGCAGTGAATTGGAATTCATGGAGGAGTGAACTGACTAGTTATTTCTTTTTGCTTGCTTTCTGCTAATCAAATTTCTGTTTAATCATCAACAGAGATGCTGTTCAGTTAAATGTGACTGCCACACAACAGCTCCTCTTCTTGGCACAGCAAATGAAGAATCTGGAAGTGTTCATGCACGTTTCGACCGCCTATGCATACTGCAATCGAAAACAGATTGAGGAAGTAGTTTATCCACCTCCTGTTGATCCCAAGAAACTGATAGATTCTCTTGAGTATGTGTTATTTTTAATGAAGCTACTTCAGTAATCTGTAACCTAGGAACAAAGTACCAAAGAACGGTTAGGAACCTGAAACATGAAGAAGTTGGCTTATGCTGTCCTGTGAGCCTGACAGCATGGCTGACACTTTCCTTTTTTCTGTAAAGGTGATGGGTTAGAGTTTTATGGTCACTTGAAACTGAGCTAAGTATGAAGTGGTACCAAAGGAGGGAGTGCTCATATCTACTCATGATGCCTCCTATGTGCTGAGGGTGACAGTTTTTCAGCTGCATGATGAGTCGAATCAGGAGCTATTAAAAACAAAGCTGTACTGTTACGAGTGCGCTAGCACTGGTATTGGAACGGAAAGGGGTAAAACCAAGAGAGTCCCTTTTAACAGCAGGCTCTACTACATGCACCTAAATGCCATTGCAAAATCAGACTGAGGTACTGAAATATTACTTAGCTGCTTAAACACAACTGGAGAAATAGTTCTGTTGGGTATTCAGAGAACACAGACATAAAAAAAAAATGTCTTCTGTAGCTTTTTAGTCTTGAATTGGGCATTACTGGGGGGGGGGGGGGGGGGGGGAATCATGCATTCTGTATTATTTTCTGTGTATATTAGTTGCCCTAAGGTCTTATTTAGTAACTGTCAAACCTGAACTTGAACAGGTGGCATATATGGGATAAGTGAAGTGTAATGCAATAAATGATAATCTCAACTCTAAATCACTCTCCCTTCTCCCCTGTCATACAAAATACCATGCCTTGTAGTAGAACTATGGAACTAAAAAAAAAAGAAGTAAAATACCTTCTTCAACTTGTTATTATAGAAGGAAGAACACTAACATTAAAAAAAATTGAGTTACTTTCTACCTAGAATGCACATGGAGCCAAACTTTTAAAAATAATTTTGACTTCAAATTAGGTATTCGGAAATAGTCATATTTTTGTCTGTCTTTTCTTTTCACAAGCAGATTAAGTATAACTTAAATTGCTTGGTTTGGGCATGGACCAGCTCTCTGTGTTTCAGAATTCATGGCAATGAGAGAAGGCTTTTGTAAATTTTTACAAGTCATCTCTTTAGCCAACAGCTGACAGACATAGAAACAGATTTGTGTCCCTATCTGGGCTTTAGTACTCCTCTTCCTGCCCTGGGTAATTTCATGAAGGGCATCTGATGCATGTTAGCTTTGATTGAACAGAACATTGGTGAAGAACGACGTTGGCTAAATTCTATTTGTGTGGCTAAGATGTTGCGTGACTGAACCAAATAAAATCCAAGTCGTGTTTTGAAGTGGAGAACACTAAAATAGCAATAGTTGGAGGCACATCCCTGTTGTGCTTGGCTGCTATGACTGAAGGTTATTATCATTTTGAACACAAACTGCTGAATGAATCGAGATGCAAGGTGAAGTTGCAGAACTTAATTAAAGGAGAGAAACTGGTCACCAGCTTGCTGCAGAGGTGGTGTGTGATTGCTTAACACCACAAAGGTGGAGGTGATGCTTGTAATGCAGCTGGGACTTCTTTGCAGTAGCACCATTTTCCATATGACAGTGCTAACTGAGAAGTGGTGTGTCTGTGTTAAAAAAGACTAACTTGCTGTGTCTGCACTTCGTTTCAGAACTTAGTTGATAAAATTAGGATTGTTGTAAAGGAATGTATCACTAGCTGTGTAGTTAGTGTGTAATAAATAAATACCAGTATCCTTCTTTTCAGTGGACACTGAATGTACAGTCCTCTCTTTTACTGAGAAACTGGTTTTCATTTCAGTCTGTACCCCATTTCCTTTAAAGAGGGGAAAAAAAATCATAGTAACAATCCAATTCACATTCCTCCCCTCCCCCTCCAACCCAGTGAAGCAGCATGCAGTAATTTACACTTGCCTTTTATTTTGTTTCTTTAGGTGGATGGATGATGGCCTAGTGAATGATATTACTCCTAAACTGATAGGCGACAGACCTAATACTTACACATATACAAAAGCCTTAGCCGAATATGTAGTACAACAAGAAGGTGCAAAATTAAACACAGCTATTATAAGGCCATCTATTGTTGGTGCTAGCTGGAAGGAGCCTTTTCCTGTAAGTTACTGAGTTTTCACTGACCATATTGCCTGTAAACTGTAGTATATACTGACAACCTTTTTATCTAGTGACCTTTGTAGAGGAAAACCTTTTAGACTATGAAGTTGTGGCTTGGTTGCTGCTGAATAACAACAGATACAAAAGTTATCAAATATGGTATTCTTTGTGTGAAATTTAGGGGTAAACTACTTCTAATTGCAGAATAAGACACTTATCACAATGGGAGATACTGTTTCACACACAAAATAATTAGATTTTTACTTCACGGTTCTGTGTATCTTCATCTGTTTTTCCCTCTTCAAGATGCTTTGTTATGTCAGTAACTGCAAAGGGTGACTAAGAAAACTGGGGACTGCAGGACATGAAGTTGTTTTGGCTTCACTGGTAGTCTAACCCTGTAAGCTTTGCAGAGGATGCCATAGGTTCCATGTGCTGTATACTGTATGCTTCCTATATGGGAGATTGGCGTCAGAATAGCTTCTCCAGTTCAAGACTGAATATCCCTCAAGCTCTTAAAATCCATATAATTGACTTTGCGTACCTTTTTAGTATGTATAATGTACATGTCAAGCCATAAGTATATAGTGTCTAAATACTGTCATTAAAGTTGAGCAAGAACGTCTTCAGTTTGAAAAATGAAAGAATAATCGATGGCAAAGCTGCTAACCTGTCGTCTTCAAGTTGCTAGAAGCTAGTCTAAAAATACTTGTGAACTTGAATACTGATTATAAATGTGTATAAATGCGTATAAACTTATACAGAAAATGCTCTGCATTTTATTCACCAAGAAATAAGCAACCTAGCATGTCACTGGAAAGACCAGTGAATCTATAGGTAGATCTCGTCTGAATCATAGCAGCTTGTTACATCACTAGATTTTGATATGGAAGAACTTAATTTAGAGGCTTGGAAATTTAATATATTTTTCTTTATTCTCTTTTCCCTCTACTCCTTACACTTGTAGAAATTTGAAATTTTCACTTGAAAATGCCAACTTCAGTATATTCTAACCAGATCTTTTCCCTCCCCCCCTGTTCGTAATAGGGATGGATTGATAACTTCAATGGACCTAGTGGTCTCTTCATTGCTGTAAGTAATAAATAGACTTTTATTTTTTTTTAGCTCCTTCAGAAGGCAGCAAAGCTTTGTATGTTTCACTGGTGGCTCTTCTGTCTTTTTTTTTTCTTTTTTTTTTCTGTTTTTTAAGGCAGGAAAAGGAATTCTTCGAACAATGAGAGCTTCCAACAATGCAGTAGCAGATCTTGTTCCAGTAGATGTTGTTGTCAATACGACGCTGGCTGCAGCCTGGTATTCTGGAGTTAATAGGTATAACAGGTGACAATAGAGAGTACGAAGTATTTTGAAATTTTATTGTGTATTTTAATAAGTTAGTCTTCTATTGAATTTCTAATCGGTGTCCTGCTATTCCCCCAGGACAAAGGAATTCAAAGTTTCAACAGTGTTAGTCCTTCACAGTAACTTCCTTATGCCAAAGAGGAAGACATCACCTACTGATACTGTTGTAGAAGCTATGCCTGAAAATTCCTTCCTGGGTCTTGTAATGAATACAATCTACGATTATGTAGGTGATGCCTTCTCTGGAAGAACAGAAATGTAATAGTTAAAGAAGGAGAAAAAGACTGGAAGGTAGCATAGAAAGCAAGAAATCTGACATGAGATTGATGCTTTCTGCTTTATGTAAATGATGCTGTTGAGGGAAAGAATAAGTTTGGGTATTTTGTCTGTTTTTAAAAGGTTGTTTTCTAACTTGCTCTTTGGTCTTTTCTCCCCTGCCCAGACCAAGAAATGTCATGGTATATAACTGTACAACAGGTGGCACCAATCCTTTCCATTGGGGTGAAGTTGGTATGCCATGTTTCTTTTTTTTTCTATAGACTTTAATAGGAAAATAAGGTCCAATAATAAAAGGACAGGGTATAATCAGTAGATCATGTTGTATTTCCATTGTTGAAACTAGTATAATAGCCATACCTCTCAATTTTGCAGTGTATTGTGCTTTTTCATTAACTTCCATTGCTAGTTTTCTCCCCTTGTAGCATTTTCACAGTTTCATTTTGTTCTGCATGTTGTTTTTTTAAATTCCATTATAACTTTATGGGAGAACTGATTTTTCTGTTTGCTGCCATGACCTAATCTGCAGAGTTTGGGTAATGCGCGGAGAAAAGCATTGCTCAGAGGAGCAGTAGTCATGTTGGGTTTAATGCCAACTAATTACTAAATACATATGGATAAATAGCCCACAATTAGATGTTTTGTACATCTGCATAACTGAGAGGTATGGTAATAGTTTTGCTTTATGTTTGGCTTAAGTTAACTGTTGGTTGAGGTTACTCTCATAATCTTCAGATAGCTAAATGAGACTTCAACTATTAACGTACAGGGAAAAGTAATCTTTAAAAAAGTATGGCCATCTATTTTCAACTCCTAGGTATCCTGACTAGATAGCATGTAACCCACATGCCAAAAGCTTTGTAATAGTGTTTGTTATAAACAGCAATACAAGCTGGCTGGTGTGGTGAAGCTGTTTCATTTGCCTTCAATTTTTTAGAAATAGAATCCTTAAACTCGGATTATATTTTTTCTCTGTTAACTTTAATACTTAAATCTATTATATTTTTCTTCACTACTCTTTTCATACTTTTTATTTCGCTTTGCCTATTTTATATGTATCTGAATTTATAAACCTTTTTGCTTCAGCCAAACTTGGAAAATTGCTGACTTTATTAATATTCTAGTGCGAATTGGATATTTAAATACTGTCTATAAACAGCATAAAATTATGAGAGATTATTAAAAGGAGAGGTGAATTTGTACGTAACTTTTTAAGACACTGATTTTGCATAACTGTAGTGTACAGCATTTTCAGGTGTTAGCAGGAGTCCCATCCTAATAGCTTTTTTCATAATGCTTAAATATGGATAAGTTGTTTAAAAATGTAATTTGAAATGCACTTCAGATGCTTGTGGAGTCCTCAGTCTATTCTTAAATTATTCCTCACACGAGATCGGAATAGCATTCTTCATGAAATATAGATGACTATTTAAATAGCTTTACACGCTGTATAAACTGAAGTTGCTGTGAATTTTTGAAACCAACAATTTCTAAGGTAGGGAAGAGGAACAGAAAGAGAGAAGCTACAATAAAATGTGATACTGAAGGGGAAGGCATGAAAGACCTCTTAATTATAATAACCAGTTTAACAGTATTCTAGGTTAAAAGCTTACGACTTTGTTTTAGTTTCTGTGGATTGTAGAAAAGTTAGGGTGGATATTTAAATAACATACTGTATGCTGTAATGTATTTTGAAAACCATTAAATCTTACATGGTTATTATCAAAGCTGTTACGCAACTTCTCTTTCTCAGAATACCATGTAATTTCTACTTTCAAGAGGAATCCTCTCGAACAGGCCTTCAGACGGCCCAATGTAAATCTAACTTCCAATCACCTTTTATATCATTACTGGATTGCTGTAAGCCATAAGGCCCCAGCATTCCTGTATGATATCTACCTCAGGATTACTGGAAGAAGCCCAAGGTAATGGTGACTAGCTCTGTCTTGCCTGTTCCTCTGACTTTTAAACAAAGCTATGCTTACACTATGATATATATATTGATTATTTCAAATTTTTTTCCTTCCCCTGAATGCTTTATGACTAAAACTCAGCTTGCTTTTTTCCCTGAGAGCAGGTCCTTGAATTCAGAGTGACTTTGAACTTTCTACCAGAAGTGGGGATGTTTTTGTTAGATAGTTTGGGTGTTTGAGTAGTCAAGGTAAACAGAATTACAAGGTCTAGCAAGTGATGTTTGTTCTTGAATAATAAATACTCAATATATTGATCCTTATTTTTTCCTACAAGACACCTCGTTAATTTGTATATCAAGATAAATCCATTAGAAAGTGCAGTAAGGCACCCTGACTGTAGTTTACAGTCCAGCCCCCTCTTATGTCAATATTGGACTGCAGTCAGCCCTACAATGCCTGCATTTTTTTGCATGATCTTTCGCTTAGATTGACAGGTCAAAAACCATAATAGAGGACAGGGCTAAAGCATAAACATAAAAAGGAGGACAGGGCTAAAAATATCTTGCTGGTGAGGTGGTGGAGACTTACGAAGAAGACATGGCATGGGCATTACCTAGATGTACTAACTATAAGCAGTAACAACCCAGTGGCTACATTTTGAAGAGATTAATGACTGGCTCAATGCTGCTGTACAGGATATGTCTCTGATCAGAATCCTAGTTGGTCATTAAACTCTAGGAAGTGGCTTGCATTAAGATTATTGTTGCCATTATAAATTGAAAGTGGAATGGGAGATGGAGTTAATAATTGTGGGTTATTCTGTAGATGATACAAACCAACATATCAGATCAAGTTGTATCATCTCAACATTCCATTCAGTTTATAATATTTACACTAGTATCTTCTTAACAACTTAAGTGGTGAAAATGGCATAGCTCTGCTAAATAGGCTAAACTCAATTATGTAGAAGTATAAGACATCACTTCAATTTTTCAGATTTACCAAGCCATATGGTCTTAACTCATTGCATGTATTAGATTTTTGAAAGTATTTGTGTTCAGGCTCTATAAAATCTCCACTGTGGCGACAGTGTATTAGGACAAGTGTCCTGTAGTCTAGGTCTGTCTTACCAGGAGGGGAAGAGTTCTGTAACAGACTTGGCACTGCATCAGTAGAAGGAAGCCATGTGAGTGGTTTGTAGGAGAAAAGTTCTGAACTACGTTGGGTTCAGTTATTCAGTAGTGTAATACAGCAACAGTAGTGACAGGAGACTGTGCCTGTGGGGTAATCTTCCCACATTAAAAATGTAAGCTCTTCAGATCAAAAGAAGGTATTGAGTACGTTCCTAGCTTTTACGTTCTTTTGCAATGTTATTAATAAAAAATGGTAGAAATTCCCTGACAGATGTGAAGATTTCATCACTCACTAAAAATGGTTATACTATAAATGCCAACCTGCTGTCTTTCAAATGGTTAGGGAGTTGTGCTGCCAGAATCTTGTCAGTCTTTAAAAGTTGTCTAGTCTTTTAAGAATTTGACCAGTGGGTGTAAAACAACACTGTGAATAATCATGTTGTTTAGAAGACTCTTAGCAGTTTTATATTGTAACATTGGGAATGTTGAATCCTGTGTTTGCTTTTCCCGGACTTTCTTGATGTCTGAAGATGGAATTTAGAACTTTAATCAGTACTAGTACAGTTGGTGATGTTAAATATGTATTTTCTAGCCTGTGAAGTATTACTGATACAAGTATTCCTAATTAGTCTACTATAACAGTGGGTGGGTGAGTTTCCTATCATGCACAAGATTTCTACTTTGGAGGAAAGATGGGAGATGGAACTAAAACTAGCAATTGTTCAGTCACCAAGGTTACTCAAATGCACTTGAAAGAAAAGCTTTTAAGTTTGATACCCAGCCCACTTATAGGAATATAACTTTCATTATATAGTGCTCTTTTTTTTTGAAGCATTTAAAAAGTGGGAGCCTGCAATAGGAGCAGTAGAAGCAAATAAATATATAGATGCAAGCAAGGCATGCAGTGTTAAATCCTATATGTGCTTCGTGTGTTGTTTAATAATAGAAGAAACTTGAGACAGATTTTTACTCTGCCACTTCTCTGGTCTTCTGGTTCAAAGTACTTTGAAAGCTGCTTTAACTGATGGACTGAAGACAGTCATGGTATAGGAATGCACTGCTGTTCCTGTTGCCGTTCTGTCCAGTTGACAGGATGGTTGTAATTACCAGGCAGCATGTACTAGGAAACTTCTGAAGCCTTGGAAACTTTATTGGAAATTATTAAACTCAATATAATGCTGTTGTGAGTGAAGAAGGGATGGCTTAATCTAAAATGTGACCTTTCCCACCACGATTTAGCAGAAAAAAACTTGAGCATTATAATAAAACCAGCACAAGAAAATTCAAATACTGTGCTAATTCGACTACATGTAGTCAATAGCCTGGCCACTCTGTGCTGAGTCTGAATACACTTCTGAGGTCTTTATTGCATACAATGTAGGAAAAACTATTGAGCAATTGAACCTACACAGAAATGTAACTTCACTCATGTTACATGTCATAGTGTCAGGATATTGCACTGCGACTGAATGAGACATTTTTAGCAAGTGGAAGACATAGATCAGGCCTATGACCCTTCAGAATTAAAGGATTACGTTTACAATAATAATTTAAAAAAATACCTTCCTGTTCAGGAATTTTCTGGAAACTTAACCTGCTGACATTTTCCTGCAATATGAAATCATTTGCATCTCGCTTGCGGAAGCAATGTTTTTACTGAGATGGAAATCTTTTTGCTGGTTTTGCATCTAGCTTAAGGCTCTTGAATTGAACAGGTTTTTGATAACATTAACAGTTAAAGTAAGAAATAATGTATATAATATGTCTTCCAGATTTTATAGAGCATGTACAATAAAGATTGACATAATGAAGATTTAATATTTTATACTAAATACTTAAGACTATTACAGCATTGTGGAACTACATAAATAGCGGTGATAATCTTTAGCATCTGAGTTTAAGGATAGCGTTGTCAGTAACTTGCCATATATAGTTAGTTGTGTAACAAAGCTTATTAATTGTCTAACTTTCATATAAGGCGTAGTTCTCTCTTGTAACTTAGCACAACAGAACCATACATTATTTAGAAAGAATTCAGTGTATTTGAAATCTTAAAGCCTTTTAAAATACAAACCCAGCAGGTCTTTCCAATTACAGAATGTGACATGACATATTTCAAGTAGTAATTCAGGGTTTTCTCCAGCAATTACTTTTCTGTTACTGCTTCTTATAAAGTTAAAGGGAAGGTGTGGTTGGTGTATGTAGGGAGGATGTAAAGGACATAATTTCATATCTATCACTTCAATTTAAAGCTGCTTAAAACTTAATATAAAGCACCTTTCATGTAGTTCCTGTCTTACAAACCAGAAATGAGTAGAGAGTACAGTACATTTTTGTTGAATAGATTAATGTGAGTTTTCCTCTTGGAAGCACTTGTAAGTTGTGCACAGAGATGCTGGAAAGATAAGAATACCAGTAGTATGTCTTACACTTCAAAATTTACAGCCAAAATGAAAACCTGAACAAAGACAAATCTGAAAGCTTGTTCTATGTGTTTTAGAGGAATCTTTAAAAAAGTATGTAATTAACTATATCTAATGCTTATGCAGACACTTGCAGATTGGCAGCCTATAGATCCACTGAAGGATCAGTCTGTATTTAGCATCAGAACTGTTTTTAGCTTGGAGACAATAGTTGTGTGTAAGACTTCTTAAAAATGCAGTCACAGCCTTAAGCCAGGTCACTTTCAATTGTCTGCTATGGAAACATGCCCACCAAACTTACAGATAATTAAATTAACTCTTGCTTAAAATTTTTGATTCCTGCCATGTGTTTCCCAAACTGTTGTAATATATTTTGTGTTATAGTGGCAGTAAGGATGGCCTAGTAGAAGCAAAATTCTGCTTGGTATCTAGGTGAAAGTCTTGCATGCTGTCACACTGATTTGGTGACTGTTCAGTTGTTTATGATGATCAGCAGGTCTGACTTCTTTTCTGTCTTCAGCTTATGAAGAAGGTCTGATGCGATACTTGATGTACTGAATGATTATATATGGCTTTGGTATTTATGACTTGTAACCAATGGCTATCTGTGGAACAACCTATGAAGTATATATTTCAAAACTTCAGGTTGAGAGATAAAGTTCCATTATGTGTATTCATGATCTTTTTTGAGTCACGGGTGTATTCCCATTTGCTGGATGGTGCTATTGGAGTTACAGAACATAGTCTGCCAGAGCTGCACAAGTGTCTACTAAATGACACTCATTGCTGACTTCTCTGAGAGGCTGTCAGCATACCTTTTCTTAAAAAAAAAAAAAAAAAAAAAGGTAGTTTCAGGTTGATTTAGTGCAAACTGACAAGCTGTCACCAGGAAAGTTGGTAGTCTTCTGCAAACTTTAATGAATCTAGCAATTGAGAGGATGTGAAGACAATTATTTTGGCTGATACATAAGAAACTAGCCCTACAAAGAAAAAAAACAACTGATGAGTGATGAATTTAATCAGGTGGTTCTGTGGTCAGTCACTAAATCCAATTTTGAGTTGGAGGGAGGGGAAAAAGTCTGGAGCTGAGGTAGAACAACTCTTTTCAGCCACTTGATTTATTTTTTTTTTTTAATTAGCTTAGCTATGCTTTAAAATCATATCTATAAGTAGAGACAGCAAGATCCCCAGCAGAGGTTAGTCTACATTAGTGTTACCCCAAATTGGGATAGCGTTAGTTTAAATGTAGTTTTGTGTTTCATTAGAGAGAAGAGTGAAAACCGATGTCAGTAGCCAGCAATAAGCTCAAAGTCTATACTTGTCAAATCAGATATTCATTTGCATCGTTTAGTATTTTGCAGGGGTTCAAGTTTTCGTAAACTGTAGCAGTCTAAGCACCCTAACTAAAACTCAGCTGCTGTCCCAGCTTAGTGTAAGAACGTGAACTGAGGAGGCACAAAAGGGCAAGTCAACTAAGTTAAATAATCTTAAGACATCAATAGATAGGCCTCTGCAAAAAATCTTAAGTACTTAGCCACCGTGTTCTGTTTGGCACTATTTTTTATCCAGACCGTTTTGCTATGAGGCTTTTGTGGCTTATCTGACCAGTGAGATCTTTGTTTTCCAAGTTTCAAGTTCTTTCCTGATTTTTTTTTTTTTTTTTTTTTTTCCCCACTGAAATGATACTGGTTTTTTTTTGTGTTCCGTTCAGTCCTGTTAGCACAGGATGTGTTTGGATGCATGGTCTGCATTCCTATTTGTGAATCAGAGGGACTGTGGCAACAGTGGGAGCTGACCTGAACCACCTTGCCCAACTGGTGAAACTTATAAACAGGTGTTTGAAAGCATCTAGAAACATCTATTGGTGGTCTAAGATTGGAATACAACTCTGAATTACTCAGCAGATAGGTTCCTGTGGGGTTCAAGGAAAAATATTTGTGCTTTTTGTGCTTTAGAGATACTCTTACTTTTTCAACGGTGTCTGCAATTTGTATTACTCCATGAGGTGAAAGAGGCAATTTTGGTATTTCCTTAGCTACTGAGATGGCAGCCATTAATGACACTAATGTGGTGCAAAATACTTTCTTTAGAAGAGTTTCTGGGACAATATGCTGTATCCCTTTTACAAGTAGGAATGCATCTAAAGCAGCTTTCAGAGAAAAATCAGTGTTTTTTATTGCTTCTATGAACTTCATTAAACATAACTGACTGTCCAAACCATTTCCAGTTAGCGCTGGGTTGTTCTGCTCCTCCCTCTACTTAAAATGATCAGTGTGGGCTGCTATAAGGATCAATTTGGAAGCAGTTCTGAAAGATGGAAATACCTTGAGCACCCAAAGCAGAAATTTAACATTAGGTTATGTGGTACTAGTTACTACTTAATAATATTGGGTGTTACAGTGCTAGCAGTAGTAATTTGAAACAATTTTCTTGTCATGAATGTGGGAACTTTGATTCTGGATAACTTGCATTTTTTTGGGGTCCACTTCAGATAGTCTGGGAGAGAAACTTGCCCAAATTGATCCTTATAACATAGTTTCTCCATACTCCAGGTTATGGTTTTGTAGAGTTGCTTCCTTGGCGTATTAAGGGATGATGGAAGGTTATTTCTGCATATTTGGAAGTAGCATGGAACTAATCACTTAACTTGGCAGGATCTACTATGGTCTTTCTATGCCCTTAAATATTTTCCTGCCCTTTGCAAAAGCAGTAGGGATAATGGGCTAAGCCGTATTTCTGGTGGTTTTAAGCCTTGATCTTTTAGTCACCATAGTAAACCAGTTTTATTACAGAGATCTGGTGTCTTGCACAGTGTGCAGGAAGATCGGGGAACTTACTCCCTTGCTTAAAGTTGTTGGGTGTGTATGTTCTGCACTGTGCAATTTGACTCTCTTGTCAAGTTGTGTTGTTCAGAACAGCTAGATACTCCAGTATGTGGAAAAGTGTTCTGTGTTTGTCCTGAACAAAGAGTTACCAACAGAAGACAATGGGGTTTTTTCACTAAAAAAGATAAGAGATTATAACTTATGGTTGCACTGGGAAGTAGGGTTAGAAAAAAAGGACTGTCCTATAATTTCTGATTCTATATAAAGGTTGGACAGCCACAGTCCCCTTTAATAATATGCAGAAATACCCTATTGATCTAATATAACATGCAGAGCGAGGTGGGATATGTTAACATAGGGGTGTGGGGTTGAAGGGTTAAAAACCTCAAAATCTTACTGTCTGTCTTGTTTGAACTAATCTTTACCACTGTAACCTGTACATTCCATGCCTTGGACTGTAGGATGATGAAAACAATAACACGTCTTCATAAGGCCATGATGGTATTAGAATACTTTACAAGCAATTCTTGGATCTGGAATACTGAAAATATGACTATGCTAATGAACCAGCTAAACCCTGAAGACAAAAAGGCAAGTAGCTGTGTGATGTGGGCATGGGGACTGAAAGTGAAATATAAGCCCCTTTATTCAAGACTGAGTAAGGACATGAGCTGGTGATGCTGCTTACTATCATGTGGAGCTAATCCTAGTACTAACTCAGCACCAGAGATTCCTGTCGCATCCTTTCAGTTGTGCCAGGGCTGTGTTGTAAGTTATAGCTCATTGATTTGATCAGACATGAGGAAGGGCAGGACCCCTTGGAAGGAGGCCTGATGTAAAAGGTGATTGTCTTCGGAGTGGCCAGATCACGTGATCCGGTGTTGGTCATAGATCAACCAAGTGGCCAAGCTGTTAGGGTTTTCCCTAAGTCATGAATAAAACAAGGATTTACTACTTGACTGGTGTCTCTTTTCTGAGGAACGGGAGGTGGATTTTTGAAAGACTTTTTTGCTTGTTTTTAAACTAGTAAGCTTTTATATACTCTTCTTGTGCTCTGGTCAGTCACATGTATCTAAAGAAATGCAAGTGTAACTTCTCTCGCTTCTTTCTGAAGTGCACTCTTGCTGTGTGACTAAAATTGCCCCATGCAGGGGGGAAAGTGTAACAGAAGCAGGATGACACAGAAGTCCTGAAGATCAGTGAGGAAGAAGGAAAAGTGTTGAGTGCAGGGTCTGAGTAAGAGTAAATGAAAGAGCTCAAAGGAAAAATCTTAGGCTTCCCACTATGTGCTGTTGACTATCCGTGAGCCTCTATTTTGGTGCTCTATTTTACCAGTCCCAAACTAACAGAAATACTTGTGTGGTGGGTTGATCCTGGCTGGATGCCAGGTGCCCACTGGAGCTGCTTTGTCACTCCCCTCCTCACTGGGCATGGGAGGGAAAATGTAAGTAGAGGGTCATGGATCAAGATAAGGACAGGAAGAGATCACTCACCAATTACAGTCATGAGTAAAAGAGACTCTCTTTGGAGAAATTGATATCGTTTATTACCAATTAAATCAGAGTAGGGTAATGAGAAATAAACCTAAGCCTTAAAAGCTCCTTCCTCCACCTCTCCCTGCTTCCCAAGCTTAACTTTACTCATGATTTCTCTACCTCTTCCCCCAAGTGACACAGGGGGCCGGGGAGTGGGAGTTGCAGTCAGTCCATCACATGTCTCTGCTGTTCCTTCTTCCTCAGGGGGAGGGTTCCTCACTGCCCTGCTCCAGTGTGGGGTCCCACAGGACAGCTCTCCACAAACTTCTCCAACATGGGTCCTTCCCACGGGCTTCAGTTCTTCACACCCTGCCCCAGCCTGGGTCCCCCGCAGGGTCACACCTCCTGCCAGCAAACCTGCTCCAGCTTGGGCTCCTCTCCCCATGGGGCCACAGGTCCTGCCTGGAGCTGCTCCAGCACAGGCTGCCCACGGGGTCACAGCCTCCTTTGGGCACCCACCTGCTCCAGCGGGGGGTCTCCATGAGCTGCAGGTGGGGATCTGCCCCACATTAACCTCCGTGGGCTGAGGGCACAGCCTGCCTCACCGTGGGCTTCACCGCGGGCTGTCGGGGAATCTCTGCTCCGGTGCCTGGAGCCCCTCCTGCCCCTCCTTCTGCACTGACCGGGGGGGCTGCAGGGTTGTTACTCTCACATATTCACATTCCCCTCTCTGGCTGCAGTACCACAGTTTTCTTTTTTCCCTTCTTAATTACGCTATCCTAGAGACACCACCACTGTTGCTGAAGGGCTCAGCTTTGGCCAGCAGCAAGTCCATCTTGGAGCTGGCAGGCATTGGCTCTATTGGATATGGGGGGAAGCTTCTAGTAGCTTCTCAGAAGCCACCCCTGTAGCTCCCCCTGCTACCACAACCTTGCCACTCAAACCCAATACAACCTGGATGAGCCTAGCTGGTTTGCCCTAGTGGCTAGTATTGACCAAAACTATCTGATTCCTGCATGGGTGCCTGTGCTGCCAGATTCTCACCTCCCTGCCCCTCATCGCAGGGAAAAGTGGTGCAAATCTTACTGGATTCTTTCCAACTTACTCAAAATGTGTTTGTGCAGTAGTGAAGCTGTAATGGAACGGAGTCATTCCCCACCCCTGCGATGACTCACAGGAAGATACCTATATGTGTTAAAGTATTGCAACAGAGGTCAATCTCTGCCTTCCCCCCCCGCCCTTCGTTTCTGCTATAGTTTTGCTGGTTAATATTTAGCAGAATAAAAATCACTAGTCAGTTTTAAGAGACTCAAATTCCCTTATGCATTTGAAACAGTTTTCTGATCTTTAAAGTGTCTTTCCTATTCAAGCGTTTTGCAGAATCTAGTTCTGTAAATAAGAAAAGGCGCCCAACTTCTAAATAAACTTTCTAGAAGTAGGAAATAGAATAGCTTTCGGTGATTCTTGTGTGGAGAAGATTTCCACTCTTTCCCCCTTCAAACCCCGCCCCCCCCCCCCCCCCCAGCAACCTGAATTCAGGAAAAGTTTTAAAAAACAAAACCAAAGTAACTCCAGAGCTTTGGGCTGTTAGGATTTTCAAATAGCTGGATTTCCAATAAGATGTACATACAGCAATAAAGAAATAGTTGAAATTATGGTTGAAACTTTACTGTCTTTACTTTTTACATTCTTGCTATGATGATATGTTACAGAAAATAATTGAGAGATTCTGATAACTTGCCAGTACTGGAAGGCTGTTAATTGTGTATGTATTTTACATCACAACTGGAACTACACACTGACCTTTAACTTACAAACAATGCTAAATTACAGAGGCTTGTTCTGAGGGATTGTCTTCATAACTGTAATGGCTTTAATAGGTTTATTTTTCACCATATAACACACCGGCTATGCGGTTAAGCAGCTTATTTGGAAGCATGGACTTGGGAATTCACTGTATGTGTAACAACTTTTAAAGCTGAATACGGTTTCACTGCACGAAACTGTGTACTTGTCTCTCGTTCCTTAATGGTCCTGCTTATTCTATTACCTGAAACAAAATTGGCAAAGTTAAAAACCTAGGAAAATCTTGGTATTCATTGGGACTTAAATGGGCTGTTATTGTAGAATCTTGAGGTGAGGAAATCTATACATCAGTGAAAACCTTGAGTTGTAAATTTACTGTAGTAACTTCCTCTCCTGAGGAAGATACTCACATGGTTGTTCCTAAAATATATTGGTGCAACTATAAGCACAGCTAAAAAATCTGCATTTATTGAACAGTGAACTTGGCACAGAGTATTGTTTATTCTATAACACATTGGAATTGTTTTATTGCTTAAAAGGAAACAACATAATATAAAACCCAGTCATTGCTAGAATGGAGATCCTTACAGACAGACAAAGTGCGAAAGCAGTGCACTTGGAAGTGAGGGAAGAATATAACTGCTGAGGAGCAAAAGTAAGGCATGAAATAGTTGAAATTTGGAAGAGATACTATAAGAATCTGCTGGTTGAGTCAGAAAAGGAATCTAAATCTAGATCATTCTTACATTTAAGGACAAGGTAACTTTTTTGCATAGAAGACATTTGAATTATCTGGTGTAAAGGCATTTTTTTTTTCCTTTAAATTACTGTATATAGCAGGTGAATTTTTAGATGACTAACAGTGAAAGATTTTATTTTATGCAGACCTTTAATTTTGATGTTCGACAACTACATTGGGCTGAGTACATGGAAAATTACTGCATGGGAACAAAGAAATATGTGCTGAATGAAGAAATGTCTGGCCTCCCTGCAGCTAGGAAACACTTGAATAAGTAAGCATAAGTTTTTGTTTTCCTCTGTTTAAATTTTCTGTGTTCTCCTGCCCTTGTCAAATTTTGCTTATCCATATTATGACTTAATTGTGTTTTATAGTACCTGTTTAGGTCCTGTGCCATTGTTCAGTTCCAGTCCAGTGGTCTGAAGCGTTTTCTAAAGAAGTCAGATGACATCTGTCATCTTTTATTTGTTGCTCTCAGTATTAATAGTTACAGTATTAGGTTGGGATTATGGTTGTAGCTCTGATCACTAGTGTATGCAGTAGTCCAGGTTTCTAATTTTTTTTTTTTTCTACCCAAGTATCTTTTGGAGGGTAAAAAGGTACACAGTAACACAAAGGTCAGAATGGCTTGTTTGGTTAAGGAATTTTAGTAGAACAATAGTTGTTTCTTCTGGGAATATGATCTTTTGAACCAGGCAAGTAAACAGGCATGGACTCCCCACTTCAGAACAGGAAACTTTGATGTTGGTGCTCTAATGTGACCCCTTTTTTCTGTGGCTTAACTCCTCCAATTTGAATGCACTTTACTGTCCAGAATTTTACTGGCACAGTTGCCCTTGTTTTGTTATTGGCTGATTCATAAAGCTGGTTGTAGACTTTTTTACTTTAAAGTGAAGGAGAAGTGATTAATTTTGTTCTGCAATACGACTTCACCTCTGCTATCCTGATAACACAAAGAAAAATTGTGTAGTTCACTACTTGTGTTATTCGTCTAAAGACAAGGATTTGCAGTTGTAGAGTAAATTGGTGTGATGTGTTACAATGTCAAATATACTTTTGAAAGATGATAATCTGTGATTATGGTGGGAATAGCTGAAGAGGTGTTCCCTTCTGTTTTTTGGTTTTTTTTTAAATTTAGATGCTGTTAAAAAATGCATAGGAGTTATACAGTTGTTATTCTTTGTACAAAAGATTGTACAAAAAATAACATGAGAAATAGCCTTGTACTGGAACAGCATCAGGTTGACCGCAGTTCTTGTTTTCTAAGTAGATTGTTTTGCAACAGGTTTAGATTCTAACATGTATTTATTTTGAGGCATGAAGTTGGTCTCTTCTGTTACCATCTAGCTCTTAACTCCGCTGCTTCAATATTAACCAGATTTGGCAGTGTAGGGGACCTGGCTTCTCTAGGGAGCTACTGAGTGTAATTTCTGCATATTGAGATGTGGGCTTTACGTTATGTAATGGAGAAGTTTATACTATTTTTTTCTACAAATAAGGTACGTAGAGGAAGGTCTAGCTATAGTAACACTCAGCCTTGTAAAAAAAGATGAGGGCAGTGAGTATTTCCGTAAAAAGAGCTGCCTTTGAAATACAAATTTTCATTCTCTACTGAACCAAAGAGATTGCTCCGTGTCTGAGAAATCTGAGCAAATTCTGGTTGCTTTTTGTCTTGATGCTTCCATCTTTACATGTGAGAGGATTGCTAGAAGTCATGGTTGCCCTGAAAGGATACTTAGTTTCTCCTAATCTTTAAATATAGTTCCCTGAGAAGGAAGGAGTTTAAAATTGCAGTTAAGACTCTGGGCACTGTGGCTGGAAAATCCTATGATTTTTTTGTTTTGTCAGCATCAGTTGGCATTCCTTCTACACATACGTGAAGTTTTAAATATGTGGACGGGTGGAGGGGAGTTGATACTGTTAAATATTTCCTTGGTTTTGGGGTGGATGGCAGCCCTCCATAGGTAAGTTACCATGTCTATGACCTTTAAGAGGTTTTTATCAGGCAGCTATAAAGCAGAATTACATGTGGTTAGCTACAGGGCTGACTGTGTCTTAGTTTTCATGTGTTCCACTTTTCAGCAGTGAACTATGGAAAAGCCTTCTCTGTCTGGCCCTTCACTTATCAGCTGACGTCTGTCATTGACTTAATGGCATTCATAATGTATCTTGAGATGGATAGATAAATTCTACATTAGAAGTTAGTTTTTAGTGGTTTTTTTCCTGTAGTCTTGGTACCTTGACTTTTAATGATTTCTTTTGTTTTCCCTTAGGTTGAGGAATATACGCTATGGCTTCAATACAGTTCTTGTGATCCTGATTTGGCGTATCTTTATTGCAAGATCACAAATGGCAAGAAATATCTGGTACTTTGTGGTTAGTCTGTGTTACAAGTTCCTCTCCTACTTCAGAGCCTCCAGTACTATGAGATACTGAAGAAGAGAATTTAGCATTAGGACATCTATGCACATGGTGGTCTAACTGCACAAAGCCTGTAACATGTAGTCATCTCACATTTTGTAAAAGCATAATTTCATCTTAAATTTGAGTGCAAAATATACAGTATGGTATATGTAATGCTAGTTGTGCATCTTCCTGGAAACAGAGAAAATAAAATGGTCAAGTGCCAGGTTGAATTGGCATTAGACAAGCATTTAAATAACTTTAATTCTTTGACCTGGGGAAAACCTTTTAGACCACTGACCAACATAACTGTGCAATTTGGAACGTGTTTGATTGAAATCTGCCTTAACATGAATTTTTTTTTTTTTTAAGTTTTACTTCACATTGAGCGAGATAAATACTGACTTAGTAGTTGCTAGTTGCTGTAGACCTATTTATTTAAAATTCTAAATCGTAAAGGGTTTTGCAAGTTGCAAAAGTGTATAAATGATGGTGGATATCCTGAAAAAAAAAGTTTAGGGGCTTTTGTAATTGGCCTTTACTTTTTGCCACTTCTTCCCTTATTCTCAAGGTAGAGATGCAACAGTGGTGCCTACTTTGCTTTTTGAAAAAAAAAAAAAGAAAAAACAACAGAAGAAAGCCCAAAACCTAATCTTTCAACCTTCCTTAATTACTGAAAAGCCTTTTGTCTGATCTGGTCTTCAGAATGCATTTAATGATTCAGTTGTGTGCTCAAAACTGGCTGCATTCGACTTGTGTTTGTCAGCATGAACAGTCCGCTTCTCTGAAAGTTGAGTTGATCCTATCATTGGGTAGATAAAAGGAAATGTAACCCTGAGGGGGGCAAAAATAAAGTCATTGACTGTCTTTTTTTTTTTTTTTTTTAAATGATTTTTATTGGGAACACAGAGCCAGCACTTGCTTGTTACACTTCTGACTTCAAAAAGTAATTGTATTTGAAAGGAATTTATGATGCTTAGTTGCTGTTTCTATTACTGGTGATAGCTGGACAAACTATAGGCTTTCATTAAGAGATACACCTGTTTTAAAATTCTAAGCAATGTTAGCAAATACTTCATGAATTATTTTTTTAAAATCTGAGCTATGAATTTTGATGCATGAACAACACCAATGCGTAAGCACACTTTCTCATCCCTACCCCAGTAAAACCTCTCATTTTATGGGGCAAGCAGAGCAAATGTGTCAACATGAAAGTATGACATGAAAGTATGTTAACAATTCTTCCACCTATCTTTTAACTCTTGTGAAATTGCTAGGTTTAAACTTGAAGTAATGTGGGTTTCATGCATGTTAATTTTTTTCACTAGGGAAAACATCTGTAACAATAGCAGGTTGTAAGAAGAGATTGAGTCCTTGTTTAAGGCTGTACATGAAGATCCCTTTAAATTTTGGTTGCACAGAATTCTGAGAACACCTTAATGTTCCTTTAATTGATGCACTGACCACCACCCTTGCCCAGTGTTTGTTTATTAAAATCAGCTTATACTGATGAATATGTTCTTGAATCTGCTTGGAAAGGCAAATAATTACTTAATTACATAAGAGATAGATTATACTTGCCCTTGGTAGTTTTTTTGTCTGATTTGAATTAAGTATGTAAAGAACTTATTTTGCTATTCTTGTGAAAACACTTTCTTTAAAGAGAACACCTTTCACACAGGTGTATATCTCATCTTGAAAAGATACTGGCTTCCTTGTCGAAGCTAAATATTCTGTAGTAAGTAGTTAAGCTGTAATTCCTTTTTAAAATTACTTGTGTATATATAAAGCTAGTGATGAAAAGCCTAAATGGTCTAGGACCACACCTTGTGTGAGAGACCTCTGACTGTGGCTGAAAATAAATTATGGCTTCTGTGATTGAAGATGTTACACTTAAACTAAGTACATTAGGTGTATTACACTTCTAGTTGCCTCCCCAAGTATCTTACTAGACCTGAAAGTATGCTTAAGCATTCCTGCATTGTAGATTTTTTTTCCAGAGGTGCCTACTATCTAATGACACCCCTTGTCCCATGTTGGCATGTGGCTGAAGTTTGCAAAAGACAGATACGTCATATTCTGAAAATGATTCTGTGAAGGAATTCACTTATGAATTTCGGTTTTTATAACTATACACATGATACTTCTAATGTTGATTTGTTAATACTGAGAGCTATGAAGCCAATTAACTGATGATTTCTGGTCCAAACCACTGCTTAGAAATATATTCTTTTGAATAAATAATGAAGAAAAGAATTACTTTGAACAAAAGGATATACAACCTCTACTCTTTAAACATTTGCCAATTTAGAAACCAAATTTTTTTCCCTCTTTGGAGACTGTGTTTCTGTGCACTATTGGTATCTTACACAAATGCATCGGTCATTCTATTTAACTGACAATAGATTCAGTGTCACATTTATTACATTAGTTTTGTCAGTCTGTGAAATTCTATGTGAAACTGCTGGGTTTTTTTTCCATATCAAAACCCTGTTCTCTTTGCAGTTCTTCATACCAGTGTGTGAACGTAACAGATGTCAATCAGAAATACGGCGGAAATGTATTTTGATACAGTAAGCTAGACTGACTGTACTGACTAGCAAGTTACAGGATGTATTCCAGTTAGTTATATAGGAAGAAGAGCAGTCTGAAACAACATGATCACTTAACAGCTACTGGTATTTAAATTTGGGACCAGGAAAAAAAATTACATTTTTCTGTAATGTTTTTCTCTGCTGTAGGAACAGGTGTTTGGAAACAAATGCTGAATCTGTGAGCTTTTATAAGACATAAACAGAAATATTGGGTGCCTTTGTTTGTAAACCAAAAATAAACAGATCCCTTGAAAGTGGTGTTACAGTGTTTGTTGTATTTTTGCATGTTATTAGTGTTAATTTCTGGAAAATAACTGGATAGTGCAAATGTCATCTTGGTATACGTGAACATGCTCTTTCCTCTGTGAGAAACTTTGAAAATCAAGTTTATGACTAATACTGCATTTTAAAAAGCAAAACAAAAACTTTCAGAATCAACCCCCCCCAAAACAACAAACAAAACTCCCAAAACTCTATACCTTCATGGGGTGATATCAAAACACATGATGAGGTGTGCTTGGTCATGGTGACTTTCTTGTATGTCAGCTAGTTTTCTCCTTGCCTGTTTATTTGTAGCATTTGTTTCAAATTTACTTAAATAGATGGGTGCTTTTTCATGTGGTTTTGCAGTAGATTCTGGATTAACATTTTAAGGAATTGCAAGCAACTGTAGCTATTGGTAGCATCTACATTTTGTGGGGAGGATTGATATGGTAGCATTAAGTTAGTGCGTCACAAAAATGGCTTGTTATTTTGTTTTTTAACCTTAATTTCTTGGAATCCTCAGATTTCATGAATTTGTCCTTTTTATTAAGAGCACACTTCTAGAGATCATGCATGAGCTGTAAGCTGTGGTTTAGGGGTCTACCAGTTTTAAAGCTTTCCTTGACTTTAAGACTTAAACTACCAAATATAGATGGGTTTTGTTGGTCTCTTTAGTTGATTAAAAATTGGGAGCAAGGAACAAAAAAAAGTTTTAAGATGTTATCCCTTCTGTGTCTTGTGCTGTTAAACATCTTGCCCTTTCTTCATAGTACAGTATTACATCGTACGTTGTTCAAAAACAAGGAACAGGTTTATAGAGGTAATCTGGATCTGAGAAGTAACCCTGTGCAGAGCTGGGAAGTATAAATTTTCATCATGTTACATATTTCACAATCTGCTGAGCAGACTTTAAACAAATGAAGAAAAGTTACCAAAGTGGTTGCTTTGGAGAAATGTAAGTAAGTGAATTGCTTTAAAGTGTATTCTTGCTGTTTGTCATTTTTTTTGTGCTGAAGTATGTGCAACTTATTTTGTCCAGCCTGGTGACATTCACTGTGTGTTTGAGTAAATCTAAAACTCTAAAATAGTTCCCGTGGAGCTGATATGAATTATGTGCTTGTGTATTTAATGTGCTGTACCATCAGAAATTTAGAAGCGAAGGCTGACAGGTCTCACCACTTTAAATTCTGTTTTCTTGCTCTCTTCTAGAGTATTCTTCAGAGCTGCTTCAGACAACTGTCCTCCTTTCTGTCTGCAGATGACTGCAAGTTAAAGGTTGATTAACCAAACTGTGAGCTGCTTCTCTACCATCTTGAACTAAATTTAACCCTGCTTCCAATTTCAAGATATTTATAAATGCTTTCCTCCCTAATGTTATCTTTGTACTTTTCTTCAGTGCAGAGTTGACATTCGCTTTGGCTTTCCCTGCTCTGCAACAAATATGACTCATTGATAGATAATTAGTAATTACGCAACTGTCTTTTCTGGAATATGGAACAATGACAGCTTTGAGCAGCTTTTATTCTTACTATGAGAAGCAGGAGGAACTGTGACTAATTGGTGAAAGCAGAAGTTCCAGCACATCAATTTGCGGTGAATGAAACTGGAATGCTTAGAGCCATCAGCTCTAGGTAGGGTGAATGGGACACTTTTATTCTTGATTCAGCTATATCCATTAGCTGCAAGTGTGGTGATTATTACCAGAAGCCTTTAATTTCATTCTAATTGAATTGTTACACCTTTCAGGATGGTAATTCTGTAGCCACTGTCACTTCTGGAACATTAATATCCTGATATGTAGAAGTAAGGCCTCTTTTGCTTTTTACGAGCATATGAAGAATTTACCGTAAGATTTTTTGAAATGAAAAAATTAAAACCACTGCTTGATTGAAATTTTCTAGGATGTAGAATGAACATTCATTCTTAAATTGCCCTTGCATTGCATGGTAGGAGTTTCCACTACGTCCTCCATGTATGCCCTATCTCTGCTGTAGAAGCAGCAGTTTAGTCTACCTCCAGGAGTCTCAGAAGGTAGTTGTGGTATTCCTGTTTTAATCAACAAACATCTGATTTACCACTTAAGTGAAAATGATTCAGTACTTAGCCACTTTTAACTTCTATGCATCATGTCAGCCTCAATCCAGATTCAAGACAGCATCATATAGTTTTTTATCCTTTCCTTCATTCCTGATGAAATTATCCTAGAACTAGATGTCTAGGGATGCAAGTAGTTGCACGTACTGTTTTAGGCACTTAACTTGGATGGAATTCAAGAATCTAAAGTTAGGAGGCTTGATTTCCTCTCTTACACAGTTTTTGCTGTATGATTCAGAATCACAAGGCAGGTGTTTAAAATAAGCAGGGACTTCTTAATAGCAGTTGCGTTGTGTGGTGGGGAGAGAGACCTATGGAAATGAAAGGAAATGGCTAAATTATGGGAGTGGGCTGAATATGAATGTGCATACTAACATAAGAACAAATGTGGCATTGAGGCTATACTGACACTGTATTGTGTCACGTGGCTCATGGTCTGCATTGTGTGTAAAGCTTGTGGTCCAAACAGATAAATCAGGTGAGAAGTTAACTCGGATTCTAAATGAGCAAACCTGTCATCCGGCACTTCTTACTTAATGTACTTTCCTAGGACAGTGCTAATTGAACTTAAAAGATTCCGATTCAGTTTGGAGAGGGACAGCAGCTAAAGAGATGTTTCGAATATTGCTGACAGTGTATGAAAGTTTGTGGAGTGTGTGGAAGATGAGAATTTTCTTTACAGTTTATAGGATAGAAATCTTGTCGCAAGTTAATTTAAATCAGTGTGTCCCACAAATACACTTTAATTGCTCCCATGAACAGACACCTAATCTGTTCAAATAGGCTTTAAAAAATTCTTGTACTTTGAAGAGGTAATCAGCTTCGAATAAATTGCATAAGCTAGAACAAGAGGACTTGACAGTTACTCTTAAGTCCTTAGCAGGAAGAATGGAGATTTCCTGATCCCACTTGCTGTGCTGCACAACTTCTTGCTTCATGTTCTTTCAAGGACTTTTTGATGTGCTTATTTTTTAAGTTGCAATTAAGTCAATAGTTGAGTATAATTCTCCAGTTCTGTGAAGCTGCTTTTACTTAGGGGAGGGACTAGTTGTGTTTTGTTTGCCTATATCTTTCAAATCCATCTTACCTTTCCTGTTTCATAAAGGCTCTCCCAGGTTGGATCAGAGACCTGCTATTCATTGCATAAAGCACACAACGTGTACTTTCAAAATCTTGTGCCTAGTATCTAGGGTAAGGATTCAAGTCTGCTTCAGGCCAGAGCAGCGCAATCCTCCTGCAGCTGTTGAGCTTTCACTGAGTAACTGAGTTAACAACGTGTGCTGTTCTGACTGTTCATGCAACCTTCTCCAAGCCTGCGAGTGGAGGAGCTCTCTTCCAAATATGACAGTAGAGGACCCATAAACTGTTTTCCCTCCAGCATTCTGTTTGCTTGCAGAGCTCTTGTCTATAACCACCTACTTAACATGACCTAATGTGGGACTCGTAATAATCACCTTTTTCCTCTCTATTGTGCTGCAAGCGCAACAGTCCAGTAGGCTGCTTCCGTGTTTGGGTCTTAAATTGAATCACCCCTTGCTGAAGGTGGTGGTTTTTCTGTTTCGGTTTGTTTTTTATGTTTTGGGGTTTTTTAAGAAAAAAAAAATGAAAGACCAGAGCTCTGGATTTAACTGTGCTTTGGTAAGATCTGGTTTGTTGGGAGTTTTTTATGGCGGGTTAGTTTGCACTGAGCAAACAAACTCTTGAGAACCGTTGGCTTGGTTTTCTTCCCCCACCCAGGTGCTAACCACTGGTTCCCGTGCTCTTGCCACCCGCTCAGCTGGCTCGAGTTGTAGTGCGAGGCCTCTTGAGACAAAAATATACTATGCTTTCGGCCGTAAATACTTTATTAATGCTAGGCACGGTAGATATCACGGAAATTAGCACTTTAGGTTTTTTAAGAATATTAAAATATTAAATTACGATTCTTGCAAACAAATGAAAGGCTTCTAATTCTCCAGTGACAACAGGTATCAGTCTAAAGTGTGCTCTTACAAGGTTACTTAGCGAGCAGAGCATGTCTCAAGACTTTTCAATCTATGTGTGTGGCTTTAAGCCACAACTAATCTTTCCTTGTCAATGACACCTGTGGTTTTCCTCTTAAATATTTGATTTGGAAAGAAAAACATGCAAGGTAACTTCCATTCTTTGTGACTAATTTAAAACCAAGTTATCCATTTTTAATAGGAATGTGCTACACTCAGCCTAGTAAGTCACCTTCTGGATGAATTAGCTGCTGCTGTGCTGGTTTCTGCATTTCAGAGCCAATAGGTGCTTAGCACCTATATTTGAGTTCAAAGAGCATAAAATGCAACTTGAAGTTCTACAGAACATTAGGTGGCTGAAGATATTTTAGGGACTTAACAGTCCAGTAGTATTCAGTGAAGGCTTTCCTTGTAGCAGTCCTCTGACTAGAGACAGGGAACAGTGCAATTTTTTTAAAACATCAAATGATTACACTGTTGCATCAGTCTCCACTGTTACTGTAGAGAAAGAGGAAAGTACTGATGAGTTAAACCACTGGTAGGGGACACTAGTTACGTATGAATTAATGAACTAAAATATTTTTAATTGGACTTGATAGAAAGAAAGGTACTAGGAAAACTCAGAAGCAGTTACTGTTTTTCTCTAAAGGTTATGCTAATACCTATCAAATAACCTTGTTTCTAATCAGAATTTTACTGAACTTTTGTAAACAAAAAAATGCTAAGACTGGAATGCAAGTGCAAAAAAAAAAAATCGTCAAAAAATCAGCCAGTTCTTGGCCTCTTCTTGGCACTTCTTTGTTTTAGAATTAAATGCATTCTTGTCACTTCAGTCATTCTGTTGGAAACTCTTGGGGTTTGCGCTTGTTTGTCTTCTGTTGAAGTGTCAGGAGTTGCTACCCTGGGTGCCAGCAGTGATCAGTGTAGCTGGCATAGAAGCTGAATGAGGAATCTGGAAACAGATGCTCCCTTTGCTGATGGTAGCTTTACAGGTGTTTGTCATGTAGGTTTAGTAATTAACCAAAGTCAGGCATCTTTTAGGGTAAGGTGGATTTGTAGTAGCATGGTAAGATAGCTTGCCTGAAAGGGCCATCTCTTCAGGCACTGCTATGAGCACACACCCACCCCATCAGAAAAACCTAAATGCTAAATGCAAAGCCAATGTCACCTGCATACTTAAAAGTAATACCATTTCTAAATCCTGAGGTGGTGGCGTCACCACATCAGAATGTTTTTTTTTCATTTTCTGTTAGAAAGCTATTAAAACATGTCAAGTGAAGATGATGACTTGTGTCTTGATGAATGATTATAAACTTTAAAGCATGGAATCTGCTTACAGGTCATCTTTGTCTTAATTCCTCTTCCCACTTGTGAAACATTAGGTAGCTCTTATTTTAAGATCACCTGCTTAGAAATCCAAATGGGATGGTTTAGAACAGGTAGCTATTAGCATGTGGCGCTGCAAGAGGATACAGGTGTTGCACATTAACTGCTTGGGGCTTTGGAGTCGGGAGAACAAGCTCACTTGGGCATCAGGTGATGCTGAAAGAATGGGCTGCCACCACTTTAAAATGAGAGCACCTGCTGTTAATCTTCCTACTCAATTTTTCTGCAGTTCCTTTGATGGGATTTTTGGGTTGATTGCTGCTGCATCTTCTTGATCACATTTTAGAAGCTTTTGTTTATTCTCCAGCAGCAGTTTCATAGATTTCCTTAGGAAGCTGTCGCAGATTGAGGTGGGTACAGACTTCAGGTAAAAGAAGGCACAAATGAGCAGTTTCCATAAGGAGAGAACAGAAAGGGCTCAGAGGTTCCTCTGAATAGCGGCTTGTTTGAACTGACCCACAGTGAACTTGCTGCTCTACTTGTTCATCTCTTTTGCATCATCCATGTGCCCCTGTGTGCTGACTTGTAAACACTTGCTTCCAGAGGGGCTGCTTGCTTCCTCTGCTTCACTGCATTTAATTAAAGCAATTGTACTCAGCTGCGGGGCTCTTGCAGCTGTAGTTCTTTTGATTGCAGGCAGCAATTTTTCTTTTTTTCTATTGGAGCGTATATAGTGTGTTAACAGATGTTCAAATATGCTTCACAGCTTCTGGATTTTGTAGAACTTCTTGAATGTCTTGCTATATACACAGCGAATAGCTTCTGTTGTGTAACACTTTGTCTTCTCAGTACTTCAGTATCCTTAGCCTGGGTAGCTTGGGAGGCTAGGGCAAATTCCTAGACATAGCGCACCAGGAAAACATTGATGTGATGCGCACATAGGCAGCGCTCCAACTTGTAAGGTAAAAAAAGTGATTCTTTTTTTAAATGTAAAATGTGTGGAGTTAAAAACTACTGTTGTTTATACTTTTTCCCCCCTTCCAGCTATCTGTGATACTATGCTGTCTATTAATTGTTGCATTTTATAGGACTTCTCAAACTATATATATAGTGCACATGGCTTCTGTTGTCCAGCCTCCTGGTTTATTGTAGTTCCTTGGAAATAGTCTTTTTTTGACAGAATCCTATTCAGAACAGGTACTTTCACAGCAAAATTGCGTCCTCATGTTTTTTTAAAGTATTACTTAGTTGAGTTAATCACGTTATGAACATACATAATCATTCACAAGCATTGTATAATTACTTGAAAACTTTCCAGTGTTTAATGTGTACATGTCTCATAATCTCCATAAGCATGTACATATGTATAAAGAACAATATATGTTGCTAGTCTTTCCTCTTTGGTCTTTGTTTGTGACTTCTGATTTACTGTTCTGTCTGTGGCTCCTTTTGGAACTGAGGGAGGAGACACTTAACCATTGCTATTTTAAAAACGTAACTGCTTTACAAGAAGGCTAAATATAGAATGCCTGTGCTAACTTGTCCTATCTGTTGGGTGCTTGGCTTGCATCAAAACTGTGCTAGACCAGTAGCTTCTGAAGTCCTTTTGCTGCATTGGTATTGTGGTCTTCGTGTTGGCTGTGTGAAAGAACACTCTTTGGTCTGAGGAGAAGACATGAAGCTAGTCTGGATACAGCATTATTTGAAGTTCTTTGGGGCTGTTGACGGATGCTATGCTGTAGAATTAAATACTTACAGGCTTGTGGCCATTGGTGAGCTGCTAAAAGAGTCTATTGAAGTACACCCATGATAGATGCTAAAATGTTAATAGATCTGACAAGCTTATGATTTATCACGGGGCACCAGAACGGGAGCAGGGGAGCATGGGTTGTCACCGGTGTCTTGACATAGATGTGGAAGACGGGAAGAAATGTTTCATCCTTACTGCAGAAATTCTTGAGACTTGTCTAAAGGCTGTCCTGCTGCCTTTTGAAAGCCAGAAGTACATGTGCATAAAAGAAACGGGAAAGTGGTAAAGAAGTGTCAAATTTCATACAACTGGATTAAATAAAACTTGCATGGCTTCTGGTAATATTTGTACCTGTCTGAAAGAGAAGGTGAAAATGAGAGTTAAAAGGAAAGGTGGGTGATGGGTCACTGCTCATAAAATATTTCTGCAGTTGTCCTGTTCTTGAGTGGAAAGTATAACTGCCTTAGAGATTGTGTTTTGAAAGTAAACACTCGTTAAGTTATTGCAGACACTGATTTTTGCTCCAGCAGGGACTGGTTATAGCTTACTGGTAAAACTTCTGTAGGACGATGTCTCTCAAGCTATTGACTTCTTTTCTGCCAAAATGAAGTATCTGAAGAAGGATGAAAGGTACAAAGGATGAAACTGAAACATTGATTTTATTGCAGGTTTTGAACAACAGACTCCTGGCCACTGTCTGGGATGTTTTGGAGCTAAAGTAGCTTGAATAGATGTGATATTAATTGGTAAGCTCTGCTTGGATTTCACTGCACTTATATTTTGAACTATGTGCACTAGTAAGCTTACTAGAAAAGCAATATTCAGTGTTCTGAAGAAGCGGCATGCGATTACTCTTATGTACTCAGACTGTAACATTATTATAGCAGATTTTCTGATGCTTCTGTTCTTTCACCTCTTTTTCTTTAGAGGAGAATGACTGAAAATTAGTTGTTTGTTGGAAACTAAGAAACGCACAGCCCAGATGTCTCTTACCTGGCAATTAACTTCTTTAGGAAAGAGGCTTGGCTCAGGAGACTGTAAGTGGTGCATGTCTACCAGTATAGCATTTTAAAAAGCACTAAAGTAAATAATCTATACAGTCAAAAACTTTTCAAATCAACTGAAATGTAACACTGTACAGACAATATGTGCTATATTGTGATGTTTAGGCACAGAGTTATAGTTGTAATGGAATTAAACATTTTTCCATGTCATTATTAAATAGAAGAGCAAAATACTAGCCCCAGCTTAAGTATTTCCAAATAAAAATAGTCCTCTCTAAATTACATGATTTGCTTATTTTTTGTAAGCTCTACAATCATATATTTGTGTATATACGTGCACATATATGCACACAAATGTATGAATGGCTTTTCACTATCTGTCTTTGTAGGAAAAGATTAAATGCTTGCAGTGCAAGTTTATGAGAGGATTTTCAGCACTTTACAGAAATGAAAAGTTTATCATCTCCATTTCATCATGATAGGTATATTAAATGCAGTATGCAGTTTGGAGCCTTACAGTTCTGTTTTTCTTGTTAGGTTCTGCTCCTATAGAAGATGGTACGTGTATTGTTAAGTTCTGCTCCAGAACAATTGAGTTTTAAGTAGAAAGGATTAATGAAGAGACTGAAAAACGAAAAGCTGTCATAAGAACTATTTTTATGACTGCATTAAGATGCGTAGGCACTGATTTGTTTGCTGTTGGTTTTGAAAGCTTGATGACTGGTAAATTAACTTGCAGACATACGGTATCAGAGTCTTAAAAATACTCTCTGCATATGCTTGAGCAGGTAGCAATAAATGGAAAGGTGAAGAAAGAGGAGCAAGTTCAGTTGCATTCCATGAAAGGCACTTTCCTTTTGTTAATGAAAACAAATTGGGAGCTTGTGACTGTGTACATGTGAGTGGGAGGGGAAACCAATTTAGTTTTACTTTTTTTACAGCTCTGTAGGAGCTGTGTTCTAGAGTTGTTTTTTGTTTTTTTCTGCAAACTTGAATGCACAGCTAAGCAGTGGTTGAGTGGAAGTGCTGATACACCATTAATAACAATATTGCAGATGCTGTTGCTTCAGTGGGTTTATGGACTGACAATTCATTTGAATAGAGCGAGCAAGCCAGAAGAGGAGGTTTTAGAGCGGGGATCATACAATGGACTGTTGTTGCACGCAGACTGTTAGGTAAGCAGTGATAAAGCTCATGTTGATGGGAATTACTGCGTGCTCTGTTTTTGAAAACTTAATTGTGCTTTCTGACAAATACGGCATTACTACTGCAGGGGCTGCTGTTGGCTTGTTGTCTAACTTCACTTGTGGAACAGAATTGCAGTAAGGTGTCTTTTGAGACAGATACCAAATCTTTTGTTTCAAACACCTATTTATCTCTCCTGTTACATGGCACTACTTGCGTGCTTGTCGCTGTTGGCACTATGAATGCTCTGCGGGCAGAGACGGGAAATACAGGAAATTCAGAGGACCAGCTCCAAGTTGCTCACATTCCTGCAACATCACTGAGAGAGAGCCCCTGTTGTTAGGAGACTGTTGGTGTTTCCATAGTAAATTCTTGGTCTGCAAACCGAAACCCTTCAGGATGGAACTTGGCAAAGAGGCCAGGCCTGGTTTTGCTGCCCTTGATCTTGACGGCAGGAGTGCAAACTGAAAGAGCAAAGCGAGTCTTCTGGGGGGGTTTGAAGGATACTGCATCATGGATACTTTGCATGCAAAACCAACTCTTCCCAAGGATTTTTATGTACACACACAAGTAATATTTTTGTTGAGGAAGAGGATTCTTCTGATTAAAGAGAATTTTCCTGAGAGGGAAAAATACCTAAACAGGCAACAAGTCCATCTCAGGTGTTGTTTGAGTTTGGCCAATTAAAGCTACACTGTAGCAGATGATTTGATACCCAACAAACTAATTCTAAAAGCAGAAATTTCTACTTCAGGAGTCATAAGCTCTATAGTAGAGAGCCTTACACTACTGAAGATGACAGTGCTTGCTGGGAAGTTTGGGTGCCAACAGCAGTCTAGCTATGGCAAAATGGAGCTTCCTCTGGTCTCAATTGTTCTGCCAGGAAGTCAAGATTATTAGCTTCAGCTGATCTCGTGGAGTTTTAGATACTGAAGTTTCTGGGTGTCCAAATGGTTAGAAATACGTATGAAAAATGCAACGGGAGAGTGGCATTTCAGGGGTTCTGCATTTATTTAGGGTTGTCCTCGTGTCCCCCCTGGGTTTTTAGGTAATTTCACCATTCTGCTATTCTGACCTTTGCAATGGCCACTCATGCAATGTTATTTGAGATATGAAATTCTGGTTTTGTTTATTTAATTTTATTTTGTACAGCAAACCACATATTTCAGAGTAAGGAATAAGTGAATGTAACTTAAACAAATCTCAGTTTTTAGAAGTGTTAAGCCAGTGTGTACCCAAATTCCGTTGTCATAATTTTTCCACGTTTATGGAGTCTAGACAGTTGCTTAGTGCATGTCAACTATTTTTAACTTAATCTAGGAAGCAGGAGAACCTTGGCTAAACATAGCTCACAAGTGATAAAGGCTGGGAAAGCACGGAAAATCAAACTTCAACCAGAAATGTCTTGTGCTCAGTGTTGAATCCTTGTCCATAGGATGGGCTTTGTGGTGCTGCAGTGTTAAACTCTAATTAATCTGGTGTTTGAAATATGACTCACACTCAACACACCTACTAAGTAACTGCTAGTTTCGTGCATGTTTCTCTCCTGCCTGTAAAAATTATGACATTGGAGGCTACTTAAATTATTAACTCTTTATAATCCTAAATCTGGCATGCTTTCTGCAAGTTGAGAGAGGGTCTGAGGCTGCAGAATCATTTTATTTTGCTTTCCTTCTACCTGGGAACAGTTGAGGATTCCAAGGGCTATACCAGACCCATGGAGAACCTCTAACACTTCAGGTAGAAATAGTGTGGTCAAAAAATGGCTCTTTTCATCTTGATGGAGAAAAACATGCAAAAGCTGCTAAACTGAAGGGCATGCCTGTTGGTAAGACCTTCTTGAATGTCAACGGCAGTGCTTCTACTGCCTGGCTTGTGGTACTAGGCCATAGTCCCCTTAGTCTGTTCTCATCACCACACATGATGTCAGCCTTTGGAAGCTTTTTTTTTTTTCCCCTCTTTTTTTTTTTTTTTCCCTTGGTAGTTTGCTCTGGAGGTTAAGATGTGCCTCAGTGAAGTTTGTTGTACTTGGGTAGCAGACTTATCTATCCTACCCCATTTCCTTTCATCCATCTGTCCATACACACATGTAGCACTCAAGCTTTGTATGTTGGGGCTTTTTTTTTCATTATAAGATTTCAAAACCTATAGTTTACCCCTGACCTTTGCTCTAGAGAAGGTAGAGAGTTCCTAAATCGCAAATTAGTGATGCAGCTCCATGCATATTACATTAGGGCAAAGAATAGTGCAGCAAGTGATGTGTACTAATTCAATACAAACTAGCACAGAGTGGCACAAAACTACAGTATTCTGCAGTATTTGTGAACTGCAGTGTTCCAAGGGCTTGACATAGCGCTTTCCTACA
This sequence comes from Falco peregrinus, assembly GCF_023634155.1. Lineage (NCBI taxonomy): Eukaryota > Metazoa > Chordata > Aves > Falconiformes > Falconidae > Falco > Falco peregrinus. The sequence continues at coordinate 11,558,447 of NC_073729.1, forward strand.
TAAAAAGGGTTGCATTGTGCACAAAATTGTGAAAGAAATGCTGCTATTCAGTGTGTTTCAGCTGTTTTTCTGCAGGGAGTTGGTATTTGCTGTCTAGTTTGTTGTTTTTTGGTGTTTGGATTTTCTTTTTTTTTTTCAGAACTGGCCAAAGATCTTGCATGATCAGCACTATGCTGCTCATAACTATGTGGCCAACCCCCATGATGAGGTCTGAAGTCAAGCATACACAGAATTTGTAAGTGGTTTAGTTCTATCTCCTGTTTACATCAACTGAAGAATAAAGCTTGCTCGTGTTAATTTAACACTGTATTGGTTGAATTCACATTTCTTTGAGCCACAAATAAAGGTACTGACCAGTCTCCTAATGCCACGTACCACTATTGAGAAATAACTGCCTCCTGAAGAAAGAGGGCTGTCATTACAGCTTGCCTGCTTAGCTTAGGTAGACTATTGCAGTTGTTCTGAGTGGAAAGAATTTAGTAGCTTCAACTCGTGCTGATCGTGTGGAATATCATGCATCTGCTGACGAAAGGCAAAAGCCACTTCCTGTCTTTGAGCATAATGTGGTTTCTGTAGTGTTCTGTGATGTTCATTAAAGGCCTCCCATTTCTGACTGAATTGCTGCAAGGGAATTAACCAGTGGCGCATAGTTCAGTTTTCTACCTACTGAAATTTTACATTGGCCCTGGAACGCCTTTAAATTAATTTTTCTTAAGCTAGTAAGGCTCTTCCATGATTATTTTGTTGCATGGGCTGCTTGGAGCTTGCTCTGGCCTGTCACTGCAGATGTGATAGTAGTAACCTAAACCTCAGGCTCTTGTCAACTTTGCCAAATCTTGCTGAGACAGTTGAAGTTTATCCCTTCCAAAGCTGACGTGTGATGGAATGGCTGCACGTCCATGTCTCTTCTTCACAGTATGCATGATCACATTACTTAAAACAATGTGGTTTTTTTTTTTTAAGTAGCTCCATTATTTAGCTTTTTTGCTTTGGCTGTTTTTGCCTCCTCTCACCACCACAATGACTTTTGCAAAGATTTCAGTTGTGTTTGCACATTCCAAGTACTGAATGTTTTGTAAGGCAGACTTCTTATTTCCTACTCAGTGTTTAGAGCTACATCTACCATTGCAGAGATGGGGATTCTCCTCAGTTTCAATAGAGAAGTTATCTACTTCCCCTTTCATCCTACTGTGTGGTATTTACTGTAACACAATGTATGTTGCATCTTTCCCTAAAGGAGTTGACTGGTAGTTTCGTTGCTATCTGGTAATACCCAAGCAGAGAGTCCCGTGGCAGAAGATACTGCAGGTGCTTGCATTGATATAGGCTGCTTGCTAAGTCTTTGCTGCTTGGAGGCAGGAGGCTAGTTACGAAAGTGAGAAAATAGGCATATTAATTCAAGTTGAGAATTCTAGGCTAGCTAAAGCTTAAACTCAGGTGATTTTGTATCAGTGCGCATACCTGTACTAGGATGAATCCTACTTTGGTTTGCTGTGGGGCAGCAAGGGTTGCAAATTACTGTCCTTTGTACACACAGCATTGAGAATGAGATACAAAACTGGGAAAGCCATATAAAAAGCATGCAGCAAGATCTGTGCTGACTGTGTGTCACTGTTATTCATAATGTGATTCCTTATTATAAAGAGATAACTATCCAGATTTCTTGGTTTTCCTGAAGCCCTCACTGCAATCATGAAAACAGCTTAAAATTTATTTCTAAGAAGCCTATTAAGAGGATTATGAAGTAAACTTTCTGATATGACTGTATATATCTTACTGGATTTGAATGAGGTTTGCCTTGCAGTACAGAGGGGAAAAAACTGATTTTTCTTTTTGCAAGTACTTACGTGCCTGCATGATTACTGTACCGGGCAATATCAAACTAATAGGTAGAGATCAGCTACCTCCATGACAGAAATGATGTTGCTCTGCCATCTTATGGCAGAGCTGAAAACAGAACACACCACTTCCTACTTCAGTTTCAATGAAGGTTACTGTATTCATATTGATGTAGGGCAGCCAGAAGAATAAATAAAAATGCAGCTGATTCTGCTATTGGCTGTATTTTAATTATAAATAAAGGAAATATCCCATCATTGTTTAGTAATCCTGTGTGGCTTGGTTTTCCCCATCTCTCTGAAATTGCTTTCTTTTTGGACTTTGGCTTGTGCTTCCTGCACACTTGCATTACTCTGGTAGGGGAAGACAGTAGGCAGAAGGCTAAGTTCTGTTTTTAACTTCATTGTGGTCTTCCTCCCTGGTTCTGTTTTTCTCTGTGTCTCCATTTCTATATTTAAAGGTGGGGACTGTGAATCTTGCATTTTTTCACATATCCAAAACCCAGTACCCAGATTTCAGCCTGGAAAGTACCCCCAAAGGTTTTCAAGTCCACCTTTCTATGATTCAGATACAATATAATTAGCTTTATGAGCATGCTACTCTGTCACTTCTCTCTCCTTTCTGGCTTGCCCTCTCAGTCTAAACCAGCAGCTGAGAGTGTGAACCTGCTCTCTGATCCTCCCTATGCTTGATTACTTTTTCATATTTCATAAATAAGTTACTTAGCCGTGGAGATCAAGCCTGGCCAAGAGCAAACAGACTGTGGTTATCTGCCAGTTTTCTCTAACAGTGGAAGCTGGTCTCTGTTGACTGATCAAGAGCAAATACATGAATTCCTTTTGAACTTCCTTCTCCTGAACTGTTAAGCTAGTTTGACAAATCATTCATCTCTGATTGCTTACCATTTGGACTCAGTACCATCTCCTTGTAAGGCAGCGGTACCCTCTGTGAAATAGGCTGTGCAAAGATGCCAAGAGCTTTGGACTTGCAGTGCTGAACTGAGCAGGCACCTGGAGTGCTGTCCTTCAATGTCCTGTTCTTGATGCAATGTGAAGTACAGGCACTGTACTGGCAGTGTAGCCATGCTAATGTAGTACATTTTTATCTTAAGTATGTTTCTGAAAAACATGCAAGAATTCATCTCACTGCTGTTTGCCTGAGATGGTGTTATTTATGTATTTTGACAAGGAAGAGGTTTTATTGGCCCTTCTCCTACCTGATATTGCTGTTGCATTTTATCAGTATACCTGACACTATAAATGAGGTATATATAAAAAAAAAAATGCAGTCATCCAAAAGATATACTGAAGGTGGTTCCTTATGTTTAGGAGTTGTTTTGTGTTTCATGATAAAATGCTAAAGCCATCATAGAAATGTTTGATCAGAATGGATGTTTAGGTGTTGAAAACGTAGTGTGTCCAATTAAGATTTCTTAGTATCAGACCCAAAAATAAGAGAAGCAGTATGCAAAGTGTGAGCCAGAGATTTATTCCTATGAGATGGTCAACAGAATTAGTCCTATCAAGAAGACGGTGAGCAGACAAATGATAAATCTTAATAGGTGTATTTTTTTAAAAAAGTGGCTTAAGTAGTTACACTGGAGAGCATTCTGTTATCATTGATCATACCGAGAGAAGAAATTACATTATTGGGAAAAAAAATTCTGTCTCCTAATCTACAAAGCCTGCTTGATGAGTGCTTGTTCAGCCAAATCATGCCAAATTGCACTAGCATCATTTCCACTGTCCTTGTCAAGGTGTGGTATGAGATGAAAACGTGCACACAATACCAGTGGTGGGAGGGAGGTGGAGGAGAGAGGGAGGGATGAACTCTTTGTGCACAAGGCAGTGCGGAACAGCTGAGACAGCTGGCAGCAGCGGAGGGCCTGTTCTCCAGTGCCTTGTATTGCACCTTGCCCAGGTGCCTGCTGAGGGAGGAGAGCCGGGACCTCACGCTCGGCTCGTAGTAACTTCTCTGTTGTACAATGCCTTGTGAGCTCGGATTCAGTGCATTTCAGGCTTTATCCTTCTGGATGTGGGGATGCTAAATACAGGGCCTAGATACCTGCAGAGCAAACCCAGTAATTGTTAGTATGTTAATATAAAATAGTAGAGTTATGTGAAATTAATGCTTTAGTGTTCCTCTATTTTTTTATTTACGTTGACACTGAGGAGTTGCTACTGTGCTAAAAACTATGCATTTCATTAGCAACGAAAACATTCCTGAGGGGATGCTCTATGTTTGGGTGCTAAGCGACCAGCATGCGTCTGACTGTCGCTGATTTACTTAAAGCATGGGCCAGATTTTCCTTAGCTGAAAAAGCATTAGAATCGATCTTTACTTACAGAGCATTTTGAGATAATCAGGGCAAATACTTGAGCTAAGCACAATTTTGTTCCCTTTTTCATCCTTCACTTGTCCTTTCCCAGTTAATCACTTACGCTGTGGATGTAAGGCTGGACTCTATCCCGGTGAAGCTTTGGCCTGTATCTGAACACGTTGTGCTCTTAGCCTGCAGTATTTTTGTATTTGTTGACATCATTCATCTTGTTTGGTTCTGGTCTTGTGTACTTTGAAAGGTAAAACTTCTGTCCATGAGAAGACTTGGCTGCAAATGGAAAATGTACGTCACAGTATTACTTATTGTAGGTGCAGGTAACTGAGCCTGTATCTGCAGTTCTTCTAGATGGGCGAGCTCTGAAAGCAGGAAAAATGGAGCAGTTGTGAAAAGCAGGGAAAGGCCAGCAGGTGTTTCTTTTACTTCTTGGTTGCCAGTTAATTTTGGCTAGTATAACAGCTATTGTGCTTTGCTTTGCATAATGAAAAAGAGGTTAAGTGCGCTTTCCTCTAAAGTTGCACTCCTTTTTTTGCACAGGAGGCTCAAACAGATCTTGATGCGTATCCAAAAGCCTGAATTAAAGACCAAGTGTTCTGGGAAACAGTGTCTTGGGGGTTTCTATGGGTTTACTCCTAGTACTCTTTTGAACTTTCTTGCTATTGTACATTTTGTTCTATGCTCTGACAGGTCAACTGAAGAATTTAGGAGGATGTAGCAAGCTGAAGTAAAAACATTATCAAAAGCCAACCTTTCTTGTTTTACTGCTCCCTCTGAGTTCTTACTTTAGTTAATTAGAAGTCATAAAACATAACTAAATGTGTCTCTGTGAGGCAAGAACACTGGCCCTTTCACTTATGCAGTGGGCTGTAATGAGAACACGGTGGTAGCGGGGGAGGAAACGTTAAAAGCGCAAAGTCTCAGAAAGCAGTCTGCATCCAAGGGAATCTGATATATTAGGCTGACTAATACTTGGGAGGATGTGGAGTGGACGTAAGTTGTGCAGGGGTGGTAGCAACTTTCCTGTTTGAACTATGGAGTTACTAGGTGACGGTATCTTTTAACTTCTGCTATGCTGCTAAAAGTCCATAAAGATACTTCGCCCTTTCAGGGATCTTCACACCCTACAAAAAAGGGATTTCATAATCCCCAGAGTGTGATAGTTGATACTTAAATATTGCAGAACATTTAGCCGAGACATGTTTACTAACCAGAACCAGGCAGGAGGTTGTTAACAAAGCTTGGAACAGAACTGAAAACTCTGGGTCTGTTTCTAGGACGATACTGTGTCTAAAACCCAGTCTGGCTGAAGTTTCATGATTGCTTTAGATATTTTAAATGGTAAGTGGAGGCTGCAATCAAAAAGGATGGACTGGTCTGTCTAGTGCGTACATTCATTCCTCCTCCTTCACATTGGCACTGGCATTCAATTTTTGAATAACAGCTTTGATCAAGGAACCAATCCAGATATAAAAGCAAAGCCAGCTACATAAAAAAGAAGAGCATCCAGCTCTCCACACAGCCTGACCAGAACTGAGGCTAGCACAAGGAGAATGGCAGCAACAGGCACCTTCATGGGAGATGGGGCACAACTGCCCTCTCGGTAGCAGCTTAGACTTGGGTTGGTGTAAAGCCATCATGAACTCACAAGCACTGTGGGAACACACATCAGGTTTTTTGGATTGCTTGTGAAGCATTTGCCTTGCGTGTTTTCAGCAGTTACTGTTTGTTCTTGGTATACTAGCAATCAATTGTCAGCACTGGTTTTAGTAATAGATGGAAATTAAATGGGTTCAAACCAGTACTGGCTTAAAATTTTTGATTCTGACCTTTTTCTAAATGTGTATTTGCTTAATTTTCAGGCAAACATTTTGCTTCCCCAAAAATGTCCCAGTGACTGAAAAATCTTGGATATGAATCTTTCTGGAAAATGAATTCATAGCATCATGAGCATTATTACTGCAAAATTTTAGTTTGCAGAACTTTTTTGCTACCTTTACCCAAACCTAGCTATAATCTTAAACAATAAAACTAGGTTAACTGGGATTCACGTGGAATGTTGAGGTGAAATTCTGTAGTTTGTCTTTTGCAGGAGGTCAAGTGAATTTATCAATAATCTCTGCTGGTCTGAGGAAGTACACAAATCCCAGCTGAAGGCATACCTTGGCAGAACTCAGAGGTGAGACTATATTTATAGAGAGGGAGAGGGAAAAACATGTTTTTAAGTTAAAGAGTTATTTACTATTTTGATTCTAGGAATCGAGAATTTCAAGGAGGGAATTCCCTCGGCTTTTCAATACATTGATCTTTGAAGTAACATGAAGGCTTTGGCTGAAGAAAGTGAATGAAAAGTTATTCTCTCTCAGTGTGTGTGTGAGTGGTGATGGGTTTTATAAGCATATTAATATTGAAGTGAGTTTTGTGCTGGTGCTGTTCAGGGTCTTTTGTATGCATTGATGTCTTCTTTCATTTTGGGGAGGTGGTAGGCAATAATGGGCTTATCTTGAGAATTAAACTTGATTTTCTTGTTACATCAAACCCGGGCATAATTTGAATCAAGTAATTGGAATTACAATAGCCTAAAACTGGTGAAAAGTAAGTTTGGAAAATCAAAATTCATGCACAACTATCAAATACATTTAATCCCCATTAAAGCTAAATCTGCTTTCAGTTAAAAACTACTGAATTCATAAATGTAATACATGCATGACAAGATTTATGGATTTAAATATTTCAAGACATTATATCTTGTTTAAAATATGAAACCGTTAATTTTATTGAGCTAATAGGTTTTCCAGTTTTCCAGCCAGTGACCTTGCAAACTGTTTGTCTGTGATCGATGACCCTTGAAAGCACAGCTCATTGTGTTTTAAAAAAAACAACAAACCCAAACCAACCTACAAGCAAAGCCAAGAAAAACCAGTCCAATTTCAATGTGTCTTTTCTACTGATCTTCTAATGGGTTAATTACTAACTGGCATTTACTGCTTGTTTTACCCTCCCCAACTTCTGTCCTTTACTCCTCGTTCCCTCTTCTCTTAAACTTCACATTGTCACTAGGTGAATGCATTTTCCATCTTTCTGCCTCCGCGGCCAGGAGGAGCAACACGAAGTAACTTTTCTAACAAGAATAGAAAGTGTTTTTTTGTGTCTTGCACTCTGTCCATCTCAGTAGTCCGCTAACCTTCACTGAAAAGCAGCCTGTGTTCCCTCCTACCAGCCCTTGACCTCCTTAAAAACTCCTCAAAATCAGAACAGAGCACCATTCTGGAAAGTTCTGGTGATGGATATTATCTATGTTTTTTGCTTTCTCTTGGTCTGAAACTTACTTGTATGCATGCATGTTTAATGTTTTAATAACCTTGTAGGAAGGAGCAGCTGTATACATTTCTTCAGCATCAGGCATGCTTTGATTTACAAGCATTTTATTCTCCAAGTGCACAGCAAAAGAAGGGACAGGCCAGACCGAGTAGCACTGATCAGCACCGTTCTTGTGAGGCTAGGGACTGGCTCTACCTGCTAAAACATGGATCAGGCCATTTTGGACAGTCAGTGATTTAGTGGCTTTGTTTTTCTTACTACAAAGGTGCAGGACACTAACAGGATACAAAGCCAGCTCTGCACTGAGATTCCAAGCAAATGCGTGGATGGAGATCAAGTTGTAAGATGTGACCTTTGCCTGCCTCTGAGGAATGATGCTGGCTGCACTGCCTGCCAAAGCTGCAGGGTTTTAGGAGCAATAGCAGCTATTCAGTAGGGGGAGTAGGTGAAGTCATTAGTGCCTCTGTCTGCACTCAAGATAAAGGTAACAGCTGCAGGAGAAAGATAAATAGGTAGCAAAGCGGAGAACAAAGAATAGTAGGACAAGAAGGCCTGCACTTCTCTTTTGCCATCCCCGATAAGGAGCAGGTTGTACAGAACGTGCCAGTCTATGCTTTTTCTTTCTGACCTCTTTGGCTGCTGCAGAGTAAGTGTTGCCTCTCTCTAACTGATTGGAAATGAGCTGATTGTTTCTCCATTTGCCAGTGAGCCGAATGTTTCTCGTTCTCATCGGTGGTAGTTTGCACAGCATCCCTTATAACTGCAGAGATTTATTCTTGTTTGTAATCGTCCTGTTGGATGGCATCATTCCCAAGGATGTTGTTATGGGGGCAATCAGAGAGCTCTACTGCACATGGAACTGATTGTGGGGGCTTGGGGTTTTGTCCCTGCAAAATACAAATGAATTAATGAAAGAAAGCAGCCTTCAAAGTTTTAAATTAGAGCTGGAATGTTATTGGTGATGCAGGTTTCAGAAGTTGCAGAATTACGGATCTCCACAGGACCAGTGGAAAAACCGCAGTCTTAAAATGTTCTGTATATTTATAACAGAAAGAACAGCTGCAACTCAGAGTTTCTAGGACAGGGTTTGTATTCAGTTGTTTGTTATGAAATTGTCTATTTAGAGTAAAAGTTGTTTTTTGTTGTCGCCTCACTGGTAGAGGAAAAGAACAACAAAAACTTAGAATTAAATAAATACATAAATGATTGTTGAAATGTTGACTGATGGTGTGTTGGGGTGGGGTATTGCAAAACCCTTGGTCAAATAACAGAAAATATTCAATAGACCGGGGCTAATGAGTCAAGTATAAATTGTTTTCATTGGGAGCCTGTGCAGAATTAAAAAAAAAAAAAAAAATCTTGTCCATTGTGATGGTAACCACAAAAAGAGAAACTGTTTAATTACTGTTGCACCTTATTTTAAAAGAATATCTATTTTGCATTTACCTGTTGGCATCTTTAAAAAATGTAATTTTGATAAGTTAGGACTATGAAGGTGTTAAAGACTGAGATTTGTATTAACATGCACCTATTGTTTACATAGTGTTTCTGTCTTCAAAGTTGGATGCATTTCCCACGTGAAAATTATGGATGCTATGAGAATACAGAAGGTAGAAATACTGAATTATTTTTTACAAAGACGGAGGGAGCTGAGGATCTCAACCACTTAAGCCAAGAAAAAAACAAAGCCCCAAACAAACCCCCAGTGCTTTTCCCTGTCTTGTGTGAATATTTCTTTCCCGAGTAAATCTATTGCTTCTTTTGACTGTGATGTTTTACTTGGTGTTTACATATTTCATATGAATTTAACTTTGGATAATATTTTAATTGTATTTACTGCTCTGTTCAGTCACTTGCAAGTCAGGCAATACTTGCTAAAACTGATCGAAGTTTTAAGTGGTGAATTTGCAGGTAAATTGAACTTAGGCTTTTTGTTTTGTGAAAACTTTTAATTTAGCTGCTGATGTGTACCTTAGAAGGCTATTCAAATCCTAAAAAAGACACTTGCACTTAAATTGCTATTAAAAGCAGAGCTGAGCCATCGAAGTGACTTGGAACTGGTGCTGCTGATTGCTGACAGATTTTTAAAAGGCTGAGCCTGGTCGTCCTTAGTTGCCTTTCAAAAAAGGAATGTAAACACTGCTCTTTTAAAAATAAATGACTCTTTGATGCAGAGAGCTGCCTTTGTCTTATACAACACTGAACATGGTGCCAACATAATGATAAGCTTTTGGTATATTTCTCAGGTCTGTAAAGCTGGGCTAAATACAAATTGTGCATGAAATAAAAAGTATTGCCTCTTCAAAAGCTGTAGAAATTGTAGGGGCAAATAGCAATTCATGTTCTGTTCATGTGTGTTCCAGTTTGATATCAACATCAGCCTGGATAAGCTGATGCTGGCAAAGCATGCAATAGTAACTTCATTTTGTCATTTTGCCTGAAAAAAACTTGTTTTGGGGAGGATTTTATCTAGTATTTTACAGCAAAGGCTTTAGTAATGGCATGTAAAAAAATCATGCTCTGTTAAATTTCAAAAACTTACTTGTGCAGTTAAGTTCTTTATGGCTGGTTTAATGAGTAACTTCTACTTCAATTAGTTGCTGTTCTCCTGCAGTGTAGTATTTGGGTTTCTTTTTGCCTATAAAGCCTCTCCCTGTCTTCTCTCAGTCATTTAGCACCCCAGGATGTGCACGGCCCCTGGTAAGCTGCAGTTACTCCTGACAGGGATAGTTTGTATTGCAGAGTTTCATGCTGCACCATCTGCTCTTCAGAAAGGTAGGATGAAAATTTCACTCGAGCTTTAACAGTTTTCTAAGTACTAGCGGTTTTGTTCTTAGGCAGTGACAAGCATGGGAATCGGTCCTGAAATAAAGAAGCTGCACTAGTTTCACCCTCTACGTTTTTGACCCTAAGAGCTTGCAGACCTAGACACAAGGTGGCATTAGTATAATCGGTCTAGTTTTCATTCTTTGCTTTTGTTCCAATCCAGGTCTGTAACTGAGTGTTATCTTTTAATGAGTAATTCTTCCAAAACTTCTGTCAGATTCCTTGGTGATTTAGAATGACTAACATTAAATAAAAATGATTTATGATTAATTTAATAAATACTTTCAGATTTGCAGCAATTTAATGAAGGTCATGGTTTAGCATGTTATCTGTGGGCTGCAAACAGAGTACAGTGAGTCTTCTCTTCCATTGTCTTACATCTTCAAATCCAGAGCATTCTTTTGTGTTTTTTTTGTTTTTTTAGACAATTAATGACAACAGTTGTTCGTGTCTCCTTCATGAAGGTTTACTGATTTATAGTGAACAGGCATGGAAATCATGTCTTGGCTGTTAGCATAACCATTTTGCTCCCATTTTAAATTTGCAGTATTAAAAAGGGGAAGTTTACAGCTTAATTTCCAAAATTCTGCCTGTCAGTTGTTTTCACTGTAAAAACTCTATTTTGGCTGTCAAAACAGGTGTGGTTTCTGGATCGTCTTAATAAGGTGCTCACTTAAGCAGTCCAAAGCACAGTATTCTGTAGAATGGTTTTCACTGGCTTCAGCATCCTGCCATGTGGGTGCATGTGATGCAGTTTACATAGAAAACTCTCATCCAACTGGTGAACACACTGGTCCTGAAGCAGTCGGGAATCTCTTGGGCTTACAAATATCAAGGCACTGTAGATTTTAGCCTGTCAAAATACAGATAATATGTTTGGTATAATATTAATATAATTATTAACTTGCAGTTTTTAAACCAGTCTCGCATGTTAGGAGAATAGACATATTTGATGCTGAAAGAAAAAAGGTAAGTTTTAGTTTGTGAATCTGTTTTTTTAAATTTTATTTATTTTTGCCCATTTTCCCAGTACCAAATTCCTTTTGGTAAAACCTAACCCCTTTTTTTTAAATTTTGTCTCTGTTTTCTCTTTCCCATTTCCACACTGGTTTTTTGCCCATGGGAAAAAGGTGGGTGCAGTGAGAATTAGGAAAGAATGAAAAAAATCAGATAAATGAACTGGATCATTTCTATATAAAGCCTTTTTTATTTGAAAGCTAGGGTAACTAGCATTGTGTCAGCATTATTGTGACACTCTAATCACTTGCGTTAGCCGTGCTAATCCTGAGGATGATTACAAAACCCTTTTTGCAGGTATTGTAAGCTGTATTTTATAGTTTGGAGGATCCTGTGATTTCCAGACAGTGTATACACGTATAGGTTCTCTGAATACAGCAACCTATCTGCCAAAACAACAAAACGTTCCAGGTTTATGGATGTTAATTTTTTCCCAATGTAGTGTTTAACAGAATTTGTAGTAAAATGTCTTAGAGATGTGTTTGGCTTCAATAACTTTTCATACAGCTCTAAGAAAAAAAAATAATAATTGTGGCCACTGTTGGGTTTGGGAAGTACACTACAAAAAATTCCTCTGTTACAGTGTGCTGCTTGGCAGAATTTGCATCTGTCTTTACTAAAATACTGCCAAATCAGTGGTTATCACCACAGATACTTGTTTCTCTAAATAGACTCCTTTACAAACAAATATTGTCAGCTTCACTTAGCCATAGTAGATGATGATAATAGTGAGTTAAGAAGAAATAAAGTTGGTGCAGTAATAGATGTTCTTGAGAAATTCAGCCACTGTTGGTCATCAGGGTCTGTATGTTGTGCATATTGACCCTGTTTGTCCAAAATATTTTAAGTACAAATGGTGGGTGTAAAGAGATTTCTGAAAGCAATAACAAAACAGTGATTTAATGCCAAAATAATTCTGAAACTTGCTTGGAAGAGAATGTTGTCATTCAAAAAGTTAAAGTAAGCATGGACCTAACAAGAGTATTAAAATACGTACATATACACACATGCATTTGCTCAAGGAAGGTAAATTTTAGTATTTGTGATACAATTGAACCAAAAAGTGCTGGTTTGGAGAACTTCTGCAAAATAAAGTATGTTGCCTTTTTGTTAGCCCAGTTTAGCCTTGGTCTGGGCAGTTTGTGTTAGGAATTATAAGACGTGGTTCCTGTCATGGCAGAGGGACTGCACTGACCGCTGTGCCGGGCCATGCCTTCCAATTCTATGTTACCAAAAAAGCGGAAAACCTTACATCCAGACTGAATCCTTCCTTCCTTTCTCCCTTTTGCTCCTCAGATCCTAAGTGTGGGCAGAAGGTTCAAGAGGCAAAACCATGGAGTTACCTGAACCTATTCACTCGGATTGTTGGGGGAAGCCAGGTGAAACAAGGCACACATCCGTGGCAGGTTTGCACGAGCAAATGTGGCTTTATCTTCAGATATTTCTATGAAAAGTCCTGACTTTTCATAGAAATGACAAAAGCAGAAAACACTTGTACTGTGTGCTTACTGACACTTACGGTGTGTTGTTGAGTTCCACCCTCCTTCTATGAAAAGCAGCGAAGCAGATGGAGAGGACACAGAGCCTGTCCTACTCCCTAATAAACCTTTCCTTACAATTTTTTATTTTGTTTATCATCTTTTATGAAAGAGCATCTGTAGATTAGCTTATCATAGAGAGGCATGGGTGAAACTGCTCAAAAATAGGTCACCAAAGGAGGTAGAGCCAGCCCCTTATTGTTAGGCATCTCAGATTTGTAGTGCTCCCAGTGACCTGCAAAGGAAAAATTCTCAACTAACTAGTGACCTTTACAGCATGCCGAGTACCTCAGTGACTTGGCATCTATTACATGTATGTTGCTTTTATGCAGGCACCAAAATCACTGCTGGAGGGAGAACAGCAGGGTTTAGGATCTCTTAGGCTCAAGGACTGTAAGAATGCCATGAAAGTGTGTTTGCTGAAAAAGCAGCATGTGCTTTAGCTACGTGAATCTTCACCAAGAGTACCTGTATGTACTCTCCCCTTTCTTCCTCAAATGCAGTCAGAGCAGATACAAAGATTTTCTTTATTTGGCATGCCTTCTTTCTGTGACGCAGGTTTCCTTGAAACGAAGTCAAAAGCATTTCTGTGGAGGCACCATTGTTTCTGCTCAGTGGGTGGTCACGGCAGCTCACTGCATCTTAGACAGGTATGGATGTGATATTTCAGGAGCAGGCTGCAGGTGCAGAAAAACATTGATTGTAAATACGTGCGTGTGCTGTAGCATCTTGGTGGTGACTACTTACAGGTGCTACCCTTTTACTTGTAACCAATATTTTCCATGTTTTAACAGAAAGGGAGAAAACCCCCAAACCTTTGAACATCTCAAAAATAATTAAGAATGAAATAAACTTGCAAGGATTGGTGTAGACTGATTTTGGAAGTGTAGGTAAAAATCTGTACTTAATTATATCGATCAGGTGACTGCAAATTATTTTTTTAGTGGTAACATCTGGCAGAGTATATACACTTAAATGGGGAATGGGTGTAGTACTCGCCTCTTTCTTGCATGCTGATGATTTTTGGCCTTAGTGCTAAAAAAAAATAAATAAAGTCTGTAAATGTTGTATGGAAGCTTTCAGTTCTGATTCTGTAGTGGCTTCACTGAGGTATAATTCCCTTATAGTTAATACTGAATATTTGTACTTATGGTTCACCTGGAGTTACAAATTTCATCTGTATCTGGTAAGTGATCACATCTTGGTCAAATTAGCCAATAACTGCAGAGTTTATATTAACTACAGAAGGACAGGCAGTGTCTAAATCGGCATAAAGCCTCCTGACACAAAAGTTATTCTTCAAGTTGGGTGAATAAATTTGAAGGAAGATAAAACGTTCATAATAATCGCTTTTGTGTTTCCTTGCTACACATCTGGTCTGGTACTAGAAGCCCCGGAGCAGGATTCACTATGTTTTTAAGGTATAAACTGAGAATGCTAGAGAAGTAGTCTTTTTTTTCTGTACTTTCCTGTGTCCAAATCTTCCCTCCTCCTTCAAAAAGTAGTGTGACTGAACATTTTTAAACATAGTAAGAGGACCTGGTTGCTTGGTGGACCACCAAGCCACAGTCAGGAGTGCAGCAAAAAGATTTTTCTTCTCAGTCCTTTTCATCTCCTGATTTTCTGCTGTGGGGCATGCTCGGCTCTTGCTGACCATACATATTAAGTGCTCTAAAACCTGCAGATGAAAGGTACTAGGTACGAGTAGTAATAACTTCTCTGTTTAAATACAACTAATTTTTTTTTTCTTTCATTTTAAGGATTCTGTAGCTAAACTTTGGTTTTTCTGTTCTACAGAAACCTACTCCAGTACTTGAATGTCACTGCTGGAGAGCATGATCTGAGGATCAGGGAGACCGGCGAGCAGACGCTCCCTGTTAAATACGCCATTAAGCATCCCAGCTTCGACCCCAGAAGGCCGATGAACTATGACATTGCCCTTCTGAAGCTGGATGGAGCCTTCAACTTCAGTAAGGCCATAGTTACCTGTGATCTTTGTCAGCGGTGAAGGTTAAGGCCTTTGCTTCTCCCAGGTGCTGTGAAAAGCCTTGAAACTTGGTTTAAACCCATTTCACAGCTGTCAGATTATACCACTAAAAGTCTCCAGTGTATTTTGCAACTGAAGTATTTAAAATACCAGGCGTAAGTCAGATAAATGTATCAGCTGAGTTACATGTCTTCTTCAGACTTAATACTCCCTTGAAGGAAAAGGTATTGTTCTTTGTATGTGGGAGATGAAAATTCGAGCAGATAGGTGTGTTTATTTTTTTATCTAAAGTGTAGGTGGAGATTTCTGCCTCTGGTGAGCAGTAAAGCTAGCCAAAGGCAGAGCAGAGCTCAGAGCACACGGCAGTACTGCCTGCCCCTTGCTCACCCCCCTCTGCTGTTTGCCCTCCTTTCCTTTCCTGCAGCAGGGATTATTTTCCATGGTGGCAGCATGGTCTGTTTCCATCTCATTTCTCAGCTGTATGCTAACTTTGCCTTATGGCCAGGTTTCTGGAAGGCTATTTCACATCAGTTTTATAAAAGTGGTGCATAGGAGAGTCCACCCGACACTTTGCTCTTCCAAAGACTCCAGCTCACATCACGAGGTTGCTTTTTCTTTGCCACCACAAATGTGAGCAACTACTTTTTCTAATAGTGATAGCAGCTAAGTTTAAACTGGGCTGATGCTTGTGGTGCTCATGGCTTTCTTTTCCATTCCAAAACACTATGAAGTGGAGGCACAGATCGACTGTCAAATGCCAGATTAATTTTTCAGTTGCCACAAAAATAACAATACTTTTTAGTAAAAAAAAAAAAACAAACAACAACTGACCGAGAAAGGAAGTTTTTTGTTGTTGTTCTTTCAAATAGTTATCAATAAAACTCATGTCCTTGTGTGGCAGGTTCTTCAGTTTTGCCAGCATGTCTTCCTGATCCAGGGGAAAAGTTTGAAGCAGGATACATCTGCACTGCTTGTGGTTGGGGCCGTTTAAATGAGAGTAAGCCACTCCAGTTGTTCTTTGACATTCAGGTTTCTCAGTGTCTTATTTCTGAAATTTCTGAAGCTAAGAGCCTGATTGCGTAGGTCATAGGCAGACCAGAAGAAACCATCAACTGGTCGTAAGAATTGTCATCTCAAAATGGGATCTTCTAGCTAGCTTCTCTGCCTGCCTGTGAATTATTCAGAATGGCTCACTAGAATGTATAGCCCTGTGTTTCAACTTGGAAACATTTTGAAATTTATTCAGGTAAAACTGTGTTTGTATGCAAAACTGGATGTTTATCAGAATGTGCTTGTAACCATAAAATGGCTTGGAGCAAGCTTCCAACTAATTTTTTTTTGTGTATTAGCAGTAACTTTAAGCTCACCTTTCAGCATTTCTTATGAGCGTTTTTGGGTTGCTCTTTTTTTTTTTTTTTTTTTTTTTTTTTTTTTTGTATTTCAGATGGAGTACTCCCTCAGGTCTTATATGAAGTCAATCTACCAATCCTAAACAACAAGGAGTGCTCAAGAGCATTATCAACTTTAAAGAAACCCATCCAAGGTGACACTATAATGTGTGCTGGATTTCCTGATGGAGGAAGAGATGCCTGCCAGGTGAGCTGAACTTAGTCGTGTACTCAAGCGTGTTTCTCAGAAGCTCACACTTTGTGCCTGACTGAGTGAGCGTGTCTGTTTTGGTGCGTGTGCATTCTGGCATATGAATTTTTTCAAAGGTTCTGTATGGGGCAATGCACTTCATTACATGATTCCATTTTAATTATTGTATGAGCTGTATGACAGGTACCTGAGAGCAGTTTTGGAGTGTATCCTAGTGCAATAATGCTGAGGGCTTTCTAACTTCAGAACACTTGGTAAATTGATCAGTTAATGTTGCTAAGATCCTGAGGAGGGAAGTAGAAAAGGTTACCTTGGATTACAGGAAGGAAAGGAAGTGAGATAAAGGTTAAGTGTTCCTTGTCATGGGGGATAAAAGAAAAAAAGCTCCTCACTCCCTTTTCCATGCTCAAACACAACAGATGTGCACCCATAAGGGAATAAGCTTGTCTTTCCCCTTCTTGACAATCCTGACTAAACACAACAAAAAAATAAAGCCTCTTTCTTCACAGGTGTTATAAAATTACTATCCCCCACTTTGCAGATTCGTTAGTATGGCTCAAAAGAGAACGCAGTGAACTCTGTTAGGCTTGCTCAGCGGGGTACACGTGCGTTTGTAGGCTGTGAGTTGTGGGCTTTGACTTGTTTTTTTACAGGGAGACTCAGGAGGCCCTCTTCTGTGTCGACGTAAGCATGGTGCCTGGACTCTGGCTGGTGTGATTTCGTGGGGCATGGGGTGTGCTCGCGGCTGGATAAGTAATGAGAAGAGGAAGCATTATGACAGAGGATCTCCGGGAATATTCACAGACCTCAGTGCGGTGCTTTCTTGGATTCAAGAGAACATGAGTGCTGGTATTAAGTCTTCACAGTAATGTGGCTCTCACTTGTCACAGCTTTTCTGTCTCATAATAATACTTCATTTAATTTTATCTTTTTCAAGATGTAACACCTATATTTTCCCATTTTTCCTAGCAAAGCACTATAGCATTTCACAGTGCCTTTAATTAGAAGCATTGCGAATGTTTGCTTCTCTTCCACATTGCCTCCTACTTGGAATATATATGTGTGTGGGCATGTATGTATTTTTTTTATTTTAAGAATGGTCCTTTTATCCAGCTAGCCAGTTAGCCTGGTATTTTAAAGTGGAAATTCACCAGTTGAAAGTATCTGAAATTCCATACACACCTCTTCAAAGTTACTTGTCATTTTTCTCAGCTAAAATGTGTTGGATCAGACATTTGACTGCCTGGGGAAAAGCTCTCAGAAGGGCTTTTGCTTACTCTGCCCAAAAGGCTACATACGTCCTCTGTGCAGGGAAACAGTATGAAAATTATCCATCACTTCCAAAGGCATGGAGCTGGAGATATAAATGACAGTCTGTCCACGGGTGAACTTCACTCAGAACATTAAGAAACATTTTCTTCCAGTTTGGGCTATTCTCATTAAAAGTTATCAGAGACTGTGTTAAAATTTATGCAGAGAACAGGAAAAACTGAGGAGGGGTGTTTAAGAGGTTTTGCTAGAAAAAAAATTGTGAGGGAAAAGAATTAAATCTTTCCTATTAGAAATCAGCTTCAACTGGTGATTGAAAAAAGAAATGGTCATGATGTCGGAGAAAAATGAAAAGGTTCTGAAAAATATTTTGGTTTTAAATTTTAAAAAAGAAAAGAGGGTCTTTTTATTATAAATTTGCTAGTTGGCCCATTTTATTATCAGGGAAAAATACAATTAGCTATTGCGGTAATTCAAGTGTGTTGGCTCCAGTGAAAAGAAAAAAGCGATTTGATAGGTAAAGTGAAAACACAGTTCTCAATTGTATTGCACTGAGTTTTGCTTGCTAGCTCTTTTATAGTCACACTGGTGCAAAAGATCTTAACCGTAATTGCTGTCAAGCTTAATGTCTCTGATACGATGCTAGCAGTTAGATTCTGCTACCCTTACCTGAAATGTGTAGTATTTACTCAGCAAGTGCATAGAAAGATAGTATGTGGCTCAGACTGAGCGGTGGCCTATCAATGCAATGTATGGTTAATTCTAGAAGTGGCTACTCCAGAATTGTTTATTCCAAAGCCAGCATTGCCTGAACTTGAAAATTTACTAGTATATTGAAGGTACTGTGTCCCCAAGAAGCATTTGAATTTGCCTTAGTGCTAGCTGTATAAAATTACCATTTAACACAGATAAAAGTATAGCCTACATTGTGAATACGAAACTACAGTAATTTATTCTTCTTTTTCCACCCCTTTCCCTGTCCCTCCTTCATTAGATCTGAAAATGAAAAGCTCCACAGGTGAGTACGGTGTTCTTTCAGTATCTTCTGTCTGTGTTGGAGCATAAAAAGACCCCAAAATAGTCTGTTATATAAACTTGAAGGAAGAAATGTGAAGAAACTTGACTCATCAAAGCACTTTTTAATGTATACTTTAAATATATACTTTTTTTCCTCCTGGTTCTGTAAAAAAAATAATTATTACTTAGGTAGGGTTGTACTGGTGATTTAAAAAAGGAATTTTCCTTAAGGCAGTTCCACATATAAAGCCATGGTTTTATTGAAATGTAAATAAATTAATGGGGAAAATGTAGAACAGAACATCAAGCAATACATGAAATCTAGTGAAGCTGATTATGTGAAAAAAATATAGATTCTAAATGGAAAATATGAGTTAAATTAGTAGTACTTTTGTGCAGTCTATGATGAATCTGTCTACTTGTCTGGTGTCTATTTCGATGAATAAAATGCAAAAAAGTACCCCCACAGAACACAACCCCAAATGTAACATTTTAAAATTGAAGTCTTACTTTGATTCTGCCACGTTTTTGTTCTTTTTGGATGCTCTGTTTGTTGAGGTACGAGGTCACATAAAGATACTACGAACAACTCTTGTGAAGTAGATCTTAAAATTCTACTTTTAGTAGCCTAGAGTGAGATTTCTCAGATGATAAATGAGCTTGGGCACATGGTCAGTTTGTATAGACTTGCTGTGGCCAGTGAGAATTGGGTATTTAAGTGCTGGTTTTGTCTTTTTGAAATTTGTTACTGGTCTTCCCAGGATGCTCCAGGTAAGATAATCTTCTAAGTACATGACTCCTTGAATTTGTTTGCATATACATAATTGTTGATAAACGTCTCACTGGCTTACCTTGCAAAGAGAAGAAAAGGCAAGAGGAGGTAATTTTTGTAAGTAATTGTGTTTCTAGTGACACTGATCTGGAGAGGAAAGCTTCTGCTTCTTCTATTAAAGTGTCTTTAATACCATCTTGTACTGTTGCAAAAGCCTCCTGCTGTAACATAACTAAGGATGTTATTACAAATGGGCTGCAATGAATGCTTTTCTTATGTCCTGAGGTATGTGTTTTCCCTCCCTGAAAAATATTTATACTGAAATCCTCATTTAACAAATAGTTTCTTTAATGTAAAAAGCAAGGGCTGCTATTTTGCAATAAAATATGATAGTGTGTTGGCAGTGCTTCGTTTTTGCTCCCAAATTATGTGTTTTAAAAGTGACTTACCATAATTCCAAATAAAAGAGAGCAGAGAGAAGACCCAGCATTAGTCTGCCCGCAGAAACAAGGCATGGCTAAACACTCTTGTGAGTCTCACAATATTCTCTAGACGTTTGAGCTTTTTGGTGGAACAAATGATTGCATGTGTGTCAAACCTGATTCCTTCTATTTTGTTTTAATTCTACAATGCAGCATTTTGTAGCATTCAGGATGGCAAACTCCCTGACAGTGAAGGAGAATTACATTTTCCTGGAAGTCCCAAACAGTTCTATCAAAACCACCAGTAAGTACACAAATCGCAGTCTTTTCTCAGAAACTATTCCCTATACCAGTGTAGTTGGTTTTTGTTGCAGTTTTGTGAATGGGAACTCGTTTGTGATTCCAGATTGTGTGTATGGACTCTATTTGTACCCGAAGGGAATTATATATTGCTTCGGTTTTCCCACTTTGATATAGAGCCAGAAACGTTTTGTGACTATGATTCTTTATCAGTCTATTCAAAAGACAACAGACTTGTTGGTGAGTTGCGCTCCCTTTATTCCTTGAAATAAGCCGTCAGTATGCCTTTTTATTCTAACAGCAAGTACACCCCATGAGGACATGGCGGTTGATTATGTTTTACTTACGTTTTCATGATGGATACCTTGTGACATATGATCTAAAATAAAAGACAAAGAGTGTGGGAGGAGAAAAGAATGGAAAATGCCTGGTGTGGAACTGTGTCAGCATAGAACTTGCTGGTGTCAATGATTCTCAGTCATTAATAGTTTGCATCTCTATGGGCTAGTGGATTAATAGGGAATGTAGAGGAATGAATAAGCAATACCCTTTTCAGCCTAAAATGTTTATAGCTAAATGGTACATGCAAGTTTTCTCAAGTGACTAAAGACTTTAAACAGTGATTATTCTCTAATATTTCAGGGAAATTCTGCGGAGGAGATCTTCCATTACCTATTTTGGTTGGCTCCAGTAGTATAAGGCTGAAATTTGTTTCTGACAGCAAGGATTATGGAACTGGTTTTTCCATGACCTACAAAGCTCTTACACCAGATATTCTTCCTGGTAAGTCTAAGTAACACACCTGTCTGCACACTCGGGTGGTGACCTGGAAGACAAAATTCAGGAGAAAATAAATCAGAGGAAGCTTCTATGATGTTTCTGTGTGGATGATGCTATGGCCAAGGTTAGTGTGGTTAAGCTGCCGCGTGAAATTGTGGAGAAACTGGGATGCCCGAAAGAGATAGGTGTGAGATGGTGTTTAACTTTACCTCCTCTCTCCACTTTATATGAGATCTCATTCCTTCCCTACTTCAGGATGCTTTAACACTCAATAACATTAGTCAGTTGAGCAGCATTTCCAGATGAAAGCTGCTTTGCTAGTCCCAGGCATGCTTTCATGGAGGGGCCCGGAGGCAGGCCACTAATGCTAACATACATGTCATGGAGAACTGCTTTCAGTTGTGCTGCGCAGAGTGGTTCACTCTCGTTAGAGAGCAGACCCAAGGGCCATCTGCTGAGTCTGGGCAATCTAGATACAGACAGACACCTGTGTACCTGTTCCTGCAGCTTTTCCAGCTAGTTTCTTTCCTTTGCAGAGTGTAAGGGCGGAGTGTAGGGAGGAATCCTCTCTGCAGGGCCTTCCCACTGTATAGTCCATCAGGAGGACATGTCCTGTGGTTATGTTTTACGTCTCCACTTTCCTCTCCAAAGAAAGTTGGCAAATGTTCTTGTGACATGCTGGTATCCAGCTCTTCTTTCACCCCACACAGGTGCCTGTGCCTGCAGTGCTGTTCACTGCCTGTAGTGAAAAGGGAACGCTATAGTCATGGGTTGACTTGTTCTTCTGCCTGGGAAAAGATTAAACATTTTCTTTGCATCTTTTTCAAACAGAAGGATTTGGCTTGCTGCTCTTTCTCAGCTGTGTGAAAACACCACAAGACTTTTTCTGGATTTAATTTATCTTCCTTTTTTTTTTTTCTTCTTTTTTTTGGGTTTGTTTTTTTTTTTTTTTTTGGTGAATGCGTTAATAAGAAATCACGGTACCTCTATTTTTGTTTTCCTGGATTTCCAGATTCTGGCTGTGAGTCCTTAGCTGTCCTTTTTGAAGAAGGAGTGTTACAAAGTATGCACTATCCAGAGCGCTACACCAACATGGCAGACTGTCAGTGGATTATTTGTGCGCCGGAGGACCATGTCATCAAGGTATAATATGAGTCCTTCTTGTGGCTACAGAATGGAAGTAGGCACCACTGAGGTAACAAGAAATTATGCAGCTGAGGGCAAGCAAGATCAAGCCAAATAAGCTTGAATAATGCTGCTGGATGCAGTTAAGAGAAAGAACTTCCCATTTCAAAAGCCCAATAGGTTCTGATTTCTCCTTTAGGTTACAGTAAAACAGGATTTTCTGGTTTAAATTTCATCGTGACAGATTCTTGTAGCAAATGCACTATGTTATGTACCACCTGTGAGAGGTCTGTGTGTCACAGAAACCAAACCCTGAAGGAATCGTTGAGAATACTAAAGACCCTGCTGTAGATCTTTGAAATTTTTCTGTGTGAATTTAACAACAAGGTTCACCTTTTCATTTTTTATTTAAAGCTTACATACCAGTCTTTTGAAGTAGAAGAGAGTGAAGATTGCTCTTACGATGCCGTGACTGTGTATGAAGATGTGGGGAAACAGGAAGAAATTGGTTTGACTTTTTTGATTTTTGACATACTTTGGGGATGACTTATTTCTTCTACAACTTTTACTAGCCCTGTTTTACAGTCTAAAATTATTTGCTTCAGTAGTCTTAGATGATGTTAAAGGTACTAGTTTCAGTACCTTGAAAAATACTTGCTGTTATTGCTGCTTCTGTTCCATTTACAGAGGCAAAGCTACATTGAACAGAGTAGTTTTGTGTATATAAATTCTATATGAAATTCAGTTCTGAATTCATGTAAATAAAGAAAAGGGCATAACACATTATTATTTTTTTTTCCTATGGTAATGGTTAGTCAGAGAAAGCACTTGTGAGGTCTCCGTTCCAGGGTCTTCACTCCAGATGAGCATTCCTGTAGTTCTTGCCACCTTGCTGGAGATTCCTCTGGCTTACGCTGAATGAGAGGAAGACCTGTCCCAATCAGCTGGTTTCAGCCCTTGCTTGATGCTGCTGCTGGGATTAGTACTAGCAGATGGTGGTGTTGAAACACTAATACGGAGGAATCATGTTTCCAGTGTGTTCTGTATGTAATGGCAACTGATGAGTGTGAGTGCTGCAATAGACTCTTGTGAAATAATGCAAGAGTCTTGTTGTTCTTTGAGATAATTACTGAATAAGGACAGACTGTCAGGAGTAATAGAACAGTCCTTCAGCCTCAGTCTGCTTATCTTTGTTCCTCTCTTGTACAAAGTTGTGTTTTACCCTCCTGTGTGAGAGCTGGAATACACAGACTGTTGGGTACCCACTGTTGAAAAGTACGTGATAATCTGCAGCGAGACTTTGCTTTCTCATCTTTAGCTAAATCTTGTGGATTCGCCCTCCCAGCACCTGTTCTAAGCTCCTCTGCTGTGATGCTGGTTGTCTTTCACTCTGATGAGACAGAGACTTTTGGAGGATTCAGAGCTACAATCTCTTTTGTTCATGTGTCAGGTAATAAAAGTAACTTGGGAAACTGCCTCTTCGGGGCAGCACAAAGGGCCTTTCAGTGAATCTGGCCGTTCAGAATTATTTTCATCTAACAAATTGTTTCAGTGAAATAACTGTATTGTGAACTTATTGAGGCATTTAAACAAAGGGTCTGTTGAGTGAGTGAAGAGAAACAATGAATCTACCCAAACCCTGAGAGTTTTATTTTGTGTAAAAGTGTTTTGGTGCATTTTAAATGGCACTTTACTACCATGTAAAGATTTAATAGCACAGATCCCTACAGTAGAAACCTATTCCTTCTACAGAAATTATAATAAAGGAAATAAAAGTGATTTTGTAATAAAAATATCACTCAAGACAGCCTGCTAATGCATTTGCTTTTTTTATTTGCTAGATTTAGACACTTTGGATTCAACTAGTGAAGAAGAATTTGAAGATGTGGATATGATTGAAGAAGAAATACAGGATACAACAGGTAAGCCTAAGTTACATTTTCTTCATGGGAATAGGGAGTACCTTTTGGACTATAATTTAAATGGTGTTTTCTCCAAATATTTAATGGATGCAGTTGTCTCAGAATTTTTCATTAAGATATTTTGAGGAAATAAAAAGATGAACAGTAACACTTCTAGCTTTGGCTTTAGAATAGCAGAACCTATGTTTTTTGTGTTTCCTTCATCTTGTTAAGTCATTTTCAGCAATGTAATGACATTATTTTAGCTTGTATGTTAGTTTACGCCTACTTGGTTTGAAAGTAGTTGCAAAAAGTACAGAGTGGTTGAAAATAATAACCAGTATTTTAGAACTTCCCTTACTCCCCACGCCCCGGGTACTTGCCAGGAGAATGGCATGAGTCCATATTCATTGTAGATTTGAGGCTAAAACTTGTGAAGGTAAGCAGTCGCTTTCATCTTGGGAAGTTCTGTTTTTGTTAAGATCATCTCCTCATGCTAGTTCTAAACATTTGGATCCTTTGTAATGAGTTAAGTTGAAAGATGTAGCAAAAAAGGGGAAGAGGGAAGCCTGAGAAGTTGTGGGATTACTCTTAAATGGACAGTTATTTGCTTCTCCAAATCTTAACCTCTAAAGACTTCTTGACACATCAGTGCTTTCTGTTTCAGATGATATTTGTGGTATGCCTTCAAATCAGCCCAGGTTCATCTTCAGTAGGATAATTGGAGGTGAAGAAGCCGTACCATACTCATGGCCTTGGCAGGTCAGTGTACAAATTTCAGATGAGCATATCTGCGGAGGAGCAGTTCTTGCCAAAGAATGGGTTGTCACAGCTGCTCACTGCTTTAATTCTAAGTAAGTACACTGGGATGACCCCTTCCTTGGGAACATCTGTAATTGTGTGGTGCATCTCTGCAGCGTGGTGGTTCTGCCCAGGGTTGCTGGCACAATTTCGGTTACCACCTACTTACAGCTCACATTGGCACTGTTTTTTTTGCTCCACACACGTACTAGGATCATAGTGGCTACTAAGGAAGTAAGTAGCCTGCTTCTGTAGGCTTCATTTTTGTTAAGATCAGTTTTCAGAAGAGATGACAAGATACCTTGTCATCCATCACTGACTCTAAGGTAACTTCCTAGTGTTTCAGTAATTTACAGAGCATGTTTCGTCCAGGTGGAATCAACCTATACAAAAATTTAAAAAATGACTGAATTTGTGTAGATTTTGGAGGGCATACAGGAGGCTTTTGTGCACAGTGTTGATGCCATTCCCTTACTAAGAACGTGTCAAGCTGTTAAATCAGATTACATGGAAATTTTTCTGTCTTTATTGACAAAAGGGTAGTCTACGTGACTTTTGGATTCTTTAAAAGACTTTCTAAACTGCAATTTGTTTATTCATCTCTTAGGCTGTACCTGTTCTGAAGTTTAGATTAATCGCAGGTACATTAATTTAAAGTTCACATACACTGGGTAACTAAAATATTTTTTAAAAATCCTCCCAGGATTGCTGATAATTAGGTATTCTGGCCTGTTTTGAAATAAAGTTGTAATTACTTTAAAATGAGGGTCAGCTTTCAAACGCCCCGAATGCCAAAGATGCCTAGACGTCTATGTTCTCCATTTCTTTGATTCTCTTCTCCACCCCCACAAAACTGGGGATCTGAAATGCAAGTGCTGTTTTGAATTTTGGGCATTGGCTTCCAAGTTTCTAAATGTCAGTTTGCAAAATTCTGTGTCAGGAGCATTGGCTGATGGTACTGCTTTAAGAGCTGTTTTAAGGAGGAATTCTCTATGGCACATAGCCATCACATTAGAATTTGCATACATGACTTAACGATTCTACGCAACTAATTTCATCAGGGAGTTATGACAGATTTTCAGGCAGTGAAGAGGGTTTGGTTAAGAAACCAAAGGATGAAATGAAATATTGCTGTTGCATTTCTTGATACCATTTGATAGGTAGTAATGTTTTGAAGATTACGCATTTTTTTATTAAGAAGGTAGGGACCACCACTGTCCCTGGATGATGTAGACTGTGTAGGCCTTGTGTTCTGCATCAGGCACACCCAGTCCTTATAAAAGTGACCTTTCCCTCAGTTCACTATATGTTTGAAAGGTCCTGTTGCCTCAGCATGAGAATATTTCATGCTCTCTAGAAGTCAGTGGGAAGATTTCCATAGATTTGCACGGGAGTATGGGCCTCAGAAGTTATTGGCCCAGGAATACGTAGGGCCCTAGTATCTGTTTTGGGTGGTGGAGGTTTGAAGATTCATAGGTTTCAAGAATAAATACTATATTATACCAACCTGAGAACGTACGTATCTTTTTTTCTTTTTTCTTTTTTTTTTTTTTTAAGGGAACTATACACAGACTTATGGATGGTGGTAACAGGACTTCATGATCTTACGGAGCAAGAATACAGACAGGTACTATAAGTTCTGCTTAATAATAAAATATAAATCAATCTTATAAAATAGTTTTAAATGTAAATGCATCTCCAAAAATGTTGATGATGCAGCCATCTAACAGCCTGCATGCTGACCTTAATCTGCATTTACACAACAGCATTTGTGTGACTGTCAGAGAAGTTGTCACCACAGATTTGTGCCTCCACCAGCAATGAACTCTAAAGCTCAGTATCTTGGAGAATGTGTGAATGAGGAGTGTATTGTCTTTAGATTATCTGGTGCCTATTACTAAGACAGAAATAATTGGGGCACAACCTTCCACTTTGCTCAGACTGGACAAATGTTTTTCCAAGGCCCTCTGCCTACACTTGTTGGATGGAGTTTCCTGCATGTTCCCTGATTCATGTCCAAGAAGCATAATCTTGACTTAATATAAGAAACCCGGTGGCTTCAGCAGCTGCTTTTAAACGTGTCCTCCTCTTTAATCATGCATCTTGTATTTGGCCTGAAAACTTAGGAAACCAAAGTTCCTGACTTGGATTCCCAAGGCATTCAGAAAATGTCAATGTCCTTGCTTTCCTAGAAAAGGTCAGTCAAGCAGTATATTATACATCCAAGTTTTAACAAGACCACTATGGACTCTGATATTGCCTTACTGCAACTGGCTGAGCCCTTAGAATTCAACCATTACGTGCGCCCAGTGTGCCTCCCCGCTGCCCAGGAGGAGGCGGTTCAGCCCTCGAGGGTGTGCGTTGTCACAGGATGGGGTGCGCACGAAGCAGGTAGGCACTCTTTGCTGTTTTGAAGGTTGAGCATGCTATAACTGTGTTTTAAATACTGTGTTCTGTGTTGTAACATTCATTCTGTCTATACGTTAGTTTGGGGAGAACAAACGTTAAAAAGTTTTCACTTGCGTAAGTTCAGCTGGACATGCAGGGAAGTGGGTGGGAGGAAAGAAATCAGATGATTTGGATTGAGACCATTTGAAAAGGGGAAGAGCAAAGCTTCTTTGTGGAATCACAAATTCATGCCTCTGCTGGTTTCTGAGATGTCTTTTACTTCAAGACAGAGAAAAGGGGAAAAAACTGCATCAGCTGGAAGTCCCCATCCTGGTGCTTGATGCATGTCGGAGCTATTACATAAATCTTCCTACTAAAGTGACCCAGAAGATGATCTGTGCTGGATTCCCTCTGGAAGAAGGCAAGGACTCATGCACAGTAAGTTGCACACATCACCTTTGCCTTCTGACACTTGCGGTATGGCCATGGTGGGTTCTGAAAAGGGGTTAAAACCTCTGGAAAGTTAAAACCTCACTTAAAGCTGTTTTCTTGCAAACAGGCTGTAGGTGATTTACAGCGAAAGACTCCTTAATAATAGTAGGATTTTAATTACTCATAGGGCAAAAAGTGCTACTTCCCTTGAACACAGGCTATTTCTTTCTTTGCCTTTTAAAAACAGAAACCCCCAAACATATGAGCAGCTGGGACCTTTCGTAACTGAACTGGTATTTTAAAAGCATAAGGAATGTTGTTAGCTCATAACAAGATTCCTTTGTCCTTGTGCAGGGTGATTCTGGTGGCCCATTAGTTTGTCCTTCAGAAGATAACTCAGGATTTTACACCCTTCATGGAATCACTAGCTGGGGCTTGGGATGTGGAAGGAAGAGCTACCCAGGAGTATACACAAGTGTCGGTGTTTTTGTTGACTGGATCAAGCAAAGTGTTAATAGTAGTGGTATGTATAAAAAAAAATAAAATTAAATGCATCCTTTTGCTATTGCTAGATGCTTAATGTGAGGTCTTTTCCAGGGTGTCATTTTTATATTTGGGTGCCCAGCACTTTCTGAAATCTTGGCTGTTTAAACCGTCCCTAGCTAAATGCCCAGAAACAGACAAATTAAATCAGTAGTCACTTCTGAAAATGTTATTTCTTCCACAGGTATTATTATTCCCTGCTCTGTTGCATTTTTTTATGTCATTTGATATGTTTTTCTTACTGCCGCTTTGCTGCTTTGTTTCTCGGAGTTGGGAGGAGGTAGGGAGGCATGAACTGACGCATCATGACAGCAGAGTCCACTTCGACAAATTTACAGTCTGCCTTTGATGATCTTTGCAAAGTTTACCCTGTTTTATTTTTCTCCTGTTTGTAGATCTCCCCATTTTCACGGTGTGACTGCCAAAAGAGCAGTTCTGCTGGACCACATTGTGGAACACTTGCAAAGCACAAATGTCACTGAAAGCAGAATTTGGTGAGAGTGTGTTAGTTCACGATTGGTGAACAGATTCCGAAGTACCTGATACTTACTTACCCTGGTGAATTTACTGCTGATTTACCCAAGTTGAGACTTTGGCTTTACATGTGTGTTCTTGGGGCAGACACAAGTTACTTGCAGGACACTCTGTTAATCTATCTTAGAAGGAAAGAAAACGAAAATAAGTGACCGTGTACATTACGCCAAGCATGTCCTTGAATGTAGTACTGGAGAGCATAAAAACACTGCAGAAATGAGATTAAATAAGTGCCCGTATAAAACAACAGAAGGGGCAGTCACTCATCCTTCCATTAAGGTCAATGAGTGTTACCTCTGACTCTGAGAGGACCTAGGCAGTGGCAGTAGTGGTGCAACCCTGAGGAATCAATCCAAATGCTGGGAAAAGAATATTTTTCATACGGTTGCTTTTTTAACAAATTGCATGTTGTTTATTGATTCAACAGATAGAAGTGTTTGAAAAGAGAGGTGTTACAGGCCAAGGGCCTTTGGCACCATGCAAGAACTTTGGCGAATGGCTAGAAGCTATCCTATTGAGCTGTGTTATGGAATGAATTACATGTAATGTAATTAAAGAGGTACTGTGTAATCCACATACTGCAAACAGAGCACATGTACTTGTAAATAGAGGTTTGTTTGATGCCCAAATGGCTGCTTACACAAGAAATTGGGATGACAGGCTGCAATTAGCTTTGCAGACTGTTCTGTGCGGAGGCTTAGTGTTTAGAAACTAGATCAGTATGATAGTATAAAAGTTTAATCCTTCTCACTCAATGGTCCAGAAAATAACTAGAAAGTAAGAAAGATATCTCATTTTGTTTCTGTTGATACTAATGGCAAAAGTCTTTCAAGATGTGTTTCCCCTACATGCATTTGATGCCAATAACCCTGCTTTTTAGATGACATTAGTTTAGAACTCAACAATTTTTTTAACAATAGAATTTAGTTCCGTAGCTAGGGTAAAAAACATCTCTCTCTACCTTTACTCTCAAATGACTACGGTAAACATTTTTTCACCAGTTTCTTCTCTTCACTGTAAAGTTTTAGGCAAAATCCCACAAAATAACCTGAAGCATGAGCTTTCTGTGAAAATACTTCATGGTGGAGGGACTATGGACAAATTCAGATTAAGTGCAAGGCACAGCTGTACTACGTTATTGATAGAGTGTGCGTGTTCTATCTTTGATAAACTCTCTGAAGAGGTCTTCAGAGAGCAATGGAGGGGGAATATCCTTTGTAATTCTGCATTATGGAAGTCTGTTAATGTTCAGTTATGGTGGAAGTTGCTATTAGCTGACTATCTCAGTTTAACTATGCTGGGAGCAGATGTGTCTAATCACTTGGTTGCTATTCTGTTTTGCGTAACAGGAACAAGATGACTTAAAATACCTGTAAAGTTTTTATCTGCTTATTAATTTAAAATAAAGATACCAGGTGGGAGTGTTAAGTGAAAAAATAAAAAGGTGGGAGGACAATGGCAAAAAGAGGTGCTTCTCTTGAACACAGGCTGTTTCTTTCTCTGCATTTTAAAAAACAGAAACTCCCAAACATATGAGCAGCTGGGACCTTTTGTAACCGCACTATAGGTGGTATCAGCTGTGCTAGCCCTATTAAACACAGTGGTTAAATGCTGATATATAGATATCTCTTACAAACAATTCCTTTCATATATTCAGAATGCTACCTTAAATTATTTGTATATGATCTGATTGTTAGGGTACGTACTTTTTACTTCACTGCACGATGTTGACCTTTTGAGTTTCTCCTAGTATGGTTTTACAAGTCTTATTTTGCTTTTGTTGTATCTTTTTAATGTATTGTAAGCTGCCAGTATCCTTTAGCAATAATGTGAAGTGTTTTGTGATGCAAATGAAATCTGATTTTAAAAAAATATTTTCAATGGAGTTCATGGAATTGTGTTTTAGTTTTTACAAAATTTACATGAACTGCGCTTTAATTCTTGACAGTTCCGTGAGGCTCTCCTGAATCCTACAGTCAAAAGGTAGGATACTAGTAGCCTGCCTGAGTACCGAGGTAGGCTCAGGTTCCCTGCCTGCTTAAAATCTGCGTATAAACCACCTTCTGTTGGCGTGTAAGTAAAAATACCGTCTTTGTAATGTGACATGAAAACAAATGAAGGCTTATTGCATTGTTCATCGGCACTGGCCTAATATTTGGAATAAAAGTCTATGTCCAAAAATATCTCGTTCTGACCTTTGGTTAACGTGAGCACCTGTAAATCTTTGTGGTTAGCTCTGAAATGGTAGTCCGGCACTGTATGTGTGCATGGGCACAGGTGCTGGGAGTCCAGCTGCATTGCCGGTGATGCACTCACACAGCCTTTGCAATGGGTATTAGAGCGTTTTTGCAGCTTTTATTGGAAAGGGAAGATCTTCTGTCGTTAAAGCATGTCTGCAATAGTACAGAAGAGGAGGCAGTTGTGTGAAATCTGGGTTCTGGCTATATAGTTACCAACGTTAAACACATCGTTGATCTGTGACTCTGTGGCATTACCTCTGTGAATTCTTGGTTCATCATTCTTTTACTTTGCCATCTCTTCCTTTTCCAGCCGAGGGCAGCATAGTGGCTGACTGGTTTTGGTTGCTGGCCCTCCTGCGTGCTCTCAGATGAAGCCAGAGGAGCAATAGCAGGGTGGCATCCTGTCCTTCCTCAGATGTACTGTGCCTGGAGGTATGCATGCCATGCTTTTCCTGACTCTTCTTCGACAGTGGGTCTGCCCGAAAGGATCTAATGGACATTGTATTTGGGTGTTAGTGTAGAAGAACTATATTCTCATGTGATCTTTCCAGGTTTTTTCTCTTTCCCCTAGACTTTTTTCCTTTCTATTTTTTGAGGACAAGTGGCACAAAGGCAGTTTTTTTCTTGCTTAGGAAGCCATTTGCTGTCATGTATTGGATGCACAGAAAGACCGTTTTATTTCTTCATCTTAAGTAACTAGACTTGGTTCTTTGCATGCTTTCGAAAGAGTGAATTCTAACAGTAACACCAGAGGAACTGTGTGTCTGTGTAAGACAAGTTAACAAGAGGAAAGAATTAGGCTTAGTACTTTGGAGAGGAAAAAAAACTCTGGAGTTTTATGTAGACCAAACCCCTGCCTTTTGCACAAAAGAAAAGAAAATAATCAGCAAAAATGGAAGGAGCGTTAAGAATAGTTAATACAGAAAACAAGAAATACCTCTGTATGTTTCTCAGGCTCTGCAAAAGCCATTACTTTCTCTTACTGAAGGCAAGGAAGAGACCTGTTCTTGAGGGAAGACTGATGTTCCTTATCAATAGTGCAATTCAGAGAACCACTGGTAATTGCATAGCTGTGCAGTTGTTAGTCATAGCAAAGTAGACAGTGCCCTGTCTTGAAAATTAAAAACAATATAATAAATTCCTATTTTTCCTTCAGTTGTTCGTATTTATCCTTAAGGATAAAGTCTGACTGAGAAATCTGAGTGTTTCTTCTCTCTGTTATTTTTTTTCTGCTTTGCTTGAGTTTCGAGCCTTTTGCCACATGGATATATGGTAGGTCATTGATGAAAACAAAATAGGTGCAAGTTGTAAACTGTACCATTACCATATTGTGAGAAAGTAAGAAGTGACAGCACTTTGGTGGGACAATCTAGGTGCTTTAACCGTAGGGAATGAGTCATTCGGCCTGGAGGTCCTGGGCTGGGTTGTGGTACTGTGAAGGCAGTGGCTGTGTGTGACACTGAAGCAAGGAGTTAATTGACTTCAGGAACAGAGCAGCAATATGTAGCATTTTGGTAGTGGTTCTTCTGCTTTTGAACCTGATGAGGAAAGCTGGTGTTAACAAAAAATTTAAAAAGTCTGTGGTGAGGTATTAATTCTCTGGTCTTCTGTAGTCATTGCTTCAGTAGCAGAGAAGACTGAATGTCTTTTCAATCTTTTTACAAATCACATAAAATACAAGCATTCCAAAAACGAGTAAATCAGATATATTATCTTCTCCTTGTCTCACCACCACCTACAGCTTGGCATACTGTGAATTATTCCTGGCGTTCCTTCCTTCCCCAGAGGCCTGATCAGTTTGTTTTCTTCCTCTGCAAAGACGTGTGTGAGATTGGGGCATGCTTTCATTTTACATCAACTATTTCAGACTTTGTGGCATGGGCTTGGACTTCAAAGCCTTGTCCTTTCCTTTAAGTGACTGACTTCTGTGTCTATCCCAAACTGTGTGCTCCTGTCCTACACTCTGTAGAGGGAATGATAGTCTCTGCTGTGTTTCGGGTTTTGGTTTTTTTTGGTTTTTTTTTTTTTTTTTGAAGGCCATAGATACTGAATACTTTGTTAGTGCTGATTGTGGGGAAAGTCCTTTTTTTGGCCCAGGGGATAGGGAAGCGATTAGCAATAACTCCCTGAACACCTGGTTAGTGCTGCTGAGCGGAGGCTGTTTGGGTGCCACAGCGCAAGGTGCAAGCGTGCACTGTCGGGTGGGTGGGTTGCCGGCGACTGCTGCGCAGGGGACTTGAACTTGGCTGTTTTACAGGGCGAACTGGGACCGGGCCAGAACTCCGGCATCACCATTTGCAGTTGCTGAACGTGCAGGGAACTGCGCCAGGAAAGCGCAGGGCAGGAGAAAGGGCTGCAGCGCCCCGGGCAGCGGCATTTTGCGGCCGTTCCAGCCCCTTTGATCGTGTCAGGCGGGCCTGGCTGCTCGCAGGGGCCGGCGGCGCGCTGCCAGCCCGCCTGTGGGCGCGGGGGTCGGGGGGACGGGGACCCGGGGACGGGGACCCGGCGCCGGCTTCACCCGCGCTCGCCCCCGCGGCCGGCAGCAGTGGCGCGATGCCCCGGCCCTGCCTCCGCCCGGCCCTGCCTCCGCCCGGCCCTGCCTCCGCGCGTGCCCGTGGCGGGAAGGGGCCCAGAGGCGGGAGCCGGTCGCCGCCGCGCTGAGGGGAGCGGGGCCGCCATGGAGCCGCTGGCGGTGAGGGGCAGCCCCGCGGGGGGCCGGGCGCCCGTGAGGCGGGCTGCGCCCCTGACCGCCTGCCCTTCTCCTCACAGGGTGCCCCCGTGGCCGTCGCCGTGCTCGTGGTCGCTGCCTCGGCGCTGCTGATGCTGCTGCTGCTCAGAGGGACGGGGCGCAGGGCGAGCGGCATCGTCACCCTGCGGGACCCGCTCGCCAAGTACCCGCTGCGGCTGCTGGACAAGGAGGTGACCGAGCGTGCGGGGCGGCCTCCCGCGCCTGAGCCTCCCCCCCGCCTGCCGGCCCCTTCGCTGCCCCGGGGCCGGGGCTGAGGGGGCCGCCGGGCCGTCGGCCGGGGCTGAGGGGCAGTTGGCTACGGGCTGCCCCAGGATTGGTGGCCGGAGCGGTGCACAGAGCTGGTGTGGGGCAGCTGTGACTCCCGAGCCACGCTGCAGTATTTCCTTAGGGTAGAGTGGGATTCGTAAAAGTATTTCTACTGACTCCATGGTGTTACAGTTCTTTCAAGAGGAAGGTAGACTTGTTTCTTTGTGTAAGTCTTAGTTGAGAGCTGTGTTTCTCCCTTGATTTCTCCCCAGTGTGCATCTGTGAGAGGTAAGGCCAACAGCCCATGCTTCTGCGTGTCGTGTCTTGCCTGATCTTTGGCCCCAAATTATGAAATGTGCTTACTGGCCTTGGGCAATAGAGGGTTTTGAGATTTTCTTTATATAAAGGTACTGCAGGGATTGCACAGACAGGCAGGCATCACTTCTTGCAGAATTAAGGAAGAAAAGACAGCTTCTAAAACTTCTGATCTATGTAAACTTCATTTTTCAAAGCCATTTCTGCTTCCCTACCTAGCATTTGGCTTGCGTGCTAACAAAGAATAGGCTTACTAAAGCATATTGTGTTGAGTAGAGTTTGAAATTCAAAGCAGTGGTGATGTTGACCTCATTCTGATTTTGTTTCTTTTAGGAAATCAGTCACGATACTAAGAAATTCCGATTTGGGCTGCCTTCACCAGATCATGTATTAGGGTTACCTGTAGGTAAGTACTGAAAACGCTTCATTACGTATGTTTCTGGTTTTACGAGTTATAGCTGTACTCCTAGTTTTTGGACTTCTGACTGTTGGGGAATTCAGTGCCCAGCAAAACAAGGAGTTAAAAGCTGCATCTGAATGCTGCTGTGTTGAGAGAAGTGTCAGATTTCCCAAAGGGTTGTATTTCTGATCTTTTGGGCGTACTTTGTTCTGCTTGTGTTAAATTGTGTGGTGTAGTTTAGAATAAGAACAGTGAGACTGAACTGAGTCTGATGGAATTGATCACAAGTCAGCATATAAGCAAGAATGGTATTTGTCAAAGCTTTTTTGTATTTCTTACTTGCATTCTACTTCCATCTGGTGCCCTCAGTTTATTGCCAACTGCCCTTATGATTTTGGTTAATACAGTCACACTCGTAAATAAGAGAAGAACTCTTCTGCTTGGGAAGCTTGTAACTATCCTGTGCAGAACAAAGGGGAAAAATACAACTGTATATAGAAGATGCTGAAGTGTTCAGAGGCTTTTCAGTGTGTGTACTTACCTTTGATACAGAATCATAGAATCATTTAGGTTGGAAAAAACCTTTAAGATCATCAGGTCCAACTGTTAACCCAGGAGGGCCAAGTCCTTCACTAAACCATGTCCCTAAGCACTGCATCTATGTGGTTTTTTGGGCATTTCCAGGGATGGTGATTCTGCTACCTCCCTGGGCAGCCTGTTCCAATGCTTGACCACCATTTCAGTGAAGTAATTTTTTGTAGTATCCAACCTGAACCTTCTCTGGCATAACTTGAGGCTGTTTCCTCTTGTCTTGTCACGTGTTACCTAGGAGAAGAGTCCTATCCCCACCTGTCTACAACCTCCTTTCAGGTAGTTGTAGAGAGCAATAAGGTCTCCCCTGAGCTTCCTCTTGTCCAGACTAAACAACTCCAGTTCCCTCAGCTGCTCCTCATAGGACTTGTTCTCTAGACCCTTCACCAGCTTCGTTGCCCTTCTCTGGACACGCTCCAGCACCTCAGTATCCCCCCCTGAAGTGAGGGGCCCAAAACTGAACACATGATTCGAGGTGCAGCTTCACCAGTGTCAAGTACAGGGGACGATCACTTCCCCAGCCCTGCTGGCCACGCTGTTTCGTATACAAGCCAGGATGCTGTTGGCCTTCTTGGCCGCCTGGGCACACTGCTGGCTCATGTTCAGCCAGCTGCCACCCAGCACTTCCAGGTCCTTTTCTGCCAGGCAGCTTTCCAGCCACTCTGCCCCAAGCTTGTAGCACTGCGTGGGGTTGTTGTGACCCAAGTGCAGGACCCAGCACTGAGCCTTGTTGAAACACACAATTGGCCTCAGCCCATCAGTCCAGCCTGCCCAGATCCCTCTGCAGAGCCTTCCTGCCCTCAGGCATATCAACACTGTTGCTCAACTGGGTGTCATCTGCAAACTTACTGAGGGTGTACTCGATCCCCTCGTCCAGATCATCTGTAAAGGTACCAAACTGAACTGGCCCCAGCACTGGTCCCTGGGGAACACCACTTGTGACCAGTCACCCGCTGGATGTAATTCCACCCACCACTGCACCACCATCCAGCCAGCTTTTAACCCAGCGTAGAGTACACCTGTCCCAGCCATGAGCAGCCAGTTTCTCCAGGAGAATTCTGTCGAGACTGTGTCAAAGGCTTTGCTGAGGTCCAGGTAGACAACACCCACAGCCTTTCCCTCATCCACTAGGTGGGTCGTCTTGTTGTACACCCAGATCAGGTTCATCAAGCAGGACCTGCCTTTCCCAAACCTTTGCTGGCTGGGCCTGATTGCCTGGTTGCCCTGCACATGCCATGTGATGTTGGTCAGGATGTTCTGCTCCATAACCTTCCCTGGCACTGAGGTCAGGCTGACAGGCCTGTAGTTCCCTGGATCTTCCTTCCTGCCCTTCTTGTAGATGGGTGTCACTTTGGCCAACCTCCCGTCTTCTGGGACCTCCCTGGTTAGCCAGGACTGTTGATAATTATGGAGAGTGGTTTGATGAGCTCCTCCGCCAGCTCCCTCAGTGCCCTCTGGTGGATCCCATCCAGCCCCATAGACTTGTGCGTCTCTTAAGTGGAGCACCAGGTCACTGACCGTTTTCTCCTGGGCTGTGGGGATTTTGTTCTGCTCCTTGTCCCTGTCTTCCAGCTCAGAGGGCAGAGTACACAGATGGTAACTGGTCTTGCTTTTAAAGACTGAGGGAAAGAAGACGTGTACATGCATACACATACAACTTTGCCTTGCTTTCTGTAGCATGAAGTTCATTTCAGACTGGTATTGGCATAGTCTTGTTTTCCTTACCCTGCAAAACCGATGGCATTGAACTTTGGACCTTGAATTAACAGTGATCTATGCATGAAATGTCTCCCTTTCTGATCTGCAGCTGTGGCAGATATAGCCCCGTTTGTTCTGTGCTGTGTTTTGCAGTTTCTCCTGCTTTATGGCAAGTGTCAGGGTCTTCCCTGTTCCATGCTGTGAGCACATCCTTCCTGTGTGCTGCCTGTCAAGGGCAGCAGTCTCTCTCCAGGTTCTCTTCTGGCTTTTATGGGAAAGTGAAATTGAACTGTCTACATTAACTAGACAAATGATAAACAAATTGAGACATGCCCTGCAGTGCTTGTGTTTATGCAGCTTTATTCTTAAGAATTTAGGAATAAAATCCTGAAACTGTATGGGGCAGATTACTTCTTGGGAGATTTCTGCCTGCTGCTTTTTACAAAGATCATTTTGCTAAAAATAAAAGTGTTTTCTGCCAGCTCTCTTCCTGCTTTTTGTTTTTCCATACAACTCTGTAGAGTAGCGCTGTCTGGCTGAGGAGACTGCTCTTGGCAAGGAGTTTCAGTTCTTTTAATCAGCAGGAAGAAACGGGTGCCTGTTAAGAGTCTGCCTCTTGGAGCATCAGGTTGGGCAAAGAGTTCTTTCTGGACAGCAGTGTCCAATGCTGTGGAAGCTGCAGCATTGCGGAGGCAGGAGTTGTGGAGAAGGAACATGGCCCAAGTCTTTGTTCTTGATGTTGTGTGCAGAATCTCTGGGAAGTTTGCTCTGAGAGACTGCTGCTGTTACACTGTGGTACTGTTTTTTTTGCCTGTGTGAACTGGTGTATTTTTATTTCAACTTCATTAATGAATAAGTATGAGAACAGCAGAACCCAAAATACCGAGAGCACTTAAGGAAGGAGCAACAAACTTTTTATATCACTCTTTTACTATAAATTTCCTACTTTCCTCATGTCTTACCCTTGGTTCTGTAACATACCAGCTCTTCTCAGTTATCCTGTGCTTCAGAAACTCTTGCTGAAGAAAGAAGAGAGACTGCATGTTTCGTACAGGATTTATATGGTAAAGATTTTCTCAATTATTGCTTGTGTTCAATGGGTTCAGGTAACAATACCTGCTTTTTTCTCTTGTCTTGTCCTCTAGGGATGAAAAAATAAATAATCAGATAATAACTTTTTCTCCTAGGCCAACATGTTTATCTTTCTGCAAAAATCGATGGTAATCTGGTGATTCGAGCCTATACCCCCGTTTCCAGTGACGAGACAAAAGGTTATGTTGATTTAATTATAAAGGTAAGTTTTTGTTTCCTTTAATATAGGTAAGTTGCTAACTGGAAGGAAGGTAAGTAATTCATTTTAGTGAAATATAGAGTGTATTTTGATTGAACTTCTTTCAAAGAGGATGACTGCATGGCCAACAACTCATTTCACATTATCCTTGGATAGTAAGTTGTATCCTGTGTATCTGTGCTAAGTCACCGAGAGATAGGGGGATAGATGGAGAAGATCACTTCCTTGGCAGTACTGCAGGAACTTCTCTGGTATCTTTTGTTTGGTGAGGCATGAATAGCGATCACCCTCAAGATGCTCATGCCTGCTACTAATGCTTGCTGCTAATAGCTGTAAGTAGAAAACAAGTCAAAAAGAACAGCCATTTTTGGTGATGCTGCAGATATTGCAGATATATCTCTCTAAGTGTCAGAAATTGTTGCTAATGTGTTTATGTGCTTTGAAAGATGAAAGAGCTATGATGTGGCTAAAGTCTCTGGGAAGGCCTTAAAAAGAAGACATGCAGCAATGTTGTTTCCAGGAGCAATTACAAAAACAGGGTGACATAAGGTTCTTGCTGGAGTGATAGTGAAATGAGGGCACCAGTACATAATCTGCCTGCCACCTACTCCTATCAGCCTGGCTGTTTGCAGAGCGCGTAGGAACACGCGCATGACAGCATTGTACTTATTTTGGCTGCTTCCTGTTGCAAGGCTCAACAGATAACTGAGAGTAATGAATTGTCTGAATTTCTTTCTCAGATCCTGTATTTCAACGTAGCAATACGATGCTGTGTTTTGCTGTTTGTTATATTATTTGCAGAAAAGCTAGCGGCTGATATCGTACAAATGACTGCTTTTTCAGGTGTACCACAAAAATGTGAATCCCAAGTTTCCAGAAGGTGGAAAGATGTCCCAGTACCTAGACGATATGAAGATTGGAGATATTATTGATTTCAGAGGGCCAAATGGGCTCCTTGTCTATAAGGGAGCAGGTACGCGACATGAAGGTGGGAGAGCAAAAAGGAGGAATTTGTATTGGTAATTTTCAGAGGTGTTTTACGAAACTTGACAACTTTGTACAGAATCTTTTTTTCAAAAGTGGAGAAGAGAAAATCCACCTTTCCTGGTCCTGACCAAGAGCCCATCATGGTTGATATGGTGGGAATGAGTACTTTGTGTGAGGAATAGTTGGTTATTGTCTCACTCTTGGGACCATATAATTAAATCTGAAAAAATCATTATTGCATTACATTACTGAGAAGGCTGCAGTGGAAATAATATCTCAGCTGTATATATCTGGATGGTGGTGTTCCAGATGGTTCTTAAACAAGGGAGGTTGTGGCCTAAAATGCCCTCTGAGAATCTCAGCCTTGTTGCTAAACAACCTGCTGACTGAGAGCCAGCTCCATTTCGTGATTAAACCAGGTCTGAGTTGACTAGGAGAAGTAAGTTCAGAGAAGTAATCCTCTTTCAAGATTCAAGTGAAAGATCCTGCACTGATCTTGACTGAGAGGGACTGTGCTCTTGCTTCAGGGGCATAAGTGCTTAGCGCTTCTCTGGATCATGACCTTTTACGATGAGTAATATACTGATGATTCTGTTATATCTCAGAGAAAACTAGTGATGCGTGTTTTACAAACCTTCCTTTCTGCTCTGCTTTGGCTGCTATCAAAAGCAGTAGCTAGGAGAGACTGGACTATGTCAGGTGCTTTTCATGGACTTGTCGTTTGGCTTGATCCTTGGAGATTAATTCAATTGCAGACAGTCTGGTTTGGTGATAGTTCTGAAGTGCTGGTATACCCAGGTGTAGAGCAGCAATTAGCAAGGTCTTCTCATCACATGATACTAGAAGGTGGTCACCTAGCTGACTGCAGGTGTCATGGGGATCTCATTAACAGGAAATTAATTACAGTAGTAAAGTACTTGATACAGTATGCAAGGTTCCAACTGTCCGAATTCTGAGCTTTGCAGGGGCTCTTGCTTGATGCTGGTTTAATTGCAACTCCACTGAATGTGGACATGCAAATGACTAGATCCATGGTGCAAGTGGGGATGATGAGGATGGCCTAAGAAACTGATTTCTCTGTAGTAGGGGCTGGGGTTATTTTTAGGTACCACTAACGTCCATGGTTGCCAAGTTGTGTTCTAGGCAGTGATGTGGGAACCATTGAGTTTATTATAAATGACGCTGGGTAGTGGAGTAAATCAGTTGTTCAAAGCAAGGATTGGAGTTTACAGAGACAGAGAGGTTTCTACTCTTTGTGCTTAATGCTGTGGTGAGTCTGTCTAGCATTTCCAGAAGACTTGTCCTAATGAATTGGTAGGTGATAGTAATTTATTCCCATGGAATTTGTATCCATGTTTGTTTGAGAGTTAATGTACCTATCGCTTTTGAATATCTCTTCTAGGTACTTTTCTTATCAAGCCTCATAAGAAGTCTGAAGCAGAGAAGAAGGTTGCAAAGCATCTTGGGATGATAGCTGGAGGAACAGGTAAAACTAGTCTCATCATATGGAATGTCTAAGGAATGAGGACATCTTTATGGATGCATGTGAAGAGTATCAAGCACTTAACACATGTATTTCTTTTCATGAGTGTTTGGCAACATGGAGGCTTTCCAGTGGCTTGAGCTCAGTCTGGGGAGCTAGCAACTTCAGAGGTTTAATCCTGATATACCGTGTGACCTCAGAGAAGTCACTTCGTCTCTCTGAGCTTCAGTCTCAATGACAAAAAATATTTTAGGATAATGTCATGGTGGTGGAATTGCTGTATGTGATAGAGAATGATGAAGAGAAAAGACCCAGATACAAGTATTACTGTTTTGTTTTGAAACAATTTGTTATAATGGAACCCCCCAACCTCTGCATTTGGCATGGATTAGAAATTCAGAGGTATGTAGCCTTGTTCAAACTAAGCTCCCACTGAGACTGAAGGAAGGCAGCATGAATATTGAAACTGCAGCCACAGAAAGAAGGAACTGGTTTTTAACCACTTTGTTTTTTAACAGGAATAACTCCTATGTTGCAGCTGATTCGTCGTATCACAAATGATCCTAAGGACTCCACAAAATGTTACCTTCTTTTTGCTAATCAGGTGAGTATATGAGTATACGGACTCATCTGTTTGTCCTTCTTTAACGGCCTACTTGTTTTACTGGTCACTGAGCTTTTTAAACTGATGGGGCATCAACCCCTGGATAAAATACTGCTGTGAAATGTCCATACTCTTCCAGTGTCCTTGTGTTTGTATTTTCACCCAACCATTTATAAGAAAATATTTTCTGAGATAGTACATTTAAAAATGATCGGTATCGGGAGGGGCAAGAAATGGTTATGATATAAGTTTTTACTATATTGTCTTGGTTAAAATGATTTAAGAAGGAGAAATTGAATAAAAAAACAATCCATAAGGCCCTTTATAAATATTTGCATGGTGGTGTCATAGTTCCCATAATCTCTTATTTGTTTTGAAGATGGCTCCTCATAGTTCCACTTGTACTCCCCACTTCCTGCATTAGGGAATAAATAACGTGAACAGATCCTGACCCCTCTACTCATTTTACTTTTTCATTGATTTCAAGGAAACAGGATTTTGTTCTGTTAATCTGTTTCTAAA
Source organism: Falco peregrinus (assembly GCF_023634155.1). Taxonomy (NCBI): domain Eukaryota; kingdom Metazoa; phylum Chordata; class Aves; order Falconiformes; family Falconidae; genus Falco; species Falco peregrinus. The sequence goes on from NC_073729.1 coordinate 11,600,319, forward strand.
GTTAACCTTCACCAAGCTGGTACAGGGCTTTATTTGCCAGGGTCAGAGACAAATCCAGCTAATTGTGAGTTTAGCCTGGATGAAAAAGTTGTCCAAATTGCCATCTTTAAGACAGTGTTTACATGGCTATTAAGTCTTATAGTTTGTTGTTCTTAATCTGAATTTACAGAAGCCTGTAATGATAATAGTTATCATGTAAGGGGAAAAAAAGCTCAGACTTTCTTGGTTTGAATGAGTTGTTGAATTTATCTTACTAAATGCCAGATGAGCTCACATTAGAAGGGATCTTGAGATGGTTTGGAGCTAAACAGCAGTCTCATTTTGCAGACAGAAAAAGATATATTACTGAGAGATGAGCTCGAAGACATTGCGAAGAGGCATCCTGATCAGTTCGTGCTTTGGTATACACTGGACAGACCTCCACAAGGTAGGCTGCTTGTACACACTGGAAATGCCTTTGCTCGTCGCTGCACTCTAGTTCAACGGGCCATTAATATAACATCAAACCACCTTGTCTTAAACAACAAAGATGTCCCCCAGCCCCTCAGAAACAAGCCTTGCCACACCACCTGTTTTGAAAAGTGTTCTAAACCCGGTGGGCCTTAGAAAGTGTGAACTAACTCCTGTTGGGTCAGACATGTTCCTCAGTGGCTCTTTTGACATATTTCAGGATGTATGGGTTTGGGGACTTGTCAGCAAAAGTTACAGCTCTGGTTTCGGCTATCTCCCAGATCAGCTTATGTTAGCATTTTGTTGGCATTAAATTGCTTAATACCTGTGAATAGTACAGGCACATTTTTGTTTTGCAGCAGGTCTGGCTTAGATTCTGGTAAAATAGAGCTGCCATGCGTAGATTTAGGCACTAACTGTAGCCTGGTGTAGGGCTGAATGAGAAATGGAGGGAGAGGTTGAACGCTACTCATTCTCCTGTGAAACGTGGGAATTCATGTTTGCTGATGTTGTAAGTGATCTGTGCTTTTATTTAACAGACACGAGAGCCAGACTGAGTCAGGTCAAAGTTCTGTACCTGTTGTCAGCAATAGCCCTGAGTAGATGGACAGAGAAGAGTAACCAGCAGGCCTTGGTGCTCTTCCAGTCTTTAATATTTGTTAGTTCTGAGCCAAATGTGTCTCTACAGTTGTAGTAATTCTCTGCGGACTGTTCTTGTAAGATCTTGGTGCGTCTCCTCGGGAGCCCACATGAGCGTTTTGGCAGTCTGTTAGTGGGTAGCACTTCTGTGTGAGGAATGACTTCTGGTTTGCATTTGCCGCTTAATTCTTGTGCTGGAAGAGAGTGTAAATAGGTGCCTACTGACTGTCTTGACGTTGTGAATTTTACAGACATCTGTCCATCACCCTGCTGCCCCATCTTCTCTGTACTGAGGTTGCTGGGCTCCCCCACGCAGCAGTGATTACACACCTTTGCTCGTCCCTGTTCTCTTAGCCTTTTCCACTCTGCTGTGTGTGTCCCTTTTTGAGCTGAGCAGATCAGAACTGAACAGCAGTAGCCAAGAGGCAGGCAGACTGGGGGTCTACTTTGACATGGTGTTCCCTTTGTTCCCTTTCCCCTTCCTGATACGTCCTAACGTTTCACAGGCCTTTTGACTGCTGCCGTTTTCATAACCCCAGTGTCTTGCTTCTGATAAATGAGCTTAAAGCACATGTTTTCATAAGTGAAGGCAGGATTACTTTTCCTGTTTGGCTCACTTTAAATGGCAGATGCATTCAATAATATTACCGCTTGAAATCGTTTAGCCTTTCTTTCTTTTTTTTTTTTTTTTCCTCTTATCACTTAACCTACACAGCAGAACTTCTGTTGTCATCAAACTTTTGTCACCTCACCACTCAGGTTTTTTTCCCAGACTTTTTTTTTTATTATGTTGGATGGCACTCAGTACCTCTCCCTGCACAACTGTCCCTGGGTGACCTCTCTTCACTGGAAAAGCTGATTTACTCTTCCTGTTTATTCTGTCCTGCTGTCTCCTTTCTTTTAAATCTGTCATTTACGCACAGACTTTCATCTCTTCTCAACCAGATCCTTGTTGTGCCTGTGGAAGGGGACCACTAGGTTTGAGCTCAGAGATTTAACCCTCTCTTGGCTTGCAGTGACGGTGGCTAACTTTGCGAGTGCAACATACGCAATCTGAAAAGGCTTCAGACTCTACAGAGATTTGAATTAATATTTTAATTTCTTTGTTTCAGATTGGAAGTACAGTTCTGGCTTCATCACTGCAGACATGATTAAAAACCACCTCCCTTCCCCGGGCAGCGAGACACTCATTCTCATGTGTGGGCCACCACCTATGATTCAGTTTGCATGTCAGCCCAACCTGGACACACTCGGCTATCCCAAGAGCAGTACATTTTCTTACTGATGCTGATGTCATCTGATACCCTTTTGTAAGTACTGCATATTTTCCTACAGGAACAGATGGTGTGTAACTGTGCAGTATTTCTTTTTATTGTGTCCGTGTGTCTTTTTTAACTGCTTGGTGTTATTTCTGCGGTTCATAACATCAGAATTACCTTTGTGTGTGTTAATACTAGGAAGCTGAGAGATTGTCGTGAGTTGTGTGGCAGTAACCTAGTCTGACCTCTTAGTATCAAATGTTAATTCTGAGGAAAAAAAGTTAAGTGTAATTGGAGAAGCAGGATAGAGATAAAATCAGTTTTTTGTTAACATTAGTATAGAATTTGGGAGAGGGTATAAAACTGCAGTAGGATTATTTGACTGTGCTCTGTAAGTAATTAATTTAGTGAGTCCTGGGGAAGAAGGGTACAAGCAACAGTCTTTTCTTTTTTTTTTGCTTGCCTTTTTTTTTTTTTTCCTAAATGCTGTTTTACAGCTATTTACCAGGGATTAAGTGAGCAGTCACAGTATGCTACTGAAGAAGTGAACAGGATTTGGGCAACACACAAATTGCTTGCAAGTGTAACAGAAATTCTCATCAGTGACAGCTTTACCTAAACAATCACTGCCAACTATACATGCAAGTTCTGGGCTGTATATACAGATGTAACTATCCAGTGATGTTACATCATTTGAATGGTGCTTGCTCTCTTGGCAGTTCCAGAAATTTCCTTTGCTTATGAGAGAGAGAACTTCTTTCTTCCTGTAGTTGATCTTATACTCAGCTAATGCCTCATCTTAAGTGTTTTTACCACATAGCATTTAATTCTTAAGTCTTCAGTGCCTGAAGTACTGCATTTCCAGGAATTAGTTTATACTACATTTGTCTTTGGGTCTGACAAATCCTTGAGCCCTTGTTTCTTCAGGTGCTAATGAATATGTTTGCTAAATATTTTCATTCATCTAAAGCAAAACAAAAGGAATCTGCTAGTTAGAAATCATCGTAGGGGTTTTGTATTTCATTATTTACATTTGTAGTATTAATGCAAAGACAGACACAGGGGTTCAGGCTGTGATTCTGTCCTTAATGAGATACCAGCCACATGTATTTGTGTTAGACACATTCCACAGTGAGCAAGAGATGGAGGAACATTCAGAATTTATTCATAACAGTCAAAAAAATAACCATTTATGCCACTTTTATGCTAATTAGGATTTCTTATTGGATATATATATATTAAAATAAATCAATAATTTTGAGGACTGACTATTCACAGCTGAGTTAGCACAACACCACACCAAGTTATAAATACATCATTGAAAGAAATCTGAAAATCTGCTTTGAATATGCCAGTGATACTAAGGCTGCCACCACTGGAGCTCAGCTTATCCTGTCTGTAGAGCTGTAATAAGTCTGCTGGCTAATTAACCTGGCAAAGTATTTCAAATGCCTGTAGTATGTGATCTGGTTACTAATGTTGATTGCATTGCGAGACTGGACATGTACTTAACCCTTCATTAAGTAAATGTTTTTAGTTTTCTGATGTGTAGACTGACTTCTTGTGCCTTTAGATTTTCCATTACTGTTTAATTGCTCAGTGATTGAAAAATGTTTGTCTTGGTTTTACTGTTTTGGACAATAAAATGTGTTTAGCTTCTAAAATCTGACCGTACAGTGCACAGTCTGCTCATGGAGTAAGGAGTAGAGAGGTGACCTTCGAAAGGTGCCACGGACAGCTCTCGAAGAGCCCTTGCTGCAAACTCTAGACAGTATGGGAGATTTCCCCTTTTTCTGGGAGGGCTGTGGCTGGGAGAGACCTGCCCTCAGGCCTGGTTCGTGTGTACACTGATACCCCGCAGCCATGGAGGAGACAGTGAGGCAAAGCATCCATATACGTTCTTTACAACTGAGCAGATTTCTGGCGTTTTCCTATTTACTAAGATATCTTGCTTATACCTTATTAATACATGCGAGACACATGTCAACAGATAATTGCTGCTGTAAAGGGGACACTTTCACTGTCAGAGAGCCCCTCCAGTCAGTAGTGAGAGGCTGTATTTCCCTCTGTTCCAGTGCCGCAGTCCTGCCTAGCCCAGTAGAATAGCAACAGATCTGTTTTGTCAGGTGTTTTAAAGAAACAAATACTTGTTTTATTATGGTACTTGCCTGATGCTCCTTAGTCACATTTTGCACATCACAGAGCAGTAATGTTAGTTTCCTATTGCTACATCAAGTATTCTATGAAAATCTCTCTGTAGCTGGAATGAAGAGAGAACTGAAAGTGAGCAGCAATATTGTTTACAACATCACCAGTTCTCATGCAAATGTTACAAAAGTTCCTGCTGTAATCTCCAGTCCTCAGTGCTGTTTGCAGCTGCATGTTTAATTAGGTGTCACTAGGGAAAAAAAATGGGCTTACTGGTCTTCCTGAGCGCCAGTGCTGTTTTAGACCGACCTGGTAGGGGGGTCAGAAAACTTTGTCTGGACCATTTTGACTGTTCAGAAGGCTTGTGACATCCTGATGCTTGCACGTGTGCATCCGTGCTAGCCATTTTAGACAGACTGTCTCTGGTGAGACTGTGTTCAGTGAGCAATTGCCGCTACACTCACCAGCATCCATCTGAATTTCTAGGTAGCTCTGATTAGTCGACATGGTACAATAAAGTGTTAATGATTCCTGCATTACAAGCTAATTATAAAAATAAAAAAAATACAAAAGATCTTTCATGTAACAGTACATAAACATTCCATGTAGAAGACAACTGAATAAAAGGGTAAAACACGTTGCCAGTCCCAGCTTTCTAGACTCTGGCTATGAGTACCGCTTCTCTCTCAACACCTATTTCACATCACATTATACGCAAAAAAGTGTGGAGGAGAGTTACCTGTAACACGTTGCTACGCTGCCAATATTAAATGCTATGTGTAAGTCTCCTTGGCAGAAACGAGATAAAGCTTTTCTGCACCACAGCATCGAGCTTCTCCTGGCCACCCCTCCGGACAGGCATGAGGTACTGTTAGTGTTCTTGGTCACGCTGAACCATCATCTCCAGTCTTCAAACGTAGGTGTTAAAAACCTGCTGTCATTCAGCGTTTCATCTTGGCTTAACATCGTCTGCAAAACAAGATGTGAGCGAGTAAGCACGTTCAGTCAGAGGCCTAGGGTTAAAGAAATCCGGCTGTAATGAGATCAGATTCACAACAGAGGGGGTTAGAGCCACAGAAGATTAAAAGCAGTTTCTTGAATGCAGCTTTAAATAAGCTATTATTTGCCTGAGGAGATTCTCACAGATTTTGTTTGGCACGTGACTCGACTCTGTTACATAACTTTTCATTACTCCCTTCAGTCAACTTTTTCTTTTTTTTTATTTTCTCTTTTTTTTTTTTTCCTCGGTAATTAGCTGCTGTGGGGTCAGGAATTAGCGATTTTATTGTTTTGTTTTCCATGGAGTTTTAGCTCATGTAAATTTTTACATCTGTACCTCTTTGCTAGACTTTGCTCAGACTGAGGCGTTTGCAGTTACTTGCAAAATCTTTCAAGAGTTGTTTTCACTTAAGGGGATGAATATCTGTCACTGGGTTGAAGAGATAGCAGAGATCATGAAAACTTAAAATAGGCCTAAATGAGAGTGAATTTCTAGTGTGCTTTAAAAGCAGGAGTATTTTGGACTGTGGTTGTGCAGCCAGGCTATAAAGAGGTATTTATCAAGAACAGTGACCCACTTACTCTTAACTAGTACCAGCAATGACCAACTTTCCCTGAATTCTAGCAGAATACATTTCTGACTTTAGAACAAGAGCAAAATGGGTACATACCGTAAGATGGCTTATGCCTTGAGAAAGAGCCCCTATCTGCATTACTGTTCCTTCTGAGTGTTCCATCTGCAAAAGTATTCAGGAACTAGTTCAAATCAGACAGTATGTGCAATTCTGTTCACTCTACATGCATCTTTGGGAGGTATCTGTGTCTGGACAAACAACGTTGTGTTTAAAAGCTCTCATTACTGCTCATTAACAAAAATGTCTCCATGATTTAAGGTACGTCAAAACACATCTAATGACAGGAAGAGTGAATCCTAATTTAGAAAGATTGAGTCCATTAAACTTGAGCAGTAATTCACACAAGAAAAGAAAAGCTTAACTGATATTATCAATGAAGAGTAGTATTTTCCAGATGGTGTAACACTTATACTTCTGGTAGTCTTCTTTCACAGGCAAGAATTAACGAGTCCTTCCCGATACAGTCCCACCTATTCTTATATGGAAAGGTTACCAGTTCCAGGGTGTTGCGATCTCACTGCATGCCCACACGTTCAGAAGTCATGCTTAATTGAAAGACCATGCTCCTAGAGACAAATCCAGTAATTTTGGAATGCTTGAACAACTGCGTAGTGTAAGCACTTGGCTCAGAATTAATGCGTTCCCTTGCAACTCTTAACTGTGCAAGCAGACATCTGTACTTACTACAGTCAGAATTTGGTACTGCCCCTGCTCAGGAGCAGGACTTTACTAAGGTGTACATTGAAAAAGGCACTAGTTAGATAATGAACACAAATGAGATGTTAGATGCAGTAAATCATGCAAATGAAAAAAATATTCACCGTTAGTCTTCTCAATTTTTTAACCATTCTCTTATCAGGCTTAAAATGTTTTTCTCTCCCTTAAGGTCACTGGAGATAGGACAGTTTAGCCTGGCTGCTTCTGTCTGGCTCTTGTGTGGGGACAGAGTTCACACAAGCCTTCAGGAGCTCCATTTTTCAGGGTTTACATCCCTTTACACGACAGCAAAGCTTCATCAAATTTGATGGTTTTTAGTCTTCATCATTTGTCTGTATGATGTCTAGACAGCTTCATTCACAAGTTCACTACCACATGAATAATTCACTTTTGTTAAGTATCTGTTTATTAATAATCTTGTTAATTACTGATGCATAGTTTTCACATACTGTCTAAGCATAACTACTGCCCACTGTACATAACGAAAGAAAAATTCAGTTGGATTCTTTGATTAATATCTGTTGAAAATATACAATCCAGTTGTATTTTGATATATAACTTGATAGCTTTGTACAAATTAGTCCAAATAGATTTATTACATTAAAAACCACCCATAAAGATAATGAAAAAAGTAGTGTGCCATACTGAGATTATGAAAGCTAGAAGTACAAAAGTCTTGTATTCACAACAACCACCACCTTAATTGTCAAAATACATCAATCTTCGTAGTGTAAAGGTGTTATATTCCTGAAAAAGGGCTTGAAGATGGATGAGTTTATGATGTTGATTAAAAAAAAAATTAACCTGACATTCTTAGTGTAGAACTCTTTCCAGTGTCCATAGCCAATACTTTCTCAGTAAGTTCATGCGGATGTAACGAGTACTTTGTTATGTGCTAGGATGTGGTTATTGGCAAGCTTTTAACGCATGGGGAGGGTGAGATGAGAATAGCATCAGCCCGTCTGGCCCACCTGATCCAGTTCCCTATCAGTCAACGGGCTCAGTCCTTTGTGTCCACCGTAGTTCTTCTGAGTACCGTTTGTAGCAGCTGGGATTGTATCCATAGGGCAAATGTAGTCTGTCGATTCATCAAATTTCTTTTTTCTTAAGTTTCCAAAATGGGAAAATCCAAGTTTCTTTGGCTAAAACAAGATGACAGTACAAGTTTTGAATAAGAAAAACAAAGTTCTCCTTTAACCGTTCAGAGTCTTCTCCTTTCTGATTTACTGCTATACTCTAGTCCTTCAGGGATGTAGATCCTGAACTAAATAAACTCGTCGTTTTCAAATTGGGAGGTACAGTTATGAAATTTGTTTAGGTAAGTGTTCTTTCTGAGAACAGAAGGAATTGCATTCTTATTTCAGAAGCTGATTTAAACATGTACAAATTAAATACTTTGGTATTTAGAATTAAGGAAGATGTAACGCTCCTTCTAGAACCGACCTCTCCCTGCCCATGTCTGTCCCTTATTTTCTTTATAAGACAGGGCAGAGGAAGTCTGAAATAATCTCCTTTCTGAAGGCAACACATACCCGAACTTTGGCGGTGGTGGTCAGAGGTGTGTATGCTGTTGACTCAGTTATTTCTCTTTTTTCTTGTTGTGCTTCTGGTCCAATTAATACATTAAAATTGGTTGTTAGGTGGCGTCGCAGTAGGGTCTTCTGAGGTGGAATATTCAGCAGCATTGCCAGTGTGTCACCGTTGAAGCGAGGTTCGAGAATCTATTAGAAAATGGCAGAATATTTATTTTTTACGTGGTTAAATATTTGCAGTAGTAAACCATTACAGTGCTTATCAGAGGAATTTCTCATTCTTACTAAGCTGTCTACATTAGACCTTCTATAATTCACAATACGATACTCACTGGGCTTTGAACAGGAAATTACATGGAAGTAGGCACTACAATGCAGAGCATGACCCGGCGAATACATATTTATATTTATCATCAAATCTTATATTTGTTTGGATTGAACAAGTTTGTTTTCAGGATTTTCTGCTGTACTCCAAGTACAAAGTTAATCTTAGCACAGTTTTTTTCTGTTTCATGTTTGCAAAAACTCTACAGCACTATAATCACAGTATTTCAGAACTCTGGCTTTACTAAGCTGTAAATAGTTCTGAGTGTTTTGAATTTTAAAAAAAAGTCATTCCTGAGCGTGGGCGAGACTGCTGCAAGTTCATGTCAGTTATTTACTGTGGCTCACAACTCTTTTAAAACCACTCAAACACCCAACGATGCCTTATCGATAAGAAACTCTTACAGTTTGCTTTTTTTTATGTACTGCTGTTAAACACTCATGCACAGCTCAGCTTTGATGATAAACCCCCATGTTTTAGCAGTCCCTTTTTTATTTTAGTTCCTTTTGTAAAATTAAGATTAAGAGGCTCTTTAGAAGGCCTGATCATACTGTCATATTGCAGATGTATTTATTTCCTCCTGCTTGACAAACACCAGATAAAAGATGGTTTATGTTACAGTCTGTCAGTTTGTAGTAGGTATGTAGTAGAATGCTGAATTCTTACAATCAGGCCGCCATGTACTCCGCTTCCTCGAAGGTTTGGGGCATATTCTGCCAGATCAACTGATCTGAGCCATTCCATCACTCTGTGATTGGACCACTGAACTACTTCAGAAGGCGAAACGTTATTCTGTGGAACCAGAAAAGATGATGATGCTGTAAGCCTGCGTCATCACTGCATATTCACCATGTGTATCCTCAGTGCAGATAAAAACATCTTTCCTCCTCAAACAGCATTTTTTTCCCCCGGTTCTGTTACACTCAAGGCCTCTTGCAAACATTCTCTGACAAGACAGCAGGCATAGTCTAGTACACATACATTGCGTCAAGTAGTGTAACAGTAGAGATTACAGATGCCAGGTGTAAAAAAGGGGGCATTTTGAGAATAGTGTCTTTAATACTAGGCGAATAAGATATGCTGACCAGGTAAGGCAGAAACCATACAGTCTTTTGAGCATTAAAAGTTAGAACAGGCAAAGAAAAAACATTCCAAATTATTCTCTCAGAAGTTCAATTAACTTCTTTAAACTAAGCAAATAAATTATAAAGGGGACTGCAGGAGATTCAGCCATCAAGTGGCTCAAGCACTTAAGGACTGAGTGGATATTTATTATCAGTGAGTACAGGTTACATTCCAGAGCTGGAAAGCAGCATAACTACTGCTTCAGACGCAGTTCCCTCATAGCGGTGATTCTGCTGTATCGTTGTACACCGCTAACTTTCTAACCCCTTTGGCTGGAATCAGGTAATTAGTGCTTGTTTAAATTAATTTATTTAAGCATTCTTTTACCTCCTCAACTGGTCTCCTGCGTAGACAGTGGGGGTTAAAACCGTTGACATGCAGCACATGAATGGCACATTTAATACTCAGATGATGCAGCTGACTGGTGACTTTGAGGAAGAGAAGGTCGTTCTGTGAAGGAGAGAGCCTTCTGAGTGGCACAGAACACATACCGAACACGTACTCTCCCCAAGAAAGGAGATTTTAAGCTTGCTGTGTTCTTCTATATAAACCATGGTAACTGTGGTTTAGCTAGAAGAAGAGCTTGTATTTTAAAGAGAGGGGTTTTGTCATTGGTTGGTTTTACACTTTTTAGAAGTGTTGCACCATAGCAGTACCTGGCTAAAAAACAAAGTAGAGCTTGTTGCCTATTAAGTAAAATCCAGGCTCAGATTTAAAATTTTTGGACTGTTTCTGGTCTGGTGAAGATCCTGTTGTGGGCAGGATCACTGCAGCTAGCAACACACACAGAACCATGGGATGGCAGGGACCATGTTCCTATAACAAAGGCTCCTTAAGCAGTGTAGACAGGGCTGTACTTTTGGTAACAGCTAAAGTAGGCATTGTTTTATAGCACAGGTAACAAAACCAAATATTTATCCAAACCTGGGCAGGGAAACTGTAAGAAAACGCAGTGGCTATGTTTAGGGCATGGTTTGCTGCTGTACGAATTACTGGATTTGCTGCTTATCTTTAGTTCACTGAATATCGTTGCTAACTTGGCGTGGAGAACAAGAGAAGCTGCATGTAAAACAGGTCATGATGTGCTACACCATACTGACAGAAAGGCTTCGCAGAAGTTAGCTATAGCATATGCTGTGACTGACTTTATGTACCTTAGGAGTAGTAATCATGCACTAGACAACACAGCTGAGTTACTACCGGCACTAGTTCTGTCTTGCAAAAAATCCTTTTAACTGCTCACATTCAAAGGAAAACTGTAAAATTCTTTGCTCATTCTGAAGTTAAATTTGGTTAAACTGAGGGAAAAAAAATTTAGCTTACCACAGTTAAGTACTGCAACATTCTCCCATCAACTCTGGATTCATGAAACTGGTCTTTGTACTGAGGTAAACCAATGTCGTCGAGCCATCCTGCAGGTACAAGAACAAGGGTGTACGTGAGAACAAAGCCCTGCCGCCCCCTCCTGTCTGCGCTGGCGGCTTCCCAGGCGTTCAGGTAGCGCCTTCCACCTGTGCACCTTTCGAAAGGGCAGCCTCAACTCCATTCCCACCAACAGCTTTGTCCACAGTGCTTCTGTGATGTTCTGCATGCAGCACAGGACTGAGCACCCAAGTTCCACAGCATCATGTAGCTCTTGCTAGACTGCCCCACCCCCCCAGTGACAGCATTCCCCTTGGAAGGTGACAGTGTATAGCTGTATAGTTGGATGTCAAGAACGACGCAAAAATCCTCATTTTACTGTGTTGAAACTTACTGCTCTTAAAAAGATGTTTAGTAACTGCTAAAATGAACACGCATCAGGCAGCCCATCCATATGGGGGGGGAAGTGGCTTTCCAAACAATTCCAGGACAGTTCTAACACTTACGTGTCACCCAGATATGATCAAGTTGTGCAGACTTCTCATCTTGTTTTGCATTTATTGATTTAATGGCCAAAACTAATTTCTTCCGGTGCAGTGGGTGCTTTATTCCCATTTCCTGCAAAAATAACCATTAACAAATAGTTTGCTTTGCCTCTGGCTCTTTTAGTCTCATTAGATAGCTATAAAAATTGATACTATGTATTTCAGAAAGGTAGCACTGCCCCGTGTTTGAAGGGGCCTGGTTGTACAGGATCAAAATGTACAGTTGTTTGAGAGAAACAGTTAAATTATTACCTTTTCCATGTCCTGAGGTGTCGCAGTTAACAGTGTATGGCCTGAAGTCACCCACTGCCGTGCAAAAATGACATACTGACCGAGGCCAAAGTCCTCGAGCCAGTTACAGACTCTTTCTGTGCTCCACTGAGCAAACGGAGCATTGTAGTCACTGAAAAGTACAAGAAAGGTTTGAAAAATCTTAAAGGAAAGAATTACAGTCATGATCGGAAAGCTCACTGCGTGCCAGAGGCAGCGCTGCAGCGTATGCGTTAGTGTGCTGTGCTCTGTGCAGTAACGGAATCAACAGCCCTTCTCGCAGTGCGTGCTGCAATACGGGTGCCCTGTTAACACGGCTGCCCAGCTCAACCTGCAAACAGCTGGGGGGGTGAGTAAGGATTTCCCGTTTTCTGTCTGAAAAGAGGAAAATGGGAATCGCTGAATCCTCATGGCTTTGTAGCTATTCCCGCAGGAGATGGTAGGTTTTCTTGTTCTTTAACAAGGTGAAATTTTTGACGCTGCAACAACCAGCCAGTGCTGCAGCCTGCAGCTGAGGGAGTGCGGGCAGGGGGGCTACTTGGGATACCTTTTGTACCAGAGAAATTCTTTCTAGTTGTTGTGGAATTCCTCGTATAACGAAGCACATTATACTGCTGCTAATTAAAAAGGGTATTTCACAAGAGGAGGGTTTGGCTGTTCACAAGGCATCCTATGCTGTGCAAGGTAAAGAAGGAACCGTTACCTTTTCTGGCCTTTGGTTTCCTTTGACCTGGATAACCGAGGTCCAGCTGTTGCACGGAGACCACCTCTTCGGAACTCTGCCAAACCCAGATCGTCTGCAGGGAAGTTACCTGACTGAGTTCTTCGTATTCTTTCAAGACAAGAGTGCCATGATAGTACTATTAGCTTGCAACCGAGAACATTTGTGTTGTGTGGAAACTCTAGTGACAACTAGAAGCTGTATTAACCTTCCCGTAAACTACAAACACCTAATTCGTTCAGGTGGTAGCTGAAGAAGTTCCAGGCAAATGCTGTCTAGACCCAACTCTGAGGGGGAAACGAAGCCCTGCTGCGCCGCCCCAGCCCACGCTGCCGGGCAGCCGTCCCAAAGCAGCTGAAGCGAGCACAGGGAACCTCAGTCCCCCCTGCTTTCTGTTTCTGTTGTTTCCTCGCATTTTTTTTACCTGATGCCTTCTGTAATGAACAACTTACTATCATTTACTTTTGCATAGCTAACGAAACCGTTGGCATTCTAAATTATTAGCATTAAAATGACAGCAGAGTGTCTTTACCCCTTCCAACAGCACGATGCTGTGTACACTACCATCCATTTTTCTACACCCACGTGTACCGAGAGACACTAGTACACCCACAGAGTTGGTCGCTCTCCTTTTCCTGAATTTTGCTTTATTCTCGCTACAGATAATGTAGCTTTTGCCAAGAACTGGATTAATTCTCAGGCCAAATGCTTTGATAGGGAGCTAAAAAAATAAAAACGACCTTACTTTCCCCAGATTTTCTTGATCCCTTTTGGACTCTTTCTGTTTTCTGGAGACAGTGGAGACTGCGGACCTGAATCCATTCCGGAAGAAAGAGGTGAAAGGTCGTCTGAGACTACTGTACCATCCACGTTCTCTGTTTCTCCTGAGTTAAGAAAGTAATAGAGTTACATTTTATACTAATTATTAACGAAGCTATCAACTGGGAGACTAATATTTAAATGCAGAACATAATAAAAAAGAAAAGATACATATAAAAATTGTTCTTGTATTAAAAAAAAAACCATGCTCAGAATGTGGAAAAACACAGTAGCTGTACATTTGATACAAAAAAGAAAATAATAAAACATTGGTTAAAATAGATTATTTCAGTCATTTTATTTAAATAATTAATTCCAGACAGAATAATTACTTCCTCAGACAGAAGCAGACTCTTGCCTTGCCTATTCTTAATACCGTAACCCCTCCATCAAAATCTGTGGGAATTTTTCTGTTGACTTCAGTGAAACCAGAGCGAAACCGGGAAAGTATTTTAGAAAGGAATCCTGTCACTATGCCGTACAGCAAAAGCTGTTACTTCATTTCAGTACTGCACTGAAGGAATTTAATCTGGATGGCCCACTTGGTATTAGTATCTCATAGACAAAGGGAGGGGAAAAGGAAAGGAAAAGAGTAACCAGCAAAACTCATGGTAAAGTTGCATTTTGTTCAGATACAGTACCTAGCACTGGTGCACTGACACTCCTGATGCGATCTTCAGTCATCCCAAGAAGCAGAAAGCCAGATGAAGAAGCAAAGAAGATTTAAAACACCAGCAAAATAAAGTTACAGAAGAGCAAAGAAGCAAGCTAAGCATTTAAAGCAGAAACAAAAAAGAAAAGAAGCAGTTACGCTTGACGTGAAAGTGAATACGCATTGTTGTGCACAAGCCCCAAGAATTCTGTACAGGTTGTTTTAAATAGATAGGGAATGACTGTCTGTTTTTTTGTTCTGTTCTTGTGAACTATTCTTTAACACATAAAGGATGTACTACAGAGCTCCACAAAGCCTGCAGAATATCCGAAATGAAGCAGTGTCTAAGATTATATCAGATTCCTCTGAAATACTGAACTGGTGGTGTAATGAGTTTACTGCACATGCAAGAAACAAACCAACCTGCATAAAAAATTCTGTTAATTCAGTGTATTTAGGGAGTCATGGCTTGTTTCTAGAGAAAGAACATTTTCCTTTACAAGACCACCCATCCTTGGATAATCCTGCAGTTAAAGACATAACAGTATGGCTCACACATTGCCTACAATGTTGGATCACAGAAAAACTCTAAAAACTCACAGCCTGTTGCAATCTCGAAACTGCAGTACCCTAGCAGCTTTTAGGACCATGTGACCTTAAAATACGTAAAACCCCAACAAACAAAAAAAATCCCACCATGACTTTTAAAGTGTAGGAACACTTCAAAATCACAAGGGATACTCTTGTGTCTGAGCTCCAAGCTCTTCGGCCCTTGGCAAATACCTGGTTCTGTGCCTCACTAACACTTTTTGCCAATAAATTCATGCTTAAGATGTCACTGAAAAGAAATTAATATAGGCTTCCACATACAGCTATGGTTGCAGAATAACAACATAATTGTATTTTCAAAATCCACTGATGTTTTTCTGCACCTTCTAAGTTCATTTTTGACTTGTGGGTCCCCCCATCAGCTACAGCAACCAACAGTGCTGACACCAGGATTTTTGCCTGAAATATACATTTTAGTGCTAGTTACATTGTAAAGTTTCACATGCTAAAATGCAGTGGGATGGCAGGGACAATGTTTGTTTATTTAATATGCCAATCTAGCATGCATTTTTTTGAAAGTACTGATGATACACTTGGCTGTGCATTTTTGTTTGCTTGCTTGTTTTTAAGAAAACAGATCAGCAAGCTCAAGGGAGGATTGGAAGCATTTATTGAAAAATTACTGCTTATTCATATCATCAATACATTTGCATCTCTAAAAGTTTCCATTTTTAGTTACAGATTTGTTGACTTTCAGGATGCTTTCCCCACGGTCTCCAAAACAGGGTCTCTTCATTACTTCTGCTACCAATGATGTCAGCAAATTGTATCATCAAGTGCAACAGAAAGGATGCTCTAACTTAAACCCATCCTTTACTCTCCAGTGAACCAATGTGGAATATTTGTGGTGCACTGTTCAAAAAATAGTAGAACTTTCCTTAACTGAATCGTGTGAGCCTCATAGCCTGTTGTTTTGGCACAGCAGATTACGTACCGTGTTATGCCTCAGTCCCTTCCTTTGCCTTTTTTCCCCCCGTACTAACCCTCGGAGAGGTGCGGATACGTACTCAGGCACAGGATGCTGCTGTCCTCGTCGCTCAGGCCGCACCCATCTGGCAGATCGTATGTTCCCTGATCTCCGTTCTGTAAGGGTCGAGGCAGCTTTCCTGGCAAGGTTTGATACTTGCTGCCTTTCACAAGTGGCTTACTCTGTGGGGTTTTTTTAAAGAGAAAAAAATTAATACAAAATCAAATCACTCGTAGCGTTTGCAATCCAGCACACAATTATTTTAAAAGATGAGAACAAGTATTTGAAGTTCATGGTTCAAAATATGGCACCGCCCCCTCCATGTTCCTGCTTACAGATAATTCAGTTTAAATCCAGCAGTCGGCTGACAAAGTTCCCCAGCTAAGACACAGCCTTCTCTTCGCATCTGCCCCTCCCGCTTCAGCCAGACTCTGTATTACATTAAACGATAATATATGTTGAATATTACTGCGTTTTGTCATAAGAACTTTTCTAGCTCCCTCCCTTTCCTCAAAGACCCTGGCACTCTGTAGTGATTTGGTCCTTCCATGGACGACTTTGATAGTGCCAGAAATGGACTTAGTTACTTCACAGCCCATTCTTTGCTCTCTGTTTTTCCTGTTTTCCACTGGACTATGTTTCTGCTTCACAATTGTATCTCGCTGGAAGTATTTGTGTAACTAATTTTGTCAAACATATTTGACCACCATCATTAATAACATTGAAAGAATCAACAACAAAGTTATTGTACATAAATTGAACTTCTGTAAGAATTAAGATCTCTTTGTATAGATAACATTACCATGTTTTAAAAAAGATATAGCTAAATATACAGTTGCCAAAAACATAGCTACAATATACTTGCCAATTCTATTATAGAACTTAAGCACAATGTATACTTTTGATATATGCTGGGGAAAAAAGCATGGACGGAGCTGTATTTTAGGGCTAGTCTGACAGGCTGCTGACTCGACTATTTTTGTCCACGTCAGGCTAAACGAACAGTCTGTACGCTCGCCTGCACGTGTGGCGCACATACCCAGTGTCACTAGCATCAGTGAGATTATGCTGGAAAGACCTTCCTCCAGTCCCAGAGCTCACAAGAGGTGGTCCTCAAAGTCTCTGTATATTGTATTGAAAGGAAACTGTATGTAGCCTTTGCTAAAAATAGAGTATCTCTCAATTTTTCCTGAAGAGGTTGCCCAGGGAGGCTGTGGGTGCCCCATCCCTGGCAGTGCTCAAGGCCAGGCTGGACGGGGCTGGGAGCAGCCCGGGCTGGTGGAAGGTGTCCCTGCCCATGGCAGGGGGGTGGGACTAGGTGATCTTTAAGGTCCCTTCCAGCTCAAACCATTCCATGACTCTATGATATTCCAGCCAAAGTTTGTGTTTCACAGAGGTACTTGTCTACAGTTTTGGAAACGCGATGTTGAGGCTTCTTCAGTACTGAATCCAAATGAAGAGATGAAGGAGCCGTCACTGGATAAACATGTGTATCCCACAGCTGTCAAAACTGCAGGAATACGGAGGCTTTTCCAGAGGAGCAACGAACCTGCAACTCCAATCGACTGTGTGTTTTGGAATAAGCTCCTACCGGTAAATGTTTCAGTATCGGAAGGGAGGTTATATAGGAAAACTTTGTACTGAAAATAGCAAAACTTAGTTAGTATACAGAAACATACAGCATGCTCCTATTTAGAACCCCCACTCTAACAAAATAGTTTTAAAACATTGTCTGTGATGGGATGATAGATCAAATATTTAATGAGATAACCACTGGTTTATCTATTCTTATTGCAAGGCCAAGAGGGATCTTTGTGATACTATCACTGCAGGCCACGTTCCTTGGTTCCTGGAGCCCTGCTCATCTTTCAGCAACTGCAGGAGTACATCCTGACTTGTACCAAAAATTATGAGTAGAGAAACTGCTTATTACATTAGCACTGCATTTTCTGAAATTGACTGACTTCAGCTTCTAACCTCGCAGAAAAGCTTTTTACGTAAAAAAAGAGTTCCTTTTCAAATCCTTACCCCTATTCTCAGTCTATCAGTACTGGAACTATGCAAAGGTTTTAAAAAGAAAATGAATATAAAATGAAAACACAGCCACACCACCACAGCACATTACAACAGATGAATGTTAACAGAGTTTACACGTAATATACCTCTTGTTCTACAACAGGCTGTACTGGTTTTCCGTCTACATACTACGGAGTTGCAGGGAGGGTAATTTCAAAGTTTTATGGAAAAAAGCAACAGAGAAATGTTAGTATTAACATACATACACAGAACATCAATGTACTCATTACTATAGTGATACTACTTAATGCATTGACAATATATTAAAAGGTCTGTTATCTCTTCATTTCATTTAAATAAAATATTTAATACCAAATGTGTTTGTTCAGACCACTAGAAAATTTGGGCCCTGTTTAGGTTCTGTTGCGATCAAAGGAATTCTTCTATTTTCAGGCCTCTGGGTGGTCCCTTTAGACTTACTTTAAGCGGAGAACACAGCAGCTGTTTAACAGTTAAAACAATATGAAAATGACTGACATAAAAAAAAAGAACATACATACATATGTCATACAACACTGTATGTATCCAGCTGAAACCATAAAAAGCTGCGATAGCAATGATCAAAAAGTACCAGCACGGGTAGGTCAGAGACATCAGTGGGTTGTATTTTATTTTATTGTTGGTGGATGTAATTGGAATTTGAGTTTTGTGCAAAGTAGAATAACTCCAGTAAACAGTGCTGTTAGCGCAGGTTCTCTTGACTTAAGGCAAGAAGCAAAGTCTTGCCGTGCTGAGTCAGCAAAACAGGTTCTCTTGGCCTTAGTTTTGGCTGTAACTAACCCACATTCAGCCACTCACTCATATGCTTAGGGAGGTCTCAATGATTTCACCGAGAAGTTTCGTGCCTAAATTAGGGGGCACAATTTCAGCGCCTCGCCTTGCTGAACGTGGGGGTGGCTTGCTACAATTCTCATATCCTTTGTGGTTTTTTCTGCCTCTGTGGACTCTGATTTAACAGACAGAGCAGATTTACAGCCTTGTGTAGGTGTAGGTACAGCCTTGTCACATCATATCAAAGAGACAAATTAAGTTTTTGAATTTAAGACAGGAAAATAAAAGTTATGAAGAGAAAAGAGACCTTCATAAATTCCACATGGAATGAAGTGTTAGTTCTGAACTGATTTGTCACATGTATGACCACAATCAAATGAGTGCAACACAAATTTCAAACATTCTATTTGGTCACTGTCATCTTCACAGATGAAGAAAAAATTAAGAGAAACTGAAGAATCGGAACAACCATATTACTAGTATCCATTTTAAATGGCATTGCTGGTGTGGGTAATCTAGTATAAGCCTAATTTGAGTATAGAAAGCGTCAATAATAGTTTCACAAAGCATAATAATTACAAATGCAGAAAAATTTCAGTGTACACAATGACAAAGCAAGCCTCTGGGCCAGAATGTAATGAGACTTTGTAAATTGGAAAGTCTTTATACTGAAATGGAATTAAGCCCTTGAATTAATCACAGTGCTGCTGTTTTAACAAGGCAGCATCACTACCATTGTCAGGAATGCCATTTATATCGGAAGTCTAAGGGAGCGACACGCATACCTGCATGCAAACACTCACAAAGGAATCCTGTGTGGAAATACCCAGTCCCAATATTTTATTACTTTGAGGATTTGCTGCCTTAACATTTTTAGCAATGTAGAAATCAAAATTATTTTTAAAACACATACCAATAAACAAAATAATACTGCAGTTCAACAAAATTACTCCTCACTATTTGTTGTATCTCAAATATTTTTTGTTCTCTTTCAGGTGAAAAGCTGAATTTGAGAATGTGTACATATGGGTCTGCCAGCTAGTTTGCTTATTATGAGCTTGTCAATGAGGTAGAAAAAGAACCGGAATTGTTATCATTAGGACTTTTTTCCCCACATACAATGGTAGTGGTGGCTAGGGATACTATTGTGGGGAAAAAAAAAAAAAAAAGAAAAAGAATATTTATACTTGACCTTTATCTTTTAGTTGTGATATTAAACACCAGAAATTGTGATTACAAATAAACCAACCTTTTCCAGGGATTCACTCTGCAAGTCTTCTAAACTACTTGACTTTTTTTTCTGTTGAACTCTTAAAATAATGACAGGAAAAAAAGCAACAGTTAATATAACACAGTATATTTGCATATGCCACAACCATATCATATGACAGCTGTATAGATCACATAATGTCTGCATATAACAGATAATTCAGAATTAGGAGATTAATTTATTTTGTTATACTTCTAGCCTAAAACTGAGAGTATCAGAAACTGCAATAGGTGAAGTCAGAAACAGGAGCCAGACATCCTTTGACCAACAATGAAAGGCAACAAGGTGCAATGTGCGGTTTTAAACCTTGTATCTATAGATGATTTTTTTGAAGCTCTTAACAAGCAAAAGTAGATCTTAGAAGCAAAAGTAGACAGCAACAACTCTCTAAGAACAGTGTTCAACATGAAGGGATTTTACAAATGGCCAAAAAGGCAGAATTATTTTTAAAAAAATATCTGGCTGTATGCTGTACATTTCAATTGAAGTTACTCATGCTTACCTATTTATGGTTTCCAAAGGTTCTTCTTGTGTAGAGGTTAAATTAGCTGAAGATACTGGAACGTTTCCACTTTAAAGCAGAATAAAATATGCTGGTTTAAGTACTACATTACGCATGTCTTCTGATATATAAAAGTGCTAACGTAGTCCTGTAATTCAAACCTCATGCAACTACATATTGCGCACTCTCATGGAAAACGCTGCTTTCACAACTATCCACAAGTTCTTGCAAAGCCACAACCAGGCAAGACAAGATGCCAACAGTTAAACAGATTAAATTATACAGGTTTAGGACAATCCAAATGAAACACGAGAAACAAAGGTCTTGCCTGATTTCCACAGCTTTGTGTGGCACCGGAGAGAGCACAGCTGGTGACAGTTCTCCTGAAGAGGCCTGTGTGAAATAGAACAGTTTCTAGTCCCTGATTCTGAATCACACCGAGAGCACAAAAATTCAGCCAGGGCCAAACCCTCCATCTACATTACCTTAGCTACTACAGAGAAACCAACACAAACAGACCACACATACAGCAGAACTTGCTTCTAAAACATCTTTACCAAGTACCTCTGTTTTAAGTAATTCTCCTTGAGGATCTCTCAAAAGAGTCCACTTCCTTAAAGTTGTGTCCAGTTCCTCTTCACTGCCACCAGAGACAGAAGAGCCTGTGAGCATTAGGGATTAGGAGAGAAACAGGCCAAAGAAAAACCAACATTTAGGACTGTATCAGGCAGTCTAAATAATTCAGCCTCTAAATTCCCCTTCAGTCTTCATCTGATGCATGTAGTTCAGCAGCTTCTCCGCTCCCCACCCCTCCTTCAGGCTCTGGCTTACCCGCATTGCAGCAACAATTTTACCACTTCTAGTTACATGCTGTGCTCTGCTGTGAGTAGCTCAGCTGCCCGCGAGGTATTTCTGAACCGCTCTAATTCACAGTGTAATGTTCTGAGGCAAGTTCAAGTTGGTACCATTTTCTACATCACAGTCTACAGGTGGTATGCATGTTTGGCATCTGTATCATAATGCAGTGCCCCATGCTCAGTTCAAGGATGAACGTGGTAAACACGCTCCAGTTTTTTTACAGATATCCCAGATCTAAACAAAAAAAAAAATACGCCCAGTTCATTATTTAGTAGGATTTTTATTCCTAAATTGTCACAGCTACAATACTAAATCAGGATTTGAATATTTAGTGCTCAGCAAACCTCTAGAATATTTTGGATTTTTTTTTTTCCTGGAGATCTCCTATGCATAGAGTTGCAAACAGGGTGTGGAAGGGCTGCTATGCCATGATGAAAAAATTTAGATTGACCTTTAAGCACATTAAGAATTGCTAATTAACGTGACAGAGGTGCAGTGGCTCTAGGCAGTTACAAAACCCCACCAAATCTTCTATTTAAGTCTTGGCACTAATAGAAGGGACAGCACTTGAAAACTCATTAGACATGAGCTTTGTAATCGTGCAGTTCAGACAGAGACTGCCAACAAACCCAATACTGACCATGGGCCCTTCAGAATACGAAGTGAAACTGGCTCACAGCCCTTCAGCCAGCACAAGAGATCTACCTACAGTCACGTTCAGATAGCTCCTTTACATTTTACTTAATCACCAGTGGCTGTTTCAAGCAGCTGCCCTACTTCAATCCAAAACAGATTTTATTTTTTTAAATGTATGTGCTACCTAGGGTGAAGAGTCAGACATCATTTGTCAACATGATCTGTAGCTTGCCTTGAGCAAAAATAAGAAATGCTTACAATGTATTGTGTTTCTGTCAAGTAATTATTTGAAACAGTTATCAGAGACAGAAGACCAAAAGCTTTTAAGCAGGGATTATACTTCAAAGAGAATCTTTAAAACACACTGTTAGAAATAAAACGAAAATGAAAACAAAAAAATATCAAGATATTTTTCTTGGCAACCTAAACATGAAACTCCCACAAACACATGGAAGGTAACAAGTTCTGTTGGGCTGTTGCAGCCGTCACAGTACGTGCCTCAGTGTGGGCAATCTCAGTATACGCTCTAGTTCCGACACGTTCTGGGGTTTGTTTTTGTTGTGTTATGCTGAGCATCACTGGTTTTTTATTTACACTGTACTGAACATCTATACTAGCGTACATTAAACATCACTCTCCCTGTAGTACCAACTCAATAATCCAGAGCATCATGGCTTGCTCCTCGCTCGTGCACACAAACGTCCTCCAAAGCCATGGAAAAATGGGGATGGTGGGCTCGTCTGTACAACCGGGATGTGGGAGAAGAGTGTGGAACTGCGGGAGTTACTGCAGGGAGCACCTGCTCTCAGGGTAACAGTGGTGTAGCGATCCTGGGAGTTAACATCCATACGTCTCCAAAATCTACAACCACACCTCTGGACTGGCTTTCAGAACGCTTTCAAGTGAGAGATTTTTTTTTTTTTTTTAATGAACATTCAAAGAGAGATTTACCCGACTCTTGTTCCCTATTCCTGTGTGTTAAATACAAGTTTCCATTCTGCCATACAGAACCTGAAAATACTGTGTTTGTTAATGTGACGATGCATGTTGAAAAACTATTTCCTTTCAGAAGGTCAACATTCTCAGACTAAATTTAGTACAGAAAACTAAGGTGGCAACTTAAAACGAGACTGCCCTAAAACCCACTCCACTTCCTGAAGCATAACTGAGAACTGGGACGAAAGAGTTTTCCCCAAATTTTGAAGTTTATTATATAATACCGTGTGCACCAAAAGCAACCACAGATTTTCAGCTGTTCCCTCCAAACCAGAACTTGCCTAGTTGGCTGTCAGGATGGTTTTTTAGTGAAAGAGAAGGGCAACCGAACTTATTATATTCATTGCAACTCTTTTTAGCAAAAAAGAAAAAAAGTCCTCCTAACACTATCAAATTGCACCTGAGATCAGCTCTCCTTTTGTGAATGCCATATAAAAACCATGACATAAAAGGAAAATACTGTGTCATTAGCAGTAGCTGGCTGGCAGCTGGTCGTTCCTGCCATTCCTGAATTGAACTGTGGTGTAGGAAATCTGAATATAGGATGTATTTAGTTCATTAATGTTTATAAATCACTAAAGTCTCCTGATAACATTTTACACTGTAGAAAACAGTTACTCATAACATAATGGTCACAGGAAACACTGTACAAACTTAATACCTATTTGTATACTTTATTCATCTCCTACAGATGAATTAATTTAAACAAAACTAAATTTCATTTTGATTTTGAATAACAGATTTTTGATAGTGATATAATGCAGTGATATAATTACAATAAAAATATTGTAAACCCATGCCTTTAACTAATTTGAATGAACTTTCCTAGTTGCCCCTGTGTCAACAAACTCTATGTCTGCATAACTGTCCCGCTGCTTGCTACCTCCTTTTCACCCTTTTTGCTGTAATTCCTTTTGGTCTGGCCTCTAACAACCCACGTACAACTGAGGGGATGGCAACCAGCAGCAGCAGAAAGGAAGTTTGAGGCTTTGGCCATGAAGGACGTGTGTCAGGCCTGCACTTCGGAGGAGACATCAGCAAGAGGGACAGGGCTAATAACAGCATGGCCCCAGCTGCCCACCCAGCCATTGCTACAGGGGTGCAGTTCTGCACCCAGAGCTCCTGCCCCACCGCAGCACGCAGCAGAGTGCTTTAAGGAGAGCAGCTGTGGAATTCAGTTTGCCTTGGCACGCAAGAAGGTGCACTGCAGTGCTTCAGACCCAACTGATCAGCAGTTCACAGAGCTGTGCCACCAGAGCGGTAATCTCACCAGTCATCCTTCCTTGTCAGAATCCCTAATGACGCCATCTAAACCAACCTAGAGCACCAAAAATAGGCTCCAAGGAGGGATTTACTATTAACTGATGCAGTCGAGCATGAGATTCAGTGGCAGAAGTCTTGCTGAATAGTAACATTGTGACTAAGTTTCCAGACAGATTTGACCCTGGGTTTTTTGTACTGCCTACAGCACAGGAAAGAAAAAGGAAATTTCCACAAACTACAGCCTGGTCGAGGCATACCGTGGTTCTCTCTGTATGTGAACGAGTGTATGCTCACCGTCTCATTGCACTCCCAACATGACACAAATCTATGCATAATGAAATACATATCACTATACACAAACATTTAAGCAGACAACAAATAGCAGTTGTAGTGCATGCAGTTTTTAAAAGACCTGATATCAGGAAATTATTCACGAGACATTTTACCGTGAGCTGCAATCATTATCTCTTTGACCCTCCTGTACTGGCTTAGCAACAGTGTTAACTCCTCTATTCGACGGTCCTGTGAAAAGCATTAAAACCAAATCTTATTTGAGATCCCACATTTTTAACCTGCAGAAGCACTGTATTACACATTCATTTCTGTGATTTTGGCCTGCTTTTCCAGAAAGCAGGATCAAGTCTCTCACATGCCCTGTAAGGTATATTTCTTCACTTTTACTCGCCATGGTACATCATGTTTGCTGGAGAGTGTGAGATTATGGATATAAGGAAACCAGAGGACTTTGACATTACTAGCAAATCAGTTATTTACAGAAGCGTCACTTGGAAATCGCTTTCACTTCTAAGAGTCAAGGGAATATTCTGGAGTTGAACCTCAGCTGTCTGAAGTGGGGAGTGTTTGTTTTTTAGCTATCATCATACCTGTAATTGTAAAGTAAATCATGTTTATGTTTCATACAACAATCTAGTCATGTTCTTTAATCCTCCCTTGTAGGATATGTTCTGCATTCCAACCTCTACTCTTTACTCGAATTTTGAACACACCTTTTTGAACTTAGGCAGTCAAACCTGTACAGAACCAAAGAAATGAGGTCTCATGAATGTCTGAAGCAGTATTTGACTCCACTCTTTCTCCAATACCCAACACTTTCCTACTATGTATGGAAAGCATCTTGATTCAGGGAGGGCACTTGCCTTTTGCACAGATGCAACACAGTGATGGGCAGCAATCGTTATTTGATTGGATCTGTCATTTCTCTCATTTCTATATGAGATATTGTGTCCCCGATGATAATAAATTCTTGCTCTTGGCCACTAAGCGTGCAATCTTGCAATTTGCTCTCTTACAGTTTGTCCTGTTTCTTTGACCCAGTTCTAAACCACTCCTGTGCAATAATCTTGCCCAGTGCTGTGACTACAGAGCACCGAATACAAACCCAAGCAAGTGGTAAAGAATTAGTTTTCACAAGGTGGTGTCAGGAAAGCCCCAGAAGCAGAGAAGCAGGCACTGAGGCACAAAACCAGACCTTGACCACATTACAGAAAGGTGGATTCTGCTGATCCTCCCTTCACACCTCAGCATGTATACACAAGACAAAACAGGCCTAAAACAGATACCCCGTTATTCCAACTACAGATAAAAGCAACAGGTCTTCTTCATAGCAAAGACCTGAGACTAACATACCTAGTTTTTTTAAAAATAAGTATGCGCACCACTTGCTAGCAACTTAATTGAGCATCTTCTGTCCTAAATGACACAAGAAATATCCCAAAAGCCATGTAGAGCTATTTTCCCAGAGGAATAATATTTTATTTTGCAATATTTTTGAAGGCAACAGTTCTACATTAAACATTTAAGAAGCTGTGGGTCAGCCATCAGTCCACCAGCTTAGACATGACAGTTTCAAAGGAAATAACCTTCCTTTCCCTGTAAGTGCATTCAGATATTAGGACATAAGCAAAAATATTTTGTGTTCCCTTACAACGCAAAAATCTTAGCAGACTCAGAATAATTTTGGCAAGAGATAATGCCACGTCTTTTATTTTCCAGATGTAAATTTTGGCTTTTTGATTTTTTAAGAACTGAATGTTGTTATGAGTCACATTAACATTCTCCAGGATTAACATTGCCCTGTCCAGATTCCCCACTTACCAAAGGAAGTTTTCAGGGATGTATGTTATTGTCTATTTGACCATATACGAGTGTGTCACCATAAAGGAAAATCCTATAGCCTGGTTTATTACCATAAAACAAGAATTACAATTTCCTGAAGAATTAATCCCCCTCCAAAAAAAAAAAAAAAAAAAAAGAAAAAAGGAACAATTTATATAGTAAGTCAATGGCATCTGAAGGTAGAGATTCAACATCCTCCAAGACTGAGCCCTAAACCCTGCACTTGAAATGTCTGACAGGCAAACAGCATTCAGGTGATAAGAGACAAAAAACATAGTTACCATTGAAATGCGTTTAATTTCACCCCTCTCCTTTAGTACTGCCCTTTCTCCCCTCCACCCCACCATGTGTCTTTAAAGCCTGGTCCCTTTCTCCCAAAATCTGAGTCAAGGGCTAGTTTGACTTCTAATATCACAATCTAAACTGGGGATATCTGTGCACTTCAGATTCAGTTGGAAGATGAAGAGCTGCCACAGATGAACAAACCATAGTGATCTTCTCAACAGCAGAAACCAGGAGATTCTGCTTATTGCAGCCTTGGCTTTCTACTCCCTTCTGGAATCTAATGAGTCTCCCAAGTTCTGCAGCCACGTTAGCAAGGTCATCCACACTTTCTATTTAAAAATCAACCTTCTGTCACAATCTCATGGGATAGTCCAAACATGGACTGTGTGGCAATATCGCACTCACAGAAAATGGGTTATTGAGAATATTTCAGAGTTCATTCTTACTATGCAGAACAAAGATTATTTTCTCACCTTTTCTTCATTTGCAGCCAATAATGATTCCATTCCTATCTTCAACCGTTGAACTTCTTGATCTAAAAATGTTTTTAAAATAAGGAAAATACCCTTGCTATATTTAGTGTAAACAATATATGTTTTGTGATACTCTCCTTACATTCTTACGAGTAATCAAAACCCTGCCAGTGGCATGGCAAATGCACTATTAAACTACATTTAGCTCAGAGCTTTTCAAAAGCTGAACTATTAAAGCATTACACAACAAAAGCATGCTGGTCTTGCTTATAAAAGGCTACATAATTCTATTTTATACTCTGGAGTCAAGTAATGAAAAAAGAAAGAAACACTGAAGCTTATTTTGCAATAGATGAGAGTGTGTTAGCTGTCATATATTTAAGGAAATAATTTTAAGTATGATTGAAAATTAATTATTTTCCATCTGGGAAAAAAAAATATTTGCCAGCTTATGAAAAGTAGTTCACAGACATTGGAAATAAAAAATAACAAAAAATAGTTTGATATGAGGAAAATTTGTGAATTTTTTTTTCTCAACACATTTCAGTATGAACAACTAAGTTAAAACCTACACCAAGAGCTAACACAGAATTGCCTTACACACGATTTAGTGTTACAAGATAGAGGATATACAGAGACATTACAGTCAAATCAGTTAAAACACACTCTCTGAAAATTTGAGGCTCCTAATCACATCATCCTAACTTTGCAGAGCCAAATCTTTCATTTCTTCTCTACACGCTATTCCTAGCAATTCCTCCAGTACCAACCTATATTAAATCGAGTGTAGATGATAGAGACAGAACCTGAAAAAGTTTTTTTTGTTGTAATGGCCACTAAAGGAGTTCATGCTTTGACATTAAAATAGACCCACTTGTTTCACAAAAGACTATGAAAAACAGATGTGGCAGGCATGAAGTGAGAGAGAAGAAAGAAAATCAATACTGCTAAAAAGCATCTTCAAAAAAAAAGGTATTACAACTAAAGGTTGAACATACAACGTCATATCTAAACTATTTGCAAAAAAAGTTTAGTTTTTCTTTCAGTGATCCTGAAAAATACACACCTTGTAATGATTAAGTTATAAAACATGTAAATGAACACTACAAGCATTTCTTTTGCAAAAGAGAACACTTAGTAACACCAGACATGCACAGAGACAGCCAAATCAAAACGTAAAGCCAGCAAGCAGTTAAGCATGCAATTGGAAGACTTTTTAAAAGACATTAAAAAAACCCACAACACAGTCCTACTAATCAACCTTTGTAAATATTAGACTTCAAAGAGAACTGGTGTCAAGGTATATATGGGCACATTCAAGCAAACTTTACTTACAGTATTTATAACAACATCAAGTATGGAAACACTCTTATTCAGACTTTTTTTTTTTTCCCTCTAAATTTACTGCGCTGATTTAAAAAAAGCCCAAATCTTTCCCCTCCAAGGAAGCAGGCTTTCAAATAAAGACATCTTTCCAGACACTATATGGGTTTTACATATGTACAAATAGAAAGTGGTAAAGCTCAAGTTTTGGGTCTGTTAACCTTGACAATGTCCCTTTGAAGTCCAACTATCTGATTTGTGAACCTCTGACTTTTTTTTTTCTACAGTGAAATCTTACTAAACAGGGCAAGTAGCTGTCTGCTTGTTGCAAGCAATGAAAGCAATGTCTCATGTATATTACAATTAGACAGCCAAATCTAAACAAACATTGAATTATTGCTGCAGAATGCATCTGAGTTATAATTTGTGTGAAAGGAACAGTGAGATAAAGCCAAAAGTGAATTGCAAGGCTTACGTTTTTCTTTTAGCCTTCTCCTATAAACTTCCTCTACGATGGCAAATGGTGAGAGTCAAATCAAGTATGTAGAAAAAGCACATATTAGATAAATTTTGCAGTTTAATTAGAATATGCATTCTAGCATACCACAAGTACATTGACATTATTTTTCAACTTTATTTGAGAAGACCACTTAAAAATCTGATAAATCAGTAATTTTTTTACAGGAGAATTATTACGGCTTCACACGCTTTCCATTCAAATATAGTCTAAGTGGTTTCCTTAAATGTACCCTAAATAATCTGTACAGGGTTTGATTCTTCTCCCCACTGGAACCAAGGATAGTTTCACCCATCTTCAGCATGAACAGGAACACACACACTACTAGAAGCTGAATGCTGCTGAACTCTTGATTTATTGTCATACCACTATCTCTCCTTTGAAATACCAAAAATTATTTGGGAGTCTCATAGAAAATACAAAATTCTATTAGTAGAAGAATTCCTCTACAAAAAACTGTTGTTAGACAAACCAGTTTTTCTAGTTAGGCATGCAGTGCTCTACATGCACAAGCTCTGCAGCTGAGTGAAATCAGCACCACGTATATGTTAAGTCACTTCTCTGAAATAAACAAGTCACAATACAGAGTCTTTTAGAAAAGACACATCTGCGTTAATTCCTGTAAGGAGATTCTTGGTAAGCCCTGTGGAAGAGGTAGCACAACACTTCAAAAGTCACATCTCGACAAGGGCACTTTTTTGGAAGCATTAGTTAACACCCACAGAAGAAGTTAGTGCAGCTAAACTGATGCACTGTGGTAAATATTCCTGCATGGGTAAGTGTCAGTATCACAGAAGAAAAAGGTCACTAATATCGTATTGCTCGCAGCCCAGCAATTGACAGAAGCTCCAGGAGTCAATACTTCAGAGAACTGTGACATGACTGGTTGAGATCAAAGGCTAAGCAAACTGGTTTATTTGCCATTGACCTGCATCAACAGTGCAGATTTAAAACAGAAACCTGCAGTATCACAGAACAGCCTGGGCTGGAAGGGACCTTGAAAGACCATCTGGTCCAACCTTTCATGAGAGAGGGAGCCTAAATGAGATATAGTCCTGAAGAAAGGGAAGACGTGAATCAATAACTACGTTTTAGAACGTTTGGACATTTAAACATTATGCTTAGGTACCACTGTGATGATTTTTTTCTTCTTAAAAAATGGAAACTGTAAATGCCCTTCAAAAAAATTCTGAAGGTATAGAAAAAAAAAAAATATACTCCCACTGAACTGCAATGACTCTTTCAATTATAAATAAAACTCCAGTAGAAAAAGTTTCAGTGTCCCTAGGACACTTACTGCAATTTGTGCTGCCTCTAGATTGGGACAGAATTTCACATAGTAAAGGCTTCTACTTTACCAGAAGACAAAATACATTTGCAACATTTTTCTCCCCCAAATAAATACTGTAAGTCCATTCTTGTATTTCCTTGCATTTCTTTGAAATACTGAGCCAAGCTGCCAGCCAGGTGAAGTTAAAGTAGGGTTTTGGATTTTTAACTTTATTTACCCTCCTCTTACCTCTTTCTGCCACTTCACTGTGTGATGAGGTCCTAGACAGCTGACTTTGTAAGCGTTCTATTTCTGCATCTTTGAGAGCTAACTGCTCTTGAAGCTGGGCTATTTCAGCCTGAAAGAGAGTACAACAAAGTCAGAACAATGTCGTCACCGATCCTCTATGATTCTTTCCCATGAACTAGAAGATTTCTAAGCATTACACTTTACATTGATTCACGCCCTGTTCCCAATTCAGGACATTTCATAAACACTATAACAACTGTACATATTTCATGGTGTTACGATCCCATTCCTTTTACAGAAGCTCACTTTTTCTAATGCAATTAGCTGCCAAAGAAAAGAGACTTACAGAAAGGTAAAATTTTCAAGGATTCATGTAGGTAAAGAAACTCTAGAAAGCCCTCGATGCTACAACAATGCTCATATAATACTCACTATTATAGGGCAACTCCTGAGCTTTGCATGAAAAGATAACAAAGCATTTTTTTAAAAGATACTGGGTTTTTATCCTAGCTACTACTTATTAATATAACAAAGAATCCATTAATGCTGAGCCCTCTTCTCAGCAGGATAACAAAACTGTTCTCCCTCACATCAGATACTACAGCAAATAGGCTAGAAACAAAGCATGGCTTGGAAAGCAACCACTTAAATGCAACAAAGTGTCAGTGGTTCATTTATTTACACTTCCTGCAGTTTGCATGGCCACTAGATTGGCCTACAGTATCACGCATCGAAGATCTCAGCAATGAAGAGGGGGAAGAATTCTGTGATTGTCCACAACTTGAAATACAGTGACTCTCCCTATTTACAAGAAAAACTGTCAAGAACATACTTTACTAAGTCGGTAGCTTCATTAAGATTTTCTTTAATAGCCTTAAAGCCTCTATATCAACATTCCGCACTTCCCCCAGCAAAAGCATACTAAACCTCCTTGCAATTAAAGAAAAAAAAGAAAAAAGGAAACAAACAAAAAAATCACTAATGTGACCAGTTTCTCAAAATACTAAAATAAAGCAAAACACCAAATAACATTATCCAAACATGGAAAAACATGGAGAAATTTACTCCAATACACAAACACTTTCACCAGGAAGCAAGCAGCTGGACTTCAGCACAAGATCAGTGCTCTGCCTGCAGTTCCATATGGAACAGAAGAATCTGCCTTGTTGTATCTCTGAAGGGCTCCTACACTTCCCAGTGACTAATATGCTTTTTATATCCAGCCATGGAAATATTCCAATTTCTCATCTAAGAAGCTGGAGCAACAGGAAAAGAAAAGCTGCAGACCTCTTAATACCAGATTTGGATTTGCCTTCCCTAGTCTATTTGATCTCATAGCTTTTTTAAATGCCCTCTTTTTCTTTAATGTCTCATTCCTGTCATCTCTACAATATTTTTTCTACTTCCTCTCTCTTTCCCTGTACTTTCTTCTCCTTTCTAGTTCTGCATCTTCTCACACTCAATGGGTTTTACAATTCTTCTTATGCTCATTCTGCTCCTACACTTTCCACAGTTTTTATCTGTCTTGGCAGCTGGCCACACACTGCTTGAGAAAATATTTTCCCAAAGAACTGTTCATATCCACCACGTCAGAGAAAACATCTTCATGGATTCAAGAGCTATTAACAGGAAAAAAACACACAATAGCAACATTTCAATATTCACCCAAGAATTCACAAAAGAAACAAATGGTAATACAAATAATAGCTGTCTCTCATTTTGGGATCAAACTACCAAGTATTAAAAGAAAACTTAGCTTAATAATTTGAAATGTTTTTCCAAGATCCAACCACAACTCAAAAAAGTCAGTTATTCACATGAACAGGGACTGCAGTACTACACAAATGAAAGGAGATGTGATTACAGCACAAAAGTGTACCTCAACAGGGAAAAATAATGAGGTGCTTTTTAATCTAGTGGAAAAGGGCTAAAAAAAAAAAAAAAAAAAAGAATCAAACTATAAATAAAGTGCAACTGTTTAACAATGAGAATATTCAACTAGAAAAATTAATTGCGGAGCAAAATGAAATATTGCAGACATC
Source organism: Falco peregrinus (assembly GCF_023634155.1). Taxonomy (NCBI): domain Eukaryota; kingdom Metazoa; phylum Chordata; class Aves; order Falconiformes; family Falconidae; genus Falco; species Falco peregrinus. The sequence continues at coordinate 11,632,760 of NC_073729.1, forward strand.
AAGTTTCTCCAGATTATGATCCAACAGTTTTCCAGGATTTAAGGTCAACAGAAGGGTAAATCAGCTACGCACTTCGATATGCATGAAGTCAAAGCAGATGATCTAATGGTGTATTTTAGGCGTAATGTCTATTAAAATAAATTCCATACTAAGTGAACACCCAACCAACGTTGCATGTCTCTTCTCTTCAGTCTGGAAAGCTTGTCCAGAGACTTGTCACCATTACACAAATAAAGTACAGAAAACCTTCAAAGAGGCCTTTCTTCAGAACAAGCCTTTTGTAAGTCAAAATGCCTTTGTTGTTTGGTTTTTTTTAATAAGAATTACAAAAAGGTAGAAGACTGGAAACTGCAGGGAGGGAGCAAAAGGCACAAAAAGAAGCTACAAAAACTTTAAAAGAAAATACTTATTCCAAAGATAGTTGAAGAAAACTTCACAGTAGGCCGTGAAACAAAGCAATTGTAAGAAAAGTAAATACTGATGAAAAGAAGAGCATATTCCTTTCTAGCTGAAATAAGTCTGTCATTAGTAAATGCCAGGTATTTTGCTTACTTTAGTTGCTTTTAATTTCCACTCGTATTGATTTCTTTCGTTTTCCAGTTCTTCCACTTTAAATTTGAGGTGTCTAAGTTCCTGTAGCAAACTCTGAAAAAGAAGAAAAGCAATTAAAAGTAAGATTTCTCTGGTAGATATGTATTTCTCATAGTCCTGAATTAAAAGATCATGCATGAACCACACAGTAATGAACACTGAACCACCACATCAAAACCCATGACGTAGTCTAAGATGACAAAATCTATTTTGAATTGAGAGATAAGGAATACTTTCCCAAACTCCACTTGGAATTATGAACTAATTTCTTAGTCATATTAAGGAAGATAGCTGAGCCTGGTGAAGTTGTATGCCTCTCAGTGAAAAGGAGCCAAAAAATCCACAACTGCAGTCTCATGTAACCTTAACTATTGGGTTTTTTGGGGGGCTGAGGTTTTTTTTGTTTGTTTGTGTGTTTTTTTATTTTATTTTTCAGCCACCTCAGAAAGTAAGCAGAAACAGGCAGTGCTAAAAGATTACTAACTTTATTAAAGTGACAATCGTCTCCCCAAACAGGTGTTTAAGGTGCTCACCAAGAAAGGTAACACACAGACTGAATGGTATCTACCAAGTTACAGGCATTTAATAACACATACAGTCAAATACAACTGCAAATACACTACTTTCAGCACCCATGTTTGACAGTTTGCAAACAGAGTTGATGCAGCTTAGAGCTGCAGCCAGCCAGGGTTCCTAGCACTCTCTGTCTTTTCCTCTGACAAAGTTGTCTCTTAAATGTACCTCCTCCCTTTCCTTGATAGAAGAAGATCTTATTGTTTATTCTGAAGGACAGTATCATTAAATCCTTGATTGAGCTCTGATGAGACCAAATGTCTTAAAATGAACCGAGAAAAGGAAAAATTTGGAAGTGTAATCCAATTTTGGAACCCTGTACAGTGTATACATTAAACAGCCATACTATTATATTGGATTAAATTAATATTTGTTTTTAACGACTCACAGATTTAACTCTCATTATTTTCCCAATATGCAGCTTGCACTGTAGTCTAATAGTTCTGGACAGAGGCAAGCTCAGAAACAATAGCACTACTTTAAAAATAGGCATCGTACCCAAATGAGTTACTTTTGTAAAATAAACCTATGAGAAAAATTACTGAAAAACTCCCTCACAATATAAGCAGATTACTTATGAGTTCTCGGTATCCAGATTTTAACTAAAGAGATGTGGCAACTAAAGCAAACTGATTTAATAGCATTATTAAAATAGACTTTTTCAGGCATACCAGTATCATTCCACCTTCAGCAAATTTAAGCAGTTTATGTGACGTTTGTTTTGACATGTGACATACTTTTGATCAAATACAACTAGGATCTGTAATGTAATTTCAAAAATGCTTTTCTGGTAACTGCTAATGTCAGAGAATAAACAAAAATGCATTGGATTTGCTGTTTTTAAGGTACAAACATATTTTTATTATGGCTCTTTTTATTCACTTTAACATTATCATTAGAAAAAGAAAGGATACATTTCAGCTAAGTCTTACCTGAAACTGTATTTTATGCCTGTTTTAAGCTTTTAAAATATTCAGGAATTAATAACCTGTGTTCAGAGGACTGGTTAGGGTGCACCATCATGCACAGCTAGGGTTACATTATCATGAGGAAAATTAGCAATCTACCAAACCATGCTAGCATGCTGCATATCAAACAGGTAAATCTCAACTAAGGAAAAAAACCAAACTTCAAAATAATAATAATAATAAAAACCACACCGCACCAGCACTACAAACCTACAAGTAAAAAAATCATAAAAAACCTGAAAGAGGAAATTGAGTCTTTAATATATCTGTGCTTTAGCAGGCATACATCAATGGTCACCATATTTGTTCCAATTACCAGGGGTGGGCTGTCTGAGGTGGGGTTTTTTTTTTTGGTAATTTTTATCACCACCTCATTCTTTGCTAACTAAAGCCACAAAGATCAATGCTAGCAATTCACAACATAGCTCTGGTTAGTGGAATTTAGTTTCTGCACCAAAAGAGAAAAGGCAATACGCAGGCTGCTGCTAAGTTGTACTTCTCGTACGTCACACTGAGAACAATCCTTCTGGCTGAGAGTCTCTACCACTGATCTTGGACTAGATTGAGGACCATTAGGTGTAAAGTCTGGTTTCCTATCTTGAGACTTTCTTTCTTGAATTCTACTATTAATTTCCAGCTGCAGTCTACACATCTGCTCCTGTAGCTCACTGATCAGGTTCACTACTGACTGAAAACATGGGAAGAAGGGGAAAAAAGACAAAACAAAAAAAAAAAAAAGGAGAGATGAGAAAGAATATGATGCAAAGAAGATAATTGTACAGTTGCAGCACAAAGAAATACATGAAACACGTCAAAGGCCAACTAAAAAACAACAGATGATGTGTTTCCCTTCTGATAAAGCATATATGAAAGGGTATAAACCTGGAATATTGCACAAAGCTAAATCTTAAATAGAAGAGAATCTATATTCCAGACTAATTAATGATTCCAATTCTAATTTGAAGATAAGAATTTGGCGACTCATTTTTGGAAACTTATAAAGTCAGCTGAAGTCAGATATTGGGAAAAATTGAAACACATTTTAATACGCTGGCTCAGAGGCATACATTTGCTGAAATGGGATTTGATTACATTAATTTACCCAGCCAAATCATCAACACTAGGAAGAAATTGCCAAGTGCTCAGTTAAGGCCATAACCTACTCTTTCACAATTTATACACAGAATTTACTAGTAAAGTAATTCTGTTTCCAGGTCTATCATGGGTCAGAAAAATAACTCCATTACGTAGCTTGCTAGCTAGGCAGTATCTTGACATGGGGAAAGAGTTAAGCAACATACACAGGAGAAACCAAAGAATCCCACAGAAGAAAAAGCAATGACTCTGAAGTGCATTGATTTGCTGGACAGCTTCTTGAATTTGTGTGTATCAATGATGCACACCAAAAAATCCAGCTACAGAAAGCAAACCAAAGACAAGTATTAAAAATCTATATAACATTTCACTTAAATTCCCTAACTCATCAGCAAATAGTGCTGGGTATTTTCTCAGGTATTACAAGCTTAGAGTGCCTTTCCCCTAATTCTCATGTACATGAATATATGTTCTGTGATTTCTCAGTCTTCTCAAGTGGAATACATTTGATGCACAGCAGTCTTCCCATAATCTCAACTCTGGTGAACCAATAATCTCAAAGCTAGGGAACAGCTACTGCAAGGACAGGACACTATTCTGGCCAGGTAAGTTTTAACACAACCAATTTCAAAATGCATCAGCATCCCCAGTCAACTTGAAACATTTGCAAAGATTTCCTTTCATAAATGTATGTCTCCGTTAGGTAAGAGTTTCACATTTTTCTAGCACACTGTGCTTATGATGAAATTCAGAAAAGCAGTTGCATACATTTCACTTTACACATCTTATTCTCAATCAAGATTCACAATGTCTGATGCTCATCCTCTTTCATCCAACAACACTTTAATGCACGTAAATGAGGATTAGTTCCATAAACAATCAAAACATTTAGAAGAGTTCTGGGCCCACTGCAATACCCATTTTTTTATAGGCTGACATGTTTTGCCAGGGCTGCACAGATTAAGAAAAGCCCCTCTAAGTGAAACCGTATGCTTTGTATGTTCAGTGGGTACATCAGCCACTTTGCAACAGCTGGACATTGCTAAGAGTATCCCCCTAGCTAACTCATCCCCTTACCAGTGCACTGCAACACAGAACATCCACAGTGCCAGCTGTATTTACAATTTATATACTGTCCACAACCCCTCCATCTTCCATGCTTTGATTTTGTTTCTTTTTTACCATCATCTCCACAATCTGATAACTCATTGAGCAGTACCAACTGGAGACTGGAATTGTCAGGGCACAAATCCATCTCCCTTGCTTTCCTTCAAGCACCAAGGCTTTAGTCTGTGCTTGTCTTTGACAGAGAACACTGTTAACCCATACGAGGTTCTGAAGAATCACTGCTCAAAAAAGATGCAGAGACTTTTGAGCACAAACTGACAGCTGCTGCAGTTGTGGCAACATGGGAGAATTCAGAAACACTTCTGCTGCCACCTTGTAATTCTTTCTTTTTTGCCTCACAGTGAAAACAGGAATGGGAAACACTGCATCCATGCAGACTTCCCTCAGGGCAAACTAACTTTACAGAAATGGCAGAAATCTTTATCCCAGTGAAGGATAAGAGGTCTATGGAGGAGAAACAGATGAACTCCAGCTGCAATATATGTCTTTGCAGTTGTTTCTACTTCCAAGGTAGAGAAGGCTCCTCATTTTTGAGATTCTTTCACAGCATGAAGGTTTACTAACACTAACATACTGTATCTTGAATTCGATTCAGGTGAGACAACATACCACACTCCCCAGTGGGAGTCATTGGCTCACTGACTCAAGTTTCTCTGAAACTGCAAGTAACTAGATATTTAATTCAGAAGTGTCCACAAGAGCCATAAAATGCTTCCCAACAACTTACAGCAAACTTCAGATCCTCAGTATGAAAAAGCAGAACCACAAAAATGGTTTTTGCTAAAAAAGAAAAAGTAGAACAGAAGAAGGGCTGTTATGCAAGCTGGAATGGACAATTACTTCTGCAGTCTCCTGATAGTGACAGAAGGTCTCTTCTGTCTACGCTCAGGCAGAGCAGGCACCTGGGCTGCCATTAATCACCTGATAATGCTGCTCACTCATACCCAGCTGCATTAAGAAAACGTATCTCCAAAATTTCTAAGGCTTCTCAGATAAAAGCTACACAAACCCTCAGGTGGGATTTCAGAAACCTTCACAGCCTTGCTGCAGCAGAAGTAGAACTTTTGAATGACAAAATTATCTAAAAAACTTTTTAGAATGACAAAGCCAAGAGTGAGACTGTTTACAAGCAGCTATTCTCCTGGCCCCTGTGTTTTATATATATATACATATAAAAATAAATGGCACTTTAAATTTAGCATGTGCTTTTGAAGAGCCAGAGTCAAGTGGCATTCGGTGTGAAATTAATACCTTTCAGAGGATGTTAGAGATGCTTGATAAACTCTGCTGCTAACTAAAACCAAAACTAAACCACAGCTGCACAAGATAAAGTGAAACGAAACTGACACATGAAAACATGCTCATATTTAGAAGGATATCTTAATTTGCTTTGTTTCCCCCCAACCCAACCAAAGAAATATTTCTATAGATAAATTCTATGTGACGGGAAACAGCTACTGTATAAGAAGTCGACACAAAGAGTACAGAGCAAACATGTTTTAGCTGAATTACTCTGCAATGTCACATTTAATTTTAAACCTTTTAAAACCTGCTATTATATTTAGCAATGGCAGGGTCAGGCATGAATTAATGAACTGTTTAACTACTGGATGCAACACATGCAGCACTAGGGTGAAAACTGAGAACTATTACTTTTGATAGCAGGAAATCTATCAAATCACTGTTGTGCTCACCTCTGCCAATCCTAAACTCAGTCTTGAAAGCAGCAATTGGCCAGCTGCAGTCTGTAAGAAAGGCTCTAGCTCTGTCACCAATAGCTTTGTTACACTTACGTAAAAATATTAACTGCAATTTCATTTGTGGCGTTATACGCTATAAAGGCATGTTGTAGTAGTCACGATATTCAGAGATACAATTACAGCAAGATTAATCTCATTCTGTCACTGTCAGTTTGGAGAACTGTCTCACTCTGAAGCCATTAGATTACCACAACACAACCGTGTATGCAGGAACAAGAGCAAAGTAAAGGTGGACTGTGCTCATAAGAGTGGTTTATTCACTAGAAAGATGTAGTTGGGAAGTGGAGGCAAGGAGTTCAGGAAGACACCCAAACTATTACCAAACGCAAGCAGCAGTTCTAGTCTAATAGTACGAAGAAAATATATTAATAAATTTCATTCTGATGTTTGAAATTGTGTTTGTATTTAAAAATTAGTCAAATTTACAGTAAAAGGACCTGAAATAGGGCTCAAGCATTAGAATTCAAGTAAACATCCTATCTGATTGAAAACAACACCTGTTTATCTTGACAAATTGGATTAATGCTTAATCAGGACAATCTGAAATCATTTTAACAATGGTTCAGTGAGGCAACCAAAAATGCTGTTTATTTCCCACAGTTTTACTTACACCAGTTTTCCTTGCTTTGTATGTACAGGCTTGTGACTTTCAACAGGCCAGAAATCTAATCACATCTTGGGGTAGTTAATAATTCAGGGCATACTTAACACAATGATTCTCAACTTTTCCATCAGATTAGAATCCTTTTCCATCTCAGCAGGAATGTTTCCTATCACCTAGCATTACACCACAGGCTTCCAGGACCATAAAGCTCAACTTTTCCCTGCAAGGGGGCCACACACCTTGTTGCAGTGACACGAGTTTCACATAGCCTCACCCCATCACAGGGGCAACTGGGCGCTTAGAAGTCCTCTCAGTGCAAAGGCACTCAAAAGCTTCCTTCCTTTCCAGGAGCCAGGCTGCCTGTGCAAGTCCTGCGATTATTTAGGCAGCCTTGTGTCCTGGCATCTGAGGTGTAATGGGAAGTGCCGAAGGCCTCTGAGGCGGCCGCTGCTGGGACTGGGCTGCCATCTGTAGCAATGAGGCGCTGCACAGACCTGTTTCCATTTTCAGGTAGTACAAGGCTGCTTAGGCCTTCTGTACACAGACACAATTATGGGTGAAAGAGCATGAGGCAGCCACAGATGGTAAAAACAGCAGCTGGTGCCTCTCTGGCTTGCAATCTCTGCCAGCAATTGCTCTCTTTAAGCTATCTATTAATCTCTAAAGAAAACTTCAGAGGATAAATAAGTTAAGAAACAAACACACTCCAAAAGTATTATGTCACTGCAGGTAAATTACTTACGCACAGTTATCAAATACTCCACTAGCAACATAATGGAAAACAAACTTCTAACACTGCCTGAATTTCAAATTCTAAGTCAATGAAGAACATACAGTCTTTTTTCAGTCAGCAATGTGTAAATCTTGGACCTAATAATCCTCCCTTGTCAGGAAATCTTCCCCTGCTAGCTCATCCCCTCACAGGACCACCAAGTAGGACAGCACGTGGCGATTCGTATGAATTACTTTTCCACAATCCCACTCCCTCCCAGGTCCCTGCTGCCACTCACTGCCATGAAATGGGTGTTGTTTGCGTGACTCCTTGTTTCATACTCTCTTTCTTAAACAATATGGCAAAAACCAAAGCTGCTTTGATGTCCAGGACTCTCCACATCTGAAGGGGAGTACGGATTATAATTGCCTCCAATGCATGTTTTTTCTTTTTCTTTTTTTTTTTTCTTTCTTTCTTTTTCCCCCTGTTTTTTATTATGTAATGCCAAGGGGAAAGGCTCATTTGAGGAAAACGCCCTGCCCCTTGTCTTTCTCTCTCAAGTGCCAGGAATGCACCGAAATCACCAAGGGTGATCCCCCCAGTGTCTGTAGCACCCCTGATACTACTGCGCTGATGGTCTTCTCAGCCACAACAGTGAGGAAACAGAAGAGCCCTGCAGGCCTCACACGGCCACACCAGTCCAGCTCCTGTGGGAAGGAAAGGGTTAAGTAAATGCCAACTGTAATGTATGCTTCTGGAAGGCACTTTGTGCCTTGATTAAAGCCAAACAGCAGCCTCTGAAGTATAATGAGAGAGGGGAAAATAAACCACATTCCAAAAATGCATAATCATATTCCTCACTGAATTCATAGCATCAATGATAGGGACTGTGCTGTAAGCACAGAAAATCCTGTTGCACGCCGATTTCAGCTCAAAAGCTCAGATGTATAACAGCATACCATACACAGCTGATAGAAAAAAAACCCAAACCAATAAGCTAATGAAAGAAACTCACCTCAGCTTTGTTCTGTTTCTCTTCATATTCACTCTGTTCCTTTTCCATACCGACCAGCTTAATCTTCAGGTCTGAAACTTCAGCCATTAGATCTAATTTCTGAGTCTCTAGTGATGTTCGACTTAGCAACTCCTGAAAGCACAGCAGAAAATTTTCTCCAGTTATTTGTTTAAACACCTGACAGAATGCTATGTGATTTATTGGCAGACCCATACTAAAGTCTCTACCCTGCTATTTAATGTTTTCATTACAACAGCAAAACCATTCACTTCTTCAGAAGTCACACTTGCTACTCTATACAATGACAAAATATAAAAATGCAGCAAGATAGATTTGTTGTAAACATTTACTGTGGGCAGAAAAAGTAACTAAAAATAAATAATGGAGTGATTGGCAAACTCATAGGAAAGCAAAATACCTCTCCAAAACATATATACTTTGAACTGTTAGAACTGTGTGTTTCTCAAGTGCTGCAGTTACTTTCACCTAAACGTCCTCCTGTGTTAATTACTAAACCACTGTGTCCCCCTCCCTGCTTGAAGAAAATGTGTGGCAGAGTTAATCCCCAGGCAAGACATGACATCAGAAAACAATACTAAGGCTGAACAAACACAAACCTACACAATGCCACATGACACATTACAAAACAGTTGGCTACTTCCTAAAATACTTGTCAGACAAAGCTACATTTCAGTATTACAATGAAACATTTTAGAATTTCTTATCGGGTGTTATTCAGTAAAGGCAGCATTACAGAATGAGCACTCTAACCAAAATAAAGTACCAAAGACAAGCAACATTTCTGCAGTCATGCTTATAGTACTTGAAAGTTTGCACCGTGTAGTACTTCTTAACTTTTGAAGGATGTGGAGGGAACAGCAGTGAATGAAAAGTGTTACGCCCTAACTGGAACCCTAAAAGGCAACGTCTAAATTGAGTAACAGCGTAAAGGAGAAACAATTGGCCACAACTCTGCTTGTGTGCCCTGAGTTTGTTTTTCAGACTGCAGAGAAAGGCATACTTCAGACAGAGTGATATCACTGTGTTTGGTAAACATTCAATATTCACACCTTTATTGCATCTTTTAGTTTTCAAGAAAGCCAAAGCAAAAAGTCTTCCAAAGTTTAACAGTGTGTATTAGGTATATACAATGCTTCTGTTGGCCTCCCTCTTCAAAGAGAAAAAACTCCATTCAGGAGTTTAAGCCTTACTGAAAGATCCATACCTAACTTTCCAAGTGCCTAATTAATTTGTACAAAACAATGCAGGTTTCTAGACGGTTAAAAAAATTTATGTTAATTCATAACTGTTAGTTATTAGTGTTTTGATTATATGAAACACACTGAGGAATCACAGCAGATGAAGGAAGTGACTTAACTGAAGTTGCCATCTGTATCTATGCTGATGTTACTGAGTGATCAGAAACTGCCCTGCCCATCACCCTTTTTTTTGTAGACCATAGCTTGGAGCTGAGGAAGCCACAAAGGTTATTTTAAAAATTATATAGTTAAAAGTTCATTTGGAACCCAAATCCGCTGTACATGTAAATTGTTTTAGTCTGGTGGGGAATACTGCCCAAATTAAAAATAGTACTAAACTTGCACCTGAATTGCAACGGCAATTATCTAAGCCACCCACTATTCCCAGTGCCATGCCCACTCCTGCTGACATTGACAATGATATTTGTGTATGGATGGGAAAACAAACAAAAATGTAGCCTCATGGTTAGGGTTTTTTTCTCCGAATAAAATAAATCAAGCATTAATCAGGAAAAGATAGTGCACTGACTTTTTTTATTGAGAAACTCGAAGGGGCAGTCACCTCGTGAAATCCCAGAAGTAGCTGCTTTCTACAAAGGTGATTAAACATTACAATTATAACTCCAAATAACTCCTCTGTCTTCCAGAAAAACACTAATCTGCACAAGTTCCAGAGGCACATTCCAGTCCAGACTGGAACAGGCTCTGTACAGCTGTTAACATAGCAGATTTCTGCAGATTAAGAGGTAGCTATAAATGAGAACTTTGATATAAAATTAAGGCCACTGAAAATCAAAAAGACTAGCAGGATGAGGTGACTTTTGTCCCATGGACAGACCCTATTCACTGTTGAACCAAAACGATGTTTAGACTTTTTTTTTTTTTTGACACTGACGTGGTATTCCATGATATGACAGGAAGATTTCTTAGTAAGGCAAGGAGACATGGCATCTCTCTAGATGTTTAACAAAACATCTGTTCTTTGAGTGCACCATCTAGCATTACTCCTCCGTTACCCTGTAGACTCCCAAATTACACTTAAGTTATGGAATGGTGAGTAATACCGCACTCCTCTCACTCTGAGTTCAGTAGCTCCACGTGAACACTAAGGCACTAGCTGGTATAAGTGAACCCGAAGGCAGCTAATGTGTGGGGGTTTTTAAAATCAACTCAAACAAAATTTTAGTTTGCTCTAAGCTGGATAATCAGATTCTCAGCTAGTATAAACTGGCATAAAACTCTTGCCTTAAAATAGACAAAATAGCTAACTATCTCTGGTTTGTTTTCAATGGAGCTACACTGATTTAAAACAGCTGACAATTTCTCTTGCATCTAGACAGTCTAACTTTTGCTTTGGAAGAAAGTGCCGTTTAAAGTAAATGTCCCTACTTGAAATGGTAACATCTGGAAGCAATTATTTTCATCTTCAAGCAGATGCTCACAGTGAACAGCCCATTAAGAATGTGACCCATTTTGTTACAGAGAAATTATAGTGTATTTCAGTGGTATGATGCAACTTGAATTCAGCCAGAATAAATATGCAATTGTAAGAAAAGAAAATATAAATTTATGTTATTGGTTTTAAAGCAGAAAAGATAATATAAGACAGGCAAAATGGTAATTTGGGCTGTAGCAGCTTTAGGAAGACCTTAAAGAGCTGAAATACAGAACAGAAATAGAACATATCCTAGCAAATCTTGTTTATAATGAAGATACTTGTTTTTAATTTTAAAATCTACTATAATTTATCAAAGTTCTTTTTTTAAAACTAAACTTTTAATTTTAAAAATTAGGAAAAAGCTATTTTAAAGTAGAATAATTATTAAAGATAAGTCATGCGAAGCTGCAATATGCATGTATCAGACAGATCAATGAACAGCAAACTATTTCCAAACACAACTGTATTTTTAAAATTCACACTGTATATTTTTTAAATATTTCATCTTGATTTTCAATATTCCCAATGAAACTGAAGCACATGCTCTATACCTCACTTTCACATTTTGTTTTCTTGGAAATACCTAATTCTTGTAAAGCAGCTTGTAAAATTTAACAGGACAGAAAATAACTTAGAAAGAGGACTACACTTTTTCAGGCTGGCAGCTGCAAGCAAAGAAAATTCCAAGATATTTAGCACACCACAGAACAGAAGATACGATCCATGCCATACACTGACTGAGAAACCGTAAGTAAGATTTTAGTCAAGTTGGGGACCCCCCTCCCCAAAATCCCATTTTGCACTTGTGCACTGCAGAAAATACAACACTCAATAAGTTTCATACTTTTCATCCTTACTAACGTAGTTGAGACAGACCGACCAAGCTACCTACCTGGTAAGCAAAATTCAGCAAGAACCACCGCTAATGAGGACTGCACTTTTCAAGTGCTGTGTGTCAGCTGTGGTAGAAATCAGATATTTGCTTAACTGAAAACACAGCTGAAAGCAATGTACATCTGTAATCACCATGAAATGGTGCAAGTCAGTAGTAGAGAGTGAATTACAGCCCTCCAATTCATCATTTGCCCATTATATAGTTAAGCAACAGAAAGGACAGAAATTCCCATTGCACTGCCAATTTGAACAACCCTTTGCATATGCCTGAGGAACAGATTCATGCCTACATTAACTGTAAAATAACAAAGCACTGTAATGCTCACCTGCATAGAGAGGCTGCACAACTTGAGGGCACACTCTGAAAATCTTATGCCTCACACCAGAGCAGCACAGAGCACACTTCAAAATCTGAAACACTAAGCTAGCTGCTGGCAAGGAGTTACTGCATGCTATAAACAAGTGCTGAAATTCATCTAAGATCAGATAACTCCAGCAACTGAAAGTTGAAGGAATGATCCTTGCCAGCCAGCAAAGTTCCCGAGAAGCAAACAGATACACACCAGATTCATACCCTGCAAGCAAGATAGGATTCTGTCCCCCCTGAGTATAAGACAACTGCAAAACCAGAACAGGTACACACTAAACCGTGTCAGATTAAAGTTCTTACTCTCATACAGCTCCTCCCTGCATTCTTTTAATTCTGGTTTTTAAAAGATTCTCCATTGTGCCTCACAAAGGGCACTGCCTGGCACACTTTCCCCTGCTCCTTGCACCCAGCAGAAGCTGGCCATAAAGTGACATGAGAAACAGTTTCTACGTGAATTTTTAAGACAGAAAGAATTCTAGAGCCAAATGCTTTGTAATTTGCAGGAGAATTTATTTGATAGAAGACGCAATCATGCCTGCACAATGCAACCATCTGACAAGAGTCCCCTGAATTGCTTCTTGCAATTATGTGTCAAAAAAAAAAAAAGGTGGAAACACACAGTTAAACCACATTTAGGATTTGGTCAGGTACAGGAAAGACACTGCCACAGAGACCAGCATTTTGATTGGCAACACAAACTGTGCACTGTTAAGACTTTATGCCAGAGAGCTTCAATGGGAACTAGTATCTGTTAAACAAATCAAATGCAGCACTGGCATAGCAAAGAGGTAACTAACTATTCTTACTCACGATAATTACCGTAACAAATGCACTTAAAAGAGCCGTGGAGGTGAAATCTGTATGTGCAAAAAAATCACTTTTCAAAGTGATGTAACACAGCTGTCAAGATTGACAGCACAGATTCCTTAGCACCACCTGTGTTTACATTATGCATGGCTGGTACTTTCTGTTATGGGACAGTTTAGGCTACTATACAGAGCAAAAATTACTTCTGCTTTCCAATTCTATTCTACATTTGTACACAGTACAAATGAAAGAGAAGTTGATAGCAAGTTGATAGCAAGTTGATAGGAGGTTCCCCTAAGGCTAACATAGCAGATGTTTAAGATCTCCTCTTGAAAAAAAAACCTCCTTCCTTAAAATGGACTGGAAGAAAGTACTTAGAAATGCCACATACTAACTTTGAGTAAGACATATAACACATCACTGTTCTCTAAAATTGGCTGTGATTTTACATTTTAAAGCAGCTGATACACTGGAAATAGACTGTCACAGCATAAATTGTTTTCATAGGGTAATTCCAAGAGGGTGGGGTTTTTTTATTTATTTTATATCAAGACATATTCATTACAACATGCTAAGGGCAAGATCGGTAACTATTCACACAGGCTGGCCTTTCCATATCCTTTACACATTTGATGGCAAGACATAGATACCACTGGAAGGCAATTCAGTGAGACTAAACTGGTATCTTGCTCCCAGTCCTGCTCCAGAAAATTTTCTCTTAACACTTACTATCAAGGATGACCAAGGAAATGTGTTTCTTGGCCCAAACCAGAATCGTACTTAAGGACTGATATAAAGTTTTGTCCTTCGCTGTCACGAGTTTTTGAAAGACCTACTTTGTTTTAAAGAAAGAAAATGCAAACACCTTCAAGGTGAAACATGCTTATCTTGATTAGAGTCTGTAGTGGAACAAGTATCCTTACAAAAGCAAAATGTTGAGTTTGACACCGTAAGCACATCTAATGAAAACACACATGCATTATCTGTAACTGCACACCAGGGCATCTCAGGACCTGTTTCACAGGTTTGTTTCTCAAACACTGCTAAGCCATATTTTCTTTGGCTGTGATTTCATAAACAGCTAGGTCAAGTGCACATCTCACTACTGCCCTCATGCCATGCCTTGACCTTTTCTGTGAGCTGTTTCAACACGCTAACCCAGGAGAAAAACAGCCCCTTCTTTTTAAACCCCAAGTTAGTTTTCTCCCAGTCACTGAGGAAAAAATCTGATGAGCATGAGAGCCAGTATAAAGTTAAGTTGCAGAAGCACACCATCAGGAACAGGGAGAAGGATGAAAAAATGTGGCCTTCTCTTTTTTTGTAGCTGTAGATTGGCTCAACTCATTTCTTGAACGCTCACATTTTGACTAAGGGATATTGCACTATCCTCTTAGAGTGATGAAGAACCAAGATTTTCTGCAAAGCATCATCATCATCTGTTGCTACTATTACTCAATCAAGATGTTCACACTAACTGGTAAACAGCCATTTTATATGATTCATATAAAGTTTATTTTAGCTGCTGTTTCAGAAGTGTTTTCATGATCACTTTGTAGCAGGGTTCAAAACAACTGTGCATAAATCATAAGCCAGAAGGATTTTAGCCAGTAACCCCACCCTGACCAAGTGGACAAGTCTCTGCTAGCATAGATTCAGCAAAAACTATTGTGCAGGATAGCATTACATACCCTTTCTGTTGAGGAACTACCAGACACCATCATTAACTTGAAGTACATGATTTTTGTTTTCATTGTAGCATTTTGGGCACAGAATTAACTGAGTCACTTTTCTTATAGTTAAAATTAAAAAGACAGGGCTTATCCTGAACTCATGTATATGGTTTCCCAGATAAGTAAGTAATATGCTTATCCATACTACAGTTAGCTTAGTTCTACTAATATACATTAAAGATGTTTTAAGTTAGGGCAATTATCTTTATTGTTCCAGTTTCTATTTAGTAGAAGCAGTCAACTTAATTTCACAAAGGTGAAAATCAGTGGAGTTCAATGTATGGTGAATAAGCAAGCAGAACCACGAAATAAAATTGGATTTACATGCATCTCAGGAAGGTAATAGTAGTCTTTCTGAAAAGCAAGAATATTTAGATAGAAACATAGAGCTAGATGATTTTTTTTCTTATTAGAAATAATCTAGTTTACTGTAAAAGTAAAGAAATACTGTCTTGAAAGACCCACTAAATAGTTTTCATGGGAAAACTCAATGACAGCCCTAGTACCTTTCATCTCTTTACTAAGCATCATAAGCACTTACTTGTGCAGGACACTGGAACTGCTGGCTGAGAAGACCTGAACCCAACACTCCCCAAAACATGATTGATCCATCAGTCTAATGAAGCCTCTGAGGCCATATACTCACTCTATTTTTGACAAATTAACTGCAAGAAGGCCTACTGGCCATGTATCTTGTCCTAACCAGGCATGTCCTAACCATCGCATTATCAGGTCATTCTCTTCTCTCCAAATCTCAACTTATTCCCTGTAGAGGGTAATCTTTTCAACAAGATGAACTGTGAAAAGCACCATCAAAATAAATCATGGCCAATACGGCCCTCTGTGGAGGCATAATAAATGTGCAATTTCCCCGACTTGAAATTTTGAGAGATCTAACTTGGTTTTCCCATATCCCACTGTCTATTGGGGTATGTAATCCATGTGAGAAAGACACCAGAACTACCATTCCCTCATCACCCTCTAGTATTTCCCCTAATTTGTTCTTCTTAATGTTCACAAAACTAAAATGTTAACATATTTTTTTCTCATTCCAGTGAGGAAATAGATATTAAATATCTCAGTTTCACACTGAGTTTGTTTTTGAATTTTGGTTCAGCCATTAAAAGTACATCACCCACACTAAAATTAAAATCCTAAGTATATGTGTTTGTGTCTGTGTCTGTCTCTATGCAAAGTTCAAATGGACAAACTCATAGGGTAAAAATGAAACACAAAATTTTACCAAGTTGTGGCCTAGATAATCCTTTCTTTTGGAAAAAAAAAAAAACAAACCAAACCCAACAAACCAAATTTGAGCTATCATACATGCTGTAAGCATGAGAGATCTGTCACTTAGAAATTTAGCACTTAGAAATTTAACAACAATACAAAACAATCAACAAATTTGAGCTTACTCCTATTTAATATGCATACAAGAAAGAAAATAAATCTGAAATTACTCCCCACTTGGCAAAAATTACAGGTGCTCAAAGTAATCTCAACATTTAGATTTAAGGTTTATGTTAAACATATTTGGAGATTCTCTAACTTCTCTAGCTTTAGTACAGACTTTTGTAGCTTATCACTTCAGAATCATCTTTGTAAGCAATTTGCGCGTGTACCTAATGTCGTATGCTTTCACTGTAATAGTAATGTACATGCATTATTATATTTTGTACTCAGATGCCTCAGTGTTCAGTTAAATCAGGCTTTAAATTCATGTTTCCTCAGAAGACCATCAAAGCAGAACATTTTAAGACAGAGAAATAATAAACAGTTGTAGCAGAAGTTACAGAGTAACTATCTAGTTTTAGATTGAAACAGGAAACTTCTACACTCTATTGTGAATGCCTTCCTGAAATTTGAAAACAGATTTTCATAATTTAAATAGTTACTGTTCTTTGAGTTTCACTTGAGATCTCACTGAAAAACTAAATGCACTCGCTATTTGCAGTTTTAAAAATGTCCCCTCATTAAAGAATGAGAATAAAACTTTTCCCAGCTAGAAGCATTTTGGGCTGCGAAAGTTCTGTGTGACCAATTCTTTTTTTGAGAAGCTTGTAGAATAATAACTTTAAAAGGTTTAGGATACAAGTTTATTTATAAAAACTGCTACTGTTTACATGCATACCTACAGGAATCTTTGTCATAATTTAAAGCTATGATTAGTTCATAGAAAGACTTGTACATTTCACATAGACTAAAACAGTAACAGTAACTAAAACAATTTGGGTGGGTAGAGGAAGTAAGTTCATCAAGAACAATGTCTATCCTGCAAATTTCTAGCATAGATTTTGAGGGTTAGTTACAGTTTCAAATCTATTTTTGATATCTCTGTACTGTATTACCAGTAGATGATCTGCATCTGTAATACACGCAAGTTGCATCTGGAGAGTTCTTTTGCATCAACAGATCAGCCAGCTCTGCACTAACACATGAAATATCAGGTATTCAATTTATCATTTGTTCTGCTCCCTCAACATGTAACATGAAAAAGCAAAAATTAAATCACATAGCCTGAAACTGTCAATTGAAATAAAGAAAATTATGCCTTTGTATACTGATTTTCTTTCAAAAATAAGGGGAAAGCTCCAAAATTAAGCAAGAAATGGTTATAGAACCAAACCTGATGCAGTAATTAATTTCAGCTTACTACCTGTTCAGCTTCACAGCCATACAAAACCAGAAGACAGTTAAATAAAACCTAATTCTATAACTCCTACATATATTAGATACATTTAACCTGTCTAACCAGTTACTCAACCACGTCCAAATTTAGTTCGTCAGCACAGTACAAATAAGACACAATAGTTTCATTTTACATGCTGCCACGTACAGTATTATGCAACCAGCCAATAAAATGTTTCTGCAACAGGAAAACAAAGAAACATTTATTGAAAAAAATATAAAATGTGAAAAGCAGCAAGAGGACAATAAAAGTGGCATTTTTTTCCTGTTTTATCTTGTTGCTAAAGGCACTTACACATGCAGACAAGCTGACCATATATGTTCAACCTTTTGTTGGAGAAGATTATACAAGACACTTTCCAATCTAGATTTTTACCTGTTGAAGCATTTCTTCTGTAGCATTCAGTTTTAACTGATGCCCCTCAAGACAGATTTCCAAGTCCCGGATTTTCTCTCCTTGAGCTTCCACCTGGTCTGTAAGTACGCTCACCTGTAATTTGAGAAGAGAAGCACAATGCTACTGAACTGACTGTAAATAAGTTTCAATTACCTTATACAATTAACATCCAAATGCACATTCTAACAGCAAGTTCTCTTTTAAAGTCCTCAGTGGTCGAATATTCTTGTGCACTGCAGCAACCTGCTCTATCAAGATAGGCAATTTTTCAGTCTCACCTATGTTTTACTTCAACTCCGCCCTCTGACACCCCCCCTGCCCCCGATTATTTTATTTTAATATAAAAGAGAAGAGCATTTCTATAAGAGATGGAAGACTACCTACAGGTAGCCTCAGTCAGCTCACACGAAAGTCTGAAAAATTAGAAAGTACCAAACAAGAACACAAGATACTGAAAATATTTTGTGGTTTTGGAGCATGCATTGCCATTTCAGGTTCCATTAGCATTTCACTCCCTAAAATGGATAAACAATAAAACTGTTCATTCAGAAACCAACCAATTACCTTACTTCTTACAAGAACAGAAAACCAGCTTACCTATCAATAAAGTGTTCTGAAATTATAAAGAATGCAATGAGTAAAAGACATGTTTTAGCAGCAGCAAAGTTCTATTCCAAGAAAAATTCCCAGGCTTTGCAAGCCAAAACATGAAAGCAAAAGAAGTGAGATACAGACAATGAATCCCAGGAAAAGAAACAATAAGCAATACTGCTAAAGAACTGTGGGAATGGTGGTACAGACCAGTGAGCGCATAGTAAGAAAAGTCCAGCTGGCTAACTAAAAGCTGGCACAAAGCTGACAAAGCTGTACTCAGGATAACATTAGAAAGGTGTTAATTCCTTTGTTAAGCAGTACATACACTCCATATATTCAGTTTTAGAATTCACTGATATGAAAGCTTTGATTATACTGGAAAAATGCTCTCTCTCAGAGAAAAAGCAACCTTAGGTGTTTAAACTCCAGTTTGAATGAAATTAGTTAAAACTTATCTATGCTGTCACATCCAGCCCTGCGACACCTTTATTTAAAAAAACAAGGGGGTACAGAATGTGGAAATGAAACCTTTCAGATGTATCCCCTATGCAGCATTTCTAGAACTCAATCAATGATAACTGAGCTCACTTCAGGGAAGGTGCAGAGGGAGCAACTGAGTGATCTGTATTTGTTTCACCTACGAACTTAATGACAAGCATGCCTGGGAACGGAACACAGAAAAAGGAAAAAAAAAAAAAAAAGACTATTTTATTATTTTGCCTTTAAAGTAGTTGGGTGTAGGGTAGAGTACAGACAAACACAGGATGAGAGATGATAGGAAGGAGTGGGTGGAGGCAGATGGCAAGGGGACGAATCCAAGCTGGGGCAGAGGGACAACTCCCTGTAAGGAAGTTTGCTGCTTGTCTACTTCTTTGGTTTGCTCCCACTAAATGGGTGATGGCACACAAAGGAACCCAACCCTGTGAGGTCAGAAAGCAAGAAGGAACAAACTGAATCCTCTTCTTCACTCTGATGCAGGTTCCAGAGAAAGAAAACAAGCTCTCCTTAAAGGATCAGGTTAGATTCCAACTAGCATTGTAACCTGTAAGGAAAACTCTGTATGTTAAATGTGACCTGCAAAGGAATTTAGTAAAATCTTAGCAGCTTTAGAAGCATGTGTTGGATGTTCCAGTAGTTAGGCAGAGACACACATTAGCCATTTTGAGCTCATATTTTCCCTGCTGTTCAGGATTACATCTGCCAGACTCTTCAGGGAATCAGTAGGCTGCACACAGAACGTAACCTCAGTGTATGCTACGCTGGCAAGTCCATCTTGCCTTAGCAGTGCAATACCCATGAGAGTCAGCCCATAGGTAATGTATTTTCTACAAATATCTATAGAAGTGAGGCATGCTGAACAGTTAGCTAAAAATCAAGTGGTATAAGGGTTGAAAACATCTTTGTGAAAAAACAAAAAAAAAACCCCACAAAAACAAACAGAACACCTGAAGAAGTGCATGAGCTCCTATCCGCAGGCACTGAGCTGTAAGAAGGTATCCCAGATGCCACAGCATTCCCAGCCTCCGCTACAGATTGAGTAGTGGAAGCAGCTTTCAAAGTGCACTGTTTGACTCAGCCTTGGCGAACCGAGATAGCAGGCATCACCCGTATTGCTTCTTCTTCTGCAGCAAGTCTGATACAAGACTGGAGTGCTCCCAGACTCATATTCGCTACAGATGACAGCTTATGGACCACAGTTCACTGGCACAATTCAGCATGAGCTATAGAATAGAGGTGCTCTGTTTCCCACCGCTTTCTCATCCTTCATGCCAACGGTCATACCCAGGAATCAGGTTTGTATCAGCAGACTCCCTCAGGCCAGTGTAACCTCACATGGGACATGCCTGTATTCCTCATATTCGACTGCTATATATATGCAGAACTGGTGTAAACCAGATTCTAACCCCAGCTCCATCTTGGCACTTTTTCTTTGTTGTTGTTGTTGAGGTTCACCTACCCGACCGAGGTTTTCATCTATCATATCTGCCTGGGTGTTTTGGAGTTCTATGGCAGTACTGTGCAGTTGGAGAGATAAATGCATAAATACTGCCTAAGCCTCTTGATTTGTAGGGGGTGTGATGGTATTAAAAGGCAAGACAGAAACAATTTTTACATCTGATTTCACTACATTCCTGTTGAGAAAAACTCTAGGCAGGTCTCCAAACCATGTCATAAAAACCCCTTTGTGAGTCTGGCTGGCTGCACTCTATGGGTACCTATTTGTGTGGGTGAAGAAATACTAAAAATCAGCAGGACAAAGACAGGAAAAGTATGTAATGAGCAGTAGCCCGGAACAGTCTTCAGGAACTTGGAAGGGCTGGAGAGTAATACTCCTGGTAAATCCTCAAAATCTGATACATTTTGAACACCAAGATTCTGGCAAATCTGCACAAGCCCACCAGCATCCATGACCATCAACATCTGGCTGTATAGCCTGAACCACATCCAAGACAACATGACCGCTATATGCAGACAAGGATTACAGGACTATACACACATGTGATGGAACAAAGGAGGCCTTCAGGGACAAAGCCACAGGTGCATTGGTGCAACCCTCTGCTTCTGAGTAAACAGCTGGGTTTGGCCTCCTAATTGTCACTCCAATTACAAGTTGCTCATGTGTGTGTGAACTGTGCAAAAAGTTGTTTGCTAGTATTAATAGAAACAAGATGTTACAGTTAATAACCACCTGATTAATAAAAGGTGTTTTAATGAATGTCAGTTGTGATGTTACCTTCCCTGACCTGATTCCCTCTCAGAACAAAAGGAATACGCAGCACACACTTAAAACACTTAAATTCCAACCAGAAGTTTGTTTTTCGTTAAGGATTATTTTTTCCTAAATTTGGCAATAGCAATCTTAGTTTAACAATAATGAAAAGATTCAACCTAAGCTTATGCTTATGTCTCACAAACTATTTATTGTTTAACAACAGCAGTGAGAATTCTGCTCAGTAAATTAATACAAGTGTGAACAGAACATACAGGATAAAACATGCTTACAGAAACTAGTAACTGAAAGTAGGGACAACACCTATCCAGCCAGTATAGTTAGGTTTTGTTTGATATAAATACATATGATTATAATACACTTTTCTAAGCGTAAAGAGAAAGAATATGCAAAGACCATTGAAAAAAATATCCAGCTTCAGTTTTAAAAGCATGTAATGTACACTTTAGTAATAGTGAAAATACCCAGGAAAAAAAGAGGTTTTTTTATTTTAAGTTGTATAACGTGTGTTCTCCAGGAGGAAAACTTATATGGGACATTGGATCTGTTTGAAAAAGGCTTGGTAAACTGAGAAACAGGAAACCTGGAAGAGCTTAGGCATTCATTTTACTGTCAAATTTTCTTTTTGCCCCTTTACTTCCCCCTTAAGCTTCTTGATGATGTAAAGTGACTCTGGTACACTATACAAGCAGGAAAAATATCAGTTCTACCTACCTGCTGGTCTTCCAGTTCATTAACAATGGTGGCACACAGAATCTAGAAAAATCAACCAGTACAACCTAGCAAACCTAGAATGAGAATCACTACCACAGCATTGTCTTGGGACTCCACAGCATTATTTTTAAGTTGTTTTTTTCCTTTGTCGTTCTTCTCCCTCTGACTGCTGTTACCCCTACCCCCTTCTTTACCAAGTTAGCCCACTGTGAAATCAATGAGATGGATTATGTGAATTATAAATTAATTCCTGACTAAATATCATTTACATTTGGTGACCTGCTAACATTTGTTTAACAGAAAATACTCTGTCACTTCAGTTTTTATTCACTGAGTATCAACTATGTAGATGATGTTCTCTTTAAGACATACCTGCAGTATGAGCGACTCTTTATCACCTTCTAATCGCGCCAATCTTTCTTGATAAGTTTCATTATTAGTTGAATGATGATTCACCTGTGACTGAGGGAAAAAATGTGCTATGAGAATTTTTACAGTTAAATATTAACATTTCAAGCATTAATTAATAAAAAAAATGATATATTGAAGGGTTGTTGTAATACAAAGAGACACGCAAAATACGTCTACAGACCAAAACTGTTCATTTCATATGCATTAAACCTTCTGAATGTACCGGTTTTTAGCTGGACTTTGAATACTTTCTTAATTTTCAACAATCAAGAAAGATATAGGAATAGATTTTATATTTTCTAGCAAATTATCATTTCATTGGGTAATACCATCTTATCAAGACAAAAAAAGACATTTAATCTGAAATATCTGGTCTCAATAGTCTCTTGCCAAAGTTAAGGAATCTTGCTGTTTATTTTTAAATGGTAAAAGTTGCTATGTGTGTAATAGTATTCCTAGAAATTACTAAAGTAAAAGTATCAATTTACTCTTAGGAATGAACAAATTATTTAAATTATCAAATTCTTACCAGGAACTACTCTAGCGACATAATCACTTAATGGATTTCTAAACGGCTCTAAGGAGCAAGACCTTCCAAAACATGGTCCGTCCCTAAGTATTATGTCCCATTTCCTATGAATTTTAATACTACAGAGAGAAACACCACAATTAAAAACAAACAAGCAAAAATATATCTGCAGATTTATTTTAAGAAGTTTAGAAGAGTCTCATAGCTTCATCCTGCATACTAAAATGTTGTGCAACTGTGGGAATGGAGCTGTTTGCTTAGAGCATGGAAAGTAATACGAGCCCTTAGCGGTTCATTTCCCAGCTCCATTGCAGGCGATGCATTTCTGCCGGGGAATACAACACTCCGGCTGGCTTTTCAGCTAACACAAGGCTCCAGCTTTACCATGTTCCCTTCAACTACAGCGGTCTGCAGTTGAATACTCATTTATAGTTACTTGTACAATGGCACCAATATAATAATAATAGTAATCCTCCTCCCAAATCATCCTTTCTTTTTCAACTGAACATTTTTGAAAAAGATTTTAAAACAATATTAAATATAATCATAGCTTCTTGATGTACACTGAGGTCTACAGCCCCAAATATAAAACAGATGATGAAAATAAACAAGGTGCTAATTTTCTAGAAATTTTTTACACATTTGAAGACTATCCGTAGATCTCTAATTAGCAGGTTCTCTTCAGACTAAACAAACATAAGGTTTTCTGTCTTTTCCTCACAGGTTAAGTTTTCAGGATCTGTTTTGTTGCTTTCTTTTGGTTCCTCTTCACCAATTGATCCTTGACTTCTTTTGAAATTAACTGCCTAAAAGGAGACACAGGACTCCAGCTGAAAATGGCTGGAGTGAAAAAATCCTTTCCACAGGTTTGCATGGCCTTTGGGCCATATTTCTTTTACATCAGTCATATAGCAACACTGATACACTGTCAGGCTAGGGCCCATATCCCTTTTTAATGCTCATAATTAGCTAGCATCCTGTTCTTCATTCTGTACTTACTAGTTTCTGCTTAAATGTATAACCTTGCACTCGTCTATACTGAATTGAGTCCAGTTATTTATATTGCTTTCCTATGCATCAGGCTCTTTCTATGTTTTAATTGTGTCCTTTGGCATGGCAACAAGGCTCCCAGCTAGAATCACCTATAAATTCACTAAGCTTGGTCCTTACCCCCTGTTTTACAGGGTCGACAAGAACACTGAGGAACAGCATGTGCAGAACCTCGCTCCACACCTCACTTAATCAGCCAGCATTCATTGTCAAAAAAAGAATATATTAACTCTACTCAGAACATACTTTTCTCACTGGCTTTTGACCAGTTTATGTAGGTACAACTAGGATTCAAGACCTCATAGAAACAGCTCTAAATATGCAGATGTAAGTGCGTAACATACACAAACAGAAGTCTCAGACAAATAAATAAGTTTTACAGTGGCATCTGGAGGAAGCTGGCCCATGCACTTAAAGGCATAGTGACTTCACTCCCTCTTCTTCTCCTAACTAGTTTTAATTTTTTAGAGTTTCTGTGTCCTAACATCTCTGTCCATCCTTCCTAACATCTTCATGTAATTTTTTCAAGACTTCTCCTTCTATTAAGAAACACCTCCCCCCCTTTACGAAATACGCATCTTCAGTTTAACTTAGGACTTTTGTATTAAAAGTTGGTCAGTCAGTCAAGTCCATATGGCCTTACAGTTCATTTCTTATTAACTTTTATAGTACTACAATGAAAATAAGGAATTCTCATAAGTAAACAACATGGAATTCTGTATGTCTGGCTAGATAATCCCTTTGACCTCAGCTATGCATCTTCAATCATACCACCAGCCATTCCACCTGGGGTGTTACTCCACGTAGAGAGCAAAGTCTTATACTGTACTTTAGAACACAAAATCTTTTAACCTTGACGGCTACGTTTCCATTAGGGTTAAAACTCCATTACAAACCATTACATGAGTTTTCTCAGTGGAGAGCCCACAGGCCTTCCCCAGTATGTCTCTGGCATATAGTACTAGAACATTAAGTACTCAGGGAAGAACAGCACACTGCTAGGCAGGGAAAGATTCTCTTAATGACAAAACCTAGTGAAGAAAATTGCCAAGTCAAGTTGATTTTGCACCTTCCTCCTGCCATCACTTGCTGTTTTCCTAGACTAGAGTTAAGAAATAAACCTGTAACCACTTGTGTAACCACTCCCCTGCTGGCCTCATAGGCACAGTGAGTTACGTTACTGCCAACACATTTTTACATAACCAATCTGTCATGAATGCAAAAAAAATAATATAGAAAATTCATCATTTTATATAATCAGTAATTGAGAATTAGTTCAACATCAAATCAGAAATAAGTTTTTTAATTACACTCACATTTACCAAATGTATAACCTCCAATGATCTCTGCTGCACTGAGTGACTGTGAAATATCCCCTGCTGGAAGTCCAACACTCATTAACTATGTAAAACCTGGTGAATCACACTCATGTGAACAGAAAAGGGGGAATAAAAATTTTAAATAATAATAAATAAAGCAACCTTGCCAACAGATCAACCAGCAAGCACTCAGATAAGTACAGGAAAGTACAGTAGACAGAAAATGACCTGCTAAATAAAAGTGGCTGATTGACACACAGCAGTTGTTTAAGACTTGGGAAATCTTTGTGGCATGCATAAAGACAAGATAAAACAACGTAATATGAACCAAGGCCATCTGTGGATGGTTGGAGTGCATTCTGCAGTTGTGAAAGTCAGTACTGAGAGGAAACTGAGCAAGTATAGTTAGGTATCACATGTATCAGCAGCAACTGAATATAGGACCTATAACGCCAAAGTCATAAGACTATAGATTACTTGAGTTGGTGTAAGAGCTCACAAACAATAAATATTAGACCTGTGTAAGCACACGTCCAAAAGGCTGAATCACCAAGATTTTCCACAAAGATGTTATTTCAGAAGACATAGCCTTAAAGACCAAAAGTCATTACCTGGGCTCCACAAATTATAAGCTAAATATGTTAATTATATGTCTTATAATAAAAGAATGAGAGAAATTGCATGAAACATAAAAAAGTTTATGGTAACAGACGACAAAAAACTAGAAGGAAAGATATGCTAAGGCAAGGTGGTTGAAACTATATTGATGGTAGTACCACTGCAGATGAAAAATCAAGTGTATACCATAAATTGCCTCAGGGATCTGCAAAGCAATTTCTTGAAGAACCTGTATTATAGTCTCCATAGAGATTCTGGATATAGTTCAATGCCCATCATATTGCATCAGATATTAACATAAAATGTTTCCTGAAACAATTCCAAACCAACTGTTTTTCCTAGTTTCAGAAAAAAGAGAGAAAAGAAAAAAAGGCTTTTGCATTCCATTACCTGTTTCAGCTTCTTCTTCATCTTTAGTTTCCAAACCTCTCTCTGCAATATGCTTTTTACTCTAGCCTGGACATAATATTAGCAGCTGCTGGAAACTTGACTGTCTAAGAATCGCTTACATGATCCAGTCATTACAGAGTCCTTTTCCAAGAAAAAGGCTTAAATATTCCTCCAGAATATAAGAGAAAAAAAATTAAAAATCTGACTTCAGAGTATGATTCAACAGCTTTAATTTAAAATGGGAATAATCAGCAAAAATGGAAAAGGGTATGACAATAAAGGGAAGAAATATCTGGCCAGCTCAACTGTCTTAATTTTCAACAACCTTCTCAGAGGCTGGTAAGTGTGGAATCTTATGTTTTCTTGCATGTTACTTTAATAGGAAACAATTCAGAATGCGGCTTATTGTCAGAAACCAATGACAAACATCATAGAGCGCTTCTGTACAGATGTTCTGTTCAGAGGCTTCTGCAACAGAACTTCTAGCCGAATCTTGATAGGCTGTAGAAGTAAGCCTCTTAAAGCAAGCACGTATGCAAGATAATAAAACTGAATACAGGCCAGTTTATGTTCTCCACATGTGCTGTTTCAGTTTCAGCTCAAAGAATCTCCAACACAGCTAATTTTAAACCAAAAAATACCAACTTCTTAAGTTGATCAACAAGCTGTTACACAGAAATTTGTCACTAATACCATGGATCTCATATTGGGCTGTGGAGGGTGGAGGAGCTGGGAAAAGAAACCTGGCAGTCAGAATGGTGATTTGTGAGCTTTTTCAACATGTCATAACCCTCCTCTCTTAATTCAGTCACATGAATCACCTTCAGTTCCACTGATAATTGAATAAGGTGCCTGTGGCAACTATAATACTTGCATTAATGGGGAAGATGAGGGACATGCTTGATGTCTTGTCTTTCATTGCAGTTTAGAAGCTGAAAACAAGGAGTAGAGCCAGCAGAGTTCAATCAGTTTTCCCACAAACTACTAGCAGCACACAGACTGTAGTATTATATTTCAATACAAGAAAATGTACACTCTAGACTATTTTCAGCCTATTTGGAATTGATAATATTTAGGAGAGCATGGACTTTCCATCTCTTTAGTACTCTCTTCAGTCAGCAGAATTATGAGTCACGGTAATTGCTACTGTGTAGTGATGAATGAGTAGCCTACACAGTAAACATTTTTATTTTGGCATTTGACTATGGATACAATACAAATTTAATCACGGCATGTTAGCACTACCTCAGATACACACCCATGTGAATATGTACATACATTCAGTGTACTTGAGGAGGAGAAGAAGGAGAAGGCTGGAACATGATTTCTGGATCTGTAATTCTTGCCTTTCATCTGAAGGCAATTAATAAATCAACAACAGGATTTTCTATTTGCTGTTGTTCCTTGCTGGTTAAGTGAAAGTGGCAGCCACTTTGAAGAAGCTAACAGCATATAGTCTGAAATTAAGTAAAAACAGAGATTGGTAAATTTCTGTAGTCCTTAAACCAAAAGGATTTTGACCAAATATTTACATTTTATCTGGATAATTTTTCCTAATACTAATACCTATTTTCTCCTTCAGATGGTTATATTACTTAAAGGAAGATATCCTTACAGAAGTCATTAAGATTCACTCTCAAGATCATGAGCTTAATGCCTGTTGCATGGGTTTGATTGCTCCACCTCTTCCTAGTACAGCCTATGAACAGCATCCAGAAGAAAGGAGAGAAAAGCATAAGAATAACGTACACATATTTCAGGTCAGCCATCAGCTCTGTGCCACATGCACTTCAAAAGGTAAGTCTAAAGCAGCCTACAAGAGTCATCAGACACCTCCGCTTCATATGAAGGCACCTCTCTCTCAATATAAAGATATCTTACCGCTGTACAAAGTTTTCCAGAGGCAACAGACCTTCCATTTTGCTGCACTCCATCCACCGCACTTCAAATAGCTCAGTTAATTTACAATGTCCTTAGAGAGCCCATAATATTGTTTGTAGTAAATATCAGCATTTATGTTTGCGATGCTTGTTAGTAACTTGTGGGTACACCTACATGCCTACATACCAAAATGCAGGTTGTGCCATTTTTATTTGGAATGGTGTGTTCCAGTTAAGAATAAAGCAACAGGACAACAAATGAAATTGTATGTGAACCTTCTAACCCAAATCCCCTGGGAGAATCAAAGAAATTTTGCTAAAGATGAGACACTTTCAACTGCAGGTAGTGGGGGGTGTCTCAGGTTCCCTAGCTTGCAACAGAAACTTTTAACAGTGACAGATTTATGCTTAGGCCCTGTAAAAGAACCCAACATCAGTTACCTGCAAAATGCTTTCCACAAGCTGCCCACCAACTATGTTCTAAGAACTATGCTGCTGCCTTAGCTGTAATGATAAAAGTGCACTGTTCATATACAAGAACTTTTCCATATCCTTCTAGAAACAGACTGCTGAGAGACATGCCTCCTTTAATAAATCCTGTGACCTCCTTTGAGGATGGGCTTTGAGTCTTACTAACAAGACTGCATCATTACAAACCCTTACAATACTGCATGAAACCAGGGTGGTACTACGTGCCTGTGTCAGATACTCAGCTTCTCCTCCAGAACAGCTAACCAGGACAGTTCCAAAATTGCCATCAAAGAATCACATGCCATGAAGTATTGTGTAGCTGTACCCGTTGCAGAGTTTTGCCTTTCTGATATTAGCTAGGATATTATCAGAAAAAGCCTTTCTCTTGTGGAAATACTACTGCAGACTAATAATACTTCTTACTGGCAAAAGGCAGCAAAAGTAAAATGGAGAAAAAACAGTAAACAAAGGAAAACACATTAACTGTGCCTCATATACAACTGAGACAAGGCTAAATCATTTTTTGGCTTTGTCCATCTGCTCTTACACTTTGCTACCCACTCTGTCCATACTTAGGGTCAATCTTGGCACAGCATTTTCACAGGTCATTTCAACATCAAGGAAGTCCAATGGAAAAAGCTGAAGCATGGTGACACCTTACCTAAATATTGATCTAAATATTTATTGCTTTGTCCCTGTTGCTGCTGCGTGATGCTACTATAAGCATTACGTTACTACTACTTAAAACGAGATCCTCTGTTCTAAGCATTTGAAAATAGCAGCTGTGTCTGTCATTTTTGCCTGCCTGGATCTCGTGATTTCTCTGTTTGTTTGCTGCCCTAACCCAGTCCAGGCTGCAGATACCACGGAAATCTAGCTTAGCCAACCACTGCAACATCAAACCCGATTCTGGTCTCTGAAGTGATTTCAGCTAATGATGAAATCTGAGCCAGCTTTGGCATACTTCACTAAGGGTTTATGGAAGTCTGTTGCAGTCATTCTCTTAGGTGCCATTTGTTACTCTGGAAGGGACTCATACTTTCATTATCAGCCAAAGAGCAACAGTTTATGATTGCAGGGCCTGAAATCTTTATTTGCTACCACAGTCAGTGCCAGACATGTGACATTAGGACTCTTGAACATGAGAATTAAATAAGTAACTTGGATTGTTTCAATTTTATTTTTTTTAAATCACTCGTCAAAGGAATTTGGGAGCAGACTGCTTAAGTTCTCCTGGGAACAATGCAAGATCATTTTCACTTCTCTTCCTTTCCCCTACATATGCTCACCCCCTTAAGGAGCTTGCAAGGAAAAGCAGCAGTGTTGATAGTCTCCTTTATGTAGCCTACATAGAATGAATTACAGGCAACAACAGTAATAGCATTAATTTTTGTAAAAGCCTGTGCTGCATTTGAACACAGTATCCTTTCTGAGCACAGTACCTGAAAATCATCCCAAAGACACCCTCTGTTAACCCCTCCAAATCTGTGAACATTTCAGTGAGACTTCACTGAAGCTGTTCCTTGAGCGCTTTCTTGTTACTGTCCTCAGTGTTTCCTGCACGCCACGCAACCTGCCAACAGTACACCTTAGCCTTTTGTTAGCAAACCTACCTTTTTAGAAATTATATTTAAACAAGGAAGGAGGGGTGACAGACGTACTGTATTCAAAACCTCATTAAAATTAAATAATAAATTAATGTATGATCTCAAAAACTACCATAGCTCTAACTGCACAGAGCACAGGTTAAACTAATAGTATAAAGTTACCAACTGCTACTTCCTGTTGTCTCTTCTCTTTCACTACCTCACTCACCTCTCATTTAATAATCCCCCCCATCCACGCTCCAGAAGCATGTTTCCAGAAACTGATGTAAATATTTTGTAAATTAACTTCAAGATTCTCAAGCTTTTATTAAAGACTGACATATCATGAATATTTTATATTCAAGAAACTAACCAAAGCTCCTAATCACATTTTCCTACACAAAAGCCATTTACTTACATTTTATGTTTATACTAGTAAAAAAAAAATAGAAGTGAGTGTATGTGCATATGTATACATATGTTTTTAAACCAGTGCCATATAGAAGCACTAACATAAATGGCGTGCATAGAATTTGCAAGAAAATTACACACAGGTTAAAACAGATTTTAAAAGTATAACGAGAGGATGGGCTGCTTACATTACACACAATTAAATTAATATTGTAATTAAAAAAAACAGTCTACTGTGAAGGACCTATTCACATCCCATTCATGGATTTTTTTCACACACTGAAAAATAAATACCTAGAAACTAACAAAATCTAAAGGCTGACAAAAACTAAGTAATTTTTCCAAGGTGACAAGACAACTGCACAGATCTTTTTTTTTTTTTTCCTTTTATAGGAAGACAAAAACAATCACATGCAGTTAATTCATGTTCAGACAGTTCATCACAAAATTAGAATTTTAATAGCACTGCCTTTTTAAAAAAACATAGTTTTATCAGAGTAACATGCACAAGAAAAAAGTACCACCATTTTTACCTAAACAAAGGCATCCTAAAAGATCTCATATGGTTACCCTGATGAGGAATTGATTAAGTGATGAATTAGTTCAAGTATTTTTTCATTTCGAAGCACAACATGGTAAACAACACACTCTGCTTTTTTGCCATACATTCTCATGCAAGGTTTGCTTTGTTGTATCACAATCTCAGGAAAGCACGAGCACTTGCTAGAATCTATTGCCATTTGTTCAAAGTTTGATCCTAGAGTTTCGTTTTAAAGACAAAGACAGCTGATTCTCTCCCCCCTCCCTAAGCTGCCTCCTCCTCCTACGTGAAGAAATGTCTTTAATTCATTCCTCACGAAGAAATTTACAGTACTTTATGTCTGAGACACTCGGTATATTTCCTTTCACAAAGCTGAGAATACTGACTAAGATCTGCTAACGTGTATTTACAAAGAGAAAACAAAGCCCACTTACCCTCTTTAGCCACGTGAAGTGCTTGTAAATATCAATCTCACCATCCATGCTTTGGGCCCATCTCAGCAGTCACATTCCCAGGGTTAAAAGAAACTTTTGGAAGCAAGCGCACTGCTTTGTTCTACAGGATATAACTGTGACTTCTTCCCCTTTCAACCCTCAACTTCTAAAATCTTGAATGCGTCTTCACATTTTAAGCTAAACCTGCCTCTGTCCCACAGTGTTATCCCAAATGCCTCTCACAGATGTATATATAACACACATCTGTATAAACTTCTGACTCTCCTCCAAACATCTGGTTTTTTTAAACAACAGATCGGTTAGCAACAAGAACAATGCAACTCTAAAAACGTCAAAAATATAATTTGCTAAATGATCTTTAAAAAAGGATCTTTCAAGTATAGTATAAATCTGCTGAAACTGTTCCCTTTTAATGTTGAATAACAAGCTAAAAATTACTAAGCTGTCACTGAGAAACTATTTTCAAGTAATGCTTTCTCTGGCTTTCTGTTTCAAGAGTGGCTGGAACTCATTACCAAAGACCCCCTATTTCCTGTCTCTGTTTTACTCCCTGTTTATTGTAACACTACTCAGCCTTCTCAGTTTATTTCAGGCTCAGACCAAACCTAAAAATAAGTTCTGGTCTTTGAATTACTTGCCTGTCCTCACCAAAGACATTCTAAAAGAGGAGGAATTCAAGGACGATCCTGTGGATAAGTTAATTATTCCATAAATACTGCTATTGCCAAAGAGGCAATTTTCCATCTTAACAGAAGACGATGATACCCTTCTAAGACTTTTGTCTGTTCCTGCTGAAGCGGAAGTCTTTTAGCATGGCAACTTTTCAAACTTGCAACACCAAGATAAATGCATATGCAAAGCAATGCTCTGGCAAGAAGTTTAAAAGTGCTGCCTGTTACTGCGGTGTCCTCTAGTGCCTCCACATAGTAGTTTTGATTAAGTTCCAATTTTTCCCCATAAACTCCAGTTCCCAGTGTTTGTTTCTCCTACTAGTTAGAAGTGGCTTTGGCCTTAAACTGGGTAACTGATTGTTACACACACAAGGACAACTGCTTAGGCAATGCCTATTAAGACCAAAAAGCAGCTGTCTCCATGGAATTTTTGTGATGACCTCAGAACATTTACTTATCTCTCCATTTTCTTCAGTCACTACAGCCAAACTCACTCCTGCATTTAAGGTAATTAACATTAAGGTAATGCACTCCTGCATTATGTAAAACAGCAATTTGGAAAAGCCAGTGTCAAAGTTGTCCATCATACTAATGATACATACAAAAACCTCAAAGTCTGAAGGTCTATAATGCCCTGAAAAGCAGTTCTTACAGGGACCTGCCTTACTTAGGCATCTACCCACACTCCAAACTGTGGAAGTCACAGATACTTGAAGGAGTTTCTGCATAGGATGTGGGCTTTTATTATTTCAACCATTCTTGATCCTTTTGACCTGACTGACATCTTTTTAGAATATTCCATAACACAAAGAAAGAGGGAAAGATTTAAACTTGGACTTCCAGGTATCTTCATCTATTTATTACCTGTTGTTACTTAAGACCATGTGACAAGAAAAGAATTGGTTTTAGAAAGTTTGTGCTACAAGTCTTCTAAAGGTGCTAGGATACCTAAAATCAGCAGTAAACGTTAAAAGATAAAAAAACTGTCCAAAAGTTTCCAAAAGTAAACCATGCTACAAGACAGGTCTGAAGAGGACTTGGGTTGCTCTGTACATAGAATGCACTTATTCTACGCTGGTTGAGTAAGTCTTTATGCTATCTTAAAGTTGATGAGAGCAGCTATTTCTTGAAAAGCTCACACCATCCAGAAAGAGCCATAGTACATTGTCGATGGTCCATTTAAAAAAAAAAAAAAAAAAAAACAAACCAGAAAATTATAAAAATTAAGGTGCATTTAATTTAGTACACTTCTCTATGCGTAACAGCCTCTGTTGTGGCTGACAAACTGAAGAATGAATATGGCTTCTCTGGACATTAAACATGAACTCCCTGCAAGTTCAGGCATATTTTTCCCCCCAGAAAACTAGTTACCTAACCATGGAGAACAGCAAATACATCAAACTTTATCTCAAAGTATGGCATATCCCACCACTACAGACCCTGAAGTTGTTCCACATTCCATCCATTTGAAAACATAGGCTCTAAGATTCTCATTTCGGTATTATTCAGGGAATGGGGAAACATACCTCTTAAAACACTCCACCAAACATCATCAGTTAATGATTTTGTTTTGCATTTAAAAACCTACAGGAAAACTATATTACTCCACTTATTAGTGCCTCAGTGTAGAGTCTGTAGCTAGGTGAATACTCATTTCTCTTAAAAGTATTTAAAATTACAAACATACCTTATTTCTGCCTTGTCATTTGTGCCGGATTTCATGCAAAGGCCTCTTGATTCTGTTAGTCATTCTTCCTGATTAAAAGGTAAACGTGTCTGAATTTTATGCATCTTATCAGCCACGAATGTTGACAACATACATTCCAGACAGTCACATGTTCACTTTTAGCCTGTCACCTGCATGCTGAACTTTACATCCTGCTTGAGCTTTGGCCTGAAAAAGTTTCAGACACCAGCTGAAGGCAAATCAATTGCCCCAGATTCGCTTAGAATATTTTTCTGTTTCACTGGAAAAGCAAGTTACCTTCTCTAGGCTGTGTAAAAGAAGGAAAGTATGTTGCAACCTGAGGATTCCTTTATCGGGTTACCACTGTATTTTTTTTTTCTTATTTTTAGGAAATCCATGGGTATGTGTAGTTCTTCACTGAGCACTAACTTCTATTTCATGCTTTCAGTGGAGCATTGAAAAAACAAACAAGCACAAATCCCCCACCATGCTCAAGTGTTACTCCATGGAGAGGGAGTGTTCTAGCTATTACTACTTCCCCCTACCAAATTGTTTATTTTCTCCAGTGTTGTCTCCAAAAATAAATGAAAATACACATTACAGCAATATAAGTGCAATGTAGGACGCTAAAATGTTTTAAATTAACACAATTTATATACTCCAAGGTGTATGAAAACCCATTAGGATTTCTTTGCTAATCCTGTACTTCCATAGAAAACTGCTGACTACTGCCACTGTTGACAGAACTAAAAACTCCATTTGCAGGATACCAAAGGTGCTAGCCACAGGAAGTCTGCTGATACAGAACCCAGAACAAACACTCAACTAAGCACCCCATTACTTCACTAGTCAGAATGTCAAATATTTCAAACAAGATTTTAAATCTGTTTGAAACAGTAAACAGACGCTGCAACAGCTTTTGAAACTGAAAGTAACAGAATGCTTTAAACAATCGTTAGGCTTCTCCGGTCCTCCATTCCAGACCTATGAAGAGGCAAGAAAACATCCACAAATCCTCTTAGAACTGCAAAGGGAAGGACAGCCTGACTGGTGGATTCCCCCTTCTCCTACCAACATTGGAGCACAGGGTTTTTTGCTTTTCTGCCACTGTCCCTCTTTCTCCAATGCAGCTGAAGCCCTGTGAACATTGTAAAACTGTATTTATTACTGTTATTTTAGAAGTCTTACTTTTTATTCAGTTAAGTTTGTGCTAAAACACAGGGTTTTGAGATCTTTCAGAGCAGCACAATTGCAAACTGTCAATAGCACTCTTGTATTGGCACTGCCTTGCCTGGGAAGTCAGAAGGCAAACGAACAGGAAGCAGAGCAGTTCCCCAGCCTCCATTAGGTCCAGGTCCCTGGAGCACTGCACC
The DNA here is from genome assembly GCF_023634155.1 of Falco peregrinus. Classification (NCBI taxonomy): domain Eukaryota; kingdom Metazoa; phylum Chordata; class Aves; order Falconiformes; family Falconidae; genus Falco; species Falco peregrinus. Next base: position 11,668,220 of record NC_073729.1, read on the forward strand.
TCTCTTCCTTTTCAGCAATAACTTTTAGATCATTTTGTTTTCAAAACCCATCAGCCTCTAAAATAACACTAAAAGAACATACACATAGCTTTTCAAGACAAGAAGTGAAATGACCAACTAGACCTCTTCCCAGCCTCATCAGTGGAGTCCAGTTGAGTATGGACATGCAACAAAAATTTATTCATTCCCATGAATTAGTATCAGCTTTTCCTACATCCATTACTCTGTGCTATTCCCATTCCTTGTGCTTGGGCTGCTTTGGAAACAAAGGGATTAGGACCAGAGGGGAAAATTTCCTCAGCATGCCCACTCACACACCTGTCATTCTCATGTGCAGACGTGAAGAAAGAGAGACTGAGAATATGCCTGCACAGGAGTACTTGTGGAAAAACAAATTCAGGTCATTTGTGCAAAAGACAATGGAGGAGGAAATCCTTTTTACATGGTGAGGAATGGCTTCAGAAATCTAGATGAAGCGTTTTCAGCAAGGTAAGGCTTATCGAGACTTACTCTTTCTCAGAAGTTTCTGATTAACAAAGTTTATATACTCCAAGCTGTATGAAAACCCATTAGGATTTCTTTGCTAATTCTGTACTTCCATAGAAAACTGCTGACTACTGCCACTGTTAATAGAACCAAAAACTCCATTTGCAGGAGCACAGGAGAAAGAGGGACAGTGGTGAAAAAACAAACAAGAAGAGTCTTAATCACAACTAACTGATAATGCCTAAGTGACAGAGAAAGATGAAACTCTTGGAACAAAAGGAAAAAACCCTGCATTCTGTATATGAACATATTTGTTTTAGTTGTGATAATTTTAAAAGAATAAACAAGCATCCTGGGAAACAGACTAGAAATAATGTTATGTAGATACATGAACACATCATCCTTTTCCAGCATAAAATGCACTCAATCCTAGATGGCTTAATTCTTTGATTAAAACCTATATTTCAGAAATAATCAGACTTAAATGGCCATTAGTTCCAACGAGCACAGTTAACCCTCACCCTTATTGCACGTTCAGGGGAGGGGGGAAGTAATACTTCAAACAGGTGCTGACAACTTTGGAGTCATTCCCATCTGCAGGCTGTATGGTATCGCGTATCTCTAGCACTACTATATCCTTTCTGGTTACTGCTCAAATAATAACTAGCTCTCTTTGTTTGGCTTGCATGAAGAAGGTATTACCAATACTTAGATGAAGTTACTGTTTATTAATTCATCCACAGACATTTGCACATTCTTGGCAGTTTCAAACATTCCTTGGCATATGCTGAAATACTTTTTCCAGCCCAAGTTCTAGAAGAGCTATAACTTTTTGCGTGAAACTTATTTAGATGAAAATGTAGATTGTAAGAAATTTGAGTACTGTTTTTGCATAAAAACTAAAAAAAAAAAGTTTTCTACAACAAAATCACTGTGAACACTCCCACCCCAGTTGCTATAGGCCAGAAAAGAGTACAGTGATACATGAAGATAAAGAAACATATTTATATTCTACCACAGAACATATTACAATAATGCAGGCTTATTTTTCAGTTTGAAAGGCTTCAGAGCACTGCTGAAATTACTAAATATGCAGTGAATCAGTATGTGAAACATCTGAAACAGGATATTTACTGAATTATGTGCCCATACATCAATGACATGACCAGGTAACATTTTCCCTCTCCTCAGTATGACACCCATCAGATTTTCTCTTCTAAATTCCAGAATGGAAAAAATTTGAACACACACACACACACCCCGCCCCGAACAAAGCCAAAAGAAATTAAAGATGCAGATAAACCTTTACAAGGCCTTATTTCTGATAAGGAATATACAAATATTAATTTATTTTCTTCTTAAGCATTTCATTATTTCAGGGAAATAAAGCATGTTTATCTACTTACGAAGAAAAGTAGCATGCCAACGTGTTGTATATGTCCTACATAAGTATAATTTATTTCCATTTTTGAAAGATCACAAAACCTGAAAACATATCTTCTTGCACTTTAACTAAACACAGGACTGTTTACCGCTATTATTAGTGTACTATTCCAAAAAAGAAAGAAATAATTTTGTTGTGAATTATGTTATTGCTATGTTTGTCATAACTGATAACATTTAGCATATGAGATTGGTCAACCTACCCAAATTCTGTGAAATCTGAATTAAAGTTATATACAGAAAGTCTTCAAAACTTATGCTTTTCTTCTAACTTTCAAGTAATACCTCCTAATCAATTATTATTGTAATAATACAAAAATACAAGAGAAATTTTTGTGCTGAGCTTCTTTACGTGACCATTACCTTTACACCTTATCTATTAGCACCACTGTTTAATGAAATAATTCTCTCTTACCTATCCCTCTGTTACTTTATGGAAAACATTTTCTGATGTTTCCTCTAGCTACACTTAAAAAATCAGATACTTCACAGCACTTACACTTTAATATGAATGTTTGTTAAATTAATCCAGTGTATCATATTTAAATCAGCGAAATGCAATCCAGATGGAAATCCTAGTGAGAGATCATAATATGAAATGAAAAAGGGACACCATGCATAACATTAGGCACAAAAGGAAAGATGAACTAACGTGGTATTCAGCCACTTACTGCAAAGGAAAGCACCGAAGCCAACAGCTGAAAGTGCCTTAGATAAAGGAAATGAATAAATGGTTTTAATGCTTTTGAAGGCTAACACACTATTTCTGTGTACAATCATGGCTGCCCACAGAGTAGTCCTCTATTTCCTCTGACAGTATCAAGGTGTGGATAGCTCACGTAGGTGACGATTGCCCCCAAGGGCTAAACATCATAGTATGTCAGTAGACTACCTTGAAATCTTGGACAACTTAACATGAAATAGCAGGGCCTGTATTTTTATATCTGGAATACCATCTTTATTTCATGAGCACTCTAAGCCTAAGGCATAACACAATTCTGTTTAATCACTTCTGGTCATTGTAGTTTAAAGGTGGCTCTGTTAAGCATTACTGACCATTACAAGGGTGAAAGAAAATGCCAAAACCTTATCTCACCATGTCATTTTAAGAAACAGATCTAAACCAGCCCTACCCACTGCAAAGCTATTTTAAGCTTCTGTTCATTCTTCATGTAGAGAAGGTGTTCCTACCTCTGCTGACAGCTACTACAGTGAGCAGTCACAGTCAGAGGTGACGGGGTTGTCTCCCAGACAAAGCAACCACAGAACATTAAAAAACTTAGGCCTGGTTTAGAAAAGTTCCAGGCAAGCTTTGTACGCCCCCTTTCCACCTGCTCCAAGACACTCTCTAGTATTCATAAATAGCTGCACATATGAAGGACAATCGTCTGCTGTTTCTTGTGTGCTATGAATTGTTCTAACATGCTTGGAGAACTCTGAGAGCACCAGCTCTTCCAGTTCAGGGCTTCCTTGCATCATCAACTCATTGAAAGGAGCTGGAGCACAGTGGAGGACTGGGTCATACAACTTTTGACTCCGAGTACTGCTCAGAAAACTTATCCATCTAATGTTTCAAGTTGGCAAAAGTAAACATGAATGCTTACGGAATGACGGCTTTTCTACACTGTCCCAAGCAGGCTCTACTGGTCCATTTCCAATTTAACATGTGTTAATACCACTTGGCAATGGGAAGATTCAGCTATATATAGTTTTGTCGTGACCCTCAACAGTTGAGTCCCACAGTCAAATCCACCAGTAAATAAATATACTGGCTTTAACCGGCATTGCTCAGAATATATTTTCTTCCCACTCAGCTGTTGCTGAAAAATTCTATTGATATTTTTGTAAAAGCACGTTTTCAAATATACTGAAGTGCCCCGTATTGCAGTAATTTTCTGCCTCTATTCTGGACAGATAACTCTGTAAAATGAAACTTAGACAAAAAGTGAAATAAAAGAAAATTAAAGAAAAGAAAATAAAGTGAAATATGTTTCAGCACAGCACTTTAACACATTCTTAAAATAAAACTCTGAAGTACTTTCAAAACATCACAAACTCCAAGTCAGAATTCTGAAATGGCATTTACTGTTTTAATCCAAGTTTCTGTGAAAACACTGGGGAAAAAAATTCCTTGATTTTAACACACAGTGGAAACAATCTCTTCTGAACATTAATCATGACAAAATGGCAATTGTTCCAAGACCCTAAGAAATTTATCCTATTTCTGCTAAAAGGTCTGGTTTTACACTAGAAAAACACAGAGCATGAAATAAGACAAAGCACAGCATATATCATAAAACACATTACATTATTTTAACAAATTGCCTCTACCACACATTCCTCTACTATTTCTTCTGCTATTCTCCCCTTTCTGTTTCCTCAAATGCAGAACACTTAGAAAAATTTTTCAGAATTTGGCTTCCAAGAAAAAACATAACCAGGAAAATACTGCTGAGTTTTCAAGAATCAGTATTTTAAGGGTCAGTATGTAAAGCTACATGGTGAAGTGACTTGCTTTAAATACAAATGTTCCACTAGAAGGAAGATCATGTTTTGCAATCCTGGAAATGAGGCTTTCATTCATGCTTAAAGTCATGTTAGGACCACTGTAAGAACAATAGGGCTCCTCTTTATTCGGAAAAGGGTTCCATGAAGAAGTACAGAATACATTAAAAAAAAGAATTAACAGTGTAGGAGTTCATTAAGAGTTATGAAATGAAACTGTAACTAGATACATTCTCTTACAGTTCAACTCAGTCAGTTGTTACACCAGTAGTTAATTTTTAATGCTGAAATTACTGCCTGTTTTGTGATATGTCATACGGTCACTAGCAATACTAAAATATTTAACAGGAAGCATTGCAACTATACGCAACATTATTTTATATGAACTCTTCATGCTAATCCCCTGGTCTGTCCGTTCTGGTTTTAAGGCTAAAGAATTTAAAGTCGTAAAACACTCCAGACATTCACTCTGAGGCAAAAAAATTTTAATACAGTTAAGTAGTTAAAAGTCTATAATTAATGATGCTTTATTCTATTTTAGCTTTGTCAAAAGATTTGCACAGCTATAGCAACTATTAAATCCTCATTCTGTAATACATATAAATAATCTTTCTAAATTCAGCGCTTTGTGAAATCTATTTCATCTATCTCAAAGCAGTGGCAGAATAGTTACCGTGACCATTTATACTGTAAACTCAGGAACATGAGACTTTCACAGATTTCAGACCGCAGAAATACAAAAAGCAGCCTTTTCAAAAAGCACACTTTTAGTTCCACAAACGGTGTACTTCTCTGGAGGACTGTAGAGGATGACAAAATCCAACTCCACTAAACAACTGGAACACCAAATCACCACCGATGATTCCATGAAAAAGGAATAAAGCAGATGCTTTTGAAAGAGAAAGTAAGCAAGGTAGTGTCAGGTATGAAACATGATGCCTGAAGTTTTCACACTCTAGGTGTATACATTTTTTCCCACATCTTAGGTATTTCTACCTATAGCAGAGAGATCAGAGCCTAACAGCTACAATTGTTTAAAAAGAAATATCAAAAAATAGAACAAACCACAAAAGACAACTTGGTGATATTTCATGTCTGAAAAATTCCAGTTTGGTACTACAGAATTGAAGGAAAGGAAGACTCTAGTGAGAGCAGCTGTAGTGTCTATAATCATCACAGAAGCTTCCCGACTAATCACTAATATGGCCAATATGCCTCAAAGCTGCCTGAAAGGCTAACTCCAGTCTTACTTATTTAAACACTAGGTGTAGTTCAGTACACTTAAGAGGCAATTACGAAAACTGCAAAGCTACTTGAATTATAATGCCAAGGGGCAATTTTCTGCAGAAGTTGTTTTTCCCATTCCAGTACAACGGAGCTCTAGTTTTTAGATCATACTCCAATACAAACACCACCAAGAAAGTTCAGTCACTTTCTGTTCTCTAACCTGCAATCCCAAATACTGCTTTGTGGCACAAGCAGAACTAGCAGGAATAGCCACACTCTGCCTCAGAGGGCTTTCACAGCTGCATTAGCTTATGATGATTACTAATGCAGAAGGATCATGCAAGAAAGTAATTGGGACTTCCGTTGGATAATTCTGCTTAACCCAAATGCTAGCTGTTAAATTCTGTTGATATTATCCAGCAGGAACTAGTCTTGAGCCATCTTTCTGACTCCCCTTTCTGTGGTTTCCCATAAAAGCCAATATAGGGCAGTAGCAAAACACAAACTCAAATTATTTCCGTAAGGCACATTGTTTGTTTTCTTGATTAAGGATGGCAGCTGCAATGATTTTTAATGTAATTAAATGCATTTAAGTGAAGAAGAATCATAAAATAACATTCTTTTCTTGAACGGTGCATGCTTATCTGCTTTCAAAATAAGTGCCAGATTGTTTTTAGTATATTTAGTTTCTAATGCGTTGCTAGTCAGTATAAACTGGGAATATTTTTGACCACACCTATTCCTATATAATGTTAGAAACAAAGCAGTTGCTGTAATTCTCTAAAATCAGTGGCTTATTCAGTACATGCTAGAGCAGCTCTCCAGCTTCAAAGGAAGGTGCACAGACCCCAAAAATAAACAGATGTGGAATTAATCGTCCACAAAAGAAAATCCCCCTCTAATCCGACCTTTAATAGCTCTAAAAAACAACCCCAAAAGCTCAAAAGCATTGGTTCACCATCCACTCCAAAGTTCTTTATAGTTCAACTATTGCTACTGATATCAAACATTGCTTTTTGTAACATTTCAGCTGAACACAACATATAAAATATATTCCAAATATCAAGCTATTTATTAGCCTACCCTTTACAGAGAATGCTCAGAAGAGACCCTTTGTAGCAAATTCCATTTGAGACCATCTAGCATTTTCTACGTAATGATGTTTTATCTGATAGTGACGAGTTGCAAAAACTGGGGACTCGCATCTCAGGGTGCCTGTGCACCTCATGGAGTGGTTGCTCACCAGCACATGGGTTAGCAGACCACAGGGAACTCCATGGCTGCCCACAAAAACTAAGGCACTCATGTCCATTAGGAGATGTGTGTAAATAGGGGAACCCACAGCCACAGAAGCTGTTCATGTTTGTAACCCAGCGCCAGCTGTGAGAGAGGAAATGTAACTGTGAACGCCTATGTGTGCATGTCTGTGTGACTAACATTTTGGAATTAGTTATAGAACTTAATTTAGAAATTTGTAGGGGTTCCTTAAGATTTCTTAAGCTTCTAGTATTCTGGTTTATCTGTTGTATTGCTGATGTTGATCCTAATATATAGGTCATTGATTTCTAGTTAATTATGTCTTCATTAAAACAGCAGACCACTCACTTTTGATGTGTTTAAACCATGGGAATTCAGAAGAGTTTTTCTGACACTCCAACATTTCATAGACTAATTACCAAACTTAATTCAAGGCTTCCAGTGTGAATGGATTAACTGAGCTACAGGGTCCTCATTCTCTATAGCTCACTACCCTGACTATCCTTTTTCACATATCAAGTATTATTTTTCATAGCTCTGGGATGGAATTAAGGAATTTTCAGTATGGGACATAACTATGAAATACACACACCATTTCTCTGAACTGAGGTGGATTTTATCAGATTTGTTCTCAAGTTCCAAGTGAAACTGCTGCTTGTCAGTACAGGAAGCTCTTCCAAATTTAGAGTCCATGGAAGTTTTGCACATGCTTACAAATTAGTTGCATTTTTTAAAAATATAAAAAATATCTACAAATACACAGATTACTGTCCATTTTGAAGTAACAGTCACAGCAACTATGCACTACCCTCCCTGTGCCTGTAAAAAAGTACTGAAATTGTCAATATGTAACAGTGCAAAATATTTTAAAAACAGTAATCTTGACATACTGCACTACAAATACTCTGTACCACCAGCTTCCCTGTTCTGTTGGTATTGAGTCCCGGCTGCCCAATTAATTGCTTTGTCAAATGAATACCGCGCTTGATGCACTAGACCATGCTTTTAAGACATCAGTAAACTGCAGCTCTAAGAGGGAACTGTGCTCCTGTTTTGGCTGGCTTCCCATGAAAAAGAAGAGATACACATATATATATATATTAATATGAGGAGTCAAAATATTAAGTATTACCTACCTTGCAGGGCTGAAAAGCTAGTTTAACATTTCTGCAACAGAGGGGCCAAAAGCCAGACCACCAGATTCAAACTCTTCAACTTGGTGGTTCAGGGTCAACTTTACTGTGAACAACTCCGAAAATTTATGTCTTTTATGAATTAAGAATATCTTTTAACTATTGAAAAGCTTTAAAGAAGCATTTAAGGCAGGAATTCAGCAAGACCTGGCCTGAGGATATGAACTTAAAATCTAATACTGTAAATCTACATTAAAAATTGCCTCCACCTTTTGCTTTCAAAACTGGTACCAAATTCTCATTCCTTTCTCTCACATGGTCCCACATAGGACTTTTCAGCCATAGACCTGTGGGCTGTGGAGAATGCCAACAAACCAGCAGCTGATTATTTCAAACAAAAGCAGCTACCTTTCCAACAACGTTAGGTTACAACAGGCAGAAAGCAACTATAGCAGATGATAAACACTGAACGAGAAGCTGTGACACAATTACATAAAAGTAACGTGTATTGACAAAGCCAGAAGAAAATCCATTCATCTAGAAAACTTTTCTGAAGTTGAGAAAGTGATAGGTTGCTTTACTGATCAGGAAACCCCCATTCACTTGCAGTGACAGGATTGGGTTCTGACAGACCTGCTGTTTCTCTTCCTTTACATCCAATGGGTCTCTTCTTTTAAGGTCTGTCTGGTGATCTGCTCCTCACCAGGAAATCCTCAATCTTTTCCAACATAGTCAAATTTTTATTCCCCATCTATCCCAATATGTATGTCTCACATTCAGAAGCTAGACCTTTCCTCCATTTACACCACTGCCTGGTGTACAAGATACTTTGGAGATTCGTAATACTGGCAGTTAAGGTAAAGGAAATGTTGCGAGGAAAAGGATAGAAGAATCATCCAGTTTGAATTTGTCCCTTCAACAGACAATGCCACTACATTCCAAATTGCTTGTTTAAAAGTGAAAAGTTTAATAACTATTTATAAACTTGTTTCTTATCTCCAGTAAAGGACATCCAAGATGAAACCAAACCACAGACAAGGTAACTTTTTTGGTAGTTTATTTTTACTATATTTTCTCTCACCAGGGTCAACGTAAGGTCTTTTACCAGCTTCTCTACATCTGCATTGCTTTAGTAATCAGCATATAAAGTGGTAATATCCTCAGCTTTTTATGATTGCTCACCACCCCCTGCAGTTCTCTAAGTATGCAGATTTCTGTTGTTATAAAAATAATTGGAAGTAGCAAAATACTTGAACCAATGCTGTTTGCAAACAAAACGGAAAAGCTATAAATAACTACTCACCATATTCTCTTCAAACCACTCCCGTATACACACCGCTGTTGCCCCTGGAATTTGATTTCGCAATGCTTCTTTCTCTTGAGGATCTTCTAACATTTCCAATGCCATCTTTAGATCTTCCAGGAGATGCAAAATTTGAAATGTGCCCAAGTATACTGATGGAGCAGGTGACACAATATCATAACCACCATTAGAATACTCTGTGGCTGACTTTGTACCTAAAACAAGCAAAATCAGGAGAGACAGTAATATTATATAATGCTTTGTAAGTGACAAATATATAGGTACTACATACTACAACATTTGTACTTCAGATGCTAACTGACAAGCATCAGTATTTCAGGCTTAGAAATACCAGACTTAGTGTCTACATATATAATCAACACTGGATAATGAAACGTGAGACGTATATACAAACATATTAAAGAATAATTTTGACCTAGAAGACATTTGCAACATCTGTTAAATTACAAACACCAAAACCTTACCAGAAATCACCTGTAATTTTCCGTGTTTACCATGAGATGTCACTAACTTCTCAGCTACATAGAAGTCCCCACACAGACCAATGTTCAGCAACATGAGAAAGACTGATGCAGTCCTTTGACAAGAAACTTGGATGAAAATAGATCATGTTACCACAACCAGAAAGATATGTGACCTTCAGCAGGTTTAAAACCCTCCCACAGAGAACAAAAGCTGAAAGGTTCACAATAAAAATGGCTAATGAAAGTTTGCTAGCTCTCTAAATTATAAAAAGCTAACTTACACCTCTCTCCTGCCAGCCCTCCAGCAGCAATATTATTTTCTCAAGAACAATGAGTAGAAAAACGTATCTCACATGATAGAAGAATTATATAGAACACAGCTTCTAATATCTCTGATTCTTTTTGTCTTAATACCCTGTACTTCAATGAGATGCACACTAAAATGAGCTCTCTCTTCTCAGTCCTGAATTTCAGACCTTGATTTCATTTAATATACCTTTGTTTCCTTAAGGACTAATCACATGGAAAACTTCTGTTTGCTCTACTTTTTACAGTTTTTATTTACATTTAATTGCCTCATGTACATAATAGATTGTACTCATTTTATGTCTTTATTCCTGTTCTCTCAGGCGTAAGCAATCATGTTCCCCCTTTATTTGACCTCATGGGAGATTCTGTTTAGGCTTTTGATCATGCCTGTTGTACTCTTCTCAGTCCTTTCATTTTGTAACTTACTTTACAGATGCATGTCGGATCCACACAGCATGCAGCATTCCTTAAAAGACTGTACCATCGATCTACACAACGGGATTATAATAATCTCCATACTATTCCTTGTTTTACTCCTGTGTTTAAACATCATTTACATCTTAGTTATGAAAGGAACAGAAATCTTCACTAGGCCTTTGAAAATTTGCTAAGTTTTTTTCCTGAGCAGATGTATCTAATTTGAAGCCCAGATGTATAAGTAACTCAGATTTTCTTCTTGAATGCACACAACTTTGCATTAATCAGCATTAGTTTGCCTGCTATTGTTATTTATCTGACATGATTCGGTCATTACAAACTATCTTTGAACTCAATGGTTCATTTTACATATATTCTGATATACAACTAATACCTAAATGCAACTCAGGAATACACTGACACTCTAGATCCTAGTACACCGAAATGCCTTCTGCACCTAGATTAGTTTTTAACTGAAATGCTATCTGATCATTTAATCCTAATATTGTTTCCCATCTCAATCAGCTTTTGATCCAAGACAGTATTTTGTCTCTTATTCTGTGAATGCTTAACTTTACTGAAAGCTTTTAGGAAAATTCTAAATACTATTAACCAGTTTTTTTTCAACCACTGCTTTAACGACACAAAAAATTCTGTCAGATTAATTACCTTTGCAAAAAATTCTGTGGTTTGAATCCTACTGTACCATGTAAGTGGTTTTTTGTTTGAGTGTTTTAAAGAATGCAAAAACCATCCCTAGAAATTTCTAAAGCTTTGCAAGGCTCAGTAGTGGGGATTTGATGTTTTTTTAAAATAACACCCTTATTTTCACTACCGGAGTATTTAATATATTCTGAACCCCCTTTTAAACTCAGAATAGTCTCCATTTGGTCCTGTTGACTTCCGCTGCTCATGAGTTTATTTTAATACCTCAAGTGTGAGATCTCATCTTAACTCCTGGCTAAGACCATGTTCAAGATAAAGTTTCTTCAATATCCGGTGCTACATGGGACAACTTCACCTCGTAAATCAACCTTGTCTTGCTGAATTATTTCCTTTTGAGGAGAGGATCAACTAACTGTTTTTCTGTATTTGAGTATTCTAACCACTAAAACATATTTTCTTGTCTATTTCTATACTGTCAGATACTTATGCCAGTTTAGTTGTTTCTGTTTATGTACTTGTTAATGCAGATTGATATTAAACTGTAGCAACTAAAAATAGCTGATTTCCAAACTGTGTAACAGCCATTTGGATCATATAACCTCTTAAATATTTTTATTCACCCAGAGTGGCTCACTACTTGCTTTCCAAAAGAGAGACCTGCACAAACTAAAATCTGCCATTTTCTTCTCCAGTAGCATTGATCCCACTTTTAAAAGATGTGGCTTCCTTGGTTATTGTGACATTAGGACTTTTAAACTAGTTTTCTCACTCACTGTTTTGGAAAACTCCATACTAATTTTTTCTGTCTTTTTGCTTAGCAAGTACTTTTCATACCAGAAAAGCAGATAGGATGCAAGTTATTTCATAATTCAGCTTTGGTAGCTACCCCTTCAATGAACTGACAATTTTAAATAGATATGGAATGGGAAAAAACTTAATGGAGCTTTCTGCTATAGCATTCTTCATATTATTTATATTAATATTTTTTATATACAGACAAGAGAGAAACAAAAAAAATAAATCCCACACAACTGAAACAAAACCATGCAAACTTTCAGGCCCATAACCATTGGATTTGCCTCTATCAAAACGCTAGGAAAAAACGCATATGCGCACACTTTTTAATCTTGGCAAGCAAAAGAACTGTCACCATTAAGAAATTCAGTTGTATAAAGGTAAAAATTCTCAACTGCTGGAGCACAGGCAGGGCCAGCCAGGAGCTACATGTTAGGTGATTTCCTGAGACCAGGCATGCTCCGTATGCATGCTTCAGTTACCCCAAGCTCTTCAACTGATTGTTCAGACTGAGGATGCTTAGAATTCTGCCGAAGTCTCACATTTCACACATCAGTGGAAGGCCATAATTTCTCAGAACTCTCAAGAACTGGGTCCATGTGTAATGTACGCATGCTGAGTTTCCATAGTTGTAAACTACGGTCAGTCTTGAGGACAATCCTGACCTGTGTTGGGCCATTTCAAAGGTGGTAACGTGTTTTTACTGGGAAGGAACATCAGCTTGACATCAAGTGATTGTGGCAAAGTCAGTTTAAGAATTTTCAGGGTTTTATCTTATTGTTCTGTTTCCTGCCTCAAGCTTTCCTCCATTTAAGTTTACATAAAATAAGAAATAAAAAAAGAGGCCAGAAGAAGGGAATATTTTTCTATTAGTTGCTAACAAAAAGAGATGCAACAAATGAAAAACAAAGACATCCTTACGGCAAACTCATGTTCGCTGAACTACCTAACAACACAGAAAAGCTGGTATATCTTACGGCTTAGCCTATACTTATGACTGGGAATTCATTCTAAGCGTAAACAGTACAGGAGTTTTAACTGCAGAAGACAATAAAGGTACTTGAAAATTTTCTTAGCTAATAATGGTAAACAGACAGCACACTATTTGTTTACTTATATGAATAAAGATTTAAAGATCTTACATGTGAACTGTCTGTAAATTCTTATATGCACTAGTTCCATTAAATCTTAAAAGGAAAAACATCTCTTTGAATAATATCAACTAAAGTTCAATGAAGTAGAGATTGAAAGGTTCGATTTAATTCATAATTTTAGACCTTTCAACTCAGGTTATTATCCATGAAAGAAATTATCAAATATACACATACCTATACATATATCAGTACTATTCAATATTTGTATTTAGGCTTCAAAAAGCAGGCACTGGTGAGAGAATAATGTACCCATGTCTGATACCATTAGAAAGACAAACAAACAAAACCCTAACCCATATCTGTATTCTTATCAAGAATATACAGCATAATTCTGAGATGTGATGAAGATTCTAGCCTTCAACAATCAAAATTCCACTAGTTTCTAGTCATTGGGATCACAGATATCAAGCAAGGACTTAAAAGTGCTTTCCGTTGCTGGACAGGGGCCAGAGTGCTCCAAAAAAGTTACAAAGCCCTCCGTCCCATGAGTAACTCTCCCTGTCTGGAACAGCAGCTACCCACAGATCTCAGTGCATCCCTAAGAGAACATGACCCTTCACACCCCCCCATGAAATACACGCATACACTCCTTTCAGAAATTATTTTTAAACTGGTTTGCTGTGGGTTGCTACTGTAGTACCTTTTATTCTCCTGGTTGAAATGAAAAAAGAAGAATTCCTCTGAAGTCCACAACTAACACACTTTATACTAGGTAAAGAAATGCAGAGTTCAACTCAGCATTTTAATTCAGAAAGGTTCCCGGTTTACTGTTCAAATTCAAATGAATCACAAGCTTGCCTCTCTTATTTGCTTTCCATGTAGCTTCATATTAAGTAGGATATATATTGGTCACCAGAAGGAAAAGAACACACCCTGAAAAACTGAAGTGAAGATGTGTAGGAGTAAATAATTATGTTTTGTTGCATTAGTTTAAACCTTTACATCATCATGCACATTGTTATAGCATCAGACAGTTAAGAATTTGTTTCTCCTTGCAGATAGATGCAAAAAAAGAGATGCCATAATGCAAAGAGAACACTACATGTTACCAGTATACTCTACCATTAACAGCAATTAATTTGTTTGTAGCTTTATTACAGATAGCTCAAGTGGAGAAGAATGCAGTTCTCATGTGAGAGTTTTATAGATACTCAGGAAACACGGGTGCAGTTTTGAACTCTTGCAGAAAGACTCATTTTCTATAGCCTTGAGCATGTCACAGTCTTCCTGTGCCTCATTTTTTCAAGGGGTAAACAGGACACAGAGGAATCCATTGTCATTATGTTTATATAATACTCAACACCATGGTTTCCTAGTGTACTACTGGAACACAATTAATCATCATAAATGTCCACCTTAGAGGAGCTGAAAGAAAGAAAGGGGTAAAAAAGTATTGGAACTAAGACATTCTAAGCAGCTCAGTTCTGGCTTCCACATACAGACTGGATGAAGGAGGTTAAACGTTCCTCCACAGTGTACGTATGGTAGATAGAATAACAACAGTAATAAAAAAAAAAAAGGAAAGCAACTTTTAAGTTACACATTTCCTACACCCTGACCATGCAAGCACATTTTTAGGTCAAAGTTCCAGCTTTGAAGATGAATGGCTTCAAAGAAACGTTCCTTTTGGGCAAATACATAACCTATTCAGAAAACAGCACCACTGGTGGCTTGCAAAAATAAGTTAATCAGCAGACATAAAGAAAGGAGCAGAAAGCCTTGCCAGTTAAGAAATGCACTCTCCACAGCTTAAATCATGTATGTTCATCCATCACCCAATTTTCATCACTCTTAGCAGTAGATTTCTGATTTCTACCTTTTCCTTGCATTTTAACTTCTGATCCCCTGCACCCATCCTCATTATCTCAGTCTTTTCACTCTGTTGAGTTTTAGAAAAAATTCCATTAGTGGTTAAAAAGAGATTTTCCTAAAACTGCTAACTCCTTTACTCCAGAAAACAGCAAAACCCAACAAAAGCACCACAACAAAACCCAAAAGCTACTTCTACGCTGGCCTAGGGATGACTTTGTAAAAAGCTCAAATATTCAAGGGTAACATTTTTCATATCTGACCAACAGTGATTAAAATAAAATTATAAACATACATTTTCTCTGGCCTTTCGGTCAATCATAACATTGCTACAGAACTTTTTTTTTACCTGAGTTTTTACTCAATGAGCATATAGGTTGTCCAAGTTCTTCCTCTCTCCTTCAAGACTACAAAGTGTAATTTTCTTTGAAGCACAAGTCTCTCATGAAGATAGCCTTGAAAACATGAATTTATGTAAACTAGTAGTAAGGTCTCGACAGGACATAATTCATACTCCTTGCTCCTAAGCCTTCTGTCAAAGGAGTGAAGAGGTAACTCACACAATCCTGTCTTCTAATACTGTAATGCAAAATACATCACAAATGTGTGTTTTGAATCATAGCTCATACAGGCTTCTCCTCAAACCTTTGCTTTCAGATCTTTAACTACAGGGAACAGCAACTGTAAAGCTGGACTAGCAGGAAACCCTAGGAAAAAATTTCCAAGACTAGAAATGTTAATGACCACATTCAAATGCAAAATCAGAAGATTTTCAACTGAGCTTTATTTACAACCACACGTGGAATCCTTGAGAAAATTTTCAGGAGCTGTCTATTTCTCATGCAAATTATCTTTGTAATTACTCAACCTTTTAACTTTTATATGGTCATAGACTCTAAGCTGTGATGTGCAGCACATTAGGTACTGTATACACACCTACAACAAAAAGATCTCTCCTATCCTGAAACACAAGCTAAGCAGCCTTACAGCTGGTGAAAAAAAGATAGATTATGCAGCTATGATGGAGATTTGAGGCCAAGTCTCCATCGCACAGGAAAAACAGGATCAACATGTTTTATTAAAGACAAAGAATGAATACTTGTACCAATTTTCTTCTTTTTTTTTATTCACACACACATACACACAAAATGTGTAATTAAGGCCAGTAAAACCAGTAGTCTGACTAAAACAGTGTTGAGAGACAACACATACAGCTTTTTTAGTACAAAATCCATATTTGTTTGTAGTAAGCAGTTAGTAAGCTACTAGTAACATGAATACTGTCTCATGAAAAAAATGAATCTCAGAAAGCATAGGGAAAATAACAACATTCCATTTGTAAGGAAATAAAGGCATTTTGTGTTATAAAAATTATACTATTCTGATTTTCAAAAAGACTCTCAAATCAAGTTCATTGACTTCAAGTAGGAAGTTGAGAAGCTATGATTCTGAATTTAAAGAAATCCCATCTGATAAAACTTTAAACTTTTAATCTTAGAAATCTGTTCACTAGCCTGTTAAACAAGTGAGTGACTCATGCACTGGAAAACAGATCACATCATATAAACCACAAAAGAACCTTTGTGCCTCAGATTTTCAGTACTATGGGGTATTACGGCCATCATGGTTTAACTGCCTTTCTCTGCTACATATCACATTTCCAGCTATTTACATTTCTGTTTCTTTTCCATAGTTTTTCAAATACCTATGATGTACAGATTTTGTTTTGCATAAACACAATGCAGCTCTGCATTTTTTGTAAGCTGATGTAGGTGTCTAGGTCATGACTGTATTTTTGTCATTTTATACTGACAGAGATGTTTTTCTATAGTCAGAGATAAAGAATTTAAAGTCACATAATTCAATTGCAAATCTTAATTTTCAGTTAGTTTTAACTCTTACTTTCAAGAAAACTTAAAAGCACATGCAAGGGAAGTCGAAGACCAACTTGTCAATGTTTGACTCAGACATTCAAAGGACAATTTGGTCTCACACAGAACAATTTTAAACATCTATTCTTGTAAAAGATCATTGTTTATTAGGAAACAAGTTTTCAATGCTTTCAGCTCCGTAGGATTGTGTAGTACTGTCCTGTTTTCAGAGGGAATCCATCGGACTACAAACAAGACTCAGAGTGCCTTCACTCCGCCTTGTACTCAAAGCCCCACTATCTGTGAGAAAATATGCTTAGGATAGTGAGAGTATGGGAGGCATGTTCTGGGACAGTAGCCCAAATAGCCATAATGACCTCTTGCAAAGTTAAGCACTCAAAATTGAGGAAATTCCAAACTTCAGGTTGCTCTGGCAACCCTGGGGAAGGAATGAGTAGACAATGCTTCACATGCACAATCAACATGCAAGTTGCCATGATCTTCACGTGCTTTTAAAACACAGATCAGCACTGCACCTGAATATGCAACATCTTAACTTGAAGCCTACAGCATGTGTAAAGCCACTACAAAATATTGTGTCAAATGGCTGTAAAGGTTTCCAAGCATTCACAGTTTGTAAGGCCATGTCTTAGATGCTGTTAACAAACCTAAGAGAAAGATCACAGATAGCTGATGTGAAAAACTATGGATTAAATAAATAGAAAGGCAGTGAACTGCTATATTTTTTAAGTTATAAAAGATTTTAAAGTGTTATAACTTTGTTATTGTTGACAGTATCTCAGGAATTAACTAATTAGCTTTTCTGAAGTTGAGTATCAAGTATCTGAAGGTAGATGTCAGAACCTAACAAGCTATAAGAACTGTTGCAAAATAAATGCTGACGTACAAATTATAAAACCTAAATATTTGTGTTAAGTTTTTGTATTTTCCCTCTTTAATATACAGGATGGTTAACAGTCACCATTTTTATCCCCCCCCCCCCCATCCCCCCCAATATTCTTAATACATAATTTTCTGGAACTGTTATGGCAGGAAGTTATATATTTCTCTATCAGAGACCTGACTTCAAGTAATTTATTATTTATTTTCATTTTTATTATCTCTATTTCTATAAGATCTATGTATAAACATGCCCTAGCTAATGGTTTCAAAAAGCCACTATACCATCTTGTACAGTACAACTGCACAAATGCTCCCCTTAATTAGGCATAGCAGTAGCAAGATAAACAAGTGTTGTACATATATTTCTTTGGTTCAGAAAAAAGCCTAAATTACTGATTGAAAAAGAGCAGCAAATAAAAAGGAAATACACTAATAACTGAAGCACAGCCTATTAACACAACTACAAGATTTTTAGAACATACGAGAAAACCACTGCAGCTGCTGCTGTTCAATTACTCTGATCTATAATGAAAGAAATTGCTCATTATTTAAATTATTCTGTTTCTCTCATCATTAGTTCAACTACAGTCTGTGTCAGTTCAGTGCTCTAAAATGAAATTCTACAAAGATGTCTGTATTAAAAAGTTATACACCTTTACTATAGAAACTAAATACTGAATTTCAGAATACTGTGAACCTTGAATAGGATGTCAGTGATAAAAATATCAAGCCATCTGGAAGTATACAAATCTTAAAGAAAAAATAGAAGCTATTCTCTAGTCATTCTACACAATCACAAGAAGCTCATACTGCCCATCAGCTGCATGTCACCCAGAGTGTATTTCAAATAAAACCCACCCACCCACCCGCAACACACACACACCACAAAAAATAGGATTAAGTGCTCTCTGTCTGGTCTGGACAATTTCAATCCCTTATGAAGCAGAACAGTTGTCTCACAGCACTTTAAGTCACGAAGATAGACTAGTTCTTACATTCTGAATGAATCCTATGATGACGTATATGACTATTCATGGGTAAAGGATAAGGTCACTAGGAAGTATTTTGGGTTTTTATTACTTATCTAGGAACTCAGTGAAAACCATATTCTGCAAAACCTAAAAATTCATCTAAAGGGGTTCAAATGAGAGTGTTAGTATTTTTTGTCCACTCCTGCATTTTTAATCCAAGTTCTAATCACTCAACTAGAGGTGACTTAGTGATCTAACACATCCAAGAACACAGCATAGCTTTGGAACTTCAACTCTAAATAGTTTTCATAGTAAAATGATGATGGGGCAGAACAATAAATGAAAGGAAAAAAAACAAAACGAAAGGAACCCTCCCACCCACCCACCCCCAAACAGGTCCTCCTTCAAATTCTGGCAAAGAGATCCCATGAGGAAAATATATTAAACTTGAATTAAAATCTTGTTCAACTCTTAATTTCCTCTAAAGGCCTTTTTTTCAACAAGGGTGTGGGAAGCAGTTGCGTTTGTAGCACACAGCTGAACACAGGCATTCTGCCACTTCAAGAGAAGGGAATTTAAACATGCATACTTCTTGGAAAACCTCTTGACAAACTTTTTTATTATTTATATTTTTTAATCTTTCGGTACTGTTACTGAAACATGTACACAGCCATGTGATAACACATTTAACTTTCTCATTATTTTTCAGTAAGCAATAATTGCAGGAGCTCTGGTTAAAAGGAAGCTCAGTAATTACACTGGTTACTTGGTGAATTTGAAAAGACTCTGGAGCTGCAGCAGACTGGAATATTGTGACAGGAGTTTTTAGATCCTGCGGTTATGGTAATTATTGACATAAGGAAACGGATTTCTAGACTGCTGAAATAGAGAAATAGTTTGATATAAAAGTAAAATAAAAAATATTTTAACTCATTAGGATATATTGCAAAGAAAAAATAATCAAAATCTATCCTCCTATAAAGCAACAAATTTTAATAAATGGGGTACAAGCTGAATATAAGGGAAAGTAATGACTTGGTCAAACCTCAGAGGGAAGCAATGCCAGTCATGCACACCTCAAATAAAGAATGCATACACAGATCTGACATATGGGCGCTTTCTCTAAAGAAAGCCTCTGTGAGTTCAAATCATTCTAACTAATGGATAAGTCATGCTCATTGACAATTGCATTAGCCCTTTTTGCTATTTTAGTGAAATAAGGCTAATCATTTAGCATGCCTAATTTATACAGCTATGAGGGTGGGTTATCAGTACAGATGTACTGAAGCATAAAAGACTTGGGAACACTGACCTATCTGTCAAATTTGATCAAGCCCAATGAAATTCAATTTGTTAATCTTGCTTCATAATCCTACCCTCATGCACGCTAAAGACTTAATACATTTTGTATTGCACTGAGTTGCACAATCTGCAGCGAGACTTTTTACTTGGATTAATCAGAATCATGTATGAGCTATGTTAACATTTGGAGTTAAGGAAGGACTGCAAATCTGTACATATTTGTAGTATTTGTTTGAATGCCCAGTTCTTACCTTACCGGAAAAGACCACAATGTAGTATTTTAATAATAACTACAGCTAGTAAGAGAAATCAGGACTGCTTTCTCATTAAACAGGTTTTGTATACATATATGTACACATCTACTCAAGGTTCAAAAATTAACTACTGCAAGTTACACGTCTCTCAACTTCTCACTTCTCTAAAATAGCAATTAATGCTCATTTTGTGCCTAAAGCAAAGGTTTCTGAGGCCAAGAGAAGTGCATAGCTCTCCTAGCATCTACTCAGGCTTCATTCCAAAGGAATCATCTTTTTCATCAGCTACATAAGTTTCCAACAGTCGTGAAGTTTAGCCTTGGTCTCAAATCCAGTACTGCCTAGAGATACCCACGGAATCTGGATACTGCGAAAATAGCACAAGCTGTGAACATTTGATTTTTTGGTGTTTCCAGTCTAAAAGCAGTTGCATTTGCACAAAGGATTTCTTCAATACTTGCATATTATGGTACATACAAATTTGCAGTTGGAAGACTTTCAGTCCTGGTTTGTTTCATGATAGTACCCCAGTCCTCCTTCTGAAGGAGCTTCCTACCTTATTTGTCCTCTTGCCATACAGGCCAAGAGAATATTCTTGTTTTCCAGTCCTTGCCCAAACTGCATGCAGTAGCTTACTGGATTGAATTAGAGAGAATCAAACTCGAATAATTACTATGTTCCTCAATTTGAGAAGAAAAATTGGGTTAACAACTGTATCCAAGTATAGGCTCCAGCAGATATATTTGGTCCTTCAATCATACCAGAATATTCAATAAACAGTTCTGGAACACACAGAAAACTGGCTAGAGGAGAACAACCAAAACGGACTTAATGTCTTAAAAATGTCTATTTATAGTAATGGAAAATAACAAATAAATATATAAATAAGATAAACAATTTTCTCAGGCAGTTGAGCTTTTACTTTATGTTATAACTAAAAATAAGTAAAGGGATAAATCAATATGATTTTTTAAATTGGTACAGGTAGATACAAATCTGAAATCATATGAGAAGTATTCCGTTAACATTGATGGAGACCTGTCAGATGCATTGTCTGGGAATATTCTTTTCCCATTAGATATCTTTATATAAGCCTGTTTTCTCTATTATAATAAATATCAGTGGGCATGAAACTTAAAAATCTAAGTAGTGTGAAGTCATAAAGTCAAGTCTCTTGAAGAGGTTGCCATTTTGCTCATGACCTACCCGTGCACTGTGGAAACAAACCTGCCTGAACCTTTCTGTTTTAGAGCACCAACACCACTACAAAACAGCTGTGAAAGGGACGTGGAACGTGCTGCTTCACACAGAGTAAGTCTTTCATCATTTGCTTCACTTCTCACTATCACTGTCTCCACCATCACGGCAACTAAGTGAGGGAGGTAAAGCCATGCTGTTTGGAAGCCTGGAACAATTTTATTCTATTCTTTATTTATCAAGATTAAGCCCTAAAACACTATGGACACCAACAATCTGAAAAAGGAGTGGGGAAAAGGAAAAGAATATTAAAAACAAACAAACAAAAGTCAACCCCAGCTTCTGACCTCAATTATTTTTCTACCATGAAACTAGAATACGTTATTTTCTTAGGCAGTCATACTTCGCCATATAATCAGTTATGCCAAATACTACAAGGCTATCTTTCCATACCTTGGAAAAAATACCCAACACTAAACAACTATTGTCCTACCCAGAACTAGCCTCACGACAACCATTTTTCAGATCTTCCATTCATGGAAATGTTACTGAGTAGCAATGTTATCCTCTCAGTGGAAAAACCATACAGCCTGTAAGTCTGCAAAACTTTTCAGAAGGGAATATGAAATGGCATCTTCAAGTAAAACTGGATTTTTTTCTAAACAAAACACAGCAGTGCTCAGATAAGCAAAGTGATAGATCTGTTTGTTGAATACATGTCTTTTATTGCTCATAAGAGGAGATCCTGGACAATTTGAGATATGTTGGAAGCATGATATTATTAACAGAAAAGACTGAAGCAGATTAAATCCTATGACATACCACAAAGCTCTGACAACTCCTGGAAGAAAATTACTGTCTAATCTGAAAATCAGTTTAAATAGAATATGTCTGGTTTCCTTTCTCTTAATCTTTCTGAAGAATGGAATCATCAGTGAATCCATGATATCAACAATGTGTGCTGGGCTATGTAAAATCATCACAGAACAGAGACACTGAGTTAAAATTTCCTTATGTATGCAGGTAATCCATGAGCGCAGATTCTATAGCATTATTAAAGGGACATGGGCTTCTATATTACTTTTGTTATTTTATAGCACTAGCCAGGATCATAACCCAAGTTTTGCAATGGCTAAGAAATTATTTCAGTTCCCTAGTTTATGGATTATGGTTTGTGACTTGCTTTTCTTCTCTCTTTACATATCTGAGGGAAGTCCAATGCTTCCCTGACTATTTGTTTACGTGTTTTGTAAGAGGTAAAAAAATAAAAAAGCAATTAACTCCTATTGGTTAAAATCTGGTTCAAATAAGGATTTGCATTCAGAAAAAGAAGAGAAGGAAATACATATCTAAATTTTTCTGTTTGCCTGGAACTTGTTCTGTTGGTGTGAAGAGTTATTGTTGGAGTTATATCTATCACATATTCACATTTACACTTCTGTGTATCTTGGCAGTCTGTTAAAGTTTGTACATTTAGAATAAAGCGAACACTCACATGTGGATGAGGAAAAAAATAATCTAGAGATTGCTTAAACTAAAAATCCTGGACAATGACCTCCTGCCTAATCACGGCTAGTCTGATGGTAATATTTGAAGCTCCACATTGGTCTCTGGATATAAAGTTTTACTAGCAGAGCAGGAAAAAGAGCAGGAAGAAGCACAACTGCAGCAACAAGAGGCTGATGTCATCTTCTTCATCACTTGGGAAAAAAAAAAGAAGGCACAGCATGGGTGTCACTATTTAAATTTATAAAGCTTTAGGGAATGCTTTGCTATTGTGCACAGGTGAGATCATGGCCCTACCCAGATACTTCTTTTAGGAGCTCATACTGAATGGTGTGTGAACACAAACCCCAAGGCTACCGCGTCCTAACCACAGAAATCAACTTCTCTTCTTGGATACTGTAATGTTGAGAGAAAAGTTTTTAATTGCCTTATCATGAGAACACCAAAAGACTTTAAATTCTGTCTCACATCATATGCCTTTCTAGTGGACAGCTATGTAAAAAGAAATTCATAGCTCCACTCCTGGATATAAATGTCAAGAGAAAGATACTCATTCTAACTTATTAGGCTGTGAAGATTAATAACTAAGGTATTTTAAAAAATATACATAATAAATAAAGAAAATTATGTGTATTTTTATATATATATATTTATATCTCTCTCTCTCTCTGTGCACGTAAAATACAGATATATACTATCCAGCTAACTGGAAGCCTAGGTGAAAAATTTTCAAAGACACACTGATATAAAAAACTTAACACATACAATATGGAATGTTACCACATTAATTAGGGTGTGTTTAAACTACCATGTAGCATTACAGTAAAGTAAATCTTTCACTTCAGTATGCATGGCTAAGGTGGAATTGTGGGTTTTCTTCCTTTATTTTACTTTAAATTTCCTTCATTTAACTGTTGAACCAGAGAAATCTGCATGTCACAGAGAACTTGAAAAATTCAGAATAATAATTAAAAAGTAAAAAAACCCCTCAAACAAATATGAAAATTGGAGGAGAGAAAAAGTTAATCTCAAAAATGTTTGGTGAAAAATAAATCATTATTATACCTGCAATGATGTCATCCATCTGCTCCAAAGCTGCTTCCAGCATATGACTAGCATCAGAAGCCATCATCTGTGATTTCTTCAGACCTTTACTCTTTCTGCTGAAAAGACAGATGAAACCACATGTATTACACTAAATCAGACCTTATAGAAAAATGTCACTGTTATATTATAAATTAAGCTACAGAAGCAAAAGTCCACACTAGCAAAAATACAGCCTAATAATATGAAAACTAACAAAATTGTTCCTATTCTTGATAGATGATTTGGGATTTCTGAGGTTTTTCATCCATTATGTATTTATTTATTTAAACATATTTTACTAAAACAAGGAAATGCAGATGGAAACAAAACCAAACAATCTCAAATACTGGAAGCTTGACATTCTCCTACCCCTCAACCTTAACAATGGTTTCCTAGATTCAAAGTTCAGTGTGTTTCAACCTTTTGCACTGTGGGGAAAAAGACGATTGACTAGGTTTCAATAAAGGAATGAACACATCGTGAAAAACATGCTTAACCTATAAGCAGAATTCTGTAAGAGCTCTGCTTTTCGATTGCTGCCTTGGGAGTAAAGACAGTTCTGAATTCAGTTTTACTCCTCCTTTCTATACCACCATACAAACTTTCTACCACTTCTTTCATGACACTGAAAATACAGTTCTTTCAGTTCCAGTAACTAAAATGCCCCAAATATGCAGTTACTGCTGCCACTCTAAACCTGGATTAAAGACATCCATATTCCCATCTGACGTTAAGGACAACAAACAAAATGTTCCAAAATTAGTCTCCACTTGTGAGTTCATGTTGCTGGACTCTTAGTCAAGTCACTATTGTCAACAGATTACATTTGAAAGGGGAAAAGAATCTACGCTGTCCATTTCACTGCCAGTGAGAAAATCTCTCTGACATAAGCCCCTTTGGCCCTTTTGCACATCATTCATTGCTGAAGCATGAAACCAGTGCCCACACAGCAATGTACAGGGGTTGTACTTTTGCATAATATTTGCAGTGCTCTAACATACAACTCAAAACACTGAAAAAGCCTTTAAAAAAGGCCACAGAATTTTGATTTCTCTTCCATGAAAGCTGCAATTCAGTGTTCTGACATTCAGTCTTCTGATACAGCAAGTTTTAAAATCTGTGATTCAAACTGGTTCAATTTTAACAGATTTCTAAGCAGCACAAAAGATACTTGTCTGACAATGGCTAGAGGTATCCTTCAAATGGTGGAGGCTGTAGATAAAGTGTATTGGCAATGTTCATGTTTGTGTGGCTGATTATTCCAATGCCACTGAAATGTCACTAATCTGTATTTATCATGCATTTACCTATGTTAAGAATTCAATTAATTTGAATTTAAATAAATATTACAGTAATCTGTAACGACAACTTACATAGACAAAGATATTATTGTACTATGGTCATCCAACATTGGCCACCATGACCAACTGCATGACCGACAGCTAAACCACCCACATTTACTCTCTTAGTTGGAGGCTGCCTAAACACTAGAACGTAGAATCAGCAGCCAGAAGATAAAGTCAGCTTTAAAATAAAAGTTTACTCATTTTTTGTTTCAGAGGGACCATCAGGAGAAAAAAAAACAACCTAAAAACACACTTAAGGCTCAGTCCAAATTACTGCATCATAAGAAATGTTCAATCTCAGTAATAGTCCAGTGCAATGGAAAATTTTTACTAACAAGTCAAAATTATTTGCTTCTATTACACACTAAGAATCCAGAGATGCGGGCTTTTCTCCATGGTGCTGGTGAAATATACACAGAGAAAGCTAATTTATTAATAATCTCTGTATTATCAATAAGGTGTGTATCCTATGTCCATTCTAGTCAATGTATATAACACCACTATCTAGAGGGACAGATGTAGGAATAAGAGTCAGAAACTACTACATTCTAATTCCAGCTCTGCCATTTATAGCTTGTCATAATGGGTAAACCATTATTTAACTCCAGATCAAATTGATCTGAAGAGCAATATCAGAATGCAATCTCAGAAAACAAAAGAAAAATCTTTAGTGTCACCCAAGGCAAAGATTAATGTAACTGAATGGTTGGGTTTGGCCTCTCCATTTTTGTCAAAACAGTAATTTATGCATGAACAATACTAAATGTAACTGAATTTCACCAAAATGCATCTGACCCAAATATTTGATGTAACAGTATGGGAAATAACAAGAATTATGCTCAGAATAATGTGGAAAGTCATTAAGTCAGCTGATATAAACCTAAAATTTCAGAACGCTTACACATGTGAACTTTACAGACGCTCCCTCTAGTCCCTTGCGTCAGCTTGTTGGTTTTGGTAGATTTCCATTTTCTGTTGTCACATTTATCTGTAACTTAGTAGATTCACTAAGTAGTTTAGAGATACCTGATTCTCAACTGCAATGAGCCTCTTTCCTTGCAATATTTCCCCTCGTTCAAAGCAACCATAACACAGGCAATAACTATTTGAGAGAAAGGAAACCCACCTACAGTAAACAGGTACCGAAGAGACACCTAGGCTACCTTGCTCCTTTGGCAGATGTGGCCAGCGGCCACTCCCCCAGAAATCTATGGCCACCAGCTGTGTTGGTCAATCAGGACATTAAAGTGGCTCAAAATTAAAAGGGAGAAAAATAGTGAAACATACTAAAAACAGCACAGAGTTTCTGTTGCTAGATTGCACTGCATGCTCTTACTTGTGCTGCCAGCTGCTGCTCTGCATGCTTTAAGTGGCTACAGCAATACACAGCTCTTATTAACAAGAAACACAGGACTACCATTCTTTCTAAACATCACATATAGCATTTGACCATCTGCAGTAAAAAAGTTACAGAAAATGCTGATACATTACATTACAAACTCGAAATTTTACTTATAGAAAAACCTTCAATCAAGACCTTGGCACAAACCACAAAGTTCTGCTGAAAAGCACCACCTGAACGAAGTCTTTCTAGAATCTCCTCCCAGCCTCCACACTCTGCATGTTTTCTCACCTGTATCCACAGTGTATTTGCTACGTAAATGCATTAAGATAGAGTAAAACCTGCTGATGAAACGATTTATTAATAAAAGCAACGTTCTTCGCTCCAGAGCAATAATGTAGTATTACTTGCTTGACATCTTTTTCTAGACAGACCTGTTGCTTGTGCTTCAGGCAAGTCTTACTTTCCCAGACACTCCCTCCTTACAGTTTGCCTGCTCTAAGCAGTATTATGAAAATAGCTTGTTAGATCTCATATGCTTTCAGTTGCTATTTCTGATCTAGTTCTATAGAACGATCTGCAATTGTGGATTTTTTTTTATTATTATTAAATAACAAGACACCTGTATCAATCCCAAGGCATGCCGAGTGCCTCAAACCGGATCCATCTATTTGTTGGTATTTTAGTTGCAGCTCCTTATACAGTTTTCATTCCTGAATGGTATCAACAAATGCGTAACATCATGACTTATCTACCTATATAAAAATATACATGTATTTTGAAAAATAAGTTTTTTCAGCTTTGGTAAAGACTGAACAAAAACTATTTCTAACATTACAGTACAAAATTTGATGTTAGTAAATTCTAACCTTCAGGATTTATTAGATTAATTTATATACCAGCAAAATAAAAACAACAATCTACTCACCTTTCCAGGTCCCTAAGAAGAAAATAATTTACTTTTTTGCCTGATCACTAAAAATTGCTCACTATTAATAGCCAACGTTTTACTGTTAAGCAGACGCAAGTCTAAATTATTAACATCCCTTCTAAGCCACACACCCATACTAATTTAGAGCCCAGCCCACAGATAAAGATATTGCAACCCTGCTTATTATAATTACCTAAGTAATAAGATCTTCCAGGAAGTGCAGACAGAGCAAACTGGTCGGAATGCCTCAGATTTATTTTGCTCAGCTAGCTTTACCCTATATCCCAATCTAAGATTTGCATTTTAAATAAAATGAAAAATCTCTGGTAGAACTACTGTACTTAGAGCCAATATCCCTTGCAAATTTCTTAACCTACTTTCTGTATGCAAAACTATAGCTTACTGTGTCCAAAAAGAACATAATAGTTAATAGACATATTCACTATGAGCAAGATGTTCTTCAGAATTATGAAAAACCTTAATTAAATTTGAATCTTTCATGATGCCTTGAACCAGCAGCTGTCCAGAGATAAGAAAGTGAACATTCAGGCAACTCGTAAGTCAGATGTTTTTCCAAGGTTGCTTGTAATAATGAGGTTGCCAACCTTATCAGCTAAGGAGAGGGGTGTGGTTTTTGACAAGAACTCTTGAAATCCACATCTCGCCTTAATATCAATGCTTTGGGTGGCCTACAGATTCCTCATACATTTAGAAGTCACAGCTAATAAATAACTACCACCACCTTTTTTTCTGGAATTAATAAATACAAGTTTGTAAACTGTTTAAAGATTCAAATTAAAGTATCACATTGTTTTGTACTTAATGGTACAATGAAATATCAAGTGGCTTAGGTAAGCCTCAGAAGTCCTCCACACTTTCTTCAGCTGCAAGAAAACTTTTGAGCTGGTATGAACAAATGTGCACAATTTCCACCCCTGACATTTCCCACCTTGCTTCTCCCCCGGCCACAAGCTGTATTGTATCCTGTCACCCCACAGGAACGCAGCTGCTGATTCATCTCCAACCTGGCTCCGAAGTTCTCATGACACCATCACATGCAAAAGCTACAAATACATATTTGGATCCTGGCCTTTTAGAACCTGGCATACCTCTCTAATTAAGTTAATCCTTAGTTCTAAATAACCGTCCACAGCTGCTGGGAACAGAAGAATTTCCGATGATCACTAGAATGACTGCCTAAGGTACACTACTTATACAGCATCCTCCAGAACTATCCAGCCAAAAATCCTATTCATCAGATTACAGCTTAAATTTGATTTATTTGTTAATACAGGCACTACTTGCTCTATTTCCCCTTCATATACTTCATTGGAATAGACAGAAGATAGTAAATAGAGTCCTTTGTTCATTGATTACCTTTATGTAATAAATGAAAACAAGACTATGGGCGTGGTGGTGGTGGTGGTGTTTAAAAGAATAACTAGAATAGGAATTTAAAAATATATTTATTCTCAGCTAGAAGCTGTAAAGGGTCCACACTACGGGGGAGGAGGAAGCTCTATAGAGAAATACAGATCAGTCAAAACTGAACAAAGACCTGATACTGAACTATTTCAGGTTGATGGCAGACCTGGTAGCTGGGAGTCCTTATGTGATGGGACATCCTTAGGTGAAGCACAGTACTAGTACAACACTTCTATGATGAAAATGAGCTAACTAAGCTCATTAACTAAACAAGCTAAACTAACTTATGCAAGCGGCTGAGTATTACTCTGGCACTGTAAAACCACCATGTTTGTGTGCGGCTGCTAAAAGTTAGTGTGACAAGCAGTAAGAGCTATGCTGCTTTTAAACATATTATACTAAATAATTTGATTTAAAATATGAAGGGAACTGAATGTAGTTAAATTTAATGCATTATGATGGAGCAAAGTCAAAGCCAAACATCTGTTTTCAAAAATAAACCCATTAAGTTTGCTAACACAAGTCTGAATTTCAGTTTTGGGGGAAGGGAGAGGGAAGGAAAAAGTAAGTACTTAAAAAATATGGTAAATGATCTGACTGATAATTTATGATGCTTTAGGAACACAAATCACCTCATAGTAACTCCTCCACAGGACTCATGGGTATTAAGTTACAGTTGCTATTGGTACCATAACCAAATTTCCTGACTCATGTTTTTACAAAGTCTCATCCTTATATTACAAAGCTGATGCTGACAGAATGGCATGTGCAAAGTGAGGTTTCTTCAGCTCCCTGGTATAGCAGTTCTATCAACTGTACAAAACCCTCCACTCCTTCAGTGTTGTTTTAAACATTGTTCATAAAAGTGTAAAAAAGCACTTCATAACTTAAATTTTAAATTGTTATCAGATATTTTAAGTTTTCTGTTATACAGAGTATAAAGGGAAATGTAGCTTCCAAACTTGTAAGTTTTAAAACCAAAATGCCATTCATTATTTACTATTGTATTAAGTGAAAAAAACCCACTCTAATTATTTTAGTTCAGCTGTCTTCTAACTAGTTTCAATTTCTAGCTAGTTAAAATTACAAAAAAACGCAATGAATAAAAGCTTTGAATTTAAACTTCAACTTAATAAAGCATTACCTGGTAGAATACTTGAAAGTTTCCGAACCAAAATGAGAACATTGCTGGTCTTAAAATAAATGCAAAGATGAATGGGATACAAAATTCAGATTTAGTTATAAAGGTATTACAGTTAAGAAGAGTTAGACCCCCAAAATTCTGACATTCAAAATAAAATATGTTTTTTCTTTCCCTTCTAATCCGAGTTATTCACTGGCCTCAAGGTCACAGCTTCAAATTTTCTTCCATGAAGGTTAACATCTAACGCCTGGGAAACTGCATCCCTTCCCCCCACCCCCTGCCCTGCTCCCCCCCCTCCAAAAAAAAAAACCAAAAAAACAAACAACCAACCACAACCAAACCAGCAAAAACATGCAAGAGTTTAAAAACAAGCTGCGAAATGATACAACGAATGACCCTGTGAAAGTAAATTCATGCTCTAGTAAATTGAAAGGTGAGAAATGGTAATAAAAGTAAACACAGAATTCATGCACCAATGAACTCTTTGCCCTAGAGTACAACGGAAGACAAGACCTTGACAGAATGAGAGATTAGGTATATATGATTAACAGAAGTATACAAAATTATCCTCTGTAAAAATCCTAAAAATTTAGACAAACTATACTGCTGGAAAAAACATTCTTTAAAACTTGTGAATTAGGAATAACATTTCTTATGGTTCATAAATAGTTCCCAGGCTCTTTCAAATCCCTCTGAAAAAAAGGCTTCTCAGCCTGGCCATGACAACCTACTGGATCACACCAGTCCCTTACAGAAAATTCTAGTGTTCAATTTTTGTTCACTTTTCTGCATTTCAGGAAGTTTTTTAAATGGAAATCATTGTTCTTGCCCATTATACTGTTACAGAACAAACTCAGCAGAACAAGCACAACTAATAACTTTATTAATCTACTAAGTACATGTATACAAATCCCACTAGGGATACTAATAGTATATACGAGTATATAGTAGCGTGTGTGTGTGTGTATACATATATATATACACATACTAGAAGTATTTATGAGCACTGTGAAACAAAAGATTTTGCATTAACTTACGCAGGTACCATTTGGAGTATCA
Organism: Falco peregrinus; assembly: GCF_023634155.1. Lineage (NCBI taxonomy): Eukaryota > Metazoa > Chordata > Aves > Falconiformes > Falconidae > Falco > Falco peregrinus. The sequence goes on from NC_073729.1 coordinate 11,699,546, forward strand.
GTCTGAAAACACAGATGTTTGATTGAAAGAGGCCAGTGCTAACACAGGGCCAGAAGATTTGGTATCTCAAAGAAATGTAAGGAGGTCCATTTTCAAATCTGCTCAGTGTCCATTTTCTTTGGTTCCATGATATACACAAAGGATCTTTGTAAAAATCAGCTGCTTTGCCAACAAAAAGCAAAAACTCTTCAGCCAACTGGCTTAGTTTTTAGAACTACACAGGTTAGACTACATAGAGGAACAGTCCAACACAGACAAAATTAAAAGATATTTCTTAAGATTATTTCTCATTATGAAATGACCTACTCTTGGGTTACTCAGGTTATACAGCTCTGTCCTGAATTTGCCTTAACTTGATATTAATGTGATATGAAGACTTTTGTGAAGTCTAAACTCAGCATTAGACATAAGGCTTAAAAACAAATACTGAGAGGACAGGTTTTCTGACTTTGTAAAATTTAATTTCATATTAGTATTGTTCCCTCTTTGAAACATTTGGTGCAGCAATTTATAAATAACTGGAAACATTGCTAGGCTGATCTAATATGACCCACCCTGCATCTGTGAACACAACTAACAAGCTGAATTCACACTAACAGGAACTGACAGTATCAAGTACTTCTGTATAAATTTAACCTCCAGTACCTATTTTGAGGGAAGTGTGTGTGAAAAAGAAAGGAAAAATATACTTCTGCTAGAAACATAACTAATCTGCTTGGATTAAAAGCATTAAACCAGGAACAACAAATGGATCACTATAAAAAGCACCATATCCCACATTACTCATCACATCAATGAAAACAAATTTTAACAGCTGTGTCAGTTAATGCCCATGCTTATATATAAAAAAAATACCATTCTTATATTGATGGCTTCCTGAAGATCAACGAAAATATTTTTGGAAAAAGCTGTCTTCAAGGTTTTTCTCTTTCTCTGCCTAAAGAATAGGTATAACTAAGAGGCAAAAATTCTCCATGGCGAGTTAAATCCTGATCTAAAATGATACGTTTTGTTGATTTTGCTCCTCCATTATTTAGAATATGGGACATTTTACTCCTTGCAGAACTGGCCAACAAGTAAGGAAGTAGCTCTATCAAACATTGCGCCACAACTGATTTCTAAATCAGAGAATGATATATTTTCCTATCATATTTATTTTCCACGCTTAGTGGATTAACAGAATTTTCTAATAATGAGAAAAAAGCATTATACAGGGAGGCAATGTTGCAAGACAGACACAACAGTAGCTTGATATCCAAAAGCAACATTTAATATTTTTAAGATTCACATAGGTGAGAGAAACTTGTAATATATCCCAGCTGAAGAAACATCACAGGTGGCAAGAAAAAAATGACATCTTTTATTCTTTTTTCCAGTATTGGAAAAACAATGAATACCAAGAAGACTAGGGACAGATTAGGCACCCACTGAAACCAGAACCTGACATTAGAGGGAAACCGAAGCAGCCCATAATGAACATATGACTAGATACATATGTCTCCTCAATGACCCGTTCTGTGGAGGAGCTCACAGGAAAAATATTTACCTAGCAAAGGATCTTAACAGAATCACCACACTGAAAACCCACCCAAGCGCTCAGCTTTTCTACTTCACATTCATCTATGCATGCTACCACAACTGAAACAAGTAAGTTTCAGGTAACTATACCCAGTTTTGAGCATTTGCAAGCCTACTTTTTGTAGGCTTACGAAAGAGTTCTGCAGTGCCCACTATGCTGCTTCCATTAAGTAGATAGATCTGATGGCCCAGGATACAACAGAGATCCTGGAAGTCTACTGTTGTATGTAGCACCTTTTATTATCAACCGTGCTAGGCATTCACAGGTTCTCACCAACCACAAAGCCCATCACGCTGTGTCTGCCAACCATCTCAAGGCATTTATTCTCAGTTCAATACAAACGTAAAATGAACAAGTTGCAGTGTCAAAGCATGTTATCAAGGGTAAGTCAAATCAATTTAAGTATCTCCTTATAGAATATGCATGATATGTAGGACTAAGAGAAGAAAATGCACAGCCACAGTTCCATGTATCAGAATGTCTATTCCAATTTGCAAAACTTAAAAAGTATACATAATTTCCAGGAAGTGATTAACTGCTCATTAAAACTGGTTCCATGTATGAGCCTCCAAAGCTACCATATTCCAGGTTAGTCATTTTGGCTTACAGGTTTGCTAGGACACTTAATCCAAAAAGCTTTTGGAAGTTTTGCAAATTAAAAAACGTCTTTCTTAACAGAAACTGAATGCAAGAACTAGATCTAGAAACAGACCCATTCATAAACTCAGTATTCTTCTGGTTTTTATACACACATTTACATCTGATGTTCAGGATGCTGTCAGCATAATTCATCAGTTGGGTATGTATACAGGATCACTTTTGTTCTCTTTTAATAGTGAACTCCCTTTACTTTTAGGGTATGAAAAATATAGAAGTTAAACCATTATAATGAACATACATAGGATTTCTCTAGATTTATTTCCAGGTAAGTATTTTAATTAACTACCTGAACGTGAAAAATGACTCAGAAGTATTTGCCAAAAAATAAAACTGTAGCCCTAAAATTTGTACTACTGTGTTACTTCCAGTCCAAACAAAAATTCTTCCATCTGATTGAAACAAACAGAAAAATTACAGTTGTTACTGCCAGTGCTAGATTATAATGGTACCTGAAGCAATATATAAAGTTAGTCAACTTTTGCTGGCTCTGAAATAAATGGATTAGACACCTTTGCCCTGACATAGCAGACAAATGAAACAGAATTCTCATACTACTTTAAAGGGCCTGAATGTCTTTATAGCAAGGCCAGAAGTCCTAAAGCACAGCGTCACAGTCCCAAACAGCAATGTCACCTGAGGGGATGCAGGCTTTTACGCATCCTGCTTTACTTCAGAGTATTTCATGTTAAGACTTGGCAGCTTTTCAGAACTGTTTGAAAGGCTTACTACTCATATTTGGTCCAACTGTGAATAAATCTATGAAGGTTCCTGATGTAATAACTTAATCATGTATTTTACTGTTTGACAACAATGCCTTTATTGGGCCTGTTTATTAAAACAATCACACAATGAAATTATTTCAGGCTAATGACTTGCAAAGTCCTCTAATCCCAACAGCTACTGGCTAATTTGTCTGTATGAAAAATAGCTCAGAACTTTCTAGCACTTCGGGCCAAGTCACAGTGCACAAAAATCAAAATAAAAACAACAGAAAAAAGACTGAGCTATTCAAATGACTGTCCATTGGATGAAATTGATCGTTTTACTTCTGTTTTAGGAGAGAAAAGGAAGTCAGAATTCACTGTCAGTTTCTTCAGTTTATTTCAGAAAATGGATCAAAGTCTGCTCCCGTATTGGTGATCATGACATCTTTATATTTCATACTAAATTTGTAAGTAAAATTTTATTTGCTATTATATATATGAGTGATTTAGTCCCCTGTGTTTCAGTGGTCCTCAAAAACTTGCAGTGGAAATATTTGAAACAGTTTTACTAATTCAAAAAAATATCCAGTCTTTTCCTACTTGAAAAGAAAAATACAATCATGTTAAACACTGAAACACTGCTCTGTCACAAGGAAATTGTTTCTTCTTTATTAGTCCTTATGCATATGGGATATGTTTGCTGCGTGACAGAAACAATACTGTTTACTTTTTTAGTTAAGGAAAGCAAATAAAATACATTCACTGTAAAATGATATTTACAAACATACTGCTAGGCAAACTTGGCAAGCTGCCTAGCATGGTAGTTTTTCAGTCCCAAGTAATTTCAAACCTCTGTTTCTAAGTACCCAAATCTGGGTTTCCAAAGGAACTTAGCAGCTGCTAGTCAATTCTTCACAATTAGTCCCTGGATAATCAGAAGCTTTGATTACATAGAAAACTAACAAAATGTCTGGTGAATCGAAACTATATTAATTCAAGAGCATGAATTCCCTTTGTACCAAATAATTTACTCTGTATGCAAACTCCTCTCCCCATGTTAAAAAAAAATGCACTCTTCTACAGTCTGTCCTTTTGCAAGTAGTTTAAATGAAACAAGAACCTGCTGGGCTTCAAAACTTACAAATGAAACTGAGCTTGCTACCAAATTTCCTAATTAAAATGGAGACTGCAATCAAAGCAAACCAGATTTGGACCACAATTCTTGCAACAGTTTTCTAATCCTTAGCCTAATCTAAAACTATTATGAAACGTTGCATGCACTGGATAATGTGTAGGTAATTAATTAATTAATTCTAATTGTAGACTTAAGTATTTTTCACAACACTACAGTACGTTCTGCAAAGCAGGCCAGAACAGATCTTTTCTTGCACAAAAGCTTGTTATAACAATTCCTTTCTTCTAGTAAGGAAAGGTTCTAATATGATTTTCATTTTGTACACATGAAGTCTGCCAGATCAGACCATAAACTGCTTTTTTCAGTTTCAGGTAAAATTACTACTATGGATACATTCAGCTTCCTACACTGAAGGATATTTTAATTCAAGAAATATTTAACTAATCATATATAATGTTTATGAGTGAGATTTTCAGGTTTAAGATAATCTGTACTAACACTAGAATATTTTGTATATATACTTTTCATTACAGAAGACTACTTTCAAGAAAACTATTCACTTGACTTTTTGATTTTTTTTCAGATGAAATGAACACATTATTTAAAAGAATTATATATCCTACTTTTGTTGATATTTTACAACCAGTGTGTTTCTGGTCCATATAATTAGCCTCTGAATTTTAAGATTTGTTCTTCTTCCCTTTTTGAAACAATTATTAAAGTACGTATCATACATATCACAAAAGAGCTTACAATAAATGCTTTACTTATATATGTATACATGCTTACATAGCAATTGCATAAATGTACCTTAAATTCAGCTAGAGGAGGGTTATTTTGTTTGTTTTGGGGAGTGTTTTTTTGTTTGTTTTGTTGTTTGAATTTTTTTTTAGTAGTAAGTAGGTGTAATGGACAGTCAACAAAGATAGCTGGGGTCCATGTCTACATATCTGGGCTAAAGCTATTAGCACATTTCCTACAGTCTCACAGTTTCTGAAGTTGTTAATGCATGTCCTGAACACATCTCAAGATCCAGGCACTTGTTTTGCCATTTTTTCTCCTGGTCTGCTGGGTGATGATAAATCTGTCAGTGAAACTGTTTAGGAATTGACGGTAAGGCCACTGAAGAAGATTCATGCTTATGTGATTTCTCAGTTGTACCCTCACTACAAAGTATATAGAGAGGTTACAATCATAAATAATCCAAAGGACAACTTCATACCTTAGGTTGGGCATAAAAGCTTGAAAAAGAGGTTTTCCACATCAAAAAAAAAGAATGGAATTAATGCTACATTTCAGGTAAGAGCTTTTGTTAATTCCATTGTGAAGACTTGCACTTAAACCTAATGAGAAGGGTTTCATGAAGCATATGGGAGTGTTATCACAGAATAGCTGAGGTCGGAAGGCACCTCTTTGGATCACCTACTTCCAATTCCCAAGAGCTTATTTATAGTAGTATGTAGGCTAACATTGGCTGGAATGTCACCAAGGTGCTGAATGTATAGGACAAAGATGATTTAACAGAAATCTAATTATGAACTACAGAATGATAGAACATTTTAAGTAAAAGACTGAGAAGTCTTATGCAAGAAGATCTTAATACATCTTCTGTCCAATACTGCACAGAGCAAATACCATCCTGGAGAAATGCAAAAACTTTGCTTCCCAGGATGGTTTGTGCTGGTTTCCTATTTAAAATACTAGATTTACCTCATCAAGGTCTTTGCTAGATAAACTGTTTTTTCTGGAGTGAAACATCAAAATACTTCTGTTTGGGAGCTGACTGGATTACATGCATTAGTTCATCACCATCACAGAAACATATTCATAAATCTTACTGCAATGTTATTAGAATAAGATGTTCTGATTATGTGTTATTAAAGCAGATGCTACCATCTGCACTGTATTGTAGTGGAATAAAAAGTGTGATTCACTATATTCAAGAGATACTTGGAAAATACTTTCCCCTGTCAAACTAAGACTTCTGAAATAAACTTTGGGTTGAAAATAGCGCAAACAAACAAAACAAAAAGACTTTGTACGAGCAGTACAGACAGAAACAGGAAGACATCCCCAGCTAAGTCACCTCTGAATGTGGAGACCAACCACATTTGTTTTCAGAAGACAATAAAGTAAAACAGCAGTTCCCATACTGTCAGTGCTTGAAACCCAGGTTAGAATTCAGCAGCTTAAATTTATCTTTAATAATTACTTTAACTGGCATACAATCTGTTGATCTTAAAGGGTACAAAGACATAACCAACAAGTGAATCATTCTCTATGAATATTAATACACATTACATCGTTGCTCTAGTAAAACAAGACTCACAGTCAGCATTTGATAAGCAACACTTGTAATAAAGCCAGGCTTTGGACTTGTCTGTTTTCTTCTATCCAGCATGTGTTGACTTGGAGCATTCAATCTTATTTCACTCATCCAGCCTAATTCAAGATTTTGCCAAAGCAGGATCAGGCCTGCTGATCTGTTTTCTCCAAATTCACATCTGCTTCAAAAAACCATCATCAACTTAGCACCATGTCCTTGGGTGATATGCAAAAGATCTCTCATACAATTAGCAGTTCACACTCTGTTATCGCAACTTTTGGAAGTCAGATCCATTATTTACTATTCCAGATGTGTTGTCTGCCACATACTATCTGGTCACTGTCAGGTTTCTTACCTTTTCCCCTCTCTAAACCACAAAGCACTCTATTATTCCCTGTATTCAATTCTCAGCTTTCATCTCCAGTTACTTCAGGTTTTACCTGGAAAATTCATCTAAACAGATGAACTCACATTTTGATGTAGATATAAAATAAATATAAGAATATATTTTATATATCACATACAGTTGAGAAAAACACTAATGGCTCCCAGCTTATTTGTTGATCATCTGGTAGAGAAATAATGTCCTGTCTTATGCATGTGAAGACACCAAATCTTTCCTCCTTGATACTGATTTCCAGTATGAAAAGATACAGTTCTCTCCCCTCAGCAGCTTTGGGTTACAGGTCTTCCAGAAATACTAGTAAGCTACACAATATTCTTAACAATCTTGCTTTACAGGTTATCAAATTAGAATTTAAAATCTAGGTCACACTTACAGTCCTTTAAACTACTACATTGTAACCTGGCAGATGCACGGTATAAATATAAACCCCACAAACTGCCCTAGACTGGCAACAGTGCCATTAGGATTTACTTTATATGTTTCTTTCAGAAAGGAATTTATCTTTATAATTTCACTTCTTTGTTCTTTGCATTAATGAATTGCCAAAGAAGAGCAAAGTGTTATTGGGAAATGGTTTTATAGCAAATAAAACACATGAAGATGCAGGGAAACAGGAGGCAACTGTAATGTTACAAGGTCACAAGAGACTTGAAATAAAAACATTGTGCTAAAACATATAAGCAGAGGCATCTAGCTACAAAAAAAAAAAAAAAAGTACCTTTATTTTGTTGCTTAATGTGCACCTATTTAAAAGAAGAACAACTATAAAATGCTGTAAAGGAGTGGCAGGAAGAAATTCAAGCTGTCACAGTTTATCAAAGACATGTTATCACCTCAGAGCTGGGGCTCAGACAAAGTTAAAGAACAGATTACCCAAAGGCGGGAGTCTCTGTGTCTTCAGCTCTTCAAAGTAACAGGTGAGTTGATAGCACAGAATAGACAAGAGCAAACTGGGGAAAATTTAGAGAACTAAAAATAGTTCATGGCTTAAACTTCCCAAATTTTGAGGGATCAAGTTACTGAAGTGAAATAATTTTGTATGCATCTACTCAAGTCTGGTAACTGATCAAGCATGTCAAGGGCAGGCACTGCAGGCTAAACTTTATTCAGCAGCTTATGAGAACTTCAGGATTATACCTTAATAAGTTGAATTCACTGAACTCTGAAGATGCGGTGGCAAACTGAGATGATAAACATCTCCAAAGATTTGAATGATGCCAATTTCACTAACAGAAGAGCGACTTCTGAAAGTCCTTACTATTTCTACACTATTAGGTATTTCTAGAAAATGCAGAAAAGCCTTGATTTTGAATTTTATAATTCAACAGTATGTTGAATTATAACACATCTGCATCTGATTGATCACTATCACAAAACACATTTCCTAATGCATCATTTATTTTCTTTGATAAACACTAAATCCTTTGAAACATACTATGGACATCTAAGGCAAGGAAATGGTTTCATCCTATTCCTGTAAATATCTTTTTTGAGGGGAGGAGGGAAGGTGGAGGTTTTTTTGCTAACGAGCAAAGCCCCACTGAGGCTCTGCGTCACCTGTATGAGCATAGCTCTTTGCTAATCTTACCAGGTCAAGGCTCTCATTTGTTTGAGCTGAAAGGCTGAAACAAATCCCTAGCTGTGGGGAAAGTGAACTAAGTTTCTGGTCTCTTCCTGAATAGTCTAATAAGAGTGAAAGTAGTGTCTAGGGATAAGTGCTTTACAGGTTTTTGTGGGAGTTTGTTTTGAAGAGAGAGAGACCGGAAAGAGGCAAACAGGAAACAGATTAGGTAAATGAGGGCTAGAAGCAAAGCTGCACATGGAGAAAAAAAAAAAAGTGTGGCTATCTTTTTGTTCTTTTTCATATTCCCATGTTTTGCACTTATAGTACATTCTCACTCTGCCTTTCCCCCTTGTTTGCTGACTCTATCAAAGGATTCAGGGAAGGTGATTCTTAAGGTCTTCACTTACTCTTTTCCATCTGTTCTCTTCCCATCCTCCATTTAAATACAGTCTACCACATTAAGACACATTACGCTGCCTTAGAGCCTGGCCAGACAGTCTAGAGTAACAGAGAGACTCAGTGTAACAGAAAAGTGACAGAGGAAACAGGGAAAATTGAGTCAAAACCCCAGAAAGCACTTCTCTAGTCTATGCCTGCACTGATGTATTCTCTCTTTGTTTACACACACACACCCCCCTGATCACTTTTCCACACTGCTGGTACCACGTCAACACAGGCTAAGTGAGATCAGATACAGTAGGAGTGATGGGAAGATAGTGCTTATTATCCCATCTCTATTTCTTCCTGCCCTCTCGGCTTCTAGCACAGCCCTTATATAGATGGGGTTGCTGGAGCACTACGAAGCAAGCAGTGCCCTCTGCCACCATTCCTCCAATTCCTCAGCCTCCTGGGACAGGAGATGAAAGCAGCAAGAAAACATGGAACCAGGGAACAATGCTCCCAGCCCAATTCCTACCATGCTTCACCCACGCAGATCTCAGTTTCTGTCCCCTCCCTTTAATTCTGCACTTTCCACAGGGCAGAGTCCCAAATGTACGACAGTTAAACTGCTATAGATACTTGCCAAGACACTTGATTATTACCTGGCTTAGGTAAATAAAGCATTTAAGTTTTTAAAAGTGATGCTAACGTTAGTTGAAAACAGTTACAGGTACGTCACGTGTATCTACAACAGATACAAACATCATCAGTCAATGGAGATCAGTCTTGAGCTATCCCTCAGTTTAAGCGTTGTTACTAGGGACTTGACATTATTTTATCAGTTACAAATTACGTTGTTTTTACATATTATTTTCCCTTCATAGTCTGGTACCAAGCTATACTTGTTCTGAAGACAAACCTAAGGTTCGTTTGAGTTCTCCCTCTGCTCTGACTTTCACTGGGCATTCTTCAGCTTCAAAGGGGCCCTTAAAATTGCTTCCATCTGGAACTATCAGCAAATGGAGGGTAAATCTGTATCATTTAAAAACAACCCATATTTATTTAGGCTTGTCCCAATTTGTCCTTTCACCCTCCTGGTACGCTGAGATCTACTCCAAGCATTTCTTTATCAGGAAGATACAAGGAAGATGAAAGATGTATTGGTTTTAGTAAGTTCATACAGCAGATCCGAGTCAAACTCCGGAACACAAGCAAAGTAAATCAATAAACCTGGAAAGCTGAAATACAGCCTTCTTTCCTCTCCCCTCTTCCCGCAATTCCACACAAGTTTCAGAATGAAGCCCTTCTTCGTACACCTGTCTACATATTTGTTTAAAACAAAACAAAACAAACAAGAAAACCACAGAGAAGTGCCCCTCACTGTACCCCCTCCTGCCCCAACCCTGCAATTAAAAACGTGAAATTGCAGAAGACCTTTATGACTCTGGAAATACGTGTTGTACATGCAAATCTCTAAAAGCACATATTGCACTTCACCTACATACAGTCAGATCCGCAGTTACCAACCTACCAAATTAATACTTAACAACCTATTTTGCCTCATGCAAAACAAGACTGAACAAATGATCATACGCAGAGAGGTGTGATTCCTTATCTTTTTGCTGAGTGTCAAGGGGGAGGTATCTTTTCTGCAGCAGCACGACATGAGTGCTGGACGATGAAACCGGGGATCACTTGACATCACCTCATACCCTTACTGCCCTTATCTCTGCACGGGTAAAGAAGCCCCTAACGGCCAGCTGCGTCTTCCAGCTGTTCTTTGCTGAATATCCTTTTAACTATCTTATTTCCCCCACGCACCTCTTCACTGGATTAATTCCTAATTACAGACCGGAGGCGGGGGGGGAGGTACACCTCACTCCCACGGGAGAGAACCGGGATGCAACCGGCTGTCGGGGCTGGCCTCCGAGTCTCCGGACCGACTGCCCTATGTCAATAAAGCGGTTTATTTGCCCAACTGCTCGTTGAACTCAAGTTTCAAGGCTCTGCTCGCTGTGAGAATAAATATTTAACTTACAGGAGCCGCGTCTATTTAAAAGTCTTCCCAACGGTGTGGAGTCCTTAACTCTCACAGCAGGAGCAAAGTATTTAAAGAAGGAGAGGCAGCGGGTACCGTCGTCACATCCGCGCAGGGTTCGCGGGGGATCCCCCTCAGGACGCGGCCGCAGCAGCCGCCGGCAGCCTGCGCGCCCCGCCGCGCCGCCCTGCCCTGCCCTGCCGCCCAGCCCGCACCCGGGGCACGCCCGCACCGCCCGGGAAGCGGCGCCGACCCTCCCCCGCCGGGGCAGGACCCCCCCGCCGAGCGCCCCCCCCGCAGCCCGCCCACGGGCACCGACCTGCGCGGCGGCCCCGGCGCTTCCCGGGCTCCGCGGCCAGGTGCGCCACGCGGCGGCGGGCGGGCGGCGCGCGGCCCCGCTCCCCTCGCGCCCAGCCCGCCCCCCATTGGCTGCGCGCAGGGGACCGGCGGCGGCTGCCGGCCCCGCGTGACGGCGGGCGGGACAGTGCGCGCGGCGCTCCCGCAACCCGCGCGAGGGGCGCGGGCAGGTGCGCGAGGGGCCGCGGGCGCGGCGGGAAACTGCAGCACGGGTCGCGGGTCCGACCCGCGCGGGGGACGCCCTCCCTCTCCCCTCACAGCGCCTCAGCGCCGGTGCGCGCACCTGTGGCGGCACAGCCGCGCCCGCCGCACAGCCCGCCTGCCAGCGGCAAACGGGCTACGGAGCGTGGCCCGCTCCCCGACGAGACGGGTAGCTGAGGTAAATCCTGTGCCAAGGGCCCTGGTGGGTGCCTGGCCGATGCCCCAGAACCTCCACTGGTGGTGCGGTACCTCAGGTCCCGCAGCCGCGGGGTGCCTTGCGGGAGCTGGTGGGGTCTGGCTGCCCGTTGCAGCCCGCCGCACCCGCCTCCACAGAAACCCCACGGCACCTCAGCGCTGAGGGGGCGCTGGGTGTGCGCAGCCCTTCGGTGTCCTTTCAACGTAAAGGGAAGTGTTTAGACAACTCCCCCCCCCAATTTCTGAGTTTTATTCTTCACATCCTTATTACTGGAAGTAGAAAATTTGAGTAAAACTATGTTGTTTTAAATAGTGCTACCAGGCATATTTTCGGTGCATATTCCTACATACCAGGGATTTTCTAGGTTAGCCAAAATGTTATTAACAGAGAAAAGTAATACTCTTTAAAAAAACAACAATTAAACTCAGGTATTTTTATATTTAAAGAACTTCTTATCTATTTTAATTCTTTTGGGGAAAATAACATCCTGGGCCATTTATATTGGTGTAAGTATTTTGTGTCATATTTCTGTTGGCTGCTGTTTTGAAAACTTTCTCTAATACTATGTTTATGATTGCAAAAATCTGTGGTACATGAAGTCTCCAAGGAAGCAAAAACATAAATCAAAGACTCACACTCAAAAGGTGTAGGTTCTTCTGTTTGTAATGATTCCAGGATTTCTTCTAGAAATATGAAAAATGCTGCAAGTTTTGGTCCCTGGAAGTTTACTGGTTGGTCACTTTGGGTGCCTTGCTGATCCAAAAGCTGATAAGTGCTTAGTTTTACTCAAAGAGGTCATCCCACATGTGTAACACTGACACAACTCTTTACAGCACGTGTGCTGAGTACTTCTAATTATGTCAGTTTTCTAGGGAGCTGGCTGAACAGCAAGCGTTTAGCAGAAAGTGAGATAAAGAGTTTGCAACATTGACAATGTAATTAACACATGCAATTTTCACTGCTTGTGGAGTAGTTGTTTCAACCACCACAGTTTGCCGTCTTCTGTGGTGATGTTGACTTCCATCTAAATAGTCTAGGCATGTTTAATATGCATGCTGTTTTAATGTAATTCTATTACTTACAATAATTGTCCTCAGTTTTAGAATTTCCCTTTCCCTAGTGTAAGCTTGTACTATATTTGGAATGTTGGAATACTTTGTTCCCTGTTACGAACTGATGCACTCTCTGACCTTGTGAATAGTTATGTATGATTTCAGTTTTCTTTTAAACTTATGCATGAGACCAAGACTATGAATCACATACCAGATATTCCAGATACAGAATTGGACCTCACTTACAGAGCAAGCATGCCCAAGGTGGGAGAGTGAGAAAATGGAGAGTGAAGTAGAAAGCCTTTGAAACATCTCTGAACATGCTAAAGAATAATTAAGACTGGCAAGAATCCACGGGCTGTGTATTAATCTGGCTTGCTTTTGAATTTTTCCTGTCTTTCCTTTTGCCTTTAAGGTAGTCATCTTAAACAGGTCATGCAGAGGAGTGGCCAAAATTATAATGGTTGATAACATTTGCATCTTTCGTAATACTGATACCAAAAAGTAAAGTATTGCTATAGCAATGATTGTTGCAGTGTCATTAAACCATATGGTAAAAGCTCAGTGGAATTTAGAACAGTCTGGGTAAAGCCAGGAGTCTTTCAACACCAGCCTGGTTTCCTCTCCTCTTCCCCAACAAGCCTTACTGGTGATCTAGGACAGGTGTCTGCGTGACTTTTCATGTGATGGAAGCAGGACCTGTGACCTCATTTACTCTTTTATGGCCATGTAGGGTTGTTACCTCCCTTCTTGTGTAGTCCTGACCTTGAAGAGTCAAAACCCTGCTGGTACGTGCTGTACTCCAGTGTGTTGTCAGGAAAAGCAGTGTCAGCCAGTGCATGGGAAGGCAAGCATGGCCTTGCCCTGGCGCTGCAAAGGGAAAGGACCTGGAACATGGAGGCTGTGCAACTCTTGCCACTCCCTTGAGGAGCACAGGCAGAAGCAGAGGGAGATTGAGCAGCACAGGCTAAGCATAGACAACAAACCACTGTCCTGCTGCTGCAGCTGCTGCAGCTGCTGCTGCTGAAGTGTGCATGTGTAGTCCTTTTACTGTCCTGTTTCTGTATTGTTTGATATGTGGAGTGCTGATTCTACTATAATATTATTGTACTGCCGGAAAGCTGAGCAAATCCTAATTTGGGCTACCTTTAGCTTGTTGATCCTGTCAGTCCTGTTTAATATGATTTTGACTGAAGTGGATTAATTCTGCATCTCTCTTTCTCAGTGTAGCGGGTTTCAGAAGCGCTCCCTCAGCTGTCCTGGCCTCTTGGCTAATTACCATTCTAGAAGATCCCCTTCAATAAGAGTGGTTTGTTTCTTTTCTGCAGCAGTACAGACACATTACTGTCACAAAGCTGGCATTGTGTTAAGTCTTTGCCTCTCTTATATAACAATGAAGCTTATTCAGGGATAGCAGGACCATCCTTCTCAGAAAATACTTAATGAAAAAACCAAGTTAGGAACCCCAAAAGAAAATGCTGCTGGATACTGCTTTACTGACCATCTTAATTTCTTCCATCTTGAAAATCAGTGGAAAGTTATCTGTGATATCCCACGTGTTGCTCTATAGCTGTTTATAACTGTTTTATCTCAACTAGATGTAATGGCCAGGGTATATTTTTATTTTGTTAAGGATTACTGAGGAGAGCTGTCCGAGTTTCTCTTCCTCCGTTTCACAGTCACATTATAGGTCACGCTGACAATGTGACAAAAAGAAGCCCTTTATTTGAGTTCAGGCCATGTTCCTGATCCTGCAAGCTTGCCTGAATGGTGCTTAGGCTTGCACATGTTAGTGGTTCTTTCACAGTGCATTGCTTGGTCTGTTACTGGGTTGTACAGGTACATGGCAGAATGGTTCATAGTCACCAAAGGGTAAGGACCAGAACAGACACTTAGGTGAAGGCTCTAAATGGCTGTGCTCCCTGGATAGAAGCTTATGGCTATTAAGGCAGGAAAGCCTTATCTTTACCAGAGATTTGTGGCCAGCCACATTACCGATTTCCTGTGGTAAGGTGCACAATGTTCTTGTATCCTTTGAAACCGTTTTTTTCTTAACACACGTGGGTGGTATGCTCATTTTTTAATGGGTAGGATATGGTTATATTCCCCGCCCCCCCCCCCCCCCCCGTCATTATTTGGTGGAGTTAATGTTAAGTCTTCAAGATGAGAGTTTAAATAAAGATATTTTGTCTCTACGTACAGTTTCACTTGAAGTTTTCTTGAAATCTTGCAAGACAGCTACAGCTACTTGATACTAAAACAGAACTTACTATTTTTTTCTCTCTCAGTTTAGAGCATCAAATGTTCTGTTGCAGTACACATGATATAAAAATCTTCTTTTCAGATAACTTTTACTAGGACAGACGAAATACACCTTTTAAAAAAAAATTTCCTAACATATAGATAGTTCTGTCAAAAAGTACTACACTTGTTGAGCTGTTTCTTTCCCCAGTGTTCTGTTTATATTCCAGAAGCTTTCATGGACACAAGGCTTTCAGGAACGTACAGTTACTTTTGTTCAGCATTTTTAAAGACATTTAAACAAGCCGTTGATCTTTGCTACTTGCATGTAACTGGAATTGTACCCGAGACAGCTGTAAACTATCTAAATTTAGCTTAGTGCTACAAGGACACAGCTCCATCTAGTGCTCAGCGTTTAAATCAGGCACAAGTGATCTTGTGAGTTTTAGGTATGAGCGCTCATTGGCTCCCAGGTAAATACTAGCTCCATATGGTGAGGCATTTTATAAACTTTTGGGTTGGCAATCCTACCATAGTAAATTAAAAGCTAATGGATGGCAGCTGCAGTATTTTCAGGCAGACACAGCTGTTTAAAATATCTGCATTTGCTCTAACCATCAGGCAAAAGCCCTGTTAGTGCAGCTTGGAAAATAGAGCTTATACTGTAAGTTACTGCGTGCTTATGTATAGAGAATACAGTACCATATACGCCGTTATTCATCTACTTTACTGAGGCAGTTTTGAGTCATGGGACTTGTTTCAGTCAGACTGAGCTCATAACACTGGGGGATTTGGCATTTCTCTAAATGTATTGCATTAAGAAACTGTAGAAAAAAGACATACTGGGAAGTATCGTGAATTACATAAGACATTATTAAGCTGTTTCTTGACTCAAGGGATAGCTATTTTTCTACTATCTTTTCATGAAAGCTTTTAGCCAGCGTTTAAGTTTGATTCAAGTAAGACACATTTTTAAATAAGATCTTTCTTATTTAAAAAATACACATAAAATCCTGTACCGTCAAACACAGGAGAGACTGTAACAGCAGAAAGTTATCTTACCTTCAAGTTTTGAGCCAGAAAACAAGGGCCTCTGTCCGCTCTTTTTCCCCAGACAATGCACTTGATTGCTTCTGTCTGTGATTGTTATGGTTGCTGTCACACAGTTCTTTTTCTCATAATCAAACATACAGATGCAGTAAGTCATGCCTTCAGCTTTGTTTCAGAGGCAGATTGTAGGCAGCTCCAGCCAATGCTGTTTGGTATTATGATTCAGTTAGTCTGATAGAACAAAATACTCCATGCTTGCCTAGCTGCAGAAACCAGCTGCAGTGTGTGACTTGTTGCAACTCTCAGGCAGTGGAGATTAGCTTAAGCCACTTTCATCTAGCCTCTGCATTAGCCAGAGCAGGCAAGGTCAGTTATTGTGACTCAGCTGATAGACAGGAACTTGGTCACATGTCTGAGCTCTTGATTTGTTTACTGATCAGCTTTCTGTTGTTTTCTGTTCTTTGCTAAGATGTGACTTGATAGAGGATGAATTACCTTCTGTGGAGATTAAAGAAGAATGGGCAACTGAGTCTTTGCTGATATGCATTTTAAGATTATCTTAAAAGTCAGCCTGCAAGCAGTCATCAAGATCTGTTGTGAAAAAACCCACCAACCAACCCAACCCCAAAACCCAAACCACCAACACAAAAAATCAGCAGCTCCCTGTCTCTAATGATTTTCTTGGATCAAGTAGCTGATAACCTATATGTGTGTACCATAGCATGTATAGCTTGGAAATGATGACTAATTGACTGTGATTGACATATACAACAGAAACTCCTAGATTTACAGGTTCTCTGGGGACATGTAGCCTGTTCCTACACAATACTGGTTTCTGGTCCAAGAGCCCTTCTTGACTCCTTCTGTAGTCTGACTTTTAGCCATTTCCTTATTTCTTCTGTTCTCTCTTTGCTTTCAGAGAGAAACTGTGTGGTTTTCTGAAACTTGATCTAGCACCTAAGACCTATTTTGTCTATCTGCCAGACCTGCAGGTTTTCAGCAATTCTTAACGTTATTTCCGCCCCCCCCCCCCCAAGGCTAATGTGTCTCTTCTCTCTGCCCTGGCTTTGAGCTGTAAACCTAATTTGTAGGTGACTGCCCACACCCTGGTCACTCTACTTCCATTATATTTTAGAAATCACCAGAAAAATGTCTCCTGATATATGTTTTTTTGGTTGGTTTATTTTTTTAATAAACTGGCACTGGGATCTGAAGTCTCACATCATAAAACCTGCCTACAGCACATGCTAAGTAATTTTCCAATGTATTGCCTATAAATTTAAAGCTAATTATCAAGAAAGAAAGTCAATATAAGATGATGAATATTAGAATTCACAGCAGATTTTATGTAAATTTGAAGGTATTACTGGGGAATTATAAATAGTATCAGGCACCTTTAAAATTCTGCTCTCTCTTGTATGGACAAAACAAATAATCTTGCCCTTTTCACTCAATTTGATATGCATGTCTAGTGTACTTTATGGTCTCTGCATAAATGCATGGATCTTACCACCAACTAAAGTCTTAGGGTGTATCTCCACAGTTGGAGGTAAACAAATCCAAATCAAAGTCTCCACTGTGAGCTGCCTGAAATACACATTTCCACTTGGGAAATCAAGAGACATTCTTCACAAATCATGAACTTCCTGCTCCCCTCACCTTACTTGTATCATTCTGGGAAAAGAACTGGACTATGATTTGGGGATAGATGCTGTACAGGCTTCATGTACACATCGGGAGGGGAGCTGGTAGAGAACCAGGTTAAGTACCTGGGTTGTTTTTAGCTTGATCACAGTGCCACAGCTGCAGGAGATTTGGTTGATCCCAAGAAAACCTGTGTTTCACTGCAGATGACCTCTGAATCCTGTAGTGATTCCACACTGATTGAGCCATATAAGCCTCTAAATAAGCTTATCTCTGTTCAAAAGTTAAAACCATTTCTCCTATGCTTTACCATGATTTCTGTTAGTCCAAAGAAAAACAGAATCTATCATAGAAAAAGTTACGTATGAGCACTGTGATACTTGGGCAGTTAGCAAGCCTTTTCAGGTAATTTGCAGTTGAATTTTATTATATGCATTCAAACTTAGTTAAGATGTATCTGTTACTGTGTGTTATCATAACGTATTATTTTATTTTCTACAGCTTCCTAATGCAAACTGTCCTTGACTTTTTATGTTAACAAATAGTTAGGAGATTATGTCTCCTAAAAAATCCTATCTGAACAGGAAATAATTACAGTCAGTCATCTTTATTGTGGTGCTGATTTTTTTTTTTTTAGCAGAAATGTTCTGCTCTTGTTATGGAACTAGATTTATTTGCATATTTGTAATTGTCATGATCCTTAGGGTTTTTTCTAAATAAGAATTTATGTCAAACCAAAAGAAGTACCTTAGTATCAAAAACTTGCTGGTATGATGATGACTTGTAGCTTAAGACAGTGACTTTCTGCATCTAGGCCTGAGTTGTGACACACAGGTTCAGCCTGAGAAATGTTTCACTTTTTGGTATTTTAAATTATTTTTTCCTCCCGTTAAGATCCGTTCTGTGGTTTTTAGCTGATATATTCAGAAAAAGACACACTTCTAGTCTCCTTTAAAAACCACAGCTGTATTGTTCTGTTGTAAAGTCTGGTTCACCATTCATAGAGAACCTAGAATTCTGACTTTATTCAGTACAGTTGTATACAGATTAAATTTTTGTTTCCCTGAAGCAGTGGAATGAATAAGGATTTTAATTTAGCTTCTCCTTTGTCTTGCTTGTGCATTGTCAGATATAAGGATTCTATTTCTGTGTACATACCGTATTCATAACTTGTTTATGAACATTCCTTATTGTTTCTCTTGGATAGTCATGTGATGATGTATTTCCTCACTAAACAGTCAACCAAATTCTTTTAGCATAGACACAACAAGGGTGAAATTAAAATGTGATTTTTATGAATGCTAATACTTACAGTGTGTTGTGGTTTAACACCAGCTGGCAACAAAGTGCCACACAGACACTCACTCACTCCCCCTTCCCCTGCTGGGATGGGGAAGAGAAATGGGAAGAAAGGTAAACTCCAACCCTTCAGTTGAGGTAAGAACAGTTTAACAATTGAAATACAGTAAAATATACTGCTACTATTTGTAATGAAAAGGGAGGTAAAACAGAGAGAGAGGAATAAAACCCAACAAAAATAAGTGATGCACAATATGATTGCTCACCACCTACTGACTGATGCCCAGCCAGTCCCTGAGCAGTGATCAGCCCCCTCTGGCCAACCGCCCCCAGCTTATATGCTGAGCATGACGTTCTGTGGTATGGAATATATCTTTGGCTAGTTCGGGCCAGCTGTCCTGGCTGTGCTCCCTCCCAGCTTCTTGTGCACCTGGCTCACTGTGCTGTCACCTCAGCACTGTGCTTGCTGGTGGAGTATGAGAAACTGAAAAGTCCTTGACTTAGGGTAAGCACTTCTTAGCAACAACTGAAACATCAGTGTGTTATCAACATTATTCTCATACTAAATCCAAACCACAGCACTGTACCAGCTACTAGGAAGAAAATTATCTCTATCCCAGCTGAAACCAGGACACAGTGTTGAAGTTAATTTGACATTGTGAGTAATATCAGACAAATGTCATGTTAATATAAATATTTCACCAATAAGTTTGCTTTAGCTGGAAGTATATGATAAGCAGCACCTTCCTTGTCTTACAGCTCCATTACAGGGAGTGACTAAAATCATAGCTAATAAAATCAACTGCAACTTAATTGTACCACCTGGATTTCAGTGCTGTGCTCTGTCTGATAAACATATGAAGGTTTATGTTGGATGGTGGTTGCTGGGGACAACTCAAATGTTTTAATTTAAACAAATTAGATCTGCTCTTCAAGAAAAAGGAGGTGCTCTGTTTCACAATATGAAATAAGCTTAAGATAGATGGTTTTAGGGTTATGATTTCACCTGCAAAACTACAATGACATATTGTCTTATATTTGTACAGTTGTGTGCCCTTATTTTTACCTGTTTATGTATATTAACTTGTACATGTCAAAACATAAACATACAAATATATGACTGTTGCAGAATGGCTGTGTGATCATGGCCATGACTCCCTTAAAGATCTTTGTGAAACAAAGTTAGCGTAAGTTAGCTGAAGCAGGCCTTGCAGCTATGCTGAGGCATGCTGATAAGGAAGCTTGCTTTATCACTCACATTGAGTCGGCTGCTTGCTTTCCCTCGCTCGTCGCAAGATCTTTAAGGGAGTCATGGCCATGATCACGCAGCCATTCTGCAACATATGACCATTGCCAATATATTTTAAATTACTTAGAAAAAATGTACATCCTTTATGCTTATTGGTTAGTAAACCCCCCATTGTTTTCAGTACAAATTAGATCAGAAAAATAATTATTCAAAGTATATATCATATAAGTTATGGTATTAATAAATTGTGGGATTAATTATATTTATTTGACATTTAATAAGAAATTATTTGTTGGTAAGATTGACTAGGAATGTAGTTGTATCAAATGTGCAACAAGGATGGGAACACATTGTTTTTCTTATGATACTAATTCCACGAAAAGAAAAGGATGCGGGGTAGCAGCCTGGAAGCTGTTTCAGTTTGTCTATATGCAAGTCCTGTAAACTTAGAGCAATACATTTTGACTTTACTGCTGTCATTGTTAATCCTGCAAGTTTTTGTTTGCATTTTATGGCCAAAGAATTGAATAGGAAATGCATGTTTTCTGGATGTTGTCACTAGCTTCCAAAATGGGGGAGAAAACAAGCAATTCGTAGCATTCAGCAAAATTGCTTTTGCTAAAAAGATTACTGAAATAGAATTTTATTTTGATATCTTGATAGGACAACATTTTCCACAGTGGTATGAGTTCTGCACATGCCTCAGTGCTGATTGCCTCTGGGACTGAAATATCTGATTTCAGATGGTTCCCTCAGTTTTCTGGATCCATATAAAGAAGAGTTAAGGCTTTAAATCATGTTTTGCACCTATTCTAAAGAAAACCTTTTCTGTCAAAGTTGTTTTTACTAGCTGCACATGTGGCACTGGAAAGCTGGCATTAAATCAGCTTGCATCTTGCAGACATGTTAAAATTGCTTTTGGAAAAATACAGTGTGAGCATATTTATGCTGAAGTGAATCTTTGTAGCTCTTACAGGGAGAGCCATCCGTCTACATGGGACAGTATTGATTTCAAATTTATTAAGTACACAGGAAATTACATTGACACTTTATCTTCTAATCCTCAGTTGAAGTAAGTAGACAGTGACAATGCAAGCAGTGTAAGACTGGGCCTTGAAAAGAGAAAGCAATTGGGCATATGTGTTGCTTAAAATAAATATTCTGATAAAGCACGTGCTGTTTAAATGAAATATTCTGATAGAACTGTATTTAAAAACCCACAAAAGTGATTAATTCTTTCTGGGTATTTGTTAATGGTTACAGATAATTTCCAGCATTACATGGATTTAGAAAAAAAAAGTACAAAATATAAAATAAGTACTGGTCCCAAAAATACCGTAAAGAGGATTAATTATCAAATAATATTTGGATAACAGATAAACATGTAAGAAGTTTATGATCTAACTCATTGCATTAGCAATAATTGTTCATGTGTTGGATTCTTTCCTTTTCTAGCTAACTAAGAATAAGAAAATTATTATTAACTTTGAGGTCACAGAACAATCTAATGTAATAATGCTGTCTTTAAATTATTTTTACTTGAACATTCTAATAAAATTATTCTTTCTAACATCGTCATCACAAACACTGGACAAGAGAATCCTGGTAAGAGTTATAAAATGATCTATTTTCAGTGGTTTTGTCCCAATCACATATTTCAGAGCAAATCAATATAACTTTAGATCACACAGACTGTTCCATGTACAAATATAGAAAAGCTGGTCCAGTCAAGTGATTTTTCTCATCTTTGGAGCTTCATCAGTTTTCAGGAGGGGAACAGATTCCTTGAAAACAAATAGGCACCTGACAATATGTTCATTTTTCTCAGTTAACTTCCCAGGATGGCTTAGATAGTGCCCAGAGGCCAGTCCTCCTCTGCTGCTAACTACTGTTGTGATCTGTCATCTACTGTGGTGACCTGTCAAAATGCAAGATTACTAAAACCTGTATTGTTCCCGACAAAAGAAATTGTGAGTCTCCTGTCACTGAGAGTTTCTGAGATAAAAAGATCTTGCCAATGTTTACTAGCCTTGTAGTCAGAGAATTTTCTGATGTCTAACCTGACTGCATTTTGAATTATTTCTGTCCATCAGAGATGTGGAGGACAGTTGCTTCTCTTTGGCTTTCCAGTAGCTTTTTACATATTTCAAGCTTGGATTTTTTTGTAGTTGTGCGGTTGATCATTCCTGCCTAACTGTAGTACTTTGCTGTTGTCCTTACTGAATTACATCCCAGGATTTTTGATGGTTTTCCAAACTAATTTTGGTAGAAATGAATAGGCCAAAAATTCAGTCCTTAACAACAGCTAGAACTGGAAAGAGTTGGTTTGGCTCACAGAAAACAGCACTGAGGCAGCAGGAACTGGACATGGTGGTTGGACGGTAGGGACCTAAGGCAGCAAACAATTGGGCCTGTGCTCAGCTTGTGTCATTAGGAATCTCACTGTCCTCTTCATGAAAGTGGGTAAGAGAAGTATTTCTACAGTATGTACAGATTTCAAGTCTTTGAGCTCACAGTTTGAGAACTTACAGGCTGAAAATGACTACTCATATGGTAAAGTCATGACTGATAGTATAACTTTCTGCAGCTGTGTTTTTTGTTTTGAATTCATATTGGCATTGAAGGTAAAAATACAGTTTAAGTAGTGCTGGAAACTCCTTATGTTAAATAACCTCCCTACTGTGTGTAGGTATTTCTAGCCTTGGATAAGGAAAGACATAGTTGATTCAAACAAATTAGATTTAATATATCTGCACAATTTCTATATTGGCTAACACTGGAACCTCTATGACATACACAATGTAAAACCTGTGAAAATACAAAAATCAGCCATTGCATGTACCGGTAAGTAAATACATTTACTCCAGAATACCAAAGAATTTATTAAAAAAAATATACTTTGTAAAAGCACATTCTTGTAGGTTTACCTACAACTCCCTATAGGTCTGAACAAAAATGAGATGCCTGACTACTTGAAACAGGCCAAGACAATCTTGTGTACAAACATACATAACATATTACAAGCATTATGGAAAAAACATGACTGGTTAAATATTAGCTCTCAAGATTAAGACATTTTGTCGATTTTGGTATTTTCCACTTTTTAAACACCATATAATTTAAAGGAAATGTAGACCATAACATACTCAAATTCTGTGGGATATCATTGGCTTATTTAACAAAGGAAAACAGACGAATTAGAAGTTATTTACTCTGAGAATAAAAAAACAACCCTAACTAAACTGCTTTTTCATTTTATGGGGACAGATACATCTGTGTAGCACCTGTATTTTCTCACCTACATTTTCTACTTATAGAAAGAAGTTTAAATAAACAAGTCAGAAACAAAAAAAATTTCTTTACAGGCAGATAGAGTTCCAACACATTCTAAAACGGGTATTCCTACAGCTGTTCCCAAACACTGGATCTTTCAGACAGTCATTAGTTTGATGAAGGCAGTACAGGGAAATAAAAAAACAATTTGGTGTCAACTAGGAACTCTCAAAAATTAACCACCTCCAGAAGTATTTACTTTTTGAGATACTTCTAAGGCATTTCAAATCACAAAACATCCTCCACAGATAGTTTTTTCCCTTGTTCCCCTACTCTTAAGAAGCCATTCAAAAAGGAGAAACAAAAGCCCCAGTCTTGTAATCATGGGGTAGGGATTGACTCACTGCATGGATCAATACCACTGAAAAGTCAGCTCAAAGGAAGAAGGAAAAGCAGATGGTTATCTGTAATAAATATAGACACAAAGAAAGCGTTTAAGAACTATTTTTTTTAACCTTTTCCACAAAGATTTTACATGTTCAAAATTATTTTAAAAGGGGTTTCAAATAACAGAATAGGCATATTTTACAATAATTAACTCAAAGACAAATTAATATAATGGTTTATGCTGTCAGTGTGGACAGCAGGAAAGAACACAGTGCTCACTGCATATCACCATTTTTTTTCAGACTATGCGTATGTCTATGTGTGTGTGCAGCACATATATTTACACATATAACATTGGAAAATGTTGGGAAAGTCATAAATTAAACTTGCTTCTAATACTGAGAATCCTGCCATACTGTGCATGTATGTGCACCCCCTTTATAGTTTGTATACAACCTCCAGATGATCTTATTTTCATGTCACTAAGTACAAGTTTTTTTTGTTTTAAATGAACTGTTAGTTTCAATTACAAGAAAATAATTTTATGCTTTTAAGATACTAAGAAAATTAACAAAGCTCCAATATTTTTTTTTTTCTAATGTGTTTCACAGTAACCCCTTGTAAGAGGTTTCTTTCTTATAGACCTTGTTTCTTAGGGAAATTCCCTGTGTGATTTACTTTCTTGTGCAGGGTCATTTATTCAGTACTATCCCTTAAAAATGGGCAACTATTAGCAACATTTTGTTTTTCTAAATGCCCTCGGCAGTTGCAGTAATGACATCATAGAATTTTATGGCATGTTTAATAGAAAAGATCAACATCTTCAACTTATAGACATTTTGATGCCCCTTTTAGTGTGAACAACCCTTTATGGGATGTACATAAAAACAAATCTGGCCTTCCTTCCAAATCCACTTTCTGAAGTATTGATGCCAATACTGCCCAATTTCTGAGGTCCAAATAAGCCCACTTTTAAACAGACAGAAAACAAAACATTAGGATTCTTCTAGAGATATGTAAGTGTGGAATTATGAGGCACAACAGAAATTAGAATCTTTTAGTTACGCCAGCAGGCTTTGGATTAGACCTTGAATAGAAATAAATGGTGAAACTGTCATCATGAAGAAATCTGCACAGAAATAAAGCTGCTTAGGGAAGAAACAAATGGTATGGGCAGAGTTCTTACCAATATAATGCAACATAAGCAGTGACCATCGTAGTCAATTATTTAATACTGAAATGCATTACTCACTGTAAGCGATGCCAAGCAGTGTGCCAATTCTCCAGCAAGAAAACTCCCTATTGTCATTCCCCAACACATACTACTGCCTTGCCTATATGCTAGAGTTCCTCCACATCTGGAAATGGAAGCTGTATGTATGTTTGGTTGGTTTTCTGTAACTGCACTTCTTGGATTTTATATTCCTTTTTCTGGGCTTAGGGTTCAATATAGTGCACGTATAATAAAAAAGTATTATCATATGCAATGCAAACCCATGTAAAGTTCAAATAAAGAGCCGCAGATCCCGATTTTTGCCTTCAGGAGGAGCTATTTCTTCAGTATTAGAAGAGCTGTCTCAATGGTTTTGGTTCTGCAGTTTCTTTCCTAAGTTTCCATGCATGTCTTTGCAGCAGTGTCCTGTGACTGCTGACAAGCATACAGGCTGGGAAACAGCACACGGGGAAAAACATGCACTGTTACATAGCAGGATCACAGTAAGCATGTAATAGTTGCATTGCTTAGTGATAAACCCGTCTGTAATAAACATGTGTTTTTCTTATGTGGTGGCTGCTTGCATGAATGCTGAGGGGCTCTCATCCGCCAGATCCAGGCAGATAGAAAGGAAGAAGAAAAAGAGAAAGGAAGATTATTTTCTGAGAAAGAAGCATATCTCTGATGGGCACTGTAAAAATAAACCTAGTTATACTGGCATAATTGACACCATGCTCCCAGCATCAAATTCCCCTATACTAGTAAAGCAGTTGCTTATAGCATACAGTCCACAGATCCTTGGCATCCACAAAGTCCAGAAAAGAAAGCACACTGTTGTCAGAAAGCTTAAATTTATCGTACGGGTGTCAGTAAATCAGAGAGGGCTGAAAACTCTCCAGTCCATGATAATCCCAATTCCTTTAAGTGCAAATGGGACACAGTCCATGTAGATTATCCTGACCTGAGCCAGCTCTCTTCAGAAGAGCTGGCAGAAAGAGTGGCAGGTGTCGAAGATGAGGAGTATCTGTGCAATGAAACCTTGATATCTGATCTCAGTGGGGGAAGGGGCTGTCATGATTTAATGCAAGAAAAGGATGAGGTAACTGGCATCAGTGGAAAGGGACCTTTATTACAGCCAAAGCACTGAGGAGTGCTGCTGCTCTTGCAAGGATGACAGTCCTGCTGGCATAGTGGAGAGCACTGGATTCCACTCCGAAAGCTGCAGCAAAGCAGAAGAGTCAACCCAAGAGGACCTGTCTGTAGAGTCTGAAAATGAAAATGCAGCACAGAAGATGCAAAAAGCCAGTGATTCAGATGAAACAGACACATGGAGAAAGTGCAGCATGAAAGTACTGGAGTAATAGGGACAGCAGTAGATGTTATCTAGGTGGTAAAAGTAGAGGTCATAAACTGTCACTCGTGTGTTTTTTGTTCTCAATGAAGACTTCTCTCCGTTCATCTCCTTGTACCTATTTCATTCCCATAGTAACAACCAATTTGACTTGGACTGAACTGGAAGTCAATGCCCTGTTTCATGCAGTCTTGTCATGGCTTACTATGGCATTGCCAGCAGTACTTTGTGCTTTCTTTTTGGAGACTGGTATCTTGGAGCAGATTATTCCGCTCAGATATTTGTGATTCTTTCTGATTCTGACCAAACAGCCCTTGTTTTTGCCTTTTTTCATCCCAGAGTTAAGTAAATGTCTCTTCTGACTTTCTCAAAAATATCTGTTTCTGTGCTGCCAGTCATGAAAATTAATCAAATCTGTATACATTTATAAAATTATCAGGAAGGTGAAGGAGAAATTATGCCTTCTTTCTCTTACCTGAATGTTAACTGATAGCAGAACAGACCATATTCACATGACTCTTTCTCAACTGTGTCGTTGCTGCTGTAAGCCTCAGAAACTGTTGTCACTACAATCCACAATATTCATATGCTCCCTCAACCCACAGCCCATTTTCCAACAAATCAATATCAGATTAACATCTGGGAATTCCAGCATTTCAAATGGTTTGATTGTTCATATACATTTTTGAAAGGAGAAGACTTGAAAATTTGCCCCTCCTTATAACTGAGCCCCAATTTTGAGATTTGTGATAACTTTGTTATTCTATTTTCTTGTTTGAATTTCTTTTGCATTTTGTACAATATGAAATAATCTAGTCAAGTTCATCCATACAAACACTTCTCCTTTTATCAAAAGTAGGCAGTACCTTTAATTAAATATGAAGTTTGGATTTCCAGAGCAGCAAGGTTCAGAGAGGACCCTGCCTGAACTTTTGAGGATTGCTCATTGAAATCTCTGTACAGAATAACATGGGCTTTCTCTGTTGTGTAATAGTGTGGCCTGTAGCATATTGCAAGAATGCCTTTTCTAAAGAGCAGACTCAACCCATATTTACATCAAAAGCCTTTATTTCTTAAGTAAATAAAACTACACATTCTTTTGCAGTAAAAGATCTCAAAGCATTCCAAAGGTGACTAATACCATTTTGTATTTCTGTGTTTGTAATTTTACACATGAGGAATAAAAGGCCAAATAGCTGAATGTGCCTTTAGACCCATGGTCACACAGGAGTTTAGTGCCAGCCCACCTTACTTTCAGCCTGCGGATGTCTTTAACTGTGCTTCCTATGGCTTCTGTAACACAGAATTAAGTGCTATAGTCATTAAGGCTGCTTAGAACAATGTAGTTTCTTTTCCTAAAAGCAGAGTAGCACTGTTGCAACTCAGTAGTCCATACACTCTTAGTTGTTTACTGGAACTCCTTTTTGAAATCATTCCCTGATGTTTGGCTGTTCTGTTGAAGCTATTTTTAAACAGAACAACAGCTCTTTCAGTGTAAAGAACAAAATGAGCTTTCTGTAAAATCAGCCGAGGACTGCTTTTCAAGCATCATTTTTTATTGGGGTGGTTGTTGTTATTGAACTGAAATACAGCTGTCATTAAAATCCAAAAACTACAGCCAGTACCTTTATTTCACAAGTAAAAATGTCTAGAGTTTGTTTGGATTTTTAAAATACTTTTGAAACAAAAATACTTTTGTATTGGAGTTTATGTCGTACTCTCAAAACCAGGACTGACCAGTGGCATGCCCTCGTTTATACTATTGTGCTCATCAGGGCTACCTTTTCTGTACAAGTATTTTGCTGGAGTTGGAGGATAGTATGAGAAAGAACCCACTATGAGCAATAGAAATAATTTGAAGTATTGAGAAAATGCCTCACAACTAGATACTGAAAGAAGACTAATAAGAAAGGAAACAGAGTGGTATGTAAAACATTCAAAAATAGTGTATGTTACAGAACAGATCATCTAGGAACATTTATTCTGACACACAAGCAGTGATACAGTGAAAAAAATTGAAAAGTGGCAAATTGAAGCTGATGAAATTGAATATTTAGCTGCAGCTAGTGTATTGGCAGGATCAAAATTGGACTGTACAGCTATATGGATAACAAAAATGCAGAAATTTCATGGAAACACTCTAGAAGTTCATTGATTAGGAATAGCCTTGATGTAATGTATAAGAAGTGTATGTTAAAAATAAACCATGTTTGTGAGGATGTATACTCATGTTTTGTGATATGATAAATCTCTCCTGTTAAAACTTTATAGATAATTTCTCTGGAGGTATGTGATTCTATAGTGCTTACAAGAAGGCTTCCTACAGTGAGCTTCAGCGTAGTGAAGGTTGTCAGATGATGTGTATTGGACAGTAAGGACTTCTGATTTGATTTCCATGGCACTGAAGCAGAATACATAGTTTTGATAGGAAGAGAACGTCAAAGATGGATATATTTTTTTTTAATTCACCTTAATCTTTAAGACTAATTTGTGTTTGTGTGTGGGGGGGTGTACACATGTGGTATTTAGTCATCATGTGATTCATATTAATGGAGTCTTTACATATTCTTAATTGGACATTAGTTTAAGATCACTGGGGTGTGTAAGCCTAAATTTATGTAAAATAGATGAAAGTTGTAACAGATGGGAATAATGTAATTTTAATACACTTCAATGATCATATTGACATTTTACTACTAGCTTTTAAGTGTATTTGAAAAGCTGCTAAACTTTCTGCTTTGTGTGTAGCTTGTAAATGATCTGGGATCCATCACCCCAAGCAAGGAGTTGCTTTTCTTTAGGATTGTAATGTATAGTGGAATGGCTACCCTGACGTTTTGGAAAATGCAATACTGGGATTTCATGAGTATTTACAGCACCCAAAACATCATAAACACATTGAATGCGAGAAGTGCCTCCACTAGGATAGTTGTAGACAACATAGAGTGTGTTGCATGCCATGAAAGCTGCTTCAGCATCCTTGCTGTTGCATGATGTGTCCCAAGTGTGCTCTACTGCCATGGTTATGTGGTTGATTTTAGTAATTACGATGTTTCCTCCAGTCTCTGGTTCTGCATGGATTGCCCAGAGCCCTTGCTCATCAATGGCAAGATCTATTTTTGTAGATGGAGAAAGCTGATAGGCAGGAATCCTTCCAGCCCCTGGCAGCAGCATTTTGTCAATTATATTTCTTTTCTGAATATTGAATTTAATTATCTCATTTAAGGAGCCATATCTGTGATAGAACAGGAAACCCTGATATATGATGTGGCCAGTTCCTTCCCAGGGAAATGGCAAGGTGACTTTGCGAGCTTTTAGTGTGTGATTGCTTTCCATGAATGTCATGATATTTGCAAATTCAAAAATAACATTATTTACAGAACCATTTAATAAATAAATCTTTGTATGCTTTTTGCCAGGATCTTTCATCCAAGAGCCATGCTTATCTCCAGTCTTCTTAACTATCTTTAGGGACTTAATACCTGCAAGCATGTGGTCACAACCTGCAAGAAAACACCCGAAGAAAAAAAAATAATTAGAATATCTGTGAAAGTTTTAATTTTCTTTTTTTTTTAATTACTTAGTTTCTTTTTAATCCAACTATAAGGCCAGGGTCAATGTATCAGTAAAGGTGTCAGCAGCATGGCTATGGTAAGTAGTGTTGAATCTGATTTTATATGATATATCCAGCATCTCCTGCTAAGGAAACTAAGTATCTTCAGTTACACATAGTGTGTTCTTTTCTGCTCTATTAGGCCAGTGTTATCCAAAAGGGATTCTGTTTGTGTACCTGAGAGGAGAGCAAGAGCACAGTTAGAGATTCTGTGGTTGTTCTTGTCAGTTCTTTTACAGGGTTGTAGTTTTTACTTCAGAGAAGTGGCTTCTGTTTTAGACCAGCACAATAAAATAACCAAATTTATTTCTTATTGAAGTCATACAAATTAATATCCATTTTCCTTATATGCCATGTGTATAGTATTTTTGTTTCAGAAATTCTTTTATCCTCTGTTAGCCTCTTTTTATTTGCATTTGTAATAAGAAGATTAATAAAATTAGAACATCATTATAGAAAGCCAAAACACTGAGTTATCTTCCCATTCCCCTTCCCAATACCTGCAGCACAAAGAACAAATATATAGATCACAGAATCAGGAATTCCCATACATTAAAGTGGTCTTTTAATGAACTGGTATGATGTCTGTGTTATCAATTCTTATGCTAGAAGCATGGCTGGTGAAATTACCTGGTTATTTACTTCACTGTAGGGATAAAACTGGCACCAGCGGAGAGCGAGTTATACTTTTGGCTTAAATTCATATTGTATGCACTTTGCACAGATGGATAAGACCAAAAAGCACCAAGTTTGTGAAGAATCAGGCATTTAGATGCCAAGATCTCTATCAAATACCATCCTTTCCAGGGGAAACTACTGCAAAGCATATTATCAAGCTTGATTACCAAAGGCACTCATAAATTACAACAGACACTATTTGAAACTTAAAGAATTGCCTTCAGTGAAGTGGAGCCATTTTAGTAAACAGAACAAACAAAGCCCTAAGGCAGGAAGTTCTGGCAGTAGATGAAATGGAGAAAGCAAAACCAGCCTCCCTATTTGGCCTGATATGAACCTATTGAAGTCAGTGGCAAGTTTCCAGTTGCCTGTAGAAAGCAACTTTTATGTCATTTCTGTGTACTGATACCCTCTAACCAAAGCATTTAGATAGTGCTGCTACAGCATGGATTTTTTTCTTAGAAGTCCTCATTCTGGATGCACCTTCCCTGAGCAAGCACAATAGCTTTCCCAAAAATAATGATTGTTGATTAGATAGATTCTAAAAACTTAAAACCTTTGAATCAAAATAGCTAGCCAGCCTTAGCAATATCTTGCTCTGCGATAGAAATAACTAGGTTACTATCTGAAATCTATGAATGGCATCTTTCTTCTTGAGAGAAGATTTTTAACTCTCCTGGGTTTTCATAACAGTTTGAAGGAAGACTGAGAAACTGAGACATTCACAGTGAGCAAAAAGTTTACCAAATTTTTTCCACATTCTCCACAATGATACCTTCAAAGCCCACTGTTTCTTATCATACCCCAATATATGCAAAGATAATTTCCTGTTTCCCACCCAAAGTAAGATGAGGTATCAAGCATTGGAATAGGCTGCCCAGGGAGGTGTTGAAATTACTATCCCTGGAGGTGTTTAAAAAAAATGTAGATGTGATGCTTAGGGTCACAGTATAGTGATGGACTTGGCAATCCTGGGTTAAAGGTTGGACTCGATGATCTAGTTTAAAGGTCTTTTCAAGCCTAAATGATTCTATGATTCTATCATTTACTGCATGTAAAAAAGGTGATTCTACTTGTTTTTTTCAAGTCTTTGTGAACTTGAACCAAAACCAGTAACAAAGCTGGACTTAAAAAAAGCATTTTTTTGCTAGAGTTTCAGATTGACTCAGGCAATATAATCATAACTTCTGGTTAACATATGATAGCATAGAAGCAGAGCTGCTATTTGCTAGAGTTGAGGGTCTTGCTGTCTTTTCGAAGTGCTGTAAAATCTACACAGGGATTAGTTTTGCTATCAACTTCAATGGGAAAAGTATCTGACTAGTATTGACTGAAGTGAGGTTGTTACAAACTGCTGCAATAAAAGTTGAAGTAATAATTCCTAACAAGGGAAAATGGAAAGTAATTTTTTCCCATCTGAAACTCTGAGAAAGGTACAACTTTCGAAGTGTCCTTACCACAGTCAGTTTAAAAATCTTTAAATTTTTCTGCCTCTCAGAAAAAAATGCCTAAGGTTTAAAAAATCTATGTATGAAGAAAAAGAAATCTTGATATTCAGAGATGGTGGTGTAGGATTAGAGTTTAGAAACAGAATAGGTGATTGCTTCTGTTACCATCTGCCTTAATACTCTTGCTGGAAAAGTTCAAGAAACTAATTGCAAACTTATTTGTAAAATTAAATCAGTCTAATTCCGTTGAAGTTAGTGGAATTGTGTAATTGATGATGCTAAAGATCTTTCACCTGGCTTTTAAAAAAATGTCAGTTTATATTTCTTATTGTTTAGTTTTCATTTCTTACTAATTTTGAATGAAAAGGAACCATGTTATTTCAAATATATCTGCAATATGTAATTTACATCTATAACTCAGCTTTACCTTAAGAAAGATACTTACAAAACTTAAGTTGTTTTAAAAAAGTATAGATTGTGTATATATCCTTCATAGTAGGTACCTTAACATGTAATTTTCAAATCAGAACTGAGATTTGCTTGCAGCTAAGCCAATATGCTCCCTTGAAAAAGTACATGGAGGGGAGAGGGAGAGAAAGAAAAACAGAGGAGGACAGCAAAGCAGATGCAAATTGTAGGAATGAATTAAGACTTTTATTAACTCCTGAGTTCACTTTTGAGTTGAGGTTTTGACCCTTGCCCACTGCAAAAAACAAAGACCACCATTAATTCCTTGGTACAGCTGCAATACTCAGAAATGCACTGACATTTTTTCTGGGACTTTGGAAGAGCACACCTTCAGAGGCTTTCTATATTACAATAATAAGCAGCTTCCAAAGAATCAATTTGATAGGCAATAGAGTTTCTGCAAAATAAATGTTTGCATTATACTTTCTTCCCTTCCTCTCCTATACCTGTTTTGTAGGGTTTTTTTGTTTGGTTTGGTTTGGGTTTTGTAAGTCTGGTATTTACACAGCCAAAACATGCAATTATATGTGGCATTCACATAACTTGTGAAAATCTGTTATCCCTATGTCAGCATGCATGCATTGGCTAGGGGATGGCTTGTTCACATCAAAGTTCTGAAAAGTAAACTGTTCTTACTTGCATTAAGCATGAGTTTAAGTTTCTTTTTTTCTTCTGCTTCTTCAAATAGCTGCTGTTTCACCAGGTCTTCATGTACTTCTACACATGTATTAGAATCTGTGACAGATCCAAAATAGTCAATGTCCCTTTGTGCTCGTTCAATTCTTCTTAGCAAATTCTCTACTTCACTTTTAATCTCAGCCTTATAATTGTTCAGTCCTGCCAGGCGTGACAGTGCCATCTTTGAAAAGTCTCGGAATTCTTCCACGTATTCCAGTATGTCTTGGTTGCATTTTTCCAGCCTCTTCTTGAGTTAGAACACAGGAAGAAAATACAGGGATATATGTGTATATTCTGTATAGATTACAAGCTCATTCACGATTACCTTAAACTGTACTGTTCTCTCCTTCCTGGTCCCCCTGCCCCCCATCTGTTTTAGACTGATAATCTGTTGCTGTATATCTATGTAAAGAGGACATATGAGACTGGCACTAGCATTCACAGTTCTGGACTAAAATACACGATTTTTTTCTTGATGTAATTACTGACAACCAGATGCTTTGTTTTGCTCCTAAAGAGGGGAAAGTGCTCTGGTGGAAGCAGCCAGAGATACTTAAGGGCACGTGATCTCTGATTACTTGTTTTCCAGAAACCTTTCAGAACTCCTCCTGTAGGATCATTGGTAAAGCTGTCCCAAAATTTTTTCTGCAGGAAATCTACAAATGTGAACATTTCACATAAATACACCTCTTCTGACCAAGACAGTATCTAGTGTGGCTATTTTTTATCCATTTAAAATGAATAATGGAAATACTGATATCCTGTGTTTGAGAAGGTGGTTTTTCGGTCAAATTGTTGGCTGTATTAAAAAAAAACCAAACCAACAAACAAACAGATGTTTCTTTATACCTAGATTCAAATTATTAACTCTTTTAAAGGTGGGAAAAGCAATTTCTATGTGTAATGCAGCCATTTCTGTAAAAATCATACAAAGAAACCCAACTGCTGCTTTGGTAGGATGAGGAAACCAAGCCAATATTTAAGCCCAAACACACAATTGTGATCTATCAACTGCTAGATTGGGTGTTCTGATTTGGTGCTTTGAGCATAGATTAAAGGTGTTTTATTTTAAGGTGGTGTTTGACTAGGGGGTGCCTGAGTTTACTGAATAATTAGTGCAGTATGCATGTGTTCCGTGTAAACTTGATGGTGGAGGTTTGTTGGTTTGTTTTGCAAGGTTTTTATGTGTGGCCTTCCCCCCCAATTTATATGTGACCTTAAGTCCCCAGGAAGCTGTGTAATTATTTTCTATAAAACCTTTATTTTAAGTGTTTTCAAGTGTTCTTTTCAGTATCTGCCTCACCCTTTTCCCTGTTGTTTGTTTAGTGCCCCTTACACCAAGTGTCACAGGTGGAATTGCATCTTTTTTAATGGGTGCCAGATAAATGGAAATTACCATGTGAACTTTTTCCTATAAGGCTAAGAAAATTTAAATCTTGGTCTACACAATGGGAACAGAATACGAGGCTAATCCTTCAGTTCTTTCTGTGTTGTGAACAAGTGAGAGTTTCGTACAAAAAGGGAATGCAAGATCAAGCAAGTTAAACTTCTCTGAAAGTCAGCCAATGCAAGTCATGAGCCAAGGATATATTGATGATTTAAGATATACTATATATGATTACAGCATATCGATACTGAAAAGGTATTTGCATTGTTTTTTACTGCAGAAAAAGAAGCAGGTACTGGTACTTTTATACAATTAATTGAAAACAGATACTGTAATGGGGTTATTTCAACTCCTAGTTAAAATGCAGATACACTGCTATTTACACAAAGATGTCTTAAACTACTTTTCCAGGTAGATTCATTTCTATATAGGAAAAATACCTAATAAATTTCTATCTCCTTATTAATACTTCTACTGGTGGCAATATGGTTATATTACTCCCTAAGATGAACTGCAACAGTCTTATAAACATGTGCATATTTAGCTAAATTTACTGATGTCATAAAAAATACAAGTGATAACAGACTAAAAATATTATGAAATTATATCCTGCATTAAATAACGATGTGGCAATTAGGAATCATTATAGTTAAAGGTTTAGCTACAGTTCTACTTATTTATTTGAAGAAGCTCAATATTTATCTTCCTGATGTTGTTTATCATACAAGCTGTTCTGTATTCACATACACAGAAAAAAATTCTTACATTTTCAAACCTCTTTGCAGTTAGGCAGTATTACAGAATGATACAGCTAGCACATACCTCTAAAGATAGGAAACGCCGGTCAATGTAGTTCATCAGTGCTGCATCTTGCATTATATATTGTGCTGCTCCCATGATGCTTGTGAGGAATGGAACTAATAAAAATTGAAGTTGCAAGACTACCATTGTTTCATAAATTTTGAAGCAAAATAGTAGTGAGTTAATTGTGTGTGAGTGTGTGTGGAGGACAATCCCAAATGCTACTGCCAGTCCAGGCTTAAATGAAATTTAACAGTTGTCTGATGCTGCGATGTGAAAAAGTAGTACTGAAATGTACTAAAAAGTTAAAAATACTGTGGCTACAAGTATTAAAAAGACTTAAAATGGCTGTTGCAGTTTATCATTAAAAAAATAAAGTTCTGGAAGAGGAACTGAATGTGTTTATTTCTAGAAGCCAGATGACTGTTTTCCAGTTTGTGATCCTATGATCAATTCCAGATGTTCCGTACTGAGTCACATAAAGCCTGTAGGCCAAATTTTATTAAATGGAAATAAAAATAATTTATTTTCCCTCCTTTCTCCTCCCATCTCCTTTCCCATGTGACCAACGCTGTCCAGTGTGTACTTGGTGTAAATCAGCAAAGATTCAAAGTCGGTGGATCCCTGGTCATTCTTTCACAGGAAGATCTAATGCATAATGTCTGTAGCTATTTTAACAATCACAGCTGTTACTGTAAAACAGTCTAAAGCAATTGTTCTCAAATCCAGCATTCAGCCTATTTAGAGTAGGACTGAAAACCAGAGATAAAATTATTTACAAAAAAAATCTTTCTACTCCCCTTCTTCTCTTACAAGTTCTTTTCCAGCTAAAATCAATATCCTTAACAGTTCTGTCAATTTAATGGAGTCCTTGATGGGTATCTTCTTTCAGAATAATAATTTTACTTAGGATGACTTAAAAATTAATTGTCATTAACTTACATGTCTATTGGATTTGAGGCAATTTTTATTTGTCTTTTTTCATAATTTCCATGACTGAATGTCTTGTCTGGAAATGGAAATGTGGCTATGCTAACATTGTATTTGCTAGGAAACCATGTGTTAGGATGTTAGAAAGCTGCCTTTGTATCTGAAGCCAAACTGGATGTCTGTGTTTCTCTTTCTCAGAATTCCCCACCTATTCACTTTTTTCTTTTCAATTTGTCTTTCTCTATAGTTTTTTTCCCCCCTTACATTCACACAGCTTTCCTTTTCTTTCTGACTACCTTGCTTGTAAGTATGTGACTTGTGACAGAATTCATGAAAATGTGTCACAGCAGGCAGATTTTTACTTCCATTTGCTTGATCTTTGAGAGGTATAGCTATGCATGCTTTACAGGCAAACTTCACATAACTGCACACATTATTTTTTCTTTTAATATTGCTTTATCCTAAGAGGCGTAAACAATTTGCCAGTTCCTATTTACAGGCAAAGTCAGTGATGCACAGAGAGGCTAATACTTGGTTCTCTACTCCGGTGTCATTTCACTTTACTTCAGAACCTCTGCCTTAGAGGAAAGAAAGCTTGCCTGCTTGGATCCTTGAAGGGTTATGCACTGAGAACAGACACCTCAGGAAGCATGTAGCCTTCCTTGATTATGTCCTATGGAACATCTTGACAAACTGCACTATCTTCTTTTCCATAAAATAATCTGCTTCCATACTGGGGAAGAACACAGAAAAATGATCCCTTTTCTAACCTCTCAGGTGAACCTGGAATCCTTCAAAGTTATTCTCTGAGTTTAGTACGTCTGTCATAATAATCTAAGGTAATGATCAGGAGATGAAGACTATAGGATTCAATAGGTTAATTTCCTCATTTAGTGGAGGGCGAAATCATATATCTGTGTAAAACAAAATCCATCACACTTTGCCTGCAGTTTGGAACATGCTTGACTTAACTTATGACTGCAAGTCCTATCTTAAGGTAATATGAAGTAGCAGCTTAACTTTATGACTTTTAATATTCTTTTTCATTGCAGTCTGTAGTCTAGGTTGCCATCTATAATAACGCAGTAGTCTCTTAGAGAATTTTATTGGAGTATGTC
This sequence comes from Falco peregrinus, assembly GCF_023634155.1. Taxonomy (NCBI): domain Eukaryota; kingdom Metazoa; phylum Chordata; class Aves; order Falconiformes; family Falconidae; genus Falco; species Falco peregrinus. The sequence continues at coordinate 11,736,973 of NC_073729.1, forward strand.
ACAGCATCAGTCATAGCACAACTCCTTACTGAAAGTTTTTTCCTTAGAAGGGGTATTGTAAGTAGTCTCTCTCTTTTTTTTTTTTAATAATTACAGAAAATTTTAAAGTCATCACTAGATGAACAATACCATTTACCAGTTTCAGAGCAACCTTATTTCTGTTTGAATCCAGACCACCTAAGCCAATAAAATACCCTAAGCCAAATACTAAAAACTTACTATCAAGAATATAGATACATGATTCTTTCCTTCATCTTAACACAGGGACAAATTATTTACAAAGCAAAATATCTTGAACTGGTAAACATCCTGTATAAGCTTAAGGACGCTGTATAAGAAACTGGATTTTGTAAAGTTGCTCCATCATTTCTTAGAATTACCAGCAGCTGAAAGATCGGAAGGTTCCAAGGATTTATCTTAGTGAGACAGTCCTGTGGTTATTAAACTATAATATCACGGTAAATGGCAATAGTTGTTCATGTCAGATGAGTATTCTGGGAGGGCATGCTGTAACATGTGGTTATGAACTGAGCTTTGTTGTTTTGGATGTTTTTTCTTCAATTATTATATATTTTCCAGTTCTGCGTAGACATATACATGGATTTTTTCCAGCTACGCAGTAGCTATATATGTAATTTATTTATTTTTTTTAAAACACGATTGCTTGGCCTGCCTGGGATGATATTGGTCTCAGTGCACATGATACTACACACCAACAGAGCAGAAAGATTGTTCTTATCTCAATGAACACTTTTTTCTCTTGAGAACTACTTCTGGAATAGGTTTCCTATTAGTATATTGATTTGACAGGTAAACCTCTAAAAGGAAACAAGTAGGTTGATGTAAGTTTATATGCTTTTTCACTAGTTTGTCCTTATCTCTCTAGGTAAGATGGTATTCTTTTCTTGTCAATGCTGCTGCTTTGCTGCACTTATTCCACCTTTTTATCATTTGATGTCTTTGTTTCAAAAGCTGTTGGAGGTTTCTGAATGAAAATAGGCATTTTGAGCTCCTTATCTGTGTTTGTGGTTTTGATTTCAGATGCTGGATGGAGTATTCTCTGTGTTAAAAGTGATCTTGAAATCAGTTCAGAGTGGATACTGGGGAAAAAATGACATTTCTTTAAGATATTATTTCACTCTTTTTCACTCACCATTTCATGCTATGTTTTGATTTTGTTGGTTTTGGGGTTTTTTTCAGTCAGTTTCTTTCTGGCATTTCAGTTGGTAGAACTAAAGCAGAGCCAGAATAAGTCAGGCTGTTTGCAGTAATTTGTGGTACTCTGTGGTACCTGCAAACTGTGTTACAGTCAAGGGGAATGTGAGTAAACTAGAAGTCTAGTTTGCAGAAACTCATTTCTCCATCATGCTCATAATGGAGAAATCTTACCTGTCATGAGATAGGACCAGAGCCAGAGAGACCTCAAAGTTGCTGTTAAAGGCACTTCCTTGCCTTGTCTGAGATAAGTCTGTCATTTGTCACAGATCTCCAACTCTTCCACATCACTTCTGAGCTTCCTGTCCCAGGTCTTCCTCAGTTCTTTGACTTGCCTCCAGTCCCACTGGGATTTCTTGTAGGCATGCTTTACTTCTTCACAGGAATCATGAGACATGTTTGTTGTCCCATGAGAGCCATAACACATATACCACATTGTGTCATTGCTGGGTCTGTCCATGCCTGCAACTGTGTTAGACTCCCAGTGTGCTCTGTAAACCCAGCCTGACATATTTCTTTCTGAGCTTTGGAACCATCCCTGACTCCCAAGCTTCTTCACCCTTCTTCCTTGGCTTTTACTGAGCAATGGATGCTTTCCTAATGCTGTGGCCTATGTTATTACAAACCTGAAAAAGCCCACACTCCTGTTGCTTAGATCTAAGTAATATACATACAGATACACATCAGATTTTACTCCTGAAGTCCAGAATGGCTTAAAACAGAATTGCTTATGTTTTTCATCTTTAGTTAACCTCTACATGTAAATCAATAATAGATAGATGAAAAGAAAACATCAGAGACAGTCTGATTTACAGCTTTCTACATTACTGAGTTTATACGTACCTGCATTAGAATAACTGCTACTCAGCCTGATGCATCAGAGATACATCACTGCAGGTGTCCTTTGTGGGTTTGCATCTCGTGATCATTAATAAAATGTGTTATAGGCAAAACAAGAGGAAAAGAAATAATTATCTGAAATGTGACTTTGTGATTGCAATTCTATTTAGTTTACAGTTGCCTAATTTGGTGGGTTTCGGTGCTGATGAATCAAAATGATGTTTTATATTAATAATTTATAGTGTATCATTGTCTTCTTATGTGTTTTCTAATTTTGTTCAGACTTGGATCTACAGAATTAAGTTCCTTGTTAGTACTGGCCACTACCTGAAGAGGTTGTCTAATGCTGAGGTCTGTGAGGTTAGAAAATATTTTTGTCAGAGTGGGAAATCAACACTTAATTACAATTCTGCCTTATTTTTTTGACCACGTTCAGTTTTATATCTTAGAAATTCACATTTCTGTAAAGAAGACAAACATATGAAATCCAAATGACGTCCTTTTGTGATGTTCAGCAACAAGAACAGTGTCAGGAGTGATACCAGTAAGGAATGTAATACGCTGTGATAAAAAGGAGACTTCACTGAATGTTGGGATTCAGACAGAAGCCTCCACTAGGCGGCTCGCAAGCCTTTAAAATTGAAGAGCAAACGTCACTGAAACACACCTTTTACAAACCCTCTGAATAAGATAAAACATACAGAAGGAAGCATGGTTCAGATGGTCCAAAATGATAGACACACGAATGTAAAGCTGTTAGTAAGCCAGGTGCTAGTAGGCTTTAGCAATCTGCTGCTGCAGAAGCGTTAGGGGTCTGTGCCTTCTAAAATGGTGAAAGCCAGTGCATCCTGGAATGAGCAAGAGCTCAGGATGTGCAGAACCTGCAGGTAAAACTAATCAGCTCATGAAAACTGGCTCTAAAAGTGGCAGAACGAATCCCCATTTCATTTGTACTGATTTACAGCTGGAGGTAGTGAAATTATAGATTCATAGAATGGGTTGGGTTGGAAGGGACCTTTTACAAGTCATCTAGTCCAACGTCCCTCCAAATAAGCAGGGACATCTTCAACCAGATCAGGTTGCTCAGAGCCATATCCAACCTGACCTTGAATGTTTCCAGGAATGGGGCATCTACTACTTCTCTGGGCAACCTGTTAAAGTGTTGTTTCACCACTCTCCTTGTAAAAAAATATTCCTTTTATCTGGCCTCTTCTATCTACCCTCTTTTAGTTTAAAACCATTATCCCTTGTCCTAACGCTACAGGCCCTACTAAAAAGTCTGTCTCCATCTTTCTTATAAGCCTTGTTTAATTATTGAAATAATACACAGAACTTCATCTGGACACAGATAATGAAATAGTCTCACCTAAAAATCAGCCATGTGTAATTATTTTGAATGGTCTGTTTGTTTGTTTGTTATAAACCTCAGAACTACATATTCTGTTGATCAAAGACAATTACCTGTACCTTGAAGCTTGAATTTGTATAACCCTGAAACTAAACAAACTTTGAATTTTAAAAATAGATATAAACTAATATTAAAATTTTTGCTACTTTTGATTTATTTTACAGTGTGAATTATGCTTATGAATATTCTTACTAAAATTTGGTTTGCTTGAATATTCATGTTCATTAAACCTATTCACAGGAGTACAGTAGTCAAAATGACATTGTTTTAAATTCAGAGTATTTACAGGAAAGTATTATGACAGTTGCCCAGCTCAGTTCAGTTGACAATGCCAGGTGTGGGTTTTTGGTTATATTTAGTTTTGAAAGACATCTTTTAGGTGTGATGCATCACTTCTGTTTATTAAATACCATATTAAAGCTTACCAGGGTGAAAATCTGAAAAGGTATTTTTCAAATTTTAAATGCCTATGATAATATATTTTACTTTTTTCCCCCTCTTTTTAGTAGTAGACACTGACATTATAACATTTCATCATATTTCAGTGTTGTTTCATTTATTGTTGCACTGAAGAGATGGGTGCCTACATGTTGCAAAGGAGAGAGAGGCGATTTGTACATACCTGGGAAAGCTGTTAAAACTTACTGAGTAACTTTCCCTTTGAGATGACTAAATGTCACTAACTGGTGTAAAAAATATGTTTACTGACGATGAATAATGCATACTTTTGTAGTTCGTTGGCAGATATGAAGAGAGTTTGTAACAGAGTGATGTGCTCTGAGACTACAGCAGTGAATTCAGGACTTTTCAGTTAGTATTGTTTAAAACAAACTCTCACCCTACATCAAATTTCTAAGTGATTGCCAATGACATGTTCAGAGATTGTGGTGATAGCTGTGGTACCAGAAACTTGAGCTGAATAGAATGGAGTTGTGCTAGCAAGCATCTAATTAAATGTACCCAAAACCTAAAAGATAGGAAAATGTCTATGAACTGGGGGAACTAGGACAGAAAAGGCCCTGAAGGGGCTATGCAGAAGTTGATGAGGTTGGTTGAAATTTGTTGTGCTGTTTTTTTCACATTACCAATAAAAATGAGTCCTATGAAGAAAGAGAGGCCAAGTCTGCACTCAAGAGGCATGCTTAAAAATAAGGGGTGTATTTTTATACATTTTTTTTTAAAAATACAGAATATGATTAAATAGGAAAATATCTGTGATTATCTTTCTTGCTATTTATATCTGCTTGCTATCAACTGAATCCTGGTCTTAAGGTAAGATTGATGAAGACTGCTGTATTCTCAGATTTTTATACAGGAGTCTTGAGACTTCTACTTCTGGAAAAGTTAGTTGAATTTTTACACTGTTCAATCATACTTCTCTGAATGAATTCAAAATTAAGAATTGCATTCAAATTGAGCCAAAGGTACATACTCTGACTTTAAATGGAAATCCACAGGTACAGATTTCTTTCTCTAATCTGGTATGAAAAACAGATTTCATCACTTCAACTTTTTTTATTTCTAATTTTTATTTTTGACAAACTGTATGTGATCTCAGAATTATCCCTGATGCATACCAGAAAGCCTAAGCAAAATAAACTGTGAGTAATTCCAGTTCCAAGCAGGGGAGTCTGACCTAATCAGTACCGAATAAGTTCATAATAAGAGAGCATGGGTTTTTGATGCACGTTAATCTGAGTATTAGTTTAGAGAACTCTCCTGAGAGACAATCTCCAGGTCAGAAGAAAGCATATCACTTAGATCTGCAGAGCAGTCAGCTGCACAACTTTTGAAACTGACATTTTTCAAAGCCCTGTCATGTCAAGACACTTTCATATTTCCATTTAATGTAAGCTTCATGTTATGCTGCACCCAATCTCTGAAATGAATATAAAAAAAAAGATACTAATAAAAGTCTCCAGATTAGAAATAGTATCTTCCAAAACAACAGAGAGTGAACACTGAGCATGACACATATGCAAGAAATTGATTTTGTGGCCTTTATTCTCTCTCTCTAAGGTTAGAGCTATCAAATTTGAAAGTCAGTGTATCAGGTGAGGTGGTCCTAGTGCCAGTCCATGATGAATAATAAAGCACATGCAGTGTGCTGATTGAAAAGGATATGAACATGTTAAGCTGTCATGAATAATAAATAACCATATCTTTCATTCTTCTTTAGAAGTCAGCCTGTTGTTTAACAGTGCTATCGTTGTTACACTGATGCATTCCTCAAGCTTTGTTGTATCACAAAAATTAATTATGTCCATTCAGGAAAAAGGTCACAGATACCTGTGTACAGCATACAACATTCTGCAATGTTGTATCAAGTGGGTTTGATTTGTTCCCTTTGACCTGTCAGGGCTCGGTGCACACTGGATTTGTGTGGTCTGAGATGCAAGTTTCTGCTGAAGACAATTCAGTTTTGTCATAAAAATATGCAACCCATAGAACAGGGGTCCTCAAACTTTTTAAACAGGGGGCCGGCGCTTGGATGAAGTGGCAGGCAGTCATCTGCAGCTGCTTGGCTCCCCCTCCCCCACCCCCCGGTGGGGGCGGGGAGCAGGGGGGGGTGGCGTGTCTGTAAATACCGGGGGCCAGATTGAGGACCCTGGGGGGCCGTATCCGGCCTGCGGGCTGTAGTTTGAGGACCCCTGCCATAGAGTCTTTTTTTAGGAAAACAGCAGAGTGCTTTAGAGGAAAGCCAAAAAGGACTGAATCCATTCAGTAATACACACAATATATGGCAAAATTTTCCATCTCTCTAGACCTCTGTTGGCCATACAATCAGAAACTGTTTCTATTAACTGATTAAAATAGAAAATCATTGCCACCATTGTGGCCTTTTACTGGGTTGTAGGGGAAAAAAAATGCTGTTCTGCCCTGCAAGCTATCCAGCCTGGCTCTGTTTTCTCTGAGTAGATAGGGCATGACTAACTTGGCCATATGTTCAAACATAACATTTCTGCTGTTGTTCTCTGCAACAGAGGACAAGCAGCATCTGCACATAAGGGATATCTTTTTGCACTTGAATCAGTGTAGTCCTCCAATGGGATGTATTTATTCCTGACACTTGGGAGCTAGCGCACTACTGCCTCTTTTAGGCATGCTGGTATAATAGCAAAATATTCCCTTTTCTGCACATGATATGTGAGTATCACATCCAACTGCTCTACCACAAACACACTGCCTGCTCTGTGCACTTCTACCTCTGGCAGAAAGATTGTACAGTCTCTGCAGAATTGTCATTGTACTGCACCCATGAACACAACTGGGATAATTTTGAGAGGAGTTGGGTAACTGCAGTCATTCCCACATGCCATGGCAGAGTTAGGCAGAGAATTTGTGTATCTTCCTATGGGCTGTGGTAGTGTTAATACATGAATGGGTGTTTTGTATATTTTAGATCCTTTGACAAAATTATCTATGTATGTCTGCCTGAAAGGTGATTTACAAAGATGTTACTGCCTGACATGGTATTGTTATAAGTGACAAATGAGACTTCGCCACTGGCTTACTTTTTGTGACTTTCTTCTTCATCTTTGTTACAAGCTAGTTCCTGGTCCTCCAAACTCTTTAAGTACCTCTGTTATTTACTAATGTCACGCCAAATGAAACGGCATAGGACGTATGAAAAATCCTATGGCATGTTTCTGCAGGAACTTTACAGAAAGAGAATTCAATCTTTAATTCTGGACCTCATGTCTTCTTTTATTGGAACTCCCTCTTAAGGAAACACTATAATTTTTGTCCATGTTTGACATCTGCCAGGTATTAGAAAGTATAGACAGCTTTGTAATCTATCTTGAATGATATCCCTGTGTACTACCATTTGTAACATGTATTATTCTTAGTTCCTAAGGGCCAAAGTTGTTACACAGCTGAGGAAGTGCCGTGACCTCTTAATTATAGATTATATGCCTTTTCTTGCCTCCACACAGGACCATGTATTTCCTGCTTGTGTATGTTTCATGCAGGGAACAGGAATAATCATCTTTAGCTGGCTTTTCTCACTAATTAGTTATTCTTTTTCTTTCTTCTTTAATTTCTTTTTCTTTAATGTAATGACAGTTTGCAAATAGCTTTCCCTTTCAAAACAACTGAATCATGTTTGACCCCAGTTTTCTCCATGCGTCTGGAAGTATTTCTACCTATTATACAGACAGGAGACAACTTGGACCTACTAGAAAGTGATGTTGATATGGGAGTTGTTTTACAGACTTGTTGGAAGCTGATGAGCTCTTCTTTCTGGTGCTAAGGATTTCTAAAACCATCTCTATAAAATAGTTTTGGCTCAAGTATCAGGTGAATGAATGTGATGCAGCATATAGGGAGAAATATATACAATAAGCTTTAGCCCCTTATTAAACCTTTACCAAACAAATATGCCTGTGCATACTCTTAAAAAAGGCGGGGGGGGGGGGGGGGGGGGGGGCGGGAAATGAAGCAAAAGAAAGCTATGCAAGAAGATCTGTCAGCCTAGGTAATGCATCTGTAACCCTACCATATAACAGGCCCAAAGCTGCAAACACTTTGCTTTTTGTAGAGAAACCAGATGCTGCCACTGCAAAAAGTCTCAGTTTGACATCTATGGCCAGATGGTCAAACCTGTGCCCTCTGTATACTGTTAAGCATGCAGATAATTCTGCCAAGTGTAGAAAAATAAGAATATGATCCAGTGATTGTCAGCAGTTAAACAGGATTACAGCAAATTCTTGCATACACAGCCAAGGGACATCAAGTTGTTGGTGATTGTGTATGCTGCATGTGTGACCCAATAGTGAGATCTAAGCTTTGGCCTGGCAGTGGTCCTCACCTTCAGCAGCTGTTTCAGTTTAGGACGGGCAGGTATTTGTCTCAGGTGAGAGGTAACAGACACTGGACCACTAGTGTCATGTCCTCTCAGTTACTACTGGTAATGGATTTTGTTGCTTCTCTTTTGTTCTGCTGCAGTGTACAAAGAGACTGAAACCATCCACAAGTTAAGCTAACATGTTTGACTGAAATGGAGATGTGAACAGTTAATGATAGCATGTGGGGGCAGGACCTGAAAGCCCTGCTTCTTAAAACCCATTCACCACACAGAAACTTGAACTTCTGCTGAGTTTGGCATGCTGGCTGTCTCCTGAGCAAACTGTTGCAAAACCATCAATGCACTAAGCATAGCTGCCAAGGTGGGCTGTGAGTTAGGGTACAAACCTGGACTCAAATCCAGACTAAATAAAAATGTGGATAACCCCAGTTAGTTTAAATGGGGATATGCACACGGGTAAACTATCTTGAGCAGGTATGGCAGCTGTTAGAGAATGGTATGACTTGAAAGAGAGCGCTCTTGGACAATACTAGTTGACTGGTTAGTGGTAATTACAGATCCAACTATATGCTTTGTAATATGGAAGATGGTTCCAGCTCGATAGTCTGGTAAAAGCGAACTCTTAATATTTTCTTTCTTCTTGAAGTTGCCATTGACTGAAATGAGTTGAAACCCATTTTCCTTTCTCCCTCTAAACTTTACCTAGTTGCTTGGCATTATTAAGCAGTTGTTATGTTTTTCACAGTTACTGCATTTCAGTCATAAACATGATAGGTGAAGTACGCTTTGGTTGAAAGATGCCACGGACCACTGAGTGCTATTACGGGACTTGTTTCCAAAGTAGTTATTTGGAATGCAATTGTACACCTGAGAGCCTTTTTTACCTACCTAATTTACCTAGTGTTTCTGTCTACAACTGGGCTAATGAACTTTAAAAGCCCTGCAAAGATTTTACAATGCTAGTGATACAAACAGAGCATTTGCCTTTATCCTTCCTGCTCAAAAGCTTCACAAGCTGTGCTATCCCAATTACCCCTTTTCAATGAACATCATCCCATGAGAAATTTCAAATCTCCTACAATCTAACTGAATGTAGGCAAAATGGAAAATGCACATGCAAAAATCAGTTTGCCCAGCAGGACTTTTGCACAGACTAATTCTTAGAGAAGAATTTTAATTTACTCCAAAACACCTAGGGTGATTCCTTTGGGTAGCAATTGCCAATTTATGCTCAATGAGAAACAGTTTCCACAACTACCTGATTAGTATGATATACTTCTTTTCTCTACAGCAGTATCCTTGATATCGTAGAATAGCTGTAAACTACCCTTTTTTTCCAGATTGTGACATATGGGTGATGGACGCTTCTTTTTATAGTATCAGATGGGGTTTACTTAGAGTAGCATTGGGGGTGGGGGGAAGTTCTGCAACCTCATAGTCAAGGTTACAATCAGGCGTGAAATGAGAATGGAATTCTAGTGTTTTGAGCATGGCATTGCAGATTACAAGAGTTAATTGGTGATTAGTTATTCAGAAAATATGGTTCTATATCATAAATGTACGTACATAGTGATTGATCTCTGGTTTGAACAGGTCACATGCATGTGGAAAGTATACATCACAAAGTTGTTTAATATAGAGCAGTGTGCAGATAGTTAGTGCAGGTTTTAGATCCTTATGGTAAACAATCCTTCATGGAATTGAATTTTTAAGTAAGGAACTGTCTAAAGTTAGCAAACATTCCTAAGATGGTAAAGTATTCCCCAGAAGTCTATAGAAATGGTGACTAAATTTGGTTTTATTTACATGGATTCTATCCCATCACTATTTTTTCAGGACCAGTGTCTCATTAAATTGAAATTTACCCCTTTCCATCTTCATTCCTGCTTACACCATTGAGATAAGTGGTCATTATCTGTGGATCTATTGCTTTTTTCAGTTGTTTTTTTACCTTTCGGCTTGAGTTTAACCTTTTTAGATGGTGCAGTTTAGTCAGGACGGCTTTGATGTCTGCAGTGCTTCCCTCCTGCAGCTTTCTCCAGTCCTTTAGTATCTTGAGAACTAAGTTATGGACCTTGTGCAAACTTGCTGAGGTTTCCATCATTCACTTACATTTGTATTCATAAAACGTGGTTGATGAGAATGATGCAGCTAGAAATGGTATGGAAAAGTGTTGAAGGCTATGAACTATATCATTATGCCAATATATTGGCATCGTAGAAGAACTTTTTTTATATCCAAAAGCAGCAAATTTTCTTTTTCTGAATAGTATCCAATACAGAATGATGTTTCAATTGAATTTTAAAGGCCTTTTTTTGAAATGTATGCGTACCTATTTTGGAATCTCCTGATGCTTCTCATGCTCTTGTTTCCTTTTTCTTCCCTTTCGTAGCTGCTTGTAATATTAACTACATACTCATAAATAAAAAATCAGCTCTCTTGCCTGAAGGAAGTTTATTGTGTGTTTGTAAAAGATTGGTTCAGGGAGTTGAATTCCACTGGACCACACACTTGAAGGAGCAGTCATAAATTTTGCAGTTGTAAGCATGGTTAAATTTTTTATTTATAAGTTAACATACTTTTTATACTGTCAGAAAATAGTGAGCAGAATGTACTTCTGGTGCATCTGTCTTAATGTCAGGAATGTCTGCCAGTTTACAATTTTCAAACAAATAGTTTGTTGTAATCTCAAACATCAGTCTTCAGTGTGAAGTCTTGGGTACAAAATTAAATAAATGGAAGCTCTGTCTTGCTACAAATAGAAGGCAAACATATTTTGATAAATTAATTTTAAAAGAACCTTAACGGTATGAAAAATATTTTGGGCAAAATATAAATTGTGGAGGTCTATTTAATTAAAACTAGCAAACAGAGGGACCTGGACAGATTGTGGCTTTTAATTCTAAGCACTGCCTATGGGTCTAAAGGATCTCAGTTTTCCCAGAACTGATTATAATACATCTGATGTAGCACTGCCATCTCAGAGATTTCTGAAATATGTGAATTTTGAAGTAAAACTGGAACAAAAAAGGCTATATTTGGACATAGGTCTGTGTTCTGTGTTTTTTTAACTCCATCTGCTCGGCCTGCATGCAAACACACGTATATGCACACTAATTAACTTAGAAGTAAGCTTTGTGTGTTTGAAAGCTTGCTTGTTTTTTTTCCAGATGCACCACTAGATACAATAAAAGTTATTATGTCTTCCAATAAATCTTGCCTGGCTTATATCCTTAGGCTATTGTAAATACAGCAAAGTTAGTTAATTTGCCAGCTTTTGCACATATATTGCAGCCAGGTTGTGGAGAAGTGTAAAATAAGGTGAACAGAATTTGATATATTAGGCAATCAACTACATGTTAGTATTTAGGTTATTTTTAGTCTGGCTCCTGTAAGGAGTTGGCAGCCAGGAAAGAGTAGGAATAGCTGGGGAAGCTTCACAACAGAAGTGATGAGTAGGAAGGCTACTTGTTTATTTCTTAGCAAATAAATGCACAATTTTGCAATTTAATTCTACATTCTACGCATGAAACAAATTCTAAAAAGCTGTCTCTTCATAGCTTTCTGCATTGAGTAGTTTTCAAATTATTAATTAATAGAATAGGAAATGTTTCTGGAATTCTTAATCTGAATAATAAATAAGCAGAATAATTTACTACTCAACCTTTGCTAAACACAGTCTCAACAATTTCAGTTAAAAGCTACATTCTAGTGCTCTTCAGTGAAGGCTGTATTATATGATGTTTCGACAATAAGAATTACCAGCAGGAAATTCAAAAGGCATTCAATAGCTCTGTTTTTATATTACATACAATTTATTGTTTTACTAATAGCCTTTAGAGTGAAATAACATAGAAGTCCACCCAGGTATTAGGCATAATGTCCCTGAAGACAAAGACAGAATGGAATGTAATTGTTTGCTTTCCTATATAACAATATTTATAATATTAATTCATTACTGGCTGAAGTGAGGGATACCAAATTTTGTCCAAGATGTTTCTATCCCATGAATTTAAATGCAGTTGACTGCACAGTATGGAATCAATGTACAATGACCAAATAGTGGTGTGCTTTGACAGGAATGTTTTTAAGATTTATAGGAATTAAGTAAATTTTTGCGCTATTTTCAACCCTTTTTATTTTTTTACTTTTAATGTAATATTGAGGTAGAAGGATATGGTGTGGGATCAGCAGACACAGCCCTGAAACAACTGAACAACAGAGGAAAGATTGTGTTTGCTTTCTTAGGGCTGAATGCCTAGTTGCTTTTCTTTATTATGGCTTTGCTTTGGCTTTGCTGCATAGTTGATTATTGCAATAATCTTTATGCCATTCACCAGCATGGCCTATCTTTTCTAATTGTGCACCTGGACCTTGTTCTGGACTCTAGGCATGGGCTGCACCGTGATCTTCTGGGTCTGAGGTCTTCTTCATGGACTGCCACTCCAAGTTCTTCTGTTCATCCTCACCTGCTACCTTGTCTCCTTTGAGACAGAGTTGATGAGTCAAACTGGGCTGCCCTATGGACTCTTTTGGCTGCCAGCTGGACCAGCCTGTTGTGTCAAAGTGTTCCACATATGAATTTACATTACTAAACAAATGTTCTTCTGTTGTTGAGCCAAGAAGAATAGCCAATTTCTTCTTTTGCTTTTTAAAGTTTTACCACAAATCTCCAATCTGTTTTCTCTTTTCTTTCATTATTCAGGAAATGCCATAGACAAATCAGAGTGGAATATCCATCATGGGATAGACCTTGACGATCTTTTACCTCTCAGATGTCCTTCAAACTAGTTTGGACAAAAATAAACACTGGAATTTTTCTGTCCTGAGTGCTTCAGACATGATTGGTCACTGACTACCTCAAATGGGTGTTTTGTCATTTGGCTTCTTCAAGTCAGTAGGATAAAAAATGGATACTGTCAGTTGAAAGCTCTCTAAATAGCTTAAAAGCCATTACCTTAGGCAATACCTTCTACTCTTCATTTTGTCTTGATTCCAAAATATGACTTTATAATTTGTTGACTACTTTTTCAGATTTGCAGTCTCAGAAGATGAAGGTGCCTTCCTGTACCCAGAATAGCTCCCACAAATCTGTCTGAAAAAGTATTTTAGAAATGCATCACTATAAATCATTAAATATTTGTAGCAGGGGGGCATATGTAATCACCCATTAAGTGAACGATACTTCTTTTCAGTGTCTGGCCTGGAAAAGATATGAATATATTGATGCTGTTAAGTGGAGTACTGATCTTTACTTTCTTTTCACTGTGATATATGCAAATATAATTAATTCCTTCAGAAGATGAATGCATAGCAATGTGGTTAAAAGTAGTTAGTATCAGAACATGTTCTTTTCGCAGAATCTCACGTGGTATTTAATAACCAGAATAGATTGCACATAAGTGCAAAATGTGTTTGTATATAGCCAGGGATCTCAAAATATTTTATGAACGTTAATTGTGAACAATATGCAATTACACATATAGGGGAAGAAATTTTATTTTAGTTTTAATGCATCTTTCTCTGAGTTGGAAAATCCTTTTATTTTTTCACAAGCATCTGGAGGTATTAGGATCAAGTTCTAGTGGCTGAGATGTTTATTAAAATCTCTGAGGACACAAATCATCTTGGTTTTAATGTGAAAGTTAGTGTCTAAGACTTGACTGTCAAAACCCATTTTAAAAACTAGAATATAAAAACTTAATTCCTAATTTCAGGCACTTTGTCAAAGATGCCAGATTTCAAATAATAAAATAAAATTTTATAATTGTATATTCTTAGATTTCTACTAATATACTTCCTTGGCAAAAAGACTGAGCATTTAAGTGGCCTTTCTGAAATGCTTCAAAATTACAGGAATTAGAGCTGCAGTTCAGTGATAGAAACTGCTTTTGAGAGACTGAAAGTGTTCTGGAAGCTGTCTTGAGCAAGGCTTTCCCATTGTAAGCTGTACTAACCCTTTTTGGACATGTAAAATGCACAATCTCAGTGCTTTTCTATGACATCCTATGGAATACTGTAGAGGAACTTTCTGTGTGATTTTATTGCTGAGCTGAGTAGCTTACTACTTACCTTGGACATGCACCAAATAGAAATGGGTCCTTTTTAGTTGAAACTATAAGATGGGATGATTCACAGGTACACCTGTGTGAGCAGGCATGTGCATGCACTAACAGACGGTTGGGGTGGAAGAGCTCTGTGTGGGCATACAGGGTCATCCAAATCATCCTGTACAGAAGTGCACCTCATACAATGGTGCAGAGTGATTTTTATTGACTTACTGTGACAACTCAGTATTTTTTCTATATACAAAAATAATACAGCTGGTATGGCTTGCTGAAGAAAAAGAAATCAGGCTGGAGACCGAAAATCCTTGAGAGAAGGCTACGATCAGTCAAGCTTGAAGAATATGGGGGTTTTGTTTGTTTCTTGTGGTTGTTTGAGGCAGTAGTTAGTACAGGCTTGGAAAAAGCAGTCTGTACAGAACCGGATGTGTGAATATTGTGTCCCATGCAAGCTGGGAGTTGAACTAATTTACATATGAAACCAAGAACGGGACTGGGTGCCTGTGCATCAAGCATAGAAAGCCATTTGGCTGAAAATCACCTAAAATGGATACTGTGTGCAGGAACAACAGGCACAGCAGCAGCAGCAGTGTGCTCCATGTACATTAACTGCACTAACACCAGCGCCTTTATGATCTGTATCTTCCGTTAGAGGAGTGAGTGATTGCTTCTGTGTATGACCAGATGTTTTATTTGAAGACCATTAATCAAATTTCCCAAGGCAAAGGAAACATTAAACAATTAATTAAGATATAATACTAGTCTTGTAAGAGGGTTCTGACTACACTAATTAATCAAACCAAGTTGGAAGATTTTGCTCAAGGAGCTCTGAAACGCTTTCTGATATACTTCAGGGAAAGGAGCTGTGAGTATTTCAGAGGACACCTGAACTATTCCAGACACCTATTTTGCATTCACATCTACTGCTGATATGATGGATTCTCTGTTAGAAAGTCATGGTGGTAAAGTCAAGATTATTTTTTTTTATAGTCACAAAGGCCTTTGTGATGAGCTGCCGTTGAATGAGCGAAGAAGCCTGTCTTTCTTGCTGCTGAAATAGAAAAAAACTGCTTTCAATTTTGAAGCTGAAGCCAGGCTAGTGTTGCAATTATTAATTTGAGGGGAGTAGGGAAAGAATATACAGTAAGAGCTATATCAATGATTATGCTTATTATTTTGAATGTTTAATGCAACAGCATCTAGGATCCATAGGTTGAAGGTCTTGTGGACATTGTACACTTTCTGATGAAGGAAATATTCCTGTGTCACTTACAGAATTTTAAAACTGCCCAAGAATCTGAAACAGGTGAAAATCAGACAGTAATAGAGCAGTAACTAGCAAAGATTACTCTCTCGAAGGACAAGCCTTTCTTGGATTCCTCTGCTCTGTGGCAACAGGAACAGAGGCTTTGTATAATGAGAATCTGTTCCCACCTTGCCATATTATAAGGACCATTAACTTCACGAGAGGGGAAGCATGTATCCACAGCTCTAGAGGAATGAAGGCAGTGGGTTGATTGGCATTGATAACATGCAGCTGTGGCCTTGCCTCAGAGGCAGTGGGTTGATTGACATGGACGATGTGCAGGTGTATCTCGTTCCTGCTAAGTGGTTAAATAGCCCTGAGGATAGGGGTGTGTGGTCTGTTTGTTAGACGGAGGAGGGGCAGTGTGGTCTGACCTCTGGAGGAAGGTGATACAGCACAGACAGTAGAATCTGACCAATGGTAAAGCCTTGTTGCAGTCTACTAGTTTGATTGTGCTGCAACACACAGCTGCATCATCTTGGCAGCCCTGTGAAGGGGGAGAGTGTTCATGGCTGTTATAGAGCCTGTATGAGCTTCCCTGTATGTATTGATAATTTAAAGTGGCTCATGTCAGTAGGTACCTGAAAATTTCAACGTCCGTGATGCAGAAGGGCACTACGTGTTTTCTCATGATGGGCACAGGCAGACTCTTTGAAGGCCAAAATAAGAGATTTTTCAGGTTGATAGGAGCATGATAGCAACATTCATCTGGTGCTGAAGGTAACAAGGATAGTTCTGTTAGTTATTTTTTGTTTGAAAGCTTTTCAAATTGACTCTAATTAGAACTCCTGTCCCTTAGTAAGCTGCCTGAAGGGTCTGGACGTAAAGGTTTATGAGAAGCCTCCTATGGTCAGTCATGGAGGAAATAAAGTAATTGGAAATAGAAGGTCAGTTTATTTGAAGACTGTATTTAAGAAAGTAACCGTTAGGTATGAAAATAAGTAAGAAAAGATCCCTTTTGACACATTATCAACTATAGCAGTCAGGAAAATTAATGAAATATTGTAAATTTTCAGGCTAAAAGTTAATAAACAAATGGGTGTACTTGTTTCCTTGGTTACTGGAACGTATTTTGGTTGATATGTCAAATGACTTCCAGAAACTGTCCTGACTCTGGATAGGCATAGTCTGTAGTTCTTACCAGAGAACATACCTATGCAGGTGGCAGAGAAAAAGTTCAGTAATCAAAAATCTCTAGAGCACTTAAACGTTGAAAATGGAGAGCCTGCAATTATTAAAAATTAAAGAAGTAAAAAGCTTCAATGTCATAGAAGATCTTTGACAATTAAGGTAGCAAAAAGGACGGGGTTTTCACAGACTGAGTTAGATAAGAGGTCAGGAACTGTATTGTGTGGCTTTTATGTGATGGACTGTGGCTGTCAATGAAAAAGAAATCACTAAATCAATCAAGGTTAAACAAATGCTAATCAGAACTGAAGCAAAAATAGTGGCAGTAGCATAGTTTCTCCAAAAAAAAATGGCTGTGAAAGCAAAATATCTTGCAATGATTAAAGGCAAGATACCAAAATAAAAAATAAATAATAATAAAATAAAAAAAAGACTGAAGGGTAACTTGACTAGCTTGGGAAACCTGCAATATGTATGTTTCCATAGAAACAAAAATGACAGATTTATTTAAATGGTTGCTCCATGGGCCAGAGTCTTACTGCCTAGAGATGGTTCATTGGCAATGGATAGAACAGGCAGGTGCCAACGTGATGAAATCACTAGTTATGAAACCATTAATTGAGATGGAAATCTTGCAAGGGAAGGTATTACAGTAGCTGATATATATGGAAAAATAAACAAGCTATCATGCAGTGCTCACACATCTTTTGCAGTATGTCTTTTTTAACGGTGTTAATTGGTCTAATAAAGGATATTACCTCTTCTCTCCCACAAATGTTATCTTTTTTCCATTGTTAGATTATCATGGACCAAATATTACCATTTGAAAAAAATATCTTGCTATTTAATTGTAGCTGTTATAGTTATTTATAGCACCTCTTTTTTTTCCTGAGGCCTTTCAGGAAAAAACAATGATTTTCCTTCAGAAAAGAACAAGAAAGTGTAAAAATTATATATATGTATACACAAAGTTATATGAGGAAAAAGCTTGTATAGGTTATTGAAAAACTTAAAAATTTACACTAAATTTTGATTACACATTAAGGTGGCAGAATGACTTTTCTAGGGCTTACCAGTGTAGCATAGGATTAAAAGACTGGGCAAAATATTAAATGATATTTGGCAATTTTTTAAGGAATCACTGAGTACCAACAACACTGTATCACCTATATTGCTATCTGATGAAAATATGAAATTATTTTTAGCATTTTCAAGCTTAGGGTTATGAATATTCTATGGTTTTTTTAAGGGTGTCTCTTCCACACTGGATCTCCTAGTTACTAGATGTGAACTTCTAGAGAATAAAACAACCTGAAAGGAAAGTGTATCGTTTGAGTCCCAGTGGCAATATGACTGTTACAAGAAGAAATTGTTTTGTTCTTCTTAATTCTTTTTCTTCTCAGGATGGATGCCTGCATAGGATTATGCTAGAAGGAGATTTTAGAGTAGTTTAGTGAGCTAGTTTACTAGTTAACAGTAATCTTCCTGGAAAAAAAGTAAATCTTATCTGTCCAATTAATTTCTGTGTAGGTGAATTTACTTAGACAAGTGAGAAGTTTTAAAAAAACAATATTTTTTTGGTGTCTATTCATGTAGTTTTATTTACTATATATGAGATTTCTGAGATCCCATTTTGATCTCAGACACCAATGAGCAGACAAAGGAGCTGGTTCTGCAGTTACTAAGCACTTTATATATATCCTGCACCATGTTAAGGCTTTGTACCAGTATCCTCTCTTGGAAGAAAGTAGTTCACTGGAATATAATATCACTGTATCTTTTCTAAAAAGTCCATGTCTAAGGACTGCTCTGGCAGTTTAAAAGGAGTTATAAAGCAGGTATGAATTTTTGTACCTTACTGCAGTGCAACAGCTTAGTACAAAGAAAGTGAGAAAAAGAAAAAATCTCAAAAGAGAGGAAAATATTCTGAATGAAGTACCAGATAAAATTAGATACACAAGTATCTGGCCAGAATTTCACATGATACCTACTTAAAGCTAATGTAACCAGAAAAGCATGTAATATAGTAATATTATAGTAGTGGTTTTTGATGACATGCCATCGCGATTTTCCTCCAGGTTCCTGTACTCTAGTGTGAATTATTTTTTTACATATATTTTTCCAGTATCTTTCCAAAAGCTTAGCAAACTGTGTGTCATGGGTGTTCTGTTACTATTTCTGAATAAGTTGCTAATAGTGGAATGAAAATCAAAAAGAAAAAAATACTTTGGGTTGGATTTCTCCCTCCCCTCCCCATCCCCCCAGTAAAACTTAAATCCTATTCTCTAGTAACTAAACAAAGACAGGAATTATGTGAAGTTAGTCTTGATATGTGACTAATACTTTAGAAACCAGTATTCATGAATCAACTCAAACTGTGAACTGGCTATAGCAGGGTTGTTAGTTTATATTGTTAGGATACAATAAAAAAATCCAAACATATTTTTTACACAGAAAGACCTAATGCTACCCTTACTCAGTTTAATGTTTACCGGTTTCAGGTTTTCTAGTCTCAAGCAATTTTTTCTTACATAAATCATATAATCTCTTTGGCAAATTCTGTCTAAGACTTATAGTTGATAGGGCAGATCATTTTGTGTTCATTGTTCTGATCAAATAATATTGGTTTTTTTATCATCTAGGTCTGCAGTATTCCAAACTTAGAAACATGCTTCTGCCGCATTTAAGGAAGGATTAGAACATATCACCCAATATATGCAAGTCTGAAATGAGAGAAAATTGCATCAGGATATTGTTGGCAAGGTAATTTTTATCATAGCCTGACATACCTGTCCATACAGCTTACTCCAATTAGTATTTATAAGTTGATTTGTTGAAGGTCATGCATGTTGCATTCTTTTTATGATGGTAAATCCTAGATAATATGTATTCTAGGAAGCTACAGTGTTCATTATTTCACACTGAGGTTTGTTTTTTTTTCATTTTTAATTAATCTGTATGTCACTGGAATACATCATCTCTACTCTGAATTGGAATATTTTTCAGGCTAAAAGGGCAACATTATCATATGCTTAAATAGTTTTATTTTTACACTTCAGAAATGTATACATTATTATTGGATAAAATCAACAGTCCTGTAATTCTAACTGAAGCAAAGCATCAATACGTACAGTTATTTCTTTGAAGTTAAGACATTATTGTGGGTATTATCTTTGTCTTTCTGGGGAGCTGGTGAGACTGAAGAGGAGAAAGAAAACAGGGAAAGCCAAATGTGGACTCATGAAAGTTTGCAGCAAAATTTTCATTCACATGATTGGGACCAAAGTTTCACAGAAGGTTCTAGCAACATTATTAATAGCTGAATTTTATGCCTTTTCATATTGTTTCTATGCTAAAACTACTATACCACCTTGATCCTGTAAGTTTCTGCTTTGTCTTGTCTTTGATACCGTAATGGTTTATGGAACACACTTGACTTTAAATTCATGTGCAGTCAAGTTGAATTAATTTGTTTTGCTGTAAGACTAGTAAGCTTGTCCAACATATTCTTGCAATATGAGATATTTGTGTATTTTAAATGTACACAACTAATATGAGAACGTACTAAAAACCAAACAAAAATTCTGATATAAGAAAAAATTCCTATCCAGAAAAACATACAAGTATATATACCTAGGATTCACTGAATTTATAAAATTAGATCACATATTTAAATATACACTTTGTTCCCTGTTTGAATAAGGATGGACTTAGACACATCCTTAAATGTTTTCTTCAGCCAAATCCTAACAGACTGTTAATTAAATTGTGTAGGTAATAGACTTTCTAGTGCTATATCTAAATTGTGGGTCTAGGTGTTTACAGGACTCCCTGTTAAGACAAGACTCAAGTGCAAACAAGGCTCCATTTCTTGCTTTCTCTGAGAAGGAAACAGATATAAAGAACAGAGGACAGCTAAGGCACATGTCAGCCTAGGTGGTAGAGTGTGTCAAGGAGCATATCTATCTATATTGAGGCTGTGTGAAGTAAGATTGTTCAGGTGTTCATCTATGAAAATTTATGATTAATTTACTAACCCAGAAATATCTGCATGGTTACTTTTGTGGAAACATGAAGGAAAGTCTGACTTCAGCATAAAAGCTTTTTGTGAATTCCAGTGTGAACATCAAAAAATTCTGTTTTGTGATGACAGATTGAGACAACCAAGCCAAAAGGACTCTGCTGCTATATATTAAGCCTCATTCAGTAAGCCTCTCCTATCGTTCTCCTGATGTTTTTGTGTGGCTCTTTTCAGAGCCCTTACTTCAGTATAAATGGAAATAAGATTTAGTTATGTGAAGTTGCTTTGCTTTCATTTTCTGTGATGACACCATTTACAAAATTTATTATTTGTCTCTTGTTAATTCACAACCCTTCTCAGCTTTGCTACGGTTGAAGTAATCTAGTGCAGTAACTGACACAGAAGCTGGTATTTACAGGGTGTATTGCGCTTGCAAAGACAAGCATGCTAGCTCAGAGAATGCTAGGAGATTGAGATATGAATAGCCCAGATCCCACATTTTCTGTAGAGTCTCTGTCAGGCACAATCATTGGTAGTTGGATCCCTACCAGTATATTGACATATCTAGCAAGCCAAGTAATAAATCTTAATTATCATCTTTTGTCATTAGATATGAGCTTTGTACCCTATGTAGCATGCACGTCCTTTCCAGTAGGAAGAAGCATGATGCAAGAGACATGAAAAAGTATAAACCCAGGCAACTTGCATTATATTCTCAGGTTGGACACTGGCTTTCTTATGATTTTGGCATGACATTTTATTTTGACCTCTCATCACCTTTCACAAATTTCTGTATGTATCACAGCCAGATATGAAAGCGGGAAACATATCAGGGCTTTGATTGTGAAAAGCATGTGCTTTGGTTATGGTGGATCCCTTTATAGCCTTTGATATCTAGTGTTGATGTTATGGTAGATCTCTTTACAGTCTTTGATATCTAGTGTTAACAAAAGTTGTAAGTTAGTTTGGAGCAAATGAGGTATCGCTGCGCTTAATCTGTTTGTTCTGTCATTTGGTCCTTTATCATGATGACTTTTAGTTGAATTTTTGCCTTTTTCAGCCTTTATATGACTCAGAATGAAGCAGCTGAGATTTCTTGGGCCCTTTCACTAGACCAAGAAGTCCCCTTTGCTCCCTGCTGCTCTGCTGAAACAGAGCACTGTGCCTCTGCCTTGTAAGGACCCACTTTAGTGTTTACAAGAAGCTTCCCAAGATGAGGAAACTTTGAAGTCACTCTTCATACTCTGTCATTGAAGTAAAAGGAGGTAGTGACAGCCTATGATTTGTCACAAGACAAGAAATAACCTTTGAATAATTGGTCTCATTAGGTAGAAGCTTGTTGTTATGGTAATATTATCATCCCAGTTGATGCTGAGAACTGAACAGGGTCATAAACCAGCAATTATGAGATGTGTCAGAGTGAAAGAATTGCGTAAGAAATAGTCTTTCAGGAAGTGATTGTTGGCAGGTTTCCCAGGAAGCTTCTAACCCAGAGATGCCTGTTTCACCTAATTCCTTGGTGCAGTCCACATAGCACAACAATAATTGCCTGCTTAATGAGCGAGGATCTTGAGATAAAGACCATTCACTGAATCCTGAATGCACCAGATCAAGCTAGGAGATTCTTTTCTATGCCTGTCCCATTCAGGGACAGGTTGACTTTATCCTACAGGCCCTTAGAGCTCTGATTATGAAACTGAAACCCTTAAAAATATTCAAAAGTTTGTGAATGATGTGATCATACTGTGTATATGCAGTAAAATTGTTGCAGAAGGGAAGATTTTGAAGTTGGTGGTTTTGAAAAGCTCAACAGAAACAGTGAAAAGCAAGAACATTTTTAAAAAGAGGTGGAAGATTAGGACTGTTAGTATGGAAAAATCTTTTGCTGTGCTAAGATGAACTTTGTTGAATTAGAAAATTAAAAAAAAATCTCATTATTGAGCAAAGAGAAAGCTTAATTAAAACAAACAGCAAGATTTAACTGTGGAGAGTATTAATTTAACTGTAGGATAAATATCAATGGGTTGCTTGGGTATCTATGAAGGCAAAATTTTCTCTGTCCTCTTACCTGTTATTTAGTCCATGAACTTTCTCATGTTTTATATCCAGCTTCAAGTCATAAAAAATTTAGGAGTTCTTATATATTATAGGTTCCAGGTAGTTCACCAGCTGTTTTGCTGAAGTACTGCATGGTAGGCACCCAAATTTCTGCAATGATACTGTGCAGAACCTTTCATTCACATGGAAAGAGAAAGAATAGTCCAGTGACTGGAGTTCTGGGCAAGGACTGGAGAACGTTGCCACTGACCTCTTGCAAAAATTAGACAAATCTAGGAGACTTCTGATTAGCTGCATATACAGAACTGTAATATTTGAACACTTCACATTGTCTTTCAGTCCTGAAGAGCTTGTCCTGAAAATAATTTTTGGGGTTTTTTTCCTTTCTTTCTTTCTTTCTTTTTTTTTTTTTCCTTGATAGAGGATACTGCCTTTAAACCTTGCCTTAGTATAATCTTTAATGTGTTCATCCTTGTAGCACTGCTGTGAAATATAGAAGTACTGTTTACCCATTTTAGAGGCAAACACAGACTTAAGAGCTATTCAGAAAGATTAATTTTGGCTAGAGAGATTTAGCTATGCAGTCTCTGGAGGCCTGCCTTTTTGGAAAGAGAGAGGCTTCTCGAGTGGTCTTTTCACAGGAAAAGCCTGGCTTAGCCACTCTCAGTCATCTTCTGGAAGGACCTGTTGACTATAGTTATTTTTGGATTCTGTGAAGTGAGAATAGGAGGACTTTCACATTTCATAGCACTGTGTTGGGAAAAAATTATTGCGATTGCATGATGCTCAAGTATTTTGTTTCAAAAGTCTTAGATGTTTCATAGAACTCCAGAGCCTCTAAAACATTTGTGTGATGAAGTCACGTGTGGAACTTCATCACTTATTCATCATGGAACAGGGTCTCACTATACAGCATACCAGTCTATAGCAGTGAAAAATCTAAGTGTCTAAACTGAAGTTTTTTGAATTGTCGTGCTTCAGACCTTTAATAAGCTGTTTTGTCTACTGTTGCAAGTGGCTATAAAATAAGCAGATGTAAGTATTGTGTGGCAGTTTGGTAATGTCAAATGCACTTTTTGAAAAGGTAAAGGTGAACTAGCATTTCATCAGTTGTGATGATATTGCATAAAGCTCAGTGCATCTATGTTAGTGCTGAAATAGTGAACTGTGCAGCTGGATCCCACGCTCATGGTCAGGTTTACAGGTAGCCAAAATTAAGAAGCAGCAGTCAACAGCAGCATCCTCAGGTTTCATGGAGGGCTAAATCCTACCTAAAATGTTTTTCTGCCCTTCAGTGAACACGAAAATGTTTCTAAAGTTTAAGACCAGGTTTTACTCAACTCCAGAACATCCTTCTTATGCTGACAGTCCTGAAGCTCAAGATCGTTAGCACAGCCATCATACCTAGCTTCATGCCCTATGTTTGATCCCATTCAAAAGACATGATGATTTGCGCTAATAGAATTGGTACAGAGGTTTTGATGCTCTTAGCTGACCACAGTTTCCTCATTTTGTTAAAAAGTAATGTAATAAAATCATTAAGACTAGCATGTGAGGAAAGTGAGGTAAGAGAACTGCTGTGTTGCCATTCTCCCTTATCTGAAACTTCATCATGAGGTAGGATGTTTAAAATTAAGCCACTTGTGCCCAAAACTGACTAGAGCTGTTCATTCCTCTGCAACTTCTATTTCATGTTAGCAAATATGTTCAGATTCCACCATGCTTAAATATGTATAGAATAACTGGTCTTGGCATGCAAGTTACAGGTTATTTTTCTACAAAGAACTCATTTTTCAGTTCAAGAACGTTTAGGGTATGTTGATTCAAGTAAATTAAATAATGCCAGGGAACATTGGTGTGTATTGGAGCTTCATTATCTGTATTGTCACACTTCTAAAAAGGTCTCCTGCTTGATTTTGTCCTGAACTCACTGCCACTTTTGCAAACAGTAGCAAGGCATGATTGGGAGCCTTCCCGATACCCACTTTGAAAGCAGCCTGTTTTGGCAGGGAAGAGTTTAATGGTGTGGACATGAACCATCCTGTGCCAGCTGGCCTGAGGGCCAATGAACAGGCTTGTGCCTATTAATTTACTAGCATAGCCAAGACCTACTTTTAGAAAAAAGTGAGTTTGGGTTTTTTGGGGTTTTTTGTAAAACTAACTGTGATGGAATTCAAATTTGAATTTTTATTTTAAAATTAAAAGTCAAGGCCCTTGGTTTAAGATGAACTATTTCAGCATTAATACACAATGGTTACTTGTTCTTTGCTGAAATGACTCAATAATTCATCTGTGTGCAAATAAACCCTCTTTTTCTTTGGAATTGTTTGTGTAAAAGTTTTTCCAGTTTTAGTGCTTAATGTTCTTTCAGAGTGTTGGGTACTCTCAGTTCACACAGTAGTCAGATGGGATTCATGTGCTCAGCTGGTAACTGGAGGGGTATATTTTCAGATGTATGGCAATAATATATGTATGAAGGAACTGACCTGGCAAGCACAGATACTAAGGCAGGAAGTACAATAGCTGCTAGTACCAGACATAAAATAATTTTCTGTTGATTTACATGGCAGCTGGTTAGGTAGTTAGATGCATGTGTGATCTTTTGCAATATTCTGAATGTTTAAGGATGTTACTATAAACCCCCGTTTTTTTCTTTTCTTTTTCTCTTTACAACTTGACTTTGCTGTTTAGTGCAATAGTGCACGTGGGAAAAAAACTGGGTTTTCAAATAAAACAGGTACAATGTTAGTTGCAATTTAAAGAATGTGTTAATGTTTTGAATTAGCTGTTTTGAAACACAATTTATCCATTTTTCCTCCTTCTAAATAAACTATAAAAAGTACATTAACTTGAGAAGGGCAAACAGTTTTAGTTAATGGACTTACATAGTAAGTTTTATTATATTTATTTTTAAACTTTTTTACCTGTACAAACCAATGATAGCTTCTCTATTTCACCAGAGTATTATGATCATAAATATGTTAAAAGAGATTTCTCAAATCTGTGCTAAGATATATGTCTTTCTGAGAGAGCTACATACTCTCTAACTCTGTCTTTTGTTGCTAACTAAAATTGCATATTATCCAGAACTCGCAGTGAATACATTTGGGGTTACAGGTGCTAATTATAATCTCTGCAAATTAAGGTACATATGTATTTGCATATAGCTACAACATGTTAGTGTCTGTAAGTAGTCATACGACAAAGAAACAATCCTTGCTGTTCATAATTTGCTCTATGGAGTGAAAAAAAGAATGAAATTCTTCTATAATTTTCTGTAACATTGATCCTTAGTAAAATGACAAATTCAGAAAGATATTAATGATCTGCTGAAATAATAGACACATTGCAGGGAAGCAGCAGAAGCTGGACTACTGAAAAATCTGAAGAACATGACAGAAATAGAGGTTGCATCTGATTAACCCAATGTCTGGGTTGGGGGGAATGATATTATAATTAATGGAATTGTGCCAATACTGCTTAGGTAGGGGACAAGGATACAGTCATTTAAGTTGGTACTTGTTGGTAACTGATGATGCTAAGTCATGACGTGAAATACAGCATCAGCATGTACACAAGTATATGCAGACATTCAGGTCTGAAATGTGACCCTGCTTTTGTCGAGTCAGAATAAAAAGCCTGTTTCTGGCCAAAACATGCTTCTTTCTGTCAGGTAAGTTGACAGAAAGATGCAGATAGGTAAGGTAAGGTGAAACTCCGCTAATCTTTATTTTTACAACAAAGAACAGTGAATCTCTTTGCTCTTAAAATTTTAGGATTTTTTAATGAGCCAGGCCCTAGTGTGGCAGAACCTCCATCTCTGGGGCATGGAACAGAGTCCTAAATATAGCTCAGTCTGGAAAGTATTTGGATGGCGCTGGAGTAGGGAATGTTTTATAAAGTTTCCATCTATAAATAAAAGATGAATGCAATTAGTGCTCACCATAGGATGTTTCCTTCTATGTGACCCAAATTTATATTTTCTATGGTTTTCAGCAGGAGATGTGTCATCAAATGCTTTTTGAATATCTAACAGTTTGATTGAGCTGCCATAATCAGCTCCATAACCTTTTATAACCATGTTTATGGAGGAAAATTTTCCTTTTGAAATCCATATTGGCTATTCTCTTTCAGGTTATTACTTCAAATATGCTCTGCAACTCTCTTCTAATTAGTGATTCCATCTTTGTTGTAAGCTACAGATGTACAGTGCTATTTTGGTTTCTCCAGGTCAGGACTGCATGAACTTTATAAACACTCAGGCCTCAGCTTTGTACTTTTGGAATCTTCACACTTTATTTGTGGCAGTGATTTTTTCATGATGACTGCCACAGCCTCTGAATTTACCCTGGTCTGAATCTTGGCTGTCAAAATAACTTCGAGCCTGAGGCTTCCATGAAGCTTTTGGGAGTTAGATCTGCCCAGTACCTCCAATGGTCACACTTCTTTTTCTTCAGAACTCTAGAATAAGATCTTTGTTTAATACAACTTATGCAAATTAATAGTTTTGCTCCTGTTGATCATAAAATCAGTGGCATCAATATTTTTTTGGAATTGAGCCACATTCAAGCCCAATGACTTCTCTAGGAGGTAACAATTGAAGAAACACTGAGGCATAATGATGGTAATTTGGGGGGATATTCGTAAGATTGTGCTACTTTGCAATCAATTAGTTTTAATAAATTTGTCCACCATCATCCTTCCAGAAGTTTCAAGTGCCCCATTAATGCTACAGTGCACAGAGGAAAGGACACTTGTTTGCACCAGAAGGGACACTGACTTGAAAAGAGCCTGTCTTCCAATTAAATTGCAAAGCTAGTGTCTTTGTTCCCTCAGAATTCCTCTCTTCCTGATGCTAATTCCGTACTTGAAACAATAATTACCTGCTTCTCATATTGCTGCCACAGAAATCTGAAGTTACTATGAGGAAGAAATATATAGGCAAGGGAACTTCATATTAGGGAATAGGGTTGGGGTTTTTTTTGTGGTTTTATGTTACCAAATAATACAATGGAGACAGAAATATCAAGTCAAAGTTCAAGCTATCACACAAAAAAGTAAAGCAAGATGTGAATGCTCAGGATACGAAAATTTTGAGATCATTTTTCCAGTTGTATTGGTTTTGCGTAGCAAGTTTTAGGTAGAGCAGGAGGGCTACAGGGGTGGCTTCTGTGAGAAGGTGCCAGAAGCTTCACCCATGTCTGATGGGGCCAATGCCAGCTGGCTCTGAGATGGACCCACTGCTGGCCAAGGCTGAGCCCATCAGTGACACTGGTAGCACCTTTGGGATAATGTATTTAAGAAGGGGAAAAAGAAAACTGTGCTAGCGCAGCCAGAGAGGGGAGTGGGAATATGTGAGAGCAACAGTGAGCACACTAAGAAGGGAGGAGTGTTGGTATAGTGTTTTAAGATTTTATTTTCCTATTACCCTACTCTGATTTAATTGGTAATAAATTAAACTAATTTCCCCAAGTCAAGTCTGTTTTACCCATGTTGGTAATTGGTGAGTGATCTCTCCCTGTGCTTATCTTGACCCGCGAGCCTTTCGTGATATTTTCTCTCCCTTGTCCAGCTGAGGAGGGTGGTGACAAAGCAGCTTTGGTGGGCACCTGGCATTCTGTCAGGGTCAACCCACCACGCCAGTTTGAGTTTGGAAACAGAATTTGTAAAGTCCCTTGAGAGTATCTGTTCTGTGCAGTGTTTCCAGCCTGACCAGAAGTACATTTTCTCAAAGATCTGGAGAGAAGATAATTTTTATATTTTTTTAACTCAAAAGCTACTCTTTAATCAGACAAAACCCTCTGTTTTGTAAGTAAGATTGTCCAGTCAACCAAAGTTTGCTAACTTGTGATAGGATTTTGCCCTTTTCTGGTATCAGGCAAATTTTTAATGGGTCTCAGTCCTACCCTTTCCAACAGTTGATGATTTGTCTTAGTTCTGTTAAACTTCTGAATTTTTACAGTTTGGTAAATTGAAGTGTTTGAGTATTTCCCATTGTGCTAGAGTTTAACTGTGGTTCCTCTCAAACGCATTCAATGTGACTGCTTGATACTGTACCTCAATACAGTATTCACTAGTTTACACAACTGTCTTGTATCTTTGTAAAGGTGGCTGAGAGAATATATTTTCTAGTGGGGGCATTCTGTGTTTTCTATATCCAACAGACATATGCATACTAGTTGAACAATGCTACTCCTGGACCAATCCATAATATACAGCCAGAGTGGATGGCAAGAAAAAAATGAAAAATGTGTCATGGAAAATTTATACGTTTCCCTTAATTTTATCTCTATATTCTTAATATTTTCTCTATAGCAGCAAAATTAAGGACAGAGATACTTGACTGAGTTACAACATGTCAGTTGACCGAGTGTAAGAGATAATGTACATGCTTTTAACCTGTAGCAGTGAAAGAATTTCAAAGTGATCTATTTTACCTCAAGTGCATTACTGCAATTAACTGAGAACCTGCAATAAATCAGTCTTGTGTCTAAGCTCCAGTGCAGCTCAATGTCCTTAGTTACAAACTGAATGCTCATAGAAAAGGTGTATAAATCTCTAGTACCCATAAATAAGCACTAAAATCACCATAATCTTATGACTGAATTCTGGCAAAATAATAACCAACTAGTTGTGATGTTACCACGTTCCTTCCCACCCCACCCCCACCCCCATCCATCAGTGTTTTGCAGTTTTGAAATTATGTATATGGAACTCTTTAAATGATACAATATTATAGCTTTATTTTTGAGGAGCTTCTGGGATAATGTAGTCAAAAACTCAGTGAGGTAAATAAGAGGCACAAAGTCATTATAGAGTGGCTGTGAATGGTTTGATAAAGTCAAAACAGACCAAAGCTTAGCCATGCTGTTTAGACATTGCAGTAAAATAAAGTTTGAATGAGAGTTTTGAAGGAAAACAATAGGATTATTTTTGCATAAATTAGAAAATACACAGGTACACTGCTGCTTGAGAGAGAACAGGTAGCAGACAAGATTACACAGATGCTATCTTATTTTACATGATACAACCTAAGCTACCATGTGTATGTCACTGTATTATTTTAAGCCTAATTATATGTAGGAAGAGTACCTGGGTGCAGCTGTCCCTATGTGTGGTTTTTGAAATGCAATTATTCAGTTTTACGGAAGCAAAACACAGTTTTACAGTGTTCTTTGGCTAAGAATCAATCTTCATAGAAGTGTTACTTAGTAAGGCTATGAAGTGCAATAGAAAGCTGTCATACTGCTTCATATTTCCACTAAATGTTGTGCTGCAGCAGTGAAACTGTTCAGACTTCATGTCTGTAAATAGTATTGTCCGATTAATAATCAGGAGTTACAATCTCAAAAAAACCCTCAGGCTGACTGAAAGCCAAGCAGAAAATAATTCCTTCTGTAGTGTTGAATAAAATTGACTTGAACAGGGGAAATGAGAAAACTTTATATAAGGTAAAGTCACCATCAAGTGCAGAAAGGGTTTTCGTCACAAAGGAAAGACTTCTAAGTGCTGTACTTTTCAGTACGTTTCATACATCATGTCTTACCAGTCTTGCAATCCCTTATGTACTGATGATTAAAAACATGAATTTTTATTTGATTTTACATTTCATTACCATGCATCACATTGTATATCAGTCATAAAAAATGTTTCTGAGTATCCACTGTGCCTTCATGTTTTTAAGAAAAGGCAACAGATTCATAGGTTGACACTGCTGAACCCAGATGAAAAATCCCAAGTATTTAGACACAGTAGAAACCAGATCAGGACATGTGTTGTGCTTTTCGTGGAAACAGAGAAGAAATGGGCTATTCGGACTATGACTTGCTGAGACAAACTACAGGAGTGCACGTTGCAAAAATAAACACTGGAAAAATGTAAAAGGTGTAGTTGTAAAGTTTCTTTGGAGGTAAAATAAATGGACCTGCAAGGTGTCCTTCCATAGTATCAGTTCTAGCTGGAAGCACTTGAAGCTGAATGTGAATTTTAATTTTCTGATAGAGCAGCACAATGATTTTATCTTGATTTTTCAAAAGCAAAACTCGATTTTATGTTGAGACAGGAATTCTCAGTTGAGTGAGATTTTATCTCAGCTTTGGAGCATCAAGTGTTAACAGTTGCACATTCAGTCATGGTTGTCTTCATGGAATGCCACATTATTAATTTCATATGATCTATCCAATTTATCTGCAACATCTTGAGTTATGGTCCTGTCCTAAAAAATGCTTGCAATTTTATTTTGTTTCATTAGAATATGTTGACAACTTTTGAGAAAAGGTTTGTTTGGAGAGAAGGAAAACTCCTTTTTGCTGGCAAATGCGTTGTGGTAATACTGCCAAGCACTTCTACTTCATACTATTGTGGCTGAACTTGAAATTTTATGCAGAGGATTCTCACTGCCTTTTTTATCAGTGGAAAGCATTAAATACGTGTAAGCTTATGTTTTTTTAAAATAAGCTACTGGTTCAAAATTAATTTGTAGTACCTGCTCTAGGTTCAGATTCCCCATTGGATCTGACAGAGGTTGCTTTTTCATTTGACTCTGCTTGAAGTAGCTGTGTACACTGCTGGTGAGTAATACTTTCAGTCTTTGTTGAGATGTCTGTAACTATTTTATGTCTGTGGTAGTCCTCTAAAATAACCCACAAGGCTGACCAAAACCTGTTTTCAAAGTCCTTTCCCATAGCTACTTTTTTGCTCAGGTCTTTGTAAAATAATCAAATCCAGCTATATCTAGCACTGCTGAGGGACAGAAATTCTAAGTAACTTGCCAGTCTAGTAAGAGACAGTATGTATAACGTGTATAAATAATGACAGCTATTCAGTGCTGTGATACTGTGTGCTGGTTTTGGCTGGGATGGTAGCTAGTATAGGACTATGTTTTGGATTTGTGCTTGAAACAGTGTTGATAATACAGAGATGTTTTCATTCTGGCTGAGCAGTGCTTACACCCTGTCAAGGCATTTTCTGCTCCTCATTCTGCCCTACCAGTGAGCAGGCTTGGAGGGCACGAAGATTTGGGAGGGGACACGGCTGGGACAGCTGACCCCAGCTGACCCAAGGGATATGCCATACCATATGGCATCATTTTCAGCATGTAAAGCTGGGGGAAGAAGGAAGGGAAAGATGTTCAGAGTTAGAGTGTCTTCCTGAGTCACGACTATGTGTGATGGAGCCCTGCTGTCCTGGGGATGGCTGAGCACCTGCCTGCCCATGGGAAGTGGTGAAGGAATTCCTTGTTTTGCTTTGCTTGTGTGTGTGGCTTTTGTTTTACTTATTAAACTGTCTTTATCTCAACCCACAAGTTTTCTCACTTTTACTCTTATGATTCTCTTCCCCATCCTGATGCGGGGGGAGTGAGCGAGTAGCTGTGTGAGGCTTAGGTGCTGGCTGGGGTTAAAAGATAACATACTGTGATATCAAGCAACTGAAAATACTTTTAGATGAAAAATACGTAGCTTGTGCTTTTTGAATTTTGGACTGAGTGAACATAATAATGTCTATTTTACAGTCATGGAATCTGTGTCATCTTTGCAGCCATTAAATTTGGTATTCCAGATAGCAGGTTTTTGATGCTTTTTCAGGACAGAATCTGTAACTTCTTTAGTGCCATTTGATAAGCAGACATCAAAGCAGGCTAAAAGATATGGTGCCATGAACTCTTTTACATTTTTCAGTACTTCCTCTAAAAATATATAAAGAATTTCACAGCTCTGAGCATCTGTGTTCTTATGTACTTCCATTATCCCACTAAGACTTCCAGTGTAAGAATCATGAGTCTGAACGGCGTAGCTGAAATGGCATTTGATATATCTTTATTTTAATGTGCAGTAATCTGGTGCACTTCTGTAAGAATACAAGTTTCCTTTCCTAATTTAATTAATTAATTTAATTAAAAAATTGAAAACTCCACAATCTCTTTAGAGAATAATTTTTCTGTGAGCTTTAAGAGAACTACTACACAACAACACTAAACTGTAGTCCTCCTTTTACTTTAAGAAATCCCAAGAAATTAAGATATAATTCCTTCCTGCATCAGCTTTTTTCCATTCAGTCTATGGCAATTGCAAATTTATATTATTATCTATATTTATGTCACTTAAGGCTGGATTCATGTTAGTGCTGGTTTTGTCAACTGATTTTGTATTGTTTTAAGTACAGCTCAGCAAGGATTGAGCATCCCTGATTTCACTTTTTTAAAAAATTAGGGTTTTGTTTTAATTTTCCCTTCTCGTTTTTTCTCTCTGTACATTAAACTTTAGAAAGGTTCATTGCTAACATTCTGAGGTTCATCAGTGCCTTGATTTTTTTTTTTTCTAGTAGCAAGTTCCAGACTAATTATGTAGTTGCTGAGAAAGTTCTATGCACAACATATCCTAAGTTTTTTTGATATAGAGTATGGCCATTCTCACTCTGGAAGGTAAGATGTTGTGCAGTTATATGGAAGCATCATGTGTTAACTGTGCCATTCACAGTCTGGAATGGCTCCAAGGGGGGCACAGTTTAGCAGCTTCTCTATCAAGGAAGAGAATATCTTTATTTCTTCCCCAGTCAAGATGTTGATTGATTAGAAGTCTTTGTGCTGGAGCCTGTGTGCATTTGCCTCTGTTCTGTCACAAATGCCAGAGTTCTCTTCCTTCCTTCCTTCTGTCAAAGGACATCAGAGAATTATAAGTCTCATTGAGTATCATGGAGAAAGAAATGCATGCATGAGTGCCAATATCAGAAGTTCTGATGAATGCATGCACTTTGAATATATCTAGATCTATGTGACACAGGATAGTGTGTTTCAGTGGGATTGAGTTGAGTTACAGGAAAGGATAACATGGCACTGGGGTTCCTGAGATGCATAATAAGAAAATAGTGGTCAAATGTTCTTTCTTTGTGTCTGAAGAGTGACTCAAGACCGGTCTCATTTTGTGATTGATAAGACACAAGGAGAATAATTTTGATCAATTAGTATAATTAAGAATTCCTATAGTGCGATATGTGAAATGATTTGCCAGTATGGTACTATCTAGTACATGCGGTAGGTGCAGGGAAGCTTTCTAAAAATCTGGAAGAATCTTTTTTTCTACTAGTTACCAATACAGAATTTCTACCACCTGATACATACTACTGAACTTGAACTGTTAGATTTTTAAATGTAAAAAGTAAAGAATAATGAGATAAATAAACTGGTATCATATATATAACATATATCTTGAGATATATTACCAATGCACCATCTTGTCTCATCTGGCATAAATTTGTCATTGACTTTGCTTTCTTGTACTATTCCCAGTACCAACTGCAGTTAGTATGCCTCCCATCACCTCTAGGTTCCCCCACAACACTCTTTCACTTCTCTGATAAAAAACCTGAACAGCAGAAGACCACTAAAAATTAGAAATAAAATTAATTGAAATTAATGTAAATTAAAAGGTTAGAAAGCTTCTTAACCACTTTCATCCAGGAGGCAGAAATAAATGTTTTAATCTTGGCACAGAATGTCCCAAGGATTTCAGAGTCAGAGGGGCCATGATGAGAGTCTCAACAAATATTTGAGGTAGAAATTCACAGATTTGGGAGGACTAATAAATAGGTTGAAGACCAAGGGGTTATCATACCAGCTACATAAAAATTACAGACAGGTAAATTTGTCTCTCAAGTTCTTGATGACTTCATCAGACCTTACAGTATTTATATATCCATATACCTTCTTTCTGTGCATTGCTTTTCAGCATGCAAAATATTTTGAATTTTTACTCACATTTCCCAATGAGAAAAGGTGTTTAAAAAAAAAAAAAGAAAAAAAATCCCCAAACCAACCACCAGATTTTTTACTCAAGAGTTTAATACGACTCAATTTAATGCCAAAAAGGGTACAATGGAGTACTAGGGAGTATGCATTAAAGCTCAAATTTGCAATAAACAGAAAAATTGAAGTGATTGGAGGCTGCATTTCACTTTTACTGAGAGCAACAAAGGAAAAAGGCAACAATTAAAGGGTTATGTGGAAAAACCAATGAACATGTGTCTGTGTGAGTTAATCTCTGCCTCTGTACATCCTTTGAGACAACCTGCCTCTGGACACAAAAAAAATAGCAGCATTTGTGGCAGGGATGTGAGAAAATATTTTCCATTTAAAAATTCATCAGCAGAAAGTAAAAGGACATTATCTAATAAGATAGTCTTTAAAAATTATTGATAATTTATTTATTATTTACTTTTTTATGCTGCCTGAATTTTGTTCACTGAAGGTCTATTAGGAATGTGTAGTTCACACTAATTTAGTTCTTTGGTGGTCACAGCTATTTTCCACATTCTTTATTTACATTTCAATGATGATGAGTAATTCACTTGTAAATATGTTCTCAGTAATGAGTTTTGCTGAAAACTGAGATATCACAGAATAATATTCTGCAATTCTGGACGACGATCTCAGCATTTTCAGAACTATTATTTCATTGTCTTTCCTTGCACAAAAGTGTTGTTATCTCTGTTTTTGTGAGATAAGGAGAAAACTAACAAACATGGAGATTAAGAGCACAAACAGAGAAACGAGCTTCCTCCCATGGGCTCTTTGTCTCAAAACCCCTTTTCCAGCTGATTTACCCAAAATTCACCTGCATCCCTAACTGTGGGGCTTTGCGATGCTCCATGTGTCATTGTATTTGTTTTCACATTATCTCACTAGAAAAAGGTGTACATTGGCAAATTTTATGTCAATCACTATAAACTTCATGGTGGCTGGGCAGGAGCCTGTGGAAAACATGCCCGGTGAGGGTGCTGGCAACTGTTATGGCCATATGGGGTCTTCTGGGGAAATGAATGCAAGAGCAAGTGTGCTGTTGCAAACACTTAAAAACTGATAAGGCTAGTTTTGTGGGTGACCGGAGGAAAGCAGTGTCTCTCTGTGTGTGTTTGGCTGTGTTTTGCAGAAAATGGGGTAATTAAATTATGGTACTGTTCAGGCAAGCTGGGCTTCTAGATGAGATTGGTAGCAGATTGCTATTAGAAGACCCGCTCCTAAAATCAATTAAATTAACATGGAAGGCTGATAGTAAAGGAATGAAAGCCTTCTCTCCACAAGGCTGTGGGAAAAAAAGCTTAGGGAAAGCTATGCCTCTGCAGGCATCCATCTGGGCAAAGCTAAGGGAAATTGAATTTGGAACTGGGTCCAGGAAAGAAGGGCTGGGGTTCAACACAGTTACTTAGTATTTTGCAGGAAAGCTAACAACTGGTGGCTTTTAGAGGACTTGAGATCAGATGGAAGGTGACAACCATGACTAGGGCGGGCATGACAGGAAGCCTCTTGGGAGTTTGGGCCTGTGCACCTTCAGGGAATATCAAAATTCCTGTTCAACACATGCCAGAGAGGCCCAGGTCAGCTGTAGCTGTGATTGCAGACCTCTCCCAGAACTGGTCTGAACTCTGGCGGAGTTGCAGGAGTAGCCAAAGTAAGCCTGAGTTATGTGACACATGACAGTTTCTGCATCTGGGCAAAGTAATACTGTACTGTAGCTGAAATAATAAAGTGGGTTCCAACAGTGCTTACCGTTAGATTATGAAGCCAGCATAGCCAATTCCCCCCCCCATGGCTGCAATACTTTTTGTACTCAAGGGAAATTTATATTAGATGAGATTTCAGACACAAGTGCTCGGATGATTTTGATTCCAAATTTAAAGAATATTTTCTGTAATTGCTAGAATTCTTATGGCCTCTGATTATTTTGAAGGCTATAAAGATGCTGGGATATTCAACTTCACAACTACAACTGAACCTGTTGAAATCAACAGTAACATTTTTGGCTTGGTGTTTGTTGCCCCTAAATCTGCTAGAAGTGAAAGTTATAATAAAATTCAAAAAACCCTGCAAGTAATATTCCTCTGAACATTTAATTTGCATTTGTTGCAGTCTTGTCTTTTGTCTATACATTTCTTTAAAAATAAATTCCTTTTATGTCAGAAAGATCTTGGGGAAAAAAAATAATCTCATAACATGGTTGAGAGTTAGTTCTACACAACGCTTTTTCCAAAGCTTTGTATTAGGGAAATCAGGATCTGGGACTGGAACTCCAAAAGCAATTTGCAGCATTTAAAAATAAATCTAGTTAACAGCAGTGGCTGTCAGGCAGAGAGACCATGCAAGGGCTGGGAAGAGTAGTTTGCACAGGAACTGTGTGCCAGGAATGTTCATGTTGGTGTCTAGGTTAGTTTCCTCTTCTTATCATACAGATATTTCTCATCACAAATAAATATCAATAGAGAAATTTTAAATGTATGGGGTGAATCCTGCTGGATGCTAAAAATTTTTGTGCCAGATGAGCAAAGCACTTTGTAACGCGTACTTAGCTTCAGCAGACTGTATGAAGTTCTGCTTGCACTTTTGTGATGAATTGGATCAGAACCACAATTCAGCACCTTGCAGGATCAGTCCTTGTGTTTGCGTAAAGGATTCCTGAGCAATCCAAACAACAAAAACATTGATGTCAGCCTGTAGAAAATAAACTAAAAATACCCCAAACCCAATTCATGTGACTTCTAAAGGTTTCTGATACTATTAATGAAAAAGTGAGTAGGACAAGAAAATTAAACCCATGCTCAAATGTATGCTGCACTCGTGGTGTGCTGCAGATTTTTAATGCTGCATGTCTGAGTTACTGTGGGAAAACCACTTTCAAGAAGACAGACTTTCAAGTTTCTGGACCTTTGAGCCTTTTCACCTCTGTGAAAGTACTTCCTTGGAAAACGACAACCATAGAAGGTTGTGCTCAGAAACTACTGTAATAAGGATTCTCTAAGTACACCCTCTTATATGTTTTGAAACAAAACCATGTGTAATATGGGGATGATTTAGATACACACTAAACAGTTTCATCTTAGTGCAGTGCATACTGAAGTGTCTAAGTTTTGGCAGACTTAAAACTGCTGGCTGCTCTGGTCTTCTCTAGTAATTTGTGGTTTATTTACTTCAAAGCTCAAAAGATTTTTCCATCCCCTGGAGAATGGGAGCTTCAGGCTTCTTCATACATATCTCTGCTTTTTGTTGTTGAACTTAAAGAACAAAATTTATGTTTCGATATCTGATTATGAGGAAGCATGTGGTTGAAAATAATGAGAAATTAATTAAATGGGAAGCTTATTTTAAAGATTAGGGAATATGTACCTGACTAAATATGTTCTGTAAATAATTAATCTTATATCTGTTGCATAACTAATAATGTGTATCAGGCTGAGTAGCCTGAGGGTTCTGTAAATGTTACACCATGTGTATATCCCATAGGGGCAGGAGAAACCAGCAAAGGTTTCACATTTCGTTAAACTGTATTTCTAAATTTCTAAATTATTTCCATATATATAAACTATTTCTACATTTCTAAATTTCTAAACTATATTTCTAAATTTTCTAAACTGTGTTTCATTAAATTATATCTCAGATATAAAGAAGAAATTTTTCACTGTGAGGGTGGTGAGGCATTGGACCAGGTTGCCCAGAGAAACTGTGGCTGTCCCATCCCTGGCAGTGTTCAATGCCAGGTTGGATGGGGCTTGGAGCAACCTGGTCTAGCAGAAGGTGTCCCTTCCCATGGCAGTGGAATGGGGGCTAGATGATCTTTAAGGTCCCTTCCAACCCAAACCATTCCATGATTCTATGAAACCTTTAGACAATTTTGCAGATTTCAGACCTGCTCAGATAAGAGACTGGCCTTACATGACTTTCTCAGATGACATGTAGTGTAAATACCTTTCTTTGGCTACATTTTCAAAATGTTTTACATGATCCCAACTATTCATGTTTGGATGAGCAGGCAGCTGGCAACTTGTGTATACTTTGAGCAAATGAACTACAAGGCATCACATCAGCCCTTCTGTATACTGATACAGGTCAAGTGTAATAATGGTAATATTCTGAGGAAAGTAGATAAAAAAAAGTCTGTTTTGTTTGATTCTATCCATCCAAGATGCTACAGATAGTATATCCTGCATGTAGGCAGTTGTTGAAATAATTCATTCAATACAAGTGCTGAAAATCTGTCAAGCACTGTAAGATCTAGAACCTAGTCTCCTGTTTTCACTCTCTTTTCCTTACTTGTAGATGTAATCATTTATACTGATTTATACAATTTTCTTTATTCTGTATTAGCAGGATCTGCCATGTTAAGAGCATCTGAACAAGATCAGTAACTCAGGATTGGTTTAGGTAATTTCTCTGATTATTTCATAAAGAAGATAGTAATCAAAGATATCTTTTTTCCCAGGAGCAATAAAAATACAGTAGCAACTCATATCAACATTTTATTTTTATAGCAGACAAATATAGAGGCAACTTTACTACAGCTGCTTAATATGCTTGAGTTAAAATCTTTAGTTGCCTGTTTTCTATTTTTCTCTCACTCAAAGTTATGACTTGGCAGTTTCCACGTCTAAGGATGTCCACAGTGCTAATGGTATTCAGCACTGAATAAAGCTGAGAACCTCTTGATGTCTTTCTTTCATATGGTTGTAACTGTTTTGTTAATTTTAAAGAAATGGTACTGTAATTAATAAATACATTTTAAATTCTGTTGATACACTTCTTTCGGTTCCCCACCCTTCAAAATTATAGAATTGTTCAAGAGTATTTTAAAGTGATTAGAAATATCTTCCTCTGTGTTTTAAAAGAAATGTTAATAGAGGAGTAATTGAAAATACATCCTTATATATAAGTAACACTATAGTAAATGTTACAATAGTCCTTTAAAATTCCTATCAGTGATGTACACTTTGCTTTATTGCTCTGCTCCTTCATGTATCACTTCCCTAAGCTTTCAAGATTCAGAGGGTAGAATTATGCACTAACAGTGCCCAGGGGGCCCTAGCTAGTCTTTGATTATGATCTTTTCTGGGTCAGATTAATAATTCATACAATATTTCTCTGTGAAAAGAGATACGTTGCCTGTCATCCTCTGTTGTCTTTTTAAAGGTTTCTTTCAGCCCTCTAATGGGACTGGGGCCAGATAAGTTCATCTGAGGATTAAATTTTAGAAAAAAGCTAATTACTAGGTTATGTGAACAGGCACCAAGTAAAGAGCATTCTAAACTTGGAAGTGTATTCTGGATCTTCAGCTACTAGACTGTAGAGCAACTTTGCATGGGAAATGATGGAAGATCTGTTACATGAGGCACTTAAAATGCAATTGATAACTCCCGATGGGAGAAAAAAAAAATCACTGTGGGGAATAATTTTGCTCTGTGAAAGACCTATAGATACAAATAAGTTTTGCAACATTTTTGAGGGAAGTGATACATTAATCATGCATCCTTTGGCTGGTTCCTTTAGGCCATTTCATTAGTCTTAACATCTTGTTCTTGTTTTTAGGCATACAAAAGGTATTTGATGAAGATGGTATATGTTTTACATTTTAAAAATCATTGTTGATTTAAGAAAAAATGGATTACCTCAATTTTTAACAGAGTGAGGAAATGCATTTTCAGGAGAGAGACTCGGGTATTTCAGAAACATGGGTTTAACTAACAGTTGAGAACAGAGGGTAAATGCCCAGGGATTTTTATTAGTTTTACATTATCTCACAGGTTTTTTGGTTTTGGTGGGTTCTTTTCCAGTCACACTCAGTTTGCCTGTAGTACTCAGGAAACAGGTAGTGTTGTTCACTATCCCTTTGTCTGTTGCCTACTTCCAAAAGAAAAGAGGCAAAGTGTAGCTTGACAGTCTCATTAGATTCCTTATTCTTTGAAATGATGTTGAAGGAGAATTCTGGAAAGGGATGAGGAGAACCTTCCTGTGTAGACATCCATAACTTGAGTATTTCTTCCTACAGAGCTAGGGAACAGATGAAGAGAAAGCGTTGTCCAGCCCAAAACATGGCAATGCTGGTTGAAATCCTTGTCATATAACAGACTTTCTGGATGACTGTGGGTAAGTTGTCTGGCTTCCCTGCCCACTTGTAAAATGACCTAATGTGAGGAGAAATCTGTTAATGTGACATACTGTGTAGTAGATATATGTTCCTGTTCTCCTAGAACCATGCTGTGAAAAGACCCTGGCAGGGAAGGAGAAGGCTCCTGCTTCAAAAGCAGTAATGATTAATTCTTTTACTAAATAATGTGGTAATTTAGCTTCACAT
Source organism: Falco peregrinus (assembly GCF_023634155.1). Lineage (NCBI taxonomy): Eukaryota > Metazoa > Chordata > Aves > Falconiformes > Falconidae > Falco > Falco peregrinus. Next base: position 11,777,934 of record NC_073729.1, read on the forward strand.
TAAAACTCAGCATCCAACTCTAAATACTTGTGGAACACTTTACATTAAATTGAATCAAATAAGTATGATCGATATTGCAGTTCCAATATAAGGTCTTGATGATCTGTTGTTTGAAAGATAAATGAGCATATAGAAAAGTAGTAAAGTTAATATTTTCTGCACAGATTATTGATGGTAACTGTGTTTTTTCTTTCACATTCTATCAGCCTGGGAAAGATTAATTTCTAAACTATCAGCAAGGATTACATAATAAAGTAGACCAGTATAGGAGAGGCATAGTATTCCTGTCTTTTTAAATGTATGGATATGATTAAATTGCAGGTGAGAGACTAAAACTTGTTATTATAGCAGTGCAAAAAGGTAGATGGGGTGCAATTACTCTTTGAGGCTCACGTTTCAATAACATTGCACAATCACACTGAGAGAATAGCAATATCATTTGCAAGGAAAGTATTAAGGACAAAAAAATTTATGCAGAGATTTAAAGGTCTAATCACGTACGTAAGTACTTAATCTGTGGTAAAGCTTGAGACAGCTTAAATTGCATCTGGAAATAAAGGAAGTAGACTTTGAGGTTATCTGTGTTATATTTGCTAGGTAGAACCCAGGACTTCTTTTGAACACTAAAATTATCTTAACCAGCAGCACCTGGTTAACATGAGCTGGAATTAAAGGTATTCTTTCCCGCAGCGTCCAAAATATTGGCTTAGGGAGAACTGGCAGTGTTTGCTGTGTTCCCGGCTCCCATTACTTTACCCTGCTCTTAAATTCTTGCTGTAATAGAAGGGTGAGAAGTGACTGTCATAAAATTTTCCCTGTTAGTTTTGCATCTTCTAAGGCTTTCTTTAAGTCAGGACAATTTTGTTGTTCTAAGATAGGTTTGAAAGCTTTCTGGGGGTGTTTGACTCAGATATGTTTGCCTCACAGAGCAAAACCTGTGACGTACTGTGGTTGCTTGCCATCTGTCTGAACTAGCTACAAAAGGAAGGTTCATGTTTGTAACAGTAAAGGAGTCAGTAGGTCAAATCCCTAATGATTTATCAGAGTGCATATTTCTGTCTGTGGACTGGAAAAACTATGGTTTTGTTACTTCCTCTACTTGTATATAACTGTAATTACCATCAATGTAAAGTCAACATACACGCCGGAAAATCAAAAAGCCCTCTCTACTGTTCTTGGTCCTCTCTAGTATGGTATTTTGTATTTTCTACACATATAAATAAAGTACCTTGACATCATATAAAAGGAATGAGGTAGCTTAGACTGCAACTTTGTCCAATACATTTTATTCAAAGTAGATTATTTCAATAACATGTATGAAAACATGTACTAGAATGGTAATTCTTGTACATAAAGCAGTATTGTCAAAAAGATCTGCACTAAATACTCACTCTTAGGTGTAATGGCCTATTCACTGTTTAGAATACTGGATCCACTTCCAGAAGAGTTCTAAAGATTACTGGTATAATACAATTACACATTTCAGGAAAGAAAACCAACACACAGGATTTCTATCCTGTTGTGAATTTTTATGACTTTTCATTTATACATTTGGTATGTTTCAAGAGGATTTTACCATGTGGCTATAAATATTAATTTTTGAGTTTCACAGTCAAGTTCATGAGGCTCAAACAGTAAATTCACCCCTTTTGTTATTGTAATGTAGTTTCCCAGGAAGAAGCTGCCCTGCTGTCATATTTAACAAAACCCAAAACAAACAAGCCAAAAAGAAAAAAAAGAAAATAAAAGTAATAATAAAAAGTGAGAGGCTAGAGATTGTCACAGTTGTTTCACAGGAGATCTATCAATTTTCTGAGTGTAGTCACAATCATTTCCAAACCTTTCTATAAATTTATTCATTGACCAGCTCTTTAGTTTTCATAGAAGTCATTTGTGCACAACAAAGCACTGGAATCTCTGGCAGACACTGACGGATTCTTTTGAAGGTAACTAGCTATGTCATGGTGTACATTTTCTTCACAAAATAACCTGGGGTGGGGTTGGAACCTGGGGTCAACTAAATATGTTACAAATTCATTGTTATATGAGGAGACAGCAAGTATGTGAAGAAGCATTCAGAGGAGCGGTTTGCAAGACCTTCTGAGCTGGCAGTCTGTTCTGAGAAACCTAAAGAGAAATGTGAATACCAGTAAGCTGTTTTCCAGATGATAGCTTAGAAGTACAACTGTCATTCAGTGAGAAAGATTAAAGCTTTCAGAACAGGATTTTCTCACTGATGTGTTAAGTTCCCACAGAGTGTGCAAATTCCCGTGTTTCTTCCAGGAAGCATTGTCAATGCATCATCAGGAAACTTCCTATTCAGCAGAAATAAGAAGGAATAGCTTTTTGAGGCAGCTACTGATGAAGAATTAATTTACAAAGCTCCCCATCTACATGCTATGGAGCAATTTCTTGAGCAAGTCTCTCATCTTTTATATTATTTGTCACCAGGTCTAGCAACCAGCTTTGCATGATTTAACATCAGGCCTGTTAGAAAGTTGGCAGGCTATATAATATTTTTTTATGGTTTTAGCTATCACTTACATTGGCATCTAATTAATAATCTTATTTTAAAGATTCAGTTTTGTGAATTTTTTGGTTTTTACTTATCTGGTAGTCATTCTTAGCCAAATTAGGATAGTGGCATATCTGGTGCCCTAGTTCAGGAGGTTTCTCTGTTTTTAAAGTTCTCTTGGTGGCAGTTAATCAACTGGTATTCTTTCTGAGAGAACACAATTTTATTTCTAATTCTAAAATGTGTCACTTAAAACCATGGCTTGTTATATTCTAAAATCTTTTATCAGGTTTCACTTCTCTGAAAATGTAAAAATAAATGAAACTGAAGAATTATTAGTACATATTCATGGTTTGTGCTTTCATGTGCCATTTTCAGGTTTCTGATAAGCAGATGCACAACCTGGTGAATATGAAAGAGCTGGAGATACCATTGGACTCCCTGAGTCACATTGATTCATCTTATGTGTTTGTTTCAATAAATATACCAGGTTTTGTTTCTCACCTACGCTATTTTTCCATCAAGTTTTTACTTGTAATTTTTTGTAGCTCATATATGGACAATTTCTTGGGTTTAAGTGTATTTTGAGGAGATAGTTATTACAGAGTATGCTGCCAGCTTGTTCCTGTCTAGTCGTCCTGGCATTTTAAAATCATAGCAGACCTGCTTTGTCACGGTCAGGGCTCTGATAAGATGATAATAATCCTATGATAAGATAATATGCTCTAGATCTTACTGTGCAAAAGAAGCTCTTTGTACAGATATTGTTGTTTGATAGGCACAGCATTTACAAAATTCAATTTCTTGTCCATGCTTAGCTGTTATCCACTAGACATATTATGCTGGAAGTAGCACAGTGCTGCAAGACTCCTATTCATCTCAGCACATTTTTAAGATCCCCATAGTATGTGATTGGAACTTCTAGTTCAGTTTCAGAAATAAGGTAAGGCAATTACATGTGGTAGTTCCTAAGCAGCCAACTTAGAGGAAATTTGTGGTAGTTTTTTACACAGTTATTTTCTTCAGTAAGGATTCCTGAACTGAATAGGGCACATCTATTACACTTTATGTTTCAGATCTTTTATAGACTCAGAAAGGCTTGCTGGTTTGCATTTTGTTCACACCATTATTAGTGTTTTTATTTTAGTCTGAAATTCTGCAGTGAAATTTTTGCAGTAAAGGAATGAACTGTGCCTCTGTGGTATTGCAGAATAGCAAGAGGCCTGATGGATGGCAGAATTAGTTACGCATGGACTTTCTGTGCTGTATGGTATCTTGGTCAGTAAACACATGTTGCTCAAGATTAGCAGTTATTAGCCAGTCTGTAGAAGAAGCAAAACCTGAATTCCTGCCTCCCAACTCTATTCTTTGATAAAATTGTTTGTTGCACATACATACACTTATACATAAAGCAGGTTTTCCTACATCACATGATTCCACATGATCCTTGAAATTTAGGTTCTGTTTACAAATGTTGATATGATCCTACCAAAAAGATAGGTTAAGAGAATCACAGAAAAATCAAGAGGATCACAAGGAATAGATTTGGTAGATAATAGGCAGTGGTAGATGAAAAAAGAACTGCTAATTTTTTTGTAATTATTACTGTAATACTATAATTATTACAGGGCTGTGCTCAAAAATTAATAACTGCTAGAATTTACAGGTTTTGGATTTTATTTCAGTTCAATCAGAATGTCATTTTGTGAAATTAATTCTGTTTAATGCTTGCTTTGTATGTTCTTTTGGCACATTATTTTCTCTTTGGACTCAAATTCATTTTTCAAAATTTCACAGATGTAAATTTGGGATCAATGCTTTAACAGAGTAAGATACATGAAAATAAGATGTGAATATCATAAATCCACTTTTAAATTATCTGACACTTCATCACTGCTGGTATCATTGATGAATAGGTGTAATAACTTATTACATATATCTTTAAAAGGATTTGAAATTACTTTTTAATTCACATTCTAAGACTATTAGATACACAGTTTTCTGCTTTATGAAAATCATATTCAGATGATAATAAATTGTAAATAGGTACAAAATTTTTAATTATACTCTTTAAAACTTGCCTTAACCAATAAGGCAGACTTTATGTATTGTCATATTCCAGAATATAAGTGTTCTGTAGTTCAAGTATGGCCAATAATCTGTCTTAGAAAAAGTCAAGTCATCATGCATATATGAAATTTTAGTAGTCACAGAATCTGTCTTAAGCCATGAAGCACACTCTGAAGAAAAATAGGAAAGATGAAAACTTGTTTCTTAAATCATAGAGTATTGCTGGATCACCCATTAAAATTACACTTCTGACCCTGTCCAACATTAGTAAAAGTTTCAGTATTTTCCAATTCAGTTCTTCTCTCTCCCCTTGTTATGCCTGCCTTTGTTGATTTTTCTAAAGACTATAAAATAAATTGAATATAAATTTAATATAAGTTAATATACTTTCATATGTTACAGGAATATGCTACAGGGTTGAATGATTATGGGCATAGGAGAGAAAATGATCAATGTAAGAAAGATCTAATCTTTCCAGGTTCAACCTCATGAAATCTCATTACAGGACCATTGCAGTGTTGTTTTCAGGAAGTCTTTGTTTTTTAAAATGTCCTACAACTGAACTTCTGTTGTAGAGAAAAAACTTCTCATGAGTTTGATAGACTAAGGAGGAAGACAGCTCTCCTATCCATCTGCTGAGAGATTAAAAAGTCTATTTTAAAATATTTGATATAATTTATCTTGGAATTTATCTTTTTAGTTTAGAAAAGATGACACTTGCATTAAAAAGGATATCCAAATTGCTGTTCACAATTTTAAAAGTCACAATTCTGTTCCAATATATCCATTTAATATCTTTTGTGAATCACATTTCAAGAAATATTCTTCCCTTGTTGATGGCAAGTGTACTGGTTTATTGCTTTACTGTCTAGGTACTTGGCTTTCTTTGATAAAATTTTTTTTGATCAGATCTTTCCTCTCAAAAAGTAAAATACCTGGTGGACTTATACTGTGTATTTTACTAGAAGAAATAGGGGAGATGTGTCTAAGGCAAGCGTAGCTCAGTTGGCAAGCCCAGCACTTCTGCAGAGAAGTCATTCCTTTTACAGTCTTGGCCCACCTTCCCTGAATGTAGCTTACATCAGTGGGGGGTTAGACAGCAACAGGGCTAAAAGCTGCTCTGCAGCAGTAGTGACTGTTAGTTACTACTGCTGTGTAACTGAATACACTGTTGTCTCTGACATTCTGTGTATGTTAGTATGGATAGGGAAGAAGCTAGTAGCAATCAAGGTATAATGTGTTATATTTTTATTGAATTTTCACAAACTCTATACTCTTCTGGGTTCCTGAGCTGTTGGTTTGCTATTTGCTAACTTACTGAAAATTTCTTCAGCTTCTGCTAGTAAGTAGAATAATGTTTAGATTGCAGACTTTGGTGTGATTGTGATTGTCAACATTGAATGCTGTGATTCAGTGCAACTATAAGAAGCTATTTGGGATATCAGGAGTGGGTTAGTCACAGCAGCACAGACTAAAGGCAGTCTGTTTGATCCATAAGTCACACCCACTCTAATGTGTGTGGTTAATTATTTGTTTTTTTAAATAATTTTTACTGTTAAATGAACAATTGCGTAGTGCCATTACTAATGGTCTTCTGAGATTATATTTGCACTTCAAAAGTAATAGCTGTAAAATTAGTGCTGTTTTACAGCATAGGATCTCAAAACATCTTGTAACATGACATTATTCCAATGTACACATGGAACGTTTATCCGTATTTCTCCTAGTCAAAATTATTTCTGGAGACCTGTTCTTTGCATATTTGGATCAGAGCATTAGTCTTTGATATGACCTATCAGCTTGTTTTAAAGAAAAGAAGGGGAAAAGTGAGATGGAGTTGCCATTACATTGAAAACATACCAAGAAATATGTGTTTATTTATATTAAATTATATGCAAACTTGTATTGAAGCTAATTGGCTTCCTTTGAGAAATAAGTTCAGACGATTAAAGGAAGGTGTAAATTATTAAAAATATAAAGGTTTTAGGTAGATCTAACAGTCAAAACTAGCTCATTTCATCTGAAGTGTTAAAAGTACATAACAGCTTTTAGCCTGAGTGATTAATCTCTTGAGGTTTCTGTTTGGAAGCATATATTCTTTCCAAAAGACCTTGCTAATAATAATGTGTCATTAGATCTGCACCTCAACACAGAGATGTAGGTTAAAAAGTTATTAGAATTACTTCTATGTACCCCTTAATAAAAGAGAGATGCAGAGATGTCCTGAAGGCTTCGGAATTCAGCTTCAGTCTATATAATCATGAAGTGAGTACTGTCAAATCAGAAGCAGAGTGTTTATGTGCTGGAATTATATTCTTCTCCACAAGTCATTGATTACTGTTTTCTAATGAGAGATGACTTGGGATAATGGCCGAGAAAAAATACTGTTTTCTTCACTGAAAGTTTAACTAAAAGCGGTAAATGTCTTAATTCAAATCTGTTTATGGTAGTTCTTTTTGATGCCTAACTTTTCACTACCAAGGACATTTGTGGGAGAATATGATCTTGCCATGATCTCAATGCAGATATGAACATCTGCTATTTGATGCTGGACATTTTACAAGTGCGAAGTTCATAGGCATCATCTGTGGAAGGCTGAAATTAGCATGCAGAGAACCCCTGTATGATAACAATGGAGGCAAAGTTGCCATATCAAAAAATGTCATTTAAAATCATGTGAGATTCACCTACCATCTTAGTGCTTATTCCGTGCCCACTTACTTTCCTATAATGAAAACACAGAGGTAGTCTAAAATAATTATCATATTTAAATGAATGCCATTGTTAAATCACTTCAAATGTGTATTTTTCTAATGGCTTTCTGTAAAAATGAGAGAAACTATCCCAAAGCAGGGTATTTATAAGGTGCTTTAAATGAACATAATGATTAATAAAATAAAACAGCAGGATGTTTAAGTCTATTGGTCTTTCTACACAGAAATATTACTACTGTTTATATTTGTCTGCTTTGACTTTTGTTAATGTATACCATCCTTAACTTTCACTTACATTCAGTATACTGGTGCTTTCACAATTCTTATTAACACACTGCCAATTGTACATTTCTCTTGTACCTAACATCTTTTACAGATAGTTTAATTGATCAGGCTTTATAAATTAATGACTGGGGTTTTTTGGGTTGCTGACTAAATCAGGTAATGGTCTCCTCTGTCTGTGAGAATGGAAAATATGTAGGAATATGCTTGAACATAATTCTACTCTTTGTAGCACTTTATGACAAGAATGTGATGTTATGTGGTGGGTTGACATTGACTGGACACCAGGTGCCCACCAAGCTGCTCTAACACTCCCCTCCAGTAGAATGGAGGGGAAGAAAATAAAGTGAAAAAACCCCTTGTGGGTCAAGATAAAGGCAGTTTAATGAAGCAATAGCAAAGGTCACAAAGGGAAACAAAAGATGTTATTCTCTACTTAACATTAGCAGGTGATGTTTGGTCTCTTCCTGGGAAGCAGGGCTTCAGTACACTTAGTGGTTGCTTCAAAGGACAAACATAAATAATGAATGCTCCTCCTTCCTCCTTTCTCTTAGCTTTTCTGTCTGAGCAGATGTCATATGGTATGGAATATCCCTTTGGTCAGTTTGGGTCAGCTGTCCTGGCTTTGTCCCCTCCCAAGATCTTGCCCAGCCCCAGCCTACTTGGCGGGGAGAGAGGGTGAAGGCTGGAGAGACAGCCCTGATGCTGTGCAAACCCTGCTCTGCCAGTAGTCAGAACACCGGTGTGTTACCACCACCTTTCTAGCTACCCATACAAGCACAGCACTATGAGGGCTGCTATGGGGCTCAGCCAGACCCCATACAGTTACTTTTTACAAGCTGTTAGTATATAGATGCAAAGGGAATTTAAACCACACATGTATGCATAAAACATGTTGTGAACAACAGAACTCAAATGACTGTCAAAGAGTGTAGGTGTCAGGTCCTCAGCAGTAGTTTTTGCTCTACAAAGTCGCTCCGACCGAGCCTTACTAATGCTATGTAGACCAAAGGTCCTGTGCTTACAAAATCCCTTTCTTCTGAAGCAGTAAATTATGAATGACATGGACCTTGGCAGAGCTGTGAGGGAATGTGGCCAGGGACAGCTTGTCATTGCCAGCCCATAATGAAAACAACCTTGATGACCCATTGTATGCTCCAAAGCCTCAGAAACTAGAAATTGTCTCTCCCTGGCTCACTCAGTTTAAAATAATGAGATGCCTGACAGTTTGGTCCATTGGTCTCCATGTACAGTGTCCTGGTGAGCTTAGCATATTGGCTTAGTTTGTGACACAAGTTAAGGTAACTCTCTCCAGCAGTCCTAGAAGTAGTGCTATAGCATCTTCATCCTACTATTATTTTACAGCACCTTCATGCGTAAAGGCCCTGCAAGGTGAAAGCCTCTTGTGTACCCTCAGAAATATTCCCAGCTCTTGTGCTGAAATAGCCCTCTCCAGCCAGACTGAGCTTTGACGATTATAGTCCTTTTACACACCTTGCAGTGGTCAGAGTAATGGACAAGAATTTAACAGAAGATGTGACATAAACAAGATGATGGATGGGAGAATTATGTTTGAATGTTGGATGTTGCACAGAATATTAGTGAGTGTGTTCACAGATAGATTTGCAGGTGTCAGAAAACCTGATAAAAACCACATCCCTAACTGTAAAGTTAGTCTGACAATGCAGCTTGTTAGTGAGTACTGGTTTAAACTTACTCTCTGTTATGTACTTCCTCTTATATGTATGTGTGCTTGTGTACTTACTGATTTTGTGTGCAGCTGATATCACGTCAGAAACCCCAACTAGATTATTTACATTGCACTCACAATCACAGAATCACTGAGGTTGGAAAGGACCTCTTGAGATCGTCTAGTCCAATCTCTTTTTTTTTAAAAGAACCCACAAAGTTACTAAGTTTTATAAATACGAAAGTTGTAAATATTTCCAAAGAATAAAGTCTTTAGTACATGGAATTTACAGATACTTCTGCAGAACTCATGGTTTCTGTTGCCCTTTGTTGCATCCTGTTGAACAAGGACTGTGATTCACAGACTGAAAGTTAGCAAGCAGCAGTTTTTCAGGTAATATTTGAGTCAGTGTGGAACACCTTTCTTTTCTTTTTTTTTTTTTTTTTGCTAGAAGCAATCTGTGTAAAAGAAAAATTAATTTGCATGGTTGCAAAATCAGAAAGGTTTGAAGAGAAAAAAGATTTCTGTGCTAACTAGTTGTATTTTTTAATTTAGTGTTAAAAAGTCAAAGCTGAAAGTTTCCCTTCTATAAATTCAATTTAAAATATCAGAATGAAAGCTATTCCACCATAATCATTACTTTTGAACACACGGTAATATATATTGGCTGAAAAAAAACCCCCAGAGAGCACAAATAATAATTTCAGCAGATCACTACATTGCTGAAACTCCAAAAGGTTTAAAGTGTTTGAAAGCCATCCTGTAGGCTAATTGTGTTTCCTCAAGCCCTAAGGCAACTCATGATGTCTCCATGGCAACTGTACTTTACTTTTTTATTTAGGAAAGTGGTTATGCTTCATACTTCAAATATTATTTGATATAAGGAAAACCTAATACTGGAGGAGTTTAACAGTCAGCAACTTTTCCTTTTGCAGTATTTCCCTTAGTGCAGATGTTACAGTTGTGATTTCTGATCTTAACTAGATTTTTACAATCAAGTGATCATTACATTTTTTTTTGGCATGCAAAATACTTATTTGAAAATAAAGAAAAGTATATAATGTTTTTTTCACATTATGGTAATGTCAATTGAGCGATTCCAACTGCCCTTCATTTGTGTGCAACTTTCATGTTAATTTAGCAGAGATATCACAGCTGATAGTAATTGACATCAATATCAAATCTGAGCATGATGAACCAGACTCTTTTTGGTTTTTCAGTCCATATCATATGATTGATACCTGTTTATTTCACTGACTATACACTGGACCAGAATTAGAATTGATGTACTAAAATTGAGAAGGGAACCCAAGTTACTGACAGTGGAAAGGAACCTGCAAAAGCTCTCTCCAATGTTCAGGCTGGCATATTCAGGAGATGAACACACAGACTATATTTACTTTCCAAACAAACTTGCTAAATGGCTGCAGTCAACTCATTTAATCTCTGCAACTCAGTTCCTGCATCTACGGGTGGTATTAATGATTTGTTTTTGCAAAACACTGCAACAACTGCACTTTTGAAAAGAGATGAATTATAGCTCAAAGTGTTTCTCTCTTAGTGAATGCTAACCAACTTGTTTTCTGGAAATATTTTGCCATTGTCAGTTCTTGCCCATTAGTGTTTACTTACGCTAATGATACCAAGATTCTGTGGCCATTTCAGCCACCTGCACAGCCTCTGTAGTTGCAGGCATTTTAGAGAGCTACTCAGCAATTTGAATTCTGGCTTCCTGCTCATTTTCGTCAACACAGTATTTTTGCTAGGGCTACCTAAATGTATTTTTTCATATGTGACAAAGACATTATTGAAGAGCTTTTTTGCCAGTTATTGCTACCTGTGCTTTTACCTCAGAGCTAAAATTTATGCCAACATAGCTCATATCACGTGAGCTTAAAGTGATTGGGAAGGATTATATCTACTGTGTGGTCTTCTGGAAGGGGCTGTGAACTGAGTGAAGAGGGATAACCGAGAGGGACTCCTAGTCTTGTAATGGTTCTGGAGCTCATAGGAGGACTCAACTGAATTCAATAATCAGGTTGGGGAAGCAGTGGTAGTGGGACCTGCGAGCATTTCTGGGCAAACATCTCTCAAGGATGTTTTAGACATGGTTGGTTCTCTTATATAAATGGGGATGGGCAAGAGGTGTCTTTGACCTGTTGGGGTCCCCTCCACACCTATTTCTACATTTTTGTGGTAATTTTCAGTAAGGTTTTTGGTGGTATTTTTTTTAAACTGTTCTCTTTTTGATTTTTTAAATTCTTGCTTTAGTGTTTACTGAGAGGTTTTTTTTCCTTCAAAGGCAAGTTTAAAGTTAAGTAAAGTAAAACTCCACTTAATGACAGACTTAAATTTCAGCATCTATTTAGATGCTTTATTGAACTGGTCTGTCCTCTCAGTGTCCCATTCTGCCTTCTTCACCCTCTCCCTGAGAAGTATGAGACCAGCATGGTGATGACTAATCCTGCTGCTATTGTTGTGGTAGTGTTTAGATGCATCAGTGAGGAATATTTTTAAGAACATTTCCTATTGTTTGAATTAATCTTTAATAAATCAGGGAACAGAAAAACTGCTGTGTGACCTTGACCAAAAATAATGCACTTCAGGTACCTAATATAGATGAAGCAGTTCCCAAGCAGCTTAGAGAGTATAAATTGTTGAACGAGAGTAATCATCCACTAATTATGACATCTATAAAGATTTTTTAATTTGTTTTTATGGAAAATATACAAACAATGCCCTTCCCCCAACTGTGTAATAGTAATAATTCATTTTTCAGTAGCTGCTTGGTAATAGCAAACTGCCAGTCCGTATTCTAGCTTGTGCTAGTAAGAAACTTCAGTCTGTTGTGCTAGTCCTAAAGAAGTACAGTGGAAAGAAGAATTAGACATGCATTGTGTATGCCTGAATGCCGGTTAATTACAATACTTTTGCTAAAATAGCTAAACAACTTGCTTGTGGTTTTTATTTGCACATATAGCACTGTTATAATTGTGTACTTTTCCATCACACTGAACACAAACTAATTATTAAACAGTTGGCAAGAGAGAAAAGTATTGTAACATGCTTATTGTAGTATTTTTTTATTGTTTTTCTAATAGCAGTAATAAGCAAGAACATGCTGTAGAGTGAACACATATCATTCATAATAGCATTGTTTTTTTCTAAAACCTAGTAATATTAGTCTTGGTTGTATTTACTTAATGTTTATGTTTAATATCACCAAAGAGATGAGCTCTAGTGTTCTAGCAAAATTACAAATATATAATAAACAACAGTCTCTGCTTGAGACTTTTGGATGATCTATTTAATCTTACTGTTATTTGTTCATATGCCTTATTTATTACAAGTTACATTTCTTATATTTGACATACTGGTCTCTAAAGCCTTTCTTTAGATCAGGAGCATTCAATGCTAAGGCTTCATCTTTTGTTTAAATCAAGAAAATTAAGTGTGATCTGCTTTAGGAGATTTTGGGTCTCCTAGAGAAGCCCAAAGAGAACAGGAGAATTGCACACTTTGTCAGATGAGTAATAGTAGAAATCATAATACTAACTGTACACCTACTAAAGACTCATGTCTGCAGACAGAAAACCTGGTAGAAAAAATCTGGCTGGTTTCTGGTGCCTTCTCAGTGCTCCTATGGCACAAGGTAACAATACAGAATCTGCCTGCAGAATTAATAGTAATACCCATTTTAGATATTTTTAGCGATCCTAATGGATTCTACATCTATAGAAATCCTAGGTCTTGTCCCTTATATTATACAGAAGATTTCCAAAAAGAAAGAAAAAATGAAACTGTATAAAACAAATGAGAATGAAAAGCATTCAAGAATGCATAATGCTCTCCTTACAGCAATTTTAACTCCTTTGGCAAAAGTCCAGTCTCAGAAACAAAAACATTGACTTCAGTAAGCATTTTGAGCGTGGCTCTTACATTGTGTTGAGCCCTCTAGGCTTAATTTGAAATAAATAGAAGCTGAATAGTTGGTGGAAATCTCTCTTTCTTAATATTTGTATCAGGTAGGATCTTTCAAATTAAGAATTTACATACCAATTAAAACATAAATATCAGGACACAAGGAGCAATGATCATTGACAAATAATCTAAATATAAAATGATGGGATTAGGGTTAGAGATACTGAATAAATTAGAATGATCCTAAATATGAATATAACCTCCTTTTCTCCTAAGCAAAAATTTATGTAGAACAGAAACAAACAAACAAAAAATTACTTAGCACTCATTTGGTAATATGCATGGTCTGGAGGTCTTTGTGTAACTTGCCTGCAGCCCAAGGTTAAAATTGTTAAAACTCTCAAACTCAGCTTAAAAAAAACCACACACACAAAAACCCACCACAAAAACATGTTGTCTATAATGTCTAACACAGGTTGGTGTTCCTTTATTTTTTTACAGAGCTTGAATACAAGAAAAAATCAGAAAGTTTTGCTGGCACAAACATCAAAATAGTAGACCTCATGCAGTATCTACCTCATCTTATGGACTAGTGATATATTGGCCCCATTTATCAGTAGAGCACTGAACTTTGGGGCAGTAATTGTGGGAGGGTTGTGAAAGATGGGAACAGAGAAAAATGCAGAAAACTGAGAACAAAGAGGTACAATATTTTTCTTCATAATTTTATTAATTTTCCATTCCTTTTGTCCATGTACTATGGACATGATGAGATGATTTGTATGATTCCCATTAATTGACTAATAACCTTAAAATAAAAAGACATTTTAATGTTAGATATACGAGGATATTTGTAGAAGAAATGTAATTATGTGGTAACATCTGGATGTTAGCTTGAAAACAGAACCTGTGCCAGCCCTTCATTTTTGTTGCTGCTACTCCATACATTTAATGGGTGTAGAAATACCAGGTAACATTGGGATTGCAACCAAAGATATGGAAGGAGCAGTAGGAATAGACTAACTCATGAGAAATAAAATCTAGTTTCCATAAAAAGACCTTAATTAAAAAAAAGGATAGGGAAGGGGGAGGAAAAGAAACACAGAACTCACAGAAACAGATTGCTTTTTATGGCTGTATTTTTAGCACTTCTCATGGGTGACAATTATTGTGGAAAAAAGGCTTCTCTAATGCTTTTTTTCCCAATATTGAGTATGGTACAATGTGTGTATGAGTATGAATATGGATAGATACCGGGCTAATATTGAAAGATTTTTAGCATGACTTCAGTCATTTAGTCCATATGTTAATTCCCATTTAAACTTAATCTGATTTTGTCATTTAAAGCTGAATTTCTCTAGACAGGTAATGGAAAATAACCTCTGTTGCTTTTTCATTAGTTACAAACTTCATCTTCTAATTTAAATGTACCTGAGCTGAGGTATTCTGTACCACAAAGGCACATAAAAGCAGATGTGAATATCAGAGAAATAAGCATTCTCCTCTTGTGTAAAGAAACAAACTTATTCCTGTGCCTGAGGATGTAGTGAAGTATCAGAAGACCCAGTCAATCCCACATTCATTTGATGGTACCACATCATCCTGATATAGGTCAGGGTTTAAGGGCTACAGGGGAGTCCTCCAGTATGATTTTCACTTTTCACTTCTGAAATGTTTTTCTTGGGTATTGTAGATACGTTGATTACAACTGATAATATTAAGAAAACATATTCCTCCTCCTCACCAGCATGGGAAGAAGTCCCACGTATGCATGTACTCACATGTGTACATTTACTGTATGTAGTGCAGATAAATGGAGTCATTAATCAACTTGATTGTATCCAAGGAACGTGGAAAACATAAGATTATTGTGGTTTCTTACTATCAGAGACCACGGAAGCTAGGAAATTTTTCCAGGAAAAATAGACTGGATAAATTTTGATGGAGATTCATCTTTGGAACCAGTATGGGCTGCAAATGTGATAAACTAAAGCAGCTTTTCATAAACAACATTTTTAGTTTATTAGGCAAAGTAGTTTGATTTTGGTATTCTGAAATAACAAAGGAGATACTTCACTCTATTTCTATATATATTTCTATGGCTCTGCTTTTCTGTTTCATTTGTTTTGGAGCCTTTGGAGATCTTCTTTGACAACCCACTAAAGTTGTCAGGATTTTTTCTAGATCATTGCCTTTAATTCTAGTCCTCTCTCATTTTTTTCCATCATATTCTCCTCTCCTCTCAGTCTCTCGTGTATTTTTATTTTTCTTTCCAGCTATCTTGCTGTTGTCTTTCTTTCCAGTTCTCTTGCTGTTTTGCTTTCTGATTCATTATTTGAAGTAATTTTTTTCTCCATTTGATGAAGAATCACAGGCATGATTTACATATTTACTTTCTTCAAATACAGAAATTTATTCCAAATTGTGGGCAGGAGCCTCTGAGTAATGTGATTTAAGAGTATCTCTTGAATCCCTGGAGTTTCAGCAGAACACTGATTACTACTGTGATAATGTTGTTCAAAGTTAAAAAGACTGTCAGTAATGTAGAAAAGAAAAGAGAAATGGGAAGACCATTCTGAATCTGATGTGAGGAGAAAGCACACTGGAACAAACTAAAACCCCTTAATGGCAAAGCCTTGTAGAAATAAACAAGGCTTGAAGCTGGGGGTGTATTTATTATGGCATGTGTTGCAGAAGCTCAGCACAGATATTTTTTCTCGTGATCTCTTGAATAACTGGGAAATATATAAAATGTTTTTTGTGTATAATGTAGACAGATAGGTAGATGTAAAATGTCTTGAGCAACAGCAGCTGTTTAAAATCATGCCCGTGAATTTGTTGCACTTAGATGGGACAAGATTTTCAGAAGTGATGAGTGACCTTGAGTGTCTATGTTCTCGTGTCACAAAGTGACTTGTGCTAAGCCCTTGCTGCAAATTATATTTATCTCTTCCCCTAAGTATATTCCCAGCTAGGCATCAAAAATGGAAGCACATTGAATCAGCAAAAACTGTTAATTTTGCTTTAAAAGGAATACTGATAGGGAGAATTCTCAGCCTCCTCACCTGGGGGCCTCTGATGCAGAAAGGGCAAGAAGATAAGCATTTTATAATGAGAGAACAAGACTAGTAAGAAGAATTGTTAGCAGTATTAATCACTGGTCCTTCAGTGGTGTCCATGGAATGGCTTGGCAGGATATGAGCAAAACGTTTCCATTTAATAATATGTTATCAATGGGATAAATGGACAGGAAGGTTCTGCAGTATAGTCTTCATATGATTGCAGTGTAACTTGTCTGAAAATGCAAGTTAATTGTAGAATGACTGCTTAATAATATCACAACTGTTTTCATTAGATTGCAATGTCAGTCACATTTGCCAACTCATGAATGATAAGCCCTTTGGAAAGCCATTAATTTTTGAACACTATCATTCCAGTCTCTGATGGGCTGGGGCAACAGAATATAGATGTTGAATGGTTAAAAATGTGAGGTGGCAGGAATTGCCTGTGGTTGATGATGGATCTGGCAGAGACTATTAATACTTTCCTTTGCTATCGTCCAGTTATTCTGCCTCTATTCTGACATCCCTGAGTGCAACATATACCTCCAAAAAGAATGGCTTGCAATTACCAAGTTAATAATACCAAGTTAATGATATCCTTAAACAAGGATTTATTTTTTATAATACTGAAGAAAAAGAAGCACTGCAGTCTTTTGTTAATGTCCTACCTCTGTCTACTCTATGTGTTCGGGTCCTTCTATTTTATATATAAAAATGAATTAACAGATGTGCACCATGTTAAACTTGTTGACTTAGAATTTTATAAACTGAAGGATATATTAGATTAGGTATTCTTTTTCCTCACTGTACTCAACGGCAAAATTCTGGGGAGTGTTACTGAATGCAAGAATAGGTCAGAAAGCTGTTTTTGCTTGAATTAAATGAAGGTACAATAGATTATTCTTCCAAGAACTTGGAGCCTATTTAAAACATTTGTGGGTTTTGGTGGTTGTGGTGGGGTTTTTTTGTTTGTTTTTGTTTTTTTTTTAATGAGAGAACAATGTGCAGTCATTGTTTGCATGAAAAGTGCACTAAAATGACTAAAATCCTCTAATGAGTCACTGAGGGACTGTACTAATGCCTTCATCTGTTACTTATATGCAAAATGAAAGACTTTATCATTCAAGCTCAGTGCTGTGAAACAGAATGTAAATTTCTAGCAGGGACTGTTCACTGCAATTAGGAAGCGGCAATGGTCATTGGAAAGATAGAGACTCCACCTTAGTCTAGACTAAAGGCCTTCTAGCAAAGATAATAGAAATCTTCCTTCAGAAACTAGATGGAGTCAGTAGCATTTTGTGGTTTTTCAGTTTCTTAGCAGATGACCAGAAGGTCTCCACAAACTAAGGTATGGAAGAGTTCTAATTCTGCCATTTCAATAGACTTGACTTGCCATTTCCAAATTACGACTGTGACAAGGTTACATCACAGCCTGAGAGCACCACGGAATCCACCGTGAGAGCTCCACACCTACCAGATACTGAAAAATATGCAAACAGAAAAGACAAAGTTTATTAGGTGGTCACAAATTCAAAAATCATAAATCATGTGAATATCACATGACAATCACTTGAAGTCTGGAAGTAACAAATGTGGATGGGTTAATTTGCTTTCTGATTTCTGAACACTTTAGATACCTTCTCAGAAACTAAGTGAAAGCTGAGATATTCATTAAGCGTCTTGGTTCTACTTCAGTTTTAAGGAAAAATACTGAACATGTAACTGATGAAAAAAATCTGGTGTTTTGTGTCACTAATGAGCAGAAAAGCATGAAGTAGGCATTTGGGTGGAATTTAGGTGCCTAAATCCACAGCTGCAGTTATGAATACTTTTGCTCTGTTGAAGATATTTACATGAGTTTTGCCAAAGCATTAGATCTGTGAGATACCAAGTTTTCAATTCACTTGTCAAAATTTTATGTAGAGAATCAGTGGCTGAAGAAGACCTGAATATCCAGTTATATTTTATATGAAGAAGACAATTAACAAAATGCAGAAACAGCCTTGGACCAGACCATGGACTAGAACATGGGTTTGACTGTTCCAATTGACAGACAGAACCTTGACTGTGACTTTTTTTTTTTACTTCTTTCACTTATTCAGCCACTCCATTTCACTCCATATCTTCCCTGCAAACTTCAGAAAAATGGGTCATATCACCACTCTCCTTACATAACCTGTTATTACACTGTGGTATAACCTATCACCACATTATTTAGTGGCTTTATATTATTTTGGGAGGTGGCAGCTGGTAGGTTTGAAACCACGAGCTAACAAAGAACTTGTACATCCCATATACATTCTTAATTTCTCTACTGTAATCTACTCCAATTATTAAAAAGTATGGCCATTGATTCAGATCAGAAGGTCACATTTTCATAGCATCTGGCTATAGCTAGTTGATATAATTATTACAAAATCTACTTTATGCCTGGCTGGTTTGACTCATCTCTAATTAGCATCCCATTGTGAAGTGTGCATCATCGTAACTTGAAGGGGCTGTTTTCATGAAACATCGAAGGTGATCATTCATTACAACACCCTTCGTAATTGTCAAATGTTGTATTTGTCATTTGATGCCAAATAACTGCATAATTCTGAGAAGAGGCAAATAGCTATGAAATGATACGTTAAAAGATATGAAGCAGAAGAAATTTTTGTTACTTCAGAAAAATTACAAGCTCTGGTACATTTTACAATTTCATTTTAACTGTAACTCAGCTTGACTGTTTTCACATTAATTACTGAATTTATATTATGTGACTGTACACTGGCAGGCCTTCAAATCTTAAGAGCTAATTTAGGAAATAATATTAAATGACAAAACTTCTTTAATAAAACATTTTGTTTTATAAGTTTACAAGTATTTTTATGATTTCTGTTATTTCTGTCCTTTGACATTGCCAGTAATTTTGTGAAAAAAATTTAAGTTTATAATTTCTCAAATAGTTCATTATGTTTTGTAATGTTCCCTTTTCAATTTTTTTTTTTTTAATTTAATGGTGGCTTATTTACAATTGGGAACATATAATGGTGGGCTATTAAAAATCTATCTCCATTTTATCTTAATTAGTTTCAGGAGTAATTTGGATTAATAAAGAAAAAATAACTTCTTTGGATTAGTTACAGAATAAACTCTCACTCAAATACTGTAGCCCTTGCCATCAACACAGCTTGATGTATTTCACAGGTAAAAATATATATCCCTGACTTACAGAAGGGGAAATGAGGCATGGGTTGATGACATAGACTTGCGGAAACCAGCATTCTAAATGAAGGAGTAAAAACTCATGTTCCTGTTGTATTACTGGCACTGTGTCCACTTCATCATCCTGACAGAAGCAAAACCATCTAATGGGCTTCCAGGTGAAGTTGTGGACAGCAGGTTATATCAGTGAGGCAGCACTGGGTTTGACCTCTAGTATAAATACCTAAGAACTTTCATGGATACGCTCGCATCTGGAGCTAAGGTTAGAGACTTACATCTAACATCTGGTTTTAGTGATAGGAAGTACTAGAAACAGACTCGCAGCTGTGCCTCTTGGAAATGATCTCTTACTATTCTTAATGCCCATGGTTATGTTTAAGGCTTACAGCTTCAAACACATTCATATGAATTTGTATCAATATTCACATTTGTATGAATGAGCCATGCTAAATCCCTCCTATACAAAGGTGTTATTCTGGGGGACTTTTTACTTCTTGATGAGAAGATAAAGAAAAATGGCTGATTCTTTGAAATACATTTTGCTAGAGAAGACACAATTAGTGGAACAGATTTTGAATATACATAGGTATACATAGTAAATGAGTGTTAGTTAACTCCTGCTTTTAGGAGCAAATCTATGACTGATTTCTGTTCACTTTTCTGTTGTTGAAAGTGTGTTTTTCAAGTATCTATGCAGATTGCCAGAGAGCATTTAATGTAAGTAGTAAAATGGATCAGAATGAAATTTCTTCAAAGATAGATATGTAGCCTGGTTTCTGTTGTAGCTTTGTGGCAATAAAGCAGTTTTACCAGCTGACAGACAACAGAAATTTAGTAACTCCAACACTGCTATCCTTTATAATTATTCTTCTCTGTAAGCTGTACAACATGGGTTAGGTAGCTGAAAACCTGGACCATCTGGCTGGCTGACTTCCCAGACTCTCTTTTTCATGCTGTTGAAAAGTAAACAAAGTAGTTAAGTTTATCTTAAGTGAATTAATAAAATGTCTGCATAGTTGATTTTTTTTTGACAGGTTTCTTGCCACAATCTAGTTGCAGCAAAATTGGAGTCAGTAGGAAGACACTAAAATAAGTGGGATAATAGTTCCCTTTCTAGGTACCTTCCTTTGACCATCAGCAAAGGGATGAAGCATTCTTTATATTGAAGAAAAAAGAAGTCTGCGTCAGAGTTGATCTGTATTTAAGACATTGCAGCATAAGTGGGAAAAAATGAAGAAAAAAAAAAAAAAAGTCTTTCACAGCTTTCCCAGCAGCTTCAAGGTACTGAGAGTGGTGTGAAAGCTTTAAAGTCCCATCAGAGAAGAATGAATGCCTCCTCCATCTACTCTGCTGTGGTGGTTCTTTCCACAAGTTCCCTAAAAGGGAACATTGAGTTCTCCACTGACTCCCTGCAGAGCATCCCTGGCATTATGCTGGTTTTAAGCTGCCACAATTGGCATAGAAATTGTGTCAGTAGGTGGAAGAAGATCAAGAGACCAAGCATATTTTTCAGGCTTCTCAAATATATACCAGTTCTTTGAGTTTGTTCTACACACTGCCCTGGACAGCACAAAGATGATGTGTGTTTCTGCTGCCATTCTACTGTCCTGTTCTTTGGTAAGCATATCAGAATGAAGAATTGGGCTCAAAAGTTTTATGTGTCGTGTGTGTGGCTAGCTGCAGAAAAAAAAGATGGTCATTACTGAAGGTAGAAACTGGGAAGTCTGCAAAAATCTGGAGTGAAAAAGCTATGCTGATGGGTTGAAGTTTTGATGGAAAATGCAGCGGGGATTTGTGTGGTACCCTACAAAACTCAGCATTGCACATAAATCTGAGTCGAATTGGCTTTTATCCCACCTACCTGCAGTGGATAAACAATACTTGATTTTACCCCTCAATTAGCAACTTGACAATTGCATGTCCTTTCACTGAGAAAAGAGATAAAAGGCTCTGTTTGCAGTCCTGATATCCATAGAAGTAGGCTTCTCTTGTCATTCAATAGATGTGGTAATTTTTCACTTGGAAACAAATTTTTGTAGGTTCAGGAATTTGGGAATCTGAAATGCTATTTATGAGCAGTATTAAATGGTAATGGTTTAATTGATGGTTGAACCTGCAGACACAATGTGTACAAGCTCATAGAATCATGGAATGGTTTGAGTTGGAAGGGACCTTAAAGATCACCTAGTTCCAACCCCCCATGCCATGGGCAGGGACACATTCCACCAGACCAAACTGCTCAAAGCCCCATGGGCAGGCACTCCTTCCACCAGACCAAACTACTCAAAGCCTGATCCAACCTGGCTTTGAACACTTGCAGGAAAGGGGTGATCTTTTCAATAATATCTTTTCATGGAGCAACAGGTTTTTGTAATTTAGGTCTCAGACAGTAATTACAAACCAGATGCTATTTCAGGCAGTCTGCAGTACACCCATAGCGCTCATTTTGAAATTCAAAGTTTCAAAAAGCACAAAAAAACTGTTGGAGCACTTAAGGCAGAACGATTATTTGAAGTCATGTAAGGTAATGTGGCATTATGCATAGATACATGAATTGCTATAAATTGTTATAATAATCTCTATCTGGGTTCACTGCCGTGGAGCACGACAGTGGTTTTGGTAGAGTTAGTTTTTTAAGGCTTCGTGTTGAATCTTCTGGGTCAAAAAGCTCAGGTTTCATTTGCAGACTGTGTTGCATAAAGATCACTGTGTGTTGGTATTTGGGGGCTTCGAAGAATCAGAGTGAATTCTTTGCTGCTAAAAATTAAGGCTTGCTAACATTTGAGAGGCATTCCTGTAATAGTGTGTCAGGAGTCTGGATAAAAGACATACTGCTGTTCAGGAGCAAGATCATGTCATACTCTACCTCTGCACCCCATGCTCCTGCCATATTCAAAGCAGACTGCATTCTCTGCAATAACGAAGGATGTGTGGTGGTCAGTTGTCTATTAGACTGCTGCCTAATCTGTTGAGGCAACAGGAAGGCTATGGTATATTCAGGATGAGAATTCTCCAAAGAGAAAGGAAGGTCTCCTGGCTGAAGGCGGTAACTTGGGTGCTCTGTGCCTGCTTTTCCCAAAAAGTTCCTTGACAATGCTAAGCAAGTAATTTATGTTGCAGACCTCATGATTCATCATGCCTTGTATTATGTCCA
Organism: Falco peregrinus; assembly: GCF_023634155.1. Classification (NCBI taxonomy): domain Eukaryota; kingdom Metazoa; phylum Chordata; class Aves; order Falconiformes; family Falconidae; genus Falco; species Falco peregrinus. The sequence continues at coordinate 11,800,549 of NC_073729.1, forward strand.
TGTCCAGAGTGCTTTCCACAGAGGGAGGATACTGACCTCTTAACATAGCAGTTGGGCTTTTGCAGAACTCTATTTTGAGGAAATAACCTGCTCCAGGACGCTTATTATTGTGAACCCACACCCTCAGTTTTTGAACTGGCACCAGAATGAATTTGTTAATATTACTTTCTCTATGCTCCTGCACTCCATATATAAAATGGAGATTATATACCAAGCTACTTTCTTCCTTCCTTTTACAGCAGCTCATTTTATACCTATTGCTTAGAGTACAGGACAAGTGAAGTGAAATCTGTGTTCTGAAGAGCCATGTAGTAGAATTCTCTCAGAATGTGCTATAAAGATTTGTGATGAACCTAAAAGGCAGATTGCTTTTGTGCTGTGGAGGCTGATCATAGAGTCAGCTCGTGTGGGATTGGCTTTAAATTTCTTTCCTTCAAATGGCTTACTCTACATGGGAAAGAGTTGAGGGGAAGATAATCCAACATGCCAGCCACTAAGGAGATAGGAAGATTTTCTTCTACTCTGTGTCTTGCTTGATTGTCATCTGCTTCTCTGAATGTTGTAGAAGGAAACTACTAAGATGCATCTTTCTTTATAGTAGTATGTTTCTATCTCTAAAAAAAAGGACTCAGTGACAGGAGATGTGAGAAAAGGTCTGATACTATGTTTATATTCCTACAGAAAACCTATTTAGGAAAGAAGGGCAGTGGTAGTGGCTGTAAGCTGGTTTGATGTTTCTCATCTTTTACAGGAGTTATAGTTTTGTCCAGAACAAAACAGACTCCACCTTCCTGACTTGGGATTTCCCTGGCTTACTGTGTCCCTGAACATTTCTCTGATGTACATATGGGGTATTCTCTTTGTATGGCATATGAGCATGCATATTGTACATCTGCTGTTTCCACGCATGTTTTCAAGAAGTTACTCAGAAGGATATACCTAAAAGGATGTGTGATGGAATCCTGACAGCAGAACAGGAAAAGTAAATTCTTTTAATTCTGTGAGTAGCTAGCAATCATTCGTACTAAATTCATGGTGTTTTGCATTCCTCATACATTGAAGAGCTGCTGACTTGTCTTACCCCCTGAAATGTGCTTTTTACTCAAGCATCCCAAATAATGATTTGGAGATTTCAGATTTTTTATTTTGTCTCATGTTATTACCCTTTTTGAAACAGTTCATAGAAGGTGCAGGATGTGGCAAAAGAGAAAGAAAATTAATATAAAGCAGTAAATCCAAATCTTTTTTTCTTTAGAGGTCCTTTCTCTTAAGGACAGTAACATTAGAAGTTCGCTGTGTCTTTGGTTTAAATAAAACTTCCAGAATGTATTCTCAATTAATGTTGGTATTTGGGTAGTTGGCTAGTGTAAGTTATTATGTCTGTTCACCTGAATCCTATGTTAATACCTTTTCTAAACACTGCTCTCTCACCTGTCCATTTGCTCTGTGTGTTCCTGAATTACTTTGGACAAGTGTCAGAATGCTCTGACATTTCAGGCTATATTATGACTTGAAACATTTTATTAATGTACTTTTCCAAACTTCACATGTATTGACAAATGTTTGATGTCTTTAGGAACAGACATGAGTAGGTATTGATTTTGTGATTTGCTGTCGCCTTGGATTTTGCAGCATTCACCAAAGTGTTTCAGGCCTGGCTATTACTATTAACTCATTAAATTGCAATCTGGCAATTTATTCTACCATGTTCTGACATTCTGTAGCAGCCCTTACGTCCCTACACTCTTGGTCTGTTACCTGAAGACAAAATACACACCTTTCTAATGAAAATGCTATTGCTGTCAAGTAATAGCAGATGAAACGTGAGTAAAGGTTGAAACAGCTCATTACCAGCCTTGTCTGTTGAACCTGGTCTCACTGGAAACCTGCAGGAGAAATCAATGTGCTCAGGAAAGTTTTCTTATATATAAAGAAAGGAAATTATTGAAGCCATCTTTCTAGTAAAAATCACTGAGGGAAGGATGATGAAAGAAAGATTTTGAGGAAAGGAGGAGAAACAAAAGCAGATACCAGGAGGGAAAAGGAAAAGTAAAACCAGTAGACAATTAAGATGAAAATCTATTAGGTGTATATCTAGATGTAACTTAGATGTTACTTCTGCTTGCAATGGAGTTTCCCAGGCAAAGCATCTTAGATCTTGTCTGAAAAGCTTCAGAACTTTTGAAGGTTTAGCTGAAATGTGCTGTTCTGCCATAGCAGGGCAATGGCAGAAAAGGGATAGGAGAGAATGGCACTCCAGTTCTCAGACAGACTGGAGGAAATGAAAAAATGATTCCGCAGAGCTTCACTCCCAAACCTAAAGATGCTCCTGACAAAAGGAAGGCATTTATTTTTTGAGTGAGCTCAACCTATTATTTGGCAGTGTGTGGAACAATTAATTTTAATTTTAAGTGGATTTAAAATAAGAATAGGAGGAAATAGCTTCCTGTCCTTTCTCTCAAAGCGTTTCAGCTCCAGTGTCATACTGAGAATTCCTCCTTCTGTTTCAATTCACTTTTAACTTTTCAAATAGGTCAAGTAGTAGAAAAAGGGAAGAAGTCTTGGGACATTTACAAACAACTGGATAAAGATACAAGAAATTAATTAGTTTGGGAAAATATGACTGAAGAAATTATCTCCTCCTACCAATAGCAAGAAAACCACCCATAGTAGTAAAATGTTTGTTCCCAATGGCTGCTGCTGAAATTGTGTGGTACTGAACAGACTATAATCATCATCCCAGGTATACAGTAGGTTTCTGCTGCCTTTGACGCAGAGTACCACTTCAGGGATTCTTTTACCATTTATGATGGCCTAAATTTATTTTATTTATTGGCCAGAAATGTACCTGTGTTTATAATTGGTGCAGCCATAAGGCTTACAGATGTTTGCAGTTCCTATAGCTGCCAAATTCCTTTTCCATTAGATTTAAAAGATTTCATTAGATGTAAGAGATTCCATTAGATGTAAAAGCTTCCTTGAAGTAAGGAAATCCTAGTAGTATGGTGAAAAGATTGTTTTCTGGAAGACAGAATAGGTATTTTTACTAGAACAGTAAATATTGAAATTGATTTTCACTGAGATACCAGAACTGATTGGTGAGTTTGAAATTGTTTTTAAAGCTATGCAATTATTTATCAAATGTTATTTGGTGATTTATTTTTTTTATTTTATGTAATGAACTCTCAGCTTTTATTTTTTTAAGAAAAGTCCGAAGTCATTCAAAAGGTCCAAAACTGTCGCATTTTTAAAATATGTTTTTCAAAATTATATTTAATTTTTTTGGAGCCTTAATGTAGCTGAACTCTATTAATCCATTGTTTTAAGGATGTTTTTGTGTCATTTACCAGGATATAAATAATATGGTTGTAGTAACATTCCAGAAACAGAATTCTGCCTGCTAAGCTGAAAATTACAAAACTTTATAAAAGTTCAGTATAGATTTTTGTTGTTATTATTAAGAATGGTGTCCCTAACAAAGATATTTTTATTGACAGCTTTTCCTTTGGGTAGGGATCTAACACTAGCTGGCTTATTGACACTTCTCACCCTGCTAAATGGTTCTGTAATATTAAAGCTGCTTTTGTTAGGCTCTTTGAACCAAACTGTTTAGGCACATCTTACGTTATCAAGCATTTACTGATTTTCCTACTTGTGCTTGTATTGGAACATAGAGTCACTGAATGTCATTTGAACGTTATTAAGTGGTTTAAGGCCATGACCTTTTGGATGGTGTGGAGGACCAACTGAAGCGTGTGATTAATTAATTTGGATATGATAATCACCGAAGTATAGTCAGCAAATTCTTTGATGCTGTTTAAATGACGATATTAGAATACTGATCAGCTCAATAAAAACAGTGGCTTGAAATAGGCTTTGTTCTTGTCACTATTAAGGAACAATTTCAGGTCTCAATTCTGAGTGTTGGAACTTCCTATTTGCACAATCCATTCAGGGGAAGAATTCAACCCTGTTCAATCTACTGATTTCTGTTTCAAGGCAGAGAGGAGTTTTTTTTAAAAATTTTGTGTAGAATTTACACCACAAGCCTTATAAAATTTGCATGTTGCTTATATTATAAACCTCTGTTAGGGCTGGCCATGACAAATTTCAGTGACAGTATTGTCAGATGTGAATGGGATTAGTTGGTGGTACAAAATGATGTGATTTCCTGGAAAGGTTACTTTTGGAGTCACAAAGTTTGCCAACCTGAGTGTGCCTTTAGATGCTGGGGTTCAGCCCTGTTCTGCATCTCTGCTCCGTTCTGAGTTACTGATTTCTTACTGTGACAGCCCGTCTTCAGCTCCTCAGGGAGCCTCACTGGATAATATCTCATTAGGTATTAGCTGTGCAGAACCACTAGGTTTCTCAGGTTTAACATTATGTGGGAAGTCTTATTTGCTATTGATTGGGCTTTTTCTGTGAGGTTTCTCAGCCTTTGGCTTCTCACCTTCAGTTCATTAACAGGCCATTGCAATCAGTCCTTCAGCTGTCCTGGTCTTGATGGAGTTTTGTTTCAAGCCTGTAGGCTACATATAAAGACTCAAAGGGTGTTTCTGCTGGAAAAGTGTCTTGAAAGGAGAGACATGTGGGCCTGTTTTGACAGAGGAAAAGGCTTTTCCTTGCTTTTTAACAAAGAAATACAAACATGCAAAACAGTATTTTTGAGACATGAAAACAGTTTTGAAGTTCATGCATCTCCTTAGCTGTAGTATAGTTTATGGTGGCTTATGGGACAGAGAGTGTTAATTAGCACTACGTTCATTGCCAGGGACAAAATGCCCATACATGTGTCCTTTGTTAATCTTTAATTTCTTGTTATCCTAGCACACCAGCTGTTTGGGGCACCATTTACAGGTACCTGTGTGTAATGCAGAAAAACGGGACTCTATGTAGGGCCTACAGGTGTCAGCATTACTGAGGATAATACCATCTTCAAAACTACAGGCCAGTTCTCATTTCTTTTCCATGTGTCTGTGATGTCTGTAGTTCCAATAAGAGAACAGAGCTATATTAAATTCTTTCTTAGTTGCATGAAAGCATTATTTTGTGCCATGTTTTATGTCAGCAGCCCTTTATTAATGCGGTATGTGCAAGTAGGCTAGATCTTCCAAATGAGGAAAGACTGAGCTTATCCCTAAAGAGACTGAGAAACTCTTGCGTAATTAGATGTCATGCACCTGTAGAAGAACGCATGCTGATGCATATGTAATTTCAGCTGGTGTGAAAAAAAGACAAGGAAAAGGACAAGAGTATCACCTTTTTAGGTGCAGTTTGTGTGGTCATACCTTCTCTCTTTTCCATTTGCTTCTGGGCTCTGCCAGGGCATCCCTGGGAATTTCCCTGAGTTGCATGTCAGGTGTTGACAGGTGAATTGCTAATAGCTAGCCTGCTATTCTAAATACTAATTTTGGTAATTAAACACACTCCCGTTTGGTAGAAGCACTTCTGCAGCTTCTTGATTTTCTTCTTAAGTATATACGATATTAATCTTTGATATGTCTAAAAATCTTTTTGTAATGTTGATTGTGGCCATGGGATGAAACAAAAGGAGGTTTCAGTATCCAAACCCCCAAATTGTGTTTGAGTGCTGTAAAGTAACTGTTGTGTTACCAACTTTGTCTCTCTGGTCTCATTTATTTTATCAAAACACAACATCTATGGAGAAAAACTGAGTTAAAACATTTCCATAGTGTTTGCTGGCTTTCTGAATAATGAACTGAACTTTATTAAATACAAAACAGTAATAAATACAAGTGCACAATTTCTTACAGAGTTTTTATTAAGGTCAAAACTTATTTGTTCAGACTAGATTTATATAAATAAATCACAGTACATTTTTACTTGTGTTTAGAAGATTGTAATACATATTATAAAATTAAGAAATTTTTGTCCCTCAAACCATCACTGCAAAAGGAATCATGCATTATTTCTACTAAACAAACAAAATGCCCACCTAATTGAGAGAGCCTTGATACAGGTATGGCTCTACTCTCCAAAATTAGACATGAAACATAGAGATACCAGGACTATTTATTGAACAGGAAATAATAAATTACAGTACAATGTTCATGTGTTATTAAAAACAAAAGTATACCAAAACAACACACCTCTCTTCACACACCTTTTGCAATGGGTATTACAAATGACAGCTGGCCAGCATGCAACTGAGTAAAACATTCCAGTTTTACAATGTCTACTTTTGAGCAAAAGAAGGAGGAACTAAAAAACCCAGACAAAACAAACAAACAAACCAACTGCCCAGATGCTTACAATTCCTCATGTCATCTTCCCCTCTGTGCCATGTGCTGTGTTCATCAGCAGTTGAGGTATGTCCTGGTGATACCATTCCTGAATAGTGTCCATCACTGCCATCAGGATTAGTGCACTTGATGGACCTTCAAGGAGATGGAGGTCCTTTCAGAGAACTGCAGGACCCTGGAGAACTTCCAGCTGTAGTTCTTTGCCCAACCCACTGTATTAGAAATGAACTGTAAACACAGGTCTTGAAACTACTCAGCCATGAATGTGCAGTGTCCTTACAAGGTAATTCACACCTTGCACAGCTTGGTTCACATATTGTAAGGCTGTCACTTCAGAACAGAATTACGGTTGCAAGCAAGGCCTTGCACTAGTGACAGCAAGATTCAAGGTGACGCTGTTACGAAGCCTGTCCTGCCATTTTTCCCAGCACAGGGGGCTTCTATTAAATTCTACAGTATTGTGGATTACTTTCTCTACATGATTTTTTCCTTCTAGGTAAGAAAGCCATTGTTTTCTCACTTGATACAGAGATGTAATCATTTGACAATGCACTGTTATAAAGGGAATAAAGCATTTAATTGATGACACTTCAGATTGAATCACCTGGTCTATGTTTTGTTCACTTCTTTCTGTTCAGACAAAATGCATTAACAGTAATTTCAGATAGATTTCTAACTGGGTAAAACAGATTTTTCAACTGAATTTCCAGGAGTATTTCTCCCTTCCCATTTAGTATTTGTTACTTTTAAACTAAAAGAGAGTTTGCAGCTATTTTTTTAAATGGCAAATAGGTCCTCTCAGTGCTCAAATGTTGCCAAGTGATGAATATGTAAATATGTCTCTTGTACATCTGACTTTGGGTGCTCATGTTAATATAGCGCCATATCATGTTTGCTGTTTAAAAACACACGAATGAAACCCAACTGAACTAAAAAAACCCAACAAACCAAGAAAAAAAGTAACCAACTCCCCCCCAACAACTATCCCCTCAAGCCAAAAATGGTGGACTAAGATAACCTCTTATTTTTCATTCTTTAGCATTGCTCTTCGCTGTTATCTCACTTTGGATTGAACCAGTGGTCCCCCCACTGGTAGTTAAATTGGACCTCTCTGTAACAAGTTTCTCATATGTACTGCTTTGGTGTTTTATGGATCTGCTGGCACAGAAAGCTGAAGTGTGCATTGACTAGTAGGAATAGTGTGAGCACTGTCTGTTTTATACTACATGCTTGCTTTCTGTTCTGGTACTCCCTGCTTCCCCAGATTGAGATGCATGTGTGTTTGTCCGCTGCCAGGATTATTTACAGGGAAAAATGAAACAAAAGAGAACAGAAATACTTTTAATGTCTTGTGATTTCAGTGGAAACAAATAAATATTTGAGCTTCCAATTGCAGGAGGGTTGTGCTGTAAGTATTTTGGCATGGGAATATCACCACACAACTGCCCATTATACTCTGCCTCAGTGTCAGTAGCTTGGAAGCCTTTCCCATTGACACTCACTGCTGTTTCATAAAGCAGTGTCTGAAATGGTGGTGGCTTGTTATGGAAAACTAAAATTAACAGTTTAATAGCACGTTGTTAATGAGTGAAGTGGGATTAAAGTCTTGCTGAGATGTGTTTCTAAGGGGTTTCCTTTTCTATTTTAGAATTATGATACTTGTCATACAGCCTAATTATGCATTCACAGAAAATAGGAAAACAAATGAGGGTTGCAGCTTTGAAATTATTCTTGTGAGCCTTCTACTAATTTACCTCTGAGAATCATAGTTCAGAAAAAAAAGACTGAACAGTGTTGGGATCATAGGTTTCTCTGGGTTTCCAGGTGATTTTGTAGCAGTATATCCTCTGTTCCTTCCAATGTACTGTTGTATTATTGTACTACAGTCCAAAGACAACAGCAGTCTTCTACTGGCCCACAAGAACCATAACATGAGAATGTTTCAGATCTAGAGAACAGCACTGGTTAAGTGGAGTATAAAGGTGAAGGGTGAAGTATTCAAATATAGAGAATAGCTATCATTCTGTATATGCACTGTTATGATAAGGCAGATATTTGTAAAAAGCACATAGTAATGCCACAGCCTGAGTAACAATTTGCAAGTTATGAGTCAGCAAGAATAAGGAGAATTTAATAAAAAATTAGGTTTTCTTCCTCATCCCTAAACCTTTGAGGTGTGCTGGATTCCAATCTCAATGCTTACCGAACAAAGATTTCAGATATTTTTTTTTAATAGATCTGTGTTCAAAATAATTCCTTGATGCCAGACCCTTGAGCATTAAATAAACTGAGTATGGTAATAAAATAAATAAAATCTGGCAATTACACTGATACTACTTTTCAGTTGATGCCCCTTTGGCTTGCTAGAGACAAATCTTAGAAAGGCTTCTGCACTCTTCCATGGACACAGAATGACCCCACTGCATACGTAGTTTACTTTTTACAGAAGTTAATGTTGCTAACATGGCAGTGGGAAAGTGCAGCTGCCTGCTCTGCATTCCAGGCTTGGATGCATGCGTAACGATTTGCCCAGGAAATTGAAGAGCTCCAAAGGAAGAGGTCCTCTGTTTTGCTCATGCCCATCTCCCCATGTTGACACCTGGGGGGCAAGCCTGGGTAAAAAGTGCAGGATTTTGCCTGAAGCGAGGATCGTGCATGAACAGATACAAACATTGTACTGTATCACTGGCCCGCTGATACAAAGTTCCAGATGAAAGTGTAGTGGGATAGTTTTGCCAGGGCAACTTTATATCTGTATTTTTTGTTCTTTTGGAAATGCCCAATTATGTGTCTGAATTTTTGATTGGGCAGGTTTTGTAGAGCTGTTCAGTTTGACAGGGGGTATCCTTGTATGTGGTAACTGTATTCTCCATAGCATGGCATGAGATTTTTGAAAACCACTGTACTTACAGGATTTCTGCTTTATAGCTGCAGCACACATTTACAACACGTCCACGATTTTCTGCAAGTGCCAATCTGTGCTTAACCCAATAGCAATTCTGATTTTCTGGAAGATCCTCACTGATAGGTTATAACACTAATTTTTCAAATTTTGGATCAAAATATTATATATTATCTTCAATTTGTGCATGCATATGTGTGTTGGCAAAATTGCAAATCCAAAATGCTTGGTAAACATTCATCACATACAAGACATGAAGCAATATGGGTGCACATACACTTATCTGAACTACATATAAAGACCAGGGCTCCCTATCTGTAAGTACATAGCAGGCAACTACATTGCATAAAGTACCCATACTTCGGATTCGCATTTTCAAAATAAAAATTCCCATGTAAAATTTTGAATAAAATTCTCTCTAGAAATTTTGAAGGAAGAGAGATCTCTTTTATTTAGCGTGGCTAAATAAGTGGCAAAAATTCATCCCAGGGCCTCTTGTTCAGGGGCATAGGTTTCATCATGTGAAGGAGTTCAGTGTTTTGATTTTTTTTTTTTTAATGGTCAGAATTTGTCTGCATTTAAAATATACGAAAATAGCCCTGTTAATTCTACTACAAATAATAAAGTAAGTCTTCACAGGCACTATATATTTGGAACAGCATTTTTAAGATTACACTGTGTGTGTGTGTGCACATGCACACATATGTGTGTGCTTGTTTGTATGATAAAGCATAGCCACCTGTGATATGCTTCCAACTTTTTGCAGCATCATGGACACAACTAAGAAACATTGACTGGAAAATCATCTACAAAGGTTGAGGACTAACAGCCTCCATGTTATACAGATGGTTATCTTCTTTCTAAAAGAACACACTGTCATTACAAGTACCATATGTATCTTGTTCTCACCCAACAGAACTTTTTTTTTCAGTTTTTCAGATCTCAAGGATTTCTGCAAAGAACCATATTAATTTGTTTTCATGTAAGGTGAAAGAAGGCACCAACTGAGACTGAGGACACAACTTGTCATCAAAAAATAAATGTCTGATGACAATCATTCTTGAAAAAAAAGGATTTAGAAAACTATCCATTCACAATACTCCACCTTTTTTTGCAAAGACAAGAACTGTATTTGTTGCTGCTTCCCATATTTGTTGGTTTTCATTACTATCATGTTGCTTGTAAAACCTGGGTTATTCTAATGAACAGGAATTATGACTTGAATTTGGGTAACGCTTACGACCATACAAATAACCTATCAGTAGTAGTAGTGTCAGCTGGAGAATTAATGCTACAAGTGAATAACATTATGCTACTTATAACCAATAGCTCTTCACACAGTAGAAGACTGAGGGTCCTATTCAGCAAATATTCAGGGTCCTATGGCTGTGGCCACAGAGGTTCCAGAAGCTCTCGCTGAGTCTAATCCTGATTCAGGAACCAAAATGATATGCTGTGTATATATTTCTCTGCACAGCCTGGATGCGCTGGACACCCTCCCCCACTTGATTCCTGGGAAGGAAAAAAATATGCCTCTGTTTAGCTCAGTGACATAAAAAGCAATCCACAGTAATGAAATCTAAAGAAGTTAGCCAGGCATGTATGAAAAGAACAGGATGCCTGTGAAAAGGGAAGAGGTGTCAAAACCTAATTGTGGGCTCTGGCTGCAATAAAGTTTATCAGAGGGAAGGCAGGTTGGATATAAGGATGTAGACAACTTCTACTAAGAGACACTTCTCATATTCTGGGAAATAGTAACCATTACACTATTCCTCACTTGGAGATGTGTTTTCTAAACCCAGCTCCCGAATGCCCAGGTAGGCATTTCAAGTGTAGGCATTTCACTTTAGCTAGCTTGTCACTTAGAGCACAAATATATAGGCAGAGATTCCCTACTTTTCTCAATCTTCTTTCACAGCATACTTGCACGTTGGCAGCACCCATGCTCTGAAGAGGCATGGTACATTCCCATTGCCACAGAGCCTGTGAGCCCTCGAAGATCTCCCTGCTGAAACTGTGCTGCTGTGGTCCCCAGGCACCAGTAAATATAAGTGCTTATGGACACAGGGCAAGACTACGGTATTTTTGCCATTTTGTAGCATCTTCTTATTGCCCAACAATTATTTATGGAACAGCCTACTAGTAGGTAAAGTCCTCACCTGCATTCTAGTAACATGGCTGCACTCTGATGCATAAAGTATACTTAGAGAGGCTGTAAACTGCCTGCCTCTCTATATTAGGTGCTTATGGCATCGTTTGTGGCTTGATATTAATACTTTAGTCTTTTCTGTCTTTCAACATTGAGGGTAACATTGTGGCTGCTCATAAACATAGTAGGTTTTTTTGACTGGGATTACTGCCTGACTTTAGCCGCGGTAGCAACAATAAAAGTAAGTCATGGTAACTCTTAGGAAGTAATTTCGTTAAGTGTTTGATGAATTTTTGTGTCTTGTGAATCAGGATTAGTATTCCCTGTACTGGGGAGAGGATTAGACAGAGGGATTAAAAGGACATCTTTACCCCACTGGACTCTGTGGAATAGCCCCTGAGGATATGGCTAAGAAAGAGTTCAACAGGAATGCCAAATTTCTGCTGAATAGGTTAAAAGGGTGAGGAAGCCTCTTCGGCAGCCATCCAAGCGCAGAAGACCTGCATAACATTTCTGCTGAATAGGGCCCTAAAGACAAAAAACAAAACAAAACAAACAAAAAAAAAACCATAGGAACCTTGAAAAGCTTTTCTGATTGTGTCGCTTCTTATCAGTGCCTCAGATCTCCAGAGACACTTAAACATTTTTTTTTCAGTGCAGTTAGGCATCCTTTGAGATGTGCTAGTGGTGTGGATGATTTATTGTTACAAGAGAAGAAATCAAATTAAGTTGTTATATATAAAAAATAGGTCTTGATTATTCTGTAAACAAGGTCAATTTCTTTATATCAATTATCAGTGAAAGTTACCCAAGATCTTATTTAAAAAACAAAACCAAACCCTTAATCCAGTGTATAATGTTTAGTGTTTTCATGTATATATTAAAGGCATTAATTACTTTCTGTCTCCCTAAAATTGAAAGGAGCAGACTTAACTTGTGTGTTACATTTGACTTTTAATATCATTATTAATGAGCCCTTTTCCAGGATTCAGTGCATGCATGTGGATCTTGGTTTTGATCATAAAATTTTATCCAACTTCTAATGCCATATGGAAAAATATTCACAATTTTAGTAACAGGTCGGCAAGAAATAAAAGCCTTACCTCTGCAAGAGGATGCCAGTGAGCAATGGGTTTCCGAGGGTATGACAGCATTTCGTTCCAGTGGTCACGACCTAGACTTTCTGCATCGTTGCCTACTTGACATACTCCAATGACCTCATTGTGACCTACACTGTGAAAATGTTCCATAATATTTTTTTCTTAAAATTTTACCTTTAAAACCATACCATTTACATATTTCATTAGAAACGTCAATCATGGATTTTCAGAATTAATTCTTGCCTGAAAAATATAATGAACTATAAAATACATAGGTTTGCTCTTTTCATTTCCCACTAATCATGATAATTTACTATTTTCCCTGTTATAGCATATACTTTGTGTCAGTATGCATTTATTTCTTATGTTTGCATGAAGAATGTAATAAGTTATTTGCCTGTGTTCTGTAATTAGTTGCACATACAAGTGTACTCTAAGCTACAATTTAGAAATGGAGACATGTGTTGAAGGGGTTAGCATAATTGTGCACAAACAAAACATCAGTGTGTGGACTGTCTGATTATATGTACAGTTATTTCAGTTCTGGTAAACATATATGTGGCTTAGTTATGTCAGTTAAGGATGCAAATCCGTATTTTAAAATTTAGAAAGGAAATTCTGCCTGACGATACAAGAAGTTTTAGTCTTCTGCCAAACTCAACAAGACATTAATTTCCCATTTATTGGGAAAAAATAGTAACTTTATTTCTAGATGCAAATCTACTGTGCAAGATTTTATAAGCCAATAGATGATGTCATTTTACAGCTACAGGTATCTCACCGGTCATAATCCATAACAGCTATCGACAAGTTAATTTGGTCAATGTTTTCTGGAGGGACGTCAAAGACTATGGCTTCATTGTAAACAGGATTAAGGGTATTCCTCTTGGTGGAAGTTTTTCTTTTCTTTAGTCGCCTTCCTTCACACATTAAAGAAACCTTCACGTAGGGATCTGTGTGAATCATAAGAACAACGTTGGTTTTCTTTTGTTGTTTTTAAGCAAACATAAATGGAAAGTGAAGGGAGCAGCTTTCTTGTATGCCCATACCTGCTTGCAGAATCAGTCACCTGGACCTGACTGGAATCTGAGCTTCTTTATTACCATGGAGTGCCTGGGAGGTAGTGGAGCTTTGAAAGCTTTAACTGGTTGACTGCTTATAATGAACAATTTAGGCTCAAGAAGCTCCTTGTTGTGTACCGACTTCTCAAAGGGTATTAAAATATCCACTGAACCGTGTTATACATGACTGTTTTATACAACAGCCTGTGTATCAGCCTATTTATAACAGACTAATTACTTGTACAGGTTTGTAGGACAGACAGAATATGACAATATTTTACACAGTGGAATTTACTGATGTATGGTTAGATGTAATTCAAAGTGTAACAATTAGCGGCTTATATTTCTCTAGAGAATTATAATTATTTTTAAACTCCTGAACGTAGTAAAAAAAAAAAAAAAAGCTATTTCTTTGTGGCTTCTTTCTTGGAGCTCTACAGCTCCCTGCTAGTATTTAAAAATCATCTATGAATGACTCTTCATTTCAATTAATTTCTGGGTTTTATCATCAAATTTTGGCAGGATTGCTGAAAGGAGTCTGGGATGATCATTGTTTTGTCCATACGCCAACGACAGCAGAATTGGCTCAGTGGCTCTCAGAGACTCTCACTGAGGGTCAGTCTTCCTCTGTACCATAACGGTAACAAATAGGCTGCTGTACAAACAAATTCCCAGTGTGAATGCAGTTCTGCCAACACACTATTCTGAATCACATTGGCTTTAGAAATAACAGTCTTGCAATCTTTTTAAGAGCAGATTATTTAAAATTGTTGGTTGCAACTCAGCAAATTAAAATATTTATTTCTCAGAAACTCCTGTACTCAAGTAACTCAAAAGCTAGCAGTACAAGAACCCTCTTCTTGGAAATCATTCTGGCATTTGACAGTGCTGAATTCAGTGTCTCAGGAGGGAAATGGGACAGAAATCCACATAGAGCATTAAATTCATTCCTACCTGATGCTCCTGTGATATCCATTGCCTTTAAATTTCTTGCCTTTATTATTGTAATAGTTAGTCTACCAGCTGTAGGAAGGTAGCAGAGTGAAAACATCAGGTCACCAAGATCCACATTGTCCTGTTCCAAGGAAAGAGATAGAATATGAAGCGATAACAACAATTTTCTCACCCATAACAGGAGCTAAAGATAAAAATATACCTTTGGGGATCTACAGTTATGCAAGCAACAGCTGAATTCTCATTCTGAAACACATCTGAAAAAACAAGCATCCATCTGCATACAAGGTTCAGGTTGCTATGTTTGTTGCTATACCACCAAAGTTCTCAAGTGTAAATGTGGTTATAGTTTCTAGCACTCGGTCCTCGGAGATGAAACATATTTAAGTGATGAAGTACAACATGAGGCACCAGAAAACCTTTGTTCTATTTCACGTTTTCTAGTGATTCGCATGTGTCATTGACAAGCTGGAACAGACCTCTGTGCCTTTCCTGCTGGGTCTGCCAAAGGATACCCAGAGAGAGGTTCACAGAAAAAAACATTGGTTGCACAGGGCAAAGTTTTATGCAACACTCAGGCTTGCATAAACTCAGGTGTGATAGGTGTGAAGTCACTATGGGAATGGAGCAGTATCCACCTAAGGTGATGAGGACATTACTGCCTGTGCCTTGCACAGACAAGCTCCCTCAAGTTACCTTATCCACTTGTTTCATTGATAGAATGATTTGCCATCCTTTCCTGTGTCAGCAGCACTGGGGTTTCATAAAAGTAGTAGAAAATGAGCAAACCCTGTTTCAAGTTAAAAAGCATCTGTCTTTTTTTTTTAAAAAAGGAAATCCAGCTCTTCTATAAAAAATATAGTGAGTAAAGGATTGTATTAAATAGTTTCTGAGATTTGATTTGCATTTTTTTGACTGAGCAGTGAACTGTCAGTTTCATAGACCTATCTCCTGAACCTAATATTTCATTCCTGACTAAAAAAAGTTATCCTGTCTAGCAAATTCAAAGCTATGTTCTCGGTTTTACAGGGAAGTGAAATACAGCTGTTGTGGAATATGTGTATATTGCCCACTTAGCTTTGTGCAATAGTTTTTCTTCTTTCCCTTTCTCAGTCACCAAAAAATGAAGGGTGGTGGATGACACAAAAGAGTGAAAATACCTTGAAACAGCATCTAACAGGCTAGTGTTTGTCTCTGAGCTAGCTGCTGTGTAGACCAAAGCCCAGAGCCTACACAGTCACTTTATGTAACTTCATAAGTCAGCAGGGGAGGTGTGCAGGACAGAAAGAATTGCTGTCACAGAGTTGTAGAAAAATATTATGTTGGAAGGAATTTCTAGAGGTCACTTGATCCAACCCCTTGCTCAGACAGGCATCTTCACTTCAGTTTTCAGGTCATGCAACGAAAAAAGAAATCATGTCCATTCATTCAGAAATATGGTCTTCCCTGCTGCTGTTGTTGGAAATGCTGTCAAAGAAGGGAAAAGCTGATATTATGGGCCCTTTGTCAGTAATAACTAGCTTTTAACCCTGACTTGACTTCATTAACTATCATCTTTTCCATTATAAAGATCAGTGTTTCATGGTAGCTGTAAAGCTAATAAAGGTTGTGAAAATATCAATATAGCTGATATGACTGTTCAGTGTCTTTTGATAGCTCATACTTGGAAGTAGACCTGCTGCAACAAACTCCCTGTCTCTGACTGACTTTGACTGTGGGAGGATCAAAGTGCTGTTTGAGAAGGTGTTGCTGTAAGGAGTCACACAGGCTAAAGTGATGTCAGCACATCCAGGAGAAATTTCTCTTGGCTAACACCTGCACTTAATGTTATAGGAAGAATAACTGATCTCTGAAATTTTCTCAGTGGTCACCTGGAGCTTGATACCTATAACCTGGGGAACAGGAAGCAAAGATTTCACTTATCCTTCCCATTGTGAGGAAGGAAAACTTCCAGCCTTTAAGTGAACTTCCCCAGCTCTGAGGTGCTGTGACTCAGCCATGGAATTCTTTCTCATGCTGCAACTCTAAGGGGAGCAGACTTTCATGAGCCATTTAAAGAAATTACTGAGTGAAGCCATGTGTTGGTAATTTGGGGAATTTGTCACTCTAGTGAATTTTGATTGAGGTTATTTTTCATGAATTGGTTACAGACTTTTAGGAGAAGATAACATTGTTGAATCATGCAGGTTTTCCCTGGCTGTAAAGAAGCCCACCAGGCATCTGTTGTTTTAACTGTTTATCTTAGTATTTTTAGATACTGTCAACCATGGCAAAGTCTTTCTGTATTCAACTCCAGTGCTCCACACAGTGACTAGGTCATTTACCATGTGAATACTGTAAATGCTTTACTGTTCCTGCCAAATAGAAGAGTTTCCAGTCCAGACTGGATCATTCTGAATGAACATTTTAAAAAACTTTTATCAATTCTTATCAAGAAGTTAATAGGTAAATGAGTTACTATACAACCGTTTTAGATACAAATTCCAATAAAAATGTTAACCCTCTGCATAAATGAACTGGGTAGGAAAGAATGGATCATGTGTGTTGCATGCAGTGTTAGGAATTATGCTATAATATACTTATCCACAAGCTTTGCCTTATGTTTGAAAAATAATCATCACCCACACTATGATGTATATTTTAGGAAATGCTGAAATCACAATAATACTTAGTTAATGCTTTTTCAAAAATTGCACTGGGCATTGTATAGGAAAACCAACGTTAAACTGGAAGGAGAGCTTATAATTTCTTCAGTCCTTTCCAGTTCTAGAAGTTGTAGGTGTTGTAGCAATAGATCACAGATGATTGTGAGATTCAGTCTGTTTGTAAGCCAATGCTAGTAGTAACTCATAGCAGAGAATATACTTGAAAGAAAGCTTACAGGCAGCAGCAGCAGAGACACATATTTTTTTGGCATACAAATCCTTCTCTGAGTCTGAAAAAGAAGCCCTACATTCTCACACTTTCATTTTGATTTGCAGGAAATTAACTACTGCTCCTTAATACCGGTTACTTGTAAATCTTTTCTTAATTTTGGAAAGACAGATATTGTAACAAAGTTGAGCCTTTCCCAGTGCCCTGGCTATTCCACCCTGCTTAGCCTTATTTTCTGTAATTGAAGGGCAACATTTTTAACTGTCCCAAACATTGTAAATTTTGCTGTTGGGGCTTCAAAGTTCAACTTAATGAGGGAACATTCTTCAGAGTACCACCAGCTGTGACTGCACCACAGAATTTGCATGTTTGTGTTCATCTGCCTGGGTAACTGCAGCGAAGTGGCAAAACGCTGACTAGAGGTGGTGTCACAGGCATGACCATTACATCCAGAAAACGCAAGTCCTTAATATAAATTCAATTTCTTGACAGAAGTAAGGTCTATGTAACAAAGCAGAGAGATTATTGCACGTGTTCACTAGTTTAAAATCACTGTGCCACATGGCTTAAGCCACAGATTGACACTAAAGGTGTACTGTGTTATCAAGAAAGAGCTTTAGGAACAGGCTTAACAAGCATAGAGAGAGGGTAGGTTCTTCTGCAAGGTTTATGCTTCTGTTTGAATTGAATACTTATGTGTTACTATGTATGCTTGACAAAATCTGGTGATTTAAATATTACTCTGCCAGAAACACTTTAAAATTTCTGGTTAGGAAAAGATTTCATAATATTGTACATTATCAAGTCATGCATTTTGTACATTCCAAATTTTTGTCTAACTTTATTTAGTGTGGTAGTAATACCATACTGTGCACGTTACAGTGCAACCAGGACAGTCCTAATATAACCAGACCAAAAGTTAATATTATTAATAACTTAAAAGAAAATACTCAGATGATAATAAAATTACAATAATAATCATTTATAGGAGTATGGCCTATATAATTTTTGTTGGTCCTATTCAGCAGGAAGTGTATTGAAAGAACTGAATAAATATGCTGTAATAAAAATACCTAAGGTCCAAGCTCTTCTCCCATTGTCCTCAAAAACTGCCCACATTCAGAGGAATATAGCACTGCCTTAACTTTTAATCTATAACGTGCTCATTCCTGTATTCTAAAAAAAGTAGAACAACACTGGTGTCTGCTTTTCTGTTCCAGTGCCCCAGGCTTCAGCTTCAGGCTTGGGTTGATGGCTGAATGCCTTGACTTGGTTAGCTGTGCCTTACAGTGAGCCTCACAACCTGCCTGTTTCTGATTATCCTGCCTAGATTTTTTTCTGGGTCCTTGTTCTGGTAATGCAGTCCTTTATTCAACAGGGGAAGAGCATGAAGTTTCTTCCTTAAAAAATTGCCCAGTGTTTCCTGGGAGAGTTAGATGTATTCAGGGTATGCAATCAGTTGGAAAGTTCAGATCAGAGGTGTAAATCACAAGGTTTGCCTGAAAACTGTATCTGCACAAAGGGAACGAATCCCTTACCAGAACCTCAAGATAAATAACACCCTTTCGTTGCTGTTTGGAGTGTGGATTTACAAACTCTCTCAGATTGTGCTTCCTCCTTATTAATTTCTGGTGGAAATACTTCATATATCATAAAAATAATATTATTTATATAATTTTCAATGCCTTCTACTGAAAGGTTTGCTGTTCCTGCTTTTCCCAGAAAACATTTCTGGTTTCTCCCCTTTAAAATTAACACAAAATTAATATATCTTTTAAAATGCTGAACTCCAATAGTAAAGTTAATAGCTTGTTAGTCTATAGTTACACAGTATTTATGGATTTTAAAATTATTAATTTCAATAGAGATTAGCCTGCAGGATAAATCACTCCTCAGTACTGTGTCAACAGCTTCACCCGGGTGCTTAGGTGACTATAACTGCGCATATTAAACAGGGAGATGTGTAATCTTAAAGAGGACTGCAACAATAGGCCCTTAAATGGCTTTAGCTTTGATTCCTTGGAGGCTGCATTAAGAAGCTCAGACTGTACCAAACCTTCTCAGTGAAACCTGTAAGTCACTTGGTAGTTAGGGAGTTTCTGGCAAACGGGGTTGACATTTAGGATCAGATTTCTCCTCTCCCTTTTCATAAATACATTTGGGTGCAGAGAATGGGTATGTAAAATCAAACAAAACAGGCAGCAAAGGACAGAAGGAAACAAGACAGATTATAGGTTACAACTTCTGCTTTTGCCTCCTGTCTACAAGAAGATATGCTGTCCTTGACTTAGGCGATCATAAGTTTTGTGCCCATTTCTTCTGAAACTTGCATTTTGTATTTCTGGAGCAGACAAGCTGTGATAGGCGTGTGTTATCACGCAGTGCCTGTGCCTCTCTAATTAAAGCATATGTCTCAATTATACCAGGTTCCTCAGCTCCACATCTATAAAAAGACAGGCACTACTTTTTCACTTCTCTAGTATGTTGAAAAAATAATACTAATTATGTATTGTGAGGTGCTCAGACATATCTTTATGCACCTCATCAACTTAGCATTAATGGGAGCACTTACAGGCAGTAAAGGCCTTATTTATTTTTTTTAAAGTTGCTAACTGTTGAAACAGGTTTTCAAGGCACCAGTGATTTTAGAGATTTTATAAATTCTTATTGCTATGTCAGAGCTGAACAGGTCAGGTAGCTTTGCATACTACCTCCTTTAGCAGTTTGTACCTGTCTCTGCAAAGGTCACTGGAAAACAGAAAAATAGCAGAGGTTCCATGAAATAAGATGATAACATTTGAGCTTCTGAAGCACAGAAAAGATTGATTACCAGTATTTAATTCAATTCTCTCTTTTTTCCCCCCTCCTAGCTGAGGAGCCTTAGTTATATTTTAAACAAAAGAAAATCTTCCCAGTTCTTTCATAATCTTTCTGGGAATTAATGGAATTATACTTCTGTAATGCAAGACAAATTTTACTGAACATCATTCTAATATTTGATAATGTAGGGTTTTGAATTTCACAAGGATTTTTTTTAGAGGAGGTTCGCTCGCCTAAAAGAGGATAATTTAAGTATACTTGGTTATGTATTAACTCTAAATGAATTAAAAATACTTTTTAAAGTACTATCTGCTTTTTGGGATATACATTTATTGAATTGTTCATCTGTGTTGAGAAGTCTGGATTCAGATTTGAGTGAGCTAAGATATTAATTTGGTTCAGGTACGTGTCCAAGACACAAGTATTATGCAAATACCACACACAAAAAATTTGAGACTCTAATCTGTTTGGGAATGATAGTAAATCTAAAGTACTTAAAATGATGAATTCATGAAGGTAACTCTACATTTTTTATTATTTCATCATAGACTTATTTTGACATATCTATGAGAAATGCATATCAAGAAAAACTATTTAGAAATGTTTGATATTAATTGAATTTCCACATGACTAGAAGAGTGTCAGCTGCTTTCTTATTACACATTTTAAAATGAATAGAGAAGATACAACTGGAAAATTCTATTTTCATGACACCTTAAATCAAATAAATGAACTCTAGTAAAGCAGGTATTTATTAATGCCTCAATCAAACAATATCTACAGATATTTGATTAAAGTTTGTGGGACATGGGAATGGCCTATCTTTGACAATAATTCTTGCAATACATCAATATCAGGCTATATTTGATGTTTTAGGCTAGTTTGCAAATTGTATTATTTTCTCAGTGTGATTCTATTTTTTGCATTTCATTGCCTGTATTTCTTTTATTCACAATTTTCTTTAAAAATGAAAGCAAATAAGTAAAGAGTCTTTTAGAGCTAGGTATGCAGAAATGAGTCTGAATTAATTTACTAGGAAAGAGCATTAAAAACAGTTCTGAAGCTTGGTTTCACTACAGTGAAGAAATATAAGAAAGCTTAAGTGTTTGCATGTAATTCACTCTGGATTTTATACTGCTTTGGGTACACAATATAATTTTCATGTCACGTCATAGACTGGCTATTAGCTTTTGTGCCTATACAACTGTACAAAGTGTATATAGAGCAGCCAATCTGATGGGATGCACAAAAAGGCAGGACAAGAAAGCGTACATTTGAATTCCTAGTACACTCTTCATGGGCTTGTCTGTAGCACAGCATTTGCTACTTGGCACACATTGATAAAAATGCTGGACCTGCGAGATTCTTGCATGACTAATACAGTGAAAAGTATCATCAGCTAAAGAATTTAAGCAAAATTCCCTTACAAAGGGGAAAGGAAGCACTTAGGCTGGCCATCCAACAGAAGGTGTTTCATGTTCTAATTTTTTAAAAAATAATCTTCTGACAGCTAAGTTTAACTTTGCTGCTTAACTAAGTATGTAGCTTGATTTTTCTCTATTGTGGTTTATATTAGTAATTCCAAGATGCTACCACAACAGAGTTTCTATTATTTTCTCTCTGAGGTATTCTAGAGCACCTTATAGTCAGACAGACACCTCGCCTGACAGACCAGTGCTGAATACACCAACTTTGTGCTGTACTTTGTAAGGACTGAAAGAAGTAGGAATATTTCCAGCAGACTGGGTTGTAGAAAGCCACTGTGATTATCAGCCAGGAAGTTTATGTTCTTATTTTAACTTACTCATAGTTTTGCCTAGCATCTTGGCAACTTCTATATAAAGACTATCAAAAGTAAAGCATCCAGCAGATAGCATATCCTCCATTTCCATTTCAGAGCCTGAAGATCTTTTCATAAGGAGGTTTTTTGTCTTTTTCTCTCCTGTTTCCATCATCTTTGTGCCATGACTACTTTTCTTTAAGGCAGATCACTGCAGTCCACATAAGGAAGATCCACCAGACACGACTTAGGTGTCTGGTCTAGTGAGTCAAGGTATCTTAAAATGTGAGTAGCTGGAGTCAAAGGATAAGCCTTTCACCTTCATATGTTTCAGAACAAATTCAATTAATGCCTTGGAGAAGAACATACACGTAACTTGCTTGTGGCACAATGTCCTTAGTAAGTCAAGGACCGAGGCCTTTTCCTGTAGGCAGTCAATGTACTTATCTCTCTAAAGACCCAACATCTCCATTGTCATGATTTAAATCCTATAAATAGGATGGCAGTGATTAACTGAAGCTGCCATTCCAATTGGTTAGCTGCATATTGTCCTCAGTGTTCTGAATGCATTTACAAAATATATTTATTCTTACTGAATCATTTAAGACTTTATTGACAAATTATTCTGTAATAAGATCCTTACTTTAAAAAGACCTCCATTCAGTAAAAATAAACTTCATACACATACTTATTTTTAAATATATGCTTAAATCCTAAAGATTTTAATGGCTTTGGATCCTTTACATAGATTTTAAATTCCGAACAACTAAAGTGCTTTGCTGAATCTGGGCCTAAGAGTGCATCTAATGAATTATCCTGTAGCTATTGAAATAAAGATAATGTCTTAATTTGTTCCAAACTAGATTGATGAACTGGGGAGATAATCTGAATTGAGCTAATGAAAATTAGTAGAGACATGATTGAAAAAGCTGGAGTTCTTGTCCTGTTTATGTGTGTGTGGCCATGTCAGAAATTGATTTCACAGGAAAAACAGAAATGAGGCATTCTGAAAATGAAGCTTCCATAGAAAGTTAATATAAGCAGTTTTTAACTTCCTCATCAGTCATTAAGAGGAAAGTGTGCACCGAGTTGTTTCTGGAGGCTTGCTAGATGGCATTGCTGGTTAGAGAAAGAAGTTAACTAAAGTTTAAGTTTCTCCTTGCAAGGTAAACTGTTCCTCTGAAAACTGTTTTGTTTTCTTGAATTGTAACTTCTTTTTGCAATTCTTCTATGACTTGTTGCTTTCTACAAAATACAAAGTCCAGTATAGATTTAATAATACAAAAAAGTCTGCCCTGACTCTTTCCCAGACATTGCAGGCTTTTGTGATTCTGATTATTATGAGGAGGCAGCAGGTGCATGCATGCGTGTGGAGGATAAGGAACACTTGAGAGCTAGAGAAAATAATCTTCCTGATCTAATATTTAACAGTGAAAATGTCATAACCTGTAAGACATGGGTTTACTAGAGATGTGCAGTGGACAGATTTGCTCCTCCGTTTCTTTCGGTGTATCCCACTTCAGCATATCCCACCTTGTCAGTGTTTACAGATTGCCTCCTTTGGTATTGTGCTTCAAAAGTCTTTTGAAAGGGAAGCCTCTTGAGGGTGAGTTTGATTTCACAATGCTAAAGCTTTAGAGGAGAGTACCTAAGCATCAAACCTTTCCCTCTGCAGAGAAGGCAGTAGTGCTTTAGAAATGTTGACAAGCTTGGGAATAGCTATGAAATATAAATTGTTCTACAGAGGAATAGATGTTTGGAGGGCAATTTTTTCTCGAAAGGAAATGTAAGGGAGAGCTTCAGCTGGGAAACATAAAAGTTTTGATGGCAGGTGAAGACATTAAAAATGGAAGGACAAGTAGGTCAGGCAGACAGGGATGCCTCACAAAGGGCAGTTTCACGAAACAACCTAACAGTGCAATCTGGAAAAATGGGCAGTAGTTTCCCAAAGTAAGGACCAAAGCTTTTAATGAATGTCCATCAGTATCTGTCATGTCAAGCCCAATAATTTTTGAGCAGGCTGTATTTGATTTGGATTAGACTGCAACTTTTTGTGGAATACTGAGATTGAAAAAACAAAGAAAACCAGAGTCACTGTAGTGTGCAGTATTCTTACCATACCAGCTAACCTGTCTGGGCCAGCCTTGCTGACTTAAGAGGAAATTCTTGATGAATATCACACAGATGGAAAGAGATGAGAAAATAAACGCTCATGATCTCAAGGCTAAATGCTAGCTTGCTGTAAGAAGGGGAGACTAAATTACACGTCAAGTGTTCACTATCTCTAGGCAAACGTGAGCTTGTAGAAAATGAAGCAGCAAATTCATTCTAAGGCATAAAATTATTTTTACCATGAATTATTTGCCAGTTACTTACATTCTTACATTAAGTTATATATATTGTAAGTTATATATATACTTACATTAACTTCCATTAAGTTCTTGCTTACATTCTGACATAAGTTGAAAGTAATGTTTAATTATCTCTATATCCCACTAATAATGAAAATCTCAAATACATCCAAGAAAAATGCAAGGGAGGAAGCTGGTTTTAAAAATAAGTTAGCTGATCAAAATATTTTAATCCGAAATGTCTTGCCTGTTAATATTTCTTCCTTCTGTGTTAAAATGAAAATGTCAATTTAAACTAATCTTTATGCAAATTAATAGATTGGCCTTTCACTCTACCTTGAGTTACAATGGCTGCACGTGACCTTACAGCTCCACTAAAATATCGAAAGATACCCTGTCTTCTAACCCCACTCAATCACCCGTTCATGTACAGGGACTGAGAGCACGCAGTGGGCCAGGGCCCAGGGCAGTAACAGGCCCTACCAGCCCTGGCCACCACAGGGCCTGCCCCCACCCTGCCGGGGCCCAGGCCCTCCCTCCAGCACAGCACTGCCCAGCCGGGGGCTGCTGGGGGCTGCCTCAGCCACACCAGTGGGTCTGTAGCTCCCCACAGCCCAGTCCTGCCTGGCCATGGGCCCTGCTGTGCTGGGTCCTGCTGTGCCAGGCCCAACCATGGACCCTGCTGTGCCGGGCTGCTCTGTGCCAGGCCTTGCCATGGGCCCTGCTGTGCTGGCCTCCGCTGTGCCAGGCCCACCTACAGACCCCTCTGTGCCATGACCAGCCATGGGTCCCGCTGTGCCAGGCCCACCCACAGGCCCCACTGTGCCAGGACCAGCCATGGGCCCCGCTGTGCCAGGCCTTCCCATGGGCCCAGGGCCCAGCCTAGCTCGGCCTGGCCTGGGGAGCTGGCTGATGCCCAGGGCTGCCACCTGGGCTGCCTGGCTGGGTGGGACCTGGATGGTGAGCAGCCAGCCCTTCTGCCCTGCTGACATAGCCTGAGTTACGGATAAAGCCTCTCGCAGAGTGGCCATACTGTATTTTTAAAAAAAAGCTGATACAGACATGGTGCTGCAGCGTGATGATATTAAAAATTTGGGCCCTCTAGCAGTCCCTCGCCTTTGCTTAGCACTGAGTGGCATTCTCAGTGAAGGCATTTTGTGTTGTGTAAAGCACAGGCCCTTTATATCATGCATTCTGAGAACATCATTCGGAAAAATGAGAGAAACCAAGTACCTGGATAGTGCTGAAAAAAGATGGAGAGAGTCATAGTATCAGGGGGAAAAAAAAGAAATACTTTTTTCAGTCTGTGTAAGCACCTGTAGTGTTTTGTGGACATGTTCATTATACTCAGGTCTTCTGTGCTGACTTCCTTGCTACTCAGGCTTAGCATAGGTCATATGAAAAATGATTAATAAAGAAAGGCCATTTTTTATAAATCTGAATCTACTTTTAACCTAAATAAAAGTTTGCTCTACAGTTTTGGGTTTGAAGTTGATATGAAAGAGGATGGTCCAGATAGTACAGTGTGCTTGAAAAATAGAAAGCTAATGTCCAATTCTATGTTGCAGTAGCATGTCTTTCTTGCCATTCCAGAGCTTTTCTCTGGAATTTTTAATATTTTTTTTTTCCAAATCAGATTATCTCTTGTTGGATTTTGCCATGTGCTCTGTAATTCCATCCCAGGTCTAATTTCAGTAGAGAAGATATGGTGGGCTGGTATATGTGTACCTGTGTTTGTGCCCTGAGGAGGCCGGGAGGGGATCCTTCTGATCAGGGCTCTAGTGTAATGAATACACATGTGCTTTGTTCGTTGTAAACAAGCAGCAAAGCAGTACTTTGGCCCGAGATTTTGACCACTTGAATACAATGGGCTTCTTTTGCCAACCAGTAAAATAACTATTAGTGAACTGTGTATTGCCATTAATCCAAACTCTGTCTAATTATTTAAAAATTCTTGTGATATCTGGAAATCAAATCCAAGTTCAATGACGTCCCTGGTGTGTCCTTTCTCTTTCTTTCTCTTTTGGATCCTTTTTGGCTTCACACCCCACTAAAAAGTAATAAAGGAATTATTACCTCTGTTAATAAGGTATACCTAAGGCAGACTTTTCAAAAGAAATGTTTTCTATGTGCAGCTCCCTTTAAGTTCAATGCCCATTTAGCAGGTGGGGAGAGAAGCATGGTTTTATGAATCTATTTCTCCTTTTTTTCTTTTCCTTCTTTTTTATTTTTTTTTTTTCTTTTTGTATGAGTTACACAGAGACTTTTTTCATCATGATTTAGATTAAAGTTATTGTTTCTTTCAAATAGGTACCTTTCCTGGGTTTTCTTGTGATTTTAAAGCCATGGATCAAGTATCTTTCTGCTGATGTTTCTCCATGTGTTTTGTTCCTCTAGAGCCAATTCTGTTGTGTCCTGTCATGCAACCCACTCAGGTCAGGAACCGCTGATAATACTTCATGTTTTTTTCTAGTAAAAAGTAGCTTTTTATCTAGAGCTCCCCGATGTTCAAATACTGTTACCTTTGAAATGGGCTTAGTTACTATTACGTGGTGCAACTAAATACAAAAACCTGGCTTGTGATCTGTCACCTGTATAAATAATAACACTGGTGCCCTGCCAGACTCAAATGCACCATCCACAGAAATTATCAATATAAGAAAAATGGTGCAAAGGGATCATTATGGCTTAAAAACATGTCTGAGAGCATTCCATGTAACCTTCCATTAGACTGAAAGCACAACTAAATTTCATAACATGTATTTTACCAGTAACACTTTGCTACAAAATTACCCACTTTTAACAATATAAAAGCAATTTCCATAGAAGTTTTGTTTACTTCTTAGTAATTTATTTAAATGGGTCACATAGAAAAGAAAATCACTGCAAATTTCAAAGCAAAGCAACCAAGGTAAAGAGACTACTTCACTGCGAGCAATATTCTGTTAAAAGGTATGCAGTTGTACTGCTTTGATTGTCCTTGCACAGCAATTCCATTTTAATTGGAAGTTAAGGGGAAGAATATAATCATGGACACTAAGGTTAATCCTACAAAAGCCATACATGAAATATGTCAAAATAGACAATCCCCCTAAATCTTCAATACTGCAAAATTGGCTCATTTCATACTTTAGAATCTCTCTGCTATTCAAATACAAAAGGAACGAAAATAATACAGGGAAGAAGGAAGAATAAGAATGACAATGAAATTAATGATAACAAGACAGTGTCACTCCAGAAGCATGAAAACGAGGACTGCTTTCATCCTTTGTTTCTCAAACCATGCTACAAAGAAAACTTCACATTTGAATCAGGAGAGAAGTTGGCGGCTTGGTGATTCTTTTTTAGGGGTGGTAGGGAAACATGAAAGAGAAGGGAGGCTCTTTGTTTCTTCCCAGGGATGCTACTTATGATTTTGTAACAGACTGCTATGTCAAGTTTGCCAACTGTAAAACGCTCTCAGGGCAAACCTCCCTGACTCACCTCCTGGATCAATGCCATGGAATCTGTGGTGATCTAGCAACAGGGGGTTACTTTTACCACTTCTTTTAGGCAATGCCAGGAACATTTCAGTGTTTCTCAGTATCTTAATTGCTGATGCTGCCCAAAAGCTCATGCAAATCCAGCTACCTTCTTTTCTTTGGAGACAGTTCTGGACTATTGCCATTAGGACACTTAGGCTATGCGGATCTGGTGAATACGAATTTATGCTGTTGCTGTGTATCTTTCACCTACCTTGCAATTAAATAGAATATTTTAATCTTGAAGCTGGTAGGAAGTGTACCAATCCAGTACTACATCTACTTAGGAGCTGTACAGAAGAAAACAGGTTTAAAATAAAACTAAAGACTGTGAGGAGCTGATGGAATGGTAAGGAAGAAGACAGAAATCCAGTTTAGAAAATGCAGACTCTGAAATCAAGTTTTCTCATCCAGGTGGCTACAGCATAAGCAGGAGAATATGTGATTTTGTAAAGTGTGATAACAGTTCTTTTTCTGTAATACTTGTTCTCTATCAGATATGCTCGTGCCTCCCTATTATATTTAGACGTGTACTGCAGACAATTTTAAGACCACTTTAGTGAGCGTGTTTTCTCTTTTAAAGAATGCACAGAGGGTAGTGTAAGGTGTGAGATTAAAAAGAGCACTAAATATAGAAGTGCTTTAGTGCTTTAAGTCCATAAAAGTGAGTCAATAGAACTTCTTCCTCTTAGAAGGATTTTCTTCTAACTTGTTTTACTTTACACATGCTACATGAGAAATGTAAATAGAGAGAAAAATTATTTTTTTCTGTGGCTTGTTTTGCTCTCCTCCTCATGTCCATTTGTGTGAGGTGAGTCTGTTGCACTGCCCAGACTGTTACCTGTTTTTTTTTAATGTTCAGAATAAATAGTATTATTAAGTACATACTAGCCTATGGATAGGAAAAAAATGTAGCGTTTTTAGGAAGTCTGTGAGTGATTTAGTAAACAGGATCTCACAGTCACTTAGATGCCTTCTCAAATTTTTGGTTTAGTTGCTTATAATTTAAATAATTTTACAGTTTTGTAAGGAAATCAAAGTTGTGAGTTGACTTGGTATAAATGGTTTCACTCTAGAACTCTTTTGTTACATAGACAATGGTCAGTGATTTAGGGTACTCAGTTTGATACCTTAAAAGGGCCTGACTTTAATTTTTTTGGAAGAAAGTATGGTTTTTGAAAGAATTCAGTGTAGTTATCTTTGACCATCCTGACTCAGTTTTTGAAACAAGTCTGTCTGAAATGAAGGTTAGTATCATTTTTTATATGTGCTGCTTTAGCACGGAAAGTTTCCTGAAATAAATGATTTTTGAGAAAAAGAGAGTGGCTCCATGGCTGTGAAGAGAATGAGCATCTACTGTTATATCTACTGCTTTGTTTTTAAAAAATATCTATATTTTGTTGAAAAACTATTACAGTTATAGATAGGATGAAAAGCTTTTTATATGTTGTTTTATAATAAAAGTTTTGTATTGAATGAAATGTTTCTTGTGGCTTTCCCAAAAATGTTGACACTTTATATACTGAATAAAGCAAAGAATTTGGAAAAGGAGCTGGCAAATGAGAAATGCTGCAGAGCTACTGGAAGGAATAGGTCCTGACTGAATAGGGATGCTCACTGTATTCTGTTTTCTATTTGGACTGCTACATCCAGTCAAAAGTTGAAGATGTGGATGTAGAACTCAGGTCATTTCTGATGGAAAAAAATCTATCTTGCTTTCTCCAGGCCTAAATTTGACAGCTCACACATATTTTAGCCATCAGATTCTGGGGAAGGAGGAGAAGATTCAAATCTTTGTTGAGCAGGTCATTGTCATGTATTTATATTGCAGAGAGTAATCAAAGGATGGTGATTTGCTTGTTCTGCTGTTCTAGTGAATTTTCTGTGTACATCTCCAGTTATTTGTTTACATTATCTCATGTGGCTTTTTGTACTGTTTACAAGACAATATATCCAAACTATAGCAGGAGGATATGCATGAAATCTGAGCCTCAGTGGGAATTCTTTCCCTGACTTTACTGTAGTCATGATCTTATCCTGAGTACTACTCATTTCTACCTGCATAAAATGTTGTGGTCCCAATGGTGAAGTTTATTGTTGGATTAGCATTTACTGTAAGATTCTGTGCTCAGTGGAGTGCAGACATTGAAAGGTTTTCATTATTTTAAAGTAATTCCTTTCTTCCTGATGATCATAAATAATTCTCTAGGGGGCTTGAAACCAAAGTCTGCTGTTTTCTTCCTATCTTTTTTGTTCGCGTTTGTTTGCTTTATTGCATACATTTTTATTTTATTGTTGGGGTTGCTTAGAGGAGTTATCGTAATATAGATCAGATGGTTGATTAAACCACAGCTGGCTTTTAAAAATATTTATAAAACCCCAGTATGCTTTTAAAAAGAAAACACACACAGAGTTCTGTGAAAACTGAAAACAAATATACAAAATACAGTATGGAGAATTGTTCTTTTGCTCTTCCATGTAAACTTTCAGAGTGTTTGGGTAGCAGCTTCTATATGAATAGAAAATATTAAGTATTGGATGATATTGCCAATCTCCTATTCACTGCTACTTTAAAAATAATTTTACTGCAGGAAAGAGAAAAGTAAATTTTAGGTAGGAGGAGTGGTGGATTTCAGCCACTTGTACTGTGGCTGTTAGAAATTGGTTGCCTGGCAAGCAAGGTTATGTTTTCTGATGTTGTGATAAACTGCTATTTTTAAGATGCCAGATTTGACCCAAGAATCTGAGTGGGGAATTTTATCCCAATAGTTCATATAATTAGCTGTGAAAACCTCCAGCTGTCAGTTGTTTTTTGCTTCCCTACCCTTCACAAGCAAGATGCCATTACTAGTCGGAAATCTTCTTCCAGATGGTGTATGTAGCTTTAATTTTGAATTTGTGTGATGAAAGGAGTAGTGAATGTTAAGCACTCAATAAGGTAAGCTGTAGCTTGTGACTACTGTTTTCTTGAGTAAATAGAGCAAGGTGTTTAACCAAGCAATGAAGTGCCAGTAACATGTAGCCATACAAATCTCAAATGCCATGATACCACAGATGTAGCTAATACCATCTTGTCATTTGAGCCCGTCATGTCACCAAAGTACATTCTGTGAAATATTCATTCCAATTCTCTGCTAGGAAGCCATAGGAAAGCTCAGACACTGCAGATGACTGTATGCTTCATTTACCTCTGTGAATACATCCAGTGAGTTCAGCAAGACTAATTACAGAAGTTATTATATCCATAATTCTAGAATTTGAATGCACGTTGCAAATTGCCTTTCAGTGTTTGGGAAGACCAGTGCAGAATGCGGAGGTTTACATGTGTTTGTCATTTAATCATGGATTTTTTCATGAAACACTGTACTTTATACATTGTTCCTGATACACATATATCTTTCTGAATGTTTAGAAAAATGTGTATGTATGAGGAGAGATTAAATAAAATAGTGAGTTAAAATTAAGATCTCTGCTGTAAAAAGGTAGCAAACTTGGAACTGATAAATCTTGATGAAAAACTTTTAGTCAGGTTATAGGTCTGCAGTTTTGCCATTGTTTTGTTAGCTCTACTCTCAGAAAGACACTTACAATAAGAGAGTGATGTCTTTCTCTCCCTCTTCCCTTGGATAGCTTGGCTTCCAAGTAATATATTTTTAACAAAGTGATATAATGGAAAAACATAGCTATGTATCTTTCTGTGATAATCTGAGTTACTACAGAGCCTTGGAAGTGGCCCTCATGCTCTGAAGGGCTGGGGATTGAATAGAGAAGCTGCCACATACATCTCTGAGGCCTCCCAGGGACAATTAGGGCCTCTACAATATCTGGAATTATACTTGTTGATCATATAACCAAATCTTAGCAAAATATATTGTCTTTTAAAGTTGCGACTATCATTTATGTCAGTTCAGTTGTTTCATCTTTTATTTCTTTCAGACTATATGATTAGCTGCTAAGATTCTGCTAGACTGGGAGAAAAGCTAAAAAAGCTATAGATACATATATAAGACATATTGTGGGAACTTCTTCACCAGTCAACTCAAACTTCAGCTGCGACTTCTAGTGTTTCCACACACACACAAAAAGGCAGGGGGGAGGAGGTCTGGAGAGAACCCTCATGTAATTATTTAGCAAATGTTACAGCCTTATCTTGATTTTGGCAAGCTCTATAATTTAGCCTGTAAGCATAAAAAGTGTGCTTCCTAAGCACTACCTACAATTATGATCCAGTAATGCCTTCCTTCTGTACAGACAAGGTTTTGTCCTCTGCAACAGGACTCTGGAAAGATCTTGGAATCCTGAATGGTTAGTGTGAGACAGGTTACATCCTCTAACAAGAGTTTGAAAGGGGACAGACAAATCTTTTGGTAAGAAGAAAAGCCTGTATATAGCGGCACTTTCTTTTCTGTTTACCTGGGGCACGGATACTAGAAAAGATGAAGTCAAGGCTGACCCCAGCAAGGACACATTTGACGATGTGTTAAACAGTCAGGTATGGTGTGCAGGACGTGCTTCCCAAGTAGCTAGGCTATCCCCTGCACAAATATCCAGTATGTCTTGGTAAGAGTTCGGAGCATAGTTACAGTGAATCCCTAAGTAAAGAACACACAATAACAAAAAAGTGCACTTACTGCTTAAATATGAGACCATGAGAAAATAACATGAGAACTGGGTAAACAGACTGTACGCAGAGGAAAACTGTAAAACTCTGAAATACCCCGTTTGGTGGAGAAAGATGCCTGATGGCTGTGATATCTTGTGGGGATTAAAGACTAAAAATGGCTTGAGGCTTTTCACACAAGCACAGTATGTTCAGAGGGAAGAATACTTTCAAGTTTGGCTCGAAATATTGAAACTAAATTTAAAAAGTAGGATTTTTCAGAAATTTTGATGAATCCATAAGCTATTGAAATGCCCTCTGTGACCTCTTCTAGAAAAACAAAGTAAGCATTCCCAAAACTGTTCAATAATTAAATGCATGTTTGAAGTGATTTTTTTCCCCCTGCCTGGCTAAATACATGTTTAAATTGAAAGTTATATAACAATGTAGAAAAAAGGCACAGTCTAATCTTGAATTATGTGCGGAATGGTTACAGCCAAGATCACCTTAATACAGCTATTTTAGCCTTAACGCTGTGAAAGTGCTCTTTGCTCAACTTTGAGGAATGGCTGCCTATGAATTGTAATATACTAGAGCATTTTTGTGTTTTTGTTTGCAACTCCACTAATGATTTTGGATGATACAATCAAAGGACAGGGTTGGCTCACTGGGATGACATTTTGGTTTTGCTTTATGTGCAGTCTGTATGCTATTGTGGGCTGTTTCACTGAAGGCTATCTCCAAAAGCCTTGTTTAGAGAGAGTTTTCTGGGAAAAAGAGACTTGGCAGAGGAAGATGAGAGGAAAGGAGAAGGGGGATTTGTAGAACAGGGACCGTTACAGACTCTTCCACTA
This sequence comes from Falco peregrinus, assembly GCF_023634155.1. Taxonomy (NCBI): domain Eukaryota; kingdom Metazoa; phylum Chordata; class Aves; order Falconiformes; family Falconidae; genus Falco; species Falco peregrinus. The sequence continues at coordinate 11,833,778 of NC_073729.1, forward strand.
AGCTGGAAAACCAGGAATTTAGGATTGGGTCTAACATTTTTTAGCGTGCAGCTAATGTGTCGAGGAAAATGTTCTTCATTCACTATTGCTGTTCTGGGGCTGTCACACCAGGGAAACATGTATGGTACAAAGACAAAATAGAGAGCTCAAGAGTATGCAGCATTGATGAGCAGGGGAAGAACCAGTGTGGAAACCAGGATTTTATTCCGTTTTGAAGCATAATATCCCTCACTTGACTTGGAACATTTTGTTCTGATAAAAACCAGGAAGTTTTGTTCCCGTTTCAACTTTCAGAATTTTTAAAAATGTTGCAATAGAAGTGCATTCCAAATAAGAAATCAAAACATCTTATTCTAAAATTTCAGTCTTCTCATAATACTTTTTATTTTTTTAAAAAAATCCTTAAAATTCTTTAACTGAAGTTTGTCTGCTTTATTTTTGACTTTGTTTTTGTTTGTCTGTTTGTATGTTTTTTGTAGACTGAAAAAGCTTACTTGGAAACTCTGATGTCCATACTTCTGGGTTCTGTGAACTTCAAGTGGTACATACACAAATACACAGGTCTCTGAATTACCATCTTCTTAAACTAATCCCAAAACCCCAATAAATGTTAGCTGAGGCTTCAGTGATACTGCACGATTCATCCTGTTTCTGACCATGCCTGTGGGGCACTTGCACGGAATAATCACCATGATTTTTAGAGACAAGCTTGGGGTGCTTGTACCACTAACTCAGGACCAGCCTAGCTGCACCTCAAACCATTGCTCTTCAAGGCATTTAACTTTTCTTTACTTCAGACACCACCCCAAGTTTTATTGAATATTATTCTGTATACCCAGTTGCTCCAAAGAGAATTAGGCATCTGCTGTCTTAAAGTTTTCTGAAAACATATGTCAACATTTTATCTCTATCTTATAAAATTGTACATAACTGTATCTGTCCTTTGTGTAGCCATGCTGAGTGCTGTCTCCTAATCTTTTAGATGTATTTAATTTCTGACAAACCTTCTCCTACAAAGTAATTAGCAAAATCATTAGATTAAAAAAGAAAACACAAGAAGTCAAAAGGAAAAGCCTTGTTTTGAAAATGAACCCATTTAAGTACATGGTTATTAAAAAATGTAAAACTGTAGGAAAAACACTGGCTACAGCTTGTCCTGCACTGTACGAAGACTACTATATCTGTTGAGCTGATGCTGAAGGCTTATTAATCTCTTTTGCTTCCTTATGTGGTGATCTGTAGAAATCTGAAGAACTAAAGATCTATGACTTTTCAGCATCTTTTGACTAAGAAATGGTTCATTACACATGGACTTCCATTTTTTCTGTACATTTCATTAAGAACAGTCAGAAAAATAACAAAACAGAGTGACCTTTGTGACTTAGGAGAAGATGAATATTCACTGACCTGCCTCTTGACAGCAATCATGCTTTCGATATTTTTCTCAGTACTTCTGGGTTTGGTTGTGGAGTTGTTGTGATTTTTTTGAAATTACTCTAAAATTTAAGTGAAGTGAATCTTACCTCTTGTATTTACTACCTTAATGTGTCTAGCCATGAAATAATTGTTGTTGCTCCTTAAGCTTTTGGCATGCTTTAATGTGGGCAAGACACATGGGTTTGCAAATCTATCTTTTCTAGAAAGACTTGCATTTGATTGCCTCCCTGATGCCAAAGCCTACTCATTTTAAACAAATGGAACACCAGATTAATACTGGATATTTCTGTACTACGAGGAAAAGAAAAATAAATCAGCTAATGTTTCCCATTTACTGCTACAGTCCTAAAAGTAGACATGGCACTTCACATTGATGGTTTGGATTTGAATTCATACATAAAGCCAGGGATTTGGTTTGTTTCTGTTCCTTCTCAAACTGTTGACTCAGAAATTTTTGTTAACAATTGTAAACATTTTAGATGCTTTTCTGAGATCTCACTCAATGCCATCACTTTTCTAAACCCAGGAACTTGCCAGAACAGGAATTTTAGAAATACTAGCTAAAACATCTTGACAAGCTAAACATTTTTTAAAATTGGAGTAGGTGGACTTAGTTGACTTACTGCCAGCTACAGTATCTGTACACTGTCAAAGAAGATGAGCAGTGCTACATAGAGTAGATTAAGGCTGGTGCCAGGAATCTGCAGATTCTGGACCCGGTCTCATTTCTGCTGTTAAGTAGTGTCATGTCTGGAGCAAGTCACATCCTTTTTGTGTGAGTCTGTTCCACTGTCCATGAATCAGAAAAAGTATTTACCTACTTCTTTCAAAGCACAAGATTTAATTTTCTCAAGTTTTGAGGGTGTATACCCTAAGGATTATGACCTGTACCTATGCATGTGTGTTTGGCACACATTAAAATGCTCACAGCCTCTTAGCAAGAATGGTCCTGAGCAATGCAACCTGTAAGGAAGTGTTTTTTCAGTTTGAGGACAGAATAGTTTTGAACTGCAAAAAATCTGGTAGGTTTAGTCATTTTTCAAAATTTTAGATTTTTATTATGCATTCCATAAACAACTGACTGAAATAATTTAGTCTCTTTTTGTCTCTCTTCCACACATACTGTGGTTGGCATTAACATCCCTGAAACAGGGAACTTGAAACTTCCTTCTGGTGATGTTATGATTCCAGTTGCATCTCAGTTATACAACATAAATGCCTAAAAATACAAATTATGAAATCTTTCTTGGGCAAACTTGAGAACAGTTAGCATTTCTAGAATGCAGAATTTCAATTTTTATAACCATCCTACTTTTTAACTGTTTCTTTGTGAAAACACTAGCATGTATACCAACATGCAACTTAAATTCATTTGTTTTTTTTTAAATACAGTTTTGTTTACTGGATCTGTGCAAAAGCAAATCAGCATTTTCTGACACACTTGTATTCTTGACCACTACATATGCCCTAAAAGAGTTTGAAGATTCTTAAAAACAGGTGCAATCAATTTCTTGGGTTGGCAACTTTTAGCATATGCTAGCTCTTTCTATATGTCAAGCAACTTGATATAGAGCTTGTGTTTCTTTATAACTTTGAGCTATCCAGAACTATCTTTTGGATTTTCAGTGACCCATACACATTCTATAAAGTCTGTGACATGTTACTTCTCAAATTCTGTATGTATTACCTATGGTTTTCTTTCTGTAATCTCTTCTGTCTTTCTTTCAGAAATATATTTCTTCTATATTTTCACTTTCCTTTTGTATCCTGATATACTGGTTTTTAACTTTGGGGATGGGTGCTACACTCTTCAATGCTTAGCTAGAAACAAAAGTGGAAGTACTTCAACACAGCAATTTTCAAAACAACTTTTGAATCCTTTCTAGTACTCTGATTGTTTGCAGATAAAGAATAAACCATGGTTTGGATCTGACCAACTGATTTACCTTTTTCAGAGTTTCAGTTTACTTCACACCTTCACAGGAGGTGGATACAGCAGAGTCTCAAAGGAACCACAAGATAAGGATAAATGCTAACAGTCAATATACTGCTACAATTTGTAGAATATTAGGTGCGTAATCACGGGAAACCTTGTTAATATCCTTTGAGAAAAGAATGGTCTAGAAAGATTCACAAAAACAGGTTAGTCTGGGATGTTCAGCCTCAGAGTGAGATGAGATAAAGGTGTGAATAGGGTGTTATGAGTACAATTTTTTTTTTTAAGTGTATATATAAACTTAGACATTCTGAAAAAAAAAAACAGTTTTCATTCTACCATGCCTAGATCACAAGTATAACTATATCTGACAACTGAAAAGATAGCATCAGTGTCAAAAGCTATAAATACTATAAGACCAAAGTCACAAATTTGCCTCTGAAAATGAGTAGTCATTTTGGAAATGCTGGCCCAGCTAAGAATGGAAATTTACATTGTTCTTTCTTAATCCAATTATTCCTCTGCTCTAAGGGGAGGCCACTTTTAAATACTCCTCTTGTCTAGAAAGATCAGCTGCTTAGCAAGTGACAAAGGCCAAGCATTTTGAGAATCCAAACAGCCAGTATGAACCAGAGCTAGATTTCCAGTTCACAGAAATCCTTCTCCATGCTCTACAGCTGCCTGGTGATATTTAACAAGCAGTTCTTGAGAAAAGATTTTCCTTTCTGGGTGCCCAGCAAGTTGTGCAAGTGGATATGTAGCACCTTCTAAAAGGAAAGATTCTCTTTTATCTGAAATGGACTAATGGACAGCTTCAGGTCCTTCACAGTTGTTTATCTTACTTTGTGACAAAGCCATGCATTTTTGCCTGATCTGAGTCTGAAGATGTCAACCAAGGAAATATTAACATCCCTTTTCTCTTCAGAACATACTATCAGTCTATGAACATTGAAAAAAACAACCCCAAAAACCCCACCCCAAACCCTGAATGTGTTTTAGAGGCTACTAAATAAATCATACCAACTACTGAAACCCATCCTAAAAATAAAAAGCATCTTTCTTTCCTGATGAGCCAGAAACCAGTGTAATCTGTCTGGTAGATATACAAAAAGCTTATCTAGTTCATTTCATGTTCATCTAAAGTTGATCCACTTAATTATTTCTTCCATTAAACAGCCCACTGCTGCTTTTTTTCTGGTTGGAAAAAGTGTCAGTGTTACAGGAGAGAGATTTTATGCTCAGAGGACCTGGGATTAGAAGATCAACAATTTTGATATTGGAGATTTGTGTTTGGAGGCAGATTGCTTTTGAGTGTGTAGAAAATTTTTATGCTGACACCCGTCTGTGTTATGAAATACTTTCAAACTCTGGGATAGGAGCAGATGTTATTGTCCAAAGAATCAAAATTGTTGGTTTTGAATAAAAAAATCTTCCAGTGTTATTAGAAAACAGAAGAAAGCACATAGCATAATAGGTCTATTTAACGGCATTGTTTGCAGTAAAGCTGACATTTCAGGCATAATCTGCAGTGCTCACTTGAAATAGGCCATTTTCCATTTTTCTGGGCAGAGAAGGATTTAATACATTCTTTTATATTAGTGTGTCAAATTGGATTAGAACATAATAAAATGGAGAATGTAAAATAACGGCCTTTGGGATCACTGGTTATACAGCATAATAAGATGCACAAGGAATTAAAATGAATGTACTCTTCAGAAGTATGACAAACTTGTCATGTGTAGTTGTGTGGAACTTCCCTTTTTCTAGTATGTTTATCCCTTGTGGCTGCACTCTTTGTTGATCTGCATTGAGTGAATTTCCTTCATAAGTGTGCCCAGCATTTGTCTGTTTTGTAATTATTACTATTTGAAACAACAGGACATTCAAAGATAAAATGAGTGAAAATTTCCTACAGCCAATACAGTTTGTTTGCAACCATAAACTGCCCAATGCTGCTCAAAACTTTGCTAACATTTATTTCAGAGATTCACTAATACTGCCTGCTGGCCTGGTTTGGAGTGCAGCCACAGGAGTATTCACTTCAGCAGCTTCACCGAGTAGCTCATAGGATTCATGTTCTGCTGTCGGTCTGTGAGATACCTAGGCTACTCAGGCAAGGAAATGTGCTGAAACTTGGCTTCTTAAATGATGCTTGGAGGGTTTCTTATAACTTTATGGAGTAAGTTCTAACCTTTGAAATTTTGGAAACGTTAATTAGTAAGCTGAGTACTCCACACTTTCATTTATCTGATACTCTTATCTCAGAACTCACATTAGCCAAAATTGGATTGTGTGTCTTATGTCTTATTATTCATTTGCTTTGATAAGGTCTCCATTAGTTAAAAACTGGGTGACAAGTGTATATGGCAGGTCATGTGTTCTGTTTGGATAAACAAACTTACACTTCACACAGGAATTAATATTAGTAGGTGTTAATGAATGACTCATGTTTCAGTCCTGAATTTAATTTAATTTCAGAGATTACAGAACATCTGAATACAAACTATCTGCTGCATCACTTTTGAAATTTGGAAGGGGAAATGATTAAAAAGAAAATATCGGAGTCCATTTTTTGCCAGAATTAAAGCATGGAAAAAGGACTGGTACATATCAAAGTAATTCCAGTGTGCATGTGCATTCAATTTTCAGTCGATTGTAAAACTGAAAAGTTGAACTTGGGACACTTAATGTTGCATGAAGGCAGGCTTTCACTTGGAATGACTGTCATCTCTCTGTCAGATTCTTACTTTTCCCTTGCAGTTGAAAAGCAATAACTTTTTCTAAGATAAAACAGGTTCATCTTCCTTTGACACTGAGTGTCCATCATCCTGCTTGTACCTTGAGTGAGGGAACTGCTATTGCTGCTGCTGCAGTTCTAGTGTGGAAGGAGATTGTGCAGCGGGTGCACAAGCACGTTCTACACATGTATAGGTAACACTAAGAACACTGAGAAATCACCTTAGAACAAAGACAATGTTCAAAAAGAAATTCCAATCAAAAAAAAGGAATCAGTTTGGTCTGTAACATGGACATGCTACCAGACCACAAAAGTATAAGATGAAGATCTGCATTCAGGAAAGTATTTGTCTCAGAACATCCTTTACTTTTCAATGGCTTCTTACACTCAGCTAAGCATACACTTAAATGCTTTCCTGAAGTCTAACAAACTTACACTTTGATCTTACTGTTAGTAATGTTTTGTTTATTTCATCTAAAATGTGTACTCCATTTGAGTATGGTTTGACATAGCAAATGAAATATTTACTGACTCTTGGCACTAGTATCTCACCTTTGTGGATTTCTGTAATGTATCATTCTCATTGAAGGTCTGTTCTCCATAGGATGCACGTGATTAAATTCTAATAGCATTACAAGAAGGTTGTGTTATGCTTTGAGAAAAAAGCTCTTTCTTTACCAAAACTAATTTTTGTGATTTTGTACCTAATCACTAATTGGATCCCTGCATAGAATTTGATACCAGAGACTTTGGGATAACAGAAATGTAGAATTATTTTGTAAGATTCCCATTTCCCTATGTAACAAAAGTGATGACAAACAAAGAGTTAAACCAATTCAGTGTGTTTCATTGCTTTCATGGAACAGCATTGTCAAACTTCTGTTTGCCTAAATTATAGATGTAGTGTTAGCTCACTTTATAAGAATACAGTCTTTTGAAGGACTGAAGGTCATGCAAATCATGCAAAACACAGAAAGACAGGCAAAATAAGAAAAGTAGTATTTCCTTAAGTAAATTTTAGATTAAGTAAGTTTAAGAGAAAAACATTCTCCAGTTTTCCTACCCTATCAGTAGGGCAATGACTAAACCATGATCTCCTACGTAAGACATTCTTTAATATATCCAAAGAATGAGAAATGAGGACTGAAAATGTACTGTTCATTTCCTTGGATTAAGGTCAAAGCTTGAGAAAGAGAGAAAATAGAGTATTTTCCTTCATAAATCTATCAGACAATTGCAGTTATAATCAGGTTAAAAAAAAATCAGAAACAAAAAGATTTCAAAAAGAAAAATTATAATACTTACATTGGTGACATATTCAATATCCTTCCAAATATTACATTCCCTGGGAAAATCTGCCAAATCTAAAAAATTATCCACTATCACTTGGCCAATCAAGTCATGCCTGGAGAATCTGTCAAAGTCATACACAGAGAAATGGAGTTTCCTTGTGTTGAGATCATTGTATGGGACAGTAAATAAAAAAACTTCATCAAATACTGGATTTAGGGTCTTTCTGTGCACTTTAGTCTGGTGTTTTGTTTTCCTATCAGGAAGCAGATATATCTTCACATATGGATCTGAAGTTCCAGAGAAGTCCTTTGCTGGCAGGTTGATGGCCTTGTGTATCTTCACTATCAGCTGCTCTAAATCACAATCATATTTCAGAATAAAGTTCAGTTTTCCACATGCCTTGCTGTTACTCCTCCGGCCATCATCTGTGTCCACTGATCTTTGTTTATATAGCTCTGGCTTAATGCGGCCAATTCCTGTCAGTTGCTCCTGTTTCTGAACCTGCTGGATGTTGAAGTCCGGATTGGAGAGGTTGAGCTGTCTTCGGATTGAGTTATGCCTTAGGTGAAAATGAAAGAATTGAAACAGATTGTGTTGGAGATGATAAGAATCTGTGCACAGCTTTACTTGCATAAAGTGATAAAGCATGATACCCAACAGTTGTGAGAGCTCACCTTCAGCATTAGACTGCTAGTACCACATAATTTTCTGTTCCTGTGTCTTAAGCTAGTGGTACACACTCTCCAAACCTGGCTGAAGTACGTGGCAAATGCAATTTCATGGCCATTGCAAATCCAGAGGATCTGCCTTATTGGCAAGTATAATGCAACATGACTAAGAACTGTAGCTATTCTTATTGGTTATCATTTTCAACCGAATCCTTTCGATTAATGCCTATGAAATGGGTTATATTATGTAAACAGCAGTAGGATCTGGCCTATTATGCCAGCTGAACTTGCTGATTTCTGGTTCTAAGGTAAAGCTGGACAAAAGGAGGATACTTCCTGACATCTCTGTATTTTTATTACTTGTTGATCTCTACAGCTGCTCTATTAACAAGTGAGCTGTTCTGGTCTGAAATGGTTTGTTGACCACCCCAACAATTCTCTCATACCTGATGTAATAAGCTCTGTGGTATTTTGGCTGAAAAGCTACTTTAGTTTTATTACCCCGAGGAGAGAAATTTGCTTTTAGCTTCAGTCCAGTGAAATTTATTAACTGGAGTCACTCAGTTATTGTGATTGAAATTTCCACTTCATGAGATGATAACAGAAATCAAATTTGCATCCCTGTCAGAGTAGTGGGATGTGGAAGTTGTATTCGGTAAAATCCTAATCTTATATGAGTTGGATTCAACTTTTTTGTCCTATTCATATGCAGCGATCATTCAGTATATTGGCATGCCATGAGCTGTGGTTGAACACAGAAAGAGCACGTGGAAAATTCTCGCACAGGATTAGTCCAAAGCTATTTATGTTGAATGTAATCAGCAATAGTTCCTCTGCTTTCATTGTTCATTCCTTCCTTGTAAATATGTGTTTACACATGCTTAAAACAGCCTCTTATATACTATCCTATTTTTTCTCTTGTTGCATAACAAATATGTAATTTTATAGCTATCCATTAGTAATTTTCATCATAAAATATTATCATGTCACAAAATAAAAAAATAAAAAAATTATTGTTCGACCCTTAAGCTTCTCATGGCAGCGGGAAGTGCAGAATATCCTGGGGAGGAATAAAAGGGAATGCACGGGAGAGACAGCTTAGCAGGGATTGTAGTAGGGGCAGGTGCCTGGTCTCTGGCCACACAGCAAAGCCACAGCTGGCTACCCAGTTATGCCAGAAAGCAGCAGAGACAGAGATGAACAAATGAACAATGCAGTACAAGGAAGATGGGCCCCTCCTGATCGGTGAAAGAGACTTTTGCAGAAGACCTGGGCAAAAGTAAGGGGCAATGAAAGAAGAGCAAAAAGCAACACATGTATCAGCATATGGTACAGGGTAGGGGTGAGACCTGGCCAAGCCATGCCCTTGGGTACAGAGAGCCAGTGTAACTAACACCTGCTAGAGAGAGCCAGACTGGGAACAGCTGACAGAAGAAAGATCTGCAGAGATTCACAGGAAGAAGACATTGTCCATGCACTCAGGATGCTGAGGCAAGTTCTTCACAGATTAGGATTGCTGCTGCTTCTGGTGAGATGGCTATGCAGTGGTGATACCATGCATTTATCATTTGATTAAGTATCAGAATTGCTGCCTTGTTGCAGCACTAAAAGCCTGTATCTGACTCAGTACTTTCACAATATTGAAGACACACATGAGAGCTCTTGGAGTTAGATGTCGGATGTGAATCTTCTGTTGTTAATGAATCTCATGACATGCTTATTTCCCAGCAGTTTGAAAACACAGCAGCATCAGCCCTGTACTGTACTTCTGGGCTGTTAGTCCTTGGCTGGAATTCAATCTTGTGTGTGGTAGGGCAGATACTTTGGTATCCATAATTATGGCTTTGACCTCCCCAGAAATTCCTACAATAATCTAAGCCCAAGACATTTTTATGCTAATCTACAGAGGAAGGGCACCTGGAGCTTTTGCTGCATAGTATTAATAATGTTCCAGGGACCTCAAATTTTTTCTAAGATATGCTTTGCACAACTGGTTATTACTGAACTGGCTGCTAGCTGCTGTCATCTTACCCATGTTCAGGTGTGCCTGCAGGCAAAACTTGTTCTCCCGCATGGCCAGAAAGAAGGCTAGCAAAGAGCAATTGGACTAGTGCTGTATACCTTCTCCAGCTGAATCTGCTTTGACTCAGAAATTTACTGGCTTTTCACATGCTGATCCTTTTTCTTACTGTGTGAAACATAATTCTTTTATCACCTGCCCCTGCACATACTCTCATCTCCCTCTTTCCTCTTCCCCCCTGTACTGGTTCTCCAGTTCCCCTGGAGACCTTGCTAACTCTTGTTCAGTCACTTTTCCCCCCACAGTCATGATTGTGGCTAAACTCTATGATTTTTAATTCTATTTCCTAACTCTTGCAAGTGTTTCATTAGCTTGCCCTACTTTTCTTCTTTGGCTGTTTTAAAAATCTTTGAGGAGATATCACTGAGTGTTCAGCATCAGTGCTAAGTGCAAATTAATATGCTTTACAAGCTAAATCTAGGCTGCTCTGGTGCTTTAAGGGACACACAGTGCTTTGTCTTGTCCAGCTCCTGAGGGAGAGGCACAAATGAGACAGCAGTCGATCGAAGAGTGGAATAGCACTGTGATGCTGTTTTGCACACCTCAAAGAATAACTTGTGTGTGGTTTTGGTTGGTTTTTTTTTAAAGAATGTGGCAAGGAAATTATGCATTTTTAATAGATCAGGGCACTGGATAATCAAGCTGTGCTCTTTTGACTGCATCTGTATTCATTAATATCAGACAGGAACTGGAGTTACTGACCGAGCAGAAGAGGTTGGTTCAGTGATCTGACGATGCATTCGCACATTGTGTACACAGTTCTCCTTCGTTCCCGCCTGAGCATCTAACGGAATATCAGGGGAGGTGTGGCTGATCTTCATGGAGGACTCCGGATAGGCTGTAGGCTGACCCAGATAATCCTCACTGTAGTCATGGTCATTGGTGTCTGTATCTGTGTAGTTCAGTGTTTCTTGTTTGTTGTCTTTGTTCCCAAATGGCAGACCACGCTCTCGCCAAGGAATCCAACAAAGCTTCCAGGATACGAATAGAGAGACACCAAACAGAGCAAGACCACAGGCTGTGACAACTAAGGAGAGCAAGCTTATTGAGATATCTGCAAACAAAAAAAAACAACAATGCATGTCACATCTTTGTAGCCTTTGGAGCTCTGCATCTCCAAGGCTTACAATATGGGAAGTAAACGCATCTGCAATGCAGACCTACAAAAATTAAATTCTGGTCCCTGCAACAGTCATATAATAGAAACATCATAAACATCCTATTCTTCCCCTCCACCCCACTCCCACCACCAACCACCCCCTCAAAAAAAAAAAAAAATTGAACCTTGTTTGGAATTCAGTATAAGGCTTATCTTGATGGAACTTAGTTCATATTTCCCCTCCAACAGCTGTGTGGGATGAAGGCTTATTCTAAGTATGAAAAGGGCTGTTCATTTGTTCACTTGTTCACTCAACTTTATATGGAAAAAAAGAGCAATGCCTGCAGTAAATTTTGTCTTTTATTTTCCTTTTTTGCAGTGCAGTTTCCTCCACCTCCTTTACCAGATCTTACTGTTACCTCTTCCAGTGTCTGTATTATACTTAAACACTGTGAAAATACGCACACATGCACATATGTGACATGATTTTTTATATTTTTTTGGTATTCAACTAAGTATCTTCTTTTAATTCACTTCCTTCTAATCTTAGACTCATTCTTAACTTTGCAAATTATTTTGGACTACCAATACATGGCTTGTCATTAATAATTTAGTTTAGGTACCGATATTTTTTCAAAACTGAATTTTTTCTGGTTTTTAACTCTAAAAGTTTTTTTTCCTGTTTTCAAACTTCTGGTATAAAACGAAATGTGGAGAAGAGTTTTTTGTTGTTTTCCCCCACATTCCTAGCATTAATCCTACTCCATAATAATATCAACACAAACAAGTTACAACTGGGAGAGGCTTTTTCTCTGTTTTGCTTTAAGTTGCATGTTGGGAAAATGACTCATTGGAACAGCTGTTTTTATGGTTACCGTGTTTTTGAAACCAAGTTTCTTAGTGGGTTATACAGTACATCATGCCTTAAATACAATTAGTAGGAATTCTGTTTTACTGCCTTAAATTATAAGCACAGCCTGATCAAAGTAGTTTTTCACACTGTGTGTAGGTTCAGAATGTCAGGCTGCATCTCTTTAGCTAAAAGCTAGCCTAAATTTTCAAAGGATGGCATGAGGTTGAAATGTACTGCTCCTTCTAGGACAATTATTTAAGAATGACAATTCAGATGAAACTGCCTCAGTCAATTTGAAAAACAAAAAGAGGAATATTTTTCAAAAAGTCAATACCTTCTGCCCCTGCTGTGAGTCTCATTCTCACTGGCCAGACAGGTTAAATTTCTACAGAGAGGAGAGGGTGACACTGCAATCAGTTTCACTCAGGAGCTGTCCAGTTTATTTTGCATGCTGAAAACCAATTTTAACCAATTTTTGCCAGCATGGCCCTTTCTGTCCTTCTCCCAGTCATACGAAGACAAAACTCATTAACACTAGGGACAGCACAGCAGCTGTTTGGAATTATAGCAAAGAGTTTCAGAGCTGAAATTAATTAAACAAATTCCTCCCGTGCATAAAAGGCAATTTAAGAGAAAGTAGAATGGTGGTTCTTGATATTTTTGGAATATTTACTGGTAAACAAGTCTGGCAGTGGAGGCAGAGCACAACCTCTCAATTTGATTAAAAAACAGAGGAACTGGGGTCCAGTAGTGAAACACCTTCAGAATAAGGCAATTTGTCTTGGATTCCCTGGGGAGAAAGGAAATATGTCAGAGGTCTGCTAAAAGGTCAGTTTTTAAAAAACTGATTCAAGTAAATGATCCAGCATTAAAAGAAATGTGAATCTGGGAGTTGTCAGAACCAGTCAGAATATTACAAGGTGAGAACTGGACACTGCCTGATGCCAAGGACATGTGAAGGCAAGGAACAATTTGAAAGGTAGACCAACATCCCCTACCTTGAAGATGACTTTACCAGAGGACACAGTCATCTAGAGAACTGACATCATGAGAAAAAACACAAGAGCAATATGAACTATGTTCATTTGGAGAACTTGAAGGGCTTTTATAATATACCTCTGCATTAAGTAACATAACACTGAGTACCCTTATCTCACAGCTTACTTTCAGAGAAGCTGGGTAATACACAGTTCAGGTAACTTGCCAAGTCACAGAGTAAGAAGGGATTGTTTTTCATCTTGGTTTTACTTCTTTCTGACTTCTAAGGGACAATCATGTATCTGTCTTACTTCTATGAAAGACAGTGGGGCTAAAAGGCAGTGCTCCAAACTGTTACCTTTCATTACACACTCATTTTCATACACTGCAGAGCTGGCTGGCAGTTTTCAGCAGCTGGGCAGATCCAGTGTGAATAGCTGGGGTGAGTGCAGTCTCAAGTGAAGATATTTTTGGCTGTGTCCTGGAGCTGCTTTTACTTTAGCCGTTTGTACTGTTACATACTGTTTTCTGTATAATTTTTACTCCATCTTTCCAGATGTCTCAGTTTTCCTAAGCCTGTTTATCTGTATTCCCATGCGGTAGCAGTACTCATCTGATGCCAGTGATTTCCTCTGCTTTGTAATGAGAGCAGGGTAAGTCTTGTTTGTCCTTACAAAAATCAGAGATCTACAGCACAGAAAGTGTTCCTCAAAAATCCAGCTGCTTCTCAATTCACTCTGCTTTCACAAGAATTAGAGCAACATGTTTTCCAGAGCAGTATCTGATGTAAGTCTAAACTGCAACTGTGAATCAAAGTGCAGGCAAGGCTAAGCAGTTTACAGGCAGGCATGGGCTTTGGAAGCTGTGAGGAATGGTGCTGACTGTTTCAGGAAAAACAGTTTTTTTCAGTAGCATTGCAACATATAAATTCACTGTGTACATTTTGCCGTGTTTTTGATGATCCTCTGTGCTGACATTTAGCATTTGGCCAGTTCCATTAGTGGCTAACTAATATATCTGCTTTCTATACCTACTCTGCATTCATACAAGCTCTTTATGCTCTGCAATGGAGAATCTCATGAACACAAGGAAGGCCTCTGTGCCACACACAAGTACTTGCACTGATCTCTTCCCTGGTGCAACCACAATGCCAGCGAAATATCTTGACATGTAGCTAAGAATTCAAGTCAAAATTTCACAACTATACCTTCCTGATCATGGTTGCAACATGACTTGAGCTCCAAAATTCCAGCATGTCAATACCTGGACAGTATAATGGCATGTTGATAATGAATAATGTATTCTTTAGAAAGTAAGCCCAAATTTCTGGTTAAAAACATGTACTCTTAAAATATTAAAGGGATATTCCAGCATTGTTGTAATATACACATGGATCTATTAGGTGTTGTTTGGCTAGCAAGAAGTGAAATAAATCTTAGCAATTTAAAATCTTGCAATACATATATTCTTAGCCCAATACAAGCAATCTTTTCTGATTTAAAACCAACAAATTCCAAACGGCATTCAATTAAAATGATAAAATTAACTCACTATGAACAATTATGCTACTAGACTTTAGGATGTATTGGGACAGACCAGTCAATCTTTGTGAATAGGATTCTGTCCAAATTCAATGGTAATTTCAAGTTGTCATTTCCTGAGAAAAAATGTTCTTCCTTTCATTAAGTTTTTGTTGCTTAGGGGGAGATTTTAAGGAATATGAAGTGGTTATACAGCTAACTTCTTGAAAAACAATGGAAACATCAGTGCCTACTGCTGAAATCCTAGCTGTGCTTTTGAAAATCTAATTGTCTTTCTTTCATGCAAATACATCTATGGAGGGTCAGCCATAATTCAGCTCTGTAATTGTGCTATAAAGTATTTTTCCAGAGAAGTGTTGTTAGGATAAGTTTTTAAAGTACTTAGTGAAGCTGTTTTAACCTAATATTGCAGTGTATAGTTTCATTTGTGCTTCACAAGTTTTTCTTAATTAACATAGCTGGCACTTGTTCAAGATGAAAGGTGTCTCTTTGCAAAAGACTCTTGAGACAAAGGAATAATTCTCAGCTAATATATTCTTCTGTGAAATATTACTGAACACAGTTAATTATCCTTAACACTGTGTTTAGAAACTTTCTGGGAAATTCTTTAAAGTAAGGTAGCTGAAAACCCAAGGGAGCGAATCTCAGATTATATTATTTTTATTACACTTACATACTCCAACTCTTGTCTGTCTGACCCTGAAATTTATGAATGTGGAACAACAGAACAGGCCTAAGTGAGATCACTGTCAGGGTTTCATATAGTAACAACATTTTCCGTGTTCTAAAAATGTACTGTAACTGGGCTTTACGAGTATTTGAGGCTGTTAGTAGCTGTTAGTGACATTTTTTCCAAGTTGTGTGTTCTACATCTTATAGGTAGGCCTTAGGATATGAGTAGCTCTTGTGTTGGTTAAGACCCTGTTCTAATCCTCTTGCATATTTTTTTCTTCCTAAATAGTGTTATGAATTCTGGTTTATCAGTGTGTGCTTTCTCTTCAGCTGCTTTCCTTAGGTTACAGATTTGTGTAATGTTTTCTCCAAGTATTGCTTAAAATGAGCTAAGTTTCATAAAAGAACTAGATCAATGAAATATAACCCTAGGATTTCACCAAGATAATTTAAAATTAGTTTAAATCTACATAAATTCCACAGCACAATTTCAATATGAAATCAGAATTACTAAAGCATCATGCAAAATATTCACCACAGAAGTGCACAAGCAATAGAGATTTGTTTGCTAGGGATATTTTTCCAGCAGCAATTGCTGTGACATAATTCAAAATTGACACAAGATTGACATCATAATTTATTGGTAAGATCACAAAATTAGAGCCTTCAGAAAAAAAAAATTGTTCATGGACATTCATAAACAGGAAAAAAGGACTCAAAGTATAGCAAAATATTTTTTATTTTGTAGCAGCAGATTCTAGTTTTGTTTACTAAGAAGAAAAATTATGTAAACAGAGTATTTTGTTAGTGATTCAGGTAAGGTGACCTCATATTGAGGTAGCTTATTAATTGCAATCAAAATTGTATGTGAGCACAACGCTTAAAAGTACACTTGCTGAAGAAAACTGATCAGTCTCTATGATAAAGCTTAACATCTGTAATCCAATAAATTAAACTTGTTCCAAGAAGAATTTCTTTTTGTTGCCACAAGTCTTTCCTCTTAATATATTTAGTCTGTGTAAATGCAAATTTCCTTGACAACTTAGCTGACATGTAATACTCTGCTAGAGTTTGTAAGTGACAAAAAATGTCTTTACTAGTCAGACAGCTGGCTGAGTGAGCAGTGGTTCTTAAAGACAGGAGAGGAGTCATATGTTCAAGGGCTTGCATTTTTCTTTCTGACATCTTGCAGTGGTTATCTACTGACAAAGAATCATGTTGCTCCTCTTGTGAAAACTGAAGCTTCTGTTTCACAAGCAACATGGATACAAACAAAGCATAGTAGAAAATAAATTTTTTTGTGACTACATATACTTAACTGTAGTAAGATTCATCCAAGCTCCCATGCCTTATACTTGTTTTTTTCTGGTTGTTACCATATTCTCTTTGAATACATACTTTGCACAACTGATTAAATATGCAAAATTACTGTATACATTTGGTCTTCGAATAGCTGATAAAAAATACTATATAGTATAATCTGGAAAACATGCATAAATAACAATATAACAGAAGAGAGGACACCAGTTAATGATACCGTGCCAGGTTGTCAAGTACTCTGTGGGTAACGTGACATGGAGATGGCCTCAGCGGCTCTGTTTCATCCTGTTAAGCAGAATCAGTTAGGGTGCTACATTTGCACGACAGGAGATGTAGCTGGAGCAAATGAATAGCAAATCTTCTAAAACCCATTTGGCATTTGAGACGCACTCGTAGCTTGTTAGCTAAAAGGAGAAGCTGGGGACATGCTGAGTGGGAAAGAAATTTTTGGGGTATACATTTCGGTGACTGTCAGGCCTGTTAGGTCCTTCATAGTGCTAAAACTGAGGAGCTGTGCTTTGCAAGAGCTACAGTTCACACGACTGTAGTTAAGACCTGCAATGCGTATTTCCACCCACCCACTTTTCCAGCTACTTCTTGGGGTATGTTAAATAGAATCAGATTAATTACCTGCTTAGGATAAATAATATGATACACTTAGACTTTTCTATTTCTTGCAGGATCATTCACAAAGTCAACTGAGTTGCTAACATAATTTGCAATTTTTTATCCTGGTGCTTTTTTAGGAAATGAAAAATAGTAGTTCAACAGGTTATTGAAGAATTTAACTTCTCACCTAGTTGTAGAAAGTGACTAGTCACTTCTGGCAAATACTGTGTAGGTTCCCTCATTGGAAAAATGAAAGGTTTTAATAGAGAAATGAATGATGAAGAATGAACAAAGAACAACCATTCTTTTTAGTAGAAATTTTTGGAAAAATTGTGTGTGTTAAAAAGTATGAAACTTTCAAGATTTGTGAACATTCTCATGAATAAGCCATCAGAGCACACATTAATCTTGAATGTTATGACCCTATGAATAATAATGAAGAGAAATAGCCTTTTATTTCTGCAATATATAGCCAGCAGCAGGAAGTCCGCTGGTTATGGAAGAAGAGCAAGCAGCTTGCTTAAACCATGCCAGTAAGCTTTAAATTCCATTACAGTCCTTGAAAGCCCAGTAAGTTGCAATAAATAGTAAAGAAGCATTTGAGAGCACCAACAGAAATAACAGATAAGCATTTAGTTTCCCACTTGTATAAAACTGTACAGTAACATTGTACCAAAGTGCTCAAAACAATAGTTATAGAGATACGTTATGAAACATAACAATGAAGTAGCAATATTTTCTGCATATTTATAACAAATTCCTTTTAATTTTGATCCCCTTTAATGCACAATCTTTACAAGGAAAAACAAAAAAAAAGGTAGAAAGAAATAAATGTTTCATTGAATGACTTTCTTTTGGTTGGAAAATTTGGGAATGAAATTACTTTAAAGGACATGGGAGATGTGGACAGACCATTACAGTGTTTAAAGGGCTGTTTGAGCTTTAGCAAAATTTAAGTTTCACATTCGTATCTAAAGACATATGTACGTATATATATATATATACATATACATACACATCTATAATGCGATTAATATGATGTAATATGATGAAAAAATATTTTCACAGAACTAGCCATAATTATTTCATTGAAATTAATAGGTAGGAGTTGCATCACTTATATAGTTCTAGAACAAATCTATATATCCTTTTCTTTCAAATTTCCTTTTTCTTTTCTACTGGAAGCATCCTTCTATTGGAAGTAAGCAATCTACCAATTGGCTACTTGTCCCTTTGATTCTCTGAAGCTCAGTGGAAACCATTATTAGCCTTTCTAATTTTGATTAAACTAAAAACATTGTCTATTTTTGAACCTTACTTTCTTCATTTTGGAATGAAGTATATGAATATATATTTATTTCATTTAGGAAATAAATACTTAAGAAATAAGAAGACAGTATTACTCTTCTGGGCAGTTTGTGCAGGCTTCTCCTTAAAAGGAGAAAGGAATGGAAATGAGGTCAATTATTTCATTAGCTTCCTTTTCAAATCCAGCTACTTTAAGTCTATATTATGAGAGTTTGGCACATCACAGTGGTTCAATATTTACAATCCTTGCTTTACATTTAAGGAAGAGCCAAAATTCATTTTCTTTCTTTATACTGGCAGATCATAAAAAGGTTACCCCAAGTGTTGAAACCTCACAAGGGATTTCAGGAAAGTAGCCTGCATAGAGTGATATGGATAAAGAGGAAATTTATTACTTATCTTGACCTGCGTGAACATAATGAGATGTTTATACCTGTTTTTCAGTTTGGCTGCTCTTGCCCACACCCTTCATCCCCCCCTCTCCCAGAGTGGCTGCACTGTCATCCCTACATAATAATAGACTAGAAAGATAGTTTACAATATTCTCAAACTGTTCTGGTTAGGACTTCTTCATATTAACTGATTGTTCTGGACTTGTTACTCATTATTCTTCCTGAAAAGTAAACTGTCACAAACCACTAGCATCTTAAACTGATCAAATAGCCTGATATTTTCTTTTAGGAGGGAGATTGGAAAAGGAAGTAAAGACAGCTTTGAAAGCATTTATCCTTCTCAGATGAGGAGCCAGATGCACTGTAGTGCTCAGATTTTTCAAAAATGTATTTCAGAAAATCACCCATGGTGAATGTATTATGTATCTGTTGTTCTTTGTGAACGTAGGGTTCCCATTTTATAAATGAAGCTTTTTTGGTCTGATCCATATGTAGTAGGGTGTGATGGAAGTGTTACTGACAGGGATATTTACCACTATGAAAGATAATGAATTAGTAATTTACAATCAGATCAAGTTTACTATGAATTTACTGTTAGAAAAAATATTTGGAATACATTTCTTTCCCATTCACACTCCTTTTCATTTCCAGAGAGCAAAAGAAATGAGTTCAAAGCTTCTACAGACTTACGAGTGAGTAATTCTGGAAATCCTGTCTCTAAAATACTGTCTAAAAGATAACTGTAGAACAGATATGAAAACAGAGAAACTAAGAGCAAAAACTCAAGAGAAATCTAAAGTGAAGCGGCTTAAAAATGTAACAGCTAAAAAATAGAATTGAGAAACAGATTTGATAAAAAATTATCATTCAGACTGCACTTCTGCTTTTTCATTCTTAGAAAATGATTATTTTAAACCTAAGATGCTCTTGGAAGCCTCCCTAATTTTGGCAAATCCAAATACAAAGAACTTCAACGTGCTTATTTTTGCAAAGCCTGTATTAAATAATGTATGCTTTGAGTAAGAATTGAACATAACTGGATTTCTGCTTTCCTGGGTGTAATTGTAAACTCATGCAAGACATTCCTTATATTAAAGGGAGTCTGTAAAAAGAACTAGTTGCAAGAACTCTTTGAAGTTTTCTTATGAGTGACATAATTTCATGTTGTACTTAGTTGTGAATGTAAAATTGAAACTGGACAGCTTGAGGGGGTTTTCTTCTTGTATTTAACTAGTTTTATGGAGAGGAAAGCTGATACACTTTAATGATGACCAACAAAGCAAATATTCAACACCCTGTAGTAGTGACAGATGCCCACCTATCCCAGATTAATGGGCCTGCCCTGATCAATATTTGTTACTGAGAGGAAAGCAGTAGAGTCTAATCCTCTTGTTCTGTGAGTGTACCCAAACTGTGCACTGGGTTTCAGAAATGAATGCATTGAAGTTTTGATAATTGAGAAAGGTGGTAATGATCTTCATGGCCAAGTTACTTTCTGAGGCTTGTCAGAATTCCTCCATATCACGCAGGAAGCATCCAAATATGTGGCTTTCCCACCGAATAGCAAACTGGCAGGCAGCTTGCTGTACTATAGTTGACTGTAAAGATAAATTCAGGGCTATACTCTCTACAGGTGCTGATCTAAGCATTTTTGTTGAGCTATAATAGATTAAAAAAAAAAAGAAAAAATCAAGAAGTTAATCAATCAGAACAGCGCATTTCAGCATCAGTGAAGTAACCATGGGATTGCTACTCTCCAAAATCTAGCTGTCAGAGTTCACAGATGTGATATAAAATGTTGCCAGTGACTGGTGATTAATGTGCCCTTAAATTCCTTGGGTAAAATTGGACAGAGTTATACCTGGAGAAACATGGCCCTACCACATGGTCAAAGGAGCATGCTCAACAAATCAGTTACTGTGAAAGGTCAGGAGTTTCTGAGAACCTGTTAGATTCACAGGGAAAACAAATATTTAGGAGGAGAAAGGTGGGGGACAAGGCACAAAGAAGAAAGCTTGCTATAACCTGTTGTGCTGCTAACGACAGAATTTGCCAGTCCCTCTTGTACCTTCCTGTCAGCAGTACCCATAGCTGTATGCTATAGAAACAATCAGATTATAATAAAACATAAATGCCAAAGAACAATATCAATAACTAGTTCATTAAGGCTAGAAATTCTGGGAACTGTTGAGACTAAGATGTTTCAGATTTTAAGGAAAACAGCTTATTTTTCCCTTGCACCTATATGTAAAAACAGAGACATTTTTTAACAAACACAACCCTTCAGAAAGGCCTGCGCAGTCAGAAGTTAATTTGTTTTTCATTCATCTTGACATAAAGGTCAAGTTACTAACACTTCAGCATTTCAGGGATTTAAGGCTGATAGTAACTTAACTGAATACATTAGCTTTGCATCTGTCTGGAAGTTTCAAAAGCTGCAAGGGGCCTCAGGGTGCATTTTGCACCTAAGAAAAGCAGGAAGTGGTTTTATTTTAGATATTTAAGAAACACGATGAGCCTTTTTATGCAAATAAGGAAACATCTACTTGTGAATATTGGAAACCCTGAGGTCAGTGGAACAATCAGAAGCTCTTACACTTCATACAAGCCATTTATAGCAATGACTGCCTGTTGAACCCTATTTACTAGTATCAACCACTGCAAAGAAGTATGTTAATTCAATGCATCTAAGATTGTCCAGCAAATACAAAATCAACAGTTAATATTTTAAAAACATCCCAAAGATTTTGATCTATTCCCCTCAATGATAAGTTCATTAAAGTTCATACATTCCATTTTTCAAACACTGCAGGCTCGGACAGATGGCTCCAGACTGATTTACATTGTTTTGTATGTTCAGAGGTTTCTGCTCTGCTTTCTGTTCTCCCTCACTTCATCCCTCCTGTCCGACACACACACTCACACATGTACATCCTAAGTCTAAAATATATCAGCATAGGTGGAAAGCTAAGATTCTGAAGTATATATTACATTGGTAGAAAATGACCACTGACATAAGCTTAATATATCATACTGCCTCTAGGGCTCTGATGTTTTAAAAAATTACTGAGCTCTGACGAGTAAAATAGATATCGAGGGGAACAACAACTCTCAGATCTGTAAGGCTGGAGCCACAGTTTACTGTAGGGACCTTGATCCCTTTTGAGTGACTGTGTGAGAAAGCATTGCCAAATGCAAGCTTCTCTCCTTGATCATACAGGTCACCATCCCTGGAGGCATTTAAGACATGTAGATGTGGTGCTTAGGGACATGGTTTAGCAGTGAACTTGGTGCTGCTGGGGTAACAGTTGGACTGGATGATCTTAAGGGACTTTTCCAACCTAAATGATTCTATTCCATGAATCTATGAAAAAGTCATCAGTTGATGACTCATCACTGTGACCCCAGAATTACAAAAATAAATCTTCTGTGCACTTACGATACCCTGATTTTTAATAGCAGCTACATACAGGCTTAGTGTATGCCCAAGACTGTAACTATTCAGGAGTGATTAAGATAAGGGGTCGTCTGACACCTTTCTTGTCGAAGTCTTTAGACTGCCTCTCTGATGCATGATGTAGTCATCATTCCTGTCCATCAACTAGCAGTATGCCTCCCACCCTCTTGGATGATGACAAGAACGTCCAGTCAAAATAAATAGTTTCCTTCAGTAATTTCAAATATCATGTGAATGGGTAAAGAAATGTAAATCCAGATTTTTAAGAGAAAAGCAATTTAAAAGATTTTAAAGAGAAATTTGCAAGCTTTTTTCAGATTTTTTCTTTACTTAACAGCTTTAACCATTTATCTCAGACATAAACAACAACTTTCTGTCTTTATTTAACTAATCAGTTATGTTGCCATTGTTGATAGGATGAGTAAATTATTTTTTTAAAAAAAATCAAGGTTTATTCATGAAAGCATTAGAGTTTTCCATGTTTTCTTTCTGAGTGTCTGGACATACACGGTTAAAACCATTGGGAGTAAATCTGGATCTGAAAAATGTTAATGGAATGTAAACAGTGCAACAAATGTGTTTAGAAACCCTAATGGATATCTGAAGAATGGTTTGTAGTTTTTTCTACCCACATTACCAAGTAGCTTGTAGAACAAAGCTGTTAAATTATCACAATGATTAAACTGTTTATCACCTAAGTAGCTTTTCCCCTCCTTCTATAAATGTCAAGGTTATTTAAATGTCTTTTTACAAATAGGCAATAGAAACCAAGATACAGCATAGTTGCTTAAGGTGAAATTGGGTAAATCTGTTGAAAAGTTAAAAATGGAACCTGGATCTTCTAACTTCTAATTTTGTGTATAGCAACTTTCCAGATACTTCTAGTGAAACAATATGAAATTATTAGTGAAACAAAGTAGAAAGGTGAAACTATTAATGAAACTAAATAGAAAGAATGCAGAGTTTAAGAAGCATTGCTTAGCACACAAGCAAGATTTTGACCACCAACCAGATGGTATAGCTTTTTCAAATAATCTAGTCATAAATGAGTTAGTTAAATAACTGAGTTCAGAGAAAGCTGTCATCTCTCCAAATGTACCTGCTTTCTGTGAGACAGTAGGCATATTGCCAACATGTAAAGTACAACTGACACAATGAACAGACCTTTGCAGAAAGGAAGTGATACAGACAATTGAAAAGCCATGTCACCATACTCTCCAGCATAAAGAGACTGCTAAACATCAATTCTTAGGTTGTAAAACAAAATAATCTCTTTTTTCAGAGTAGGTCCCAAAAAGCCTGAAATACCACAAAACCCAATTACAATCAATATCTGTAATAAAACCCCAAAACATAAGTTTTGATAGATGTAACAGTGCTGGAAGATCTAAGCAGAAAATCCAAACAGTGGTATTTATGTACACTCTTTAATGATTCCTACAGTAAAGATTTGCAGTAGTCTTAGAATCATAGAATGATTTGGGTTGGAAGGGACCTTAAAGATCACCTAGTCCCAACCCCCTGCCATGGGCAGGGACACCTTCCACTACACCAGGCTGCTCCAAGCCCCATCCAGCCTGGCCTTGAGCACTGCCAGGGATGGGGCATCCACAGCTTCTCTAGGAAACCTGTGCCAGTGTCAAACCACCCTCACAATGAAAGATTTTTTTTTAATATCTAATCTATATCTACTTTCTTTCAGTTCAAAGCCATTCCCCCTTTTTTTATCACTACACGCCCTTCAAAAAGCCCCTCTCCAGCTTTCCTGTAGTCCCCCTTTAGGTACTAGAAGCTGCTGTAAGGTCTCCCTGGAGCCTCTTCTCCAGGCTGAACAACCCAACTCTCTCAGCCTGTCTTCATAGAAGAGGTGCTTCTGATGATCAGCCCTCTGATCACCTTTGTGGCCTCCTCTGGACTCACTCCAAAACATCCGTGTCCTTCTTATGCTGGGGGCCCCAGACCTGAGCACAGTACTCCAGGGGGCTTTCATGAGAGCAGAGTAGAGGAGCAGAATCACCTCCTTTGACCTGCTGGCTACACTTCTTTTGATGCAGCCCAGGATATGGCTGACTTTCTGGGCTGCAAACGCACATTGCTGGGCCATGTTCAGCTTCTTGTCAGCCAACACCCTCAAGTCCTTCTCCTCAGGGCTGCTCTCAATCCATTCTCTTCCCAGCCTGTGTTTGTGCTTGGGATTGCCCTGACCCACATGCAGGACCTTGCACTTGGCTTTGTTGAACTTCATATGGTTTGCATGGGCCCACCTCTCCAGCCTGTCAAGGCATCCCTTCCTATCAGCATGTCAACTGCACCACACAGCTTGGTGTTGTCAGCAAACTTGCTGAGGGTGCACTCAACCCCAGTGTCCATGTTGCTGACAAAGATGTTAAACGGCACCCTTCCCCTGAGGAACGCAACTCATCACTGGTCTCCACTTGGACATTGAGCAGTTGACTGCAACTCTTTGGGTGAGACCATCCAGCCAATTCCCTATCTGTCTAATCCATGTGTCTCCAGTTTAGAGGCAAGGATGTCATGTGAGGCAGGGTCAAATGCTTTGCACAAGTCCAGGTAGATGACGTCAGTTGCTCCTCACTCATCCACCAACACTGTAACCCTGTTGTAGAAGGCCACCAAATCTGTCAGACACGATTTGCCCTTAGTGAAGCCATGCTGGCTGTCACCAATAACCTCCTTATTTTCCATGTGCCTTAGCATAGTTTCCAGGAGGATCTGCTCCATGATCTTGCTGGGCGCAGAGGTAGAGGTAAGGCTGACCACCCTGTAGTTCTCCAGGTCTTCTTTATTTTCCTTTTTAAAAATGGGATCTATGTTTCCCCTTTTCCAGTCTGTTGGAATTCATCAAACTGCCACAGCTTCTCAAATATGATGGATAGTGGCTTAGCAACTTCATCCGCCAGTCCCTCAGGACCTGTGGATGTACCTCGTCAGGTCCCATGGACTTGTGCACCTTCAGGTTCCTTAGATGATCTCGAACCTGATCCTCTCCTACAGCAGGCGGTTCTTCATTCTTCCAGTCCCTGCCTTTGCCTTCTGCGACTTGAGTGGCGTGGCTGGAGCACTTGTCAGTGAAGACTGAGGCAAAAAGTCACTGAATACCTCAGCCTTCTCCATCTCCTGGGTGACTGGGTCTCCTGTTTCCTTTTGGAGAGGGCCCACATTTCCCCTAGTCTTCCTTTTATCACCAATGTACCTATAGAAGCTTTTCTTGTTGCCTTTGATGTCCCTGGACAGATTTAATTCCATCAGGGCTTTAGCTTTCCTAACCTGATCCCTGGCTGCTTGGACAACTTCTCTGTACTCCTCCCAGGCCACCTGCTCTTGCTTCCACCCTCTGTAGCTTCCTTTTTGTGTCCGAGTTTGTTCAAAAGCTTCCTACTCATCCATGGAGGCCTACTGGCGCTTTTCCCTCCCTGTGTGCTCTCCTGCACCAGCCACCACCCTGCGCCCTGGCTGCCCGTCCTGGTCATAGTGCTCCCGTATGGGAGCTTCCATATGGGTTTTCCATACCCCATGTAATATATGCTGTCTTCTTGCAATATGTACGTGGGCATGTAATTGCTGTCACAGTTAATAGCCTCTTTTAACTCGGGATTCTGCAGATTTAAATCTTGTTATGCTTTCTTCTAAAGCAAACTCTGCAATATTTCTTTTACAATCTTTTATTATCAAAACACCATTCTACATATTATATAAGAACTTTAATCTGATAATTAATTGAATGGAGAATAGCAAAATAATTAACTGGATTAAAAGTAAGCTCTAAAATAGTTTGAATGTGCTTCAAATCAGTCCATGATATTTAGGCTTGTCTTTGCACTTGCAGTAGGTAAAATAAATTCAATCAAATAGTCTCTTGTTTTCATCCTGCATTCTGATAGAAGATATTTCTAATATTGTAGATGTACAATTATTGTAATTATTTATCATATTCAGACTGTTGGAGAGATTTTGTGCTTGCAGCAAGTAGAATCTACACTCTCATTCTACTGGATTTGCATTTTCTTTAATTAAGTTAATTTAGCTAGATCCGTATCTTATCTCCTGAAATTATTTTTTCCAGAAAAATCTGAACAGCTAGTTTCTTAATATGAGGAACTAAAGAGTATCCTCTGCTTTAACAAGTACAGCAAGGAAACATCAATAGCTGTTCCTTGAACAATCCACTATGAAATGAAAAGAGCAGGTGCTGTCAGTCTAAACTTGAAAAACAGACCTGTGCCCCAACATCCAAACCCTGGGTGATACCAGGGGACAACGTAATTTTCCATCCTTGTGAAGGAAAATTTCCTGTCCTTTATCTGTATGAAGGGCTTCACTTCTGCTGTCCTAGACTGCTGCTTGGCAAACCACTTTCTTTTATTGAGGTTTCTAGACAGTCCATGTTAATTCCAGATCTTTGGCTGTTAAAATAGAAAATATTGCCAGGCTAAACGAGCAGATGAATTCATGTGAGCAGTTCAGTGCTTCTTCTACTTTGTAAACTAGAATATGCGGAGGAAACCTATTCCTTTCAAGAATTACTGGACAGTTCCATATGCAGAAAACAATTGCCCTGTCTTACAGACAGCAGAACAATTTGTTTCAGCATCTTTAGCTGGAGTCTTCCTAAATAACATAGGATGTGTCCACATTAGTGTTTTAGCATTGGAGGAGGGAGAGGGAAGGATTCTTTTTGCCACAGTTTTGCCTTGAACCTATACTTGCAGCCTGGCAGCACTCGCTTGGGTGAGACACACCGCTGGTGGCTCTGTTTGAAGTAGTTTTCCTCCTGGTGGAACCAAGGCTGAAGGAACTCCGGGGTTCAGCAATGTGGATGCAGGGTCCTCCTGCAATTAGTGCCCTAGGCTTGTCTGATGCGTGCCTTGAACTGGCTACTGGCTCAAGTTTCACTGCTGGCAGCAGCACAACAGGGACATTCAGTCCTATAACCAGAACGGTGTGCAGCAAATAACTCCTCTCGCTGTGCCACACAAGTTGGTAATTGTAGATTTACCTGTTCTGTCTTCATACACAAGTTACTCTCCCTGAAGTTAGTGAGATTTCAAGGTCAGGAGGACTATGAGTTTGGAACATGACCTACATTAATTTTTTTTTTTTCTATGCTGAAAAAAATCCCTCACCACAATGATCCTCTTACTTTGAACTGTATTTTTGTAAGCAATTAAACTCCCCAGGTTTGAGATCCAAACAATAAAACAATAATGTATTGGGCACTTTAGAATAAATACAGTATAGCTATTACAGTTAATTGCATATGAGATTCTCAATGAGACCTAGGATAAAACAAAGGTGACAAGCAATTTCCTAGACTGCATTCTCAGCGCCAACACCAATTACGACATTTGAAATCCTGTAAACATTAATAGTAATTAGTGAGCTATGTGTCACTGTGCTTCTTTGACTGATGTCCAGCATGTACTGTCTTGTTGTGTTTAGCTACAGGGAAGACTTACTAACAAATCTTTTAAGAGACAGTCTGCAGCATACATTTGTAGAGGGAGAACAAAATATCCACATATATATATATACAAACTGCTGCTGCTGCTGCCGCCAGCACCTTGAGCATGTTTAGGCCAGCCTCTGGATGTCATTGATAGCATAAATATGGAATAATAATTAATTACTAGGCAATGCTAACTAAACCAGAATGAAGCTGCGTTTATAGCAGTGAGCTTATTCAATTTGGCTCACTATTAGATGATGTTAGCACCAGGGGATTACAAAGCCCTTCAGGGGTTATTCTGCAGTGAAATACCACCAGTTGCATAGTATCTTACTTCTTCTAAAACATAATTTCAAATGTATAAGGTTCACTCAAGCAATAAATAAGAAAAAGAGGATAAACAACCTTACCAGAGAGAGAAATTATAATCATGGTATACAACATAGGTTTTTTTAAGACTAGTTCAGTTACAGTCAGTGATATACCCTCCATGTTATACACTAGTCTCTCCAGGTGGGTGTATGTAAACAAATGGGATGTAGAGAAGGGACCATCAGCTTTGCAACGGTTTTCTTGCAGACTTAC
Organism: Falco peregrinus; assembly: GCF_023634155.1. NCBI lineage: Eukaryota > Metazoa > Chordata > Aves > Falconiformes > Falconidae > Falco > Falco peregrinus. The sequence continues at coordinate 11,862,210 of NC_073729.1, forward strand.
AGCTGCTCTTCCTCAGGCCTGTTCCAAGGGGAGAACAACTGCTTTCCTTACCTCCCTCTCAGAATTACAATGAGAGTGTAAAGAAGAAAATGTTGGCAGCAGCCCCTTGTTCCCAGAAACCATAATACCACAGCAGTGGGATACTTAAGAAAAGTGTGGAAACACTGAGCCACAGCTTTCATGTCTTCTCTCCTCCCCCAGGATTTGCTCAGCTGGATTGCTCTCAGATCTGGGGAATTCCTTGCGTTTTGAAGAATTCTGCTCCTTCTAAAGGAAAAAAACAGACACACACAATAGAATAAACTGATGGTAAATGTCTAGCCACTGTTTTTGCATCTTCTGGTTGCCACATTTTTTATTCTTGCCCAGAAAATAATGGAACTAAAAATAGTAAGGGGGGTTTCTTCTCAGCTTCCCAGAGACAGCTACCACCCACTTCCCTTGCTAACTGGAATGTGCTGATGGGATGTGATAATTTTTCAGCTACTTCAGATGAATGATTTTAGGATAGTTATTTTGAACACTTGGTACTTTTTTGTCATCCAACATTCTTAGGTAGATAAGTCACCCACCAGTTTCTACTGCTTATCCTGGTCCATTATGCCCCCCCCCCCAAATAAATGACGAAAATGAGATTAAAAAAAAATAATCACAGTTCTGATAGTTTGACTATATTATGAAAAAATATAGCTAAAACTGTATTACCTGAACATTTTCTTAAATCTTCTCTTTAGAATCAGGTGCTCGTATACATCCTTCTCTCAGGAAATGTCTGTGATCCTGTTTCCTTTAAATTAACACTAATCCCACCATTGGGTTGACATTTAACAACCTATATTTGCCTTACTAAGTTAGCAAAGATTACTTTTCACACTGTAAATTTCTAACTTCTGCTGACAGTGCATAGCATTGAGGAGGAAATTGATCACGTCCTTATATTTTTAAAAAAGAATCTGTTAATTCTTGTAATTATGCTTTTTATAGCATACATTTATTATTCCAGTACGGCAAAACGAAATAAATGAGATAAGGTCATTTCAAATGGATCGCTATAATACTGGGATAAGTATTTTGAACAGAAGCAGTCATTTATTATTTTATGTAACCACAAACCATAAGGCTTGGATGTAAAAAAAATACATGAAGGGGTTATATATCCAATTCCCATTCAGCTTCAGTGGGGTACAGTAGCTTCACTCATGTGTATTTCTTTGAAAATTTTGTTCTTAGAGGTTGAGTGAAAGTAGTACTACAGAGGTCATGAGATCACATTTAGTGGCTCTGGTTTAGCAGCTTTTAAATCTGACTGACAGCAGGATTACGCTTTGCCCCAAAATTATAGAAACTCAGATGAATATCGGAAAAAGGAATCATTTTTTGAATGACTAAAGTGTGAATGTTAAGAAAAGAGAAAATTTGTCACTCGTAAGTGTAGAATTTCATTCACTTAAGAAAAAAACTGACAAAAAAAAAGAAGAAAAAGGGAAGGGGAAAAGGAAGAAGAAGGGAAAAGGACCATGCACGTAATAGCTGCATGTTCCAAACTTCCAGACTTGCGCAAGTCAGGCTGTTAGTGGGTTGCTGAGTAGAGTTACCTCACTGTTGAACACTTTCTCTAGAGGACTTCGATGTACCGGGTGGGTGATTCATTTTGTAAGTTTCCTAAACATGGGCAAAACATACACACTGAGGTATACTGAAATTAATAAACAAATATACATCCTCAATATCAAGTAAATTGAGTCAGTAAAAATACAGTTTAATCCCAAGCGTCTGTGTGTGTATGTGGCAAAGGGGAGAAGGGGAGCATGTTAAAAAGGCCTCTCCCTCCAAGAAACATACTTTGTATTGTGCATTGCTGCTACAACTATGTGCTCAGGATTGCCATTATCATAGTCCTTTCAGTTTCCGTCTCAAACAGTATCATGCAGAGATGTGCATTTGCAATCCAGCCCAGGCTGTAAAAGCAAATGTTTGAACTCCTATGCTGAAAAAGGAGCACTAAACAGCAAAATGATGGGATACACCAAAGATAACTAGAAGTTACCCTGTTAGTACTGTTGCACAGTCAGATGCAGGCTAGAGTGTGGAGTGGGATTTACGTTTGAAAACATAAATCCAAGCTTGCAAACAGCTATCATGAATAAATTCCATGGTAAACATTCAGATTAAGCCCAGCACAGAAATAGACATATTGAAATCTTCCTTAGGCTTTTATTTATTCCTATTTGAATGTGTATTCTATCAAATCTCTGCCTCTCAATTATGGCTTCCTTGCTGATAACAGAGGCACATTTCTATTTGCTAACCTACACAGGAGGAAAACATATTCTTTTTATTATTTATAAGAGTAAAGTGCTGAGAGGCCCCAACAAAGCAGAGGCTCTTGTTGCCTGTTCACTATGAAAATAGAGCACGCCGTATTCAGAAAGGCTACTTTCCACTTAAGTCGTGGGCCCACTGTTTTCTCTTGGCTGCTTTTTAGGCAGTTTTCTGCTCAGTGCTTTACTGACATCACACTTGAGACGTGCCCTGCTTTCTCTGCTGATTACAGACAGGGGATTAGCTAGGATTTTAACTGAATATCAGTACTGAAAAAGCAACTGAAGGAGCAGGGGAAAAGCAGCACTGAGAGATTTCTCCGAGATCACACCCCAAGTGACTGGCACAGTTAAAGAAAAGAGCCTTAGTTTTCACAGTCCCCAACTAATAATCTATTCCAGCCAACTTAAACCATGCTACTGTCTCTAAACACCATCCCTGCATCAAACAAGTTTGTATCAACATATTGTAGAGTAATATCTGATTCAGAGGATTTACAACCAGACATCTCCTATGCCAATTTGTATGTTCACAGTCCTCCTTAGCTAGGGCTAAGTCCTCCCATTACCTTGAACCAAGTGTGTCAGCATCGTTCCTTTCACTGAATTCCTGAGTCAGGAAATGCTCTGTAAAAGCTTGCTTTTTTCCCTTTTTTTCCCCCAAAGATTAATGGGTAAGAGAATATCCAACAGTCAGGTTGTTAAACTCAACAATATTAATATTTATCTCAGAAGTACTTAAGGACCTGGCCTCTATCTGTTGTCATTTAGTGGGAACAGTACTGCTTGAAACCTTGTAAAGGGGGTCTTTCCTTGTTAATCATGGGTAGCTATGCAACATTTCCGTATCTAACATTTTTTCTACTCCTGTCCTAAGAAAACTGGTTTTATTTATTGGTAACATCTCAGATTTAATAACCCTGCCATGTGTGTGCTATTTACAATTAATCCAAGTTCTTATGTGAATATCCACTTTGAGGTGATGTTTCTTTTAACATCAATGATGTTATGATTGCAATAAATACACTGGGATGGCTGCCAACCATGGTTCAAACTATTGGGGCTGCTACAGAAAAGTAAGGATTGCTCCTCTTTTACAGCTTAGGGTGTTTTATACTGTTGAAGTCCAAAGACTTGTGTATTTCCCAGATGCGGCTGACTGTTTTATCTGTCATGCATTCCACTACACTCCTTTACTGATTGTTTCACTGCATCTAGTTTGCTCATATATCTTTGAGATAGCATTTTAAGGCACTAATCTTACAGCTTTCTGATCCATCTTGCTTACTGAGAAAATAAAAAGGGATTTTTACATGGTAAACATACTAGGTCTTGATGCAGCAGTGATGACTGGAGAGAGGAAAACAGCAGAGAATGGAGGGACTGCACCGTTTCTTTGCTCCTCCATCTCCCATACAGCATACATCATACTAGATGCTGTTAACAGGGTTGGGGAGAAGAAACAGAGAATGGAGAGAGAAAAGTGAAGGGAAGGGAGAGGGCTGAACTTCTCTCTATACACTGTTAAATTTACCCTTTGCAAAAATATCGCACAAAGTCAGCAAGACCATCCAGAGAGGAAATCCATTGTGGGAAACAATTAGGGATGCTGCCCAAGAGAACAGGGCCTGGCAAAATAAAAGGCAGTACTGATTTGGGGGTTTGAATCCTCCAGTTCCCCTCCTCCCTGGTTCTCATGATTCTGAATGAAACATTAATACTGCTTCAGATGCTTCTTCCCTCCAAGGCCAATCAGCTGCTCGGCAGGGCGTGAAGCGCTTGTTCATTTGAACAGCTAACGAGGGAGTGGAAGGACAGAGCTAATTTTAAGGCTTTTCCAGCACTGCTGAAGCTCACATTTGCCTTGACACACAGGGAATGACCTGAAGAGCTGCTCTCCACTTAGGAGTAAGAGAAGTGGTGCTGTATTAAATCTGCATAAACAAGCCTGACTTGTCAAAAGAGGTAATTTTTCACAATACGACAATAAACATAGTTTTAAGATTGGACTAGACACCTCGTCCTGCTTAGTACCATGGCAACAACTACCACTGGAAATCCTCCTTATAAAGAGGGGTACAGAAAAAAAGGAGGCAGAACAGTCAAACCACAGAAAATGTCAAATCACAAGACTTCCATTTTAACAAAATTCCTGTTCCTTCCTCTCTTGGTGCACTGAGCCTTTAGGATGAGAAGTGAATTCTGAGACTGAATTTTTCATGTTCTTGAAGGTGAAAAATTGCTTCCCTCCAATTTGGGAAGGAAAAAAAATTGAGGTGGCTGAAGGTATTGCTGGTTCTGTTGCTATTAAGGTCTGTTCTGATTTCCAGCACACACACACCCCCCCCAAAAAAAAAAAAAGAAAAGAAGAAAGAAAAATACATCAGAGGAAGAAAGAGCAGTTCTTGTTCACAGTGCTGGCTCTCACTTGTACCACTACACCACAGAAGGACAGATACAGTAATTACAATCAAATTTGTCTGACAAAGCTATACCTGTGCACTGCACTGCTATTTTGGGCACTGCTTTTAGCTATTTCATCAACACTGGCTCAGCAGCAGTACGAAAGAAGTCATCTTGACTAGGCAAATCACTCCTTATAACATAACGACAACAGAACAAGAGACAGGTAGAGAATGAATAAGGTAGGGAGGAACAAGACATGAACTTGAGAATGAGAGCAGATCTAAAAGCGTTACACCTTCTGCAGTTAAGAGAAGCTGGCAGGAACAGTGATGCCGCTGCACAGGAAAGAGCCGAGGTGGCAGGTTTTCCTTATTAGATCAAGCCATGATGGCCAAGCTTTCTCCTTCCTGCTTAGCCATAGCCCTACCATCAGTGTCAAATCATGCTTTCTCAGGCAGGCTTACCAAACTTTGAACCCTCAAAACCCCCGAGAAAACCCACCCAAACCAACAAAAAAAAGCAATAAGCATCTGATGGGACCCCAAGACAGGCAGAGCATTCAGACAGATCTGCTTTTATCTTTTTTCTATGGTATACTCTCCAAAGAAGCTCAAAAGTCTTTTAAATTCAGAAAAATGCCAAATTTCAGTATAATATAAAATAGAAATATAACTTCTTGCAACAGAAGTATAACAAGATATATCCACAACTTTTCCTGTCTACTATGCCCCTGTAGGCAGGTCCTCAAAATCCCAGGTTTCCACTCAGTTAACTCAAATTTCCGAGTGACAGCAAATCTGCTTGGAGCGTTTTGGTCTCTTAGGAACATGAGTGCTGTCTGCCTCTTCTAAGTCTTGGCCCCCTGTTCTGCTCCTCACATCCACCTCCTGAGCAACACAAGCAGCACGGCTGTACCATGAGGTATCACCCCTCTTTCTTTGTGGAACCGCTATAAATTTAGAACAAAAAAATCAAATGAAAAAAAAAGTTTGCCAGCTAAACCTAATTTCTGGTCTCTTTTTTCTTTGTTTTGGTTTTGGTTTTTTTTCTTTTGACTCATTAATCATCCATAGTATTTGTCAATTTAAAAAAAAAGAGAGAGAAAAAATAAAAGTTTTAAATCAGTCTTTTGTTACCGTGGATGCCTTAGTGGCATCTGCAGAAACAGGAGCCTTTCTTGATGGCATGATCTACTGCAGAAAAGAGGACAGTTATAGAATTAAACAAAATTGGAGCTATTAGTTTAGATTTGTGTCTTATATTACCCGAAGCAAATCGGTAAAGCTTAAAAAACCAGGACTGATAACAGAATTTTCTGTTCAGAGCTTTCCATATTTTTTTAAGCAATACCAGTTCTGTTTTCTCTTGTATTTGGTTGCTAATGGACCTAAAAGCTCTTTTCAGCAGGTAAGACTTGCCGTAATGGCACTGCTAGATATCCTGCATCAGTGCTACTATGGGGAATAGAACAGCACTCAGCAAGGACCAACTCAATACCTGTTTTGTTTCCCTGTAGCCAGACTCAGGAAACACTGTCTTCCTTGTGCAGAGAGACCTTAGCATAATGAATACTTGAGATCACCCTATTTATGGTAGGCTTCCCCAAAAAAGAATTACTAGGCATTAATTTTGTTCGTTAAACTTCTCTAGGGGAAAAAAATAATAAAAACCCTTCTCTTTTAAATGGGTAAAACATCTGCTACAAATGGAAACACCTCATAAGACTGTTGGTCTCGTTGATCATCTTCTGATTAGCATTGTACATTCCTTTCTATATATTATAGCACAAGATATATATATTTATATAGTTACCAAATTACAAGTTGTAATTATTTATATTTACAATATTATAGATGTGAGAAACACCTTTTCTAATATCTTAGTATGTATTAGTGAAACCATTAACTCCAAAGGCATGAGCCTCTTGCAAACTGCAAAATAAGTAAAAAGTTTTAAAAGGGAACTCTAAAGTGAACTTGATATAGCTGTGGCCAGATTCTCCATGAGATAATCTGTGTGTAACATGGGTCAAACATTATACATTCATTAAGCAGCAATACAATTACATTCTGAAATTACACTATATGTGAGGAGGAAACAAACCATACTGTTGAGGTCAGAGATTTAAAATAGAGATGAATTAAAAATATTAGAAATATGGGCAGTAAACAAAATGAGATGCTGCTTGAGAAACGGACTGGGAACACCCAGATGAAACAACATCTGAGACACAGGCATATACACACACAATCTAGAAAATGCATAGAGAAACCAGACACATAGTAACCTGGGCAGGATTGAAGAAGACTTGCTTACAAGAAGAAACTTTAAAAGATAAATATTTACTGTTTTGTATGCGCACAAAAAAGGTCCATTGCATGGGGAAAGGAAATATTTGGGGAGTTTCACAGACAATAAGATAGAGTTAAGAAATTTTGAACAAACTTCCTGATGGAAACATAGCAAACTGAGGAAACTATTTCCAAGGCAAGTCAGTAAGGCTTCCTTTTTGTGTGCCTGTAAAACTAAACTGGAGAAAAAATAAAAAGTGAGAAAGTATACTAGAAGGAACGATCCTATTTCAAATCTAATTATTACTTTACATGCCCTTTGAAAGTTTTAAGTCCAAAATCATTACTGCCTGACTTTTTTGTTAGTACGGTGGAATTACTTCAATAATCTAAAAGCTTTTTCTGACAGATTATATATTCTTGGACTCTTCCAACATTTATCTTTGGTAGATAACACGTCAACTGTAAGTTGGCTCAAGACATACAGACACATATGCCAGTTTCAACTGCATCCACTGTATTTCTGAATTCCAACTAACCATGGGAAGTATATAAGATAAAATCCTGTAGCATATGTGTCTGCCAGGGGAAGCCAAACTGATGTTACTTGGCTAATAAATGCCTAAAATAAAATAAAAAATGCAGCTGAACATATTGAGCAACTTAAATCACACAAGATTCAGTGTGATTACAATAGCTAATGTAACAAATGTGCAAACCACCAGCTGTTATACATAACATTTTCTCTATGTGACAGAATTTGTTCTGTACTCTCCAAATAAATACTTAACAGTACTACAGAACACACAGAAAAGATTTATTCTGTGAAATGATGAACTTTAGGAATTACAGATTCTATAAGTTTCAACTGACCGCATTTTTTTGAAAAGTCCTTCCATCTGTAATTAACTATTCTAAATTCTTATCCCTTGAACTAAAAATTATGTTAGCAATATGAAAGGGACGTAAAGCTTTAGACCAAAATAATCTCTTTTTATCTCTGTGGTCTAAGTAAAGCCACAGAAGAGCTTAAATTAATGACAAAACATAGCAAAAGATGTACAATACAATGTTTTTAAATACAGCTTTGCACTAAATCAACAATGGTCATTATTTTCAGCGGGGGGAAAAATAAAACCTAGAAATGTGGTTTTAAACATGCATACCTAAACGGCAGTTTATGTTCAGCCTCTGCTTATAACACAAGAAAGATGCTATAGTGCTACACAGCCTCAAGACTGAATTTAACTGGATCTGCTGTTATGACAGCAATAATTTTGGACTTATATTTCTAGGTCTCTGAATTGTCAGTGTAATTAAACTCTCACAAATTGGTTTGGAAAGGAAATTTCCAGAAAGCTATCTGGGGGAACATGTGGCCGATCATTTGTACTTGGGTCACTAAATGTGTGGGTCATACAAAATCGTAACAATTCAGAATTCTACCAGTACTGAAAAACGGCATTATTACAAGCCAGGTTCATGGTTTTTTTAGGAATTAATGACCCATAAATCCATTACAGTAACACCTCTACTTAAGTGATCAGAGCTTTGTGTCTCCAAACATAAACTGTTGCCTGAGCAAAGCTCATGGATATTTCTTTGGAAACTGTAACTAGCAAATTCTTCCCCCTGTCCGTCCGTCCTGTCCCCCCCTTCGCCCCCCATCTAGGAGGAATGTGCAAATCCCATTGAAATAAGGGTTATGACAAAGGTAATGATAAAGTTTTAGTGGTGAGCACAGTTGTATGTACAAGGGCTAAATTTAGCCTACTGTTTTTCATGAGCAAAACTGGCATTTAAGATGAGATATTAGGTGTAAGAGAGACTGTATGCTATTTAGCTATTCTAATTTTCAAAAGGTTGATGCTTTTGTCATTACTCTTTAGGTTATTTTCAATGATATGTATTTTTGTTACTCACAGTTCAAAATAACCATTTTATTTAATGTTCACCACGCATTTGGAAAAGCCTTGCATAAACTGTGGGGCAACTGTAGACTTAACTGACTTCTAATTCAATTGGTGTGCTATTCTAACTTTTGGGATTACTTCACAAATCTGCTTGCAATGACTTCAGTAAATAAGGTGTTTATATATATACGCACATACAATGAGTATAGTATACGAGTAAACATACTTTTTTCATTAAAAACAAAGGGGTATAGCTGGCATCAGTCTATTTAACACAAGCATAACACAATGTTATGCTATAGTTTCAGTGCATTAGTGCATACTGTAAACAACAGACTTGGGTATAATTTGCACATAGGTGAAGAAGCAAAACCAAAATGAAAGCCCCAGAAGGCTCTTGCTTTCCACACCTATACTGAATATGGATGCAGAGGCCAAGAAGGGCTAGAAGCCACCTTCCTCTTGTCTTTTTCTTATACAGTAAAACTTGCTCTTCTTCCCCCAATGTCCAAGAGCAGCTACAGGACAGCAGTGGCACAAGTCTTGGTCAGAGGGTCTACAAAAAACCTGCTCGTGTTTGTCTTGTCAAGTTAGAGGAGAGTACTACTACATTGAAGTTGCTTTGCACTACTGAAAAATATAAATTGATTTCAGTAGCGTAAGGATCTGTCCTTTCATGTTTGAATAGTATTTAATATGACATTGCTCCAACCTGATCCAAGCTCAAGATCAGTTTTATTGTAAGAATGATCTTTGTAGTCTTCCTTTTCTCTGGTTCTGAAGTGTAAATTATAACTTAAACATCTATACATCTAAACATCTAAAAATCCATTCTAAGAAAAAGTTATACGCAGCTATAGTAAAGCAAAATCTTTAATTTAAATCAATTTAATTAGAGCTTCAAACTGTTAAGCACACAAGGTAGTCCCTTTTCTTTGGATAGAATTTGTTCTTTTCTATACTTTGTTATTAGTTTTGGTAACTTTGTAATAAGTTTAGTTATCAGTTTAAAACAAACTTCCCAGGAAAAAGCAATGCTAAACTCACTATGACAGCAAAATCTCTGAGAGGCTGTTTGTTTAAAGGGTATTAAACTAGCAGAGCATCTTAGAATACAAGGAACAGGAACTAATTACTTTTGCCTTCTGCAAACTTGTTCCTGCCTTTTCAAAACAGAAAAAAATTACATATTTTTAATCTAAAATACATAACATCACTGTATTTTTTACAACTCTTGAAAGTGCACTTTGGTTCTTGAAACCCAAAGAACCTGAGCTTCACACTTCTTCAGTCATTTGATATCATGTCAGTGAACACGATTCATACTTGTCCTCTGTTCCTCTGTCTTGCAAAGAGTTTTGCACTAGCATGACATACAGAATACTATCAATTTGGACTGGCAGCGTTTCACATTCATTTTGCAGGAGGAACACAAAATTAAAAATACAGAAAGCAATGGCTCATAATGAGTAAAATAAAAATAAAAAACAGTGAAAGTAGTTTCACCCACTCAAATATTTTTGTCTTCACAACTTGTAAATGTTTTTTGCATTTATCTAGATAAATCTAGATGTGCTTAGCATCTTGATGAAACTCTGCAGCATGGTATGTCCCTGGAAGTTTGGGGGGTGTGTGTGAGAGAGAGAGACAGAGATATAAAAATTAGTAAGTCATTTGAGTTACAAAAATTAAAAAAAAAAACTCTTAAGAAACAAGACTGCTTTCTGAAGATGGGGTTTGTTTTTAAACTCAGTTCTGAACTAAAGGGAAGCTTGCTGAGAGAGTACTATTTAATTGCGAGTATTTGCTTCCTCGGGAGTGACCAGTCTATTGCCATGGTACTCCCCACAGAAAACCTCGGCGCTCACATTCCACCAGTGGGCTGGGAGGCCACAGTTATGCCAGTCAGGCCTGTTTTGTTTCTTCGTGCTTTTCTCTTTCCTGAAGTTGAAAGTATACATTAAAAATAAAGTACTGATTAATAAGATTCTTAAATTCTACTGCAAGGTCATTACTGCACCTTCTCATACATTGCATTTTCAATAGTCATCACATTTACATGCCCACATTTTTTAGTTTCTTGATTGTCAACTACCTTTACCTCCATAAAGTACTAAAATCTGACTTTGTCACTGTACACTATTGATCTCATATTTATGATCTGTAGCATACTTTATGCCTAATGGCCATCACTATACCCACAATATTCACCGTGTATTCTGTTCTAGCATCTATTAGTCAATTTTAAAGCACATGATTCAGAATAGTTTAAGGCCTTACTGGCTTATTCTCAAGATCTGCAATCCAACACAAGAGAAATGGAGAGCAAACTTTCCTTTTTATTTCTATTCATTTTTCTGCTATGAAATTAATGGAAATTCATTATGATTAATGGCCTAGAATTTTTTTTTTTATATCCCTTACCTTCGTAAGAATCTTTTTTTATCCAGTCCTCAGGGTCATAACAACTTCCTCTGACCTTTTTAAATTTTTTATTCCAAGTTTTCAAGGGTTGCATACTTTCTAACTAGAGGAAGAAAAATCAGTCTGTAGAATGTACTAAGGAGATGAAGTTTTGTGCAAGGCAGTCTCAGTGTGCAACTCTTATACTTTTCCTTTATAGGACTTAATTTTACTGATACTCAGCAAATGCCAGCAAACACAGCTATGCATTAGGCACTTTGTTGCTACACCTAGCAGTCACTGGAAGGTATGCAGGCAGCACAAGTTGCTGCAAAGTTGGCAAAGTACTACAACAAAAGGCAGCGCAGAAATTCATCCAGTCTACAAAGAGCAATGTCAGCCTACCACTGCCATCTCTGGGAAGCTGGTTCTTTAAAAACAGATTCAGTACAGAATAACAACAAAAATAATCCCCAAAAGGCCCAGAATCACCTGCACCCAAGAGCTACAACAACAACTAGCAGCAAAAGCTTTGAGGTTGATTTCTGAAATTTCTGAAATGCAACTCTAAAGCAGTGAAATCGGCTCTGATGGAAGTGTAATTCACAGTCACGTACCAGTTAAACCAAGAACAGGGCACTAGCTCCAGCCACCAAAATACTTTCTTCTGCTCTTCCACACCAAACTCTTAAATATCCTAAATCAAAACCATGTAACTCTTCCTTCTGACACCACCCCTCCACCCCCACCCAAATGTCCATCTATTAAAAAGTCCAAAGCCACAAGTACCATACACCCTTTCAGGCAGGCTGGATTCATGCCACACCGTTTTTCAGTTGCAAAGTTGCAAGGTCAATCTGTTAGGGGAATAGTCCACAAGGAAGTGCAACATTTTTGGTCCAAGTTCCCCTTTCAGTGGTCAGCCTCTCCAGTAAGATTTTCTGCCTTCATTTTTTTTATTTGGTGGTGGGTTTTTTTGTTGTTGTTTTGTTTTTTTTCTGGGGGGTGTGTGCTTTGGGGGAATTTTTGTTTTGTTTTGTTTCGTTTTTCTACACACGTCAGCACGATTCTTCTAGTCAAGCAACTCTTATTCCTAATCTACAATATTTCCTTTATCTGGTGTCATGGGGTGGTATTACATGATCTTGAGTGATCATTTTCAAATGACCATATGACTAACATGGGTTTCACTTGAATACCTCTAAGAGGCCCATATGACTGTCCCTTATGAATATATTACATACTTGGTGTGCTAAGACTTAGCAATTTACCCTCATAAGCCCCTTCTATGATACAGGAATATTACCAACATTTTACAAATAGGGAATGGAGAAATGGAACAGGAAAAGATCCATCTTATTAAGGTATCTAAATGCTTAAGGATACCTATTGGGATTTTCAAGGGTACTCTCTGACACAATTCATATTAACTAATTGATGATTTTTCACTAAATGCCTAATTGGCATTTTTATTTTCTGAAAACCTTTAAAATCTGATTCACCCATGTCACCCTTTAAATCCAGCAGACCAGTATGTTAAACCTGGAACTCATTAGTCCTTAACTTATGCTCTAAGCACTGTGGAGTACTTCTCATAATAGGGCAAATTACTTGAAAAATAAAGATGCTGTGCATACCACAAGTATCTAGTCCCCTCCTGTCCCCTTTCTCCTGCCCTCCCAGTTTAAGTCACGCACCAATACACAAGACAGCAGGGAGCCATACAACCAACTGCATCAGATGTCAGACAAGAAACGAGTGGGTCTCCGGGGATCTGGCTGCTCAGTGCTGGGACTGAGGGGCACCAGGAGGTTGAGCTTGTAGACAACCCCCAATATCAGGCTCAGCAACCCTTCAGCTCGCTCCCTCCCTCATTAGGGTTTGAATTTTCCAGTAACTTCTGCACCTGTACAGCCCCTCTACCACTCATATAATGGAGCCAACGTACGTGAGTGGCTCAAATGAAACATGCTGTAAAATCATCTGCATCCACCATGTAGTTGGGTTTAGGCAAGTAGCAACTTCATTCAGAAAAACTGCTATAAGCATGGGCAAATGTTTTAATTCCCATGCAAAAGCTAATAATGTATGTTTTCTAACTGCACTTTTCTCTAACAGCTGTACACATTTTTAGATAGCTCTTTCAGCTGGCCTAAGAGGAAGTTACTCGGTTTGGCTAAGGCACATCACCTTCACATGGCGGGGGGGGGGAAGTTACAACAAGGATAGCTTCCATCTTTTTCTGCACGGGTTTTCTTCACACTGCTATGTTTAGATGACTAGTGGCTGGAAAGTGAATGGATCAGCTGTCAGGGCTTTTTACATTTTGCCATTGTTAAGTCAATGAAACTCACTATGTAAATCAAGCTGGATTTGGTCAATGTGCTAACCTTTGATTGTAAAACATATTACTTCTTTCTGGAAGTCACGTATACCATCACATGCCAGGACTAGCTAAACAAACCACACGGGCAGCCAGTTTATTGGGGCAGTAAATGCATTTGAATCAAAGAAATATAAGAAAAGATAAGTTAATAAGTTCCTGACGTTGCTACTCTACAGAAGTGGTTTCCAAGTCAGGGCTTATGGATAACATGTTGCCTGCTAGACCCTCTGAGACTGGCTGCAGCTGCAAAAAATAAAAATGTTAAAATTGAGGCCAATGGGAAGATGCTGCCTGCAGCATAATTGCTCACTGTTGCTGCACATTGGCTGGCAAAGGTTAGGGACCGCTGCTCTGTGTAATTGAGCAGGTTTGTAACAATACCGGGAGGCTGTTGTATAATACCGGTTTAAGCAAAAGAGGTAGAAATAAATACAGACTTTATTTTTTTATATGTCTTTAGGTAAAGATGATAAATTTTTACTGAGCACACCATGTTTCAAAAATGCTCCCAAACAGATGCCAGGTACACTTTTTGCCCAAGGCTGATGGAAAAAAAAGCAGGTAGCTTCTGAAAGAAATCTGAAAAGCTGTTATCCAAGTAGCTGAGGTTAAAGTCTCCACATGTATTTCAAGTAATTTAGTATTCAGAGTGAGTACTGATTTAAGTAGGCATTTTTGGAATCATCACCTGATATACAAATACGTGATTGATCCCTTGGTAAATGAAAATTACAGAAAATCACAGGTGTCTGTCACCAAAATTACTGCTTATATGAACAAAGCAATTAAATCTGCCTACATGAACAAAACAATTAAATTTGCCTAATTTTAAAGAATCCTTATCAAACATTGCATAAATCACTTTAATCTGAATATTTTTGAGTGAGAAGCCAGAATGGCTGCAAATGGCTTTAGATACAAGTGAACTGAATGTCAGAAAATTCCTTACTCATTCATTGTGATAGCAGACCTTTTTTCCCCATTTTTGTTTTATTTATTTCTTGGTTTTACTTGTTTTCTGCAGGACTTTTAGTATATCCAAGTGCTTGTCAGGAAGTTGCAGTGTTACTTCAGATTCACCAAATTACAGAAACATATTTCACAACAGTGTCATTAGACTGCCCTATGCTAAGTGGACTGATTTATTTTACGGAATATTCAAGACATTGATACTGTGCTGTGATGATCAGCTAATCTAACAGCCAGGCTTTCCAGTACTGCAAACGTTTATCGACTTCTCTTTTAACTCTCTAAATTTCTCCCCATACCAAGCAAACTCAACTTGATGGTGTAAAAAATGAATATAATAAACTCTTACTTCAAATTGCAATTTGCCGTTCCCTTACGGCCAGGGATGTACGGAACGGAACGAAACGAAGCTTTCAGCGTTCCCGTGAGGGAGGGCTCAGCTGCCTTATTAAAAGGCTTCCTTACGTTAAAGTTTGTAAGTCAGTGGTATGCCAAGGTATGGAAAGGCAACCCCAGTGCAGGCACACACACACGCAGCCAGCCTGTGTGCACCCTGTCGGACGCACAGCACCCACCTGCTACAGACACGCGAGAAATGGACTTTTTAGCTTGGGAAACACAGAAGCGCAAAGTTAGGCTTCACGGTGGGTGCTGCGTTTAAACTGAGGACCGACACACACACACACACACCACCCCCGCCTTTGCACTTAAGGATGGCGAGGGCCCCCGGAGCACCGGCGCTGCCCCCGGTCTTGCGGGGCGGCCGCGGGGCCCGGCGGTGCGGAGCGGAACGGTGCGGAGCGGTGCGGAGCGGAGCGCCGGGGCCGCGCCGGGGCCGCCCGCGGGAGAAAGTTGCCGCCCGGCCGCGCTCGGGCACTCGGCGCCGGCCCGCGGCGGTCGCTGCCACAGGCGGCGTGTGCACCCCCCGCGCTGCGCCCGCTGCTGCCGTGTCCCCGGTACGGGCGGCCGGCGGCCGTGTGTCCTCCCCCGGCCAGACCGGGGCCAATGCACCCCCCCACCGCGGGTCCCCCCGCACCTCGGGGCGGCCCCCGCCGTGCCGGCAGGCCTCGCCCCGCCGCAGCCGGCCTCCGAGGGATGCTCGGGGATGCTCAGCCGCCTCCGGTAGCCGAAGCACCGGGGAGGCCGCCGGCGCCCGCGCTCCTAACGGCGGCGGCCGTACCTGAGTCGGTGAGGCGGGGCCGGGCTCTGTCCCGCAGGTAGTAGATGAAATCCCGGCAGTTCTCGTTCTCCACCGCCCCGACGGAGCACAGCTCGGCCAGCAGCTGCAGCGCTTTCTGGCAGATCTCGTCCTCCCTGTCGCCGGGCATCGCCCCGCAGCATCCTCGGGAGCGGAGCGGAGCCCTGCGGTCAGGCGCCGCGCCGCTGCCCGCCGCCCGCCTGCAGCCGCCCGCGCCGCCGGGCCGCCGCCCGCATCCTCCGCCAGCGGCGCCCGCCCCGCCGGGCCGGGCCGGGCCGGGCCGCCCCCGCTGCCGGCTTCGTCCCGCCGCCTCCCGCGCCGCCGGCGGGGGCGGGGGTCCCACCAGTTGAGCGCGGGGGCGGGAGGGCCGGCGCCGCGGCCGCCTGGCGCAGCCCCCCCCCCCGGCGGCAGCGGGCGGGTGTCCGCCGTGCCTCCGCCCGCCCGGGCCGGCCGCCGCCCCCCAGGGCAGGGGCTGCCCCCGGCCCCCCCTGGGGACCCGGCCGAGCCCCCCCCCCCCTCCCCGGGCCGAGCCTCTGGGCCGCGGCCGCGAACTTCAGAGGCGGCAGCGGCGGCGGGGAAGGATGGTGCTGAGCGCGGGTCCTGATGGGCAGCGCCCCGGCCGCCGTCCCCCCATCACCGGCCAGGCCGAGGCGTCCGCTTGCTGCCAGCAGAGTGTCGGTGCCGTGCGCGCTGTGCCTCGGTGCCTACCCCTACCAGAAATGATGCTGTTCGCCCGGTTAATTGACTTGAAATTATCTGTTATAAATAATGCGTGCCCTCGCTGCCTGAGCCTAGCCGGGGGGTGGATGCTGGAAATTTACTCCGGGCACAACAACGTTCTTCAGCCGGCTCCTTTTGGCCCGGGCCGGGGCTTAGAAAGGGTTAAAGTACCGGTGAGCAGCCTCAGGCCCCCCAGCCCCGGCCCCGGCCCAGGGTCAGCAGGATTAGTGCTGCGGAGGCGCGGAGCTGTCTGCCATTGAGCGCGTGTTTATCCTGACGAGTGGGAGATTTGTGAGGTGCTGCTTCGCTTCCTGGGTTCGTAGGCAGCGAGGCTGGTGGGTGTCATGGGGGGAAAAGCTGAGAGCTGGCTGCTCCATTTAACTTAATTTTTTTTTCTCTTTCTCCCTTTTATAATAGTTTAAGCGAATATCAGAGGCCATGATGAGCTTGGAAAGTTCAGACCAGTGTGGATGTTCAGTCTGCTGTTTAAAGACTGGTGATAACGGCTCTAGAAATAGCATAGATGGCAACATCTAGTAGAAGCCTCGTGTTTTTTAAGGAAAAAAGTATAGCATTGAAGTAAGTTAGGATGTAGTCTGCAAATGAAGTGGATGTTAACAACAAAAGTTGTTGACTAGTATAAGTTGTTGTCTCCTAGTGCTGTGGCAGCATTGCTTATGTCTCAAAGGCATTACTTCTTTTCATCACTTTTGATGGAAAAATGATGCCTGTAAAACATGACTGTATAAGCCAGGTATAACGCCATCGGTAAACAGGCAATTCTTCCACGCTGGCTTGTTAGGAATTCATAACAGATAATGAAGTGGTATGCAGCTGTTAACAGTTGTTGAGGTCATATTTTTGAAACCCAGAGGGTTTTATGACATAAATATAGGTTTTCACATCTAAGCATGAGGAAATTTCCCACTAGTCTCAATAAATGGTGCACAAATGTTTACCTCGGTGCTAGAAATACCAGCATGAATGGCTTGTTTCTGCAAGCATGCATGGAAGGGGTGGAGAGAGGCAATTCTGAAGAGATGCTGTCAATCACAGCTCGCTCTCTGAAACTAAGGATCAGGCTTTAGTAGTACTGCTGAAGTTTGTACTTCAGTGAAGAAGGGGTAAAATTTAAAGAACTCGGTAGAACCAGATACACCAGAATCCCTTTTTGGGAAAAACACCTTCAAGAAGGCTAATTATTTATATGTATGTAAGCTCTCTAGGAGTAGAAACTTTTTCGTCTGTAACACAAAATCAAGTCCTGGCCAATGCTGGTGATATGTAATAAAGGGGAGGAAAGACAGAAGAGCTATCAAGGACGACTGACAGAGACATCAGTGACGTACAGTCCGAGCAGTCCAGCAACCGTGTGTGACCAGGTTTTGAATTACTGTGTAATTTGTGCATCGTGACTCATTGAGGCAGGTTATTTGGATATATTTTGGTAGTTTGGCCCTGATCTAGATGGCTGTGCTGTTCTGTAGCTTGTACTCTGTCCAGGATAGACAAATATATCAACTGCAAAGTGATATTAATGCATTTACTAGAGTGTGGGTTTTATCCTGGGGGACCACAAGCCCATTGCTAGCCTGGGATTCCAGATTGCTGCGGAATGAACTCTGGACAGCCTGGTGATGAAGTGGTAATTTCTCTATCTTTTTGCTGTAACTAAAAGATCTTGCTTCATTTTTTAAGTAGCAGTGATCTGAAGGTGATGAGATGTTTGTAATGCAGATGGTGAGGGTTGGAAATTTTTCATTCTGGTGGAGGAAAGACCATGAAATAGTTTGGACGTCACTGCTAGTCAACAAAGGCATCTATTTTCAAAAACTCTGAGCAGCTACTGAGTGCACTGCATAAGCAAATGCCCATGCCTCTTTCTGGAGATAACAGTAGTAAACGTAATCTGCTGTGTCTCAAAGCAAATGTCACTTTTCCTTCCTGTGGCTGTTTGTGAAAACTGGATTATATCTTGCCATTTTGTTGTCATCAATTGCATGTTTCTGTTCTGGCAGGCACCCCTAGTTGTGATGAGTTTAGTCTTGGGAGAGCTGCAGATTTTGCCCATTCAGGGGGACATGTTATGTTCGAGATCTCTAGTGAATACTGTACTAATTAGCTTTGGTCCTAAAAGGGGCATTGCATGGCGCAGTGGGACACTCCTGTTAATCTTATCTTGAGAGTTACAACTTGTACCTACCATAAATCTGTTTTTTTCTGTTTAGCTTTGAGCTGCCCTCACACAATACAGTGTACTCAGAAGTTAGGAAAAAAAAATCCCCAAACCTGCTACACATGGAGTCAGAATAAGTTTAACTCTTTGACCTACAACAGTTCTGTCATCATCAATTGACACATTCTTCTTTCCTTTCTTGAAATAAAGCTTTTCCCCAGTGTTCTGGCAGTAACACAAGGGTTGCTTGGCAATGAAATCATCTTCAAAGCTACGGCATTCATGAAAAGAATGCCTTTCTGGAAGAAAGTAACACAACTTACATGAGAATTTTTATTATGGCTATGCTGCAACCAGAACTTACCAAGTATTTGTATCAAGTATTTATAACGGTTTGAGTGACTTTTGGCTACAAATAGGTGGACATAGCTCATCATGTTAATACTTTTTTCTTTAACAAAAGGGAAGAAAGAGGCCATGTGTATTTCAGGAAATCAAGGAAACATGTAGTGCGTTAAACTTAATATATGCCAAATGACAAACAAAATAATTTCTTTTTTTCTTTCTTTTTTTTCCTTCTTTTTCCCCAAAAGTCAAAGTGGGTGAATTTTGCGATTAAAGAGTAGGATGAAAAGGCAGAGATCAAGGAGGATGTTGCTGTGGTTAAAGGGTGCCATTGCGCGACGTGCTGGTTTTGGCTGGGATAGCGTTGATTTTCTTCTTAGTAGCTGGTACAGTGCTGTGCTTGGGATTAGTACACAAATAATGCTGATAAAACCCTGAGTTTCCCATGCTCTGTCAGAGAGCGGGTGCACGAGAACCTGGGAGGGAGCATAGCTGAGACAACTGACATGAACTAGCCAAAGGGATACTCCATATCCTAAAGTGTCATGCTCAATACATAAGCTGGGAGAAGAAGGAGGACGGACAGGGGGGACGTTCAGAGTTACAGTGTTTGTCTTCCCAAGTCACCACTACGCGTGATGGAGCCCTGCTGTCCTGGGGGTGGCTGAGCACCTGCCTGCCCCAGGAAGGGGTGAAGGGATTCCCTGTTTTGCTTTGCTTCTCTGTGCGGCTTTTGCTTTGCTTATTAAACTGTCTTTACATCAACCCATGAGTTTTGTAATTTTTATTCTTCAGTTCTCTCCCCCACCCCAACACGGGGGGAGTAGGCGAGCAGCTGTGTGGGGCTCAGTTGCAAGCTGGGGTTAAAGCATGACACACTAAAGGCAGTTGCCTAAAGTCCAGGCTGGAGAAGGGAAATGCCATTGTGCAATCAAAGACTGATAGATCTATCAAATCTTTCTGTTACTTGCTGTGCCAGACTTTCTGCCTTGCTCTCCCCCACATAGGCATATACTCTTTACCTTCTGCTCTTGATGGACATAACATTTTATACTACTAAAAAGAAGAAAATGCTTAGGTGAACATATAAGAAATAGGAACATGAGTAACAGATTTGTAGTATGGTGCTTTTATGGGCAGCTTCATTCTTGAGATGCGTTAGTTGCTCTTCGTAGAAGGTTTTAGGAATGCCTTTAAGGGAAGGGTAGTTAGAAAGTAGGTATGCCCCTATTTGGGCTTTTTACTCATCACTGACTGCTAGAGGTCACGTGGAAACAGGTTAGTGTTAACCAAAGGAAAGGTAATACCATTTTGAGAATGTCTTATAAAACTTCTATAGCTGTTCTTGGGTACAGCTAATACAAAAACATTTAAAGATTTTGAGATCAGCATTAAATACTGTGATGAAGGAACACAAGAAGGGATGGTGGTGTATTTTCATTATGGTATTCATAAAATCTTCAAGCTTTTTATGTGAAATCACATGTCATTTATCGACATCTGTTCAGATTTTTAAAACATGATGCGTAAAACCAGTGTTAAGCACTGGATAGTACAAAGCTTTGTTCTTTTCTCTGCAGGAGGCCTGTAAGCTGTTTCTGTGTCTGAATTAGTAAAATGTCATTGCAGAGTTTTCTGAATGATGGTAGGTAGGTTGCTTTCTCACAGCAGGTCCTGAAGGAAGAGCAAAATATCTATCCTGCACTGAGCAGAAGAAAGGTATGTCAAATCTCAGATTCCATTAAGCATGACTGGAAGCCGTGCTGTATTAGAGGATAAGGAATATACATCTGACAGCCAATGTCCCGATACAACTGGGGCTCAGCTACATTTTATGAAGTGAGTTAAAGATGCGTAAGTTAGTTTGAAAAAAGGTTATGAGAAAAAGCAAGACAGCTACTTTAAGTCTACTGTAGCTCATCAGTGGGATTTTTTTTTTGGGGGGGGGGAGTGTTTTGGTAGGGTTTGTTTTTTTTTTTTCTCGTGTTGCTACTGGGCAAAGCTTTACTGCCTAGGGAAGAGAAAGAGGTGCAAGCTCAAAGTAGAAGATATTGCCCAGAAGACTGTATGCAGTGTAACACGAATACAAGCTACTTCAGGTGATGGATCACTTTCCTGACCTTTTTATAGCAGATAACCATTTTTTTCTTGATCTTCATACCCCTCATATTGTTAATAGAGGGGACTTTGGGTACTGCAGCTTATCATCTGCTATTTTCATCTATCTTAATAAAGCTTCCTCAAAACTAGAGAAAGAGGGAGGAAAACATGTCTTCTGATTTGACATTAATTCTAATTAGACAATCTCTTCCTTGACAGCTTTTGCAAACACTATGGGGAGGGGAGGAAGTTTATTGAATAATTCAGTCTTGAGAGTGAATTGAGCTTGAGGAGAATTGTTGAATTCCCAGGTCTGTGGTTTTTGTTATTGACTGCTCACATGGATTAGAAGTCCTGTCTCCACAGTCAGTGGTTTTTATGTCCCCTTTGGATGCTGCAGTTTTGTCTAGCTTTCCATCCCTTAACGCCAGCGTTCTGATCTTGCAAATATGCATATGAAGAATTGTCAAAGAACCTTCTTGCTACCAAGGGGAGCCATAGCTCTCATGCTACCAGAGCTCCTTTCTAGCTGAAGTTCTGCATGTATCTATGCAACTATAAATCAGAATTTGGCCCTGGACCTGAATGTTGAGGAGAGTCCAGTGAAAGCTGACAGAGTCAGCACACTGAGTATGGAGTCATCTTTTCTTACTTCTAAGGTCTGGTGGGGGTTTTTTCTGTTCTACGGGGTATTAATTTATGACACTTTCCCTAAATGTTTGCCCGTTCGTTGATGTTACTTTTATTACTGAATTTTAATCTTACAAATGCACATGAAGGCACGGTGTGACAAGGAAATTGATATCCCAGACAGAAATAATGAAATGAACACTTCAGTTTCACCTTGCAAGTAAAGGATGGTCCAATAACCAAATCATCACCTGTGATTTCTTTCTTTTACTGCTAAAATGTGTTCCCTAAACTGCACTATAACTGTAGCTAGGTTGGAGCCACACCATCTTCCTCTCCCAGAGCTAGACATTGTCAGATAAAGAGCAGAAGTATTGACCTTTACATTGCTGGGTGAACTACTGTTTAGAGACAGGGAATATGCTGAAAAGAGTGTTCCTACAATAACCTGGACAACCATTGTACTGTTCTTTTCTGAGGCACTGTTGCTAGTATCCTCCCCTCATGTGCTGAAGCATCCAAATCCTTAAGGAAGAGGAAAGCTTGATATCAGAAAAGAATCTTCTGAAAACGGAGTGTCTTAGTCATGCCAGATATACCCATGAAGTTTGTTATTTATATTAACATGCTAACAGGATGCCAGATGATAACAGGATGGGAGTCGGTCCTGTACTTTATGTATCTACAGTCAATAAGTAACAAAACCCCTAATCTTTCTATCATTTGATACACACACACACACACACACACACATATATTTGAGTCATTTGGGTATTTTTAAATGCTTAAAAAATAGAGCCCATTTTCTGTAAGGTGGAATGATGATGTGATAAATGTCACTGAAAGTAGCTTGTCCAGAAAAAAAAAATGATGAGGCTTGCTAATATTCAGGACTGTAAATAAAACCTGAACCAACCTTAGCAAACCTTAAAGCCACCGAAAAAAGTAAATGTTATTATCTCCAATGCATTTTTTTCCTAGTTCAAGAAGCAGAATCATCTGCAACAAAAATAAGTCTGAAAATTGGTGTCATATTGTCTAGTAGAACCTTTATATAATTAACTCTTATTGATGATCTCACTCAGTGGTGCAGTTCATATGAGTAAATATGTAAGAGTTCAATCATTATGTGGACTGCAGGAAAGCTCTGCTAATGTATTTCCACTCAGCTGCTTACAGCTACATGTTACTATTTCCTAACCAAAAGAAGGAATAAAAATGTTGTGTGGTTTTATGGCTTATAGCTTGATGAATTTGTAAGACAATGCTAAGAAAGTAGCTTTTGGTGGCCAGGATGTAGGCCATTACCTTTGAACCTTAAAAGATTACAGAACCTGCAGCTAAACAAGAGTTTAAAAAAAAAAACCAAAAAACCCACCAAACATCCAAAAGAAAACCTTTTTTTTTTATTTATGGTAATTTAATGCTTTGTAAATTATAGATATCACTAGTGTTTCTGTAGTCATGGCCTGCTTTTAAAGGTAGGTAGGTCTAGGAAACATTTCTGATTAAGTGTTAGATCCAATGGGATCTGCTTGCAAGTAAAATAAGCCCAAAAATCCCCTTGTGGATTGATGAAAAGTTTTATTCCTTTTAGATCTGTCTTTAGTTCTGGTTAACATATAATCAGTTAAGCTAGAGCCCATCCAGAAGGCAGCAGTGGTTTAAAATAGTCAATTAATTGTGCTTTCTGCTAGATATTCTTGAAGTAGAAAGTGTAGAAACAGTAACTGAACTAACAGAAGAAATGACTTAATATTAGTGTGTGTTTGAGGATTCACTTGACAGAAAATTCAGCTTCTGTATTGCAAGAGTCTGAAAAGTCCAGGTGGCCTCATTTGGCATGTTCTATTTCGGATCTGTGTTCTCTAGCTAATACACTCATGAGTAGACATGGACTGATGTCATCTCTGGTAAAGAAAATACAGGAAGAGAGAGGGTGAGTGTTGATCCGGTCCTCTCCAGGTCTGTTGAAGAGCAGCATTTTCTTGCTCAAGTGGTCCTGTTTGGTTTATTTTGAACAGGGAAACTTCACAATAGTTTATTTTCAGTCTCATTGGAGTTCTTCATTTTTTTGACATGCATTTGCTGCTTGCTTTCTGCATTTGATTGGACATAAAAAAGGAAAATCTGGAAAAAGAAGGGGAGAGGAAGCCATGGATTTGTGTTCTGGCAGTAAATACCTATGTAACACTTGTATCTATTATTTTATATGCTAACTACATTTTGGATAAATTGTGAACACAGCAGTGATGTTGTTGCACGTATGTTGTCCCAAAAGGCATGTTGGACCTTTGGGATCAGGCCCTTATGCTGGAGGTCAGGGATAATTGTCTGACTTCTTGAAAAGGTCACTCAATATTCTTCTTTCATAATAAAAGAGCAATATAAAGCAGAACAGTGACATGGCTTTTGGCAACAATATAGAAAATATTTAATGCAAGCAAATATATTATCTTCTTGAGAATAACTTTAACTGTTCTAAGGGTAGTGATGTTGGCCATGGCTTTGACAATGCTGAGGACAGAAATTGGTGTGTATGTGTGTTTCAGAAAGGGAGGTGCTTTGCAGCAGAGCAGGGAGGGAGAGAGATGGTGCAGGGCTTTTTCTGGATCTCAGTAAGAAATGACCATCAGCAAATGACTTAGTAAGATAACCACTTTAATAAGACAGAATAAGAAGAGGGATATAGATAGTAAGCCTTACATCCCTTTGTGCCATGATGGATGGAGCCTGGATGGATTCTCCTGCGGCACGCTGCACTGCACAGAGCAGCTCCTGTCTGTGGACAGAAGCTCTCCCTTTGGTTACCCAAGCTAGTATAGGATTTCCTTACGAGGAAACAACTCTGTTCCTAAAGGACACTCACATGAGTTGCTGCACTGCCAGATGCAGGCAGGGTGAGGCGGGTAGTGCAGATGCTGATACCAAGGAGTGAGCTGGCCTAGGCTGCCCTGCAGCCAAGGCACTGCGAGCATTGCAGAGCCTGCCGGACATGCTGGACATGCAGCATCGTGCTGCCCAGCACCGGCCTGGGCATGCTCCCGTTAACTGTTGCATGGATCACTGACCCCTAAATGTGCAATGTGTCTCTCAGTCAGGATGGGGAACATGCTAGTGCTCTCCCTTGTTTATAACTTAAACATGTGGATTATTAAATTGCGGCCATCTTTAACAGGGTATGGTATTTTGTTAAACTTTTCCTTTCTCCTGAGTATTCAATGAACATTTTCAAAGTCTGTGTGGCCCATGAGCTGACAGTGTGTGTGTAAGTGTAGGGACTACACACCTCTTTTCACTTTTGATGCAGCATTATGCTGGTTTGTAGGAAAGGTTTTGTTTTATATGTCCAGTTTTCTTCTTTTTGGAAGTTTCCTTGGCTTGAGTCTTTTTGTAATACCTCTAGAGCATGTGTCACATCCATTGCTGTTCTGGGCTCAAGGCAGACTTCGGGTGTGTAATCCCTTTTCCCACAAGCTTGAATTCAAATCAGAGTTGAAGCATGTGTATATACATTGCTTCAAGCACCAGAATACTTCTGGTTTTAATTAAATGGGACAATCCATGTCCCTAATGTTAGATGCTTCCCAAGTATCACTCTGAATCAGGACTGCCTACAGTAATGCTCCTGGGCTGCTTGTTCGTGTAAAGATGGTAGGACCTTTTTTGCCAAATCTCTGGCTAAAGACGAAAAACTTCACCCTGAAAATACCCAGCTTTTATAACAGCTAAATTGGTCACAGCCTTGTTGTGACAGAAATAGCATTGTTCAATTTCCTCTGCTTTTTTGCTTAATTTGCTTGAAGAAGATTAAGGAATCCCAGCTGAACACGATGCTTTGGCCACAGTGTAACTTGTGGTACCTCAGTGCAATGGCTGCTGGCCTTCTGCTTCTGTGCAACCACAGGACCCTGTGCTTGCCGTAAATCTGCGTAAGACAGCAAAAGCTTTATGGGTAGCTTGGACATCTCCCTTCCCAACAGACTAACGAACAACTTCTTTCTTCTATTGCACCTGAAACATCGGGTAAAGAAATGAGCTGTGCTGCGATACATGACACTTTAGAGGGGAAACCAGGTAAGCTGTTTCTTTGGCACAGGCATACCTTAAACCTGGCACTGAGGCCCCATATATTAATGAGTTTCACCAAGACTTACTGGCAAGACAGTAATAAACACTTTGATCAGAAGAGTAGTGTTTTGGTGGGGTTTTTTAGCTTAATATATCTCTGTGATGCTGAGGCAATAAACTCTGCAGTTTGCTTTATTGGTTGCAATAATTACAACCTATACCTTAGAACAGCTTTTCTTCCACCCCCTGATCATCCCTCCAAATCTTTAAGAGCTATTTTTCCTTCTCTGAGGATGTTCTCATGCAGTTGATGCTATGTGGTAGGTCCTGGCCACCTGCTTTACTTGCTCATGTGAATGCTTTCTTGAGTCATACTCCCAAAATATGTTGTTGCCTAAATCTAGAGAAGGCTGTCAATTGGTAGCAGTTGAATTTTCATATTATACCAGAGTTTATGTTAAAGATAAACTCTTACAAAAATGATCAGTGTCTGGAAAACATCTGGGTTGTTTGCTAAGAAACAAGGGGTATTAAGCATCTAGTTTTCTGTATGGGAGGGGTTTTCTCTTGCTGTTAATTACTCTAGGAACAAAAATCCACAGTAGACCACTACACAGGAAAATGAGATTCTCTGGCTTGTACTTCTGTTGTTAAATATTGAAGCTGTCACAGAAATGTTTCCCATCCTATGTCGGCTACTCTTAGCATTAAGAGCCTCTTCTTTAGGCACTGTGAATTTTCAGTTCTTGTCAACAATATCTTTTCAGCCAGAAGGGTTAAGGTTGCTTTAGCAAGGTGGAGGGCACAAGGTGTGTGTAAGTGGGCTGTTAAGTCATTCTGTGAGCCAGAACTTGCAGGTAAAAATATTTTCTGCAAAGTGGCTCTTGGTCTTGCCTCTTTGGAATGGGTTCTAAGTGAGATGCTGTTGTACTGAGGTCCTGTAATTTTGTCTACTATGTCTTTTGATTTTAACCTCCTGGAAGAGTGTCTGCCTTTGGGTGAGGATTCTAAACAGAGTTCCAGGTGGATGATGGGGTCCACCTTTCAGTCTGGAGGAAACGGGGAAAATGTAAAATACTGTGCTGATCCTAGCATTCCCCTGTGCTCTCTTTGCAACAGTACTTGGAGTGGGCTGACTCCAGCAAGCTCTTTGGTCAGTGACTGAGCTATTTTGATTTTACTGAGTTGTGTACCTGTCCACGTGGATCACGTGTGAATGTAGATGGCCCCTTTCCCTCGTAGTAGAAAGTGGAAGGTGAAGAATGCATTCCCTTTTGGAATAACTGACCAGAGCAGGACTTGGAAAGCAAACTGTAGGGTCATAGGGAAAACCAGACGGTCAACAATGTGAAACTATTTGATTCTACAGTTATATAGGAGGAGTGTTAGATGGAAGACAAGGAACATAATAATCCTGCTTTGAAATTGCTGAGGCTTCATCTGATGCAAGTTTTGGATGCTGAACTTTCAGATATAGACAAGCTGAAGAGTCTCCAGAAAAAAAGAAACAAAAAAAGTCTTAGAAAATAATGCTTCATAAGCAAATGCTAAAAGAAATAGGAGATTTAATAAGATTTTTCTAAAGGAAAAGAATGATCTTTTGACTGTGGAGAAGTTTGTTATGTTTTCTGGCTTCTTTAAATAGAAGATGAGTACATAGAAAAAGAGGGACAAAATATAATCAACTCAACAAATAGTAAAGAAAACGCAGTTTTCTACGCAATAGAAGGCTATCTAACTGGATAAGAAAGAAACTCAAGTGAACAATACATTTTTTTTACTTGAATACAAATCATGAAAAAGCATTTTGTCTTGATATCTTAGCAGTGGTTTAGTTTTGCAAAAAATTATTTTAATTTTAAATACTTTTTCTTGTGTAAATTAACATACCTTTGCACTTGCTGTTGAATATATATTAAGCTTAAACAAAACATAAAAGCTTGTCTTAATTGTTTCTAAAGCAGCCCATCTCAGACCAGCGCAATTCCCAGCAAATTCCTTGTGAAGACTATGGTGACTATCTTTACACTGTATAAGAGCCTTTACTCATAAAATTGGGTAAAAGCAAAGTAATCTGTATGGGTGCCTGTATTTGATGTTATTTGGTGCAATAGGAACATTTCAGTAGATTGCAGCAGTTGGTTCTGAGATTTGTTTGTGTGGGGTCTGGGGATTGTGGTTCAAGATGCATCTCGTCTAGTCCTCTGGACCTTAGGTTTGTATTTGTACATGCAGTTCAAAGCTGACCGGTGCTGAAAGCTCATGGTTTCAAACTCCCTCTGGGGTTGGAGAGCATTTAGAGGGTAGCTGAGGCATATTTCACTTCCCTCAGAAACAAATTAATTTTACTCACATCAACTTTGGACTGTCTTGGAGTACAGTAAGCACAGATAATTAGGGGATTCACTTCAATACTGTACTGTTGCACTGAACCGAAGGATAAGGAGATAAAACCTTTACGGTTCCTCCTTGTG
The DNA here is from genome assembly GCF_023634155.1 of Falco peregrinus. Lineage (NCBI taxonomy): Eukaryota > Metazoa > Chordata > Aves > Falconiformes > Falconidae > Falco > Falco peregrinus. The sequence goes on from NC_073729.1 coordinate 11,890,613, forward strand.
AATCACACAGTGGACATTCCCAACTTACCACACTCTCTCCCTTGTTTTTCCTTAAAAAATACAGAATTATTAAACCAGACAGATAGGCCTACTTTTTCAGTGTATACTTTATCACAGTACAACTGTGAGCAAACTAAGGAATGTATGATATGATTTTTTTGTTGGTAGTTCTCCTCACTGAACTGTCAAAGGCGACTTAAATTTCCCTACTTAACAAAGATGTTATTGGTAAAAACTTTGCTTTTTCTTGGTAGGCATGCCAAATATCAAGGGTACAGAAATTTATACACTATTATTGATAACAACTAGACATTATTAAGATATTCATCAAAAGGATCTTTGAACTTTTTCTTCTGTTCAACGACCTAACACTCATGTGCACATCTGTCTGTCACAGGAGTTCTTTAACATTTGATCAAAGTATCTGAAACCATATGGTAAAGGCCTCAATAATTAACAGGTCAGGATTTGCCTTGTTATGTCTCACAACATAAGCTGTGTTTGTGTGGATGTAGCAACAGAGTCTTCTGACTCGATGTGCTGCTTCTCACATTGAGAACTAACATTGCTTAATAAATGTTAATTAACTTACTGTAGCCTTACATAATCAGAATGCAACTTTTTAAGCTGACAGTTTCTGCCCTTAAAGTTGTATTTATAGTTTGTATATGAATCCAAACTTTCCTTCTGTTCATTATGGTACAACCAGAGTTGGATGAGAAATGTCTTTCCAGTTTTTTGAAATTTTCAGGAATGTCATGATAACTTCTGTTCCAGTGTGGGCAGAAACCATGATTTTTTCAGATTGTTTTGGATTGGGGTTTTTTTTGCTAATAAACATGGGACTGTTTTTATTCGGCCACTTTGGCAGTTGGAACACACCATGGGAAGAGAGCACCTGAATCAAATGATCAAATGATACCTCCTTCTACATGAGTTTCCTCACAGTTAGTTTTGCTATATCCAGCTGAGAGGAAGGAAGACCTACCTTTCAATTTTTTTTCTTCCACACTCTTTCAGAAAGTTAATTTTTTTATTACCTTCCTAAACCAAACAAACAGATTGGCAGTTCCTTACAGAAACTTGTTTAGTTAAAGCTTTCCTGGCAATTCGTGTTGCAGTCTCTCAAAGGCTTTGGCAGAGTAAAGGGTGAGTGGGGCTCCTTTATTGTGGTTCCAGCTGCTGAATTTGGGTTGACTAGTAAGATTCTTCTTCCTCCCTTGAGACCTCAGATGGCTTCCCATTTCTTTACCTTTTTTGTTGTTTTGGTTTGTTGTTTTGTTGTTGTTGTTTTGCTTGTTTGTTTGTTGTGGTGGTGTTCTCCTCTTGTGCAGTTCATAAGATCTTTACTTAAAGACATGAGGGGTTGATCATCTGATTTCCCCAGGAGTCTGAACTCTTCAGTCCTAGGCTCCTCCTTGCCATTAGGTCAGCAGGGCTGATAAAAGCTTGCTTACTGCAGATTGGCTTCACCCAGTGCATCCAGCTATTTTTCCCTCAAACCACGTGGAGAAGGAGAAATGATCCATAGCTAGCTATAGTCTTTGTTTTTTCCCTGCTGTTATGTTTCTGTTCATACACAGGCTTTTCAATTTCACGAAGCCAGCTTTACATGAAAGCTGAAATGTAATTGCATCCTCCTGAGTAAAATGGACAATTTCTGTGCCAACTGCATTTTTAAAGAAAAAGATTACAGCATTCATTCTGCTGCCTGATTTCTTTGCCGATGAATCCCTTTGCTGATATAAAGGGATTAAATATTCTAAAACACCAGCCAGAGCAATTATTTATGATTCCATAAGTGCACAGAATAAAACCTTCATTATTTTTGTCAGGGAAAGAAGTAAAACATAACAGGTAGGCCTCTTCCAATACAGCTTGGTTTACTTCAGCAAATACTAGTGAGGATTCAGTTCAGTATATATCTGCTCACTGTTCCTCTCAGCTCTCCATGTTAACTTGAACTTTAATTATCTTGCAGAATTTGTGCTTTTTGATATACCTTGTACATCTAAGGCAACATAATAAATATTGTACAGTTTTGGGGTTTTTGTTTGTTTTAAACTGAAGACCCTAAGTGTAATAATATTCGTTGATGTCATGGGGAAAAAAGAAAGTGTGCATGGTTGCACACAAAGCAGTTTCAAATATCTTTTTCCTCCCTTTTTTCTAGTTTCTAGCATTGTTTGTCTTGTTCATAATACCTTTACATGGCCTCAGGAAATGGGTGGCTTTTACAGAGTTGAATTTAGTTACAGTATTTTGCCTTTCATTGATCACATTTCCTAAGTTTTCCAGGCTTACTTATGCATTTTATGCTTGCTTATTGACAGTCATAAAATAGTTTAATTATAGTTATGTTGTGAGCATAATTATGCCAATATATCTCACTTTCTTTGAATAGTGTACAGAATTATCTTTTCCCGGCCAGATGATGTTGCAGGCTTACCTGAAAAAAGACTTGGTAGGAAGATAGTGCAATGTAATTCTTGTTCCCAAAAATGCGCTTGTCCATCTCAAGACTGCACAATCCTTCCCTTAACATTGGAATTTATTCTTTGAAAGCTCTCTCTGATATCCCCCAGAGTGGTCCAAACCAAATGGTATTCTAGCTGTTTTGAAAAGTTTGTATTTGCGAAAGTGGGAGAGGTTAGGAAACTCAAGACAACCTGAACGCAAAAGTCTGGAATATCTGGGGTAAAATAGTTCTTCTTTGGGCACAGCTAAGATAATTGGAAGTATAGTTAAACTGTAAGACTTGTAGTCTCCTTCAGGAGGTGCTGAAGGGGTAATTCCTATTAATGTCCAGTTCAACAGATATTCTGTGTCACAGGATGAAGGGGGTGACAAGGTCCTTCTCCTTCAGTTACTGTCACAGTTACATCCATCCTAGCTAGTGATTACGGTGACTGCAGGAGAGGCTCAGTGGTGCCACATCATTGACTTTTTGAGCACTGCATGTTCATCTCAACCGAGAAACACAGCAATAACCAGACAAGCCCTAAGGAAGTATTAGAGCCTCTGTCTATAAAATAAGATTATGTTCTGAAAGATGCTGAGCATCAACTCTGAATAAAATCAGTAAGAACAGAGAGTGTGCAGGGCAACTCAAAGCAATGCAGAAGAAGTACTGTAAGCCTAAGAGCATTGGAAGCATGAAAGAAAATTATGAAATTAAACCCAGTGAGATGTATATAATTATACTCCAGTAGACTGGATTATAAACCAATGTGAGCACTGGTACTTAAGAGGCTTTGGGGAGGAGAAGGTGGGTAGATCATCAGAAGAACTGTAAATGCCAAGAGAAAAGACTGAAATATCATAATGCTGTAATATCCTCATGTGGGGTCAGAAAAAAGAGTGAAACTTTAGAATGGGAATTGTCATCTGTGTATTTGCTTCTGTATGTGGAAGTCTAATGGATTCTGAAAGGCTTCTTAATGTGCACTTTTCAAGGAGTTTCTTTAATTCTTATTTCTTCCCAATAATAATAGAATTTTTCTTGCTGAGATGTGCTACAAATGCTGTGATATTTTTTTTTCCTCATTAGGAAGCACAAAAAAAGGTCTATATTGCATTTTCAGAGAACAGCTGGGTCTTTATAGTATGTATTCTTGCTCTTAACTTTACTAAATTACAACCACTAACCATATTATTTAACCATACGGTTATCTAACCATAACCACTAACCTGATTTCAGCTGAATTAAAGCTAACTTACTCTTCAATCTCTACCTGAACAAAAACATTCATCAGTGGTGTTCATGAGTTCACAGAATGCTAAGATTACAAGCAATTCTCATGTATTGTATAATCATCTGCAGATCTTAATGCATCTTTTGGCGGCATCCTCTGCCTAAAAGGAAAAATGGTTCAAAGCTATTGTGGGAGAGGATGGAGTTTTTTCTCCCTTCTAAAGCAAAACTTGCCCTTCTTTCTTAGCACAAGTCTGTAACTATTTCAACCTCACGAAGTCAGCCTTTCAAGAGATGCTTAAAATCATACAGGGGTAGTACTCGAAATCTGAAGCCAATGTGTTTTCTACCATCTACACTGTTTAAGATGTATAAAGATGTCTGTTTTAATGGTAAAAGCAAGAGCACTTTATTCAAGGTTTTTGATGATTACTTGCTTTTGGAAACACTGATTATTATTTTTTTTTGGTGATGTTCATGGACTTGAGTCTAAAGTTTCAGTCTTTTATGGCAGATGTTTCTTCCAGGCCTTTAGACCTTTCCCAGTCTAGTTAGTCTTTGAGAAGTCACAGCCTATGCTTTTGTACAAATGCTAATTGAACCAGCCCTATACCTTGCTTAGCACTTGAGAAACAGTATCAGCCCTCTGTGAGCTCTTATTTCCCAGGATTTAATCCTACTCTAAATCCAGTCTTATCCTTAGCATAAACTGGTATCTGTCTTAAAAAGAGTGGTAGCTTAGATCTCTCTGCTTCCTCCAGCCATCATTTTAGCCCTGTGAGGTTTTAAACAGTTGTCATTGATTTCAGCTTTCCAGCTATCCATTCCCAACTTTAAAACAGCTTAACCTCTCCTCTCGACTGGTGCCAGAGGCTCTGTGCCTGCTTTAGCAGGAGTAGTGACTCCTTTATGGTTTCTTCCATGTGTCCTTATTTTAAATCATTCATGATCTGTGACTAGTTTCACCTCTAGAGTTTCTCTTTTCCTGACCAGTCACAGCCTGAGCTGTACCCCTGAGTCTCATACCTGCTTTAGAAGGAGTGACGTTACATTTCTTCCAATTTCTTCAAGCTCTTATTTTAGCTGCATGAGCATGTCAAGATCTATCACTCAGCTGCATATGCTCTCCTTTTTTCAAGCTCTGTCCTTAACCTAAATCCCATCTTTCCAGCAATGCAGTGGGACTTGACATACCTTATAGCCAGCGGCAGCATGTTTACACCTCTGTCCCACAGTCCTCATGTCACCCTGAAGGCTCTTAACCTGCAGCATTCATCTCACGCCTGCTTCTCTACTTTCCTGAAAGCTAACCCGAAAAGTGGTTGTAGGGCTAGTTAGTGCTTGCCTTAACTGGAGTGACAGCTCACGTAGCCCTGCTTCCTCCAACTCTCATTTTGGGAGCACCTGCAGAACTGAAGGTAGTGCTGAATCTTGAAGGTCTCATAGGGCTGGAGTGCACTGGGCGGGAGAAGAAGGTACAGTCTGGTCTGCAGGGTTTGGGAGAGGGTGAAACGTGAGTTGGATTTTTTAAGACCTACAGGGCTAAAACTGGGCAGGTATAAGTTGTATGTCTGGTGTAGCTTCTAATTTTTTAATACATTTTTACCATCCTTTTACCTGTCGTCTTGCTTGTCTTTAGTGATCTGATGCTCACTTCAGCTTTATAGGCTCTCCTTTCTTGAGCAGTCCCTAACTACAGTCTGAGCTGCGACTACTGGGCTGTTATTTGTCTTCCCATGCTAGAAAGTCCTTTAAAGATCTAATGCTAATGCATTTTTCCTCTCATCCCTGAATATATCCCTGGCCATACGACCTGCACTTCCCATTTAAATTATACATCATTAACTTGTGCTTTCATCATAAATGTATCAGGTGGAAGAAAGCTGTATCTCTTACTCAGGTTGGAACTGGAATTAGAGTTATATTTTGGAATATTGTTCTCTGGAAGCTGTCCAGCTGCAGCAATGAGTCTAGATTAAACATGCTCCAGATCCCTATACAAAGATAGCTTTTTTCTCATTTATCATTTCTAGCATCCAGCATCACCTTAGGTCTTTAGCCCTTGATTTCCTGATCCCTGTTCATAGTTTGGTCTGAGCTTTATTCCAAGTAATAAACCTAGCCCAGTGATAGCAACCTGTTCTATTCCCTAGGTAGCCAGCCTTACAAAAGTAAGTTTTGTCCAAAATAGAGGACTAATCCAACAGTAATTCTAGCTTTACAGCCCCTCCTGTGCTGATTCATAACCTTAGTATTAATTAGTCCAGCCGCTCCTGTCTTCTTCCTAACCTTGAGAGAGTGGCGTGTGGGGTACTGAATTTAGCTCTTTGTTGTGTTTTCTGGAATTCAAACCTTCTTGACTATCTGGCTTAGCAATATACAACTGTTACTTTCTGTGCTGTGTTTACTTCGGTAGAGAAATAAATTGAGTTTATATCTCAGCAATACAAATCCTGACTAAACTTTTAATTCAAAAGCATGCAGAGATAATGTATTTGCATAAGCAACTCAATATACATATACACATTTTTATGCTTAGAAATTACTATTTTTTTCACAGAAAGCTATCATATATACTAATAGGACTATTAGAAAGAAGGGGGTTTTTTTGTGTGTAGCCTATCTCTGTGCAATTATGTTACATTTTCAGAGCATAAGGAAAAAGGCTCCAACACTCCACCCCCTCCCTTCCCCTAGGGCTAGATTTTTCCAAGAAGTTCCTCTCTTTAGGAGGAGCACAGGGAGTACGTTGTGTGCTGTGCTGTCTTGAAAAATATGTCAAACTGCTATGATCTCTACACAGCAGCTGATCGCTTCAAAATCTGGCTTTCATCCAAGTCAACCAGCATATATGTATGTAGTACAGCCTTTCTCAGTGGACACATGATGAGCTTATTAAAAAAGCTGTATACATACCGTGATTTTTCATATAGATTGAATTCAATCTAAGCACATTTTCACTGATGCATTCAAAAATACTTCTCAAGAGGGGATGCTTCTAGGCAGCTGCTCAAGTATGTTTCTTCAATCATTTGAATGGTAGAATTTTTAAAATATGTAACCCTTTTGATGATGAAGTGTATTTATAAAATATAGTCTGTCTTCCAAAAAAAAAAAGATTATTAATTTTGCAAAGGATTCACTGTGAATTAAGTGCAATATCCTAGCTGTAAATAGTAGAATTTAACTGGGAAGGTTAACTTTCTCAGGGTAGGTTGGGAGCAGAAAACCCAAATTAAAATTAGTCTATAAACACAGTTTGTTAACACAGCTTCTGTAATGGGAAATCAGTTTTCAGATCTTGATTTTTCAGACTGAACAAGATCCTAGCACACTGTAATGCCCTACTGTCAGATTAGATTCTCTTTATGAAGAGATTTCAGTAAATGCTCAATATCAAGCGAGCATACCTTGCATACATGGTGATTGTCAACTTTTAACTCTTCTCTAAAGGGGATGATGAGGAGTGTAAAAGAAGACTGGCAATACTTAAATTTCCTGGAGTGGTACAGATGCTAAAGGTCTTTTCTAACTTAAATAATTCCATGATTCCATATTATGCTAAGGACTTGCACCCAGCAGCTATGAATCCCTGGAAGACTTTCTGCTACAGGGATCCTGTGCTCTTCTGGGATAAATCAGGTATAACATAGCAAATTCCACAATGCTGTTTATTGCAGGTAAAGAAGGTCCTTTACTTCCCATGGATTGAGATTGATGTGCAGCTGCAAATATCTCTCACCAGTTTATTGGTAACTCATAAAAGACAGGGACCTAAAGAGCTTTGATTAGTCAAGAAGAAGCCCCTCACTCTTAGCCAAATTATACTGCAGCTTTTGATTTATAGCTTTATGGCATACTTGTGGTTTTGAGTCTCTTACTGTGCTTTTAGTCTGAGGACTTTTGAATGCAGACAGATGCTTTGTTGCTGCCAGTAGGAAAGAGAAGAGCCTTTCTAAAACCAGCAGTCTTAGTAAGAATTCCATGACTAAGGTTCATACTAGTCTGACCTTTCTTTAAACTGTGTACAGCAGTCTTTTTTTACTATTATTATTTTTTATGAGATGAAAAGGATTGATACCTTGCTTCATGCTATGTGATTTACCATGATAAAATATAATTTTGCCTTGGGCTTTCTGCTGACTGTGCTGTAAGGCTTGTACCCCAAAATGTGTTTGTCAGTATGTATCACATCTCTTCTTATCTAGTTTGGTCTATCTGCCTATTTATGTAACTTTCTGTATCATCAAATGCTTATCAGCACAGGGATTCTGGCAAATTCCCTGTCACAGATGTATCTGCGCAAGAGTCCTGTGTTTCTCATCTCGTTTCTGCAATGATGTCACACACCTGTGTCAGGTTGTACCAGCTGCAAGTGTTAAGGATCTTGTAATTAGGTGAGGCTGTGCTTCCAAGGACAATTAGGAGTGAGCACAGGACTGTGAACACGTTTGATTTCTGATTTGTTTTGTTTTCCTTTCTATCTGTGTAATGAGAAAGCTCACAGTAGCAGGGAGATACTATATGAATGAGCTATATAAGTTTCTCAGAGAGCCTTGAGGATAGGGAACACAAAAGTGGTAACTGAGCACTTTTTCTCTAAAAATAAATTTCTGTGAGTAGCAACTCTATTTGTCTATCGTATATAAGGTGAAAAACTATCCTTTATGCAAGCAATTGGAAAGGAGAGAATTAAAAACCAAATAAGAGTGTAAGGCGTGCTTGACTAGTCAAGATGTAGAATAGGATGCAGCAATATGTATATGTCAACAAAAGGGTGTAAAAATGCAGAATTCTGTAGTGGAGAGAAGTCTGATTGCAGCTGGCTGACTGCAAAACTCATCATGAATAGTGGGAAGTGTATGATCCAAGCAGGTGGTGAGTAAAAGAACCTGAGTGACAATTCTGTTGTTGAGTTTGTAGTGGATCGGAGCCCTGCTCGATGGCAGAGGCACTGTAAGCATTTGCTAGGCCACTTCAGTGCGGGGGTTTTACCCTGTTGCTTTCTCTTGTGTATGTTTTACCAGCTGCAGGATCAAGAGGAATAGAATGGCCAGATATCTTTGGGTAAGATATCTCTGTGATTGTGTTTGGGTTTTGTGTAGTGGTGGTTTTTTGTTTCAGGTTTTTTCTTCTTTTTTTCCCAAACTTCTTTATTCTGTTTTATTACTAATTGTACTTAATATCTAATCCCTTAGTCTTCTGCAAAGAATAAGCAAAACTGGTATTGAATGTGTTTGGGGGTTTTGTGTTTGTTGTTTGCCTTATTGGGGAAGTCCTGGGCTTGCATTTTTCTAGGTCTTGGTTTTTATGTTTCTTGTTGCTGTTTGTGTCTTTTTGCTAATCTGTTTTGAACTGCAACCCCCAGTTCTCGTGTTACATTCTAATGTTTTTCTCCTGTGTTTGTTAGCATTGCGCTCCCTTTAATGCATCTGTGAGTTTGACCTATAGCTCTCCTGTTGCTGTTCAGCTTCTCTCACTTCTTATTTTCCTCAGAATCATGGGCTCTGTCTCCATGATCTCATTCAAAACACCTTCACACATTTATGTTCTCAAATGCTTTATTAGTCGGGTCCAAAATAACTCTCTCTTCTAGATCTTTTTTTTTTTTTTTTCTGTCTTCTGAAACAAAAGTTTTTCTCTGTGTATTTTATGGTGGGTTTTTTTTTTTTTTGTTTAGCCTGTGCCCAGACATATGTTTAGGATGCAAGGACTTACATCAACATTTGTGAATCTTTTAGAGATACTTTTCAAGTCCTATTCACCACAAAAGAACCTGTTTATTTACTACACAATTACAAAGAAGAACTGGTATCTAGGGCTTTCAGGTGTCCTGATGATCTCTTGGTTTTCCTTTATTACTATCAGCTGAGATTGATTAGGACAAGGTGAAATTAGTCCTAACTTTCCACAGGTTTGTTATTTGCATGCTGTTTGCTCCCTGTGGCCTACCAGAGTCCTGCAGCTCGTCATTTCCATCTCTGTATTACTGCAGTATTCTGCCTGAAGTGAATATGTGGATGAAAGATGGCAGGAGAATGAGGGTAAGGGACATAAGGAAGTCTGAAGGTGTGCAGGTGTCTGGGAATGGGCAGTGAACTTTAACTTGAGAAACCTGAAGCAGTTTCTCAAAGAAAAAGTTCAATTTTTATCTAGTATGTTGTAAATGTGTGAGTGATACTTGATAGGGAAGTGGGAGAAGACAGAGAATCTCTTTAACTGTATGGTTTGCGAAAATAAATCTGCTTGCTGGAGATTAGGAGGGCATTGAAAATATGATTATATGTGCTGTGGGCTCCAGTAGGTTTCCTGAGCTTGGCTGAGGAAGAAAGCACAATCCTCCTGAGATTCTGGAGGACTGGAATAGAGACTTGCTGATACAACATAAATATTTGCTTCAAAGTACTGCTGATGAACCGTGGAAGGATGGCTTTCAGATCACAGGGAGTTTTGCCCCATGTGTACTGAAGTTAGATTACTGCCCCGGTCACGTGTGAGTTGTGGTATACTGTCTGTGCTTCCATATAGGAGCCTTTCTTGCCTGTGTTTTTCCCTTCTTTAAAATAAAGATTAGCAACATATGTTACAGTGAATGCTTTGTTAAAAGGAAGGTTGTGAACTGGCACCTGTAGTGAAGCTGTATTGGTAAACAAACTACCCAAGTCGTTAAGCTTTAGTTTTGGGGAGCCGATTGTCTCTCTAGCATTGAGCAATTTTCTTACAGTTTTTAGGGCTTTACTTGCTATGATATGACTTTGATACACTTGTTAGGAGAAGCATGTAGAGGTCACTTGTCTCCTTGGAAACCAGAAGATAAAATTACTCTAGTTTTATCTGTTGCCTGTATTTTGGTATAAATATTTTTTTGTTTCCCAAGGGATAGCTACCTAGGTATGGAGGCATTAACTATTTTGTAATGATTTTGTGTTCTGCTAAGGCAAGGGGGTCTTACACTGGGCAAACAATAACAGCACTCTCAATTGACCAGCTCTGATACACTGTCTGCCTCAATCACCTTGCTTTCTAACTAGAAATCAAGGCATTACAAGGTGTTCCCTTCGCCTCTTCCTCCTGACAGTTTGTGGGGTTTCTCTGCCTTTTGTCCAGCCTTCTCTTCAGTGCAAGGTTGTTTCTATGCAAATATTTAAAATAAAAGCCTTGTAGAATATGTTCTTTCTATAAAACTTGGATGGCTAATGGTAAAGAGCTCATTTATAATATATGTCACCGAGGTAGTTCGTATTCCCATGGAGATACTAATGCTGCGCTGCAAGGAGAATGAACATGGGAAGGTGCTAAGAGTCTGATGACTGTAGGTCAGAAGCACTTAGCAGATGTAAAAGAGGAGCTATGTTCTCGTTGAAAGGTAGATACAGTGTGACAGGTGATTTTTACTAATAGCGTGGTAACAAGTGGCAACCAGACAGATGCGGTCTTGGGAGTTTTTGTCTCAAAGCATCTTTATTTACTAGAATATTTCTTGTACATTGAAGTGTTTAACGCAGGGAAAACTGACCACCTGCAGTGAGCCTACTTGGGATTTGATCTGTATCACAACTATTGACCTTATGATTTGATTTTAGGCATGAGAAAGATGATAGTATAATAGGAATGTTCTCCAAAATAATCTGTACATAAAATACAGTCTAATACATGTACTCTAATATAATTGTTTCTGCAATACAGAAAAAGTCAGCATTTCATCCTTTGGTCTATCTTTTGATTCTTTTCCAGTTGCCAGTTATGACATCTTACATAGGTAACAGCAAAGACTCGAGCTTCTTAACTCCTAGTGTCCTTTATACCGTCCTTTGCTTATAGAGGGATACCACAAGGTTTGCTTCAGCGCTCAGCTTTTAAGAGAACTAGAAGAAATCCATTTCCAAGACTGAACAGAGCAGTGTATTGGTATGGGTTTTGACCTGTGAAAGGTCTAGGTGAACAAAAATCTACTATCAATTGAAGTTGATCAGAGGAATCGAATGCTAAGACAGTTTGAAAGTCCTTTGGTTGAACAAATTAGCACCAAATGTGTGTATCTGTGGAGGAGGATGTATTTTGTTTTTTCTTCAAACAAATTGCTAAACATTCTCTATAGAAATAGCTAGTTTCATTGCCAGGAGTGCATTGCACCATTCTAGAACAGCAGCTATGTTTATGCTGTCCCATGTGACTCTAGAGATGACTTTATTTCACACACTGCTTTTTATTCTGGGCTAAGGCTGTCCAACTGGCGGATCTTTTCTCTAGAGCTATTAACAATTTTGTAATTAGTATGGTATGACAATCCACATTGTCTCCAGTGGAAAATGCAGTCTCCAAGGCTGCTGTTATGCTAAATTTCTGAGCTACTAAAAAATAAGGAAGAATTGCCCTGCTGGTAAAATGTGTGCTTCCTTTCCGCTCCTTTTGTGCCTTAGTTTTTATGGAGCTCTCGGAGACTGTTGGTGTTGATGGAACTGGAGCACACCGCTTCCAGCAGTGTTCTGATTCTCTTTCCCAATTTTCTTCTGGTCAGCCAACTTTCTCCTATCGCTATGCCAACCAACTGCAGTTTGTCATCAAAGATCTTGTGATTGTGTCCACTGAATGATGAATTTGGAAGTTCAGGTTTTGCGTTGTTGGGTTCTGGTTTGAGCAGGTTGCTGTGGAGCTAGAAACAGTTTGACTGAAAGTGAAGCTGGGCGTTTGGGTGCATTGTGTGGCAGACGTTAGGTGGCAAGAAATTGTAATGGCATTGGAATGGTTTGTATACATGTTGTTTCAGTGACTTTCCAGCTCAAAGCCTGATTTTAGATTACTTTCATGTACATATGTCCTGATAAACAATGTCTGGAGCCTAGCTTTCAGTGCTATGTTGATACCCCAAAGGGAAGCTTATTGTAATCTGAAACAAAAATATGAAGTAAACTACTTGGTGTCAATGTAAAGCTTGTTAAGGGGTTTGCAGGTGTTCAAATTAAATGCAAATAGGGACTGGTGCCCATTTCTCCAAGGAAAATTTAATGTTCTGCAGTATTTTTCTGTGGTTAACCATTGGGAACTTTAAAGTGACAGGAATGTGCATGATGAGTAAATTGTGCACAGTGGCAGTCTTCTATTACTTATATGGAAAAGTTACTACTGTTTCTTTTTCCTGACTGATAATATAACAAGGAATTACCAGTTATGTAGCACTGAATGTAGAAAAGCTATGCCTAGAACGTTTCTTAATTTTTATTTTTAGCCCCATATACTAGGAGATTTTTTTTAAACTGCCTGTTTGTAGTGTTCTTTGATGTTTTAACTGGGTTTTGTATGAAAATACTTCTATTTAAAACAATCAAAATGGCTGCTGGAAACACAACCACAGGGGAACCTTAGGTGTAAGGTAGCAATCCTGGTAATAGTGTCAATGCTTAGCTTAATTTCTTTAGCTTAAAAAAAAAACCAAACCAAGCCACCAAACAATCCTTAAGAGTCTAAGGGAGTCTGAAGGTACTGAGTGTTTTGGAATAATTTAACAGATTTAACTGTTTTAGTATGACAGAGAACCTTCTCAAGAAAGTAAAATGATTCTGCATTATGAATGATTGCAGAAGATATCTACAAACACTACTGATTGTCTGTATTGCACTTCTCCTTCATTTAAAGTTTTTCTGATTCTACATCACAAGGTTGTAACACTCGCCAAAGCAAAAAACAGTTTAATGGGAAAAGCAATTCAAGGGCTAACACAGCTTAATGTTTGCAATATAAATTACAAACTTAATATTATATTGTGACACAGCTAGCTAGTAGAAAGTTAAATGGTGAATTGGTTTGCCTTTTTTTTTTTTCAGAGAGTTCTGTTCTATTAAATGCATGGCTGCTGTGGTATGAAGAAAATCTCAAGTACGTTGCTATCTAAATCTCTGTTTGAAACACGGCTCTGACTTTCAGTGAATGAGTGACGAGTGTAGTAGCATATTGGATGAGCAAAATTGAAATAATGACAGAATTACCCAGATGAGAATTCTTTTTTGGATAACTAATCATAGTGTACACTTTTGGTGAAGCTTTGATAAGCATCTTCCATTGGCTAATTTGTTTAATGTGTTAATATAAAGCCTATTTATGTATGTGTAAACTTGGATGCAAATTAATAGGTAGATGATCATCATACCTTAGCTTATTCCATACCTTACCGGTACTATCTGTAAGCTTTGCTTATTTATTCTGTAAGGTGGTCTGTATTTAGCTACTGTAAGTATTTTTTAGGAAAACTCCACTAGAACTTTGACATGCAGCACAACACTCTAACAAGCAAATGAAACTATCTAGAAGCAGAAGAATAGGACATACATTTGAAAGTCAAAGCTACTTTCCAAAAGACACTTGAATTACTACCAGAAAATACATTGTCATGCATTTGGATGAAAACTAACAAAATTTGAAAAGCTTAATTTTAGTAACAGAGTCATCGGTAAATGGAAAAAGTTAGGAGCAAGTGCCTAAGTGTCAAGTTGTCCAGAGATGCTTACTTTTGTGTCCTTGTAGCCAATGTGGTGTTAAGGGTCTATATAGCTTGGTGAATGATGCTGGCAGTTAACCTGTGTGGGGTTTTGCTAGTCTCAAAAACAAGCCTTTGAATTTGATAGAGTGATTTGCTGGGCAAATATATCCATATTACCTGCAGACATGACAAAACTTGAGTGCTTTGATGCTTATTTTTTTCCCCAAAGAGTAACAGAATGGAAACCCTTAATTTGGATATATAGTGTCAGTGGCAATGATATTGAAACCTAGCAGAACTGGTTTGTAGTGGTGACTTTAGCTTATATCTTCTAGTGCTTAGGAAACTAGCGGTGATTGTAAAATGAGAGATTATATATTGGCACTCACATCTGAGGAAATGTCATGGAGATATTTGTGAAAGTAACAAATCCAAAGGCAGCCAGTTGCACAACTGAAGAAAGAGGCTGAGGAAGCTTATCAAGACAATGCAATAATAAGCAGAAGTCTGCATGTAAATATTGTATAGTCCAAATAAAGCTGGAGTAGCCATAGATGAAGTCTTATGTGCAGAATTTACAGGGCCCAGGGTAGAGTCTTATCTTTTTTGGACTGTCTGGAAAGTAATATCAAAAGCTCAAAACCGTTTTGGTTTTGTTTTCCCCAAGTATTTTGTGCAAACTACTATAAAGGCACTTAAATGCCTGTATCAATTAGATTTTTCTCTGTGGAAATTGGAGGAGACTGCTGTAGGAAGTGAACATGAGAGAATTTTTTTTCGTTCTTCAAAAAAACCACAACATTGACTTGTTGCCCTTTCTGAGTCAGCTATATCACTCCATGTGATTTAACTCAGCTTTCATGGAAATAAGTTGTGAATTGTCTCACCCTTTCCCAGTCACTACTAAAAAAAATTAATGCTTCAGGATTGCTCTAACAAACCCTTCCTGGAATAACTAATACCAAAGTGGTTAGGTAAAGACTGTTTTAATTTTTCTGATTAATACTGTCAGGTTTTTAGACCTATTAGGTCTAAAAAAAAAGCTGAATGGGTGTACTAAGGGGAGCTAATGTTGCATAACAAAACTTTGCTGGCTATAGGTGGTCTGATGTTCCTTCATTTCCAGATAAAACCTTACTTTACCTATACGCATCTCGGATTTTTACCCACTTTCACTTTGTGTCTATGGCACTGGTATGAGTATTTAAGAGCAGAAAGCAAGCAGAATTAGTAATGGATTTTTTTAAAGTTACATAATAAAAGGTACTGAAATGATAGCTTGATTTTTCAGTTGAAGGTAAAGTTTATATAATGCAGCTCTACTTTTGTTAAGGTATTTATCTGAAGTTAGCATTTTATTACTTGTGATAGATCTTTGGCTTGTGGAGGATCTCTGCAGCTAGATGTGTCTTAATAAATATGTTGTTCTTTGGTATGCATAGTTATATTAGCAACTAACTGCAGCGTGGTTTAAAATATTTTTATCACACCCAGAGGAAACTGGGAAAAGAAGCTGGAAAATAAAATCAAACCCAAATATTTTGTTCTAATAACAATGCTTAGTTTTCTGAAGAGTTCATAAAAACTCTGGAACTGGGTTGTTCTAAATACTATATGCACTAAATACTGGAAGTTATTTACATGAGTCAAGGCTGTATGAAGCTTCTTATTAGCAAGGTGGCATTTTCAATATAAAACTTTTTTTTTTATTAGGATTTTTTAAATATTTTGTTAGCCTAACACTTAGTATTTGCAAAACCTCTTTCAAAAAGCTTTCCCAGGAAACTGCAAGTGATCTCACTTTCCAAAATGCTTGAGTAAATTAAAATGTAAAAATTGATGCAGAATTTCCTGTTTCCTGTGTAATCAATGTAAATGTGTAGGAAAGGTAGTTTGGGAAGCCCTTGTTCTGTGGAAAGGTTTTTACTGTGTATAAAAGTTGGTGACTTTGACAAACTATTCATAGTCCAAAGGGCTCCTGAGCATATGGGTATTTTTAATCTGGTCCTAGGGGATATGTATGGAGTGTTAATGGTGTCTGAAATGGGTACATTTGTATTATTTCAGCCATCGCCTGTTATTTAATTTGCATCATTTGATGCTGCAACGTCTGTTACATTCTAAACCGACCAGATCTGTAACTTTTTGTTTTTAAAACAGTGTTTATATAAATAATATATTGTTAGGTCACTCATTTAATATTTTTTGCAGTTTACTTGTTGCTGCTGCCAATAGTGCCAGGAGAAGATAATTTACCATCTGTTATATATATCCTATTGACCTATGCTGGTTTTACAGAAACCGAAGCAGACAATTTGTCAAGCATATTTAGTGCAGTGCACTAAGGCTAAAGAAGAATGCTGAAGTTTTGCAGTTTCTTAGAAACATTAGGCTGACCTTGCTTGTTGGCTTAAAAAGAAAAGACTGGTATGATTGCTGCATTAGGTTATTGAGGCTATTTGCTAGGATCTGTTTTGGGGCAGTAAAAAAAGTGCTAGACTAAGATGCAATGTAAGAAGCAATAGAAGTACTGCTTCTACTTCTATTTAAGTATTTTTGTGGGGAAGAGAGAAAAAAGACATGTTCAAGAGGATGCTGGGAAACAGTCAGTGTGTTAAGATATCATCCAGTGGCTTTTGCCTTGCCACATACAAACAAATGTGGCAACAATTGCTATTATTTTTGCCATGTAACTCCAGCCTCCTGGCGTAAGTATGCTTGTGACCTCCTATAATTTATTGTGATAAGTCAGAAATCATTAGATAAGAAATGTTTGGATTTTACTTAGACTAAATCTAAGTAGTGCTTTCCTGGAATATGATAAAGACATCCAACATCTGACAAACATGGATATGAAAAGTAATCAAATATTAGAGCTTTTGCTGTAGAGTCAGGGAAAAGATCTTAAAGACTAGGATAATTTCCTGTAATTTCTTTTTTTTATGATGAATAAAAAAGGACCTTCATTAAAGTGTGTTGTGTATAAAAATGAAACCTTCCTATACAGGCAGTTGGATGCAATATGCAGTAAATTGGTAGTAAGAGCTGAGAGTTATCAGATTAAATGCTGCTCTCCATCCATTACAAGGAAATTAGTCTTTTTTTTTTTTTTTTTTCTTTTAAGGCAATATCAGAGCCAAACATTAATGACTGCTCTTAGACATTCAGAAAGCAGAATTTAAGAAATAGCATATGATAGCTATGTTGGCTTAAAAGTACATGAAGTCCTTGGAAAAATTTCTTCTTACCTAATTCGCTTCGGAGCCGTTGGCAGCAGCTGTGTGGGATACAAGTTGTAGAAATCTACTGGGACATAAATACTTAGATGCTAGAATTTTTCCTGAGTTTTCTGTTTATATTATTGTCAATTCCACCAATTTGTATGGCAGCTTATTGAATCACAGAATAAGAAGAAAGGTGAGGGTTTTTAATAGTTTCCAAACGTGCCAGGTTTGTTATTTTTTTAATAAAGCACTGCCGTGCTGGACACTACTGTTATGTTTTAAAAGCATACATAATTTGAGTGCACGTGAGCAAGAAATTGTATTGACATTAAAAAAAGAGCAGAACTTTTGAGCCCTAGCTGCAAACTTGCTATCTTTATATAAAGTAATTTTTTAAGGGCTAGGTGGAGTCCTTTGACTCCATTGCAACTTGAAATGTTTTCCCCCTCCAAGAGGTCTGAGAGGAAGTTGCTCCTCAGGACACAAACTCTTCTTTCTTTGCCCTCTAGAGCTCCTCTGTTAAGAGTGGCTTTGCTGTAAGATAAAAGGGGTAACTTCCAAAGTGTTGCAAAATTTATCCTGCGTGCGTAGCTGTGTTTTCTCCTATTCCTCAGCAAAGCTAGTCATGTAGCCCCTGCTCCTCACATGTGAACTCAGAGCCAAGCATGTCCTGAGTGGGCACAGTCAATACATTACATTTCTCAAAATGCTCATCTTAAGGTTTGAGAGTAGTAAAAAGTGCCCTCTGCATGCTTTTTCTTTGTTCAAGCCTAATAGTGAGATCCAGCACGAGTCAGAGTTATGATGTTGAAGAGATGATGCTACCAGTAATTGAACTGAAGGCTTTAAATTGAGAAGTAGCACAAATGTGTTTCTGATTTTGTGGTTAAGATGATCTGGGAGAGAAGTAGAGTTCCGTTAAGCTGTGGGAGTAGAAGGGTGCTGCTCAACTGGTCAGCTCTGCTCTGGGCACAGCTGGTACAAAGATTGCTCTCCCCTTGCATCTGGGTGGGAGAAGTGGCTAAGACTTTCACACTTGGGTCTCTGTACACCGGGTGAAGCCTATTGAGAGCAGGCTGGTTTGGTAACTGAATTTATCTTCTGATAGCTGTTTTGACCAGACTTAATACCTCCAGTGCTGTTTGTCTTCTGCATGAGGCTGTACTAAAATTGAAATGTATAGAGGTGCAGTTGTTATTGTGGAATGCAACCAAGCCTTTCAGAGTTCTAGGAGCATCTGGATGATGACCTTAGTCATGTGGTTCTGTTTTAGGTAGTCTAGCAAGGGGTTGGACTTGATGATCCTTATAGGTCCCTTCAAAATTGAGATATTCTATGATAACGTCAGTTTCTAGTATTTTTTTTTTTCTATTTGGCAATGCTGCTTTTCCTGGGGCTTTGATATGAAGTTCCGGGGCAATACTGTTACAACAAAGGTTTGGAGCTTTTGAGGTTGTTTTGTTTTGGCTTTCCTTTAGGCTAGTTAATTACATTGTGGTATTTACTATTGCAGGATGCAATAGAGGGCAAACTAAGAGTTCAGAAAATAATTTGGTATAATTATGGAGAAAAAAACAGAGCCAGAGTGTGTAGTAGCCTGGTCATCTAAGGTTCAAGAGGCTTCTAAACAGTGGATTTCTAGAAACAAGTAGAATATGTGAGTAGAACAACCTTGGGGTTTTGTACTCCCACGCCCCCAAAGACGTTCTTGGTCTTTGTCAGAAAGTAACTGATGAAAATAGGTATACTTCTGTTCTGAGGCATTTATCTGTTCCTATGTCCGGTCCCAGCTGGGCTGCCAGGGTAGGTGTGAATGTCCTCTTTCCAGAAGCAAATTTGAGACCTGAATCTACTGGATTTGAAAGTGGAAGGTATAACCAGAAAAGGACAGTGAGGGGGAGGAAATAAAAGTCATCGGCATTGTAGTGGCATTTATGCCACACTTTCCAAGGCTGTCCTCTCTAGACAAAGCCATCTATCTGGCAGGCTCCAGACATTCTGCATCCTGCCATCTGCTACAACTGGTAAAGTTAGAACAGTTTGTCCATTGATTATGTCTTATTTTGAAACATACTGATGTGTTTGAGACAATTTGCATAAAATGGCATCCATGTACAAAACTTGGTAGCTCTGAGCCAGATGCTTTTTGAAATTATTTACAGAATATTTGCTGAATAATTTTGGCAAGGGAAATTCTGTATGACCTGCTTGTAAATAACTCATGACAGTACATCTTGTTGAGCATTTGAACTATCTGGGTTAGAAGTAAAATCATGTGTTGTTCCTCCTTGATAGGATAATGTGTAACTCTTAACAACTGCAAACATGAGGTAGTGTTGCTTGTTTGCTACCATTTTAAGACTGTTGCTTGCAAATAATGTATTTCTGTATTGTCAGCGTTCTGTACCTCCGCCTTCAAAAATGTGGTATTACTGTTAATAATTCAACTTATGAAAGAACACTGAAATAACTATGGAAACACTTCTTGCAATGTGTACTGCCTTCTTATTTTTATTATCACCCTGAATATAAACACCTGTATTATTTCTGAGCAAATATAATAAGAAGTATGTAACAAAACCTTGATAGGAAAAATCCCTGTTGCTTTTCTTCTCCTATTCTACATCATCAGCTTCTTTCTCTTCTTACCCCACACATCTGAAATGACTTTCTCTTCCTGCGCTGCATGTGCAAGAAGGATTTAGGAAATCTCTGCCTTTGAGGCTGACTTGCACAGGAATCTTCAGTGTCCATCTTTAGAGGTCAGAGATTTTTGAATCGGATATCTGCTGGACTATTAAAAAAAAATTCTTCCTGGTGAGCATTACTATGCCATCAGGCTAGGAATAATTTAGTAATCCATGTTTTCTGTAGATCTTTCCTTTTCTTCACCTACTTCTAGCACTGGAACTGATGAAGGCACTGGGACCACGTGTCTCTAAAATGTCAGTTTGCAGGAAAAAAACCCAAAACGTTATGGTCAGAAAATACTAAGTGATGCTAAACCATGTTCTAAGCTGTTTCTGTCTTAAGGTAGTAAAACATCCCCTGAGGAGTGTGCGAATTCCCACTTAGGCTGGAGAACTATTATGAAAACTATATTTAAAACCACTTTGAATCAGTGATGCTAGTAAGAACATAAACCAGCTACCAACACTATTACAGGCAGCAATTTCAATGGGGGAGATGAGAGAATAATGCACAGAACATTTTGTTCCAGTCCTTGATTCTAGCTACCCCTGCTCTTAATAGTCAACAGTGTTACGTTATCAGAGGTTGGGACTGTTGCATTGATATCCTGTGGCAGTATGTGTATTTAAAAGATGGAGTACATTGAGAGAAACTACTAAGCAACATTTCCAGTTAACAAAGGAGAGATTTTGCTTCAAGTTGTTGTACACTTGTAAGAAAGTTAAGAACTAGCAAGGAGAGTAAATTTTCTACCTACACTCTAGTGGCTTTCATGCTTTTTTTTTATTATTTATACCTCATGAATATTCCAATGCAAGTAGTCTGCTTATGAACATATGGTTGGGAAAGATAGATGTTGTAAGAAAGAAGATTTTATACGCTGTCTCATTATTATAATTATTCAAAGGACAATGTTTTCATATAGAATAAGTTTCAGTAAAGAATTTTAAACCGGGTGAAATAATAAGCAAGAATTAACATGGAGGTAATAATCAGATGGCAAACAAGTCCTGTCACATTTTTTTGTAAAAAACAATATAAAAAAATCTGAAAATGTGATCAGGATATCTGGGCCAGCGTTTTTCAACAGTACTGTTGACACAGTGTCCATCAAGATTGTTTGTTTACTGTGGAAATCCTTTACAAAAATAAATCATTGGGGGAAAAAAAGCAGATAATGTTTTTGCTGGGTATGCTACAAGACAGCTACAGTGAACTTGGTATTTCACTTGGGACAGGTAGAGTTCATCTTAACAGCCACTTCTTTCTTTCTGGGTCAGAGCCCATCAACTGATGCACAGTCGTGCAATTCCTGTCGCGCACAGCATGCTCATCGAGGGGGAGGGAACCGTGGGAACTGTGACCCCTCTGAGGTGGCTGAGGAAAAGGGAAGCCTAGGGGAGCTGAACCCTTGCTGCCATAAGGTACTGTTGGGGCATTTCAAATTAGTGGTATTTTAGATACTTAAAACTCCCAAATGATATATTCTGTGTGAGTAAAATATCAGTTGTTTTCTATATCCCATTTTGCAATGTTGTGAGGGCTGGAACTGCTGTGACTAATGCGATATAAAATGAACCCATTTGGGACTTTAAGAATCTCATGACTTTAAACCCATCACTTTGTTGTGTACATCATTTTCAGTCCTGCAGGAGACATAGTTGGATTGAAAATACTGCTTGTGGTGCTAGGGTCCTGACTGAAACATCTTTGTTTGAATCCCTTTGTTTTACCCATGTGGTACCTGTTGCAACATGGAGATTTAAAATCAAGGATGCTTCAGATTACTGGTTTTCTTTTTGTTGGGTTGTCCCTGTCCCCCCTGACCCCCCCATGGTAAGGAAACCATTGCAGTATTTCTGAAATCTCCACTTAATTTTGCATCTCCACAGAATCTTTGTTCTCTGTTCCTGCTGGCCCTGTGGAGCGTGATGTCTCCTGGGGGAGCGGGTTAGTGCTTACATGAGAGAAGGAAGCCACTGGCTTGTACAGAAATGAGGAATGTGTAAGCTAATTCTTCTAAGAAATAAAAATAATAATTAAAAAAGCATTAAATTCCAGCAAAGTTTGTGACTGTAATAATTCTGTCATCTGTTAAGATCTTCAGCCCTTGCTGTGAGCACTTGTACCAGTACCGCTCAATATACTGAATATTTTCTTGTTATATGCTGAGTAAAAAAAGGCAGAAAATGTGTGTAAGTTAATTTTGTTTAAAGTAAGGGATTATATCACAGGAACTCCAAAGGTCCCTTTCAACCTTAAAATTGTTCTGTGATTTTTGCTTTTGGTTGGATACATTAACTGAAAGAAATGCTGGCTGTAGTCATGTGTGCGGTGTGTCCACAGGCTTTCTGTAGCATTTCAGGGACTTCTTACATGCTTTCTGAGAGGCATCTAACATTTATCAGCAAGTAAAAATTACTCACTGGGGCCTTTTACCCACTAATGCGAAACACTTATTTGAGAATTCCAAAGCCAGTTTAAAATAAAATCAAACCAGTTCTGCCAGCGATCATCTTCTCAGATCATTAGCTTACCAAATCATAGGCTTCTCCACAGAATTCTGCAGCTCCATCTCGAATACATTTGCATTACCTGTGAGTGTCCAGATGAAGCTACTCGTGAATGATCATCCATCCAGCAGCCAGATGGGTTTGGAAAAGGGCCTTTTAGAAATGATTGTCTTTTGTTTAGGGATAGAAACAGGCATGCGGTTTTTTGCATTAGTCTCCACTGCACTGTTTTAATTTCTCTGTTGGTTCAGTCCGGGAGGGTTGTCAGCAGTTGCGTTGTGGAAGATAGTCCTTTTTTAATTAAGCTGCTCCATGATGCAAAGACACTGCGTACTGAGATTCCCTGGTAAGAAATGTACTGTGAAGCTAGCTCCCTTTCCATGCTGTGCAGAAGAGTGTGCGTTTTGTCTAATGCCTCATCCTAATGACTGTCTGAGTGAGGCTGCTGTGGCCAACCCTTGGGGAATCCTTCAGTAGGAGCGTATGGTTGCGATTCCCAGAGCTGGAGCTCCTATATGATGCTGCATTGGTATGAAGTAATCATAATGTTTACACAATGTTATCAGCACTCTGAAAGCGGTATTCCTTCGTCTAAGAGCAAGAAATAACCAACAGAGAGAACAGGTAATCATCTGCTAAGCTATCATTTGGCAGTTGTAAAGCATACTCAAACTTAATATTTAGGATACACTGTAAAAACAAATAATGCTATAGAATACTTTGGTTAGGTGGAGTGAAAGTAATACCACGTTTGAAATCTCTTGGCTTTCCCAGGGGTAGCAAGTGCTCCTTTCTGTATTTATAATAGTACATAGACTGTACTTTTGTGTTTTATGGTTTTTTTTTTAAGTTATGCTTCTCTTTTTTTGGAGATTGATATACACAGACAGAAAAATATTTTAAGCTGCATCATGGTTTTGTGCTAGATAAGCAGTTTAGTGCTATGGGCAAGAAAGAATGCAGGTAAAGAACTTATGTTTTCATGGTTTCTTATTTTCTGTCACTTCTGCCAGGCTGCCCTGAGATTCAAGGAAAACCTTTCAGGTATGAACTATGGGAAGCAGCTCCTGTCTCAGAGAAAGAGATCTAACTGGTACCTGGCCTTGTTCCAAAAGGAAGAAAGAAATTAGCAGTGGTGAAATGGTGACTGTGTATGTCCTTACCACATAGCAGTTTGAGGTGTCCAGGTTTTCATAAAGGTTATCCAGATATGTGATCAAATTTATATAAAGCTGTGGTTCACTTCTGAATGTGTGTACTTATTCTGGAAAAAGAAATAATTTGTGAATGAAGTTTAACATTACCTGATGACGTGTTTCTGGTTGTGAAATCCCTGTGCCTTACTTTATAAAAAAAGTGGCCAGTTGCAGACAAATAAAAAATGTTTTGACTGTAAATGACAAATACTTTTTTATTTTTTCATCATCTTTCAAGGAAAATTAAATTTATTTTAGCATCAATAAATTCAGTTTACTTGTGTTCATCTCCATATTTGAGAAGCATTATAATGTGGAAAAGAGTGTATCAAAATCAACCAGATACACAGTCCTTTCCAGTTGCATAAACTTAGTTATCTTCTTGTCTGATACAGTCAGTCAAACTCACTTTTTTTTTTTTTTTTTTTTTTCTTTTGGCAAGCATCCCTGTTCTCAGGGGTATATTTCTGGTGCAGGAGGACAGAGGCTTGTTTTCCAGTGGGCAGTACCTACCACAAGTGTAATTTCCCAAAGCAGCATTGAGCCCTCATCCCACGGGAGGGGAGCAAAATGGATTTGCTGTATGGGATTGTTGAACATACCTATTCCTCTGCAGGACTGTTGCTGGTATTTTAGAGGTGGAAATGACCAACAATGAACTTGTAATCCCTCCACTTCACCCATCTCAGGAGGTGGAGCTTGGTCTGTGGGAACCGTATGTTCACACCATAGCTTGTATATCTTGTATTGCAGCTGGTTGTTGAATTAGCTGTTGATGCAGGCATGAGAGCTGCTGGCTCTGTCCCACACCTGCCGTGGTTCCTCTTGCTCAAGAAAAAGGCAGTTGCTGTGTTCTTAGCTAAATAACTGTGGCTTCTCCTCTGCCTCAGCCAGGTCCTTCCCTGGCTG
This sequence comes from Falco peregrinus, assembly GCF_023634155.1. Classification (NCBI taxonomy): domain Eukaryota; kingdom Metazoa; phylum Chordata; class Aves; order Falconiformes; family Falconidae; genus Falco; species Falco peregrinus. The sequence continues at coordinate 11,915,314 of NC_073729.1, forward strand.
CATTGCTTGCCTTAAATCCCAGAAACTGTCTGCTTTGCAGATTGGTTGGATGTGATTTGAGTTCTTTACAAAAGGACTCTTTGGTTTGGTATCTTCATTTTTATGGTTGTGCAGCTGTCACAGATGAGTGGAATGCACCTCACTCAAAAGAGAGAAGCAGCAATATATTTTAATGAGGTAAAAGATTTATTGAACTCTGTCAAATTATTTTGATGGGATTTAACAAAGTTTAATAGTGGTTTACCAAGGTTCAATAAGTTTGACAGCAAGAGCCACCTTATTAATTACTGCATGGAAAAAACATATAAAGGAAAATTAAGTTAGAATTGAGTTAGAATGCTTCACACAGAGGCCAGAGATGCAAAGGATAGGAAGACCCTCCCATTGAGTCATGAGGTTCAGAGCAAACCCCCTTGCTTTCCAAACTCTTTATGCAGCCTAGGTGCAGCTAGGTCCAATCTTCTTCTCAGACTTGGACAATGGTTTATGCCTAATGAAATTATCTGTACAATGTTTATAAGATATTGAGTAGCTACATGGATTAATAATGTTTCATTTGTAGTAATTCAGCATGCTATCAATCGCTTGCTGAAGAGGTGTCATAGGTAAAGGGATCTCTCTGCCTTGGGCAAGGAAGGATCTCAGTCTTGGGCAATAAAACTTAAACCTTGAGAGGCACCCCTGCTCAAGGGGGGAGTGACCTGGTGTGCCACCCAGCTGCAGTCCAGGGAGGGCTCAAACTGGGCTCATCCTGACAGTAACATTGATAGAGCGAAGTGGCTGGCTGCTAGTTAATAGTATAGATGAGATAGACATCTTGGGTTTAGCTCTGATATCCTGTTCTGTACTCAGGTTATCTTGCATTTTTTGGTGCTTCAAAACCACCTTTCAAAATATCTTTGAAGCACTTTCACCTCCTTGTACATCAGCCAGGAGCTTTCCAGCTCACAGGTTCACTGTGGGGCAAGACCTGTTGCTCCATAGCCAGCCCAAACCAAAGTAGGCTAGGGTCAAGCACGTCTGTTAAGCAGCTTACATGTAGTCTTGCATATTTTCCCTTTCTTCCAGTGTCTTTATACTGTAAGTTTCAGCACCAGTTTAGACTAACATTTTGAATTTTAAGTCGTGAATCTGAGATTTTGTTGTAAATTGAAGAACCTAGCTTGTGAGTGGCTTGGACTTTGATAAACTAGTTAAAAAAGAGTTAACAAGTGGGTTGAGATTCCCTCTTGTGGCTACACTATGTAACTAAACACATTCAGGAAAACAGCTGAGCTTAATCCTAAATTTTTCCTTGGAGGAATATCTCCTCTGTGACTTCCCTTAAGATTGCTTGGAATCTGCTGGTTTTGAAGGCCCCAGTAGTTCTGCTACAGGCATGTCCTGGAAGTTATAGTTGGTGATCAGTTACAGTTCATATTTACTTTACATGAAAAATAAAAAAAAACAAACTAAGAGAGACTAAACAGATTAATGGTGATGAGGAGCAGCAAATAGTAAAGAGTAGGAAACTTTTTTTTCTCCTTCTGGCACTTGGAAAAAAGTCCCACTTACCTTGCTGAGTCATTTGGTCTCAGGGCTCCTCTCTGCCAACTCCCTTCACTCAAGGAGGCAACGTGGTATGAATTAACAAACCGTTGATCATTTCTGTATTGATTAATACTATCTACCTTTATTGTTTTCAGTTTCATATTTGTTGTGGTAGAAAGATGTTTGGGTTTTTAATGACGTTTTAAAAATCCTGCACCCTGAATGACTTCTATCATTAACAGTTTATAATAGTCAACACAATGTCATATTTGGACGTGTCCCTCCAGGGGGGAGGTCTGCCATTTAGGGGTGCTGCATGTACACGACTGGGGTGCTTACTGTCAGTGCAGGAGCCCACAGTTACCTGGTAGGGGGTAAAGGGCTGACAGTGGAACAATTGGCACCCTAAGCCACTTATAACTAGAAATACTTCACAAATCTTGTGTGCACAGAGGTTAGGCAGTGTTATAGGCGATAATGCAATGATTGTAGTTGAAAAAATCAAAGAATTAGTGTTGAAAAAGCTGAAAGAATTGTAGTTAAAGAATTGAAAAATCCAGCTGACAGCCGTTACAAATGAACTCCAGCTGAAGGTTAAAAGCTTCTTGAAAACATAATACTTACTGGAGTTTGAATGTAAACAGAAAAAAAAAGTGTGATTTTTCCTTTTATTAATCATTAAGCTTCAAGGAAAATTATTACATCAATAACGACTTTCCTCGTTTACTTGTAATACAAGTGGTAAAGTGGAAGTCCACTTTGGAAGTGATGCTTAGCTGAAAGCATGCTAAGTTTGTTTGCACTATGGGGAAATTGTGTCAAGATGTCACAAGATAATTTGTCTTAATACCTAAAAAACTTAAATATGAAAGTTAAGGGATTGTAATTGCTCATCTGGAAGAAATTTTTGTAGAAAAATAGCTACAGTATGTAGAATATTCTTACAAGTAAATAATAATATTAAAATAAAGAAGATGGAGTAGTTAATACTGTGGAGATGGTATGTTTTTCTCTACATTATTCTATTTATTTCTATAACCCAACACTTTACTATATAATTTTGGTTAATCAAGAGGAAAATCAACATATGTTCTTAATCAATATTAGTAAGCAGATTTATTTTTTTTTGTTAGTATACAAGACTTCACCCCTTGCGAATATTGTGGATAATTTTTCATGGATCAAAATGATCTTATAGCATGAACTATTTTTATCTTTTTGAGAACACATTCAAAGAATAACATTTCTCTCAATTCACAGAATATTTAAAAATGTACTGCAGCCTGAAAGGAGAGGCAAAATCAGAATCATGTTGTGGATCCCAGGAACAGAAGTTACTGCAAAAAGTCCTGAAATAAGCCTTGTGTTTTTTCTTGGTAAGTTGTTGATCCAATATCCTAAAATACTCCTCATTACGTCAGCTTGGTATTACATGTTTTCATTTTCTGAATCACTTGATTCTAATATGTTTATTCAAAGTAAAGATTTACTATACATTATTAAATCCATGTGTCCTCTAATTTAATAATTACATTTTTATGATCAGCAGCATGATGTCAGTAGTCAGTATTTAACATTGACAACTTTATTATTTTAACATAATATGGTATATATGGTTTTCCTTACTCCATTGGGATACAAGCTGAAAGCTCTGTGTCAGCCTTTGAAGGATGAAGAGACTAAGGATGATGTTTAAAAGCTAAAGGAAGTATTAGTAATTGTTTATCTTTACAAGTGGATTACAGAAAGCAGTTTTAATGGTGCTTTATTTTAAGGCTGTTTAATATGGTGAATAAAAGGTGAGTGTGTGTGAGCATTATTAAAATTCATGCTCTTGCTATCGTTTTTGGGGTAGACTTAATGTGTTTGGCTGTGGAAATGTAAGTGGCATTGAGTGACTCTGAGGAACTGACTTTTTTCTTTTTGATGTATCGGAGCGCGTGATGTAAAACCAAGGGCAAGATTGTACCGGTGAGATCTTCTATTACATCATTTTGCTTTGATGGGAGGTAAACAGGCTGCTTAGTAAGCTGTGGCTTTGGGGCACGCTGAAAGAGCCCCGTTCCCCCCCAACATGTCAGCTGGTATTGGCAGGGTGAACATTTTTAGTAGGTTTAGGTTACTTGGTTTTATAAAAGGTAACGATAGTATGTAACTTTTTGGCAAGAGTTCGTGGTGTCCAAGATGGGTCTGCTTTTTTCTTGTTGGAATAGAAGATAGTCAAATGGTATTTTGGGTCCTGTAATAAATGTTATCTTGGTACCTTCAGTTTATTATGTATGTCTTCTAAAAAGATTACTGTTGTGTATAGATTATAGAGTGAATGGCCAGATGATAAAATGAAAGGATTTGATTCTTAGCTGTTACATGCCATGAAGTTGTGTGAAGAAAATTAACTGACTAGTGAAGTCATATTTAGACCTTAAGTGGGGATATTTAAAACCATTGGACCTCTGATCAGCTTTGTTTGTGTTTGACTATGAATTTTATTTTTTTGTTTGCCTTTCTTTCTTCAGCCTTTTATATAGAGAAATATATGTCACAGCACTGTGATTAACAGCTGAGTTATTTACGCTATAGCAAGGATTAAGGGTGATTTTGTTCTTAGTAGTGAAAAATTGTGTTTCTTCAGAATTGCAGCACTGATTTGATGGATATTAAATGTATTTTCTGAAAATATTCATTGACATCTGTAAATTTATAATGTGTATCTTATGTCATCAGAGGAGATTCTCTTTGTACTTTGAATATAGCCATAAGTCAGTGCAATCTCAAATATATATTATATTTAAAGATACTTCTGAGGCTTATTATTGAACTTTGGCTTTATTATAGCTGGGAACACTTTTCACGTGACTGTACATTGAAATTCTATCCTTCGGTTAATTTATCAAAAATCTTCACACCTAGTTGACTGGCAGGCTTTCACATAGGTGCATATAGTCTGGTTTTTTAAGGACTGGTAGACAAGCGTTGTTTCTTTTCGATATTCCTCATTCTTCCGGCCTCCTGCGATTCTCTTTTGTGCTGTGAGACGTTAATAACTCACCTTTCATCACTTAGATTTTTTCAAGTCACAAAGGATTTTTAAATTTCTGAGACTCCCCAAAAGAATGTCAAATGCAACAACTACTACAGAGTACTCTGGTACTGTAAAAATTTTGGTTCTGTACAAGTGAAAAGCCTTGAAACAGGCATCTTTTCAGATGTCAGGAAGTGAAATTGCTCTCTTCCAGACACTGATGATCTTCAGGGGATCTCTGCTTCAGCTCTGCAGGTCTGTGGAGTCTCTCAGGAGTCATTTTAGAGAAAGAAGACAGACTGAAAAGTGATGGGATAGCTGATAAAAGGGTCAGGCTGCATCACAGAAAGCAAAAACGGAATTAGAATAGAGAGCAAATCAGTAGATTTAAGGATGAAAAGCTAAATTCCATGATAAAGGAGATAATGGAGGCATCTGGGAGAAGAGTAAATACAGAGATGTGATATTAGGGTGAAAATGATGACAATATAAAACAGAAATTAAATTAGACCAAATTAAATCAAATGAAGGGTGTTTAAAGAAATCACCTGAAAACTGGGAGAAGGAAGCTAAAGGAAGGTGGTACCATGTTAGGCATCAAAATGAGCTGTAGAAACCTAGGTAAATAAATTTATCCTTTAAAATAAAGGAATTAAAACTACTTAAAAACCTGAATGTACTGCGCATAACACTCTGAAAAATGAAAAACAGCACACAGTTCAGTTTGCCTGTTTTCTTGAACTAGTTATAAAACATAATCATGTTTTCTTGAACCAATGACCTCATGGCTTATGATTTCCTGTAAGCTCTTTGCTTAATGCTATCATGTTTACAATTCATTCCAAGAAGGATGACCTCTTTTGTTATATATTGCATATATTCTTCTAAGTTCTGTGTAGCTGCAGTTTTTTCCCCTTGTCAGTTTGTTCTTTTTGTCTTCTAAATATAGCTTTTATTCCCTTGAACATACGTTACTGGCCTGACATACTGTCAATAGTAAGAAATATATTGGTACATAAAGAAAACATCAAGACTTAGAAAACCACTAATGTTTCCCAGGTTAATTGTGTGTGAGAGAGCGCGAGCAAAATATAGTAGCTAGTCTAAAGGAATATTTTTAGGAATCCATTTTTTCTTTGTATTCTGAATAACCCTGCAGTAAATGTTCTTGGCTTCAGATACAGCGTCCTTTTATTTTTCTGTATTAAGCCATTGATTTTTTGCTGCTGGTGAACATTCTTGTGTTATTTAATAAGCCTTCTTTGCACAACTAATGTGATTTCTTTGAATTTAATCAATCCATATTAAAAGTTCACCAATCAAATATATTTTCACTTTCTCATTTGTAGCCCTATTTTAGAGATGATACCTAAACTTTATTAATGGATTATTTGTTAGCTATTAGAACAACTGCTTGCACGGGCAAACCTGTTAAGTGTTTGAAGTCAATGCCTCAGTCTTTCTCTATTGCTATGCTAGACTACTTAAGTACACAGAGTAGTCTGGACAACTTTACCCCAGGATGCGGTTTGCACTAGAGGTGTATCTGCTCAGTGTAAGGCTGAATATACCTTAACTAAAAACTGCAGATGAAGACCTGACACCATGAATGCTTTTTGACAATTAATAATGTCAGCAGATGTTTCTGAACATTGTTAATCATTTGAATGTTGATACTGATAGGTCTAGAAGGCAGCTTTGAAGTGAGATAGAGGTCTCCTGAAACTAAGTGGTAATATAGTTTTATTCCATATCAGAGTGTAAGACGTTCTATGGGAATGTTATAAAAAGTGTGATTCTCAGAGGTCTAATTAAGCTCGCAGGTAGAACTGTTTTCTCTGAAGTCAGTTCTTTACTGGTTGAAATGGAAACAACACTTTGAAAAATCTCAAGAAGGATGTTAATAAATTAAGTTTACAAAGACATTTCAGCTTGGGACAACCTTTTGTGAAAAAGAATCATGCCAAATGTCACTTCGCTGCCTTCTTTAAATTAGGGCTGCTGTGTGCAGTAGAGAAGGTTTGATAACAGCCATCAGAATTAGAAGCATCACATTTACATTCGGATATCTAGAGCCTGAGAGGCTAATGTGAACTGTGTATCTCCTCTAGTAACCATCCATGAATCAGCATGCTCTCTAATTGAAGTAAATTTAAGAAGCTGCTTCCATCAGTTCTGATGAAGTTTTGGCTTCATTTTCCCAATTTGTGATTGTGTTAGTGTGTGCCTGTATGTGAGGGTGTATTTCTGACTTTTGAGAGTTTGAGGATAAATTGGAGGGATTTTTGTTCATGAAAGTCTGAGACAGAATTTATTCAATCTTCTCAAAGAGAAATTTGAAGAAAACACATTATTTCAGTTATGTTCTTTTTTAAAAAATAGCAAAGAAATACTTTGAACAGGATATCCAGATGTTTGTGAAACATGCTGGCATTTTTTCCCCGTGAATGACTCTGGAATTGGGTAGGTCCCTAGATGCCTCATTCAACTAATCATGTATATTCTTCTTTGTGATGAAATTACATCAAATGTCAGTGCTATTCTTCTGTTCAAGTATTAGCTAGGGCTATTGGCAAAGATGCAGGGGGTGAGCCTTCCTCTGAAATAGCATTGAAACACATTTAGTTCTCGTGGATGGGGTTGGATAAGGAGCTTTGGAGGCAGAAATCCTCTGCTTATCCAGAGAGCTCACAGTGGAAGCAGTCTAAGCATCTGATGGTCCATATACAATTTTGATCTGGAGAGCTCAGTAAAAGTGATAGTTCATTTGGATTCACCTTTGTGCTCAGTCAGCAGGTAGTGTTTATAAGGAAATTTTTGAGATTTCACATTCAATTAGGACCAGAAGTCTGCAAGGGCATATCTCCCTCCCTGAACATGTTGTGAAGCTTATAAGCATTTTCAATACCTCAGGATTTTTACTTCCCCATTGCATTTAACTGAAATTTGCAAATGGATTTACAAGTCATTGAAGTTATGCAGTTTCAATGCACAAATCTCATTTCCTTAGGAGATCTAGCTAAGAAATAAATTTGCTTATACCTTAAGAGGAAAAAGTTAAATGAGAAAAAGATTCCCTTTTGTAACAGTTTAATAGAAAGTACCAAGCAAGCCTGATTAATTTAAATGACAGTAGAAATTACGGTTGCTGCAACAAATACTGTTTCTCATGTAAAGCCTCATTTGTTTAAAGCTATCCAAAGGTTTGTACAAATTCAGAAGCACAAATTGCTTTATTCAGAAATATAAAAACATCCACCATATTATTCAACGTATTGTGCAGGTACACAGGGGAATAAGCCAAAGAACAATTGGAAAGAGCTGTATAGTTCTGTATTGGGGTACTGGACTTTAATCCAAGAAAGGACACCTCATTCATTGGGCTTTGTATATTAGATGATAATAGTCATTGGGAGATTTCTTTTAGGCAGTCCAGAAATGATTTTAGGAATATCAGTAAGGCTCATTTGGTGAATTTTTATTTTAAATATGATTAAGGATTACTTCTAAGAAAATTTTCCCCCTGATAATGACACCCAAAATGGAAAGTTAAAGTGAAATATGATTATTCCAATTCCTGTACCCGTAAAGACTGTAGCCAAATTATCCCTTTTCTAAGAATTTCTGCAGATTTCTGATGGAAGTGCTGATCCTTAAAATACTGGGTTTCTAGAAGACTGTTGTGACCATCAATATGACTTTTTTTTTTTTTTTTTTTTCCCCTTGAATGGTAACAAGCAGCATAATTCTGTTGATGAAAGACCATTATAATAGAAGAAACCTGTCTTTAACAACAGTCCCAGTCTCTGACAAAAGAGATGAAACTATCTAAGGACAACATGTTTCTATTGAGTCACATATGGAAGTCCAGTTAACTTTGATAACTGGGAACAGGGATCTAGAGCAGCTGGGAAATGTTAGTAAAGAGCCACTAATGGTGCTGCTTTTAACTCCACATCTCTGGCTGTGAATGCAGAGCAGGACACATGCCAGGCGGAAAGTGCCTGTGTGATTTTTGCTAGACAGTGGCTGTGTGCTTTGTTATTAGATTACTGAATCTCTGGCCATTTGCATTGATTTTTCAAAGTGAAGACCAATCTCTAAACTTAGAATAGTTGAATGGGCTCTGAACCTGAAAACTGCTGACTGCTTCTCTTTTGTAAATACTATATCTTTTCTTTGGGCTTTTAAAAAATCCCCTTAGTTTTGCCCATATGTTTTCTGAATCTCCCTAAAATGTTTATAGAGCTTTGCATGCTTGTCTCTTTTGCTTCTGCAGTGACATTTTTGGCCTGGGATTGAGCTTTTAAAGAATACTCTTTTGAAAGACTAAGCACTGGTGTCTTACCAAGATTTTTAAATTGAAAATCTCTTCATCAGATATGCGTACCTCCTTAAAAAATATATTTATATGGCAGAACAATTACTACAAAATTATATTGGTAGAATATACTTTACATGTATGACTAGTTTGTATGCACTTGAAATTTAAATTCAGTTTCTCCTTCCCCATATGTTCCCCGTTGTGGCTTGTTACTGGCAGTGAATATCTGTAATAACCTGAAAGGCATCTGATTCCTTCAGTTTATTAACTTGAAGCCAATATATTTTAGCATAGCTATGTCTCATATATTTTCAGTCTTCAAAAGTATTAGTTATGTCCTATAGGAATGGTTAAACTTTCTGTTTGCATGCTGCTTAGCTTTCTTAATGTTTGGGGAAAAAAACATTTAAACCTGTGTTTCTGGTATAAACTGTGAAAATAACCTGATATTAAAATAACACTGAATTGGAGAGCTAAAGTGGCAGAAGGTAAAGATCCAGGAGGAATCTTATTATTGATCTTTTTGTAAGGTAGAAAGAGAGAAACCTCATCAGTTTCTTCTGGGAGAAATAGCTGGACTCCAGAGTTGCTTTGAACATGGCAAAAAGAATGTTGCAAGACTATTTAAATATTGTGTGAAACCCAAACAGTCTTTTCATTATGGCTTCTATTATAATTTTAAGGATTTCTAAAGGGTTTGTGCTTTCATGAGTCTTTCAGGTTGGGAAAGTTTTAACCCCGTGATTGCTTATAGTTATCTCCTTGAATGAAGCACCACCTTGCATGACCGTTTCAAGCCTGGGGAAAGGTCAGGCCAGCTGAATGTGTGTTCTGTGTGAAAGGATTAACTACCAAAATTAAAGAGCGTGAATGCATGCCAGATCTCTTGTCTGCCGATCCTTGCAAACTTGAGTTTAGGCTCCAAAAATGAAATTGGGATTTTTCCACTGGAGGCCCACCTGTAAATGAAAACAAGCTGTCAAGTAGCCCTGCACTAAACCAGTTGCCTTCGCGTAGCTTGGCATATGTATAAAAGGCTGTTCTTTCCTTTGCATCATCCTTAGAACTACTTTTTTAAAATCTATCTAATCTCACCCTCCTGTACCTATGTTTGATTGGAAATGCCACTAGGCATTTTCTAAAAATAAATAACAAATACTTACTGATATGACTGAATAGCCAATGGAAACCATTATGGTGAGTAAGAGGCACCCTTTCTTCACCATCTTCTTAGCGTAACATAGGTATGTATTGTCATATAACCATGCTTTGCTTTTGTGAGTTATCAGTAATTAAATACTCATGGACTTCTGTTGCTAGAAGAATGAATTAAGGAAAAATAGTAACATTGTTAAATATAAAGGAGAATTATATTTTTATATTTAAAAAAAGCTCTGATTTTTCTTAAGTGGATTGCAAAATTCTTAAGAATAATAAAGTTTTTTAAAGTTCTTCAACATTTGGTAAGGTATATTCATTATTCATAGAGGTAAAATGAATAAGTAATACTGAATGAGAGCAGATAGTTGTATTTTGCTTGTAAAAGACTATGTTTAATGGGCACTGCTGTTAGCACACATCATGAAAACAAGCCTGTGCTGAATTAAAGCAGACTCAAAAGTCTTTGACTTATTTATTGGAGGGTTAGGACTTTTTTACTTTCTTGGTTTGTTTTTTTTCCTCAAGTCTTGTCATCAAGGCAGCTGGGTCAATAGAACAAAGATTAGTATTTTGTTCTAATCTGGTATGTGATACCAATTTCATTATTTCCATCTCTCTAGTATACTTTGCTGTAAAGGAAGGATCCCCTAATCTTTGCTTTTCCAGTATTTTAATTTGTATTTGGTGAAGAATCCCAGGAAACAATGCAGTGTAAGCTTGGGAGGAGCCCTTTGGCTCTATCGAAAGACCTACATTTGTTTCCATTAATATCATTTTAACTTGGAGAACTAAGTGAATTTTAGAAAGTGAAATTATTCTGATCACTGGAAATGTTCTTTTAAGTTACAAATGCTTGAAATTATTTCTACATTATCTGTAAAACAAAGTCAGGAAGGGGAGGAATTCATCTGACGAAGAGGAGGCAGTTTTAGCTGACTGCCAGGTGCCCGGCTGCCAGCCCGGGTGGGAGAGGACCCCACAGATCCCCAGTCATACCTTGTAGGCCACTGAGATACCTACGGTGGGAGTAAGGGTGGCTGCAGCACTTGCGTTTGAGAAAATAATGTCAATTGATAGTAGAAAAAAAAGCTGTGTTGTGAAACTAGTAAGAGGATGGAAGGAAAGGCACTATTATGCATGGACTCGGTGTAATTTAATAATGCTTTAGAAGTCTGGGCCACCAACTATAATCATTTGTTCGTGTTTGACAGGACTAAAACTTACATAGTAAGTGTTACTGGCATGGCTGTTACTGGTATTCACAAGCTCCGAACTTTAAAACAGTAAAATAAATGAAGGATACAATAGGGTAAAAGTAACAAAGCACAGTTCTGTCTATTCGCTACTCCTTGCCATAATAAAGCAGATGAGGAGGAGAAAATAGTGAATTACTTTGTACAGACTAACGTAGTTTCCCTAATTTTTTCCTTTGTGTGTTTTGTGTTCTGATAGTACTACCTAACGAATGCCACTTCAGTGTCTATTGAATGCCACATTTTAGTTGGGATAATTTACTACCTTCTAATCCAGTCGCTGCTCTTGCATTCCAAGTATCATGAGAGATTTTTCTACTGTATTAAATCAAAATGGATGAGAGTTTGAACTTATATTCTTTCCTTTGCTCAACTTGAAGTTGTAATGACTGTTTAGGGAAAGCACATTTGAAACAAGTGTGAAAAATAGCTCAGTTTAAAGCAGCAAAGTGAATTTGGGTTAGCTTGTTTAGGAGCAGTTGAATCAGCACACAGGGATAAAATTGTCTCAAATTCATACGTGTGATGGTGGGAAAGTGCCTGCATTCTTTGCATCCTTCCTGTAGTACTATATACTACTTGCAGCTTTTAACAAATACTTAGCAATATTTTTACTAATAAGTTGGGTCCATGAAGGTGATGGGAAAACCACTGTTTTGAAACAAATGAAAGATTTCTGAATGTTTATGTTAGGATGATTTAACGCTGGGGACAAATTTTACCCTCATTTGCCATTGTGTTCCCTGCTGATTAAGCTGTTGCATGGGCTTTAATCAGTTTGTGTTTTGTTTCTAATAAGCATCAAACTACTCTTTGCTTTTGCACACCTGTTTTACCTCCTTTTTTCCCCACATGGCTGGTGGGTCGAGATGTCAGTAGTGTTGTAGTTAACTGACTACAACTTACTAGCCATCTTTCCGTATAAATCTTCAAAGGCTATTGTGGCTTGATGGTTGGAGAAAAGATTGTTTGCTTCCAAAATTAGATGGCATACAAAAAATAGCACAAACAGGGCTGTATGTTTCTTGGTGTCATGGCTTGGACGCTTCTTCACATTGTGGGAAGGGTCCTACTTCTGCAGTTGTCAGCTCTTACGATATTTCCCTGGACTGTTTGGTTCTGCCCCCCAAAGTAACAGTGACAGCAATTGTGCTCTCTGAATTGAAGTCAGCAAGTGCAAAAACATTGCCAGCTTGACTACTGAGAACAAGAAATACAACCTGCTGCACTTCCTAGATCAGCCTACTGAGCACTTCACTTAGAACAAGTGCTCCACTGGAACAGTGTAAAGCAGGTAAAAACGTATGTTATTCACAATCATTATTCATGAAGTTATGCTGATTCTGCACACCGGTAGTTTAACCTGTGATAATGATGGCAATATTCAGTACAATCACAGGCCACTTGAGAGTTGAAATAAGAGGTTCATACTGTACTTGGCTCTTTTCTGCAATCTCCAGCCACTGGTTCCACTTGCAAGTTAGCACAGGTCAGGAGATGGAGAGGCTCCATGTGCAGCACAGAGTATGGGGGGGAAAGCCCACAAGAACAAGGGGAACAACTTTTTCAGGGTTAGGAAAATATCTGGAGTGGTGGAGTGGATGCCTACACATGAGGGATAGGCTTATTTGAACAAAAAAATAATTAAAATGCTGGCACTTAACATTTAAAAGGGTATAGAATTGGTTTTAAACCAAAGCAAATTTCTTACTGGCAGAATGGGGACTGTTCAAGGACACTGTACCAGAAAAACAGAACTAATGTACTTATAAAAATGTTTTGGGAAACAAAACCAGAAAGAAAGTGGCATTGTTACAGAGCAGAATAAGACAACTGTAAGAAGCAGGAAAACATCCCCCCAAGAGGTGATTCTGTGTTCAGGTGGGAAATACACAATGACTGATTGACTGTGGCAGGTTAAGTGTAAAAGCACAAGAAGTGGAGGTGGATGGTGGGTTAAAAAGAGGAACATCTTGCAGACAGAATGAAGATGAATAATAAAGCTGCTTTTTTTTTTTTTTTTTTTTCATATACCTCAGAATCAGGAAGCTAGAGAGTAAGGCTGATAGATGATCAGATGTAGAAGGAGCACTCAGAGAAAATAAGCCCACAGCAGAAACTTAATCTTCGTTTTTACTTTTGTGCTTTTCACCCAGTGCAATCAGGCTGTGGAAGCCTTTGCAGTAAGATGACATAAATTCTGAAAGCTTACACAGCTCTCAAGAAGATCAAAGAAATTAATGGAAAAGGAACTTACTGAGGGCTAAATACAAAGCTGTCCTCTGTTTCAAAAGTTACCTGAGCTACACATCACGAGATGCTGGGAGTGCATCACAGTATATTATGCACATTTCTTACATATTTCCCTAAGCATCCTCTTGCTGCCTTGCTCTCCTCTCCCTTTCCTGAGTGCTGCAAAGCTATACTAAGCGACTCTGCTACAGCAACATCTCAGAATACTGGAACAGGGTCAGGATTTGAAGTGTCAGTGATAGCATGAAACAGGATACTGCGTACTCTTCTCACAAGCATGTCTTACGCAGCTGCTACAGTACTGCCAACGTGGCAGCCAGCGCTGTGGGACAGAGGGGTGCAACAGAAAGGTAGTAGCAACACCGGAAATGCAGCAGTTCAGAAAAGGGTGGTTGTTTTCAGACTCTCTGTCAGCCCCCAAAGCAAATGTACAATGTTCAGTTCTCAGTCAGTTTTCTAAAAAAACTGAAAAAAAACCATTGGGTTGGGTATAGACTCCAGGCTGGTCTGCCCATGGTTATCTTCTGTACTTGTAAATGTTGTGCCTTTCCTACCAACCTTTCACAGGTAGCTTCTGCTCGTTACCAGTGGGAAGAGAGGGCTTGCTGGCTGCCACGGGCTGGGTCACACGTCACCAGCCGTGTATGGAAAAGCTGCAGTTTCTCCTGCAATCATCTTTGCTCCGAATTGGGTTATGGCAGTGCTGTATATGGCCTAATGGAGCTAGAAAAGTGACATTGGTCTAGCTTATTGATAAATTAGTCAAATCTGGTATAAAACTTTATTCACCTTTTCCCACAGTATTTCCTGTTACTTTGTCTATCAGACTGCAAAGAAGTTCGCGTGCTTCACTCTTTTCAGGACGGACTGCATAACAGCTATCTGATTGCTGTTTCCCAGAATTTACCTATGCGTTAGTCATCTTAGGCTACTGTAGAAGACGTTACAAAGACTGAGTAAACTGCTTCTATATATGACTGAAATAATACTGCCTTTATTTCCAAATAAATGTTGTACTGCTCAATGCTAGGGTTATTCTTCTTGGGAATTTTGTATATAGATAATCTAAACTTAAAATGTGATACCTATTCCCTTACTCTCTGTTACTCATTACATTTGCTTATTACATCTCTTGTGTCTTAGATTACAAGGTTTGTAGAAGATAGGGACCAGAGCATGTCAGAGATGGTGGACCCTTTTCTGCTTTTTACATATTATACAGCAAAACATTTAGTTTTCCTATTTGTATCTTGGTAATGTACAGTGCAGAAGTGGAGAGGCTATTGAACTCTTACTATCGCTTTCTGCTTTCAGTTCTAAACACTCCAGGTGGTTGCTTGTCTCATTTTGTGGCCCTGTAGCATCACTCGGGCTGCTCTGTGACCTAATTTGCTTATCAGCGGGTGAGATACTGTGAGCACTTTCCTTGGGACCAGGAGACTTCAGCTTCATGATTACAGGCGTAGATAACACCAGTGGAGAGGGAGACTGTGCCTGGGCAGCAGAGGTGCTTTTCACCAGTGGGCTGGTAGCACTCTCTTACAAGAAGGAAGAGATGAATAACAGAAATAACTGGGCCAGGGTTTGGAGAGCATATTTCCTTGTCTTTTAGGCAGGGAAACCTCTCATGTCAGGGATCCAAGAGCACTGTATGGTCAGCAGTCATGGGACTGGGGCTGACTTAACCTGGATTTTAGTTTCAGGAATAGAAACTTTGTGTTGGGTGTTATGTCCCTGGAAGATGAATAGGATGCAAGGGTTGGCCTGGAAGAGATGTACAACATTCAGACCAAAATCTATGGGGCAGGTGGGGTTTGTGACGTTTTAGAGGGCTGAATAGAAACTAAATGAATACACTTGGATACTTTAAAAATTTCCTCTAGGGCAAGAAAAATATAAAGTGTTTTAAAAGAACTATTTTTTATCTTGTGTATTCATTTGCATTTTTCAGCTAGTTTACAGTTAATTATGGATATGCTTAAGTTGTTGTCTTGATCTAGTACTGATGAAAATCTCTTCTAGGCAGAAATAAAAGAAGAAAGATTGGTACTCTTGGTGGTTGTCCAATTTCAACATGCAGAAGGTGACTCTTAAGTCACCAGCAAATCTTGCCAACCCCAGTCCCTTGATTTGATGTGGGTGTTACAGGGATTTTTCTTTGAAGGTTTAAACTAAAAACTGGTGATTAATTTTGTTTGATTATTAATTTTGAAGCAAGCAGGTTATGGAATTGAACTCTGTGGCTTCTTGGGCATGATGCGTTTGTAGCTGACCACTCATCACAGAATATTTTTAACATTTTGAAAAATGGGAATGAAAAAGGTTTAAGGTAACACATGATATTTGTTGAATGAAACGTACCCTCTTGCTACCTTTTGGCTGATGAGATTGTAATTCTTCCCCAACTTTGTGCCGATCCAACTAAAATGATTTCAGCAGCACTGCATCAATCTTCTGTCAATGTTAACTACTTACAAATTCTAAAACACATTTTCAAAGATATTCTCAATTGTCTTTTTATAATTGCCTTGCAATTGGGAGATGGCAATACTTGAAATGTTAATACTAATCAATTTTTTATTAGGCAGGCCTTTTCTGAAGTTTGTTTTGTGTCTATACTATCACAGGTAGAAGGCTGGGAACTGTAAGTGAAACTGCTGTTGGGCTTTTTCCTAGTGTTTTCCTTGATTGTTGTAGGAAAGGGACTAAATGAGGAAATCATACAATTTAAATCTATTCATTTGATAGTTGCCCTTTGATATTTATGCTGCGTAAGCAGGAGACAACAGTTTTAAGGAAATTACTTGGAATGGTTTTATAGTTATGTTTGTATGTTCCCAAGACTAAAGATGAGGTTTGAATACCTATTTAATTTGTTCAGGGTACCTAACTGTATGAAATGTGTAGTGGAAATACTCAATTCTGAGTGACTGCAATACTTAATCCAATATGAGTGTCCTGCATCCCCTGGCAATGCAAGGAAATAATATTATGTCCATGTCACAAATAGCGTATTGAAGTGCAGAAGTACCTGAGGCACAAACATTCAAAGTTATTTTAGATATCTGTGCGGGGCAGGAAATTTCCTGCATTGTACAGGTCATGTTGGCCAGGTAGGTTTGAGCTAGAGCCACTGACCAGGGAGCCTGTAGATATTCTTCTTGTTTTGTTCAAGTTAATACTGGAGGTTCACTGATGCACGTCTGCAGGTCGAGAAGTGCCTTGACACCAGTCAATTCTTATGTATTCACCTACTGGTAATTTCTTTATAAAATCCTTGTCTCATACGGTCTTCTACACCTCAGTAACTGCAAACTGATAAGAAAAAGTTGTCTCGACTAAAACTATTCTTTTAACTTGGCTGTTATTTACTATCTTATTTGAGCTCTGGTTACTGTCTGAGTGATCGTTGATGGTTTGTTTCATACAGTATCAAAAGGATTAATATGAATCACTGCCAAAGGTGGTTCAGCCTAGCCTGTCTCGGCACAGAAAGGGGCATTCATGAAATCAGGTCTGGTTAATGCAGTTATAGGAATTGTTCTTGTTGCCTCTCAGGCATGAATTTTTGCAGGTCTTTCTACCATACTATTCAGTCTCCAAAGATGTGAACAGGAGGGAGCCTGAGCATCAGGAGGCTGGCTTTGCACTGCTGAAGGCACTTGGTGGCTTCCAGGCATGGTCAGAGGGGCACCCTATCGATTACTAATGTGGATGGATACCAAACTGGTTGGCAAACTTGGGCATAAAGAAGACTTACAAGATTAAACCTTCACTTGACTATGTTGGAATGCATGGTGATAAATGCTCAAGATGGAGGTCCTGAGTGACAGAACTGTTCACCTATGCTAACCATGGGCATAAATTATGTATTTTCAAATTAATGTTTAATAAATGCCACTATTAATTATGAACTTCAAAACCATAGCTAAGAAAAAAGTCATTTCATCATCTTAATGTCTCTTTGAAGGGAGTACTTTATGAATGTTTGCTACGGAATGGAATTTCTTAACAAAATAATTTTTTCACCACCCATAGCCTTGATACTGAATGTATGTAGGTCTGTGTACCTTAAGCAGGCCCCCTGTCCGGAGTAATTTATCATTTTGAAGTTCCCTGCCTGGAAGTGAGATTATTTCTGTTTATAATTATATACAGATAACCAAATAATCCTCTACTTATTTTATCTGTTTCAAATCTGTCTAGCTTCAAATCCAGTCTGTGTTTACCTTCTCTCCTCTAGCTGCTCCTTCCACACCACTGCAGAGTCCTTGTCAAGGACAAGCACACCTTGTCAACGTGTGCTACCTCGGGTGACCTGCCTTCTCCTTGGACCACCCTGTCTTCTCTCTACCTGTCTCCTCGCTTCCCTTGGTGATTTATCCCCCATGCTCTCTCAGTCCCAGCCTCAGCTTGGTTTTATCCCTTGCCTTTGCATATTAGTTGGGCTGCTCCCACCTACCCTTCCTCTTGCCTCTCTTTGCAGAGGTCTGCTTCAGTGCTGGGCAGGTGTGAGAGAAGTTTCTGGGAAGGTTCTGCACCCACTGCAGGAATCTCCTTGTTGTGGGGAAAGCAGGGAGAAGTTAGTGCTAACAAGCCTCCTGTAAACTCCAGGATGACTGTACAACCCCTAGCTGCAACTTCATCTCCGATGGAACAGTTGGAACCCTGGAAGATGGCGTGTCTTGCTCCGTGTAACCTGATTGTGATTTAATCGTATGATTAGAAGTGACAAACTTCTAATCATACAGTTCTGATATGTGCAATGGCACCTGATACTTTGGTTTTGTTTGGCTTTTCTAATGGGAGAAGGGTAATCTTAAACATCTTGGACTGCCACAGAAGAACCATCTGTGACTCCATCTAGGTTTTCTAATACTTTCCAGACTACAGATCATTTTTGTTGGAGGAGTTCTATACTGAAGAAACTGCACAGCATTCATTTTACACTTAACACTGATTTCATGAAGTAAGGAGGAGCTATACTGGTAACAAATACCAAACAGCTCATGTTCAATGAGAAGTTTTATCTGACAAAGTTTAGGCCAGAGAAGAATACTTTTTTTTTTTTTAATTGAAAGAAGGTGTAAGTGGAAGAACTTAAAATTTTGTTTTTATTCCTTCTTTTGCTAAAGTAAATCATGAAAAAGTGAAGGCAAGACATGCAGTTACAACTATATAACTGTGGCTTATTAACAAGCAACCAGAGGGAGGTCTTGCCTGTTGCTGAATATTTTATACTTTTAAAATGTATTATGTATTTGACTTCTTGCTCCATAAGGAGTTTGACAGATGGCTGTGTTTGCATCGGGGGAATACGCTGGTATTAAATTAGTCTAAATACAGTACAATGACTTGGGATTTCTTTAAATTTGCCTGTATCTTAAGTTCAAGAAAAACATTCTGCTATTTGAGATGTTTGTGTTTGGGTCACAAGATGTTATTCATAAAGTTGCAAGTAATTTTTCTGATTGCATAAACCAGTCTGTAGCCCTGGAGAAGCACTACCATGTATGCTCTTATTGCGGTGTTGTAGGAAGAAGTGGTTTTTTGCAAGGGGAGTTTTCTTCTTTACTTGTCTACCAAGGACCAGTTCTTGAGACAGATATTCAGACTTTGCTGAGCAGCTACAATCTCAGTGCAGCTTTCTGTGTTGCTTTATCACTGATCTGTTCCTGATCTGGTGATGTTACCTGGAGAGGACAGTATGGTAATGAATGGAGAACACTCCTGCTGCCTGGCTCCAGTTCATTCAGGCACTCTGGTGTGTGTCCATCTCATGTATGAAAAGCCCTATAGAAATTAGCTGTGTGTTTGGAGTGCTTTGCAGTGCGGAGTCCAAAGGCTGACAGAACTTAAGGGATCAGCACAGGTGTGATAGCAGGGTACGTGCTTACAGAGATCCAAAATCTAGAAACCCCTTTTTCACCCAGATTTAAGTTAAGGTTGTGAGGAGTCTCACGGACCGCTGTGAAACTTCTAGACATGTGTACTGTGCCTAAGCTCAGTTGGTTGTTTTGGCTTTTTAGCAAGGGCTTTATTTCTGGGCAGTGTTTGAAAGCCTAAGTGCAGGAGGAAATGCCCAACTTCATCCCTGGGAAATGTTGTGTTGTGGATTTAATTTTTCCTTTGTTTTACCTTTCTGAAGAATGTAGTTACAGAAATTGAAATGAATTTTCTTGTGCTGACCTTTGTTATGGAGTTACATAAATCATCCATCATGCAAATACCAAATACATTATGCTAAGTGTTTCAGGCTAATTGACAATGTTCCATTAATTTCCACTGCTGAAAGGGATCTGGAACATTTCTAATGTAGTTATTTCTCCTTCCAACTCATGCATCGCAACAGCCCTCTTAGTGTTGGTTTTGGTCCCTTCTCTTCCAATTTTAAGAAATATACATCACACAGTAGTAATTTCTGTTTTTATCTACCTGCCTACACTGGGGAATCTAGTTTTAGTCTGCTCGCAGCAGGACCTTGTATTATTTCCTCCATCACCCTACCCTGATCTGTTGTCTTTTCAGTTTTCTATGTGTGGTAATTAAAGTAACAAAGATTGCATAATATCTGTTTATTTGCAGAAACCTACCAGGTATATGAGCATAGATAAAATTGTCTGTAAGTCTAACTTCTCCTCCTGACTGTAAAGAGAAAAAGGGAGAATGGAGTCCAAGCCACCTCTTCTCATTTTTGTAATTCTGAAATTTTGCTTTATCTGAAAATGACCAGTGGACAAAACACTGCAGTGCTGAAAGGAAAGGTACAGAGAAATTGCCTTGACATTTGGAGAGTAGGTTCCAAACCTTATGAGTGGTAACTGTGGAGGTAACATCTCAGGAGTGATGAATAGCTATAAAGGAGATCTTTACTTTTTTATTATTATTATTATTTTTGTACTAACATTTCTTTTGATGCTGCTTTGATGAAGACCACAAATTAGAAATATGTACTGGAAAAATGTTTTTTGTTTTTTCCTTCCTTTTTTGTAACGGTCCAAACAGCTGCCACAAAATTTGCAGACTTGGACACTGGTGTGTGATATCAACTCTTTGAAAAAGGCTGTGAAATCTTGCTTAAGAACAGATAGTGTTCAGACTGGTTAGAGCATCTCCAAAGCAATTAAAATATGTAATCCTATTGCTGAGAAAGTTTAAATTAATAGCAGTTTGTTAATAAAGGCCATGTGCAAGTAGTTATCGTGTAAAGTGCTGGCAGATCCACATCAAGCTGAAGGTTTGGGAAAAATGAAAGCATACTTTCAAGTATTTTATTTTGCTAAAGCTGTTTTTTTGTGTTGTTTTGTTGCTCTTTGAGATACTAACAAAGAACATGAAATAAGTAGCAGATCCTGATTTTCCTTTCCCTGCCCCTGTTGAATCATGCCTTACCCTACAATGGTCACATTGAAATTATGTGAAATCACTTACAGAATAGTACAGTACTCTCAGGAAGCATTGTAAGAATGGGGTTAAGAAGCAGCTTATTAGCAGACGTAATAGCAGTGTGGAGTTTATTTTACTGCATGTAATGTATATCTCTGAAACATCTGCTATGGTAGACTGATTGGGCCAAAGTCTATAGCTTTAATCTTAGTCAACTATTATCACTAAATAATAACTAAATATTGAACAGATTCTCTATTTGAATGGTGTACAGCTATGTGACTTTACCTGCAGTCATCTCTATAAAGGAGGGCAATTCCTTTCCTAAGAATGGACAGCCATGTTTTCAAGGTCCAGTTAGAAGTGTTACGTTGGATAGTGCTTTACTTTGCAGTCGCAGGGCTGTCAGCGGTGTAGAGGTGAGCTATCCGAGGAAGACTGTCAAGACATTTTATTTAAACATTTGTCATCTTAAAATTACCTATTAAATGAAGGTGCTTGCAGGCCACTGCAAAAATGTATTTTCATTCTTTAATGATGCTTTCCAAAGACATTCTCATTAAATACTTTTAGACTTTCAAAACAGCATGGAGTTTATGGAACTTCAGGTAAACAAACTGAAAAGAGTATTTTGCAGCTTCTCTTGTATGAGGGAGGCTATGGGAGAAGATAAAGCAAACATGATCGGCAGAGCTTTTGTGCTCTTTCTCTACAAAACCCTTTTTTAAAAAAAAAATAAAAGCTGAGTGACTGAGTCACATTCAGTGTACTGGAAAGATAATTTAATCTCCTTTGCACTCAAACACATGGATCTGTTACAATAGGTACTTCAGTAGGCTTGGGGGCCGGGGTAAAGCCATACCCACTGGTCACTGGCAGCAGGGGAATAGCCTGGTTCCCAGAGTTCTCATCAGTGTTTTTCTTCTTCTGCAGCATTCAGGAGTTCAAGTATCTCTCTCTGCTGCAAGTGATTTCCCCCCAGAAAAATGGGGAAAATCTGTATCTTTCTGCAGATACTTAAGTAATACTTCCAGAAATAGTAAATTCTAGGTTCAGGTGACTAGGAGTTGTGCTTAAAATCAGCAGACACCACTGGTTTAATGTCTTCATCTGAGTACTGGTGAACTTTAGAAAGTTACTTTCATAAGTACCAATCCTCTATAAAATAAGAATATCGGGGTGGGGGATGAACAACAAGATCCATCTGTGTATAGTACAATAAGCACACGTGTATACATGTAAGCGTGCATGTGTAACGTAATACAAGCGTAATAGAAATAAGTAAACTTGTGCTCCTCAGATAAGCTGGCAAGAGTCCCTACCTGATGGTACAAACCTCAAATACCCCATAATACTCCATATTTTTTCTGGTCCATTCAGGTTGGCATCAGTCCAGGAGTATCAGGGGCATTGCTGACATTGATGGTCCAACAGAGGAGTGTGCGTGATCTTGGGCCCTAACCTGAATTACAGTAATAAAGTATCTCAGCAAGAAGCTGCTGAGCCACAGTATCTGGTTCACTGCTGCTTAAAAAATAATTTCTTGTTATCACTTTATAGACCCTTCAGCAAGGGGGAGCCAGTGTCATATCAGAACCTGGAGCAGAGTCCTCACTGCAGGGTCTAGGTTTTGCCCCTCTACACCTTCAATGTAGATGCACTACCTTGAGGATTCAGCATATGACTCATCAAGCCTATCTGGCACAATTTAATCTTAGGACAATAAAGCTACTAAAGCATCTGCTGAGTGCTTCCATGAGCCCTGCCCAGAAGTTTCCTGAAGTTCAGAATCTGCTACTACATATTAATTTTCAACCACTGAACCACATGCAGGGTCAGGTCTTTAAGAATACACGGACGCTGCCCAATGTCCTTGGTAATTATTGTTGTGCTTCCAAAGAAGGATGCGAGTTTCATGGAGGCATGCATGTATAACAAATGTTGTGAGCAGGTGTCATGGACTGATAACATGTGACAAAACTTCAAACCTGTGGAATTGTAATCTCCCTTCTGGAAAATGGCTCAAGCTTGCTAAGCTTGACAACATATTTGGAATCTGGCACATTGTCCTACTTCTAGATGCCTAAGTTACCATAACCCTTTGGCAAAGCAGGAATATGCTGTGTATTATAATATGAGCATGTAAGACTATTCACTTTACATTTCTATGCATGAAAGAAAAAACTTTCTTAAAAATTCTACACTCATCTACATGTGTTTCAGAACATGCATGTGTAAATTATTCAGGAGACTATACTCTCTTTGGCCTCGGTCTTTAAAGATAAAGCCTTAATCTTCAGATAATGTTTGCTTCATCCTTTCGTCATCAAAACCTTGTATGTCTACAAACAGGCTCAAATCTGAGTACTGTGCCATTGCTGTCTTCCTTTGCATTCCTTGGGAATTCAGTCTGTCTCATGGTCTTCAGTAGTGAGAAAAGCTGTAAGGAAACGGATACAGAAAATCTCCAGCCAGCTGCTCTGCTCCTAGGGAAAGCAGGTTAAGCTCTGTTGGAGCCTTTTTATAATCATACAAGCAAAGGATAGAGCAGAGGAAACTACTTGCTACTTACTACCTCAAACAGATTTTGAAGCCTAATATAAAGCCTGCACAAGCAGAGTACAAACTGTGCCTTCTGCGGGAGGGACAGAAAGGGCTTGGTGATGTAATCGGGGTTACAAAAACCAACATGCTTTTCTTCATATGCATTCTTCTTCTTACACAGCTGCAGTTGCTCATCTCCCGCAAACCCTGTAATCATTGTCATAGCCTTGCAAGCATCAGATCAAGGCATCATCCACTAAGGATTAATGTTAAAAGCAATGTAATTGTGCGCTGCCCCGTCACCAGGCATTCCCACCACACTAACCACAATATGGGATTACGGGCATGCGTGCTTGCTGCCCAGCTGTTATCTGCGTTTAGTAACATTTTGCAGGTTTTCAGAAATGCTTGAGATTTCATGTC
This sequence comes from Falco peregrinus, assembly GCF_023634155.1. Taxonomy (NCBI): domain Eukaryota; kingdom Metazoa; phylum Chordata; class Aves; order Falconiformes; family Falconidae; genus Falco; species Falco peregrinus. The sequence goes on from NC_073729.1 coordinate 11,939,210, forward strand.
ATTAGAAAGGGAATGTTAGTAGTAAAAACGTTCACAATTGTGAAAAGACAGTGTTAAAAACTGTAACTAAATATTCATGCCAGGGATGTTACTATCATTGGGGCTTTTAGGGGTACTGCCTGAATGGATGAAATGAATTCTATTTCCATTTAACTCAGTGGCCAAATTTACTTGCTTCAGTGGGAATAGGATTAAACTCTTTGATAACAGAATTTCCTGAGGAAGGAAAGTATAGCATGGTCATGGGCAAATCTAATAATTTTTCTGCTCTAATCATCTTATGCCTCAAAGAGGCACTTATACCCCAGAGGGGCTAATATTTACATAATTGTAATTTATTGGGTAAAGATTTTCCTTACGCAAAGAAACATCAAAGTGTTTGTCTTCATCGAGTTCCAGAACAATTTTAAACTTCACATAGAAATGAAAGGTAAAGGAAAATATTTCTTTGGAGCAATTAGAGAGAAATGGCACACAATATTTTGAATCATACAGGCTGTCTGAGTATTTTTAAATGGAATGCAATTAACGTTTTGTGATGAGCATTTATCAGTGCCGTCACTAGATACAGTGTACGTGGCTGTGGGGGTTTTGCATGAGCATCTCATTAAAATAATTGGTTATGTATTTGAGTAGGGTGTTTGTGCTAACTTTATAGGCAGAACAGTGCTTATGAAAGAGATCTTTCCCTAGCATTTAACTTCTCTCTAAAGTATAATATTGGGTATTGTAATGTTGATAATTCTATCAGAGAATATATGTTCAGGTGAAGTACCAATTGTTTATCAGTAACCTCAGACTGTAACTGCCCTGCCTTTTAGTATTTAAATGCAGGCTTGTTTATTTAATGCTTTCATCTATTTTGTGTTCAGATTCTTATGTCCTTTAGTTAGTCTCAGGCAAATTTAATTCAAGTAACTTAACCTACCAGTGCAGCTCTATGCTGCTTGTTGTATAATAATCTTGAGATGGTTTAAAGACATGAATTACTCAAGCTTAATTGATTAAGCTTCCTACAGAAGTAGGAAGTATTGTACTTTTTCTGCAGGCAAGAAAAAGCACAATGGAAGTTCAGGCTTAGGAAATGAAATGGGAAAGATCCTCAAATTCAACCACAGCATTCAGGGTATGTTACAACCGTAGATCATGAATTTTCAAAATTTTCTAGGAGACAAGCAAGACCATGGAGAATGTCACAAGGACCTTGTGTTTTGTTATAATGAGGGGAAGGGAGGCTGTTGGGCAGTATCTTTTATTAGACTAGTGATGCAGTTGAAGAAGGGTTAGCAGAGAGCTCATGCACCACAAGCACGTGACAGAAAGGATGGGGGAACAGTGTGAGGAGGAGTTAGGAACAGCTTCCCAAACGCCCTCTCAGCCTGAAGTGGTTTTCCTCCTTTTAAGGCTTAGAAGGTGATATTAGCTGCCCTCCAGTTTCGAGAGGAAGGCTAGGAGATGTAAAACGTGAGGCTTGGGCTTTTATCATTTTTTCCATTTGAATGAAGGAGAGATTTGAGTTCAAGCCCCAGTTTTCTTATCTGTTGGTGTTCCAGGTTTATTGAATATTTCAGTGACACTGAAAGCTCATAAAAAATATTTTTTTAGCTTGTACGTTCAGATCTGATGGTGGTGATTTTTGAACTTGCTTTACAGTGACATTTACGTTAGAGACTTAGTACTGTGGAATTTCTTCTTTTCTGGCTAAGGTGCAGAAACCCTACTCTTGAATGGTTTACACTCCAGCCAGGCCAAAGCCCTACCCATCAAATGTTGAAGGGGGAGCTTTAGATAAAAGAGGTGTTAGACAATTTCAGATTCAGAAATAATGAAAAAAAATATTTTTCTCATACTTTGTGAGCAGAAAATACTGACCTTAACGTAATAGATTGCCAATTACAAAGCGAGTCCTCAAAGAAAACCAAACCCGAACTTCCTGTCAATAAAGTGCTGTTCCCAAAAGATTTTTTCCCAAGTTTGAGCACCCAGCCCATTTAAGATGATAAAAAAAGTTCTGTTACTAATGGGTAATTAACAGTTGATCACTACTGTGCCTCATGAGTTACCAGTGGTAGTAAAATGTTCTGTGCAGTTTCATCCCTGGAGAAGGTTCTGTCATTTTTTTGTAGTCTAACTCACCTAAGTTGGTTTGTTTTTTTTTTTATTATTTTTCCTGATTTAATCATGGACAATTCAAAACAGATACAAATAACAGGAGAAAAAGGAATGCAAATATTACTAGTAAAGCTGATGAAAGCAGCTAAGTAATGGCTCCACTTTTACTTTGTCACCTACCCATAAAAACGATTAGCATTTTCTAATGAGCACCTTGGAGGGAAGATCGTGACTCAAGGGCTCACGGTCCTTGGGACTGCACTGGATCTCCTCTCTGGGTAGGTGCGGTGCTGTGTGAGCCTGTAGGATGTACAGGTACCAGGCATCCTTTCCGTGGAAGGAAGGAAGGAAGGGATTTGACAAGGGTTTACAGTCTGCCTCGGCTCACAAGGTTCAAATTGCTCCTGGATCCTTCCAGATTTGCTGCAGAAATTTAATTGGTGTTCGTGTGAAGCGCTGCAGTGGTATTTTTCTTCGTATTTTGAAAGTAGCTAGCACGTCAAGATAATTTCTAACACTGTATTTTTCTCTCTGGTTTTGTGTATTAATAGAAATAATAGATAGCGGAGAGAAATTCACCTCCTCAAACATTCTGATAACATGCTTATGTTTTAGTTTTGTTACTAATCCTCTCGGTGAAATTCCTGCTTTATCTCTTGGTAGTGCTAACAGTAATTGCTCTACCCAGTTTTATTATCTCAAAAGTCTGTGGTTAGTGACAAGTTTTTGGCGATCCTCAAGGATTTTGTTAATTGAATATGATACTCTTCAATTACTTCATATATGAAATACAGAACTTGAATTTTCCTGTTGTAGTTTAGCAGAACCTTTTAAAAATAAAAATGTCTCATAGAAATAGCCCTATAAGGGATTGTTTTAGGCCTTGATCCGTCATATATTGAAATCAATATGTCTTTCTATTAACTAGTCAGGGTTTAAAATGGCCATTTATTATATGTCTATATTGTCAGACATTTGTTTTCACATCTTCCACTAGATTTTACTGCAACAGGAGGTTCAGGAGAACATATTTTGGTTTAGTGACCAAGCCTTGGGGAAAGATGATTATTATTACTGAGCATAAAGAGTGTGAGCATTCAGGTGGTGCTGTAATGAGGGATGGGTTGCCTTGCTCTGATTTGTACTGGAAATGCCACTGAGATATTTACAGGCTCGGCATGTACTGCGGTATTCCCTGTTCAGGGAGGAAAGATGCGATTTGTAAATGCTTTGGTTGCACATACTAGCAGTCTCCCAGCCCAAACAAATCCTCAGACTTTTGATGTTCAGTCTGGCAGCTTTCTGCGGCGGCAAGCCTGGGTTTCGCTCCTGTGCCACCAGCCACCTCTGACCCCTCCATCACTTAGATGCTGCTAGCTGAAACATTGAATTTTAAATCATTTTCTTTACTGGCAGAATTCTTAATGTGACATTTTACAAATTATGTTGTTCCCTCTGTATGACTGACTGGATTATATTCAGGGGAAGCTGATAGTGGCTGGAATTAAGGAAGGAGTTCCTGGAAAAAAAGCCCCCTGGAGACCCTCCCTTCTCCCCTGCCCTCTGGGTACCTGTGTTGAAATACTACTACTGTGCTGAACTACTACTGGCTCTTCAAAATGCAATTGCCTGTACGTGAGGAGAACATAGGGAAAAGGCATAAAAAGTGCACATGATTCACTACTTATTCATTATTGAGAGAATTACTGTTTGGGAGGTTGTTTTGGTTTTGGCTTTTAGCATTTATTTTAGTGGTACGTTAATTATCACTTAATCTTCTGACCTATTTCACTTTTGAAAATCACTAATTATCCTGCTTTTTCTAATTAAATATCGATGTGCAACCCTTTTGACTTCAAAACCCTGTAACTGTGGGGTTTTTTTCCCCCTGTACCCACTGTACTTTCTTTCTTTGTGTGCCCACTTAGAGGATGTTTCCAGCAGGCCCCTGGCAGGATGCACGGCTGCCATGGATACCAGCAACACAGGCTGCAGAGCAAATTGTCAGACAGTGGATGCAACAGAAATAATGAGTTAATGTCCAAACTTGTACAAGTGGAAATTGTCACCCTGCAGTTTAGATCAACTATGCATATATCAGAAATTATTTTTTTTCCTCTTCCAGGTGTGAGTTTGTATGTATGTGCCTTGGAATAACCTTGTTTATTATTTGTAGGAAGTACAGGTTTTTTTCATGTAATGACTCCCTTTCCCATTAGATTGTTTTAGAGACTATAAAACCAGTGGTTGTTATTGAGCTTTAAGCCTGTGAATCAGCAGGAGGAGCTGGTTTGTGAGTTGAAGACTTAAGTGACGATCCAGTTGTACTGTGATGTGTTTGCTTATTCAGATGCTGAGAAATGAATGAGTAGAGGGTTGAAGACACATTTGAAATGGGAAATAAAAGCAAAATAAATAGTTTGAGGAGGTAGCATTGAAATGCACATGCCATACACGGTATGAGCAGTGTGCTCAGTGGTGAGGAAACTAGCAATTCTTCAAAGCCTGGGTGGAAGTAGGGGTGATGGGATTGCTGTAGAATTGACATTTGTGAACCACAGTAACATGCCTAGTCTCCGTTGCAAACCTACATGAGTAGAAGGGCAGCTATGCTTACAGGTGAAATTAATAGAGAAAAGAAAGGTATTTCTGAAGGAATGTTGAGACAGGCCCCTTTAGCTCTGAATGACTTAAAATAGCCTCATTTACCTCAATCCATTTGGAAAAGAGGAAAAAAAGTATTTCCAGGGTACGGTTCATCCTTTTTATTGGTGTGGTAGTCCCTTGCACAGTAGGCTATTAATACGCTGTAATTCAGCATGCCTTTAAATGTTTTTATTTTTTTCTAGGAGGTTCTGGGGTTTAGGTAGTGAGTAAACAGATTTTTAATGCTAGTTTGTTGTGGGATTCAGCTTTCTCCGATGTTATATAGGCAATGTGCTTTGCATTTGTTTCAGTCAATCCCTGTGTCCAGTGGGATAGACAGGATGGGGGTACCCATTCATTTTTTTCCATCATGGGATTTTGTTGCCCTTAGAAATGTGGATGAAATGTCATATGATACAACTGAGTGAATGGTTTCACCCTATTGGAAATAGTTTAACTTCTTCAGGTCCTAGTTTTTTGAGAAAGAGAGCAAGAGTGGACTTTCAGTTTCTCCCACTTTACATTTTGTATCTGAAAAATCACTGGCAGCAGAGGAGAGCAGGGAGAATTTGGCAGGCTCCATACTTCTGTTAGCAGAGGGACTATGAGATGAATTGCACCTTAGGTTTTTCCCCATCTGAAGAACCTGTCACTAGTGAGGGCTGAAAGTAGCAGATGCACCACAAAGTCTATGCTCTGAGAGTCATCAGACACTGGAGAAATCTTTGAGATGTGATTTATGAAGCTTTGCAGTCTGTGTTGTGTCTCATTGCTAGGTGCATGTGCAGGGGTGAAGGACCAGGTTTTGTCAAAGGGTACCAGCTCGTGACTCCAAAGATGTGATTTCTAATCCTGGCTTGGCTATGAACATCAAGTGAGTCTTTGTAACTTCATTTTCCCCTTCTGTTTCTTCCGCACAGTCGGTTGGTATGGTATGCTCCTAGGGCCAGGCCTAACTCCTTGCTATTGGGATATACAGCATCTAGTCAGTGTGGCTTTAGCCCTGAGGGAGGGTCTCTTGGTACAGTTGTAATGTGAATAATATTGCCATCAGCATAGTAGCGTTTTTGAGATATATTTAACATTGTGCAAGCTAGGCTCAAGTATGCGTAACAGACTGCAATAACATCTAATGTGCAATAAGGATTGCATCACTGGAAAATTTCTGAATCTTATTGAATGGCTGGAAGGATGCTTTCAGAAGCAATAAATTCAAGTGTATGTCAGTGTGCAAAACCGATCCAAGCGCTGTCTCATACTTTTTTCATTGCATCTATTGGAACAGAGTCCAGTGTAACTATAGTGACACTTTTGTATGCCTTCTCATCCTGTTACATACCTTTCAAATAGAGATCCATAAGAGGGGGGAGGAGAGTTTCTTTCATTTGTATGATTCTGGCACCAATTTGGCCTAAGATGTGCAGGAAAAAGAATGTTTTCAGGAACTTACATGGAATAATTCTGGCTGGCAGGTGTCAAATATTTTTTTAGTGCCATTCATGGCAATTGTGTGTACAACTGGGAAAGTAGCTGTGCGTATTGCTAGCATGTGCAGTTAAGCTAACGTTCAGCAATGTGATCTGAGAAGACCATGTACACAAGCAGCTACTTCAGCAAATTAGAATATTGAGCATGAATTAAACAGGGTAGTGTTGGTCTCAAAGATTTAACTAAATCCTTCTGGTTTATTACCTTGTAGTATCTCTACTGGTGTGATGTAGTGCTATACATGTACAGCAGTTTCACAAATGTCAGTAGGCAACTTATTAAAGCACCAACTGTCACAACTGATATTTTTTTTATACTCGGTTTTATGCGTTATATAAAGCTAAATATTATTTAGGGGTTATTAGTTGGGGTGGGGAAGCATATAAGGAGGCTGTATGAACTGGTTTATACAATGTGATTGTCTGAGAATAGCAGAGATTTGGACTTGACCCAGTTGATGTCTGTGTTCGAGTAATGTTACTAGTCATGATGCTGAAAGCATGTAAGAAATACCCACTTACTGTCACTTTCTGTTGGCAAAAAGGACCATGTTAGGTGCTACACATTTTGACTTCAGTCATTTCCTTTTTGCCTAGCGGTTTTCTTTTTCAGGGATTGCATTGTTTGAACAGCTCTGTTTTAAAATAAAGGATGGACACTTCCTGGAGGGTATTGACTTAGTACTGAGAGATTGGACTTTGATATAAGAAATTTGCCTAAAACTTTAGAGTGGAAGTCTTCATGTTTGCTGGGTCGTGGGGAATTAAACTTGAGGGACGCTAGTTTGCAGTGTAGTTGCTGTTGCACTGCGGTGTACGTGAGTACATGCAGTTGCTTGTGTCCTCTGTCTTTGCCTGGCTCACTGTTTCTCCAGTCAACCTGTAGAGAAAAATACTAAGATGTAGGCTCAACACTAGTGGTAAATGAGATGTGCAGTCATTTTTTTGCTAGCAAACTGAAGACTGCTAGCCATATGAAAGAGCTGAAAAGGCCTTGTTTGCTGTTCAGAGCGTTGCCTGTGAGAAAACACTCAGTATATGGAAGCATTAAACAGTAGACACAGGAAAGTAAAAGAGCTGCAACTGGCATCTAAGAATCTGGAAAATGAGTTGCCTGGTAAGTGTGGAAAAACAAGAAAACTGTTTAGAAGAGGAAGAACAGTTATTTAAAGCAAACATGTCAGATCCTTCATGAATAACTGGTGGAGATCTAAATAACTTCTGTTTTAGAAGTATTTCATTTTTCAGGAAGGACTTTCTTATGTGAGAGTCACTACAGTATGAGGCTGAAATTGAAAGCATCAGGGAGGAGGCTGCATATATGTTGAAGAGTGCTGCTGCTACAGTGAAGAGACCGTTGTAATGACTAATCTGCAAAGAAATTACTGATGATACATGACAAGGCTAAACTGTGGAGCAGATCCTCACCTGATGTAAATCAGCATAGCTTCAGGAAAGTCAAGGGAAGAATACTAATTTTGTGTTACAGCTGGTGGTTTATTTTGTTGAACATGTATTTTAATTCTTTATTTTACATACAGGATCAGAGTTACTCATCTGTTCATCTCTGTACTCCAGCCAGGATTCCCGCAGTTTGATAATCCTTCATTTTCGTGTACCATCTTAATCACCTCTGATGCAAACACTTATGATATTGTGGCTATGTAGAGGATTGTAATTTAAAGTGAGGAGCAAGCAGCTGGAACAGAAGATTTCATAGCAACGATACTGAATTTTTTACCACCTTTCATCTCAGATTCTTTATTACTTTGGTGATAGCAATAGAGAATATAGAGCAAGGGCAGTGAGGATGCTGTAATGTGAAATGGCAACGTGTGTTTTGTCAGTCCTTGCTAAGAATAACACCTGCTGGCCCATGACACCTCCTGAATGCAATGGAAGTCCAATTTCTGTATTAAGCAAAGAGTAACAGAATACCCATAAGATATCAGCAGAATTATTCCTGAACTAATTGTTTTTTAAATATGACAGTGTTACTTCTTTTAAGGCTTTTCTTTTTTTAAATTAGATGTATTCATTCCAAGCAAATGTCTCCAGACGGTAGTTAATGTGGGATAAAAAAAATCTCTTTCCATACTAGCTGCTGAATAAAGAAAATGCTGTTGAAGCCTCTTTACAGGGGAGTACTTTCAAGGCAGGCACTGGACAGGTCATAGAGATAAAATGGCTACTCTTAGATCTTTTAACACAATACAGTTAATTACAGGCATTTATTCCTCTGAGAAAACATTTAGACCTCAGTCTTCTTATGTCAGACTAGATTAGTAACATTTGATCTATTACAAATGTTTGAGCATTTTTACGACTAATGCAACAATAGATGCTTCATGTCATCATACAGTTATATTAAAAAAAAATAATGGGCTACTTTAGACAGTCCTGAAAGCTTAGTAGAAAGTTTTTTATTTTATAATGTGATGCTACTGGGACAGGCAGAGAACAGTACTTTAGAGCTTTTCATAGCATGGAAGCGGTCATCCCCTGGAACCGTGGTTAGACCCAGGGAAGTTATTTGGGACAAATATTTAATTAACCGAAGGATGCTTAGGTCACTAACCAAAGGCCTTTTTTATTGAACCAAAATGATTCACTGATGTGGGTCAAATAGACTAAGTCCTTCACTTTTGAGATTTGCTTCATTTTTAAACTGCCAAAATTAAGTTTTAAATGTGAGAAGAAGGATTAATTAAATGGAATGTAATTTTGGAGTCAAATACTAAATTTCAGATGAAAAGTGTTTTCTCTTTGGAGAAAACAGGGTTACTTTTTGTTCTAGGCTGCCATTTTTCCACATTTTGTCTGTGGCCAAAGAACTGCAAAGCAGCATTTCTGTAAAATCGAAGCACTGGGCCAGCCTCCCCACCCCTGGCCGTTCAGCTGGTGCGGGCTGAGGAGCCCTTGCTATGAACGACTGACCCGACTGCCCCTCACCCCCAGCCCACCGCTGCCTCGTGCTCCCAACACCTTCCCTGCTGCCGCTCTGCTCGCGGACCACTGGGCTTTCCACTGCTGCTGCCACTGCTGACACCATGTCATGGGGGCAGGATGGTGACGAATGCAGGCTCAGCGGTGGCAGCAGTGTGAGCGGCCGCTGCCGCAGAGGTGATGGCAGTCAGCGTTTCAAATTACAGTACGTAGATTATTTCCAACGTGCCTAATCCTCTAGGTCCTTTTATTTGCTACTAGATTCTCCTGGGAGATTTTGTAAGAGCAGTAGCAGTTCAAGGGCTTTGTTTGCCTCCAGTGACAGGAAGAACTGTAAAACTGAACCTGAAAATACCTTCTCAGTTTAACCTCCCTTTACGTTCTGAGATGAGAAGCATCAACGGTGTTCACCAGCGGCCTTCTAAGGGTAGTGATTCGCAATGCAGTGTGGTCTCCTTGGTCACATACTGAGCAATACTAAAATGGAATTTCATTTCAGACTAATTTCTGCTGCTGTTTTCCATCTTGATAACACGGGTACAGTAAGTTCTGCATAAACTGATTATTTGCCCCTCGGGTCACTCTTTTGTGTGTGCTGTGTAAGCCTTGCTGTGAAGCTTTTGTTTCCCACAGATGTTGATTGTATTGTATTGCATCAAAAGGAAATGATCTCTGCTTCAGTTGAGTGAGGTTGTTTCAATGTGCTTATATACAGCACCCACGCAATGATTGCTTTTGATTTCAGGAAAAGAAAATTAAGATATATGGAGTCAGACACCCATATGTATAGCTGTCTGAGCGTGATTGTGTAGTCTAATACTTTTTGGATTTTCAATGAAAACAGATTGAACTTCTCTTTCTGGTTTTGCCAGGGAAAGAAATTATGTCCTGAGGAGCTTTAACTCCTTGGGTGTTCCGGAAAGCAGTATAAAATTCTAGATGATAGATGGCAAAGGGATACACAGGTAACACTGAATTGTTCAAACAACTATGCCACACGATTGCATCACACCCCCATGTTCCCCGGTCAGAAATGAAGTTGATGGCAGTGGATATATGATTGAAGAGGTAGAACTGACAAAATATACAGTGGCTTAACGGGGGTGTTAAGAAAACAGAAGTACAGGCTGAATGAAGTAGGGTTCTTAAAAATCTTACATGAGTTTAATTCTCATCACAGATTCCTGTATTTGTTACAGCTCTTTGCCTAGCAGCGTGGTGTTCTGGAAACAGCAAAAACTTGGGGGGGTCTCAGTGCTCAAAAAGAATAATGTAATTCCATGTATTGATTGGTTTTTAAATGAAATCATGGCAATTTGTGCACTATGTCATCCCTTGTTAGCGGTGTGTAGCTGGCCCAGGGGATTGTCAGGCAGCTTGGCTAGAGAATTTCTGGTGACTGGGAGCTTGGCCGGCTGCATGCTACCCCTTCTGCCTGCTACTTCCACCATCACGCTGAGTGAGAAGTGAAGGCAGGCTGTGCTCAGTTTTCCACCGACTGATAAACTTGGAATAACTAATAGCTGTTACTCCTGCCTCATTTTGTACAAACCCTAATCCTGCTTCCTTGAGGGAAGGATTCACCTGTCTCTCCATTAGGAGACATTTACGCTGCTTTGTCCGTAGCTTTTCTCCTTTCTTGCGTTTTATGCTGAAGGGATAATAGGGTTCTGTGTTGTGAAATCTCCTTCCATTATTTATCAAACCAACCACATCCTGGCATGACTTTGCTTTTCCCTGTAGTAAGGCTTCCGAGCCAAAACTTAATAAATAGATTGTGCACAGATGCTATTATATCCAAAGTGCTCTCTTTCACTGGAATACACTGGTTGTAAAGTGCGTGCAATGTGTGCGGACCTACATACTTAAGGAGTACACATAAGCTGTGTATAGGCACGTTAAGAATTTAGTGAATGTAACCAGTTGCTCTGAATGAATTTTAAGTCAGAAATATTCCATATACACAACTCCCTGCTATAATGAGATATGCAGCAATCTCTGTGTGTGACAGGTACTGAATATTCATGTGAAGTGAAGGAACTTAATCATAATAAGGGTCTGTTTGGTGAACATACAGATACCATTGAGTGCCACTGATCTGGGTTTAAATGAGGTGTCTAAAGAGTTAGGGACCTAAATATCTTGGTGGATTTGGGATTAGAAATAGAATTGCCAGATTCCTGGATATGTCTTGAAAGAATACATCAACATTAGGTCTAAATATATATATTAAATACTATATTATTTTTTAAACTATGGTGGTTTGGGGTTTTTTTGTAATTTGAATTAAGAATTTTATATTAAAATGTAAAGAATGACATAGATTAGTCAATGGTTGCAAAATGAGGTAAAATGAAAATCCAGGTTACCTTGAATGTAAGTGTTATGACACTCACCTTTTCAACATTAGTTGTACAAGCACAGAATCCAGAACTCTGATTTAGGACAGAGACATTTACTGCATGAACTTAAATCTCAGTGGAAAAGACACTGCAGAATAAGGTTGGTCACATCTGAAGAGCATTTTGAGATAGCAAGAGTACAGACTGGTCTACGAGCACCTACTTTGAATGAGCTGAGAGAGGGCAGGAATGAAAATTAACTCCTATCCTTAAATCAGACCCACAGGAGCTCGCCTCTGTGCACCTGGAGGGCATATTTCTGTGCTGTCTGCCGAAGGTGGGTACCTTTGGTCTGTCTTTTAAAGAAGTGGCCAGAGTGCACTCTTCTTCATAAGACCTGATGTTGGTCTTTGAAGTTGAACCTAAAAATCTCAAACTCCTGGTAAGCCTTTAGAATGAAATGTTAAAGTCTTCAAGTTTAAGGCTTTATAATAAAAATGCCTTGATACTTAACTAGAGCAAAACTCAAAATTATTGCTCCTGATGACTTTTCTTTGTAGCAGAGCTCATCCTTAAGAGTTATTTGATTTCTGACAGCTTCTTCAGAATTTCTAGTAGGAGGCAGCAATATGGTCAGTACTTAGTTTTGACATTGGACTACCTTTTGAATTATTTATTGATATGTTTTTAATGAATCATTCTATGATATATTTTTTTCCAGACGGGCAACTTCATAAGAGAGAACTTTATCGATAGATTCCCACGTACCAAACCACAATAGTGTTGCAGATTGTGAAATCTGGCACTATGTCTAAAGCTGAAGTTCTGCTAGTTAACTATTTCTCATTTTCTTTAAACTGATTTTGCTGCGTTACTGATAGGGTTAAAAAAAAATTTTAAAAAAAAAGTGAAACCTTAAACTGGGGACTGAATTAATGGAACTTCTCAATTCTTTTAGTTTTAGTAATATAGAAACTTAGTAATATGAAAAATGCTCCAGATTCAAAGTCCTAAATCTTCTTATCTGAAAGAATCTCATTCTCAGTAATAGGTTGTCAGAATTTGAAATCTTTCAAGTACTGGGGGAATATGTACTGAAAATAATCAACTAAACTGGTTTTGACCTTGCTAAGCCAGCCTGTCATTGAAATGCATTTCAGAATACGTAGGGGTTTCACAAATATGGTGTACAGCACTGTAGGTACCAGTAGGCTCTGTAATGTCTTTGCTGAGTGCTAGCACATACATCCAGATTTCCTGATCTAGAAGGACACCAATTGTTTGTGTGTTCAAAAGAGAGAAGGCGAGTGAAGGACAGTATCTGTCCTGTGAAAGTCAGGGTTAGACTGCAGAGTTAGGTGTAATTGGGGAGCTCAGCTATGTCAGTATAATAACATATAATAGAATGTGTAATAACATGTAATAATGTTTAATGTTCCCTTCTCCATTCTCTCACAGATTACTTCTTTCTCTGTGCTAAAGTGTCGTGTCACATCTTTCCTAGGTTTATTGGAAGTCTTTTTGTCCCCAGTAATTTGTTTTTGAAGCTAATCTAACTTTAGACAAAATAATTATACTGAAACAAAAGGTTCTCATTTTAACATGCTTTTGCTGAGGCTTGAAATCTCCACTTTCTGTTGCTCTGGAAATAAAAATCCCCTGACTTCTGTTGAAAACAACAATTCAGTGCTACTCCATGGTGGGCGTGATTATTCTGCTGCCTTGCACAGAGCACTCTGGTGCTAGTGGCTCATGGTACTATAGGTGTGGTGTTGGTGGCGGTGGGATGGAGCTCGAGAGCCACCCAGTACTGTGATTATGACTGTGTAAAGGATTTTAGTGAGTTCAAGGATATCCTTTGGTCAGATTAAAATGCAGTAAGCAATCCATAGTGTAGGGGGAACCCTTGATAAAGCCAAACCTCCAAGTTTTGGATATTGAAGGGTTTGTGTGATGTGGCTTATTTACATTTCAGCATGTATTAAGGTTTCCTGATCACAGGGGCAGGTGGGATGAGGGAGCATGCCCCCATGATGAGATGGGGCATAAGGCAGTACTTTGCTTATGGCACAATATTTTGACAGATGTTTACTTTTAAAAAAAAACAACCAAAAAAAAAAAAAACCCACAAAAAAGGCTGCAGCTTCTGCTGATGTTAAAATTGGTGCTAGGCACTGGGTAAAGGATTTCTGGGTTACCAATGGCAGAAAAGGAGGGATTGCTGAAAGGTGGGGGGGGAAGGAAGTCATCTCCCAAAATTCGGTGACGGAGGTGTAGGCATCTGCTCTGTCTGTTGCCGCTGCTCCTACAGCCTCATCAGGCAGCAATGCCCTGTGGTTGGAAACCGCAGCAGGTCAGCAAGAGCAGTTGCTGCAGGATGTCAGCAGCCACCCAGGGAAAATTCCAGATCTGAAGCAAGCCAAAACCTAATGCACTCGTACCCTAAAACGTACTGGCATGAATGATAATTTCAGTAGATCACTATTGATTTGTTGCTATTGATTTACTTTCATTGGATCAATGCAGCCAGACTTAATGTGGGAATGAACAACGAGTTACAAGTAATATGACCTGCAGAATCTTCCAGCAGCTGAACTTGCTGTACAAGTGCCAGAATTTGACCAAAGCCTGCCTTTGTATGATTGGAATGTAAGGAAGTTTTAAGATGACTTGAACAGAAGGTCTTGTTATTTTTGCTTGAATGTAAATACATGAATTTCCTCTAAGAAGAACAGAATGTTATGTCTGTGGGTTTTTTCGATCTCTATGCTGGAAGACAGACTATTACATAAATATTGGTCAGAGCGAGCCTTTTTTGATCTCTGTACTCTCTTCAAATTCTCATGAAAATGAAAACAGATGTAAATGTGTTATATTTATTGTTTTGCATAGCTATGAAGACATCTCCTGAAACCCCCTCCTTGATGAGTAATTAAAAATGGACTCATTCATACTTTTCAAAAACATCTTTGTAGCTCATTTCCAAATTCAATGAGCCTGGCTTCAAATTAATTCAAGTTTTAACAGCTACTTTTACTGCTGAGAATTGTCAGCAGCAACCCTGGATTCATTCAGCTGGTTCATTCAGCAGGCAGAAATGTTATAAACCCTTTCAAGGTCTGTGCAAAGGTCTCAGTTCTGTTCAAAGCCATGGCAATGCAGGGATTTCAGCTTTACTGTGATATCGTTGGCCCCTGTTAACATACCAAACTTTATGTAGATCAGCCCTGAGATGCATACAAGCCTACCCTGATATGCTGATCAGCTCATTATTTTAAGTGTCTTTGTATCTTTAGCTAAGACACAACCTGCAAGTAGATGTTGACCCTCATCCAAAAATTTGATTCTAGTTTGGATGCTGTTTGGATTCTGTTTTAACAACACACAGTTCACATCTCTTTGGGTTCCTGCTCTAAGCATATGTATGGGAAGTTAGATGTGTGAAATGCAAAAATCATTGAGTGTCATAGCTTGGGGATAATATTCTGCAGCATCTTAAAACCAAAGATGCCACTTTACAGCGTGGAGAAAACCCAGTTATCTCATGATTTTATTCATTACATAGGCGAGGCTGGCAGAGTATGCTGGAGAAAGCAGTGCTGCCTGCTTGCTTGAACATTATTCCTACTCCTGTTACCCACTGCTGGCCATTGCTGGAGGCAGAAGGTAGGAGTAGATGGATTTAGGATCTAACAGAGTATAGTTATTCTAATGTGCTTGTGCTCACGTGATTGCCAATGTGACAGTAAACTATAGTCCTTTTCCCCTCTTCATTTCTGTATCATAAATCACGGTTACTGCTAATTTTCCCTTATAACTCTACACTGAAAATAACTGCAAAAAATGGGTGTATGAATCGCTATATAGAGAGCTGAAGGTTGGTAGTATTTACTTCAATTGTCCCATTAAAAATTTATTTATTGGTAAGATTGTCCTATTTCAAGATATGGAATAGACTTTTACAGCTTATTTTTATTTTACTTATTTTTTTTATTTTTCTTATTTTCTGCTTATTTTTATATGTGTGGCTCAAATGGTTTAAACTCAGAGTAAATTTAGTTGATCAAAATGATGCGCAAGGGTGAGTGTTGCATGTGTGCACGTATGCAATGTCCCATGTTGTGGTTTTCCTGCTGCAGGTCTGGAAGCATGCTCACCAGTGTCGTCTTAGCCTTTGTTCTGCTTGCACCCTGTGTGCGTCTGAGGGCTTTTCATATAAATCGGACTGGCAAAGGCAGAATCTTTGAGGGAGGTTATGGAATCTTTTGTTCTCCTTCTTGTTCAAAGTAAGCTTTGCTTGGGATCAGAATTTATTTTTTTTTTGTTTCCAAGACTAAGAAATATTTTAGCTTTTAATAAAAGAGGTTGTTTTCAAGTGTTACAGTGGTGAATGTCAAAAGCATTATAATAGCTAAACCTCAGATACTGAGACTCAGTAATTTATATAACAGTAAAATACACCTCATGCACCAGACTCCCTTCTGTAAACTCTTGTTTATTTTCATTGGTACCCAGCAGAACAACCTTTCCTCATACAGACTTAAGCACTTCCACAGTCACCTTTGTCATAAAATTACTGTGTTGTTTCTCACTGGAAATAAATGCTTAAGTAAATTGTAAAGTGGGTAACTGCAGGATTTCTTCCAGGCAATTGGCTTCTATTATATATAGAAGAATCACATTTGTATTTTTAATATAAACATGTACAGTAGATTTACAGCAGCCAGACTGTTCACGACATGATTCCCACTTGAATTAAGGCTCCTACTGCTAAACAGCCAGTTGAAGTGAAAAGCTTAGGTGGTGCATTAGGACAGGAATCTTCAGCCAGAAGAAACAGCCTCTCTTAATTTATTTTAAAAAATGCTGTTTGAAGAAAGATGGATTTATTGTCTTTGCTGGCATCGGTGTCAGACACGTGTCTTGCAAAATACAGCCTGCACAACGCACATGAGCGATGGCATAGGGATGAGTTCACCTCGTAAAAGAAAAGGTCGTATGATTTAAAGCTAAAAGTGAGCTCACTCCACAACTACAAATCCTCTCTTAGCTGAAGTTGTTGCCGTTGGCAGGATAAACGGGCACTGTCTCAGCCAAATACCTGTTTTACTGGCAGCCTCCCCTGCCCTGCTGCGTTTGTCAAGTCTTTCAGTCTACTGCAGGGTTTGTATTCATGCTGGATGCTGTGCTAATGAAGTTCTTGATAATGCTTTGGTTAGGTTCTGTAAGTTGAGTGGCAGTTTGTAATCGGGGCGATTTAAAGATTCAAATCTTTAATCAGAAAGAAAGAACTTTTGAAAGAGGGTTCTTAAGACAAAAAGAATTTTTGGGCCATGACTTATTATCTACTTTGAGCCAAGATAATCTTACAAATTAGAACTGAAAGTGTTGGAGATTACTTCAATTCTCTGATTATTTTTTTCTTTTCCCTCTCAGAAACAAAAATACATCTTGTCTGCTCTGTGCTTTGTAAATGCACATATACAGGGTGGTCTGGGTGGTAACAAAGAGGCTGCTAATGGTGTTTTCTCAGATGCCCTGTCTCTTTGGTGCTTTTCCCCCAGTCCAGTCCCTCATGGGTTCGTTACAAGGAAATTTCACTCTGTAAACCTAACAGAATTTTTTGGGTCCAGTTAATACTGTGTTTATACAAAGTATTCCCCCCCAAATTGCATGAATTCCAGCAAGGCAATTAAGTATTTATTGTGTCTCTGTTCTTGAAATCAAATGGGATGTTCTTAATCAAGTTTCATGTTGAATCTATTAATTTTACAATTATCTCATCAGAAAAATTTCCAATAGGCTTTGATGAAAGACTGACAATCTACATAGATCAAAGAAAATCATATAAATGGCCTTTAAAAACTGTTCGCTGAAAAAAGTATAAGCTCTGCGTTACTGACAGAGCTGATCTCCAAGTTTTACAAAATTTGCCTCATGCTGTAAGAGTAATAGTTTTTTGTGGGTTTGTTAGGTTTTTTTATTTGTGGGTTTGTTTTAGCTTTTTGGTTTTGTGTTTTCTGTTTGTGGTTTTTGTTTTTTGTTTTTGGGGGTTTTTTTGGTTTTTTTTTTTAATAAATGAGTAGAATGTTGCCTTTTTTCCTTACCATCCAGGAGATTTTAGATGAGCTTTGTTTTCATTTATTGTGAGCCTTTACAGATAATGGAGAGACTTCTGTTTTTTGGAGCTTTCATTCTCAAGGGTTCTCTTATACTTGGGTGCCCTACTTAAGTCATCACAATCCTGAAATGGGAAGAGTATGTGAGCTATACTGAAATGGTGACCTGCTTGAGGTCAGCCACCCCCCCGCAACCAACCAGAAACCCACCACCTAGGCAGCATGTCATTGCTGTGTGTTCTAATCATTATAATCTTCTCTTTCCTTGACTATGAAAAGAGAAAAAAAACCCAAACAAAACTGTTTGAACAGAAGGCAAAATCACAAATCATCTGTTCTTCCTGATTATTTTTTTTTCGCGCAGTTCTCTTAGCAGAATTTGAAGAAAATTTATTTCTGAAGCATATTGACTGACCTAAAATGTCAAGGCACTTTCCATCAATGGACTTAAAATAGTGAAATTATGCAGACATTTCTCAGTATTTAGGCACTCAAATTAGTAAACGCTGGAAATGCCAGCAATAATGCCAGTCCTTGTCCTGTTTACTTTCTGTGTTTGAAATCTTGTGTAACCTTTGCTGAAACCTTTCAGAAAATTGTTTGACACAATCCGAGTTTAGCTTCCATTTCGTCAGTGATGAGGAATATATGCTTCTCAGCATATATGCTCTCAGCTCGTTCCAGCAGACAGAAACTGGTTCATTTATCATTCAGCAAATGTCTGGAGGTATGATCCAAATCCTTTTTATTCATACAAAATTTTTATTTCTGCTGAGCTATTCAATTGCAAGACCACTTATACTGAATTTATTCATAAGGAAAAGTATCAACCCAAAAGAGATGGCTGCTGCTTTACAGTAGTATTGCCATTTTACCAAAGGGACTTCCTCGTTCTCCCCTACCCCAGTAGATGTGGGCTCAATTAAGAGTCAAGAACTCAGGGCTTCTACTCTTTGGTCATGAAGGACTTTTCCTTGAAGTCTGGCTTTGTAAAATTGGATTAATATTTTCCTATTTGATAAGAAAAGGAGCAGACAGTAGTGATCTTAAATGATCATAAGTGTATTTTCTTTTATACCTAGTTTTGTTCCAAATCTTAGCTAGGCTAAGGATGTAGTTTTTATAACAATATAGATAATGTTAATAAAATAATTTGTGACATTCATTCATTATATGTTCTGTTGTTTTCATAGACTAATGAGACAACACTTCACATTTCCATAGGAAGCTCCTTTTTTTTTTTTGTAATTACAGCATATTCTCTGTTGCCTGGCATATGGGAGCAGAATGACATAGTGAATCTAAATAATGATCTGCTGGTCTATTGATAGAAAAATGAATTTTTGTATCCAGCAGACAACTTCTTAAAGTCCCTGTAACCATTTAATGTGGCTGAGGTGGAAAGGAGAGGACCATGAAACAATCAATACCCATGCCCGGCAAGCTATGTCTTTCTCTGTCAATCTTCCACATCCAGTCACTGCCTTTTGCTCAGAGCACCTGCTCTTTCAGCTTCTTGGGTTTGGGAACTTTTGAAACTCATTGCATATATGAGAAAAACAGCTGTTGGTTTCAGATTTCTTTCATTTTTACTTTAATGGGGTGCCTTAGTGTTCTGTAAGCAGTCATCCCAAAAGAACCCACTGTGCCTGGTACGTTAACTGCAATTTAAAAGTGTATTTCCTGTTCCTTCAGTGTATCTGTAGAGAATAAAGCTCTGGAATATCTGAAATGAGTAATTTTCTGTTGCAGCTATCATATAAGGATCCAGGAACAGGGAGCCCTGTAGGGATAGGTAGTTTGTTTTATTATACCATCTGGTATAGCTGGAAGATGTATTGAAACTGTGGGGTTTTCCATCTTTGTCGTATCTAAGAAAGAACAGTTTCTCAAACAAATAGGCTAATACCTGTAAAGGAGTAGGAGGCTTTAGCTATTGCAGGTGCACGCATTCAGCCTGTGCACTATACAGTTTCTGTGCACACATGTGCGTGTGCTTATGTGTAAGCAAAATAACAACCTCACGATAGAAGAACAATGGTGTGAGACCCTGCACCTGAAAAAAATCCCTGGTGTACCTCTAAGTATGAAGGATAGCGCTGCTGAAGTTTTACTAGTCTTTCAATTAAGTGTGTGTATGTTTTTAGAAACTGTGATGATTAAACAGATGCGTGTTTGTTCCATGGTTTTATTATTCTAAGGCAAAGCAGTGACACACCACCACTAGTTTAATGTGGAAGTTATAATTTTAAAGATAAGATATTATTGTTTTCAATATGTAATTTGCATTGGCATCAAATTTGCCAGCTTCACATCTCCTCTGTCCTTTTTATAATGTACTTTTAAGAGTAATAATAAAAAGAGAACACAGGCACATATGATACAGATATAAAAGAAATTACTACCAAAATTTAGGCTATAAACTGACTTTGTAACAGAAATTTGAGGAATGTACAAACACCATATTTCTGTTTTTTTCACTGTAGGGCTCTTTCATTCTCACTCAATTGCGATGGGAGTATATGATTTATTGTAATCACCTGATTATTAATGACACTGCCACTGAGCAATTGTATTGCCAAATTAATAATTCCCATTATATAAAATTGCTGTAATGACTGTTTACCTTCCTTTACATTCCAGGCTAGCTGGCCTGAATTTTCTATCCATCTTTTTTTAAATTATTGTGATTATAATGTTAATGAAATATGAAATGTTTAATTGGAGAAAAAGAATATTATTAGTATAATTTTGCCATCAGGACTATTCATCAGATCAGGGCTAGGAGGCATATCTGAGGTGTAATCATGCTTTTATTAAAAAGAACCTAGTGATGTTTTAAAAACATCACTAAAAGCAGGTTCTCCGTTGCACAAACTGCATGACCCCTTGCTAGCGTTATATGGAGGTCCTGCCCTTATAAAGACAGACACGTATGCACGTCATTCATCTGGCTGTTCTGATAATAGTCAAAGGGCAGTTTCTAGGTCATTGCACAGGAATTTAATTTTTTGTGGGGTTATAACCTTCATATTTCTTTCTCTCGGGTCCCCCATCAGCAAAGCAGGAAAGGTCTGCTTTAGTATTTATCTTCCTTAGCTGGGGTGTGAGCTTTGTTTTGCTAATGGTCTCAGAGCAATCAGACTCCTCGGAGATAGGTTAACTCATTAAAAAATAAATGCCACAAAAACAAAACAACACCACACACACACACATGTGAGCGCGTAGCTTAAATGGCATTATTTTCTTTGTTCAGGGCATGCATGGTTGCCAAAGCCATCTCCATGTCAGTGTGTACTTTTAACGATGAGACTGATCTCACTGGAATTGACGCAACTGCTTAAGGTGTGTTTTTTTCAGAATGATTGCTAGAAAACGTTCAAAATTTTGTTAAAACTGTTTGGATTGGAATTATAAATACTTCTGTAGACACTTTGTCATCTTAATATTCTTCATTAAATATTTTCGATCAGTGTGTTCATTCAGGTTCAAATTTTTCTTTAATGAAAACTCACCATAATATTTTAACGTTACTACAGCTACAGAAAGATTAATTTTTGTTTTCTGTTAAGAAGTCTAAAGTTTTTAACATACTTTTCATTTGTACATTTGTGCAAAAGTATTGCATTGCACTGCTTTTCCCTACAATTCTTTCCCTAGCTTGTTGGTCTACACAGAGGATTTGCAGGAGTGCAATTTCCTTCCAGCTGTGTTTGTCCAGTGCTTAAAGTAAAAAAACTTCCTGATCTTGCTTGGGGATAGTATTTTATTGGGTAAAAATTATGTATATGAACTGAAGAGAGGGAACTACTTGGTGCTATGCCCACAGGCATGTGTTTAACCTGGGGAAGATGTTTAAAGAACACTTTTCACAGGCTCCACGGATCTTGGTCTGCTTAGTGTGGTGGGAGGCTGTTGTGTTCATTCTTTTGTTTTAAGGAGGCTGATTTATGAATTGCTGCTCTCTGATATCAGCTTCTCATTCATGCCACATGCAGATGGAGCTGCTGTTATTTACCCACTCTATTGTCTTATAATAATAACAAAAATTTTGCAGAGATTATGTAGAGATTAGATGTGTTTCCACACAGCAATATGAATATTGACTCTGGAAAGCTCTTTCTGCCAGATCAGAAATGCAATTTTGCTGCAGCCTCAGAGGTAAATACTGGTATTTGAGCAGTGCTCAGAAGGCATAATTAAGTGTTTTAAAGGCTCTGTGCTTCATTGGTGTAGGTTCAACAGCTACTCTTGAGTTCTGATCATGAAGAGGAAAGCTTTTTCCCCTTCAGAAAATATTTAGACTTTAAAATGTGGAAATCCTGCTGCACCAAAGACTTACATGCTAGGTTTCTATTTATACGGCATGCTTTCACATACAAAAGTTTGAATTACAATGGAATTTTGACTGAGCTAAACTCTGCTATCTTAAATATCTGTCAAAACATGGCAGGTTAACATCATTTTACAGGTGGAATCAGTGTTTCTTAAGGGAGGGGGGAAAAAACTAAAATAGTTTCCTTCCCCCACCTAGAGGGAATGCGGAGTAGGAAGCAAAGCAGAAGGAATGAGTGAAAGGGACACTGATGTAAGAGGCAGGAGTTTTATTACTGCATTACATTAAACATATGTAATGATACATTATTGTATATGTAACTAAACCTGGCACAGAAAAATATACCAGACAGGTTGGAAGGCAGAAGAACACAAAGGATGTCCTGATTTACAGTGTAAGATCCTGATCTGTTTGAGGTGCTTTTACCCTTCAACTGAGACTGGTTAGCTACAAAAAACACGGGGAATGCAAAAGGATGGCTAATAGAATCAAGTAGAAAATGGTGGAAGGCAAGGACGGGTTAAATGTAAGAAGAGCAGAAGACGAGACTGAGTGAGGAGCTGGGTAGAGGGATGCAGACAGGGCAACAGGCTGGTGCAAAAAGGCATCCCCAGTGGCTCTGTGACCTTCGGCAGATGATTTCTTGTTCTTGAGCAGCTTCACCTACAGCTGAGGATTTCAGAACCTGATTTAACTGGTGTGGTGCAAGTCTGTTCCTCTCCTGTTATCTTAGGACCAAGGCCTGGATTTATCCCAGCAAACTTAACATACCCAGTTAAGAAGAGCTGACTTAGATGCCTTTTACAGAGCTCTGCACAGTGAACAGGCAGATATGACTCATGCCCTGGAGGGTCCTGTCTTTCCCAGTTGACTGTTCATACAGCCTATGACTTCCAAAGTAGGTAACTTTTGGTGCCTGGGGCTAGGTGGGCTGCATGTGAGTCTGAAAACTTGGTACTTTCAGCACCAAGAGATAAAACACTGCTGAGTGGAAGAGCTTTGTGTGGCCCTTGTTCCCTAGCGCAGAATCAGGAATGGTTACGCTGGGCTTGAGATACCGTGTGGGTGGTGGGTCAGTCTCTGTGTCAAAGGTCTGCGTTTCCAGTGTATCACCTCAGATATAGGCTCGCTTCCAGCATACGGGCTCTGAGAGCAATAAATGTCCTGTTCCCATGCTTGTCAGGATATCAGCAGCTGAAAAGCATCTGGGGGGAAAAAAAAGGGTTTTTTCTGACTGAAAGGCACAGATATGAAAGACCTTGTACAACTACTGTATAAGCCTATCTTTTCTATTCTCAGACATCTCTGTTCTACGCAGAGTAATAATATACCCATACTGAGGTCGCAATTTGATTCTTAAACTCATTATGCAAAATTATATTTATGAGCAAAAAGTGATCCTAGACACATAATAAATACAGGAGTGTTATGTCAAATAATATATCATTTTAGATGGAAAATTAAAGGATAGCATATTACACAAGTTGCATAAGACTAGAAACTTTGATTCCTCCATGTTGTAGTGGGAATGTCTTTTGGCTGGAGCTTGGGTTGCTAGGGTGCCATGCATCATGTTGACCTTCAGCCAGCATCTTAAAAATTGGCCCAGGAGAACACTATTCTTTGTAAGCTGTTTTTTTTTCTCCAGATTAAATGTTTCAAAAAACAAGTGTGTGCGTGCAAATGAATAGCACTTTTCTTGCGGTTCTCATTTCCTTGAACCCAGTTATTGTAAGTATTTTTCAGTCTTTGTATCTCCAGCTAACTAGCTTTTCTAAAGACTCTCTTTCTCTCATTTCAGGAAAAAAACCCTATTTTTTGTCAGCTGTACTCAGCTCCTCAGTGGAGTATAGAAGCTTCCATTGCTAATCTCTGTTTAACATCATTTATTTGAAGCCCCTTCAAAAGCTTTCCAGGGGTCATTAATGCTCAATGGTGTAGCCACATTGCATTTCACATCAATGTGGTTTTTGTCTATGGGTGGATGGAAAACTGCTTCAGCCAGCGTGCTGCTGAGGATGTGGGGGCTTTCCTTGAAGACAGTCTGACTGATACAGAAGTTTCTTAAATCCTACTGCTAAGAGCACTTGTTAGACTAAAACTGCAACTCATTCTAAGGGTGGTATTTACATTCTTTGTAAAACTTCACTTGACTGAAACTGTTTGCTAGATCCCAAGAAAGTGTTGTGTGCTCTTATGAGGACATGATTTGCTGGAATAACTGATGTGAATACTGTTACTGCATTTAAATATTCAATATGAAAATATTTGTGTGGGCATCATGAAAACTTTCTGTGTACATCAGACTGGTAACAGAAACAAAGTCAAGTGTTTGATTTACAGAAAGAAAGAGCAAAACCCAAGAAAAGTTAAAAAAACCAACAAACCACCAAACAGGCCCTGTGTCAATGAGATGAGAATATTTTAACAGCCTTAGAACCCCACAGGGGATTATGAGTAGGGGGCATAGTCCTTTTTTTTCTCCTCTGATCAAGAGCTGCTCTGCATGCATTGGGTCTCCTTGTCGTATAACATCCTCTGTGGAAAGCCGGAGCTCACTTTTCAGCCCCACTCTGCCTCCCAAGGTCATGCATGCAGCGCACCACGAGAATAACCTGAATAAAAGGGCCGGATGAGTGGCTGTGTGGTACAAGGGCCATAGAGTGTGGACTGTCTATCTTGATTCCAAAAATGCCTCTGTTATATGTAATCTTGCCTGTGGTACTCATAAGGCCAATATGTATGTATGAATGCTGAACCCATTTTATGAAAAACAGACAGTTGGATTTCTAACAAATATTTTTGCCAGAACATATTATTTCCTGCTGGTTGTGAGCTGAAGGATGCAGTATCTTCATAGTCAAGTAAAAATTTACTTCTCGTGAATGCACAGCATATCATGATTTTAAAATGTTGGAGAGCAGATAGTTGTTTCTGCCTCCTGTGTTTTCTCTCTGTTAACACTGTCTATCTTCAAAACCATCAGCTAGTTCCCCTTGAGCCTTCCTTACACAACATTACAGCATGCATTTTTAAAGCAAATCAATCTCTGAAAATTTAGGTAATGCCAGAATTATGGATGTTTGTACCTCAGCAGAGAGTTTTCTACCTCCTGTTTTCTTAGTTTGGTAGGAGAAGTATTCCCTAATTTGCTTGGTGCGATGAAAGCTGCCTCATCTCTTCTTCAGCCGTCTGAAACCAATGTCTGTGAAAGAGCAAAGTATGTTATGGGTCTTGGGATTTGATGATGATATGGGTCTGCTTTAGAAAATTATTTTCCATTTATGCAACTACATCTATTGTTATACTGGTCGGTATTTCTCTGGTACCCAGTGTTTCACAAATGTTGTGACAAATGGCAATGATGAGGGAAGGCCATTTAGTTCTTCATGAATCCAACCTCCTGAGAAGCTAGTCACATCCTGGGAGGTCTTTTAATGTATAGATAATCTGATTTATATTAGACTGAGTAAATATGGATTTACTGCATCTCAGTAGTGATAAAAGCAGCTAAAAATCCCTGGCTCTTTGCAATCACACCTTATTTCTACTAGGGAGAATTTAATGAAATTGTTTAGCAGATGAAGCATTGGAGAGATCCCTTTTAGATAAAATGAATGGCTTTAGCTAATACTATTCTGAAATGGAAGGGAACAAGTATATCGAAAGGCATCTTGTTTAATCTCATCATTTTCATGTACTGAAGGCTTTTATGAGTTATTAGCTGAAGCCATTTGAGTGGAAAATATATACATAACAGATTAATATTTCGATCAAGTGTGTTATTTAGTTTTTGAGAGGGTACTGTTACTTGTCATCCTGACCAGAATGATGGATGCGTTCAAAAGGGTTAAGCTGAAGCCACAGCTACACGAATTACCTACCAAAATCAAATTGCACTAGAAACAGGGGGAATGTGTAGAATGTGAGAATTACTGTGTGCTTGAAAACACAAAAATAATCTTATAGGCATGCTTTTCTATAGCACTGTAAGAACCATTTCAGTGTTGGAAAACATAACTTCAAACAGTTGGGAAAGTATGATGGCATTTCTTGGGCGTTTCTGAAAGCTACAAAATCTATTCTTTCAGTTTACCAAATGTGAAATTTCTGCCATTATTTTTGCACCAAATCTGGCAAGTGAGTGCCTCAGTCTAGCACTGCCTGCATCTGTATCTCCTGTCAGTGATAAATACGAGATGTTGACTAGTGGCAAGAGAGAATAAATGTGAGCTGTATAGGAGGGCAGTATGAACATGCCCACAGCTGAACTCAGCATATGTAACTGTGGCAGTGTACACAAACCCTGCCTGCTTGCTGATGGATGCAGTTTATTAAAGCAAGCCATTAGTACTAGCTACTATGTTTGATTAATTTAATAACAGACTGAACAAAAACTATGGGAATGTATGTGAAGATATGTACTTTGACAGAAGCTTTATATGGGTACTATGGCTTTGACAGTCTGAAATCTATTAATGCTTTGATAGATTAAAAATATCTGTAGAGCAGGATAAGGAATACATCAGGACCACTCTTATAGGAGAAACATCACCAAAATTTATATAAATTAGTTTCTGTTATTTTCAAACCTTTTTGGTACGTTCTTATATTGATATGAAAATAAAATCTTTATAGGTTCATATATTCCTTTTAGCATAATCCTTTCCTTTTCTTCCCCTGCCTTTGCAGCATCTGATTTCTTTGCAGTAGTAAACAATTTTGCTGTAAGCAGTGGAAGGTAAAGCAGACAGACTCACTTTTACCTGAATATGCCAGAATCATATGTATAGAACCAGGTTTTAGCTAGGATTTAAAGGCATGAAAAGAATATCTAACTTGCCATACCTGGTTGTGGCCTTTTATTAGTGAGAACTATGAGATTTTTCTTCAGTTCTTTCCCACCCTCTTTTTTAGGATTATACTGTCTCCATGCTGATACTGTTCTGTGAAAACAGTTCTCTCTTCTGCCAACTCTTTTTCTAGAGAAGCATAAATTATGGTTCTGTTTTTAAGACACTTAAGTTTTGCACTCAGACCTGTGTTGCATTTGAAGAATACAAAATTATTCTCTCCTCATTTGAAGCCCTTTCCCCTCTGATCACATCACTGAGTGGGGGGAAAGCTCAAGCTCTTGTCTTGTATAAAACCCGTTTTTGTTTCATTGACAATAAGCACCATATTTACAGTGGTCTGACTATTGCATGGCATTACTCTGAAAAGTTTATCCTGATGTAGAATTAGGTTGCTGTTAGACGTGGGAGGCAGGTCCGCGGAGTGGGCGACATGTCTGAGACGCTGCCTGTTTGTTGTGCTTCTGTTGACTGGAAGTAAACATCTCCACCACCTCCTTCCACAGACTCTCGCCTCTCGGGTGCTTCCTGCAAGGAAGTAATTTCTTCTTTCCACCTCCCATTTTCTTTGGAATGACTGATTTTGTAGCATTTTACCAGTATTCATGTTTCCTCACAGTTTAACAGGATTGTAACACATGCAGGGCCAAAACGTAGATTGAACAGAGCTGGCAAAAGGCAAAGATGGATGGGGTGCATCAGTTATACAATTCTTAGTATCTGGCCTTAGTAGCAACCCTTTTCTGTTTTTTATTCTGAGGGAAAAGCAGAATATTGTTGCAGAGATTTTCTGTTTATTTTTAATGAAGAGGATGCAGTTTTTGCCCTGCGCTTTGTGGCTCTGGGAAGCGAGACAAGGATAAACAGTTTAACCATAGAAGAAAAAAAATATTTCTGTTGCCTCAGAGTGATCTGAATGGAAACGGGATTTCTAAACTGCTGGCAAAAAAGCTGTACTTGATCCACCTACGAATTAGAGTCTATATCAGGATTTATAAGGTTTTACATGATTTCTCCTTTTACAATCTGGTTACATGTTTGGATTTACAACTCATGAAAAAGGTATGTGATATTTTAATATTTTTTTTTTTTTAAAGAATGCTGTAGAACAAATTGATCCTTGCTGGTTTTCCACTGGAGTCAGTGGAGTTATGCTATGAATAAAGTGAGGCCAAAACTTTATTTTACCTCGTTGGGATGTTGAAGGTTGGGAGCCTTTAATGTATCAAACAAAAACATCGTGTGCAACATCAACAATAAAACGTCCTGTGAGGAGGAAAAATATGTGAGAGAAGAGCAATATGCCCTCATCGCCTACCTTCTCTCTGGAAAAAACATCCAAAGAAATAAACCCTTTGCCGCCCCCCACCCACCCCCCCCCCCCAAAAAAAAAAACCAAAAAAAAACCCCAAACCAACAAAAACCCAAACAACCAAACCAGTATCTACAAATTAAACAGTATATTATGAACGTTTGTCTTACTATTAGCTGTTTATTCAATTAACTGGATTAGAATCTGAATATCAGTTTAAAGACTTAATTGCAAACCTCTTAAACTTTATCGGCAACCCTTCTAGGGCCAGGTTTAATTCTGGAATCTTCTTCTGTATCCAGGGGCAAACAGGTGGAAGGGGGAGAAGAGCAATAGGCTGGGATTTTTGGCATGACATACTTGCATGAATAGCAGCGGAGGCACGTGAATCTGGTTTGGAAAAGCAGGTGATTGATGTCAACAAAAGCAATCTACCACTGGTGGCTACAGGAGGATACGGGTCTGCTCTTCATGGGTGGTGGACGTGGACTGTGACTTCTTAAAGTGGGTGGCCTACACGAAGTTAAATACATACAAAAGGCATTGTTCAATGCATCCTAAAAGTAGACAGTTCTGAGGTGAAAAGCCATCGAAGAGTAGCGTTTCAAGGTATTCATCATTCCTGAGGGCACTGACAGTGTAATAGTAAAATACTGTATAGAGGCAGCTGGGTCCGTATCTCATACAGAAAAAAGAAGAGAGCTTATTTAACTAATATTTACTAGTATCATGCTTATTGATTGGAGGGTGCTCCTGTGAACCTGCCTACTGCAGAAACACAGAGCTGGTGCTAATAAGCTTCATACAAGGCTGTTCATTTTTCAGTTGTTACGTAAAATAATGGGCCTAGGAAAGACAGGTAGCATTGATAATACATTCAAAAATAATAACAACCCCTTGGCGCAGAAAGAGGAATAGACTAATCCTTTTTGTATTTGCATGGAATGTTACTGGTGTTCATGTCCTCCAGCTGCTGTTTGTTGAAGGGGTTTCCAAATGCATATTGACGGTACTTTGACAGTAACTAAGAAGTGGCTTTTAAACTAAAACTTGAATGGGATCTCAGTTTTTCCCTGTTTCTTTTTTGTAGTCACTAAAACTTCTCATGGTATAGCAGCAGATTATGGGAACTCATATTGTTGCCTTTAAAACTGTTAGTCTGCTGTGGGATCAGCAGGGCTTGGCACCTTTGGTTTTCTGTTTGTGTGTAAAATAAAACCATCACTGTATGAAGTGTGTACCCAACATAACAAAGCAAAGGATCTCTAGAAAAATAAAATCAGGTCAGATTTGTGAACAACAGCTCAGTTTTTAAAACTGTTGAAAATATCTGAGTCATCCTTGGTTTTGCCTGTCAAATTACAAGCACATGGAGATGTTAAGATTATTATGCATTTGCTCTGTTTTCTCCAGACGTTTAATTTGTTTTGTCACTACTTTAGCTTTTGTTAAATTTTATCTGTTTTGTTGTTTCTTTTCAACTTCATGGCCAACTAAAACATTAGATTATTACTGCAAAGATGTAGCACAGATGGTTCAAATCCTGGGCTCAGCACATGGCTGGAAGGCATGTAGAGAGGGCTGAGCTGAGGAAGTCTCGCTCTTGGGTGACAGAGCCATTTGCTAAGCTGCTCCATGGAAGCTTCTTTCTCCATCTGGCTGTATGTAGTCCCAGCCCTTTTCCTCAGTCCTGGGGAGAGCAAGATGCAAAGCCGAACCTCCTCAGCTGTTTTTTTCCCTTTTTGGATATGCCGCCTGTTTGCTTATGCCAGGACAATGTACAGAGTCTTTCCCATCCTTCTGCAAGAGAACTTGCTTGGTTCAGATGCCAGCCTTTTAATGTGGGGTGAAGGGAATGGGGTCTGTATTTCTCTATGTGTTACTATCATATATATATATCTCATATATCACTAGCTTGTAAATAAAGCTTGCAGCCCTCCTTCCCTCTGGCAGAGGAAGGTACCTGTGCATTTAGATACCCCCTTTTCTAGCACGTACAAGACAAGGTCAGTCAAGGCTGCAGAGAGAACTTTACATGGGACACTTGTTTCATTTAAAAATATTATGTTTTATGATGTGGATTTAAAATAACCAAAACAAAACCCTCACATACTTGAATGTAAAATCACAAGATTCATACTGCTTTTTGTACTGTGAAGGTTGTTTACTTTGTGAAGCAAGCCTCTGAAATAGAGTCCTGTTGAGAAGGGGAGGAAAGATGTTTGCTTTTCTGCTGCAATTTTGCCTGCTGTTCTCAGTTATTATCTGCAAAGTTGTGAAATTCAGCTAAATCATTTTAGTCACCTCTTGGCTGCAGGAATGTGTAACTAGGAGATATAGAGTTATGAATTTGTTGAAGAATTAAGTATCAGCCATGTGAATGCTATGTTTATACAATTTCTACTGACTACATTGCAGCCAGAGATGCATTCAGTTTTATAGGGCTTCCAGAGAGATAGATTAAAATTTCTTTTAAATATTAAAAACAAAGAATGCAAGAGGGTACTGAGGAGTTTGTAAAAGAGCAAAGAAGCTCCAAGAAATTCCCTTCAAATTTATTTGCTCTTTGACACACTGAAATCTTGTTGAAACCACTGGGTGTCATGGTTTAACCCCAGCTGGCAGCGAAGCACCATGCAGCTGTTCACTTACCTCACACGCCCAGTGGGATGGGGAAGAATTGGGAAAAACAGGTAAAACTTGAGGGTTGAGATAAGAATAGTTTAATAATTGAAATGTAATAACAACAATAACAATAATAATGAAAAAGAGAGGGAAGGGGAGACGAATAAAATCCAAGTGGAAGGGAAAAACCCCAAGTGATGCATGATACAATTGCTCACCACCCACTGGCTGACGCCCGGCCAGTCCAAGAGCAGCGATGGGCCAAATCCCCCCAGTTTATGTATTGAGCATGCCCCTTGGCAGTGTGGAATATCCCTTTGGCCAGTTCAGGTCAGCTGCCCTGGCTGTGTCCCCTCCCCATGTCTTGTGTCCCTCCAGCTTCCTCGCTGGCAGGGCCTGAGACACTGAAAAGTGCCTTGGCTTAGTACAAGCATCACTTAGCAACAACTGAAAACATCAGTGTGTCATCCACATTATTCTCACACTAAATCCAAAACACAGCACTGCACCAGCTACAGGGCGGTTTGACTTCCCTAGACTCATGCAGGAAATGTGCTGAATTAGGTGATGAGCCTATTCCCAGCTTTTGCCTGAGAAAACACCAAATTACCTTAAAAGCACCCACTCATTATTTTTCTTGGGAGGATTTTGGAAGAAACATTTTTCCAGTTCTGAACAGTCAAGTTCTTAGTTTTAAAAAGGACTTTTGGAGGGCAGCATAGGTGTAGGCTCTTCTGTTCACTGCGTGGTGACTTGGCCACAGTTACAATGCCAATACGTGGCACCATCTTTTGCCAGTAAACTGTTTGGAAAAAATTAATAGGAAATATTCTCTGTCAGGAAAAATAAACGAAGCAAAATCCAGCTGTGCATAACATTGCAATGTCTCAGAACTCAAGTATGAGATAAAAATCCTCTCTGTTCCTGTCCTTACATTGTTCAAATGCTATTGTTATTACAGATGCTGGAGTAGATGAAGCAAACAGCTATGGGTGTTCTTTAATTGTTAAATTATATTTGGCATTTATAGAACTCTTCTTCTGCATGTTGGGTGTTCTCTACCACATGTCTGTTGAAGTCATAACAAAGAGTTTTGAGACAATCTCAGTTTAAAACTATTTGTCTCTGTCCTCATGCAGTAGCTTGCAGCCCCTCAGTTTTTGCTTTTATTTTAAGCCAGTGGTACCCTGAGCACAGTTTGATCCCACAAATGGTTGCACCAGCTCAACTGGTGGTGTGGACCCGTAGTTAGTTGAAAAGAAGCACATTTTTTTTAGGCCATTAGGCCTTTCAAGCTACCTGGCATTACGTTGTATGAAACAGCAATGTGAGTGAACTATCTCATAATTACATTAGTCATTAATGATATTCACAGTTGCATTTAGTCCAAAGTGGAGTCCACGTCATGTATAAACCCCCCTTGAAGGGCAGACACAGATCCTGAGCAGCCAAGAGACTTCTGCTGGCCTCCTGTGTCTAAAGGATCTGCAGCACTGGCAGCAGCCAAAAGACATGGTTCACATACAGCAGTTAATCAACAATGATTCAGTCAATAACCTTTTGAGAAAATATTATGGGATGAAAATACATACCTTCAGTAAATGGCATCACACAAATATCCACTATCCATACGTAACACAGGTTTATCATCTAGTACTTGGAGAAGTGTAGCCTAATTTAGTCCTACCTGCAGACCACAGGTTTTCTTCTTGTAGTGGGTTGGATAATAATGGGGAAAATCTCCTTTGATGGCAAGCATGCATTCAGAGTCATGTATATATAAAGTATTGTATATATCTGGAAAGCATTAAATCAGAAGCACTCTGAAGGTAGATGTTTGTCAAAGAGTGAATTACAGAACATTTTCCTTCTTTTGTTCTTCTTTCCTCTTTGGTGATTTTTTTATGCTTCCATGAATTTTAGATGAAGTCTGCATAAGTGGTGGACAGGTGTAACTTATCAGGGAACAAATGGGGAATAGCACAATCATTAATCACAAAGCAGAAGCCCTGGGCATGGAGTCAAAGTGCATTGTCTGCCAAACAGTTTTCTACTGATTACTTGATAACAATATTAAGATTGATCACACAGTGCTGACCTACTTTTAAGGGGGGTTAATTTGTAATTTCACTGTGGCAAATAGAGATGTTGGCTTGTGTAATGTAATTTACTAATAAGATTCAAAACATGCACGACCTTAAACTTATTTTGGGAAGAAAGTATGATCAATTTGCTTTGTCAGCCCTCTTTTCTACAGGAAAGTGGCATTTTTGCAGAGATCAGATTTTCAGACATTATTATTACTACACTGAGGAAATACACAGTGAACAAGAAAGGTGTAAAGACCCATTACGCTACAATGCCTGATCCAACCCAGTCCCCAGTCAAACAGTTAAAAAGTTGGGAGGAGAAATTGTTATTGATCCTTCTTTACAAATGAAGCATGGAGGTATATAGAGCCGGTCCCACAAAGTAATTTTGGCTCTGCAGCCCAACTTTCTTGTCTGTCCTCCCAGAACATGTAGGGAGAGCTGGGCATCAAAGCACTGTAGCTGGAAGTGACCCACCCTATGGGACCCACCATGCCAGCAGCAGCTGTGCGGTGGCATTGTGCTGCTCTGCTGTGCTGCCCGCTGTGTATCACCCCAGCTCACCTGCAGCTGCATGGCTTTTCACGGCTGTGCTGCTTTGTAGCTGTCCTGTGCTCAGGGCATAATGTTTTCTGGGTTACAACGGAGCTGCCCAAACAAGAAGGGCAGAGCAGGTCCAGTGACAGTAGCCAGGGTCAGCTGTGAGCCCAGATCACTAGACAAGCCCGTCACCACCAGGAACTCAAGGCCAGCGTGGTGCAAGGGCTGCCACAGCAAAGCTCTGGCAAGGACCAGAGCAAGGGCTGAGCCTGCATGCAGCTCCCTGGCCAGCAAACCCTCTGCTACCTGTGGGTGGGGGTACACCCGGGAGCCCCAGGGGAGCTTCATCAGCACAATAATTAGAGCCTGTTGGTGTATACTGATTCCTTATAAAGCTGTCTTGTTTATCCATATGTAGTTCTTTGTGAAGACAGAAAGATGAGTCTCCTCTCACTATCAGTAAGAGGACATCCTCCCTGCCAAAACGTAAGCCCCTGCTACAATGCACGGTGGGTTGTAAAAATTAACCATGGGCAAAGCAGCACATGTTCTCTTAAATGAATTATTAAAATTTCTGAACAGTATTAGCATACTTTAAATCAGAAACATGATATGGAAAATTTTAGATTAAGACTCAAAAATGTGATTAAAACCTAGATTTTTAAGGAAAGCGTTAAGAATAAGTTGTTGATGTTAATTTGTAGTAGTCATAGCAACCTAGTTCTCGCTTTTGTAACATTCTGGTCTTTTGGGATTTGAGGGGAGGGAAGAGGGAACAGGTTTTTGTTGTATCACAAGCAAAGTTTGCTCTGCCCAGAATGTGCTTTGTTCTGGCTTTTCTGTAGCCGTTTCAGGCAGTTTAACAGAAGTGCTTCCTGCCACCCAGAGCGGCTCGGGAAGGCAACAGGCCTAAAGGAGCAGCTTGAAAACTGGGGGCTGAGCAGTCGGTTCCCTGCTGTTATTGATGGGATCAGTTCTGAGGGGGCTGGCTTTTCCAAAACATTCAACGAGAGATTTCAGGTGCCTGAATTGTTGTTGCAGGTATGTTCTGTGAGCCACGTACCAAAAGCTTAAGCATGGAGATGCTGATGATCTTAGCAGTTCTTTTCAGGATCTACACCAAAGTGATTTTGCTCCGAAGTACTGTCTTAATTAAAAGAGAAATCACATTCTGTGGAGATGGTGATACTTTAGAGAGCGTAAGGAGTCTGTTCTGAGTGGAGCTATGTTCAGTAGGTGCCTGAACAACTGATCTGGCTTCCCAGAGCCCCATCGGGCTGCAGCTGCCCATCGTCTTCCACCGGCACCATCCGACACGCTTGCTGTTGTCTGTTGGTGCTTGGCAGGTCTGGATTCGTGCGGGTGAGCCTGATAGCATCTCACAGCAGGTCTAGCTTCATACCTCTCTTAAAGCCAAAGGCAGTCTGCTGATTCAGGAGGAGCTCTGCTTGTTCCTGTTCCTCACCAGCTCTGTGGCTGAGCCGCTCGCTGGAGCTCGGGTGTCTTGGCAGAGCACAGCTCCTGTGTCTGAAACCTGCTCTCATGCTGCCGCCTGCAGACCCGGCGGAGGCTGGGACAGGGATTCCAGCCTGGTCTGGATGCAGAGGTTACAGGTTTCTTTCTCCATGTTTCCTTCTTTTGAAAATAGCTTCAAGCAATTAAATGAAAGAACACAAGAAACTAACTGCAGTTAATTTTCCTGGAATTAGTGAAACACAAGAATCAACACTCTGTGTCTGTTAGAGGTGTGTTCTGTGTGATCAGCTCCATTTTTTTTTCCTGTAATTTTTCTTTTTAATTGTAAATAGAAAACAAAATTGATCACTGCAGCAGGACAGAAATAACAAAGCTGTCCCCATTCAGAGAGGCCAATCTGGGTTTGGTCACCATAGAAATGAAAAGCTTTAAAACTGCATCTGAGAGCAAATTATTCCAGGAAGGCAAACTATCAGTTGGGAGTGTATTTAGACATATTAAACAGACACATAGAAGTTAGTCGTACCAAGCTCCAGATGTGGTTTTTTTATACTTTAGAATAAATGCTGCACTTCAGCTTCTTCTAGCAGTACAGAAAAGGGTAAACCTTTTCCCCACGTGTCCTGTTAGCCCTGTGGTTAGAGGAGGCTGTCTGGAAGTACAGTTCTGCTCACAAATTACTCCTTCAGCAAGTTTTCCCTTCTTGAAACGATGCAGACAGGATGCTCTGTAAGTCAGTGCACACCACAAATTTTCATCTAATGGTCAGAGTATAAACTGAAAAGAGAAACCTCGGCAACATATCTAATATTTTAAAGGATTACTAAGTTGTCTGGCAGTTATATTTTACATTTTAAATTATAATCTGAGTAAATGAGCTTTTTTTACAATTCATAAAATAAAAATTTGTTAGGAGTATTCTTTGTGTATTGTGTATTCTAATCACCGGTGTAAAATTTTTGTACCTCGATCAGCAGAGCAGTGCCTGCTGTAAATGAGAACTAGTTCGGCAACTGTTATTTGGTATCACATACATACCTGTTGTTCTTATTGATAATTGAATTTTTGAGAATTTTTCCCTCTAATTGGCAAAATTAGAAAACAATAATAGTTAACGATTTATCTTTTTTGATAAAGAATTTGGAATGTTCCGCTTTGTTAGCTGACTCACACTAAAAACATTTTCCAAAATATATCAAAATAGACAAGGCCACTGTTTTCTTAACTTGTAAGACTCAATTTTAGAATGTACTTTAATGTAAAAAAGGAGAAAAAGCTGTTTTGAATTGGTTAGCTCATGTGAAATTAAACACGTTTAAAATATCTAATTTCAACTGCAGTGATAATGTTACTAAATAGTACTTGCATATGAAGTTTTTGAAGTTCTGTTTAACCCTCAAAAGGTTCATTTTTCAGATTTGTTTTCCCTTTTCTGAATCTGAGTGAAAAATCTATGTATTGTACCCGACTGGTGGCGTAAGTTGATGTTTTTGTTTGTTTTTCTAAGACAGACATAAGCATTTTGAACATGGGCCCTCCCCGTTCTTGAAATCCATCAAACCCAAAACCTTAAAGGTGTATTTCTGTCATCGATCTCTTTTAGATTACACAGCAAATGGCTTTATGTGATCTGAATCTGAAAGAAGGGCAAACCTACAGCTGTCCCTACATTGGTGCTTGTTCCTGCCCGAGCTGTCCAGCCCTCTGCCTTTGGTGCTCTGCTGCAGCTGATGTCGTGGCCAGCACACAAAATGCCTTTTCTGGTCCCTGCCCTTCACAAGTTCAGAGTTTCCCACAGGGAGAGCAGTGTGGTACCGTAAAGGTCTGGGGGTTGTGTACTGGGCAATACAAACATGTTATTAAGCAAGCTGTCCAACTGCGGACCAAGGGTTCCCAGAGCAAAGCAGTTTCTCAGCATCCTGGCGAGTGTGCGCTGTGCCCGTCACTCTCCTGACCGCTGGCTTTGCTGTCTGTGCAGCAGTGGTATTCAGGGGGCACTGAATGAGCTTCACTGCAGGAGCATCTGTCCTAAGCTTGAAATTCCTGCTGGGGCACGGTGCTGGATTTGGTCTAGTACAGGTTGTTAGTGGCTGGAATGTGTCTGATGAAATGTGTAGCATGGCGCACGCTGCATATCCTGCTTACAGGAGGACAGGGAAGTGATGCTACTTGGCAGCATCAAGCTGGACATGGCTTTGGACATGACTAAACTTGTACGAAATAAGTATTACTGATTTATCTTTTTTCATTATTTATGTTAAATGGTAGAGAGTACTTTGCTGTTTGTTAATGGTGTGTGGATCATTTCATATGACGCAGTTATTCTTGGATGGCTTTTCACAAAGACAAACCTTTCAAGAAGATAAAAGCTTTCCAGTCCTGCAAGCTATGAGCACAGGTGAGATTCTATGTAGGCAGGACTATTGTGTGGTGTAGCTGCCCTCAAATCAACTAGGTGAAGGCTGAGGCTGCTTTTCTGTGCATGGGCTGTAGTGAGTATTTCAAATCTCTTAACAGTTCTAAACCATTTTCACCCAAAAAGTGCTTATCTTTATGTAATAGCGGTGAATAAATTAATGCCACCCCAATTATAATAGGTGCTTTACTGGCGCTTGAGTTGAGTACAGAAAACCTTACCCCAGGAGAAACTAGGCACCTAAATGACTTTTGTGTCAAAGCAGCCTCAAACCCCACGTGTGGGTCTCACCCTGGCTTTGGCCAGATGTGTTCCTTCGGTGCCAGCCCTGTGGGTGGCTGGGGAAGCCGCCTGCAGCCCCGGGCTCAGCCCGGTCACCAGCCCCAGCACCGTCCCTGGGGAGGCTGGCTTTGAACCTCAGCTCCTTTGCCCTGCCCTGCAGGGGTGTTTGATGCCCTAGGCCTCCTGCTGCCTGGCCAGGGTTTTTTTTTGCCTGGGCTGTAGGATTTCTGCAGTGTAGCAGCTTCTGAAGATTCATAAAAATGCTTTTTCTCTTGGGGAAGGTGAGGATGCCTCTCTGGAAAAGCAGTCCACAGGGGCTTGTGGCTTCATGGGCAGAAAACAGATTGTTAGCTCATTGCACCACCTCCCTCTCCCCACCCCTGTTTCCAACCAATTTGCATCCTCTAGCATTTCTGCAGCTAATTAAGGAAAGTTGGGACAAGATTCATGCCTCCCTGGGAGGTATCTGGCATGTCTGCGAGGGTAAGGCTCTCGGTGCCAGCAGCAGTGAGCTGGCAGAGAGGAAAATGCTGATTTACACCCTGCGCCACCGGTGATACCCGCATACGGACCGCCCGCTCAGCGGGGGGTACCGCGGGTGTTAAACGCGCCGCTGTCTCTGGGCTTCCAGTGCCATCTAGTGGGCTCTGCTTTTAGTCGAGTGGGTAGGGGTCCAGCAAAGGGGTTTCAACTCTGTATATATGCATATATCGATATCAATATTCCTTTCTGTACACTGCTGCGTCCTTCAGGAGTGATCCACTTATAGATATTTTTTCTCATTTCCAACATTTAAGGTACATCTAAACTAAAAATTGAAACGTAACAGAAAAGTAAACGGAACTATATGTTTGCAAGTAGATCGTATGACGAATGTTCATCTTTTCCTTTAATGGAGACTTCTGACAGAAAGCATAAATGTTTTAACCTTTTGAAATAGTATAGATGCTTGTTTGCAGTTGGAAGTACTGTTCTTATACTTGTGCATCTTGTTCTCCATATATCTTTTTATGTTAGTGGTATACAAATTTTATTATGCTATTCATACTTTGTGCATTTTGAACTCATGGTGTAGATAATTTTCACATTTTTGAACTGTAATCTACACCCCTTTTATTTTCTAGACTCTGGTTTGGTTCCCTCACTAGTCAAGTGGGCTTAAGAATTCTATAAGTAAAAAACTTTTGGGTTTAACTTCTGACTTACATTGAAAAAGTATTGTGGGAAAATAATATGTAATACCTCAAGGTTTATAGGTTAAGTGTGGGATCTGTTATTTACATTTTTTCAGCTGTTGGCCCAGCTCCCTTGGCTTAGTGCTTATATTGATACAACAAAAATATAAATTCTAACGTCATTAGTACTATCCGGAGGAGTTACTTAAGGAGGCTTTGTGGATGTACCACTGCTACTTCTGTATGTTGTCCTCACTCTGTCTTCCCAGGAGCTATTTGATGCTTTTGTGACCCCTCATTCTGCTGACCTGAGCCCTAAGCTGCTCAGATGCAGGGATGAGCCACTGGCTTTCCACAGGTGATGCTCACCGCCTCCCCAAGGCTGGACTGTGCCGCAGGACAGTGAGCTCTGGGACTTGTTTGTTCTGCTAAACCTAACCCTGGGACTACTCCTGTACAGTCTGGTTTTGCAGGCAGTATTGGCAGAGCAACATTTGCTGAGGTACTGGTGCTTTCTGTATAGTCTCAATCGTAGCACCTTCTCTGTGCTAGCCCCAGACACTACAGGTACAGGGAGAGGATGGCTTTCTTGAAGCAGCATCCAGCTAAAAGCTGGCAGAGAAAACACTGCTTGGAAAGATTCTGTGATTTAGTTACATGTCCTGTTTGCTCTCTTTTTCTTTATACAAGTGTGCTTGCTCTCTTTTTTCAGACAAAAGGCAGCTTAGGTAAAGCTGGTTTGGTACACACCATGCTGCTATGGAGTCCATTCTGCATTTGGGCCTTGGGTGGGTGGAGTATTGACGGTCCTTGGTTACTTCCAGTGCAAATGGGTGGGTACCAACAGTGGGATTGTTCACCTTGTCTGGGGATTCACAGTCCCACCCATTGTGTCTAAGCCAGAACTTCTGATATGCCCTAAGAGGCAGGTGTTGCACTGCGCCCTTGGCCTTTCCCTCTAGAGCATCATCTCATGGCATGTCCAGGCTCCACGGGGAGGCTGTTGAGTTGGCACTGTCATGACTGTGGTGATTGGAATGGCCTTGGGGCTGAGCCTGTGAACTGCGCTAAGGCGATAGCTGGCACAACGGAGCAGACATGCAGGGGGTTTGGGCCTTTCAAAGGCAGTGGGTGCTTTTCCAAACGCTGCCATGTACTCCTAATAGGGTCCCTAAGGGACATCTGTCTGAGCTGCTCTTTGGCTGTGCCTGCAATGCTGCCGCTGTTTCAAAGGGTGCAGTGAGAGGGGTGCTGAGGGATGCTTATTGTGTTTGGAAACAACCTTTGATCTTTCTTTGAAACTTAAATCAAATGTGTCTTTTAAAAGACCTACTTTAAATACCCTGCCATTTACTAATGAAAAGGAAGCAAATTGGGAGTTATGGGGCTTCAGTTTCTCCATTTGTGCAAATGTGATAAGGAAGTAGAAAGGGAGGACTTCCCTGTCTCAGTGTTTGTAGGTTTATTACTGATGGCAGAGTAAACCACGTTCCCTAGGCCTTTTATAAAGAAGAAGAAAACAGATCTCCAAGTGTTAGCATTTTAGATGCATTAAGCTATCTAGACCACATGTGAAAAATGTCATTGCCTACTGAGCAGTTAATGTGCCCATCAGTTA
Organism: Falco peregrinus; assembly: GCF_023634155.1. NCBI lineage: Eukaryota > Metazoa > Chordata > Aves > Falconiformes > Falconidae > Falco > Falco peregrinus. Next base: position 11,979,585 of record NC_073729.1, read on the forward strand.
TGGCACAAACTGTTCTGTCTTTTGGAAACCAGAGGAGACAGAACTCAATATAATTCAGGTGGCCTGTAATTGCTTTGTTTTGCACAACACTGCATGAAGTGAGTGAGTCCCAAAGTTGAAAGCATTGCAGTACAGATCCTAAATGGGTTATCATGTGGAGCAAAGAACGCCAAGTGCCTGAAGCTTGGTAACAAGAGATTTTTAAGCACATTTCAATTTACTGGTAAAGGTTTTTCCCCCCTAGTGGTTAGTATGCTGCTTTCTAAGTGGGAAGGACATGAACAAATTACGTATGTATGCACTGTATACCATATATATGCATTTATATACACACACACACTCTATAGTTTTCTTTGCAGTTAAGAACATGGACACGTGACAGTATGTTGTGGCATTAACTACATAAGAAATGGAAATGATAGTTGCCAAATAGTCTGGAGTGATAGGCTTCAGAGTTTAGCAAAGAGCTGTGCGTAATTTCAGGAGTTTGGTTGGTTTTTTTCTTCCATTCTTCTACCCCAGAAACTCAGTATCTGTGGCCATGAGAATGACAGGTGATACCTCTAGAAGGAGAGTTAATTGGTTTACCCATATTACAAATCGGAGTTGAGGACCTGCTTTACCCATCACCTTTCTGCCATGCTGGATAGGGTTTAGAGGGGTTAGCCATGCAAAGCGCATCTTAAAGTTAGGGCAGGCATGCTGTCAAGCAGGTCCCTAGCAGTCACTTGGATAACCAGCATCTGAAGAGGCCATTTGTTCACTGTGCTGACTTAGGCATTCTGTGACCCCTTCTGAGGAAAAACTGGTCTGATACAACTTGATGGGCCATAAGGTCACGATTGCTTTTCCAGATGTCTTGCCATTTGGTATGCCAGAACACTAAATTGCTCCATAATAAACTGACTTAGCTTCGCATTTTTAGCGGAGAAAGAGTTAGTTGGTTCGCTTGGATACTGTAAATTGTCCTTCTGAAAAGCCTGTCTCTGTCCATAGATTATACACGGCATGAAGGTGCCCAGCCAAATTGTCCTGCTAAGCCAGACCACTGTTACTGGCATTGTGGTGACTGTTGTGCTCCAGCTAGGCATGTTCAGGGCTCTTGGTCTTACCTGAAGACAAAATGATTAGAATTTTTTGCTGAAATTCCACTATTCACCGATAAACTAAAGCAGGGGTTACAGAAAGGTGTCTTTGTGCTTCCCAAAGTGGCCATGTAGATTGAACAATGCTATAGTGGAGGATCTGCAGGGTGCGGGGCCCCGGCAGTAGGCACTGTCCCCTCCCAAGTCACCCAGTGCCACCACAGCAGGGATGCTCAGTCAGTAGGCAGCTCCTTGCAAGTGAGCAGCGCTGCCAGGGTACTTCATGCTGCCATTGTGCACGCTGACAAACCTTCCTCGAAACAGCTGCTTGGAAATGCCCAGCATTTTTCTAGTGAGTACAAACAGCTAAATGCCAATGGAGTTTCATTGGACCAGAGTCCACCTTCAATTATCGGCAAGCAGCTCCTAGCTTGGCATTTCCAGGCAACAACCTCCAGGTCCACCTAGCTTTGTTACGCTTTAGTTGTAGAATAGAGGTACTTTGCGAATGGGCTGGTCACCTCTGTCTGGCTGCAAGATGTTACTTATAGTTGCGTTTCTACAGCAGCAGCTTTGCTCAGGGGCTCCCCCAAAATAACCACCCAACTGCTGTACTTTTCTGTGTAATTATCAGTAATGTACTCACACTCACAACATACATAAATAGCTTTCTAGTAGCACAAAATATCAGTTGAAAGTTTCACAAAAGTCTCAGACTTTTTGAAAGCTCATTTTAAATGTTTTCCATTCATGTATCGCCAGGCTTCAAAATGTGTTTTTAGATGGGTGCTCTTACTAAAAACCAACAGCAGCACAGCAAAACCCACACGAGAGTAATATAAAGTAATTTGAATAATGGTCCGAAGCTATCCTGTGATTTCTAAAGAACAGGCTATTTCACAGAATGGTCAAGGTTGAAAGGGACCTCTGGGGATCATCTGGTCCAACCCCCTGCTAAAGCAGGGTCACCTAGGGCAGGCTGCACAGAGCCATGTCCAGGTGGGTTTTGAACATCTCCAGAGAAGGAGACTGCACAGCCTCCAGGGACAGCCTGTGCCAGGGCTCGGTCACCCTCAGGGTACAGATATTTTCCCTCATATTCAGCTGGAACTTCCTCTGTTGCAGTTTGTGCCCGTTGCCCCTTGTCCTGCCACTGCTGAGAAGAGCCTTGCCCCATCCTCCTGAGGAGGTTTCTTTGACAAAAAAAAAAAAACTTCCAAGTAAAAAGAATGACTGGCTCTAACAAAATCCAGCCCGATCCAAATATCCCATTAGCTTGAACAGGAGTAAAATTTACCTAGGATCATGACTTGACTCCGTACATTAGTAAATGCATGGGGATTTTGGTGTACACAATCGTATCAGTTGAACAGAACTTCATACAAGTGCAAAATTCATAGTAAAGATGTCTTTATTCCAAAATAATAATAATGTGTTAGCCAGACAGCTACAAAACATCTACACAAGACTTTGGTAAGAAATGTTCATGGTAGCTTTTTCATAATTCCACAGCAAACAAAAACAATGAAGGAAATCTAAAAATGCAATCAAACAAAAATTTGTTTAAATTGTATGCTGCACACAGAGAGTCCTACTGTACTTTTGTTAAGCCCCTAACTTTTTTTTGTTACATGTAAAGCTTCTACAGTTTGTATGTTAGAAAAAAACCCATACACACAATGCTAAGATCTGATAGTTGAGGTCTACAAAACTGGAGTGACATCTGTGCTTTCAGTTCAGCAATATTATTCAGGAGATAAGAGAAAGAACAGTTCTCATCTTTATTGATTGATAATCAGTGGCTATTACACTACTAGAAAGTTTACAGTAACAATGCAATACTTCTACATATTGTATATCAGAGCTTTTTTATTTTTTCTGAATAGAAAATCAACCTCTTATTTTTTCTTCAGTTGTTTTTGTTTGTGTCTTTTTTTACAAAATGTAACAAGCTTAAATATTCATTTTGTATCAAATTAGAAGAAAGACCAGGGATTTGTAAAATGTGTCAACAGAAGAACAGTGTGAAAGGCTGAACCTAAGCAGGAATGATTTCTGATCCAGTGCAATCTACGTTGTCATTGCATGTATTAACAAGGTGGGGAAAAAATAATTTTCCAACAATCATAACTTTAATGAGCCTAAGAGAAATGACTGGAAATTACACTGAACAGCCTCCTAAGGTTTAAAAAAAAAAAAAAAAAAAAAAAAAAAAAAGAGTATATGGACGATCAAATTAGTAAGAACCACAGTGAAAGGAATGCCAAGATTGCTTTAATGGACAGTTTTGTGGGCATGTTCAGAAAGGTGTTGTATATTTCCTGCATACCTAAAGGTGTATTTGGACTATGTAGCCTTTGGCAAAGGGAGTAATTAAAAGACAAAACAGCTTGATGAACTGGAACAAACATGAAAATGGAAATACAACATTGGTTTCAACTGATTATTTGCAGAAACAGGCACAGCTTTGCAAGATTAGCTTGAACAAGTGGTAAGAGTTGATGACATAAAATATAGTCCATAAACTCACAGCATTTTTTTTTTTCATTTTCCATTCAGGAGAAACTTTCTTCTGCTGCTCCTTCTGCCCCAATATCCAATTTCACATATCCAAACCTACAAAAACCACTGTCACACATTTCATAGTTCTAGATTATTTTTATGAATTGTTAGCCTCAGCTGGGATAGCCTCTGTCAGACTCAGCAACAGCATCTCACAGAGGTGGGTGCTCTGTGGGTCCTGACTGCACGTGTAGCTCTGCCCTGGCTGAGCACCTGGCAATAATTGCTGTAGCCCTTCTCTGCAGCCATCAGTTTCCTCACCTGAAATATGCTCAGCTGGTCACTCCTCCAGTATCAGTATCATTCCACTGGGTTTTTTTGTTGGCTTTTAGGTTGTTTTTGGTCATAAAAGGGTAATGTGCAAGGTAATATCATACATACGTTAATTAGGGACAGAGAGAGGCATAAACTGCAGAACTTTTCACCAGACACAAGGAGGAAAACTATCTGAATTAATATTATTAAATGAGCCAAGCTGTGCAAAACATAGAATGTTTGGTTTTAGCATTAAACCTTGTTGTATTTTTTTTTTTTTTTTCTTGTGGTTTGGTTCTCTGTGGGCTTGCACCCACTCCATTTAGCAGCGGTGGGAGAGGCTTAACACTGTAGTTGATTCCATTATTTCCCTGGCCCTCCCTTCATTCCAGATCTTAAAAGAAGCAGTAAAATACCTTGAGGGGATGGGATGTGACAGCTGTGGAAGTTCTGAGCAGCCCTTGCAGTGTTCAGTGGAGAACTGATGATGAAAAGCCCCACAGTGTAATGCAGCCAGCCCGCCTAGCCCGTGCAGGCACAGAGAGGCAATGAGAGGATTCCAGGGTGGTGATGGTGAAGTTGAACAGTCTCAGTGGATTGTGGTTCACATCAAATGCAGACACTTAAAACCTGGGTGCCAGGTTCTCAGGATTCTGACCAGTTGTTAAGGAAGGGAGTAAATTACTTAAGGCTGGTTTAAAGAGACTATAAAATCAATTTTTCTCCATTCATTTCTCTCAAGCTTGTTTTAAGACTCAGCATCAACAGTCTTTATTTTCAGTGCATTGCTGTTACTTTATGTAGAGACACAGGTGTATGCTGCCTTTCCTGGACCAAAAGGTAACCCATCACCTTCACCTCTCATCTTTAATGTTATCTTGTTAAACTTACAGGACAGTATTATATTCCAATAGCAAGTGAAGCCCAAGGTCTCACTGGTCCTACACCTGATTGCGTGTAGGGATGAGAGCTAAACTCTACAGGAGATGGTGTGAAATAGCAAGTAGAATGATAAGGAGCTGTTTTCTAATCTCAGGCAGTTTGTTGATCACTCAAGTGGTCAGGAAAGACATTTATCCAGTCTACTATATCTACCAATGAGAATTTCTCACAAATTTAGTAATTTTTAGATCCTTCTATACTCTTGAGTAAAAAACCATAAATGGCACTGCTATAAATATATTCCTATGTCAAGCTCTAATTAAGATGCTGCCATCATTTCATTTCAGAGGCTCCATTCCCTTTGTTTGTTATAAGGGATGCATAAGAACCTGGCTCGCCTTTTCTCTACCATTTTTATTATATTATAAACCTCTTTCTCTCTTTGCCTGTGATTAACATCCTTTCAAAACTGAATCTAATTTTTTTACTCTTTCTCATGTGGAAGTCTTTCCACGACAGCTGTTGCAGCTCTCTGTTTAGACCAATTTCTATTAGTTCCATAACTACCTCGAGAGGCAGAGGACAGACCCATATAAGAATACGGCATCTAAATATATTATGACACTTGTGTTTTCTTTGTGTGTAGTTTTGACTGTGACTGTGTAGTGGGCAGACACCACTATTGAGCTGCACAAATTATTTCCTTTTTAAGTTTTAAAGAAACAAAGACCATTTTGCATGGACCATAGCATCCATGTGAAGAAAAGTATATAGGATAACTATCGTAACTATCAGCTTAACCTGGTAGTGTAAAAAGATAAACATGCACTGTTAATATTATTGAACCAGCATTACTGAAACTACTCCTTGGCATAGTTGTGTAATCACATAGGCACTGCTTTGGATTTTCAAAATCAAATCGAGAGAGAAATCCTCCCACATATGAAACATGTCACTTTAACTTAGTTATGTTAATATGCATGCATCCCATGTCTTTACAAGTCGTATTTCTATATGGCTATTCCATGTCCACAGATATGTCTGTATTTTAGTTAAATGACTTAGTATTTTTATGCATTAAGGGCTGGCTGGAGTATCAAAGTTTTACTCTCAGCATAATCTGTGAGGAAATATAAAATATGTTTCTTGCACCAGCAAGACTAAAAAGCAAACCACACTGCAAAAATGAAAACTAATATACACTTTATATCTTTTGTTTTAAAAACCAAACCAAGGTTGACTTTCCATTTAGCTCAGAGTGCATCACTTGGAAGCCTTGTGTTTTGTTAACAAGGATGAACATTACATGCTCTTAGCTCCTTTTTGTCTTTGCAACTAGTAAACTGAGTACTTTTGGACCTCTTCTTTACCATCATGTAGCGTTCCTGAATTCCACCTCCACAGAGTGTAGAACATTCTGTCCAAGCAGTCCATGGTTTCAGCCTACAAACTGGAAAAATAAGAAATTTGAATAAGTTTTTAATTAAGTACTAATTAAAGTAATCAAGTAATTAAATATTGCAGTCTAACCTACATATCTCAGTATGTGTTCCACTATGCAAGTGTGCACATTTACATCTTTTGAATCTAAACAGATATTGCTTAGTTCATTACAGTAGGAATTACAAAACCCCAGTTAAGTATAACAAAGGTGCATTTGTCAAGCACTGAAAAAAATGTATTTAAAAATAAATTTATTGTCTACATTATCAAAGACAGACAAATTAAAAAAACTGTTAAATGTTGGGCAAGCATGAACCAAAACTTAGTAGTAACTAATATCTATATAATGTAAACTGTATCACAAGATGTTACGTTTATTGGTTTGAGTCATCAATGCTTGATAATACTGTCCCTTATTGAAAAAGCAGTCCAAGCAGATCTCTCGGAGCAGTCTGAGTCTGAATCAGAGTACCCCGATGGAAATCACTTCAGTTTTGAAACTCAGCATTGGATCTGGGAACAAATACTTTCAAAGTTCAAATGTAACTGGATGCAAAGGCTATCACGCAGGTCTGCAGAAATTGCAATCTGTCCTTTGCCAGGTCTAAATTCTAGATTTTTTCACACTCCACACTTTGTAGTGAAGAAGCTAAAATATTTTCTGTGATAGCACATGGACAGGTGTGTCCTCCATTGTGCTCTAAACTTCTTCGCACATGTTTCGTGATGGGAAAACACCAGGAGTGGCTATGCTTTATTGCTAAAACTCTCCCTAGACTGAAATGCTGAAAATGTTCTCAAAGCATGAAGTAGAGCTGCTCACAAACTCCTGTGATGCAGAAAAGACAAACAGACACGAGCATAATGAGAAATGGTTTCACACTCACCTGGATATTGCTCACTATCAATATTTTTTTTTGCTTGTTCACTTCTCCTTTTTTCTCGGGCCTCTTTCCAGCGCCTTTTCTCCATACCTGGGCCTCTCAGGCATTTCCTTACTCGACATTTTGTACGTTGGACAGTTTCTGGGCATGCTGTTCCTCCAAACTGTGGTTCTATTTTGATCATTCTTGTCCTAATCATATGGCCCTTTCCACATGAGGTATTGCATTCAGACCACTGGGACCACTCTGTTAGTTCACAGTCGATGGCTGCAAAGAATAAAAAATATTGCATGAAAGCTGTGAGACCTAAACATACGGTGAAGAAGAAACACAGATGTGCCTAATGAGTTTTTACATGCTGAATACGTGAATGCAATTTAGGGCTCCAGTCTTTTCAGCCAGTGTTGTGAGGCTACAGGCCAAAATTTTCTGAGTCCATTTCTAGCAGAACGATTGTTTTACATCTTCCTCAATTGCTTTTTCAAGAGTGGTGCTGGCAGATCGCTAAAATTACAAAGAACATATAAATAATTCTCTTGTGCCGCCCTGAATTTTCTCACCCATATGTCTGTTCTATAATGAAAAGCTGTTAGAAATTGAATTATATTTATAAAGAATCTGATACCTCTCAGATCTAAGCCCTGCTTTACTGGTAGCATTGTGCAATGAGAAAGATTCACTAATACCATTATGTCTTAAAAGTTTTCATCTTTCACCTCTGCTTAAAATGTACAGCCACAATGAGTAATAATCAAAATGATATTTCACATTATTTAAGAAAAGCTGAATTAGCAAATTACAATGTAAAAGCCTTACTTTCTGTGAAAAATAATGTAATTATTTATACAGCCTCATAAACCAGCTGGCAACAGGATGCTAAAAGCAATCATATCTTATTCATTCAGCAGTGCCTCAGGCTATCCTGCTTCACAAAGACTGCAAAGCAACTAGATATTTGCACCACCCAATAAGTGGGGGATTTTAGTGGAATAAGGCAAAAAATCGATGCGCTGGTGACCATGCTAGCCACTGGCTCATATGACAGTCCAGATTGCAAAGAGCTGTAGGTCAGTGAAAAGGCTATGATACAGTTCAGACATATCAAAGAGTAAGCCTCTTCTGTGCTCTTTCTGTGAGCTAAAAGAATCACAGGTGATTTTAATCCTTCTTTCCTTCCTTCCTAGCACATACTCTGCATATGAGTAAAAAATAGGCTTTATAATTTTGACTAATTTAGAGTCAGGAAGTGCACAAACTGCTGCCTGAAGTTGTAGTGTGTGAAATATGCAGAAACCATATAACCAAAGCAATATTGGTAATCAGTGTAGGGTTAAGTAAGGCAAGCTGAAATTAGGATGTGGTCATATTCCAGCTCTCAATAGCTGAAAGTGCATGATAATAATACAAAAACAATAAAAAAAACAACCAACAAAACCTGAAAAGTCCACATTTGATATCACTCCTGTCTTAGAAGTGATGCTGAGAGAGTTTTGACCCATAGACTGTGACACTCAGAATTCACCCCCTTTTCCCTCTTTGCAGTGAGGTTCCCATGCTTACGGCATTCCGGCAGCATGCATTTTTCTGCTTGTTCCAGCTCCTCATTGCAGTCTCCAAGCTCAGCAGCAGATTTCAGCATCCTTTGCCGGGTTCGCATCCCCTTCCCACATGTTACACTGCAGTCACTCCATTCAGACCAAGGAGAGAGTAGGCAGGGGATGGTATCTAATATGAAAATAAAAAGGTAATGAGTTCTTGCTATACATAAATCATGAAGGCATACATTTTGAAAATAATATAGGTGGGAAATGTACTATGTTTTATCTGTCATCAATCAATTATATTTTGTTGTTACTTTGGACAAAATGAATCACAAGTTGAATGATTTTGCTGGAGAAGCTCAAAAAACACTACATTACACTGAAAGATTTTCTTGGTTTTAATACCTTTTCTTTGCTGTCTTTTTCTATAGCTTATTCATATCTGCACAGTCCCGGTGCTTCCAGGGAATATATTGTTTAAGGTATATTTCAATCATAACTCCTGCAAAAAACCCTGGATTGTTGTAGTGAACAGAACTGGAAGTCAAATCGATATAGTCTAAAATGTGAAAATTCCTCTTTTTATCTACCAAAAATCTTCTAAAACTTTGTTCTTTCTGTCTTTGATGAAAATCTTTGCATTTCTTAGGAAATTAAAAACAATATTAATAGTCACATTAAGGGCGAGATGGCTGTGTAAAAGGAGCACCTCAATCTCTGAACTGTTCATGGACTAAAAGGAGAAGGCACTGTTTTATTCTAGCCTTATGATTAAAATACCTCATATTCCTTAAATCAGAGTTGCTTAGTTATGGCTTGCTAATATATACATCACTGTATGGGTGATACAGTGATAGGATACCAATTTTTACTTTTTTTACTGATACTGTCATCCTGATATATAATACTTAATGCATGTTCCCTAGGGGATCTGGTTTTAAGAACAAGAAAAAGCAACATTGCTTGGATTTAGCTATATTCTTTGCGTGATGGAGCAATGTGTCAGAAATGATGCCTCTCTTTGTAACAGTGGAGATAAAATCATGGACACTTACGGCATTCAGGCATCATGCATTTCTCTGCTTCCATAGTTTCTGCCTTGCACATAGATCCATCAGCAGGAGTCATCTTGATCATTCTGTGTCGTCTCTTCATCCCCATGCCACAGCTAGCACTGCATTCGTCCCACTCTCCCCATTCAGTGACAAGGCAGCTGCTAGGGGCTGTTCAAAATGGACAGAGAAAATCATTCACTAGTAGAGCTCATATGAAAAAATGGTTTGGGCAGTGCTCCTGCTATTGGCTGGATTTTACACAGCCACGTAAAATACTTACAACATTCCTCATTTACAATACATTTCTCAGTCTCTTCAGTAGGCACTTTGCACATAGAGCCATCTTCAGGGAATTGTTTTACATATCTCTCTCTAGATCGCGTTCCCATCCCACAGGAAACACTACAGGGGGACCATGTAATCCAGTCAGACATCATGCAAGTGGAACCATCTAAAATACAAAGAACCATTTTAATTGCTAATATTAGCAGAATTGCTCATAAATCTGTAGCTGCCCATTCGTGTGCAGATTCACTTTTACGCTGCCCTTCGCATTCTGTCCTCTCCTCTATTGCTTACTTTACTCCTTTATGCTTCTGTGTGCTTCATGCACTGACTCAGATGAACTACAGAATTGACCAGAGACAGTTTCAGTTTTTATTCTTCAGCAGTTAGTCCTCTGTTTGGCATAACCCAAGTCATACTACGGCAACCAACAGCTTTAAAAACTTTAAAGCAAGTGTAAACCCTACAAGGTGTTTTTCTCCTCTCCTCTTTCCTCTTGATTACCTTCATCACTGCAGCCCGGACCCATGCATGGCTGAAAATCTTGGGTATCGGGGCAGGGCACACTCAGGTCCAGCTGGGCTTTAAGCATTCTCTGCCTCATCCTCTTGCCCTTTTCACAGGTAGAAGAGCTGCACGCTGACCATGGGGACCAGTTTGAATATATGCAGGTCTCAGGGGTATCATCTAAAAAGTAAGAAAAGGCAGTGAATGTTAAAATGCGGTCTTCCATTTGCTTCTCTTTGCTTGGCTAGTGATTACTTTAGATGCTAATGGGATAGATGCATTCTTTCCTCCCGCATTCTGTCTTCTCCATTTTAGCCCAAGAGAACAATTGCCAACTTTAATTAACAAAAAAAAAAACAAAACAACCCAAAACCCAAAAGACTTCTCTCCTTTATCGCTTTTCTTGTTATTGCCATCTTCCAGGTATACATGCAATTTCTTTGCTGTATAAGGGAAGGCTAATAGTAGATACCAGAAAAGATGAAAACCTAAATCACTGTTTGGCATTGTGTGGGACTTTTGCTCCTAAGACAGTTTTGTACTTTATCTAGAAATGACAGTGGAGAGTGGAACAACACATAAATTAGTAAGCACAAACAAATGTAAAATGTACCTTCTTCTTTTTCCTCTGGTGCTAGATCTGCCACAATATCATCTATGTTATCAGGCACGATATTGCATTGCTCCCCCTGCAAAAAAAAGTATTGTGGAGATTGGATATAGGAAACTCATAGTTGTACACAGTGAGAGAGGCTAAAAAAGGGTACTGTGGGGCACTACTGCATCTGCAGTGCTTTTTTCTCTTCTAATTCCTATGCACACTTTAAAAAAATCCTGGAGAAGTAACACCCTAAGACAGTTCTAGTTCTTTTCTACCATTATCTTTGTTGTGGGTAGGTTAAGGAGTGTAGATTTGGAGGGAAGGGAGAGGAAAAATTGGTTTTTTTGGTTTATGAAGTGGGGTTTTTTGCTTGCTTCAGAATTTTTTGTATATATACTATACCTTGCGTGCAATTCTTTCAATGACAACTCTGGCTACAAGCTTGATAGATCCTCCTTCTGGGTCATAAAATGGACTTTGAGGATGATCTAAGCTTGTAAGGGGTCTGATCTTCTCTTGAGGCACTGTAGGTTTGTTAGGAGACTGCAATCAAAATGGGAAAAAAAGTTTTAAAAGAACCTAATTATTATTATTAATAATACAATTCATCTGCATAAATTAAAACTTCTCCAAAATGCTAAATTGGGAAATTCTAATAGAAGATGAACTCAGTACGTTCATACTTAATGGTAAGGTGGTCCGTGGGTTTTTTTGTCAGGAGCCACCACTTCTCTAACACTTCGGGATTAAACCCTGAAGCTGGGTTCACAATAAGATGTATGCCTTGTTGTGTGGTTAGCTAACTACATACATTTTAAAAAATATATATTCAGTATGCCTCCAGAGGTGCGTTATAACTGGAGAAATTCCTTAGGTTCTAAAGAGACCAGGTCTGAAAGAAAAAGCCAAACGTATTCTGTCATCTGAAAAGGGAGTATCTGTGGTCCTTGAGGATGTGACTAATCTTGTCTAACTTCAGCGGTCTGTACTGTGCTGTTTGTATAGACACACGGCGTAGGTATGCTTGTCACCTATGGAGACCTAATCAGTTCATTAACCTGACCCAACACATTCGGTCAAAACCAGGACTTTACCTGAGGATGATGTGAATCTTTTCCTAGACTGGGAGTGTGATGGAGACAGAGAAAATTGATGGTTTTAGTCTCAGTGATGAGAAGTCTAGAGTTTCAGTCTGTCCTGTAAGGAATAGTTACATTTTCTGTGCCAAACAGAATAGTTGGTATCGGGTTGAAACGGTAGAAGAATTCAAGTTGATGTGGCTGCTAATGGCGCTCGCATCTGTATCAAAGGGGCTGGAGACCTTAATGCTTAGTTTTCAGCATACTAAGTCCTCCATTTATTCAACAGGTTTATAATATCTCAGGTGAACGTAGTATTATCCCATTAATAATAATGCTGAGGGAATTCAGACACAACGACCAACAGCAACTGTAGCCAGCATCTACCTAAATGGCTTTTAATTCATTACAAGCAAAATTTTTACTCATATAAAGGCATATATGGTACTACTGTGGATCAAATAGCTTTCATTCCTCACTGCTTTAAGGTAAACTTTATCTTTGGAATATATTCCAAATAGTCTGCGTACCTCATAGGTAACGCCGCTGTCTGTGCCAGCATCCCAGGGTATTAAATCCTGAACGACTTTCTGAACCCAGCCGCAGTCCTTGGTACAGAGGTCTTCGGCAGAGAGCCCCACGTTCCAGTCCGGACTGGGGCCCAGCATGGTCAGGAAGGACATCAGGTGCCGGTGGCGATCGACAGAAAACTCAGCAGAGGGAGCAGCTCTCCTGCAAATTGGACATGAAATCACGGACTCGAGTTTGCTGCTAGAGAGCAATGGAACTGGTGCTTCAAACTGGGAAATGCCCGACACTGGCATGCCACTGTGGCTGTATGCAGAGATGGGGAATTCTGTAGGACAGGGAGAGGGCTGTCCCATTTCAGTCTCCATTTAACATGTGAGAAACAGCTTGGACATCATTCAAGGAGATTTACAGTTTAATACGTGAGCTGCAACAGCACGCTTATGTCTTAGTCGTATGATAATAATCAAAAAATCTTTCATGAGACAAAAATTGCAAATGAAATAGCAGAGAAATACCCTGAGATTTTGATTGCTGGGTACTTTTTACGCCCTAAAAGATAATACAAATTTCAATGCCTAAAGTGCTTGGAAGTGCTACTGTGTGTATGTGTGCGAAAAAGCACTCATTAATAGAGTTTTAGTGCTCGTTTAAGTAAGAGATTAATGGCTGCTGCCAGCACTAGAGAGTTCAGCCAAGACTTTTGCAGGTTTCTGCCAGTGTATGTGAAAATGCCTCTATTCATCCAGCCTTTGTCAGCCATTCCCTTAGGAAGAAATCGTGCTGAATCATGCAGTGCTCTGTGATTCTGATGAGCAACTATCACATTCCTATGCAAATGGAAAAGAAAGTCAGGCCTGAATTGGAGTTTCTGTTCACAGATGAAAAGCTGGACCTCTTCATGGGATCTTTCTCATGAGAAACAACAAATACAATTTTGGCAATTCTGCTCTACCAAGTACTGATCTGATGTAAACCCAAGTTTTCTTCAATTACAGGACTTGGGACTTTTTTCAATTTTATGCCAAAACACACTGCTTTATGAGCATCTAAAAACTATGTTTATTTTTAATGTAAGGTTTTTTTAGTGTTATTTATCTTCCATTTTCGAGTTAGGCAGCTGTATGTATATATAATGCACATATACTATACTTCTCTAGTCATTCTTCTAGTTTATTCTTCCTATAAATGCTTGCGTCTCTGTAAAAAATGTGGTCTTTAATTTGTGTATTTTTTCTGGCTCATAGCACTCTTGGCACATTAGAAAAAACAGAACAGGCCAAAGACAATGATTTTTGAGTAGTTATCACACAGTTTTAAATGTAAGATATCTGAAAGTTACCATATCTATTTTCCTTTCAAGAGCCAAGTTGCAGAAGTAGGCATTTGTTCATGGGCAAAATGTTCTGGCGACTTTTGTTCCAGAGTCTTTACAAGCTGTTTCTTACTGTGTAAATTAAGTTACATTGAATTAGACTCTGAGTAGAAGAGTTTCTAAGTGTTTGATGACAATAATCCTGCCTTCCCCAGAAAAAGGATGCAAATGCCTTTTTTTTTTATGACAGATAAAACTCTGGTTTCAATAGAACAATTTGTCTAATGTAAAGTAATAAAATAATGAATGATGGCATCAACTTCACTCTGCGAATACAATATCCTGATATATTTGTCAAGTACGTAGCAGTGATTAGTCTGAAAAAGCGTGCTAACTGACTTCAATTAACTAAAGGATTTACTGCATTATAAAGGTTTCTAAGAATTCCCTATAGGAATTTAATATTTTAAACAGTACATAGCAGAAGTCTAAACAGTACATAGTAAAAATGTCAGACACATGTGTTTGTATACCTGATCTTTAGATTAAGAGTATGTCTAATATGGACATTGCAGGATAGACAGAGGTCAGCTCTTGCAGGGAAGGGCAAGGGCGGTGCGAAGCCGCTCACTGCTGTGTCCGGCACCTGAGCTGATGCTGAGTGCGTTGGTACGTGTGTGACATGTGTGACATGACATTTCAGTGCTCTGTGCCCACCTGCTCTCAGAAACCACAAGAGAGGCAGCAACGATCGCACCATTTAAAGGCAGAGGGTTGGAAATGACTTGACTACTTTAGACACATAGGAATGGAAAACTTCCGTCACAAGTGATTCTTGTGAGAGGCATGCCCAGTTAAGGCTTTGAATGCTTTGTTAGGAAAGGAAGTATCAATGATGTTATTAATATAAAAAAAATAATTGTGTGTTTACATTATATTAATATTGAAACTGTAATGGAACACTTCAGTAGGAGATATTTGCCTACAAAGACTCCTTGCCTACAAGTCTTTGTATGTGTTAAATTATAGCTGTAAACCTGACCCTCCTGTAATTTTACAATTTCAGAGCACTTGGCAAAAAATTACCTATCTTCTGCCCCTTCTTTAAGACAAATAGTTTTATGCCCATTTTACTATATTTTATCGTGTAACTGTTCAACACATAAATGCAAAGATTATTAGAGGACAAATGGAGGCATGTTTTCTCCTCTTCCTTCCTCCACTCTTCTGCAGACAGGTACACAATGCTCACACGCTTTGTGTGCA
Organism: Falco peregrinus; assembly: GCF_023634155.1. Lineage (NCBI taxonomy): Eukaryota > Metazoa > Chordata > Aves > Falconiformes > Falconidae > Falco > Falco peregrinus. The sequence continues at coordinate 11,994,873 of NC_073729.1, forward strand.
GCACAACATGCAAGGCTGAACATCTTAAAAAAAATTATATGCAGTGTTTAGGAATACAGTATTTAAAACAAATATTTAAAAATACAATAATAATAAATTATAATAATATAAGTATCATAAAATCGATTTTTGCACTTCCTACTTCATTCTGTTAATTTCTGTATGGATACTTGTAAGCAGTATGAACACAAATTTGAGCCACGGTTGTGTAATATTGCCCAACGTTCAGAGGAGAAACAGGCTGATCTAAGGCACAGTCAGTAACTGCTGCCGGGGCATAAGGATAGGCACTGGCTGGCTTTATACATTACAGATCTTTGGTGGGTTTTGGTTTTTTGCTTGCTTGTTAGTTCATTTTTTAGTAAAATGACAAATTTCAAATGTTTCCAGTATCCACATGAATGACAGATTTACGAAACTGGCAGGAACCTAAACCTTTCCATGCATACCTCAACACATCTGGCTCAAGTGTCCCAAGAATGGCCTATGGATTTCCCTGAAGGAAGCTAGTGTAAAAATGTACCCAGGTGCATCCTAAAACTGACCTTTTTAATTTCTGTGTTGTCAACACACCCGGTAAAATAGGAATATATATCATCATCTTTACTTCTGCTTCCAATACAAGTATACATTACCATTTAAAGGCTTTAAAATTTTAAGACGGTGTTCTGTGACAGGTTGAACAAGTTTGACAGTGCCCACAGGAAAAGCCTAAAGTTTGTAAATGATGTGAATTTGCTGTAAGAGACCAGTATGTCCCTTTTCCTTCCCCTACACGTGCATATGCATAAAACCAGTGGCAAATACCAGTTGCAAAGTAAATCCGGAACATTAAGTTCTAGGTGACAATCCTGAGAGCCCCACAGGGCTGGGGAATCCTGCTTTCGCTGGCTGAAGCGGGCAGTACTTTTCCACTGTGAGCCTGATCAGCTTGCTGGCAATTCCTGTCACATAGCATAGAGTGAAGCAAAGTACTAAATAGTCTCCTGCATCCTAATGTTTTCCATTTTCTTTATTTTTATTCTATTTTCTTTTTGTCAGCATGATTTGGATCTCCAGCTATAGAGATGCCATATACTTAGCAGCATAAGAAAATGCTCTTTTTTTCCCTTGTTTGGGGTGTGTGTGTGGTTTGTTGTTTGGGGTTGGTTTTTTTTAAGGCTAAAAGAGCACAAACATGATTTTGCTTTACAAGTTTTTTTCCTAAGTGACAATCTAGTTGCTATCACTGCTGTGGGCAGGGGTTAAGAAGGCCTTTGGCAAACCAACAGACAACTCAACTTGCTGCAAGATGTATTTTTGAGTGTTGAATCAACACTGTTGTGTTCTACTGATATCCCTGAAAAGTATAAATATAAATATATATAAAAGGAAGGTGGTTGTGGAGATGAACTGGAGAGAAATGGTGAAAATAGTATTTTGCAGAATAAAACTTTGAGGTTACTTTTGGTTTAACATTTGATTAGCACACAAGTAAAAGAAGTAGAAAAAGGCAGTCTGAGCATATATTCTGTCTCTGTGATACTAGCTAGTTCAACCAGTAACACCGTTTATAGGGTTGAGCTTGTACCATCGGAATCAATGTGAATTTTATTACTGGATGCTATGTGTACTATATTTGTAGAAGAAAGCCGTTTGCCTCACCCATGCATAAAGAATTTTCCAGCAATACTTTGTTATTATGTAAGGACAGATCTGAACAGGAAGAACATCAGGATTTCTACTGCACAGTGGAGTGCAGAGAATCTCTTGCTAGTTGTTAAACTCACCAGTCTGGCTACTGGAAGCTATTCTAGCTGTGGCAGCACAAATGCAAATATTTTTTCAGATAAATTAAAGCAATGTATTAGATGCTTGTTGTGCAGTAGTGGAGGAAAAGCCAACAGCCTGAAACAGCTTCAGAAATACCGAGTTTGTGTGGTGCTTCACAGTCAGCCAAGCTCTGACTTTGCTTGTGGGTAAAAATTATTGTTGTGATTAAGTGGGCATATTAGAGAGAAAAGGAGAGCAGAAAGTAGTGTTATGATAGCTGTTTGAAATAGAATTTTGATTAAGATAGTCATATATGTTTTATGCTAGGAAATCTGATTGATTCCATGGATTTAGTAACTATATGGAGCATATGGTAGTTTGAAACGGCTTATACTTCTCCAAGTTCCTTAGCAGAGCTAAGCCTGGACAGTAGATTCATTTGAGTATATAATATGTCTTATGAGGAGCAGCTGATGGAACTGAGGTTGTTCAGTTTGGAGGAGACCCGGGGGGACCTTACTGCTCTCTACAACTACCTGGAAGGAGGTTGTAGTGAGGTGGGGGTTGGTCTTTTCTCCCAGATAACAAGTGACAGAGGGAAAAGGCCTCAAGTCGCACCAGGGGAGGTTTAGATTGGGTATTGGGAAAAGTGTCTTTGCTGAAAGATGGTCAAGCACTGGAACAGGCTGCCCAGGGAGGTGGTGGAATCACCATCCCTGGAGGTGTTTAAAAAACTTGTAGATGCAGTGCTTAGGGACGTGGTTTAGTGGTGGACTTGGCAGTGCTGGGTTAACGGTTGAACTCAATGATCTCAATGGTCTTTTCCAACCTAAATGATTCTATGAATCTATCTGATCTTGCTTGTGCTAAGGATACAGTAGTAGCATTTTCAGATAGGAAGAAAGAAGTGTAAAACCAAGAGAAACCAGGGGTCTGATGACCGTCAGAAGTGGTAGGTAGTTGAGAGTTTGTGGACTACATTTCCACTGATTCAGTGTCAGTTCTGGGTGTGCTGATGATGTGAAAACACTGTTGTTTTTGAAGTTGAGAGTTTAGCTGATTACATAGACCGTGAAAACTGCGTATTTTAGACAAATAATTAATTTACTGCCCATTATACCTCTAGTCAGCAAAAGTTACATCCCTCTTTTTTTATAGGCTTACACTGCATCACATACACTTTCTGGGAAGAAAACTTATTTATTCATCTTTAGAACTTTTTGCTATTGATACAAATAACATTATGAACATGGAAACACATTTCACATCCTTGAACTTCCAACTCTGCACCTCCTGCCTACCAGCGGCACCTACACAACATCTGTTCTATTGAATACATGTTGAGACCATAACATCCTGAAAAGTGCTTTGAAGGAAAGATATTAAGAAAATAAAGATCTAAAACTGAGTGGAAAATAATACTCTCCTAGAACTCCACAACTAACAGAACAAATTAGATAGCATATTTAGATGACATATTAAGAAAACCATTTATGAAATGATGCAAAAGAATTTAGGACCATTACATGGACAACGAAGTTTTATATGCAGGTATCAACAGCTGAACATAAAAACAGAGTTTCAGATTTCCACAGGAGGAGGGGGAGAATCCTTCTGAAGCTCTGCTCAAATGCAGGGCAGGTAAGCGTTTAACCCAATGAATAATTTAAATGTGTGCATGTCCCAGAAGAGCCAGGGAAAAGAAAACTACAATAAAACGACCACTGAGTCAATGAAATTTGATTGACATCCATATAAAAAGCTGATAAGCACTATAACGCCAAGATGTTTTTGTCTCTGAGCACCAGATCAGAGGAGGTGACAGTAAGGGTTTGGCTACTTTATTTCATAATGAAAAAATAAAGCAAGCCACAAAAAATTCTTATATACTTACTGTTTTGACTACAAAAAGGCCTGCATAACCTCTTACTTTGCTGTATGTAGGCTCTTAAAATGAGAATGTTGCCTATAACCAGCTAAAAGAGACAGATATGTAATTTCATATAGAACTAATGGCCAATGTCATTACCACTGACATTAAAACCACTAATCAGAACAAATGCCGTTCTGAAATACTAATCTCAGTATTTTTAAAAAGCAGTACAAAAGGAAGGGACTTTGTGCAGGGCATCTTTCAGGCATTTTCATATTGTCATCTAAACAGATCTGGATTGCTACTTTAGATAATGATGTGTTGTTCATTAATATACCAGCTATTTGACTTAATACCTTCAGAATGGGTATACCTTAATGATATGATTCACAAATGTGAACAAGCTGTCCTTCCTGAAAAAAAATTTCAGATATTCCAAGTTAGGATTGCAGTTTTTGAAAACTGCTGCTTTTTATGCGTGTTCTTTGCAGGTTGTCACAAACCAGTTAGGTGTGGCTATCCCACATGGTGCTGGCAACATTTGCTCCTGTTCAGAATAACTTCACGTCATTGCTTAGATCACTTACTGTGCATTCAATCAAACCATGGTTCAGGTATCCTTTTGCAATATATGGCATTACTGCATTTTACCCAGGCCAGGCTGACTACAAAGCCAAAGGACTTTTTGTACAACTGTACAAATTCAGGAGCTTTGGGGCTACAAGTTGTCTGCCCAGAGTAATCACAGCTGTATTTACAAAGGAAACCATATAGGATGCTGTAAGAGCACTATTGCTTTGTATGTACTTTTCACCTGGCTAATCTACAAAGCCCTGACACTGCCCTGTTTGTCCTGACAAACAGTGATGTGAGATCAGTTCTTCAACCTGGCATAAGAACCATCACAGCCAGACTTCTGGCCCTTTCTTCTCATATTAACAATATCAAATAAACAGTAGAGAGTTATTCATGAAACTGTATTAGCAACAAACTCTGGTTTGCTATCAGTTTAATTTATTCTGAATATTAGATTACAACAAATATATCCTTTTAAACAAAAATTACTATGAGGCTATTTTTTGGACAATCTACAAAATGTAGATATTCCTTCAAATTCCTTTCTAGGATTTTTAAAAAATACTGCAAAGCATTTCAAAACTATTTATTCTGCAAGTGTCAAAAGCTTGGAATCACGTTTTACATTTCCCCGGTCCCAGCGTAATCCCTGAAGATGTCCCACATCTCACCACCTTTATTAAAAAGATACACCTTCCATTTCACTCAGCACCTATATCCATCTAACCTTCGTATGCCTTTTGGTGTCCGGAGATGTGAATAAGAGTAGAAGTTTACTTATCATTACATTCATAGCAATGCAAAGAGATAACAATTGGAAGTTTGAAATTTTGCATATAGACTTCTGCTCACTAGACATTTCAATGGCAAATCGTTTCAGTTACTCGGTGAGTATTTACACAAGAATGAGGAGTTAGAATTAGGAAGTAGACATATAATTGCATGAAAATAATGCATACATGATTACTCATGAAATTATAAAGGGAAATTATTTTGGCTCCAGGAAAGACAACAGATGGTTGGGAAATAATCATAAAACAGTAACTGCCAATGGGAGGAACATGTAAAGAAAACAAAAGCAAGAGTAGAATGGGATGACTAAGTTTGATTTAACTGGAGGGCTGTTAATTTCCATGAACAATTAGTATTAAGTTCTTGCAGTGATTGTTCTTAGTTAGATCTTTTCTATATTTTAAAACCCAACTTCTTATCTTGCCTAGTGACATTTGGATTTTAAATAGAAAGTAAATGGTAAGTGATAGAAAATGGAACTACCATATGTGCTTGCTCTGACAAAAAAGAAGATCGATACAATTTTTTTTCTTTTCCAACAAACACATATGTTCTTCCTTACTTTTTTTTTTTAAATTGAATTATGAATTTCTTAATGTGGGTGTCAGACCATCTGTCAAACAATGAAGTTTTCCTAAGTCTCAATAATGCACATAACACTTAAGATACTAATTCTTTTTATAAGCATGATGTAGTTTTCTGATCAGTTTTTTTATCATCAACACTTAATAAATGTATATAACTACAAATGCAAAGAATCAGGTAAACTGTACTTTAAAATAACACGTGACTTCATGCTAGCAGAAGTAGAAATTTGCAGCCTTGTGCTGCTAGTATACAACCCAGCATTTTTTAGCCTGTTTTCTGTGACAAATAAGAGGCTATGTTCTTTTCTTATTTAAATGGAGCTCTGTAGAGCCATTAACATAGAGTAACCAAGTTGCAAAGGCAGCATACGTTGTTGGGTTTACTCATTCTCATTAAGTTCCTAAAATATTAATAGAATGGTAACTCATATGACTAAAGCTTTTAGCTTATATTAATTATCCAAATATATACATGAATTTTGAGCTCAATCACACCCAACCTGAAAATTAGATGTATTATAAAAACTGGTAAAAATGCCAATTATTTTGTATGGATTTTTAAAATGTGTTTTGTCTGAGGTTTACTTCAAGTAGGTTTTTTTGGGTTTAGCAAAACAAATACTTCTGCTGTTTGCATAAAATTTAGAATTAATATTTAAAAAAATCTAAACAGAGTAGGAAGATATTCTGTTTTCAGTGTGAAACCATGGAGTTACCATTTAGATCCAATTCATATGTGAAAACTTTCATTTTGAAGTCAAAGCCTTTAACAAAAGTGTTTTGATTATCTCTGCTGACGCATAAACTACTCGTTCAATGTAAATTACTCCTGCGTACAGCTGTCAGGTGTTTACTGACACTTCCATGAAAGCCCAAAATATTTCAAGTCATACAAGTATCACCTCGAGGTTTAGGGAAAATGGTGTTCCTTAAGACAGCACATCAACAGCATGGAGGAGTGATAAACCACGGGAAGGAAGGATATACCACAGGAAGTTTTCTGACCTAAAATATAGTTTAACTATTAGCCAAATGCAAAGCTGGAGCACTCAGAATTGTTTTGCAGCTCCAGAGAGATTTATATATTTGTCTTCATGTTATCAAAAGTCACAACTGACTTTTTCCCTACATATTTTTTTGTATATCAGATTGTCCTTTATGCATTACTATTTCTGATTAGACCAGAGGTTAGAAAGCTTTTATTTTTGACAATATTAAACTTCACTGGATTAATCCCAGCTATCTGTAAAATCATGAAAGGAGAAAATAGCTGAGTTAGACACACCATCATGTTGCCATAGAAACAAGTGACTCTGTCTGGCCTTCTCATTCCGCTCATTTTGTACAGAAAATCTCCAAACTTTGAAAATGTTTCCTAGTACTATACTGTCATTTTGTGGAAGGAAACCTCATTTACATCTGGACTGACAGATACTGGCTTTTACCCCCTTTTTAGGATAGACAGCACAATGCGGCAGTGGGAGATAACGATCTGTGGGGGGAAAACACCCTCCAGTGATTTACAGAAATAAAAAGTAAAGAAAGACACACACATGCTAGAGTGGCACTACTGAAATAAAATGTTGCCATACAAGAATAAAAATGTATACTTTATAGAACACTCTCTTCCAGAGTGGGGAGAAGCAATGGAAATCTTTGCATGCCTCATCATATTCTATTTTTGGAATGCATGTCATCAAACTACTTAAGTTAATAGGACTTTTAACTATAAGGCTCAAATAGTACCTGCACACTAATATAAAAGTACACTTAAAAAGCACAGAGCTACCAGAACATGGTGTTTTGGGTTGGTTTTGTGTTTGGTTTTGGGTTGTTGTTGCTTTTTTTTTTTTTTTTTAATGGCTATATCTATTTGCAGTAGCAGATACTGTAGAATGGCTAGAAGGTTCTGCAAGAATTTATCGTTACTACCATAATATGCTTATGACCAACTAGATTTTTTAAAACTCTAAACCCAGAAATAATTATTAAAATTACACTCCTGCTGCCTTGTAAGCATTTGGCCATGAAAACTGAGGTTTTTTAAAGGCAACTCATTTTCACCATCACCACATAAGAAATACTCTCTGAGAAAGCATTTTTTTCGGTATAGGACTATGACAAGTGAGCTCACCCAAAAAATTGAGTGAGCAAATCTGAAAGATATTTAATTGACATGCTTGCATGTCTCCTACAGATAATACATTTTTCCTCTGATAACTGGCTTCTTTTTGCTTTTGTTGTATTTTCTATGAAATATTTTACTTCAAAGAAGTTAGTTTCTAAGTAAATAGGTTGGAATTTGACCATTTCTTCATTTTAGGTCTTCAAGATAATTTTTTTTACTTGTAATTAATGTAAGGAAAATATCACTTACTGTGGAATCGCTAAAGAATGAGCGTTTCACATTTACTTCTGTGTGATATAAATTCAAGTCCTCATTACTTCTTGCAAGAGTAATATTATTGGCCAATGATATAGTGTGCAAATGCCAATTTGTATGTGTTGCATTATTCCACTTCTTCCTGCAGTTTCACCAAAATATGTCACTTTTAAATATTACAAATTGTTTTGCATTCCAAAAGACTTCAGTCCAAAAATGTTTCCCCCATCAGTCTGAACTCTGCATTCTGATTTTGTTCTTGCTGCATTTCACTGGCTTCCACTATGGCTTTTTCAAAATTTTTGTTCATCTGTTTACCCTTTATGTGGCATTGCAAATAAGGTCAGTTTTTGAAGAAATAATGAGCTACCAGAACAAGTGATCACAGGAATACTGAGATCCCTCCACATTCATTAAACTTGGTCAGATGTGGACGAGTTTTTCAACTCGCTGATTATAAAGTCATTTTTCCAAAAGATGGCAATACAGGACCTTCATAGTTAAACAGCTATTATTCTAAAGATAAGTAAAATATTGTGTTTTCCTCTAACTTGGCATGAAAATTTCAATCCGAATACTTGTAACATGCAGTGAAATGAAATCAAGTGAAAACAAGTTATTGTAATCAGCATCCTACAAGGTGAACTATAATTGATATATAACGTTTCCCACATTTTGCACGTGTTAAAGAAATGAATCCATTGGTCAAATTCATTCAGGCAAGACAATGATTGAGCATGCTACTTAGCTCTGTTTGGGCAAATCCTGAAATCACTTTCTACTATTCTGTGCCAGCAATGAATTGTAACATGTATAATGATACTGCGCAGCATCCCATATGAGCACAGAGGGACACGTATATATGGGTGCTGAGATCGGAGGTGCACTTCTGAGGTGAATTTCCCATTGTGCTTTGTTCATATTCTGGAGCAATCCCGGAGTGCAGACCTGATTTCTTTCCAATTGATCTAGCCTGGAGCTTTTCCCCTGTGCTCCCACTGCCAGTGGGCAGCCACGCTCTATGCAGCCAGCGTGGCGGCCACCCAGAGCAATCGCCCATCCCCAAAATTTGTCACTTCCTCAGCACTGTCTCACTCTATAGGTCTGCTCCTGTTGCAGCATATTTCTGACAGATGTAGATAGCTTAGGTATAGCTATTAATTATGAAGGCTGTTCATGGTTATAAATACATACACTATAGGGACCGTAATGCTTTCACCACAGAATTAAAGTAGGGGTTTAAGTTTAGACAAGACATACCTCACACAAAACCTTTTTAAAATATTCCCAGAGCACCTATTTAAGGCAAAATATGGGCCATACAATATTACAACTTTCATTCTTATAAAAGCATATCTGTACTTGGAGAGAGACACTTAGGGATTTAAAAAATACTTTCAAGCATCTCGAAACTTAAATCAACTCATCTGTCAAGAGAAAAGCACATCATTAATTCCTCAGCAAACAACTCATATATCTTCTTTTAAGGTAACGCACATCCAGCGAGATGCCAAATACAACCACATTTCACTCATCCCACTTCATTAAGTAACCGATGTCATCTACCTGGACTTGCGCAGAGCACGTGATGCTGTCTCGCACAACATCCTTGTCTCTAAATGGGAGAGGTGCAGATTTGATGGGTGGACAGCTTGGTGGACTTTCTACAAGGGCATGTAGTGATAGGACAAGGGGGAATGGATTTAAGCTGAAAGGGGGCAGGTTTAGGTTAGATATAAGAAACCCTTCCCTGTGAGGGCGGTGAGGCGCTGGCCCAGGCTGCCCAGAGCAGCTGTGGCTGCCCCGTCCCTGGCAGTGCTCAGGGCCAGGCTGGGACGGGGCTGGGAGCAGTCTGGGCTGGTGGAAGGTGTCCCTGCCCATGGCACGGGGTTGGAATGAGATGGTCTTTAAGGTCCCTTCCAACCCAAACCATTCCATGATTCCTATGATTACAATGGCAAGTCACTGAGAATGAATTTGTAACTCTAACCGTTCATCAGTATATTCCCTGTTTCAATTCCTCATGCTTTAGTTTTTAGCAATTTTATATCCTTTTATCTTCAGTTCATGATGACTTGTTATCAATGAGACAGCCTTTTACAAATTTAGTTATTTCTTTGCTGGAAGTTTTATTTCCCTGGATGCAGCTGTTACTGATTGAAATCCTGTTGTTGTGAATTCAGTATCCTTCAGTTACGGTAATGTTGCTGTTCTAATGGCAATGACTAGTTCGGGTTTTATGGCGGACTTCCCAACCATGTGTTAGCCAAGTAATGCTCACACTACCATGGTCAAAGATCTGATGATACTGTAAGCAATTAGCTTACAGCTGCAGTTAATAACATAAGCTATTTTTCTCCCTAAGAATCTCTAAAATGGTCATTAAGGTTTGCTTCAGGCAACAATTTGACACTATCTTAGCATTATAGTTATTTAATTTTTGTTTTTAATCAGTTATTCTTTTTGAACTGTTTGTTCTCTCCACTTTACTGTGTGGAGAGAGACAGTACTCTCACAAATCACATTTACATGAAAGTCAAATGTAGGAAGTTCTCCCATAGGCTAAATGAATACTTACACGCCGTTGAAATTATTTGCACTGTAGCTCTGGAGTAAATCAACTAACATCGATGGCATGCATCAGTGGCAACGCGCACTGACAGAAGAATTTATCTGTAGTATAGATGTTAAGTGATCTTTTTAAAGAAAATGATCTAAAATGGAAGGAGTACTGAAGGTTGTGAATAAAGACACTGTCTCCGTGGAACCTTACAGTACTGTTTTGCTGCTTCTACAGTAGTACTGCTCTTAATTTTATAATGCATTCTATATAATGATACAACCAGTAACATATTCTGCAAAGGACCATACTATTCACAGTTCTGCTACCATATTAAAGGAAAGAAAATGTCTTTCACAAATCTACTGTGACATGAAAACATTATTGGTCGTCCAACTTGGAATGTGTTTTTTAGAAGACGACTAGGTACCTCTGCCTGCACCTTTCACACCCTAGCTCCCTAAACGCAGAGCCACCAAAAGTTCCACTGTGTCACAAACACTCTGAAGTCACTGGGTTGCACCCACAGTATAACAAATAGCTGCCTACATGACCTACATTATTTTCTTTTAATTAAAATAATGTCCCAGTGCTTCATATGTCTTCACCCTTCCTTCACCAAGTTTTAACAGCTGCTTGGCTTTATAGTACACTTTTGTCTTATAACACGGGAGTTAACTACACTCACTTTTCTCTATTAAAAGAAACTTAAAGGTTACACCATAAGGTGTTCAATGGGTTTATATGCAGCTATGGAAGGATATATAAACTTGTAAAGCAAGAAAATACCTGAACCTTACTTTCTTAACAGCATGGAGGAAAGGGAAGGTAAGTGCAGCATTCAGTTAGGAAAAAATATCTAACAAGTATGCAAGAAGAATAAGCACTATAAGGAATATAAGAAGTAGCAATAAATAATAGGCTTCCTTATTTCTATATAACCCTCTGCTGACTCTTAGTCATGCTAGGTTAAATTATACATGCACAATTTATTTTTCAAACCATTAGATGGAACGTTGTTTATAAGCAATTTGTATAATCAAATGTTAATGACATACAGCGGATAGATGATTAAAGAACTATGATATGAGATTTTCTTATCACTTTGGAGAAAACAACAAATAAAATTTAAACTATACCCATTACAGCTGGTTAATTGCAATTCAGTCTGTATTTAGCCATTCAGAATGACAGTTAAACCCAAATACAAGCATGCATGTTCAAACGTCTTTTTTTTCAAATCTCAGCTGGCTAGTATGAGGACTTGGCTAATTAAGCAATGGAATAATTTACTCATTTCTAATGTATATTTGTTATAAATTACATTCCAATACCAGTATCAACTATTTATGGGCAGTGTATTGCATGGCAGGACAGGAAATAATTTCAGCATTCTTAGTGGGACAGCAGAAGTGTTACATCAACTGAAAATGAGCAACTAACCTCAGAATTTACTCACCTAGACAACACACAAACCAAAACTTTGGAGACTACATAATATTTTAAAAGAGCTAAAGGTACAATTTCATATCCTATGAAATATTTTAAGTGGATGGATAGAAAATGGAATGACTGCAAAATTCAGCACCCCATCTTCCCTGCTGAAGCTGATTGAAGAAGATTAGTAGGTACTTTTCAATTAATTTTAGTTTGTATGCTATGAGGAGTTTGGTGTGGTACTTGAGAATAATTCTATGAACCCTTAATAAGATGCTTTAGGAAGACTAATTCACAGAATTAACTTACAGGCATTGTCAGATCTCTAGTCCCTAGGGCTCTGGGCATTTCATTATTTTTTATCTAAAGCCTCTCTGTTATCAAAGCTGAAAGGTGCATTGATTTGCATCTTCCCCTCTCAATGCTGATTAATATAGAATTAGTGGGGAACAGCGTTTGGCACTGCCATGGGGATTCTGAGTTAGATGTAGCAAGCGTCTGGCTCCAGAGGAAGACAGAAAGAGGATTTCTGTAGGGCTGGGTGCATCCATGTGTCTGTGCGGACCCAGGGGGTGGCAGCAAGTTAATGAGACGTGCTCACCTTCTCCCGCTGGCACCCAGCACCCCTGGGGTAACGGCTGTGCAAACAGGTGGGTTAACTTCCTAACCACATGGCTAAACGGACCACATTTGAGTTCTGTGGACTTCCTAACCAGTTAAACACCATCGGCTCCAAACAATTCATGTACTTCCTGGCCCTACGGAAAGGGAAGCACTCCCTACAGAAAGTGACAGCATTTCTGTAGGAAGGTCATTTAAGGTGCAACTATAGCATATAGGCAGCTAAGGTGATTTTATTTTGGTGCATCCAAGCAGCAGCTGATGCAAGGCTTGGCAGCTAAGGTGTTGGTTGAGTCTGTGCCAGGGACCCTGAGCACTGTTGGGGGCTAACCTTGTCTGAGGGTGCACAACTGCACCTTCTCTGCTCTTCGTGTGCCAGCTGGCTCAGCCCTGTGCTGCTGTCACACGTCATTTCAGCACATACCAACGCTATCTGAAATGTCTTTAAAAAAATGTAACTGGCATAAACTGCTTCGTTATTTTATCATTATTTATAACAATTAACAACAGTGAACCCTCTCAAAATTAAAACATGATTACAAGGGAATAAACAAGTTGTTGACACTAGCTTGGGTTTACCAAAATCAGAGGCAACAAGTAAACAGGGAGAAACAAAAATATTTTTTTGGTTCATTTTTCTCCAGTAAGATCACAAATCAAGGCTATGGAACTACTCTGTACATCTGCTTCTTTTTCCTCCATCAGTCTCCGCATTAAGCTCTCCAAAACAAGTTGCTCCAAATGTAGGTAAGCACAACAAGGTACCGATTTTGAATACAGCCTATAAATATTTTTAATATAGGTTTTATTAAAGGAAAAATGCCAGCTTTAGTTGTGGCACATGCGAACGTACGTTTTATCCACATAGGCAGTTTAGAAAGAAGTAGCTAATTCACACAGATGAATAGGTAAATTAATTTCTCAATTCTCCAAATAGGTATGTATAAAGATCAATTACATAAATCCTGAAAAAGATTACTTCTGAAAGATTTTCAGAAAAGCTTAAAAAGATTCCTCAAATAATATAATTATTTTATAAGACAATACAAAAGGAAATGTCTACTTGAAATCTTCATTCTAAAAAACTACTCCATTTATCATTAATGTAATGAGAATCTATGTAATTCTGTCCTATTTCCAGCACATAAAAATTAAGCAAGTAATGGAAAATCAATTTCAACTAAATCTACGGAAATTATAATTTATGTTAAAAGTGCATTTTTGGATGAACAGAAACATTGTTTCTTAAATTGAATTCAGTAAATATCCATAAAAAAAAGAAAGCTAAGTGTATTCAAAAATTACTTAATTCATGCATTCGATTATAATGTGAAGATTTTTTTTTAAAAAAGGCTAAAAACATGGAAATAGAACAAAATATTATTGTTAGCCAAGAACAGTCTCTCTTTCAGGGCAGCCAGGGAACTGAAAAGCTATCATCATTGCATAAGTGCCACAAAAATAAAGATACAGTGATTTCTAATTAATGAGAACATAAAACTGAACATACCAACATACCCCTTCCCCATCTTAGAAAGCCGGCTAACTCACTGTTTACCAAACATTTTAGAGATTAATGTCCTTCGGAGAACTCTTCTGTCTCTCACCACTTTTCTAAAGCCATTGCTTGCTTTCTCTGGCTAATAAATATTTAATTATTCCATGCAAAATAGCAAGGCTTGAGCTAGAAGAACATGATATGTGATAGTAAAAGCTCCCACTGCGTAGGTGGCTGGTTTGAATTTTACAGAGGTATGTGTTACCATTCAAATCTCATCAGGAAGGAAAGAGAACTAAACCCAGACCTTCCAAATACCAGGACAGTCATCTCCACATTGGGGGATTCCCTTTATTTGGCTGACCATATGGGTGTGCATTTGAGTGAAAAGTTGCTTGAAGGTCAGGCCCTCACTGATCAAACAGCAGGGCAAAAACTACATTATGGAAGTTAATATGGTTTGGTTGTGATCTGTTACCTTGTGAAAATGTAGTGAGCTTTGGGAATACTCAAAGCTGATTGTATTTTTATGCATTTAGTAATATATTAATAGCTATTTCAGTATGCAAAAAGTTCAGGAACTGGAAGTTTGAGAATTAGGTATTTACAGCAAATGATCGTCTAAATGTCTTCCAGTGTCTTTTTGTAAATTAGCCTCTCTTTGTGAAGCTCACAAAAGTTGCAACATGTGAGAAGATCAACAGAGAGGTTCAGCAAGACATCACGTTTACGTGGGTAATGTTTATGTAGGTAATGTTTATGTTTCAGCTTTCTGCCATCTGATGGAACCAATTAGATAATATCAGTAACATTAATGTAGTCACAAATTGTTATTAAAGCTGTTTTCCCTGCTGAAGACTTCTTTTAAGTATGCAACTGTATACATAACCTTGGGTAGTTTTACAGAAGGATATTTATCAGTGAGACACCATCACATTAAGGCTGTGTGAATTGTAGAGAGTAGAATATCAAACTCAATAGACATCTTTAACAATAAAGCATAAGATGAGGAGCGGGAGTTATTTTATTACATTTCAGAAGACACTAAGGAGTTCAATTTCTGACTTAAGTGGTTCTCCATCTAAAAAGTAATCATTCAATGACCTAAATATGGAGGCTACTTTACGGAAGAGAAGTGTTGTGGGCACAAGAATAGCAGAAGATTACAGTAAAGTAAAAAAGGCAAACAGTAAAAAATTTAAGTAAAATAGATGTAAAACCAGGAAACAAACACTGAAACCCCAAACAGATGAAATTCTCTGTGGCTTGGCTTTCAATTTCCAAATGCTGTAATGAAGACTCATTGATCACAGCAAATTCACTGCAGGATAAAAACATACAAAAAACATTTTTTTGCACAAATTGTGGTAAAATAATTCTGGAAGAAAGCAAAGATTGAAGGAGCTTTCACTGAAGAATAAAGGAAGGAAAATGCAGAAGGTGGTCAGCATTTTTTTCTCCAGGTAGTATGATCCATCAACTTAAACATATTTTGGAGCCAGAGCATTTTTGCGCTTCCCATCACCTTGCTATAGAATACTCTTTGATTTCTGGAACAGTTTACGTTGTTGTCCAGATTAGTCATACTGTCTATATCAATGCTGAAAACCCTACCTGGGAATTTCCTGTCGCATTTTCCCATGCCCACCTTGCAAGCCAGGAAAAACAGCCCTAATATCTTTGTAGGCAGAAAGCGTATCAAAGGTATGTAAAACTTGAAATGGAAGAGGGTTGATGGGAAAATTTGTAGGGGATGATGAGGCAACCATACTAACTGACAAACTGTTAGGAATAAACAGTTCTACCCATCTGAAGTGTAAAGGAATAGGCCTCCTCTTCTGCTAAGCTTCACTTCGGAGTGCTTACTGGAGTGTTTTCAGGTAATCTCCAAATAAATGGGGAAGTGCTGCTTAAATGGACAAGAAAAAGAGTAAGCTCTGCACACAGGCAGGAGGCACAGAAAAACCACAGGACCATGACTACACACACAAACAACACAGAGAGATGAAATGGAAACAGGAGAGACATCAGGAAGGAGTGGCTCATTTTCCAAACGTCAGATAGTACAGAATTCTAATAAAGAAAAATGCCTCTCATTTTGATGTGCATTGGTTGCAACTAAGAATGGACTGAGGAGGTTAAAAGGTTGGAAAGCAGTGGTGGTTTTGCATAAAAGTAAACATAAATGAGAGAGAAGTATGAAAAGTAATGCTTGTGTCAGGTACTCTCCCTGTTACTTTCCTGGATAAAATAATCTTGAATTTTTGCATTGAAATATATTGTTGATTTACTAAATCTAAAATAATGAAGCAAACTGAAAAATTTAATAATTAGAAAGCATATGATGTGCTTTAGTAATAATTGTAATCCTACTGCTGGAGACCCTTATCCATTCTTTCCCCTAGCTAGGGCTGTAGACTGAAACTCTGGCAGGAAAGGAATAGGAAATAGACAGTTATTTTATGCAGGGAAGTGAGTTCTTCTTGCCAGTTTTTTAGAATCTGAAAGTTTTTAGGATGGAAAGCTAAAGCTACTTTTTCAATTAATTTATTATTTTTTTCATATCAATATTGCCTTTTTATGTATTGGGAAAATCCAGAATGAATACATGGCAATACTTGGAAAGACACGCTATCTGTACTTATTTATACATTTTATGTACATATTTAATAATTTATAAGTTCTGAATGTTTAATAACGGAATACAGGACACACTGGAGAATAATTTCCATCCTATGTCTCATCTGTGTTTGTATTTATCAGTCTTAGGCTATATGGACATGTAAGTTCCTATTAGACAGTGTTGCCTAGGACTAAATGCTTTCTGGGTTTACAGGAACTACAAAAAAGTGATCAGACACAAGAATTACCATTCATATACTTCTCCTTTGCCTGTATTAAGAAAGGCCCATATATTTATACTGGACATATTTTTGAAATATCAGAAACTACCCAGAGAAATGTCTATTAACATGTGACTCCTGCCTAACTATCCATTTTTAATTCCACTCTTTTTTGAGAGCTGAGAACTATATGGTGAAACAATATTCCTTGTTCTGATATGGAATCTTGGTTTGGAGGTCCTGCTGTTTGGGAAAATCAGACATAAGCCTGAAGAATCTGCTTTATCCTACTCCCCAACCATCATGACAAACATGCTGTTATATAGAAGAAAGATGCACGTATGATAACGCCTTTCCCTGATGGTGAGGGATCTGATCGGACATAGTGACCATAAAAAACCAGGCAGCTGTATAAACACCAAGTGCCCTGACAACACTACGAGGCTTGGATTTCACCGTGTTAACAAGAATCCAGCTCATGCCAAGATATGGAATTGACAGTTTTTTCTGTTCCTGACAGCTGGCTCTCCCCCACGCCTCCCCAAAGGGTCCCAATTTTCTTCTTGTAACTGGCTCTGTAACTCGCAATATAGAGTGGGAATAATTGGTCAGGATTTGTGCTTATTTTCTTTTGGTGGATTATCCTGAGAAGCTCTGGTTTAGATAAAAGTGCTTGCTGAATGAAAAAGGTGGGTGTCACAATAGAGATGTATGGATTTGAAACAAAGGCATAATGCATACAGAAAAAAAAGAAAGGAAAAAACAAAAGCCGAACAAAAAATGTATATTTGGGGGAAGGGAATTCAAGGCAAGAGTTTTAAAGGTATTAGCTCATGTGGAATTTGATGCATACTATCTTTAAACGTCTTGCCTTCTTTATCCTCAGATTTTTCTGTCATGGCTTGACTATTTTACAGGTGCTGGATATGCAGATTTGGATACCAGCTGTACTATCTGTATGTGCTGTATTTTATCGTCCATACTGCCAAAGGCCAATGATTTGCAGCCGAGTATGAAAGTAAAATTTGATTCTGCCTGAAACACAGCTGAGAGGAAGGGAGCAATGAGCTGTGCTCTTGTTTATACAAGTAAGATAAGAAAAACTACTTTCATTTGACAGAATACCATATCTGTTCAGATACCATTACGTTCAAGGAAGAATGCATTCCCTGTGAGTACTTTAAAGTCAGAACTGCAGACACACAACTTGGTAAGACAAACATAAGCAACAGCAAAACGTTTTATTACCTGGTCTGGCACTCCTTTGCAGGCACCCCTTCTCAAGCTACCAATATTGCTTTCTCAGTTGGCCAACCATAAAACTAGTTCACAAAGATCACCCAAAACTGTCTCCTGCATGCAACAACTCAGGAGAGTTTTTTTGTGTGCTGATGCCCTGGATAAGAAACTGAATGGAGGATAATGAAGATGACTAAAAGGAAGAAAAAAAACCCCAACCCAAAACCCCAACAGCACAAACCCCCCAAAAGAAGTTGACAAAGAGCAGGTACATATAGGAACTGAGGAGAGGAATGATGCGAATGATGAAAAGCAAAGAGTGAAGTGTGGCAGGATATACCTTCCACAGCATTATATTGTACTGGGAGATGACAAGTTTATTAGCCTTCATTGTAATTAACAGGAAGCATTTCAGAAAATTATTCAGTGTCATTGCACCCTTCCACGCTTAGGGCTGGCAATTCGTCTCGGTCCCTTCTGTAACTTCTTGTGTTTGAACTCATGTCTGAAGCCAAAGAACTTTCCCTGGGGAGGCACTTTGTACCCACTGGATCTGCACTGAGAAGTCTCTATTTTCTTCTCCCTGAGCAGAAGAGAAGCTCCCGGTTATATTTCCCTTCTTACCTCTGGTGTCATGAACCAAAGGCTTTCAGCATCACCGCCAGATTTAGACACTTCGTGCCCTCAGCCTATACAGTGCTTGAGACATTACTTAATGAGGTACGACTGGCCTCAGGAGTCACAGCCTCATTGACCAGCATCGACAGAGTAGAAGAAAAGCCATTTAACTCCGTGATGAATCTGTGAGAGGTGCCCAGCCAAGACCACCCTCCCACGTGTTATGACAGGTGAGCAGAGTGGCAATGCAAGGACTCCCCAGCTGCTCAAGATGTGGGTAAGAATGAGCGGCTTGCCTCGCTACAGCCTCTGTAAGGAGAGGAGATGCCGCAGTCTCCCTTGCTGTTTTGGAAAGATGGGAGACGACCCAGCAGCCCCAGGGTGGGCACGGTGCCCATCCTGGCTGGCTGGTGATTACCTGGAGTGGGCAGCGGGGCTGATGCCCAGCGCTGTGCTGAGCCTCAGCAGCTGCTCCCATCTGGTTTCTTTTCTCCCAGGTTTCCCCTAAAAGGTACAGGTTTCCCTTAAAGGGAAGCTGATGCCTGCAATGAGCAAGATGCAAACCCGTAAGTCTCCCCTCCATGGTGGTGTCTGCCACCACCTCTGTGAACGTCCCTGCACTCCAGCCCCATGAGCCACGGGTCATTACTCTCAGGTACCTCGTTCCCCTGGGCTGGCAGCCTGGTGTCCGTGGGGTCTCATCCTGCATTCTCCACACCAGCAGGTACACAGATCAATACCCTTACAGCCCCCTCACAAGTTTTGGAGGTAGCTGTTCTTCTCCTCCTGCTGATTTTAAGTGCAGTTGCTGTAACTTGGATAGGGTTAGCAGTAAAAATCACTGTATGGAGTTGGGAGGTAATCTCTGAAGTGCGAGCAGGCTGCATTTGCCGACTTGTGACACTTCAGGTCTCTGTAAATTGCTTGACTAGTATTATGCCATTGCTGTAAAACACATTCAGGAAGGTTTTTTTAGCTGTGCTTATCACAACACATTGTAATGCCACTTTGGCACCACTATCACACCATATTATATGTCAGATATCTAAGTTACGCAAAAGAAGGTTATTCATGACTTCTAGTCAATTCTTGATTGCTGTGTTATGCATAATAAGAGACCAAATGTTTATCCTGAAGGAGTCATACAATACTTGCACAACTCTCATCTAAATTCCAGGAAGGACCATCCATAGCAGCAAATGGGAAATTAACACCAGAAGTTAATGGCTATTGAAAACTGTGTCTCCTTTGGAAGCTTAGATCATATTTTTAAATGGAATCAAAAGGAAGAGCATCATGGCAAAATATGATAAAAAATTATTTAAAAAGCCAAAATGCTAATGCTACTTGTAAAGTGAAGTAACGTTTTTTAGGGAACTCTTGCACAACATTTAAAAACACAAATCGTAAGATTTAATCCTTTTGATGTTGCTGAAAGGTGAGAATTGCCATATAGGAAAGGTAAGAACTGACTGGAAGAACACCTGGAGGATATTGCAGAAGTATTTGCTGGCACGTCTGTGAAGGATTATGCCTAAAAAATATGTGAAATTGTTCACTCAACTTTTTTTGTGGAGTTTCTCAGTGCTATGTTAAACTAGCTAGTATGACCAGGGGCAACATACTTTAATTAGCTTTGATTTTTGTTATATAATACATTCAGTTTATTTGAAAGATGACTGATTAAGACTCTGGAGCAGGAGATCCTCTCTCCATCTTTCTGTGAACAAAGTACAAACCTTCTCTCCTGTCAATACCTAAACGTTCCAAGCACCCAGAGCAGTCAATTCCTAGTAGTTTTGTTCTCTTTGCTATAGAAACATCATACATAAATGTTTTTTTAGGAAAGTAACCAAAGTTGGAATGAAAAAATAAATGGTTTGTTTCAGTCAGAGACCTCCCCATTATTAGAACAAAGAAGTGGACAAACGTTTCCATTTTAAAGTGTTAATTTGCAGTGAATGTAAGAAGGCAGCAAGGAAAAAATGCTCT
The DNA here is from genome assembly GCF_023634155.1 of Falco peregrinus. Taxonomy (NCBI): domain Eukaryota; kingdom Metazoa; phylum Chordata; class Aves; order Falconiformes; family Falconidae; genus Falco; species Falco peregrinus. The sequence continues at coordinate 12,015,644 of NC_073729.1, forward strand.
CCACAGCCACTACATGCCAAACACTACCAAATCCAAATACTGAAAACTTCAGGAGAATAAGGCCATAAATAAAGAATGCCATTACTGTCACCTTGACTGACCACTTGCATAACACCAGCCAAAAAAAGCCTAAGCCACAGTTCCTGTGCACAGCCTACAACTCTGCCTTGGGGTTAAAATATATTGAAGTGATGGAAAATCCATCTTATGTTCAGATAAGCTGCTCTGAAGGTTAGTCACACTGTTAAAAGCCTTTTCCCATACCTTTAGTGAGAATTTCCTTGTCACTAATTTCCTTAGCTTCCATGCCACGAAGGATTTCATAGGTGTTTTTTTTTTTCTAGATTAAAGAGGGATCAGCTATCAGAAATCTTTTCACTATTTAAGCTGTGCTCACCTCCTAACCTTTTTTTTTTTTTTTTTCCAGGGGGGAGGGGATAAACTGAATAGCTTAAGTCCTAAGCTGCTTAAGAGTTTCTAAGCCTCTTACGGTAGGGGATGTTTTCTGAAAACTGAACTCTTTTGCAGCTTTTTTCTGACTAAACCTCCAAATTTTCACATACTTTCTGACATACAGATGACAAAAACAGACACCATGTTCCCCTAGCTGCTTCCCTGATAGTTTTACAGAGGAAGCAACTACCTGGTGCCTAAAATCTTGCAGGAAACTAATTGCCAGTTAATGGGATGACCCCTTATACTAGGTTCTCATCTCTGCTCACTTCTTGTAAGTCTGTCATTTGGGCTTGGACACTCAGTATGAACTTTGGGCCAAGCACAGCTAAGTTATGCAGGAACCACACCCCAACACCCTCCCACCCCCTTCAAAAGGCAACCAGTATATTTAAAGAGTATCCTGAAAGAAAGTTTTGTCCTTTTTCTGCTGAATGCCAGAGAACCCAGAGTTAGGGCCCTGGGATGCTAGTTTGATGTCTCACTCGGTAAAACAACCGTGGTTATACTACCATCAGGATCATGATGCTATCACAGAGTGTTTCAAATAAATATTTTAAAGAATTAGTCTTTTAAGAGTTTTTTGTTGGTGGATTGAGGATTTGCTGTATTGATACAGTGTGTTGTTATGGTGTGTGACACAGGATATAAAAAATACTACATATAGAATAGTACAACACGTATTTGAGCAAGCACTGAATAAACATCACTGTTCAATGAAGGCACAAACTCCATGGGATAATCCTTCCCTTGTAACAGTTAGTGAACCAAAGCAGGTAAAAAATGAAGAGGTGCTAAAGTGGAAAGAAAGAGAGAACCAGTTGTTGTTGGGTGGGGAACCACAAAAAAGAAGATGAAAAAGTCATCTACTGAAATATTTTTAGATTATATCTTTACAAGAGTGAATGTTTATATGAGACTAGTTTAGAGCAGTCTATTAGCAAACCCTCCACACAAGGCTACTAAGACATACTGTTCCCTACTTACTTACACATTCAGAGGTTGCCAGGCAGGCCACTGTGCTTTTGCCTTGATGACTGTTAAAACCTCATCGCTCTGTGGAAAGAGACAAAACAAGAAAGTGATTGGGACAATTTTACAGTGAGACTGATATGATTTATAGCAAAAAAGTAAGAGGCACTAGACCAAACTATGCCTCAAAATTCTGACTATGAGAAATATGCTTTGTCCCTTTTATCTGGGCACCTTGTGTCCTCAGCTGCACAGGGTTCATCAAGAAGCCTCTATGAATGCAGGAGGCAAAAGCAGCGAGCAAAGGCAGCCAGACATTAGGCACTGTTGCTTTGTCTTCTGCAGGAACTGAAGTGAGCTTAAAACACCAACAGCAGTTCGCAGACCATGGTGTTTTTGCATCATGAGCTGAAAGGAAAGCTTTCAGAGTGGTGCTGTGATGGCCTGTATAAATAAGGAGGACTTTTGCATCGGGGAAATATCCCAAAACAACATGAACAAACTGAGTTTGTTCTGGTAACACTATCACAGAAAGATAACTGTGCTTTATCCTGGGCTGTTAGTCCATACATAGTAGTTTATTGGCAAAAAGTGTATCTTGGGCTGTCAATTTTGTGACTGTCTGACAATCCTTGTGGTCAGAGGAATATACCAGGTTAAAAAATGCAAGGACAGAAAAATTGCTCTTAATATGCTACAGATCTATGGGTCAAGAGGCAGACCGAAACTAGAGGCTGCTGCTCTATGCAATCTAACACACCCTGAGAGCATGTGTAATATATTATTTATTATCCTTATATATGTAAGGATGCAAAGAGTCCATGGTGGATGCACTGCAATCTCCTCCAGGTAGAGCCATTGATAGCACTTTCTCTTTGCTCTCCTTTTACACACCTGAAAATGATAGGGTGAAACATAGCAGTCACCTGTGGAAGCCCACAGTGTGGCAAAGCATTGTACAGTGATTATTTCCTAAAGTCTGTAGGAATTCCTGCATCAGCACTTTTGAACTTTATGTTGGTACAATAAACCCAGGACAAAGGCAGGAGACTGTTAACAAGGCTCTGAAGACCAAAAGACGTCTATCACAGTTTTTTTTAGAAGCATTTTCCCCATCTCCCTTAGGAATCCACCCCAGTAATTCACCTAGAGGAACACAAAGTCCACAACTCACATGATTTCTACAGTCTTTTAAAATATTTCCCAATTAGACTAAGAAACCCACCTCATACATTACCAGTAATTGGCACTTCCAACAGAGCTGACCTTTCAGTTTAGTGATAATAGTGCCATTTCCTGCTTGATGGCAACAGCTCTGATACCCCAGACTAGCTCTAGACCATACAGAGCCCAGTTTAAAGAAAACAACTTTCACTGGTTTTTTTTCTACCACTCTTAATATTTTCTGACTCCCTCTTTTTACCAAAGCAAGGTCATTACAGAGCTGATGGGCCCTCTCTGTAACACAGGAGGAATACGTATGTGACATGACCTCTCCCTCAACCTGAGTGGATGGATAAGCCATTTCTTGAAAATCCTTTTTATAAATACAGATACTTGGCCAAAGCCTGTAATACATAAAATGCCCTGAGCTAAGATAGCTGAAAGTCTGACTCTATAAAGGCAAGTAAGTATGAAAGGATTTAATCAAAATCCCATACTACTAATATAGTTGGAATAAAGAGAATGTGATGATGAAAGGGAGCAATCAAACAGCACGCAGCAGAGCTATGCCAGCAGGTGGGTGCACCGGGGCAGGCCTTGGGAGCGCAGCCACCGGCACAACCCTCTCCCAGCCTCCCTGCTGGGCTGAGGAACCCAGCGGAGAGACACTCCATGCAGGAGCGATGCATCACTGCCAGGGTCACCTACAGCAACCACCTTCTTACCTCCATGCCTTCTAAAGAGGAAGAGACAGCTTTCCCCTCAAAGTGATTTAAAAGGAAACAGACTAAATGAATGAAGTTAGAAAGTCTGAAGCTAAAAGACATTACTTGTCTTTCTCTATCAGTGAAATTTGCCTTATTTTTTAATTTTCCTTGTTTCAAAATCCTAAGACTTTCCAGCCAGGCATATCTTCATTTACTTGCCTTGAGAACACATTTGCATTCAAAATTAACTGTGTATTGTACATCCCAAGGAAAGTCTGTTATAAGCATAGATCATTACATTTATTAAAACAATACACTGCTTATCTAATAGAAGACAGTAATTATGTCAGTAACACCCAAATCACTCATGTCTGAAAGCATTTTAACATGCTATTCAAATTAAAAATGCATACTAACAGTGGATGAACTATGATTAATAGCTTAGTAGTAGGTGCAGAGGGAAGGAAACGAGGAACACAGCATGGTGCATTCAGAAATCCCTGAATTTTTAAGGGAGATGAAAATTCAGATGCAAGAGCAGAATTCACAGCCACTTCCTAAACAGTAAAAAAAAAATCAAAATATTCAGAATTCAGCGTTCTGTTGGGCCTGGAATGAAAATACACATTTTTGGTACCACGATCTCCTTGAAAATTACATCGCAAATTGAATTAAATCACTGTTATTCCAGACTGATATCGTAATTATGCAGTCATCTCTATCATGCAGATTTGTAATATTTCTGATTTAAAAAAAATATCAAAAAATGTAACACCTACACTGTTATTAATGCCAGTGCATATTTACTTCTATACGCACTGATAGACAGATACCTGAGTAGGTGTTTTGTGTGCTAAAGAGTATTCCTTGGACATGTGCTTATGCCAAGAAGATGAACTCCTGGAAAACAACAGAGGACATCCTGCCTGCCGCCTCCCGGGGCTGTGAGGCTGTTGCCACGTGAGGTCTGGCTGCTAGGCTTTGCACCAGCCCAGGGAACCCAGCTCCACTCCTGGTGCCACCAGCCTGCAGCTCTCCAGCCGGGAGCAGGCTCAGGGCGCTCCTCCAGGAAAGCCGTGACCTTCCCCTGCCTCCAGCCTCTCCAGCCGACCTTCCCATTTCTAGGGGAACCTGATAAACTGAAACAGGCAGGCAAACAGTATTTGTCCACCACACAAGTTCACAGCCTTGTGAACAATTTGTAGGTAGAAAGCAATCTGCAGAAAAGATACAGTGCTTGGATTTGCTGGGCAATCTCTTTAGCAATAATTTATTGGCAGATGGAGGAAACTGAGAGGATATGAAATGCCTGAAGAGAAACCCACAAATTAATAATATGTAACTAGTTGATATAACCCAACTGCCTTGAATAACCCAATTGCACAGACTTTACAGTAGAGGCATAAAACATCATATAATTTTTATGAATTTTAGTTAACATTTTCTTAGGGCTTGCTGTATTACATTTGTACCCATCTTCCTCTCCTCTCATATTGCCAGAGTTTTGCTTTGATTTTTCAAGTAAACAAACATCAAACTATGGCAAAAAAGAGCTAGGATGTTTCACTGGTGTATGTTTCAAGTTGCCTTGTCATCATGTATGTATTTGGCTGGGAAGAAATCATTCCCAAGTAATGAAACTGTTAAGAGTTTGAAAAACAAAACTAGATCATTTGCAGAATGGTGGAGTGCCAAAACATTAACAATGTCGAGCAAGTTGAAGGGAAGGGCACCAATGCTCTTGCTTGAAAATGCTGAAAATCCTTTAGGTAAAGTCTGAAATGCACCTCTTCCAACAACCAGAGGAAAAAAAATAATAATATAAGGGAAGAAAATTATCAAGCCCATGTTATGCCTCTGTGCATGTGGAAGTTGTGAAGGAGAGAATTTGGTACTACCTGTCAGTTGTTAGAGAGGCAGAGATATACAGGAGGAAAGGTGTCCCTGCCCATGGCAGGGGGATTGGAGAAACATGATCTTTAAGGTCCCTTCCAACCCAAACCGTTCTACAGTTCTACAGAAGTTGCTACCCTCTTTCCTTTTCGCATTTAAGGGAGTTTCCTTCTTGAGTACAAACCTCAGAACTGATACTTGGGGAATTTGCAATTGAGTTTTTGCTCAGCTTCTTTTGGGCACATCACTACCATGGCAATGCAGTACAGATAGGCAATCTCTAGATTGACTTCAGTAATTCTTGGATCGCAGCCTAAATTAAAACATGCAAAAACAGCAAACAATTATCCTTCTCTCCAGAACCACTTTCTACATTTGCTTTTCAAGCTGGGGTGGGGTGGGGTGGTTGAATCAAGAGCAGTTCCCTGTGAAAGTACTGTTCTCCAAAAATTCCTAATAGTATGATTTTAAACAGTTGATAATATCATTCTGATACAGACAGCCTCACTGACATTCTGAAGTCGGTAACAATTAAAGATTTACTTTACATCCATATGTTCCTGCAATGTACAAATGAATGCGCATGCAGAATAAAGTCATTAAATGGCAACAAATAGAACCCCGTGGTATGAAACCACTGCTAAATTAGATCGTACAGCTGTGCACTTTACAAAAGATTTAAAACATTTCCTCATCTTCAGGAACAGAAAGTGGGACACAGCTCAGAAAAGCAGCACCAAAGATAGAATTTGATTCAACTTCCCTCTCAGCCAAGGGGATTTAAAACCACTTGTTTGAACGGTAACATCCATTAAAAAGAAATGAAAGCTTTCAGCAAAAAGTTTAAGTATCATCTGAATACCTTATGAATGAAAGAGAAATCAGTAGGATCTGGAAAGCCATGCAAACTACTTCACGTGCTCCTGCTGCTTTCTGGTAACCGATGTGATTAGTATCTTTTCTGTACTGGAAGTTATTTTTATGAGTAATTTTTATTACTATTTTTACCTCACATGTGCCAAATAATATTAGAAAATGTTACTGTGCAGATCACTTAGCACTTCGAAATAATGATTTGATTCGGTTCAGCTAAACAATTGACAGTGTATTAACTGACATCAAAATCAGAGTCAGATTCAATGAACTGTGGGAATGGAAAACACCTGTTTTGAGCCAGAGCTTAATTTCACTCATTTCACACTACCGCTGCTTGGCATTCACTCAATTGTTTTAGAACAGAGAACATTTAATTCCTTCCACAACACTCATCCCCATAGTATCTGAATGCTTTTCTATCCACAGTGGACTCATTTTCACAAGATTCTTAGAAAGCAGAAAAAGCAACATTATCCTCAATTCACAGATGACGAATCCAATGTCTTCTGGAAACAAACCTACATATCTGAGTTTTAGGACATCACCTCCACTGCAGGGCCATGCTTTCCCTCAAAAAATAATTTGTTATTAAAGGAAAACGAGGTAAGGTAAGAATGATACACAGTATGTCTTCTGTGGGGAATCAAATGCTATGAAGGTGAGAACGATGTAGTGCTTTGGAGGGATTGTTGGGTGCTCTTAAAAGACAATCTGTCTTCTATGATTAGTATAAATAGACCGTACTCCACTTCCACCCTATGCAGACACACAAAGATCAATTCAGGATGTGAAAAGCATGTGTTCAGTATCCCTAAGACTTCTTCCGTTCTTGAAAATAGTTTCAGGCTAACAGAAGTCAAACCCTCAAATTTTGGCTCCTTGTTGCTACATATGCTGTATAGTTAGATGTCTTGTTACAGAGCAGTATTAGGAGGAAGCATTTAAGAGAAGACATAAACACCTGCTTGCACGCTTGTAGCAGCCAGGTAGTCTACAGGGAAGACTGAGGACTTGGCACCAAAGTCAAGAAGATGCTATAGCTATTCCTCTCGTGGGCTTAGGTACCTCTCTCACTGCTAAAAGGACACGTTTACTTGGGACTGACAGCATGAGGATCCCTTCCGAAAGCAGACATCTTCCTTGTAAACTAGGGACGGTGGCAGCATTCGCTATAATGCTCTACTAGTATTTATACATTTATATAGATACGATTTTCTATCAAGGGGTTAACGTTTACAACTATCTTGCAACTGTCTTTGCTGATGCGCAAAAGACTAGCTAGGTGACACTGCGATCTAGTCTACTGATGAAACTACCACAGCCTGGAAAAAGGCTTCAGTCCTGTGGCCAGAATGCAAGACTCATGATTAGGCTACTTGCTGGAGGAGTTCTGAGCTCTGGACTATGATTTTTTTATCTAACAAGCACTTCATGCTAGAAAGATGTTATCATGTAAAGGGGAAGTGACTGTAATTTTAAGCGTATGTAAAATTCTACTTAAGTTATGAGTGAATGTACCTCCTTTGATGTTCTAGGATTTTTATGACTCAATAGCATAGCTTTCAATAGAAGCTGAATTGCATGATATTAATTTATGAAGAATTCCACTGCAGCAATAGATATGCCAGAGGGTACATTACAAAACCAGAGAAAAAGAAAAAAGTAGAATTTTACCCCAATACAAATGCACACTTTCTGTCCAGGTTGAGAGATAAATAAAGACCAATCTTGTCTTTAAAGTATTAACTAACACAAAATACCTAGTTAATTAATGCTTAACACATTACAGACTTCCATGGGTATTAGTTGAAATATGGCATGTTTTCTCCAAGTTAATAGAATCTGTAGCTATCTTGCCTACCTCAGTTTTACAGATGTATCTGAATAACAAGGGGACACTGACATAGGCACATTACTGAAGTTTGTAAAAAACTTTAAAAGAAAAGGGAAGGTGTTGTCTGCTCTGTGGTGGTATTTCCGGGATAAGAGCAGCTTTATTTGCTCTGGAGTTCATCTTCACATAAATATACACATTTGTTTTATAGTAACTGAATGTGATCCCCTGCAATGCATACTAAATGGGTATATTTTAGTAACTCCGTGAGAATCAGCCTGCTTTAATTCTGAGGATTTCTTGTTTGCGTGGAGCATGTCAGAATTTTCCCATAGCTATTAACATGGCCATTACAAAACCTTCCTTGCTAGGCTGCTGTCGTGAGCTGGTAATACATCATGCAACACATTTACTTTCCTGTGAGTGCAGCTAAAGGAGTTGAAGTCGCCCTAAGCCTCAGTGCTGAGATGCAGTTCTTTTTAACACACAGAGATACTTTTTTTTTTATGAAAGAACATGTAGAAGCTGTCTTTTCCACTTAAAAGGGTATTCTTGAAACAGTTAAGTCACAAATTACTTTGGAAGAAAAAAAAGCCCATAATTAAAGACAAAGACTTATTTCTACCATTTGACAACTAAATTCTGTTTAATTCCATGACTGACTTAGATTCTGGCAGATTACACTAAAAGCCAGTAGCACAGATTTGGGGTTACTTTAAGCAATAGCAAAAAAACATCTCAGTCAGTGGAATTATACCAGGATTGTGTTTGCCCATTTTACTTTGACTTCTCTATGTTTATGACAGCTGAGAAAACCACACATATTGTAAAATATACAAAACATGCCTGAATAGAATTCATTATTTAATCACAGTACATACAAATTCACCATTTCCCTGTACAAATAGCCATGCCTTTAATTAAAAAGCCTTATTTCTTTTCTTCAAAAAAAAAATCATTAATGACATTTCAGGGAATATAAAATCTGTGTTTCTCAGGTGACCAAATATGAAAGTCTTGTGGAATTTTCCAGGCTTTTAATATCCACTCAATTACAAAAGCACAGTTTCAGGGCTAAGATAGATAGAAAAATATTGTTGGGGTGCAATTGAAAAAAATGGAAGGGAAGATGAGCATTTAAATCGAATCCTGAACTGTTACTGTCTGAACAGGTCCCATTTCAGGATAGCAAGTAACCCAGCACTTCAGACAGTCCTGGATTAACTGCTGTGCTGCACAGGGAAGTTTTTGAGAATTGGATACTTAGCAATTTTGTATTCATTTTTGCAAAGAAAAAACTGTCTGTTAGATAATCAGGCTGAGAATTTTCCCAAAATGTGGATATTGTTCGTATTTCCCAGATAATATGGAAATACATGTTAAAGCTACAATTTCAGGTTGGTGACTGCACAGATGCTAGCTGAAAAGCATGTTAAGGGAATTACAGGAATTATAATTCCTGATTCTGTTAAAAATTACTAGGATGGGATGCAAAAAGAAGTTATGTATGCCAAAAGCACCGATCCACTTTGCATTAACAACCTTGTGCATTACCTGTCCCATAGGGTTTTCTTCCAATGAAGCAGTTGTTCCAGGAGGTGAATGTAGGCTGAAATTAATAACAGAACTGTTGCTAATGGCAACACTGAAAATCATATGCTCTATTTTATTTCCATTAAGGTGCAGTTGCATAATCTAGGGTGTGTCAATAAAGCAATAATTTATTTTTGCATAGTATAAAGCTTAGCAGTGTGTGTTAATGAGCCCTAGGTACTTTCTGAGTATTGGAGCTCTCATTTTCTGTGGCTGAGAAGAATCTGTAGGAAAAGGGTCTCCCTTGTGAATCTACATCTTGATTGCATGTTGATTTTTCTACTGCACATTTTTCATTCTACATTCTACATAAAATGCTTTGCTGTAGGACTACAGAAACATCTTGGGATCCTAAATTACTTTGCCAAAACCAAGGGAAGATCTTTTTACTACACAAAGGAATGGCTACTGTTTAAAAGTAGGGGATGAAACTAGATTTTGAAGCTGACCATAAGTGGTACAACTTCCACCCACCCTCTGCTTAATAGCTTTAACCAATACATATCTCTTTGCTCTCCTTCTGTCTTAATTTTCCCAATTTCATCAATCCTTTAGACTAAACTAGCCTCTAAACCTCTATCTAAGTGTTGTAAAGCTACTGCTATTTTAATCATTTAGAAACAGCGAGCACACCAGGAAAGAAACAGGGATGGGAAGGGATGGGATGGACAACACACATTAAAACCCCCAATCCAACATAACAAGGCATTCTGATTCTGTGTACGATAAAGAAGATGTATGCAACTGAATGGCAACCTGCAAGCACCAATACAAAGACTGCATTCACTGGAGAAAATGATAAAAGTGTTTAAGCACTAGGTTCACTCAGCAGATTCATATTCACATAACTACAGCATTTTTTGCTCAGACTCCTTCAGATAGTTTCAAAACAGCCAGGGATGAAAGCACTGAGACAGGTTTGGGGCATTTTATGAATAAGTGAGTTTCCACTGCTTCAGTATCAGCAGGAAACCTCAGGAGAAGGCTGGGTCTGCTCTGGGAAACAGCACAGAGAGCAGGGACAGAGAACAATTCTGTCTTCTGGTAAGTGCTGGCAGTGAGACTCCAGGTATCACAATTATTCATCATGCTGCTTCTCTCAGACATTAGGTAAATGTAGTAGCTTGAACAGAGGAGAAATAATTATTTGGATAATAGCAAGTGATTTTAAATAAGACCAGTAAAATAGCTCAGGACATGAACTTTCCTGACCCTTGATAGTGTTTTGACAAATCAATGTTGGGGTTTTTTCCCCATTCAGAATGTACAACACAAATATACTGAAAGTGCTTTAGCTGCTGTACAGAGGCAATCACAACAGCTCAATTCCCCTGCAGAAAAGATGTCATATCTAAGCCATCCTTTACCTTTCCTTCCCCCAAAAAACCCCAACCAAAAATCCACCAAAAAACCCAACCAAAAATGTAGCCTTTAAACAAGTTAAGGCACTGAGGTTCCTATCATGAATTATATTTTCTGTAGTCTGGAAAGGAGTATTCTTTTAGAGAAACCAGTTTCACATCTCTTCCTCCCACCTACACTTTCAGCCATGGCCATGACAAAGAGGTTGCTGCCCCGGCACTGTGCAGTCTCACGGTTTATGCTTTGACATTAACCTGTCTCTGAATGTAATGACCAAAACACACTTGTCTCAGATTCTGAATAAAGTCATCCCAATCTCTGACAGGATTTAGGAGAGCAGGGTTTTAAAAGGAATGTCAGAGATTTCTCCAAGGAGTGCAGACATTGCTATTTTTCTCATCAGGGGCTGCCTTTACCACCTCCTTTCCTTGCAAATCCCTTCCCTTGGAGAAAATAACTCAGCCTTCACTCTGTGACTACATAGTCCTGCACGGACAGTGGCTCCAGTCTGATACCCCTGATTCTGCTTCCGTACTTTAATTTTGCCTCATCTTTGCCTCTGCAGCCCTGTAGGGACAGAGCAGGGATCTGACTGCACTACCCACCCCGAGGGCAGCACGAGCTTCCCGCGGCAGTCCTGACTGCTGACCCCGCTTCAGCTGGGCTCTGGGGAGACGGGTAACAACACAACAGCTAAGGGCTGAGAATCTTGCTCAACCCCTGAGTGCTAGCTGAGCATGTGCCAGCTGAAACACAGCTAGTGTGCAAATACAAGTCAGTCATCTCGCTCCATAAACCGTGGACAGCCCAGAGCCCGCTGAGCTCTCCTGCACGGCAGCAGGCTGCACACCAGGATCTCCCCTGGAGCAGGGATGCCTCTCAAGGTTACTCCTTGAGGCTGAGAGGATCCTTATCATGTCAGATATTCAGTAAGTGAATTGGGAATAAGAGAGCTGGAATTTTGAAACCTTAGCTAAGTGACATAAAGGATTGGTTGCGCATATATAATCCTCTAGACATAAACTGCTGACCAAGTCCAGGACTAAGTCTAGATCCAGCGGCACATAAAATCCCCTCTGAGGAGTTTAGAACACAAGTGAGTCCCTTTCTGAACCTCGTGCCTCAGCGGGAGGGTCTCCCTGACCGTTTTGTCTGCCAATTTACTCTGCAGTAAATACTCAAGTGTACCTTGCCGTCGAATCTTATTACACCACTGGCGCATTTACCATTGAACTTTGTTAACTCACACTCTTCTATCAATAAAACATACTGTCGCTTCTCTCTTGCGAGTGAAGTTCATCACTCCATCCGTGACAACAGCAGTAAATCCAGAAACTGAGACTGACCTAGAAAAGTTTTCTTGCTACTTTTTAGAAACTTCAGGGCCTGAGCTAGGTAACATCATGTCCCATCTCTGGTGGTTTGCTCTGGCTCTCCAGCAGTTTGAAAGCTGGGAAATGGCATGATTTATTTATTTCTTTTTTTGTAAGCTATTTAGCACTACCTGTTCCCTGAGAATGGTGTGGAAGGTCAGATGAAGGTTATCTCTACTTGGTGTCCACACTACTTGTTGCTTAAAGAGCTTAAAGAGATTAAACTGATCTTTAGATCAGTTAATATGGCTATACTTTACATGTGCCATTGAGCAGAATTAATATTAGAAGAGGAATTATATAAGACTTACAGCTTTAAAACCAGTAGGAGCTGCTATTAGAGTGACATCTGCAATTGGTGTAATTAACGTACCATGGAAGAGCTATTAATTCCACTGTACAAAGTACCATTTTAGTTTTTAGTTGCTTACTTAGAACAGCAAACACAGAACACAGAAATAAGAATTAAACCCTGTAGCCACAATGCTGTATGCCATCCTACAATATTCAGAGATAAACAGGTGATGTTGTCTCTGTAAGCCAGAAATGAAGAAATGTGTTTGTCTTAGGGAATGTCTCTAAAGTACTCTGGAAAATCCCTAGGGCATCAAATTGCCGAGTGTAGCACTTGTAGTTATTTTAGGATCAGAATAGATCTAAATCAAGGAACATAAACAAAGGCTTGCACTCTAAAAGAAGGTATTGATCATATTGCAACGTACTCACATGCTGCAATATTAATTCTAAAAGTAAAAAAACAGTGAGAAACAATCACTGCAGTGAGGTTGGGGTAAATGTAAGTATTTTCAGTTTAGCTGTAAAATACCGCTAACTGGTAGGGACACACCTTAAAGCTGTGTACCTAAGTGTACTTCTAAAAATTCTTATTGTGATGTACGTCCCTTGCTATTTCCCATGGATGTTCTGAAATTATGTGTACACTGACCTATTTATATGCTTATCTCTTAAGCTTATGTGCTGAAGTTAGTTTTAAATATTTGAGTTTAGCTGTTAGTCATGTTATCATGAAATGACACAATGCATTATTATGCATGAAACAGGCGTTTTGAATATTCCATGACATGTTCAGAGCCAAAAAAAGCACCCTTCTCATTCCAGTAGTAAAGCACATATTCCTGTAGTGATCATCTTGTCTGTACTCCTCTAGGCATCTAATAAACTCTTTCTTTTCTAGTAACTCTGCAGTCAGAATTGTACAGTATTAGAATCGTGATCAGTCCTTTTAAATCAGGGATAGTGTTTACAGACATTTATTTTCTTTCATCCTTTTTTTCTCTCGAGTCCCCTCTCATACCAGACTTCTGCTGGGGGATTTCTAGAAGAATACTGAACACAAACATCACTCCCTTCTTTATTTGCACAAAAGGAGCAGGCCAGACCAATCCCCACTTAAATCCTAATTCCAGGTGTTAAGCTGCTTTATTAAAATAATTTACTATCCCTTAAAATAAAATTAGGTTGTTTTCTTTTTCCTGATTTCTAAAGAGATTAGAACTGCTCCATCATTGCAGGGCAGATTTCCCAAGTGGCTGATAATCAGAGCAGCAAAGCATGGTAAATGCCACGTTTCATTACAAAGCCAGTGCTGGGACTCTGTTCCTGGAATAACTTTAAAGATACGTCATCCTTTGGCTCATCAGGATGAATGTTTAGCATTCATGTTTCTAATACAAAAGCATGCAACATTCACAGGGTTGTTCCACCTTGTCTTCTCCTGATGCTGCAACTGTACACTGAAAGAAACTGATGGAAGTGTTCACTTACAATGGAATTGCTGAGTTGTTGCACCACAGTAACTACTGAAAGACTATTAAATATGCAATTACTGTGGCATTCTCTAAAGTCTGATGAGGCAATTAATAGATAGCACTTTGTATTTTCATGGCACTTTGCCTCAAGGAATTTAAAAATGCTTTTAAACAATAATTAAGTTCTAGAGCTCTCCTGTAAATCATTCGCACCGACGTACAGACACAAACACTATGGCAAGGTTAGCAGACCAAATAAACCACTTACAGTTCAGAAAGTTTTTTTCCAAGTATGTTCATTGACTTCCAGCACAAGATGCCTGCAAGAATGAAGACTGACAATTGTACTGCCACTGGTCTTATCTGTAACTCTGAAGTGACACCTGCTAATCCACAAGCAAAGGTGGGGCCACCCAAGCTTTCCCTACAGTACTGAATGACTTGATGGTCCACCTGCTGATAATCTGAGTAATTACCTACAGACATGGCACCATCTACAATCTGGACTGTCAGTCTGAATTCATGGTTAAAACATTGATTAATCCAGCAAGCACGATCAAGCTGTCTGTGAAATACATTAACTATATTAACTTTGTATTGACTAACAAACAGATAATCTATGGCTCAAACCACATCTTTCACAATACCAAAACCTATGTGAAAGCAACCTAAAAGGCATGGTCCAACCCAAGCAGGCATGCAGCTGGCTTTGAAGAACAAATGTATGCCTTCCCAATATGCACCTGATTATAACAGGCTTATAAATGAGGACTTGTCTAAGGATGATAGATGAGAATTTTCCCCCAATACCATCTACAAAGCTGGAAGTTTTTTATGTCTCATCCTGTTCTGGTATCGTTGCATTATAATCTATGCTTGAAAAAAAACAAATGAACTCTCCAAAAAAAATGTATCTCAAACTACTAATTCAGTTTCATCCGTTTCTACCCCATCAGAATGCAAACAAGTTTTTTGCCACACCATCCAGTCTTAACAACTGTAACGTCAAAACTAAGTTTTCTGTGCACCAACAGACTTCGTACCATGCCACAAGCCAAACAGAAGTCATAACATTTTGCAGGAACTATGCAAGTGAAATAAAAAAGAAAATGCATTATGGCCTAGAAAGAAATCACACAGTCAAGAAAGAGGGAAATCCAGTCTCCAGTAAGACACATTCTGATGGTCAGGAAAACTACAACATTTTTCAAAGCCTAGGAATGAACATCCAGTACTCTCTGCTTATGAACAGTTCCCGCTGTCTTACGTGGTCTTTCTCCTCCCCACCATCCAGCTGTCTGATTAATTCAACACAGGCAATGGTCAGACTTTAGAATTACTTTAAATTTTGAGCATTACCTCTTCCTGTAAACTTTCCTCCTGTCAGATGAACATTTGTGAAAACTCTGGGAACAAAACCCAGTAGTACTGAGCCAAGGTTTAATGCTTTTGACCACCCAGTTTCAGTTTCTCCAAAATGTTCTGATCATTTTATAGATGAAAGCAAACCTCTTCCTCACACAAAGAACTGAAAAGATCCCAGATTTGCTCATAGGCTTGCACCTCACCAATTATTCATTTTCTGAGTCAGAGTTGCTCTATACAACAGGCAAGAACATTTGCAAGTACAAATACTATTCATATATAACCTTTTAGTTAGTTTACCTCTCAAATAACTGAATTATACAAAAGTTACAACTCTTTCTGAAGGAAGGTACTACTTACTATAAGTATGGCCAGATCAATCTGGATTTAACATCTCATATGAGATGATAAGACTACTGAGTAATTAGGATTATTGGGTTTTTCTTTCCACCTGTTTTATATATAGTTCTTTGTACTTTTCCCAGATACAGGGACTTTTAAACTGCTCTGAATACCTCCCTCCTCCTGATCAGGAATACAGTCCTGATTATACCAGCCCTTCTCAAAGACTGTTCTTTTAATCACTACTTCCTAGGGCTCCTCAAGAATTTACAAAAAGCTTTAAACATTCACAGCTGCTTTTTTCTGCTTTCAGGTCCACATTTCTACTGATTTGTTCTGCACATTTTTTCTACAATAAATCATCCAGCATTATTGGTCCCATGTGGCTGCATGCCTTTCATTTTTGTGAACTAAAATCTAACCATCTTCTTGACTGCAGCTGCTTTTAAATACACTTTGGTGTCAGCAGTGATTTACTTTTTAATTACATTATTTTATTTTAGAAGAGTGGTCCTATTGTTTTTCTTAACAGCTTCTTTAAAGCCAGTGCTCAAATAAATGAAACCTCAGCATCTGAGCAAGGAAAACAAGTTAATTCACAACTCCTTAACAAAAGAATTTCCTACAATAACATTCTTGATTAAAACATTGTCACACTTCCCAAATCTTTTACATTTCAGTGTGATGATTTCCTTGAAGTATGTTCTAGCTGAGCATTCTTGGGAGATTCTTGCTAAAAAGACCATCAGGGACAGCACAAAGATAAGATTATTTCTGTCTCTCTTCCAAAAGCCTGAGAGACTGTTTTACCGGTTTTCTATTTCAGCTGCAAAGACAAGTTCTGAATCCAATGCTCACCAAAATTAAAGACTAGGGATTTGATCTAGCTGAGGGTCCACTTTGTCCTTTGCTATGTGTATGTAATTTCTCTTGTCTGCAGGAGCAGATTTATGTGGTATCTGGGGCAAAAATGAGCGCATTGGTAAGCTGGTATTTCTCCAGAGACAGATTATAATCAGTAAAAACAAAACCATCACAATCCATTGCAAAAATGTACTCTCTGCAATGGAAATGTGAAGCAAGAAAACATTTGTGAATGCAGAAGATACAAGTTTATCCATGTTCTGTTGGGTTGATTTTAACCAATATTTCTTGAAAAAATGTCCTGGGAATGCACTGTATATTGTTTCTTTGACACAAGCATGAAGTATGAGATATTAAAAATATTTATGTAATCTTATCAAATATTTGATGCTCTTTCCTTACACTGAAACATTATAACCACGAATGATAAACATGTCCACTGATTTCAGAGCAGGCAATTGCTTTCAATTTCTATACTACTTGCCACTATTAGTCTGGCTGAACGAAGGACAGGGGATTGCACATTTTTGTATCATTATTTTTGTACATGATATGCAGAACTGAAAAGTAGCCACAATTACATCTGTGACCCACGATTCCTTCTGATTCTATGTATCTGCCAAAAAACCCCAGTGCAGTGCAAAACTTCATAGTAGGGTGTGATTTTTTTCTATTTTTTTCCTAGTTACCTTTATCTTTCTGAAGTTTCTGTTCCTTGCAGCAGTAATCTTCAAAACAACAGACAGAAGGGGAGAAAGGGAAGGAGCAGATATTCTAGGTTAATGACCAAATAACAGCAAAGTAGTTGCTGTGGAGGTCTTAATTTGAATCTGGGCCTTGTTCATTCAATAACAGAAATGTGTGAGCTTGCCAAAAAATATCGGTTGAGATAATTTTTCAAGGAGCAGTTTGCAACCCTTGTCCCCCTAAGCCACTGAACTCCGAAGGAGCAGATCCAGGAAGAAACCAAAGTGGGAAGCCCTGCCAGACTACCCCGAGAAAGCATTAACAACCAGTTCTTCCATTTATCCATTAACCAGACACAACTGCAGTGGGAACCAAGTTGTGACAGTCATCTCCTTACTTTTCTGGAGATGTTCAAACTGTAGGCACCCTCCCACTCCCCCTGCAGCCACGTTCAGAACAGTGATGATCTGGTTTTACATGTTTTCTGACCTCTTTCAAAGGGCACACTTACACTCTTCAGCTATGGACTGAAAGTAGAAAGTAGCCACAGATAAATGCTAAACACGTAGTCAGTCCAATTTTGGGTCTAAACTCTCCCTTTCAGATGTAAATATTTATCTGCTGAAACTGAAAGATATACATGCATTTCTGAGGATAGAATCTAACTTTTGTTATTAAAAACAAAAGGTTAAGCATTCATTGCTGCTGCGGTCTCTTGCTAGCATTAGAGCAAGGAGCTCTCACAGTACTCATTAGCTCGGCATGTTTTGGATTTTCATCTGTTTGCTTACCTAGGCAAAGAAAGGAAGATATATTTAGAAGTTCCATCACTCTGCAGCCCACAGAAGGCTTCATGAATGCGCAGTGCCAGCATTTCAGAATATATACCATCTATGTACCATTTAAATCCATTATCTTTACAACAACATTAGCTCTGATGGGTCACAGAAATCTCTAGGGCCTAGAAATGGCTTATGAATTAATTACCTGAAGCATCATCATTAAGAAAATAAATGTAAACATCACAATTTCACATTCTACTTCATTAACATGCTAGGGGAAAAAGGACATTCAGCAAGTGCAAAAAATTATGCCAGAACAATGCATCGAAGGTGAAAAAAGAGCTCTGTGCAGACTTCAGTGAATGCAGAATTTCAGTCACATTGATTTATGTTCAGCACCATAATACTTGGTTCTACGAAGTGAGAAAAACTGACAAAATGTCATGGATTTTTTGTTAGTAATGACACAAAGTCAAAGACAGGAACTGTCTCTGTGTTTGAAAAGTACCCGGAGTATCTGGGGCTTCAAGCCTAATAAAACAGGGCTATTCAGCAGCTCAGGATGTTGCAGCTTTCAGGTCTTTAGATGGTCAGATACTACATGATAGTCACTCAGGTACTGCAAGTGCAACAAACCACCTGGCTACATGCATGAAATTTAGTTCTATCTGCAATCATCATGGTTAAAAGAACTACAACAGATTCCTCAAGCTTGTACCCTCTTCTCCCTTTTATTATGCTACATCTGGATGTTCTGAACAGCTTCTAAAACTATTTGACCTTGATTCATTTTACGAGAAAAAGAAGAAAAAGGAAACAAGATTCAGAGAAGCATTAAGGTTATTGCTGACATCTGTTTCAGAAAATTCTAAAGGGAGGGAAACAGTTGATCCATTTATCTCAAAGTGAAACCCGTGAAATACATTGCTAAGGATTTCCTTGAGTCAAAAAGGACCATTCTAGAAAGCAACTGGGAAAAAGCCATAATAACGTTCAGCCTCACCACTGGCGAGCCGGTGGCAGTAGGACATGCTGTTGGTTTCTACCAGAGATGGAGAAATCCATTAGTCTACCTTCCAGATCTCACAGAAGAAAAGTAAATTCCTAGAAGAGGTGTCTGATAGGAATCACTTGGAGCACACTGCTGTATCCATTTAGTAATTTATGTTCGTATTTTAATATAAAGCCCCTTAGATGAATCGGCACTCTCTTGAGAAGCAAGAGGCCTATATCTTACTTGTGGAGGCCCTAGTACTTAGTTTGTCTTTCAAAAAATTTTTTTGGGCTTTTGTCCCAAGCTGTGAAATTGAAATGCTTTACAAGGAATTTGGCCTTGGAAAATCTAGTTCTTAAAATCACCACAAGCTGTTGTTATTAATAAGGTGTGATTGAAGAAAGTCCAAGAAAGTTATTAGCTTGTAATGCTAGAAGATGGGATATTCCATTTTAGAAGGAGATAGCTTTTCTTAGAATAACTGAAGTGAAAATAATCAGTTGCTTATTCCTCTTTGAAGCATTATTTCTTCTGGAACACATTATAACTTAAGGACTTATTGTTAAACAAAATGCCTGAAACAATTCCCCTACCACATTCATTATACTGATTTCCATCTAGATCAGCAGGCAGCTGGTGTCTTGGTGTCTGGAGAACAATCTCTTCTCAACACTGTCAACTCATCAATTAGCATGAAAGTGGTTAACACCTTTTCCAGTCCTATCTTCTTACCCACGCAATTTTTCTTTAACACTTGCCTGAGCGGTGCTCCATATTTTCTCTCATGTATGTATCTCTAAATGTATGTAGGATTTGAGAGAACTAAAATTCAGTAAGAACTTATGTATCAAAATGTTTGACATTTCTAGGCTGTTTTGTATGTGGGGGTCCTAGCACAATAAAGAATATAATGTTGTTATCTGGCAAAAATTATTCATTAATTAATTTTACACACACATCTGCGTATATAAAGTTCTTATTGTCTGATGAATGAAGAACTGACACTTGAGTTACGGCTAAACTTGTACAGACTAATGTAGAATATACTACTTGTAACACATTGCCTTAAAAAGAAAATAATCATGCCAATAGCTTAAGAAATTATTTTAGAAGAACCAGACATCTATTTATTGAAATAATAGTGTTAGCTGTTAATAATATTTAAAAGCTAGCATTACTATTTTAATTCTGCTACTTTATACATAAAATACATCAGCTTTTTCAATAATACACTTCAACCTGCAGTTGAAGTGTTGTGGTTTCTCACATGCATTCAGCCAATATACTATGTAGCTTAAATACGTAATTTTATCACACAGCAATTATAGCATGTGTGCATGCTTTTGTTATTTTGTTTGTACAAATAGGATTCTAAAACCTTCTGATTACACATAAATGGTGGTATTTTAAATAATAATAGAAAACGACTGGTTCCTTTTCTACTGTACCTCACAGAAGAGTAGCATAAATGTCTTCATTCAAGTATTTGCCTTTCTTATTTAATGTAGTAAGCTTTTGGTACAAGTTGAACTTCAGTAAACGATTCTTCCTTTTGCCATGGGAACACGGAAAATAAAGGTTTGGACACAGCAGGCATGAAAACTGTTAGACCATAATAGGTATGATTTTTACAGAAATAAAAAGAATATATTAATTCAATGAGCACATTAAATAAGCGAACATCAAAATTATTTGCTACTATAAACTAAAGCTGCAGCTTGTGTATATACACTTAAAATCTACAAATCCTAATCTAGTTTCTAACATATCCTGTAATCCACAGATAATCTGTGCAGGAAATAGAAGTGCAAAGATATATACAAACTAGGCACAGGACTGATAACTGATGCTTAAAAATAGACTTTTATCTCTCCAGATAGCATTTTCCAGGGATGACAGTCTAAGACCAGGGAATGCCTGCTTCAGCGGGAACATTCACTCACTGACTGTCTTGACCCATCTGTGATTGTACTGTCATGATGTTCAGGCTCAGATACCTCCCCAGTACTCCCAGTGAAGGCCAATGTTATTGACTGAGCTGTGAGAATGTTACAAGAAGAAAAAGGAAGACAAAGAAGAAAATTCATATGAAATTACTCTAATTGAATAAATGAAAAGCAAAGATTAAAATCAATATTCCAGTGCTCTAAGGCAGAGTGAGAAGTTTAAAGGGTGCAGATTTCTCTCTATTACTGAGCAAGACGACTGAAACATGGATTTCTAGAAGTGGATTTGACCTCGGAGGCTTGTATAAGCATGAGACATGCAGTGGTTATCAAAACAATGATCACTAGCTGCAATTAACCTGCTAAATTACACTACCTTGATCTGTGGAGCCTCATTTCAAGCAGTCATAGTAGAAGCCCTTTCAGCTTTGAATATGTGCTGTGGTGCAGAATAAAATGTGACTTCTTGTTTTTTGTTTTAGATACTTTCAATAGCATTAAAAATGCTATGTCTGCTACCTTGTCTCAGCTAATTAATATCAGAAAACACGATGAAAGCACACCAGTGTTGATTCACTAACAAGATGGTTTTGGGTGTGTCTGTAGTGACCTGCTGTATGCCTGTTGCAAGAACAAGCAAGTCTTTTGTTAATGAACACATTCACATCGCAAGAAGTAAAATCACTGCTTTATCCTATAAGTGCTGCGGTAATTAACATTAGTTAATTTTCACACACGGTATGGGAGAGATAATAATGCAACTTCATCTTCCTGTTTCAGTATTACTTCTTCTTGCCTACTGGTTCACATGCAATTTTTACTGTTTTGCTGCTCCCCTTTTCTCCCCATATATTTTTAACATCCTGTTGTCTTCCGACTTGATAGCTCCCTAGGGCATGGATTATCTCTGCCTTACATGCCTATAAAAATATAACACATCTATGCCTAGAGGCACCGGTCAGGTCTTTTTAAGGCACTGCTGCAGCAGCAAAAATCAATAAGACTTGGTATAGCGGAAATGAAAGAAGGTTGTTATATGTGAAACCATTTAGGAATTAATAGCTTGGTAGGTATGGCAACGAAGTTCCTTCCCAATTCCCTTCCCTTGTCCTTTCTGATTGTCCAAAAGGATTCACATGGAGGGACAGGTGATGGTTTCTCCCTCTAGGATAAATTAGTTCGTGCAGATCCCCTTGTTGCCATAGCTAGCTAGTTTAAAACTAGTTTGGGTATTTCTGTGCTATGCTACAATCACCGAACCATGAGGTAGACACACAGGGGTCAGTGTCACTTCACAGTACTTGACTTTGGGGGGTACCTGGTCCCCACCTACCTCCCGGGGGTCTGGAGTCATCTTGGGCCATTGCATGTTGCACACTGTGCCCAGAGCCACTGCTGTTTCAGAGGGAGCACTGCTATGTGCCCTATTCCCACACGTTCCTTTCAGTTACCGGTCAGCGGTACGGTAAGTGGTTAGGACGGAAAGTCTATCTAATATATCAAAGCAGCTATCGTGCTGTTAAATACCAGAGACAGTCATCTGCATGACAGACACAAGATTTTTCCATTTCATCTAAAACGCCAACCACATGCTGCTTGTCAGGAGGTAACAAGTTCTTACCCCAGAATGATGAACGTGGAGAGAAACACGAGGAGAAAGGGAGGAGAGGGAAGAAGAGACGGTATTTTGATTAACACAACATGTTGAAGCACAATGTTAAGGCAATATGTTACATGTTACCCTTTTCTTAGGGCAACCTGTCATACCTTCGTCAGTGGTATTAACTGCAGAACAGGAAGTCTGTTCTGAAATGTGCCAGACACTGTAAAAGAAGGGTTAATCACCTTACAGCTGGATGACAATTTTTCAGTGAAACAATACTAATTTGCTGAGGTAGAAAAAGACTGTAGAAATACATATTTGTTTTGATGAATTCCATCAAAGTCTGGGCAGCTTTCTGCTGGAAACGCACTTGGTTTCCCATCTAGCAAACTGTTTAGGAGCCTGGGATCTCATTTAATTGGCTCATGACTGGTACTTCAGGGTCTGACAACTCCAGAGGGGCGCTGCAGATGTTTCTAAAGAAGACTCAGATTTTTGCTCCAGCCATGACTTTTAGGATTTTTTTTGCTCCCTGCCACAGAGCTGAAATGAGGCTGATAGTCCCCGCTGCAGCTCAGGGTTTCCAAGCTGCCTGCGATGTGTGCTGCCTGTTGGCTGCAGCAGCTGCCCAGATGAGCAAGCTGGGGAATCGTAGGCTTCTTGCAAGGGGAATCATAAGGTTCTTACAACACTGGGAGCCTTGCCTGAATTTAAGGCTCTTCCATTACCCTGGCCAATTTTCTGGGAGTTGAAGACAGCCAGTACTGTCTCACTTCTGGAAAACAAACATGCAAACAAAACCCCCCAATACAAAACAGCTGAACAGAACTAGAAAAAATATCCCAGTTCACTGAAAAAGCAAATATTGTGCTACTGAACAGCTATGAACAGTTACAGACCTGCAAGTTTATTTTAGGCCAGTCTCTGAGTTCAGCCACCATTCCCATTGTCCATGGATGTCAGAGTGAGTTGGACTTTTAAACCAAATGACCAAAATACTTGAGATGCTGGAAGAGCATCTTAAAATGCTTAAAGCATTTTATAAAATCATGACAAATGCTTAGGAATGTCCCTCTTTAAAAACACTACCATGCCTCTATATTTCCATAGCCTATTACTGTTGATTAATGCAGAAAGAGCTTTTATCATGAAGTAGTTCTGTTCCACCCTTAGGCAAATTAGTATCCTAAAACAGATTTCTAAGTATGTTTTAACGAACAGCAGCTGTTATTAAGCCACTAGATAATTTGGTTTAAAATGTCAAAAAAGTAGGCAATAGTCTCATTTAAAGAGGATGCAAAAGAGATATGGGAGGCAGAAAGAAGTACAATTGTTCTTGTCTTTGGCTGGTGTAAAATAAGACTTTCAGTACTTAAACCCACATATTTAGTTTTCTTAATATAAGTTTGCAGTAATGGGGAGTATGTACATCTAAATAAAATTATTTGTACGGTCAGCTTATATGTATGCATATGGAGGTTTAGCTGAAAATCTGGCCCTAAGAGTATGTACTAGTTAAACAGAAAGATGTGTGTGCTGCACTTGGGAACGTAGATTTCTTATGAGTTAAAATCTTAACGAAAACAATATTTCACAATATTAGTTTTGGTAAAGATTGTAATGCATCATTCTGCTATGAAATAAAAAGGCATTTATACCCTGTCGGCCCAAATACTGGCTTATCACATCTGGGTGCAAAACTCTCTCAAGAGTAAAAGTCAGGGTTAATGCTGAATAGAGAATGAGTTACATTTACAAATTCTAACAAATGTGTGCATGCTTACAGATGTGTTTTGTTGACAGTCTTTAAATATTTAATTCCCTCATTCGAGTCAAAATCATTCTGCTTTCTGAAGAAAATGAAAAATCTTGGCTTGCAACTCTTTGAGTCTAAGGAAAAAAAATTGAACACTCCAACTCAATACTCCCCTACTTTGAACTTCTGTAAAACCACTGAAAATTACATTTTTCATAGCTGGTCATTCACTGAGTAACATAAGACAACCTCTTCTTTGTTCTGCACTGTGACTTATTAGATTGTGCACCGCTCATGAAAATGAACATTGATTATTGCTGTGCACTTTGCTCATTGGGCATGCTTTCACCGCTAAGCTTACTGTACCTATCATCCATGTGTATACTAATTTATAATGCTGCAAATGGATTCAGTGAAGATGTGACTGTAACTGAGTAAATGTGAGTGCTGTTCATACATGGAGATGTTCACAAATGAGATGCATGCCCTTGAACCGAACTGTCAATTGAAGCATCTTGGATGCTTTTCCCTTGGCAAAGAGCTATACTCAGTAATATGCTTATAAACAGCTTTTAAAATTCTATTTTTCCCTGATGATGCAGCCAACATTAAAATACATTAGTGATGAGCCATACATATAAACAAAATAAAACTCACAATTAAAAAAAAAAAGAGTAGAAAAACAAACATAACAAAAACAATGGAGGGGGAAAATAAACCATATGCTGACTTAGAATATATCAGATTCATTGGTAGCTTCTGTGACTTCACACAAGTCATCTGACCCAGTAGAGGGGCATTTCAGCCACCAGCCTGAGCCCTGGCAGATCTGAGACTGCGAGAGTGCATATCCCCCGAAGTCCACTTTCCCACTTTTATTCTCATTTTTGTGTTGAGTGTGCTTTGCCTGCACATTCAGAACAAGCCCTAACACAAAACACTGAAAGAGCACAAAGGTTTTGAGGTTGATTTGAATTTTATTCAACCTGCAATAGGTTTTGAGATTTTTTTTAATTGTTTTAGTAATGTCTTCATTTCTGAATATTTTTCTTCATAATTACCAGTGACCCCAAAATTTGGTTATTGCTAGGTTTCAGTGCATTAGCCACTTAGCCATAATGATGATTGTTATAGGGTTTCTTATATTGTTAAGATTTTGTTATGTAGGTTGTTATATTACAGTCCCTTATTGTTTGTTACAGCATGTACAAAACACCACAATGAGCTAAGGTTCCTTTTCAACCATAAAAGCAGTGAAGGAAGATGCTGTGCGTTAATATGAGGCTATACTATATGAGATACCAATTAGAGACAACACTTTGTGAAAAACACATAAAGTAATGGCAAAATTTTTGTAGTCTTTGCAGAAAAGCTGACTGGTGTGAGAAGTTTCTCCTTTATTCTGTTCTGCAGGTGTCACCAAGTTATTTGTTGAAATCTAGGGGCTGTTATATTCTTATAAGCCCTCACATGGTTCTTTCCATTCTAAAGATGCCAGAGCTCTTTAAGCATCTTTAAGAAGGGAACAAGTTCAACAGTTTTTGCCTGAAGTTATTGCTTATCTCTCAGGTCTCTGTCAGTAACAAACACTTCCATTAATTCACCTCAGAGATACTGAATAGATGGGAATAGGGCTTTGGGGATTTTGATGGCTGCTATTTATTTATTTTTTGCCCTACACAGTATCTTCTAGCTACAATGAGACGAGCACAATATTTTCAAGGAGCAGATGGGTTAAGGCTTGTTTTTATCTCGTATGATGACATACCAGTGGAGCACAAAGCTTTTTTTGTGCTTTTGGATGTAACATAGGTATTTGCAGGTGGAGGAATTTTTTAATGGATCTTTTCTAAAATCATCTACTGTATATATCTATAAAGTACATTCAAAGAAAAATACGTATCTTCTCTACAGCATACTTTTGAAAGTGACCTCTCTGGTTCTTTAAGCCAGAGAAGGACACGAGCCACTTTGAAATAGTTGAAATAGCTCTCTTTTAAATGTAAACCGTTCTCATGTACGACCACCCTCTCTCTTTCTGGGAACTAAGGAGTACTTTCCTCTATAAACTGCAACCATGTTCACGTTAAACGTCTCTTTTCCTTGGAATGAGCCATAAACCAGAATATTCTCTTGCGGATACTCTGGACAGTGTGAGATTGAAGTGAAAGAATAGAAACAATCAAAAAAATCCCTCCAAAAGTCTTCTACAAGGAAATCAGTCTCACACCTGATATGCTTTCAGTCTGTTAACTGCTTTCATGTGTGTAAATACTCCTATTTTTCACAGCTTTTGAGTTCTGATGTACTAGCAACATAAGATATTATGAAAATTAGGGCACTCAAGACCAAAACTATGGCATTTTAGTGAAGGAAGATGTATCTGAGAGTTAAGTCTGAAACCAAGTTATAGAATTCAGTTCCACATCAGAACATTACCTTGCTCAAAGTACAGCAGTATTCATAAAGGTATTTATGCTTTACTCCCATCGCAACTAGTTTCTAAAAAGTAAGCATAAACCTCTTCTATCTCATAGAAATCTTTTCTATGCAAATACTCTAAGGATATTACATGCTTCGAAAATATAGTCCTGAGAGGCAAGTGAGTGAGTGGCACATTCCTGCTCACACAGTTGGCGGGGCTGGGCAGCACCATGGCTGTGCTGCTGTTCAGAATGACCTTGACAGGCTGAGCCAACGAGAACCTTATGAAGGGAAATGAACAAGACAAAAGGAAATGCAAAGTCCTGCACATGGGGACTAGCAACGCCAGGCACCAGTACAGACTGGGCGGGCAGACTGGTGTAACGCTGTCTTGCAGAAAGGGCCCTGGGGGTGCTAGTGGGCACCAAGATCACCATGGTGTGGAAACATGCCCTTGTGGCAAAGACAGCCAACAGCCTCCTGGGCTGCATTAGGCACAGCATTGCCAGCAGGTCAAGGGAGATGATCCTTCCCCTCTCCTCAGCACTGATGAGACACTTCTGGGGTTGGGGGTCCAGTTCTGGACTCCCCAGTACAAGACAGATATGGACACTCTTGGGTGGGTCCAGTGAAAGGCACCAAGGTGACTAAGGAACTGAAGCATTTGTCAGGTGGGGAGAGGCTGAGAGAGCTGAGACTGTTCAGCCTGGAGAAAAGAAGGCTCAAGGGGGTCAAAGATGGAGTCAGGCTCTTCTCAGTGGTGCCCAGTGACAGAAGAAGAGATAATGGACACAAACGGAATTTAATTTAAAAATATGAAAGAATGGGGGGGTGGGGGGTGGTGTATTTTTTTTATCAGTGTGGGGAGGGTTGCTTGTTTGTTTTGGTTCCCTACAAGGATGGTCAAACACTGGCACCACTTGCCCAGAAAGGCTGTGGGATCTCTCTTTGGAGACTCTCAAACCCTGACTGTTGACATCCCTGAACTTTTTTTGATTGACCCTGCCGGGGTCTGGGCCCATGGCTCTCACTGCGGAGCCCTCTCTGTTCTTCACATCCCGCAGGTGACCTGTTCCTGTAGACGGACACAGAAAAAAATAATGGAATACGTTCCTCAGAAGCCTAGCAAATCTCACACAGTTATATTCAAGAGTTGACTATAAACTTGTGCAGATGAAAACTAGAGGACACTTTCAAAGGCTTTAAATTCACACTTCAGCAACGCAATTTTCTTATCAAAGACAGAAATAGTGATATCAACCCAGCTGAAAAAAGGTTATAGACAGAGTTGTTGTCATAATTAAATATTTTATATACAGTTACTATCAAATGTCAACTAGAGTATGTGTCTGTCAGCCCTCTGTATGATTCCATTTAGTATGAAAAAAATTTCATTGAAAAAATCTATCATCATTCTATTGAAGATAATATTTTGCTTCATATATGACTGAAAATAATTGTCCTGCTATTTTTTCATGATAATGTTTCTGGTTTTTTCCCCACACCACATGGAATGAGGCACAAGTAGCCTGAGTATCATTATTTACAGTACAGTTACAACAAAGCGTCTTAAAGTTTCTGTGACTGTACACAGAGATCTTCATTTGATCTCAGTAACTATGCATTGAGGAACTTGCACACAACAATCTATTTTAACTCAGTTTAAAAGTTCAGAATCTTTTCAATATACTGAAGATCTGTGAATGAACGTTGTCCCCCTGGCTCTTCAGATTACCCAAATATAACAACTGCCTGGAAAAATCAGTCAAGTGTAACTCTTTTCTTGAATATCTTTAACCAGAATTAAGTGTTGTTCTAACTACAGGTAGAGGTTTGCACAGAAAAATCTATGCCTTTTTAACACTGAATACTTCAAACCCACAGTGGCCCTTACTGGAATGAATTCCAGAATATCCATGAATGACTACTGTCAGCTGGCTTTTATCTGATCTTATTTACATCGGGAAAAATAAAAGACAAAATATTTCTAGCCAATTAAAGTAAATTATGTAGAAATCTGTCATTTTGTAGCTCTGTGAATGAGACATACAGGTACATTTCATGTAGCCAGGTGTGTTTAAAGGCCACCATCAGAATGTCCTGTAAATTCAAGTGTCTGTTAATAGAGTGGAGGTGGTCAAGGCAACACACGCTTAAAGATTAGCTCAGATTGTGAATCTCCAGATAACAGAACATTATTTGAATCTTACTTGAATCCAAAAAAACTTTGGTATTGCATCCATCCTTTGGAGACTGTCCTGTATGGATGCAAAATCTACTGACAGTAGTGAGGCACTGAGTAAAGACATGATTTAAGTGTCCCTCAGCGATGGGAAATCCTAAAAGAAAATCAACAGTTGTTTTGAGTATGTTGCCCAAAATATCTTAGCACACCTAGCAGATTTCTTCTGAGAAAAGATAATTATCTTGTTAAAATTCCTATTTGTTTGTTTTCATGTACTTTTATCATTGCTACTAGAAAGTAGGCAATTTAAAAAAATATAGCAAATGAGAAGCCACTTCCAGCCATTTCACCAGAATGATACTAATAAACTTCCTAAGTATGAGCATACCATTTGTATTCATTATTCTTTGTGCCAGATGGTAGTTTTTAGGTTATTGCACAGCATAATGATTATAGAGTATCAATATTTAATACAGTTTTTTACTCTAAAACTCCTTTTTTCCCCAATACACAGTCATTTTCTCTACAGGCTTTACAATGTTTCCTCATATAAGGTACCTACTCATTATCCATTCTTGCATTACAGAAGATCTGAGAACTCTACAGCAGATATTTGGTTGTCAAAGGAAAATGAGAAATTTTTACAACTGACCACTCATGCTATGATTAGCTGTTGTGGATTCTGCCCACGGTATAAAAACTTCCTCTAGAAAATATTCATATTGACAACTATACCTCTGACATAATTAAAAATCATTCTGTTAACTTAAAAGAAACTACGAAAGCTCAGAAATCAGTACCATCTGTAGGGTTTTTTGTGTTGGTTTCTTTGTTTTATCCTAGTATTCTATGTTCAAACTAGCTACTCTGTAATAATGAAGTATTGATGCATGTGGTCAAAAAAAATAATAATAAATCCTGGCTATCAATCCACCTGCAGACAAAATATATTTCTCACAAATGTTCTGCCAGCAGGTGACTATAAGACGACAGTAAGGAGATAACAGAAGAAAGACAGATCTTTTTTTAAGCTTTTGTTTTGGTAGGGAACTTCATCTCCACTATATATTCATTGTGGCAGACACTGAATTTTTCTAAGCCATCAACAAGCTGGAGAACACAAAAAGGTGGCATCATTTTTCTAATGCCCAGTACATCATCAGCCTGCACCTGGCAGCACTATTCAGAGCAAAGAAACACTTCATTCCCCAGTGCCAAGGTAGTCTTTGTAGTCTCATAAAGCCAAACAGAAAAGACAATGAGATTTCACGTTGCGCATACTTGACTATTTTAAAATTGACATCAGCAGCTCATTTTAGTCCAACTTGTGAATAGTTACAATTCCTGATATTTACCCATTTGGGTTAGGTTGAATTGGGAGCCATCAGCTTAAGTACTCTGAGGATAATTCAGTAACCTTACTTCCTCCCAGTAACTAATTATAAAGATTTATAGAGAGTAATAAGCTTAAACTTTTTTTTAAAAAAAAAAAAAAAAATACGATGAACTAGTATGAAACTAGTCTTGGTCCTTGACTTTCCCTTTATTTTCTTGATAAAGCGTGTTCTTTCAATAAGTATAAGTTCAAGACAGCTTTATCTGCTTCATATTGACACCATGCCAGAACTGGTAAAAAGGTAGATCTCAACTGTTCATCACCCAGCATCTCCAGCTGTTCGCTGTGCGCTCATATGTAGTCTAAAGAGACCGACATACTACAGAAATATACTGTCCCACATTGGTGGGACAGGTCAGCAGGTCACGGACAGGGTGAAGGCTCTTAATGGACACGTTGACTCTACACTTCATGTTGAGAAGTACCAAGCAGTTGCAGCTCCTGATCAAGTCAAAGACAGACATTTTTATTAAAAAATTAATGAGGCAAAAGATCAATTAATGTTGTAATTATCTCTCTCCTGTTTTCTCAGAATGTGTGTGTCTTAATGATTTAACAGCAGGGACACCACAGGTGGCCATGGGGTGGGGAGAGAGGTGACTGTGGCCATTACTCCAGAGAAATCAGTTGTAAGAGAAAGAAATGTGTGCTTATTAAAAAAAAGAGAGCGAGAGAATCTGGAAAGCCAGTGGGGCAAAAGGGATATAAAGCCTCGTTCCAACTGAATTGGCAGAAAGTCAAGACCTGTCAAAGCAATAACTGCAGTAAAACTGAAATTGTCAGGCACTGTTAGTCACTGTGTTCATATGCTAGTGCTACTGGAAGCATTTAAAGGAGGTGTCAACCACTGCTATTTAAAAATAAAACCCGTGCTCTACCCACTCCCAGCCCACCCCAACCACAACATGACTTTAAATCTATTTGAACTTTTGTCCTGTGGCTGTCAAGCAGGGTTAGGAAGGAGACTGCTCAGGTTCTCTTTTGTGACAGACATGCAGAAGGATGCTCCTCTGGCATGATTAGATACACATTGGAGATGGGGATACCGAATAAAAGCATCGTTTAAAGGCTACACAGGAATATATGCCTTATTTTGTAGGAGGTTATCTAAAATATTTTTCAGATAATTCTTATTTTCTAGCCTTTCTGATACTGGATAATTTATTTCTAAGGTACAGTATTCCTCTTTAAACACTCCGTGATCTCAGTGATGATGACACTTCTGAAAAATGTATGGAAAAATAAAAAAAGTTTTGAGATACCACTCACGCCTGATGCTACCACTTATTGAGGATCACATCCTACAACCTCTGCTTCACTGGCAGTACAAAACATATGCTGTCTGTCATCACTAAAATGTTTATCTAGCTAATAAAGTAGGAATAATGGTACTTTCCTAATAACAAGAGAATATGGCAATTTGTTAAAAATTTGGTATGAGGGATACTTGAATACTATAATGATAATCACTTTAGATGGTTATAAATAATACATAGTGTCTTTGATCACACTTATTAAAATTAATAAATATAAATGATGTCTTCTCAAACTCAATACTACAAAAGAATGTTGTCTGCTGACCCAGACAGCATACTCTGTTCTGCAGATTTTCTCCTTCTCCCAGAAATTTTTAAACATAACACAAAATCATCAATCATGGAGTCATATTTAGAGGGTACCATAAGAATGTGTCCTCAGCACACAGCTATGTATAACCCTAGCAGTAATTTGGGAAGAAATATATAGAACCCTTGCTAATAAATTTTCATATAATGCAAAATCTGGCAACATGTTGCAGAAAGTAAAGAACAGATCAATTGTACTGCACAGATCACTTTGCAAGCTGGGCCCATTCACTGCAGAGGTTTATAAAAACATTTAATTATAATACCTGAAGTTTAGGAACAAAGCATACAGAATATATAATCAAAGGAACAGGATCCTAAAAAACTAATTCTGGAAATGGCTTAGGAAACTGTGGCTAATCAAGTAAGATGAACCATGAAGAATACTAATTCAGATTTTTGTGTATAATCAGGTAAATAACAAGTAGGAGAAGGAAAATTACAGCATTTTTCACCATATTATGTGGACGAACACTAGTACTGGCTTACACACACAGAAAAAAGAATTAAAACCCCCAAAAATACAGGTGGGAGAGGGAGAAAAGGTTTTCTAAAAATGCAAAAATAGCCAGATATGGAAAACTAGACTTTAAATGAGCGACGCAGGACATGTGATTTATTAAGCTTCTTTACAGGAATGTTAAGGAATGTCTTGATTCCTGTCTTTTACACCTTAACTGTAAAAATACTTGAGATAGTAGCTAGTTCTCAAATCTGGTAGGCAAAAAAACCCAAGATCCAAATGGGTCAAGTTAGAAGACTGAAGCATTATCCTTGCCATTCTGAAACTATCTCCCCACCTCTATCCTTTTTTAAATAAATTAGAAATATAACTTTCTCACTTGCACTCCTTTAGATTACGAGTCGGCTTATGAATAAACCAAGGCACTTCTCAGTTAAGTTATGACAAAAAGTAAGAGGATATTTCAGGGAATGCCAAAACATTGATGAATTTAAGTCATCATTTTTTTTAATTAGGTACTGAGATATGATGGCATATAAGTTATTATGACATACATCTCATTTGGAGCTAGCTATCTACAAATAAAAAAGCATGATGAAATGTTTTTTGATTATAAACCATGAAAGATAAATATTAGCGCGTGGTTTGCTTACAGGATGATATTTAAAACAGCTGCAAAGACTGAGATGGTCTCTGCTGTGTATCACTCAGCAGAATAAATAAAAAAAAATCTGTGAGGAAAGGTGTGAGAGAGGTCATGTAAATGCTTAAAAGCATGGAGGTTGAGAGCTCCAAGACAGTAACTTTTCCAAAGAACTGGCTACTAAAGCTGACACCGGTTCAGCTTGTGGCACTGCCTTTTGACAGAAAAGTAGGCTCATTCGATCAACAGGATTTATATTATACTCAACGGTAAAGCAAATTTTTCAAGAACAGGAGCAATGAAACACACATGTACAGGAACTGAATGGTAGAAGGTAGAAAGGACACAGGAAAATAGTCTTTTAAAGCTTCTGCAGTGTTCTGTAAAGGAGCTGCTTCAGTCTAAGTGGGCAGTCTGCAGGTTTCTGACATGACCGTTTGGTCTGTACAGTCAATAAACTATTTGACTGGATATTTATTCTTTCCCCAAAACTCACCAGATGTCCTTCTGAGGGAGAGATGCCTGTATCCTTTTCACAGAACCACTTCTCAGAGTTCAATGACTTGTTACTTTAAGCACCTTAGGCATTTGAGTATGGTGCTTTTCCAATTCACTCCATTTTTATGTCCCACTGGGTCTACTCACTTGATTAATGTGAGGAAAGCTTAAAGAACAGAATTGTTAAGAACTGATGTGACATGAATTTAGGCAAGCTTGTTAGCAAAGGAAAATAATCTAATACTCTTTAAATAGAAGCAAGTAAACTAGGAGAACCCCACTCCAAACCACCATCCCGCAAGGCTTGCAGGAAACACAGAGATACAGTTTTGCAGGAGCAGATCAGTGCAGCAACCATATATTAAACCCTTTAAGTCTGGTCAGTGGATGGCAATCACCTTCTCTAA
The DNA here is from genome assembly GCF_023634155.1 of Falco peregrinus. Lineage (NCBI taxonomy): Eukaryota > Metazoa > Chordata > Aves > Falconiformes > Falconidae > Falco > Falco peregrinus. The sequence goes on from NC_073729.1 coordinate 12,049,620, forward strand.
GAATTAAAGGGGATAAAACAAAGCTCATGGAATTAAAGTTCAAACCTGACAAAGACATGATATGACACCTGAAGGACTTTAAATGCATGGCTGGTGTCACAGGACATCACAGGACTTGCTAAATCATTCGAGGGAAGACAGGACAAGTTTACAAAGGAATTAATAGGGGATGCCTAATGAGAAACAATACAGAGCTTGGGAAGTCGTCAAGCTGAAAATACTTGGGAGCTGAGAGAGTATCCGAGGGAGGAATCACAACCGTGCCCAGTCCTCCCGCAGCACTGGGAGCTATCAGTGACTGTTCCTGGCCACACAGGCCAAGCCTTGTGCTGGAGAGGGGTGACGGGGCCACTGCCACAGGCAGAGCTTTGGTTTCACCCACTGCAGCTGCCTTGCTGTGCTCTGAACCCTCCCAGCTGTGGTGTGTCACTGTCACTACTCAGCGTGACTTTTCCACTAGTAAGTCTTCTGGATGATGAGACTCCAAGAATAGTCCTTCACCAAGCATTGTTAAACTCACTCTTTTCAGTAGAAATAATGTGATGAAGCATGCATATTTTGCAAAAAAAATACGGGTTTTTTGGTTCTGGTTGGTTGGGGGTTTTTTTTCTGGGGCAGCTTTAGCACAAACTTTAAGGCACACACACTACATGGGCCAAAATACAAACACAGAAACTTCCCAGATACCTTGTGCATCACTGAAACGTCAGCAAACTCTACTCTGCATGTGGAAAGCAAGACAGAATGTTTTGCACATAACTCTCCATGCCTCATCCTAAAACTATCTCTTGGAAAGGTTGAACTAAACTTTTCTTTCACCCAAGGACTTGTATACCCATGAATAAGAGGAGAACTTGTGTCTTTTTTTTGTTGTTTTAGTTATATTTCCGCTCAGTCTCCAACATTTATGTCTGACTCTTACATACATCAGATATTCAGCAATGTTACAATAAGGCATGTTTTAAAAGAAATACGCATTTTGAATTTAAAAGCAGAGGAATAACTGCAGTTGCTGTTGATGCAGTACCTTATCCAACAGCATCTTTGAAAGTGAAGACCACCCAACTGCTCTGCGCTCTCCCTGCTCTATACTGTACCTTGTTTTTCCATGGGTGAAATGCAAACATTTCTCTCTCCAATAATATACTTATATTTTCTGAATCCTTTCAAAAAGACAATATCTATTTGAAAAAAATCATTTAAGCAAGAAGAATACAGTGAAATGAAAACAGCTGGCTATACCACTACACTATTTTTTTTCTTGGACAGCCATTAATGGAATTTATTACCTCGCTTCTGAGTTAATTAGGTAATATTAGTACATAAATACCCCAATTAATTATCCTAAGCTAATAAAAAGGTAACTGCCATCAAATATGTTTGACACAATCATATATGTTGAATGTAAATTTTCCCATTTACTTCCCAATCCAATTTTAATTAAAACATTATAAATATAAGTCAGTCTCATAAATGAGTTCTATAGCATCTAAGCCAATCACTCCAGAAAAATAAATGAAGAGACAATAATCCCTTGCATAATTATACTGCCAGTTAGAAAGAATGACTTCAAAAAATAGCCCATCAATTTCAGAATCTTAAATTAAAATGTTCACCAACCAAATAAATGTACCTGCAGCCTAATTGCCTGAAAATGAGCCCAAAAAGATATTAAGAAAATATATTTTTTTCATTGGCCTCGTAATTCCCCATTTTTGCAACTTCTTTGCTGTTTTTCCAGGAACCATTTTTATAGCATGAGTTATTAATGAAGACAAATCTTGATTGTTGTCATCTCTTTCTGGGCTCCTTGATACTGTCTAATATTTTGCTTTGTTGTTTTAAAAGTGAAGACTCAGTTTTATTAGTATCAAGTTTTGTTATTTAATAACAGTGTGATTTACAAGAGGAAAATCAACAGGTTTAGGCCAATACTAGTCAGTATTCAGGACTAAATATACCAGCTAAAAGATTATGAAACGGGTAAGAGTTGATAACAAAAGCTTGATAAAAGCTCATAAAGCGGTTTTTAATGCTTGACTTTTCCCAGTGCATTTGTAAAGAAAGAAATACTTTCTGAGAGTTGTAAGTTCATAGTCAAGGGCACTAAAAACTCACCTTTCTTTTAAGAGAGTATTTTGAAAGTTTGCAAAAAGAGCAAGATAGTTTTTCTTTCATTAAGTTCCCGTGTGGAAATATATGTGGAAAATAAATACTAATTTATTCAGCCTGTCTGTGCACCCACCATTTAAAGAATTACACAAAAGAAAAAGAAGAGCTAACAATAAATACTACATCAACTGGGGAAAACAGACTGATCAGAAACTACGTTCAAAGCAACATTTGGAACTTCCCGTCTTTTCTGCTAGTACCAGGAAAATATTAATCATGTTCAGCAGCCATGTTTTCAGGGTTTTCATCAGCAGTTTTCCTTTAAGTTCATGATCTAAATGAACAAACTATTGTTTACAGGGTTTATAAATTATACCAATTACTTCATTTTAGCCTTCTGAAAGACCGAAATATAATCTTTTTGACCTCACGTTCCTTATTTCTGCCCTTGTCTCACCAAACATTATTTCTGTGATTCAAGAAGCTTAAGTCTACATAAAAAGCCAGGCACATTCTCTGGTTGCCACTGACATCAACAAAAAATAAGATTTATTTTTTTGTCATTATCACTGTACTTTTGAACTTGTGATCTAGTCCTGCATTTCTCATAGAATCAAATCTTTAGAGAAATAATTCTGGACTATGCAAATCTAAGTCACCAGAATACAAATTCCTAAATTTCAAACTCATCTTTGGATCTAAGTTTGACCTGAAAGTTTTAATCAGCTTTTAAAGACAGTGGCCCAGTGTGCTGGTTGCAATACATCCCTTCTCATCTCCTCAATTCTTAATTTGAAACCTTATCACAAGCCCATCTTCATGTGCCTTTTAAGCAAGCTTATTATTTGCACATTAAGAATCTGAGGATGGGCAAATATGCCTTTATGCATATCATCTTTCAAATCCCCAGAACGTTGTCTGACATGAAGACCTGTATTTGAGTTTTACAGACAGATGCCCAGCCAGTAACAGGGTAAGATGCTGGCACATAAGTTTGTTTCTTTTTCCAGTTATTAAAGGGCTAAGAAAGAAATTTTTTCTGCTCCAAATTTTCCTTCCAAGCACTGTTTTATCACCCCAAGTGTATTTTTAAGTCTCCAAAGGGGCTTTTGCTTTTTCTATCTCTTCAAAAGAAAGAGAGAGCTGAAGAGAGAAAAGGAAGGAATGGAAGGAGAGGAGGAAAGGTAAGCTGCCTTGCAGAAAGTGTCTCAACGAGAAAGGTGTTCTTCATTTCTAGGTCCCCAGAGCAGTGAAAAAAATAAGATTAAGACCCAAATGAACACTTGCACTCACATGGCTTGGTTAACATATTTTTCCTTGTCTAACAGAAGCAAAGGAAGAACAAAAATCCAAAGCTTCTGCCTTAACATAGGTGGAAGTAAAACATCAGCTGCTGCCTTCAAAGATCCAGAGATCCAGAACCACATGGCTTGATCTAAGCACAGAGCTGCAGGCATGCATGTGTGGCAGGACTTCCCTGGCTCCTCTGCTTCTCAGGCATGTCCCTGGGGAGCAGAAGGCACCATTCCAGAGGAGATTGCCTCTGCAAAACAACCTAACGCAGATGTTGTGAGTGGCCTTTACACAGCAGATCTGGACTTCACTGTACACGTCAGACGTGACCTTGCTCTAAGTTACATAGATGAACTTGTTCAACAAAGCCAAAATGGTTATGAATCCTGTTATGTTCTCTGTAGAAGTATTTCTTTCTAGTAACAGATTTCTTATTTTCAGGTGCTTTTTTCTGATAAGCTTACTCCTTTGCTGGTTTTCTACATTCGCTTTGGTTTAACTTTATGTAAACCTGTTTTGACTCATAATATATAAAGCTGGACATCTGAGCGCCCTGAATACTAAACCTCATAGCAGGGGTGGGAAAGTAGAAGGAATAAAAAGTATATGTTTATTTAGCAGTACTTAAGCACAACCAAACGGACTGTATCACATCATTATTCTGATAATAGGATTTGCCATGGACCACTGCCATATTTCTTTACGGTACACCATAGCAACTGAGAAATATAGACTGTTTTCAAACTGTTGCAGACAGCACGCCCCTGATTTTATTCTGAGTTTATAGTATTAAAAAAATGTAGCAGGAGATAAAGATCCCCAGCATGTGGCAGTACCAGACTTAACGGCACGTCACAACCACTCACTTTCACTGCGATTATCTCAAACAGGCAGACATGGGGAGCCAAACTTGGAATCTGTTTTCACTGAGCAGGTATCTGTACATCTGCCTCATCATGTATTTATGAAAATCTCCCTGCTGTTCCAGGAATCACTTGAGCATTAAATAGCTGAGTCCCAATAAGTTAGAATTTCTGGCGTAACTGACACTACAGTAAAACACTTCTGCAGAAACTTGGTAAAGATTATTCTAGCACAGAAGAACTGCACAAAATGAGTACTTTTCTTTTTGTGCTACATCTAATGTAGCTTAAATGTGCCCATCAGTATCTCTCAGAAATCTAAAAATTATTTTTAACATAATTTTATGTTTTCTAGATACACACAAGTCCTATATACATTTTTCTAAGAATCCTCCACTTTCACCTAGATATTTCAAAGTATAAATCAAGACTGCTGCCCTATTTAATCATTGGCAAGAAAGAAAAGAAGCACCTAATACACTTCTCCTTGCTAGACTAACTTAAGTTGATACCTCTTTGAAACTCAGTTCTGACAGTTTATATATCACCCCTATTTACCAGGCAGCAAAAACGCACTGTACTCTTCTAACTGAAGAGATTCAGTTAGCAGGGACTACGAAGTGTACTTTTTGTCTTAATGCTTGGTTTTATACAACTAATACAAGCTGAATATTAGTCAAATTTCTATATTACATCTGCTCAGTAGCACCAATTAGAAAACATTATTTTTTTATTAGCATTGTTTTCTAAATACATGAGGTCTACAAAAATTCAAATTGACCTTATTCTTCAAGAAAGATAGCCTGACACAGAAAAGTCATTAATCTATGTCTTGAACTAAAAATCGCCTTCCGAACTTGATAAGGCTGGATATAATGGTTTGATTGCCCTAATCCTCTAAGAAATTGAGATCAAATACAAGCATGCTAAATAGTTTTGGCCAGAAAACGTGACGGAAGAGCAGAAGGTCCCACTCTCAGCTGTTGAGCAGAGCAGAGTGTCATGACTACAGCCAGCTGCAGTCCCAGAGACATCCCAGCTCTTCCCTTGACCCTCCTGGAGCATCTCAGGAATGGCTGGGATCCACCAGAAGCAAAGACCTGCTTTCCCCTCCGGCAGGGTTTTCTGCCAAGTCCTGAACAAGTCACTGCCCTCCAGCAACAGACTCATCCACCTGCGTGGTGTTGTCCTCTGTACCTCTGGCCCCACCAAGACATATTACCTCTTTGCCAAGCAAGATATTTGAAAAATTATATCTGAGAAGGAACTGGGAACTATAAGCCCTTGCCGCCAACAGACAGGATTGGCAGGAGTCCTCTTCTTTATGCAAGAATACTTTATAGATCCTGACAAATGGAACGGTTTCCTCAGAAGTGGAATGAATCAGTTTAATGTTTCTGAATCGCACAGATAGTGGGTTTGTGGACATGCAAAAAAGTCCAAAAATGTTGCTTATCCAATCTGGCAAAGAAAGCCCTAAGAATATCCAATGTCTGAAAGCTGTTGTGGGAGAAATCCAACTCTGAATTAAGATGCAAATTTCTCCCAGGAAGGCTATTTAACATGAGAATAGCTCTTATGTGGCAGTTTTATTGGCACTCGAAGTATGTAGGGTATGATTATATATAGCTCAAAAATGTATACTCTAAGAGTTTGGTAAAATTCTATGGGCTGTGCAGACAGATATCAAACTGGAAAATAGTTTGCTCCTTTCTGGTCACAGCCTCTGAATGAGTATAAAATGTTACATTTTTTAGCCAAGTTATTTGATATGGTAGAAACTGTGCCATGAAGGGCATCTTCTGGTGAGATAATAACAGATGTGGAACTAGAGCCTCCTACTCCACTGTTAGATTATTTCAGCTGTATTTATTCCATGTATTTAGAACTCCCTTGCATCAAACCTTCTGTTGTCATCCATGTGCCAAAAAGCTCTAAGCCTTTTGCTCTACTGAGCCTGGAAGACACAGAGGCAGAATTTTGACTCCAGAAACTGTTCACTACATAGATCCCATTTACTGACATCTCTAGACCTAAATATAAACCAAATTCAACAGCTATTATATTAGTTTTTTGCATGTGAAAGATGGGGACTTTCCAGTTTTAAAATTTGATTCTGACTGTTCCTCTGCCACTAAATTCATTCTCAGAGGATGGCCGGCTGAGCTGGGCATTTTATGTTTCTCTTACACAATCCAGCTTTTCCATCTTAAATTTTAAGTAGCAGGATTGTTTTTTGTAAAGGAAAGAATAGTGTGTCACCAGCATCTTTACAAACATTGGCATCTTCCCTGAGATGCTACCACAGGCATTACTGGTAAAGCTGGGGAGATGACTTGGGAATTTGAGGATACAAAACATGTTTTTCAAATAGTCATCATCTCCCATTTGATGATGCACCATTTCCCAGCACTGCTGCCTTGGCTGAATTCCAGCTGGAACGATGCCTATCAGTGGCATTTTCTGTTTTATTCCAGTCTCCTGATATATCCATCACCCTAATAACAGATTTGTAATTTAATTAGCAGTCACATGTAGTATTTTGTGTAGCTTCTGTATGCTTTACAGCCATTATTTATATACTGTGTATGGAAATAACACTTTATGGCAAAACAGATCATTATGACAATTTAATACAGACAGATCTAAAAATGTTATAGAAAGTAAATCTCCCTACATGATACCTCACAAATATTTGTATTGCCACCTCACCACAAATAGGCAGCAAATACTCACCACGCAGACAGCAAATATCCACCTCATTTCCATTTCTATACTTTATGCTGCCATGGCAATGGTGTTTCTTTACTTCACAAACAAGAACACCAACATGTAGAGCATCTGGATGTTTAACGGGATGAAAGAGACAGTGGTTTCAAATTGTTCACTAAGTGAATGTTATTACATATGCCAAAACCACTATGATGGGTCCCCTTGAAACATAATTTCAATTATATATGCCTCTGCTCTCACAAACTACACTGTAAACATCAGACAGCTTCACTCAGTGGGTCTGGTTCCCTGTGGTGCATATAGTCCAATTTTCTGGTTGAAGAATTAAGAATTCATTTTTCTCATCATTTCTGTTATTTCAGTTAAAGTGATCTGAGACGACTGCTGTATATCTATTTCTTATTAAGAGGAATGGTTACAGATTTCTTGTTAGGTACTGAGTGCAGCCAAACCAGCAAGGGGTTTAGATCAATGAAATCAGGGGCATAATTAGAAAAAAAACCCCCGATTGCTCAGTCAGGGAATGTCTTATTTAGTACAGGAGCATACAGCTGTTAAACATACGCGAGACCACATGCAAACTGCAGGTAAAGATACGCGAGACTGCATGCAAACTGCAGGTAGAGCAAAGGGGGGGGGGGGGAAGCCTTTTGTTTACAGTTAACACATACTAAATACAGAAATCACTGAATGAGAATGAGCCCAGAACTCCACAAGCCCATATTTCAGAATGCAACTGCATTTTAAAGGAAATTTCTTTTGTAAAACCTTGCATAGCGGATGGGTGGCAAACTCAGAAGACTGAAAACTATCAATATACCTGTGAAAACTACTTGCTATAGCAGTATCTTATGCAAACTAAGAATTTCTGACGCTTTTCTATCTTTTAAGACAAGATTTCTCATCTAGATATGTTCCCTATATTTACAGCTCTCATAGAAACTTTGGTTCCTAAGTATGGCATGCTATTTCTAAACTCCCTTTCCTCACGCTTTCGACTGTTTTCTGAAATCCATTGACATTTTCCACTGAAATCCATGGAAATTTTCTCAAAACGTACCCTGCAAATGAAGTATACAGAGCTTCACAAAGGCTGCTTTCAAAATACGTGCAGAATGAATTCACTACCGAGAGATGTGATCAAGGAAAATGGAAATCCTGAGCAGTGACCCTTTCTCCAAAGGCTGGTACAGCTTCTTTAAGGAATAGGTTAGCACAAGCGCTCTTCAGATGAGGAACTCTGCTGACTAGGTCTACTGAAAATATTCATTATAGCACAATTACCTGGAAAATGAATATAAATAATACGAGAATCAATCCTTCCCTGAGGCAGTTTTGGCTGCGCACTGACACTAGCTCAGCATTAGGTCATTTATATCACAGAGTTTAGGACCTAAAAAACTGGGAGGGGGTGGGAAAGAAGTGAAGTCAATTTGGCAGACGCTTCCTGGTAAGTAGCTTTTGTCCCTGTCTTCAAGAAGAGGTTGGTTGAGTCCTAGCTGTTTGCTCAGCAGTGAACCAGTTGCTCAGCGGTGCTTACTTCAAAACGCAATTCAATGCTCTGCATTTCTGGACTTGGGGCCATGCTTCCCCTTCAGCCCACCCAGAGCTACATTCAAAACGTACAATAAATGTAAGATTGCCATCGCCCCTGCAGTGAAGCATAGGCATGAGGCAGAAAACTACCACAGCTCAGTGGCCTAAACAGGATTGGAGGATTGGAGGCATCATAAGAGGTGGTGCCCAGAACTGGCTGTGCTGCACACATCGTGCATGAAGAGGTGGTGCCCACAACTGGCTTGTGCTGCGCCGGTGGCTTTTTGCCCAGCTCGGGGAACAGGGACACAAGGGCAGGCACTGCATTTGGCTCCCCATGGGTTTGCAGGCTGCAGGATCCCTTGGGTTAAGCATTCTGCTTTTCCCCATGCCCCCCTTCAGTGCTGAGCAGGGCCCCTTCAGATGGCCCTCGGCTATCCTCTGCCTCCTCTCAGCTTGTATATGGGGTAAATAAACTCTACTTAGGGGGAGAATTAGTTCCTCTGGATCAGGAGGTCTTTGAGTGCCTGGAGACCTTAGTATTTCAACCATTTGAACTGGAAGCAAATTAAAGCTCAAAACCATAGTCCACCTCAGGATTTATGCATCATATAAACATACCTAACTGTGATTTTAAAAGCTTAAAAGAACAACTCTTGACATGTTTACTCAGTTTTCAAATGACTCTTTAGTCCAGCAAATCTTCCAGAAGTTTGCTTAATTAGGATAGGATGGGTGAGGAAACAGAGGCAGAAAGAGTCAACGCCCTTCCTCCTAAGTATTTTTCTTGCTAGCTTTATTGGAAACATAACTTTTTTGTCTGCAACAGCTATGAAAATTTGGTAGCACTACAGGATGGACAGCTCAGGAAATGCCTGGAGGAAAGCTGCTTTTAGATTACATGGTTCTAGCTTATTTTTACATGTAATAGGTGATACAGAAAGCAAAGAGAAAGTGCCTTTTGTATTGGCATCTTCAAGCATCAGGTATGCCAAGTTGCAGACTCTCTAGAAACACCTGCAAATGGCAGTGTGGACTACGTGCTTATGTGGATCTGATCGTGTGGCACGGGAGGTGTGATGATACAGACTATCCAAAGAAAAGCTTGTTTTACAGAGCCACTATCATCAGACCATGCTCTCAATTCACAGTGACAGGGAGCAACTCATGTGGCTCTAGTAGTTCTCACGTGTTTGTCAAGAAATAACGAGTCCTAGATTAATAAATCACAAAAACGGTTATGGGAAGTTTTGTCAGCAGGCCCTAATGGAATATTTGCAAATGAACAGTCAATTCTGTGAATGGGACCATAATGCAGTCTTCTGCTCAGGGATATTACGTTGGTGTATGTTTTGTTTTGCTACTGATGCATATTTGATCAATGTGCAAATACAGGCATTTTTAGTCTACATGCAAAATACTGCCAAGCTCTGTAATGGCCCTAAGCACAGCAGCATCCTCTTGACACCTATGAACCATTTTTCTGGTCCCCTCCCTCCACTTCACACAAATGCTCTACCATTGTTTCTTGGGTCTGAAATTCTTTCACCCATTTTACTTCATTTTGGACCACTCCTTAGCAAAGGCATCTGTTCTGTTGCTACCAAAATCTTGGAGAGGAGAACTGTCAAAGTTTCATTTTTCCTCCTCCTTGGTACTATTTTTACCCTTCCTGTACATGCAACCTGCTGGAGGGAAGCTGGGCTCTTCCCTCTGACTCTCCTTACTAGCTCCGTTACATCCTCCTCTGCCACAACAGAGAAATCATATTTGTTTGTCATCTATTACGCTGCCTTATGAAGTAGAAGTGGGAAGCACCAAGGCTGTGCTGCAAACACGGTGCATCTTTCTGGCAGAGAATGGTCTTCATCCTCCCTCTGCCAGAGACTCAAAGCTGAAGTGTTACCTCCTGCCTTCCCTCTCTATCATCAGTGCATCGTTTATGGACAGGTGTAGCCTCTTAGAGAAAGTACAGAAGATAAAAAAAAAAAAATCCCAAATTTTTGCACTAGTCTGTTTTGAGGGCTGCCTATAATTATAGCCACACATATTTTTCCATAGAAACAGTACTGTAGCTGCTACAAGAAGTTATGCAATCATAAATATAGGGGGAAAGACACGTGGGCTCAGAGACAAGTGGAAAGGGGGTTATAAACTCTGGCAGAAGGGCAGAGAAGCCACAAAATGGCCTTTTTTTGTGGTCCACCCCTCCCCTTAAGATGAGCTCCATGAAATGGATGACTGCTTATGGATTGGCTGCTAATGGATTGCTACAAATCTATAGAGAAATTAATAAGGAAAAACCTTCCCAGGTAAAATGAAAACCATATATGTAGACCAACCATTGGGTGAATTAATTACCAATGTAATTTTGTTAACTGGTACCAATGTAACACTTATTTTATAGCACTGCCGTAAAAGGAAAAAAAAAAAAAGTGTAACTTCTACATTTTGAGAGAACGTGTAGAGATTTGAGAGAATGTACATAGATAATCTGCCAACTGTCCTCTTTCTACCTGATGAAAGGATATAAATACAGCTTACTGAAAATCACTTGAAGGAGTTTAAAAGCAGAATAATAATAAAACTGTTAGAGAGAAGAACAGGAGAAAATCTGCTGTAAACATGGGAATATAATGGAAAAAGAGCATAAGAAATCATGTAATACTACTTTCACATGGTTCTTTGAAAATCATGCACAGCACAAAGCATAGTAGCAACAGAAACAAAAAAATGAAACCTTTACGATCTTTCATCAAGACAGAAAAAACCCACATTTGTTCCTCCTGTTATTACAGAAGGCTTAGCTATGCATATGCAAAGCATCATTTCAAACTGCTGCACTTCAACAAGCAACCAAAATCTGTTCACAGGGTCAGCCTGCTGCCATTCTGTGTTAGCTCTGTAGGACTGCTCTTGGCATGGAAACTCGGGGGCAAGCTGGTCTGTTTTAAATACTAACCTAAGTGAAACAAGAAAATCAGATATTTGGGAATCACAAGACTATTTCTGAGGAATTCATTAGAAATACCAAGATAAGCATTTTGTGATATTCACTAGTTACGGCATACCAATACTTGTGAGTTAAACAACCAGGTTGTTGAGTACAGCTACTCCGTAACACAAAAGTGAAATGTCCGTATTCTCCATCCACTTTGTCAGTTTGGCTCTGGCAGTCTCCCAGGATCCAGTCTTGGGCAAATCAGATTTCTGACTCCAATCTTTTTCTCACACTGTCCTTTCTGTTTCAAAGACAGATCTGAGGAGTTGCTACAGCTCAGGAGTATTTTCATTACAGATGCTGTGGAAAATGGGGAAAAGAGGATGGGTATTTGAATTGGTACTCTTCCTCCTACACACTTTTGAGTTTGTGGGAGAGAAAGGTTGGAGAAGTTTGACAGAGTTGGTTATAGCTCTTTTTATTTCCCTTGCTACTGGAAGGAAACTTCACTCTCATTCCCTGACCCTCTGCCAGAAACAACCTCCTACTACCAGGATTGCCACACGAAAACCGTCGGCCAAGTACTTGCTGGGGGCTCAGATGCAGGCATGGCTGAGGTGGGGATCCAGCCTGCCGCCAGGAAAGGGGCTGGTTGCCCAGACCGTATGAAATTATTGCGAGCAAACAGGAGATTGGAGCAGAAACGTTAGGAAGAAGTCCAGGAATAGGCTAGATTCAGAAGTTATATATTTCCACAATTTCTGCAACTTGTTGGAAATCCCTATCTAAATTTTATGTAGTAATTTGGCTGCTATCTTTTGTCTAATTAGAACTAAATGTAGAATGTACTTTAACTCTACTAATTCCCTTAATGTCATTATCTGGAGTTTGCAGAGGTATTCAGTAATGTCTACCCTGGTGCCCTTTACATAAGGTTCATTTCTAAGTAATAACACAGGCTGAGGATTCAAGGGGTGATTTAGTTAGAGCTAAATAAGAATGACTTGAATTAAAAGAGAGGGAAGAGGCTTCTTAATTTGGACCGTAATTTTTTTCTTCCTTTGTGTTATCATTGCTTTTCCATCTCTCCTTTAATAAGATGTCTCTCCCTCCTCCCTGGGATCTGTCTACTTGCAAGGACCTTTGCATCTATCTTTTTCTTGCCTGTCTATTTTTAGTGCACATCTGTTCCTGTTTTGACCTCAATTCGCTCTCATCTGGGCCTTAATTTTTCTATGTCTCCCTACTGCCAGAGCTTCTCACAGCTGTCAGATCCCTTCTTTCTAGCAGATGCATAATCTTTCTGTTGGTGGGCAATGCCTAGGCTCCCTCCCTCGATGTGCTGCCTGCTAGGTGAAGGCAGCTCTCCAGGAAGCAAGCCCCTGCCCAGCTGTGCCACCTCCTTCACCTAACTCCTCACTTCCACGAGAGTTACAAAGGCTTTAACTTGCTCTCTGTTTTCTCCCTGCACTTTTTATATTTTTCTAACACCTTAAAATTTTCCCAAGAACTGCAAATTAAAGTTGTCAGCCTTTACAAGCATGACAATAAATGCCACTTTTGTTCATTTCATAGACTGTATTTTGATTTTCTTTACATTGGTAATGATGAAAATGGTTTTGTTCTACCTCATTTCTTCTCTCTTCTCATGTGTTCATTCACTGGTAGAGTTACCGTTTTCATTATTTTTATTGCTCCACTCTCTCTTTCATTAGGTTTTCCTTTTCTCCCTTTTCAGTTTCCTTATTTTTGTCTGTGCACACAGTTAACATTTTTGCTATCCCACAACTTCCTTGCACCATTTTCTTTGGAAAATTCAGGCTGAGAGTCGCCACATCAGATTAAATGGGGAGCATTAAACAGCTGTTGCTTACAGGGTGGGCTCTGGATCTGGGCAGTGGCTGGCTGCTTAGCTGGCACTGAGGATGGGGATGCTCCAGCCAGTGCCTGGGTCAGACTCCACATCCAAACACCTCCTGGCAGCATGAATTAGGAGCATGAACAAAGAGATGGAGGAAGGTCTTTACTGCTTTATTCTAGGCCACAGAAACACGTTTGTAGAAGAAAATGTTCATCCTTACCTCCACAGGTGCATCTACTAATGCATCTAATGCTGCTCTAAATCACAGCAGTGCCAACGTAAACATTGGTGGATGCTGACAGGCAACGATGTCTGCTGGCACTTGGCCCTACCAGCACTCTCCAGTGACTATGAGTACAGCAGAAAAAGTTTTTTGCCTCCTCTCCTTGTCGTTACTGAGACCCCTAATGCTGTTCCTCCATTTGTAAAAAAAGATTTTTTTTAAAAAAGTGTCATGGTTATGTAAACAAGGATCAGCTAATATAAATATTTTCCCTGTTTAGCTAATGTGTGCTATACTTTTGTTCCAGTCAAGTATCTGCAGTTTCAGTGTTACGAACACTGATGTTTTGACAGGATATATTAACTTTTAAATAAGACACTCAGGACAATATTTTAAAAATATATTAATTTTTACAGAATTACTCTATATTAGAAGCATTTTATCCAAAGGTCACGTATACCTTTAGCAAATTCAGATTAGGTAGTGAACATGTCGATGCTAGAAATGTCTACTTTAATTGCATGTAACATTGTAGGAAAGAGCTATGTGCACTGCAAACAGTGCTCAACTGAAATGTTAAAAATTATGCCTTCTGCTTTTCCTCCCTCTTAGAACACAAAGAGAATCTAATTAACATGCTTAGTGTCTCTCCAAAATTCAATTCAAGCACAAAGTATGCTATCAAAGGCTTGTACATCAGACAGAAAAGTAATTTGGGATGAGTGAGCCATCTCTACAAATACTTTAACTCTAATGGGTCCATATGAAAAACGATACTGAATGCAGTTAAAAGAACTTTACCTGCTTTCAAGAGAGAATAATAAAGTTATCAGGAATTTTCCTTAACCTTAAAGCTTTCTTGCAATTGTTGAGCATGGTTGTGTAACTTGATAACTGCAGAAAATCACACAGTATCTTGTGAGTAGACTTCTGTGTGACATTTTCCTCTTCCGTGATCTTATCTCAAGGAAGAAAGTTTCCTCTCTTACAGAGACAGAATCTTTCAGGATCTGCAGTTTTTCAGGTTCTCTCAAATTTCACACAAAAGTGTAATTTACAGGCTTTCGTTCTTTTATCCTTTTTTTTTATTCTTTTTTAAAGATTTTTCTATACATTAGATTTCAAGCTACCCTTACAGCATTTCCCATCCATGTCATTTTTTTGCTGCAGTATTCTGCATCTTTTTGCTGCAGATGATAAAACAGGTTTCACCATTGTTTATCATGTGCCCAGGGCTGCTGTGTCATTTCAGTATATGCAAGATGGTAATCAGCTAAATCATAAAGAAGAAGGAAAGGAACATAAATAACTGTTTCTTTCAAAATCCCTTTATGGATTGGAATAAAGCAGACCCTCCCACATTCAGTACAGTAAATGAACAGCTCACTATCACCCATCAGTTGCTCTGGTTTTATGTAGATGCACTATTCTAAGCACATTAAAAGCCATGTTGATAAGAGCAAAATGGTTTATTTTTTTAGTCTAAATTTCAAAGAAATATTCTTTGGAAGGTAGGTATGTCTAAGGAACAGTGCCTTATCACAGAACTCTTATTAGCATTTCTTCAAAGATGCCTTCTACCTGGTCCCAGCTACAAAGACAAAATCTGCATTTGAATACAGACATTCAAAATGAAGTTGAAAATTGTCAGTCTTATGGAAAAGATGGACATAAACCAGAAAACTGAATTGTAGCAGAAGGAAAAAGATAGTGTGCACAGATAAGCAGTTCTTGTGTGTTAGATATAGCATCAGAAAAAAAACTGCTTACGTTTCAGAATCACAAAGAAAAAAAAGCAAATTTTGGTCATTTGACTTGTCACCAATTACCACTAGTGCTAATGCCAAAATGGTCCCTTACTTTATGAAACTATGAAGTCTTTCAGTGTTTCTAAGTAATTACTGCCAAGAGCACTGAAATATAGGTTCCAATATATCCAGACCTGTGTGCTGAAATCCTGTGCCTTCACAAAAATATTGAAGGATAATTATGTAGTCTCTATGAGACAATTTTTCCTCATAAACCCAGGCAATTAGGGTTCAAATATCAGTATTTTTATTTTATTCTATACAGTTTAGTTGTGCCAAACGTATATAAAAATAAATATTAATCACAGCTTTTGAAATACTTGTTTAGAATAGGACTTAGAATCATAACAATGAATTCCACAGACAAAACTACAATGAATAAACATTACTTCTTATCCATTTTTTATTTTAAACCTTTTAATTTAATCCCTTATTCATATGTTCTGAGAAAAACGTAAGTAGGAACTCTTGAATATTTATATACTCTTCCTCATTTCATTTCACCACAGAAAAAAAAACATTCCAGAGGCAGTTAAGACAGAGACCCTAGTAGTAGCTGAAGGATAAAAAAGTACTATAAGAAACTAACTGCTGCCAAAATAGATTGTGAAAAAATAATTAAGACCTTCAGTGCTCAGTGCTACATTTAAATTTAAAACAAAAAATGGAAGTTTTGCTTGAGTTATGGTTTTCCTTTTAGCCACATCGAGATGCAATATAGTAAAGCTGACTTTTTTTTTACCTTTTTCAGACCAAAGCACCAAGATGTTTTACTTGTTACCTACAGTTTGTACAGAAAGCAAACTCACGCATTCACTCCTGAAAGACTTGCAAAAATTGTACTTTACCGATTATTTTTTTCCACACTATGTGGACATATAACTGCCTTAGATATTTTTTTGAAGAGCCACCCAAATTAAGAAAGTGAGTTTTGTTTTACATGACAATCTGATATTTTACTATTAGCCACCCTACAAAATAGTGTACTTTAACATCTTCGCCCTCTCTTCTGACTATCTGTAATTTCATGGAGCTGTATACAAGTCAAATGTTTTCTTAATGTGTGTCCTGTGACTTGTGAGAAATAGAATGTTAATCTGTAGATCAAATTTCTTCTCTTGCAGTTACCTCTTGAATTTTTATATGGTATGTATTGTGACATTTTGCCTCAAACAGAACACCTCTGCCAGTGGTCGGTCGGTCTGTCTATCTGAAAGTGTGAATGCTTCCATGTTGCAATCATCTCAGCTGGGTTTTCACTACACAAATACCATGTTTTTGTAAGCCCCATGATTTATTTTAACATTATTTGGGGGCAGATATTACATATTAACAGATTAACTAGTCAATTAACAAAGGTGTGTTTATACCCAAATTTCATGTTTATCTTCCAGAAAGATAACTGATTATCATTACCATTTAAGTAGCATCCTTGTGACTTCATTTGCAACATTCCTCAGTTATAAATGATTATACTCAGGTATGATGACTTATTATAATTTAAGCATATCAATCAGTCTAATCTCTCCAGGACAATAATACTTGATATATTAAGGTTTCACTTGAAATACTTGCAAAGAATACATGCCAGATAGCTATCTTGCCTGTAGTGAAAAGCAATGAAGAAATCTGGTTCCCTCACTCTTCAGCTGTTTAGTAATATCCAGAGGTTTATTTTACGGAAACATATATTTACCTTTTTTTCCCCAATGTGCTTTACTTATTTGTAAAATTCCCTTCTTAGTCCCCCTAATTTGTTGCACATTTGCCCGAGTTAACGTTTCCATGGACAACAATTTATTTATTTTTTTAAGATTTCATTTTGGTTCACTTAAACTCTTTTAAGAACTGCATATCATTATTTAAACAAACTTGTCTTCCTGACCTTTTTCTTTCTTTCTATCCAGGATAAACTTACTTCTTGCTGAAAGCAAGCATTAGAGTTCAAATATAAGTTTTCAAAATTACTTTGGAAGAAAACTTTTCAGATAGAAAATGAAAACATTAGATGTTACAATCCAATTTCCCAAATTTAATCTGTTGAAACATTAGCAGAATTTAGCGGAGAATAATATAAATAGCTTTAAATAAAATCTGACACTAAGTTAAAGTATCATTTATGCCTGATCTTGAAAGAATAACTGGACATGTTCATAACCTATGAGATCTAAATTATTAATAGCGTCAAGCATTGCAGCCTTTTTAGGTGTAATCCTTTCAGGAGACTTAAGATTTTTTTTAGAAGTGTGAGCAGGTTTGTCCAAGTGATTAATCACTGAAGTAACCTACTAAGAAACACAGTGGGTTCCCAGTGCTTTGCCTCACAGTTAAGCCTGGAATTCCTTCCAGAATATCGGACTCAGTCAAAGAAAGTTTATGTTTTAGTCAAGAAGTTACTGATCTCTGGGTAAAAGTGGGTGAATGTAGTGAGTGCAGTAGAAGGATCTATTGATCCCACAAGACTCAGCAACACCATGAATCCATTACGGAACGTGGATAGGCATTTTCCCCTTTTTATTGGTCAGTTCTTTACAGGTGGACACACTCTCATTCTGTTTGCCCCTCAAAATTGCCATGGAACATGGCAGTCTGCTCATGTAAGATTTGCATATTTTCTTTGTTAGTACGCAGCTGCTACAGAAGATGTAAGTTTCCTGAATCTTCCTAAAAATGACCAAATCTTTAAATATACCTCCCTTGGAGTAAACCAATAAGGAATAAAGAATACCCTACCTTTTTTAAAAACAAAACAAAACAACATATACTTTAACAGATGCTAGTTTCTTGCTACATAAGTACCTGGTTAGTTTTTGATTACAATGCTGATGGAAGTCTCCCAGATTTTGATTGCAAAATTTAAACTGATGGAGTTTTAACATTTTTAATTTTGAAAGGAGCAACATAAGCCAAGAACAAATTAAAAATATCCCCACTGGAGCAACATAGAGCAGAACATTTGAACAAATTTACACATAAGAGGAAGCAAATTTTGTCAAACCCTATTTGGAGTCAGGGAGATAAAGCAGGCATTGTTTATAGCCTGATTTCCTAACTGTAATGTTTATGCACACATTCACACATCGTTACACATCACTCAATGTAAAAAAAAAAAAAAAAAAAAAAAAGCCCATCATAAAACTCAGCCCAATATCCATATCAAATTCAGGCTTTAGTCTGCAACAGTTAAATAGGAATGGGTAAGATTTACTTGGTATATCACAGAATTGCACATAAGTTAAGAAAAAAAAGCCAAACAAGCTCAAACCAAAAAAACTTAATCTACCTGGAGACCAGAAAGTCAATGATGGAGAAATGCTGTGCTATGACTCAGGATCGTTTTAAAGATATGTTATTGCAATAAACATGGCAGGAATTATCTTTGCACATACCTGCACATTACACTTCTTTTCAGCAGGTTGGGTTTGTTTGCAGAGACCTTAATTCAACATATGTAACTCTGAATATGCTCAGGAGGTAACAGACTTCATGACAAACAAAGGGAACAAATGTAGCGAGGTTTTATTAAGGGGGAAGCCATACAGGGAGTATAATCTTCAAATAGGTCTGGTAAGTGAAACAACATCGCTAGCAGATTTCTCAGCCTCTAGATAGTCCTGCATGGGCCTGAACCATTAACATAATGCAAGTCATTAACATTATCTTAATATTTGTATTATTACTTTTTATGAGCTTCTGGGAAAAATAATAAAACTTTACTAATATAAAATATTTGTAACAACAAACTGTAAATGTCATCACTTCTTCATCTTTGTATGCTAAGAATTACTGCCTCCATCAAACTTTGTACAATGTCTGCTCTACATGGTTACAGAAAGACAAGAACAGGCTGAAAAGCCACAATTTACCTCATGACTTTTCCTTTTGTGACTTAATATAATGGTTACCACGCTACCTTGTCAAGCTGGAGATAAATGGAACAGTTGGAACCTAGAGCCTAAAAGTTTCAAGCCTGGCGGTGCTTACATACTAAAGAATGGCTGGAAGCAGCCAGAGCTCAAGGAGAACTGAGTGCTTTGCGAAAGACCATTACTCCAGAAAACAGTACACTCTCCAGCTAGTCTTCCTTCCTTTTCTTTTTTTTTTTTTTTCCCCTCCTCCTCCTGTTGTTGAAAGGTTAGCATCAGTTGGCACCCCTTCCTGCTCCCCATCTGCCAATGTCAGTAAAACATCGACCATTCTGATGAGAAAGGTGAAAAAACCCCATCAGGTTCAAACATACAGTTGTATAAAAGCTCATGCATGATTCAGTCTCCTGCAGGGCTTTTTAGTCTATAGCATAGGTCTCTAAGCTAAAATGCAACAGAGAGGAAAAACAGTGCAGGAAAATGAGTCCTACAACTTCAAAGACCATACTTCACCCTTGTTCATCACACAGAGCAGTACCTAACCTGCTGCCTTCAATGTGAGTAACACCCAGCTACTTCCAAAATAAGCAACAGGGAAAACTTGAGCACTGTATGAATACAAGTATTTTTAAAAATGTATGGTGCCTGGCAGTATTACACAGTATTTGACACTGAAGCTTTTGATTTCCCATTTGTTACAATTCTTTATGTAGAAGAACTGAATATAGTTGGGCTTGTAAGAAAATGGCCCTTCAACTTCACAGGGGTCACCCAGCTCAACTCTTAAACTTACAATTTTGACTGCAATGCTGCCACTCCAGTTCATGCATCAAGCAGACTTCATCTGGGCATTCCTGCATTGGACGAAGGGATCCTTATCCACAACAGATGAGGAAAGGCCAGCTCAATGCAGAAGGCACTCCAACCTGGAACGCCTTGTCCCAAATCCCAGACCCTAACAGCCTCTGTGCCATCCACAGCCTTTGTCTGCCCCACTCTTGCTGAGCAGATTGACACAGCCCCACAGGCAGCATTGCTGCCACAGCCCAAGAGGTGGAAACAGATTGTCTGAGGATGCTGAGGGCTGCAGAACACTTTGAGGTTACGTTCCTGATCAGAAACTGCCATAGGTTCCAATCTAGCAAAAGGATGAGTGCTCGAACTGAACGGAAAATAAAATTTGCAATCTCAATTCCTCTTTGTATGTAATCTTAAAACAAAAGTCACAAAACAAAAAAACCTAACAAATTTTAATTAGAACCCACACACACCTAAAGCCAGAATATTTTAGAAACAGGAGACATCGTAGTGAGAAATGGCAGAAAACTGTTTAATTTTCAGTGACGTTGCTGAAATATTGTCTTTACTCGGCAAGTACTTTGCAGCTCTCCTACTCAACTTCCTGTGCCTACAGTGCGATATATTTACAGTTTTAAAATAGTTTTTAATGGTTTTCATAAAAAATGGGGCAGTACGTGTTAACATTGATCCAAAAGTTTAAATCATAAACAGGTGACAGAACAGGAATGAAGAGAACTGATTTTCTTTTGTGTGGAAATTAATAGCTAGTAGGTAACTTGGAGCTGGCTAGTAAGATAATTTTTGTTAAAATAAATTATGTTTGCCCAACAGTAGCAGATTTTAGATTGTTCTTTTATTTTCAGGTAATAAAAGCCTTTACTGCACCATCTTTGGCCACTGGAAATTTCAGAATTGTTTTAAAACCAAGTAAAAACTAGTTGGTGAGCTTCTTTGGTATCTGTCCAGTAAAGTAATTAAATTCATTCAGACTGCAGTATTAAATGTTTATATAGATGTTTGCATGTGTGTTGGGCAGCTATATACCTCCACTATGCACAAAAGTAAAGAAAGAACTTTAAAAGCTCTAAGAAACAAATTACAACGTTTTTCTTTCAGATGACAGAAGATAATTTAATACCTTAAGAGCTTTCCTCACAGAGAAGCCACAGTGCTCCATTTTTCATGATCTGTCTGTACTTTCTTATAAAGAAAGAAAAACATTCTAACTGTAAATTTCCTCAGTCTGTCCTTTCCCCTTTAAAATATGAATTAAACCTGTGGATATGCCTGTGATCTAATGGTATTGTCCAGGACATTGAAAATGTCTCTCCAGAGGTAGGTGTCTTAGCGATGTGCTTAAAAGTAGGAAGAAGGAATATGGGCCCAATTAGGAAAAATTTATCTCTGTTCTTCAGTAATGCAGAAAACATCATCTAGCTTTGATTATGTCCTTCAGAAGTCTGAGAGCCTTCAAAAAAAAAACCCTCTCACCCATAACATTTCCCCTCTACAGTCTGAAGAAACGCATTAAACAGAAACGAAGCCACTTTCCTGAGCTGCACTGAGAGTACTTAAAGCTTATTTTTCAAGTTACATGAAATGTCCTCTTTCACGTAGTCTACAATATGGTTTGGTTTTTTTAAACCACAATGAATGTCCTTAAAACCAGAGGTTAATGCTAAGCGAGCACAGTCTGGTTAGCTGCTATGCAGGATAGCTCCACACCGCTGCAGCTGTTTGCACAATCAGCTCCAACGGGGGCTGCCCATCTGGTCAAAGGCAGCTGCTTTGAAAACTACTCAAGGATAAGACCACTTCTGGTTTGACCGAGATTCTGGGCTTGTGGCTTTGGAGAGAAAAGTTCAAGGAATACTTTACTGCGCAAATAGCTACCACAATTGGGGCTACTCACATGTAAAGACGCTCAGTTCTCAATTTTTTAACATGGTAAAGCAAGGCATATGTCTGCAGAGGACCTTTAGGTCTCTTTTGGACTCCCGTATACTGTCAACATTTAAAGAAAATTAATTAAAACACTTTAAAAGGAAAAAAAAAGTTTAAGTTATTCCCACATAAGCATATTTACATACGCGAGACCTTGCTGCTTGCCTGAATGTATACAATTCCAGGAAAAGGGAAGATACACAATGCTACGTGTATGTATAAGAAGAGAAACAAAAAGACAAAATACTATTTTAAAGAATATGAGTGACTGCCTCCACTTCATAGCCAAACTCCACAGTTTGGCTATGAAGAATTACTTTAAGCTGTTCGTATTTGATCGATAGCTTATCTCCTCAGAACTGCTGCACGTATTTTTGAGCCAGTACCAAGGGCTGATGCGCCACCGGAGATCCTCACGCTGCTTTCAGAAGTGGAAGCTGACTTCCACCCCAGGTACGTGGGAAGAGTACGTGCAGCTGGCACGAGGGCACCTGGGGGAGGAAACCTGCACCCAAGCAGAGCTGCGGAACACTAACTCATACCGACAATTCCTTAGTTCTGCAAAAGAGCGATTTTGTAGTCCCGCCTCACTGACAGGTACTGCAGGCACGAGCACGTTTCACGCAACACTAATTAAAGAACTGCTTGCTCTGGTTCACCAGTATTGTGCATCTGTGCTGCTGAGCATCCCCATGTTGAGAGTTTATTTCTCTGACTAATTTTAGGTGCACAGGCAACTTTTCCTGTAATTAGGCAAGAAACATATGCCTGATTGACTGTACCTGTCACAAGTTGCCGTGTTGATTTTGAGAAGATACCAGATGAATTCTGCAGGGAGCATTCACGGGCTCTCCTGCAGCACTCGTGCTTATTTTGTGACTGCCACGGTACTGAGGACGTGTGCACAGTGTGTCAGATCACATTAACAGACTGCTGTCCATCCACCTCCCAGAAGACCCACTCCTGGCTCCAGCTGCTGAGAACCAGCTGCTGCTCACCGCACTCCATGGAGGTAGAGCCGTTCCTGCTCTCTCAGGCCCCGGCCGCTGCCCGTCCAGCATGGCCAGCACCGACCGACGTTATTCCCTATCTACACCAAAAGCTGGGCTTAAAACCAGCCACCTCCTGTTTGCACCAGACCTGACCCTAGTTTCCCTTAGTTTCAGAACAGTTGAAACTGGATAGATGCAAAAAAGTCTAAAATGCCCACCCTATTCCCCCACTCCCCTTTCACTTTTAATCCCTTGGTCCCGAGCCAGAAAGGATGGTAACTTCAAAAGACATATCTAGCATGAAAGAATCTCGGGGATAACATTAGTATTTCTACAGATAATCTCAGACACTTCATAGTCTCTGCTACTTATCTGAGATTTGCTTGACAGATCTAAATAAACGATTTTCACTCTTAATGTGTATCTGTTTCTAGACAGGCAATACGATTACCCAACACTGGATTTCCACTGTAAAACTGAACTTGCTTTCCCATATGGCAATAATTGCAGTACAGGATCTCAGTAGGCGTATAAAACAGAGTACAAGAAAGATATATAGCAGAAGCAAACTATGCCAATTCTGAAAACATTTTTATGCAAATTGAAAGCTACAACCAGGATTTTGAACTCAACAGCATAAGTGTATTTTCAGTTTTGGGAATCAAAATAGAATTAGGTATGTAGTTTAGGTCTATAGGTATATAGACCAATTATCTCATTGCTTATTTTAAGAAAAGGATGAGTAACACAGATTCATAATAATGCATGATTATGCCAATCTTAATAAATGTTAAAGGAAACATCCCTAACATTGTGAAGACATGGGCTATTCCAGTGGTTTTTTTTCTTCACTCCTTAATTTGAATCTTTGTCACTAATAGCGAATCAGTAAGGTAGGGCTCAAAGAACACTGTAAAGATTTAAACAATCTGGGGGGGGGGGGGGGGGGGCGGGAATTGCTGCAGTTGATTTTCCTCTTTTGAAGCTTTTATGTCAAGAAAAAGAAGAGCAGTTAAGACAGTACATATTGAATCAAGAATGATCAAAAAGTTATGGTTTTACTAGGAAGCACTAAGGGCTACATGAGCCAATATAACTTTTTTTATCTGTACCTATGATAAGAAATGTTTTATATGTATATAAAATAGGTCCATTTTTCATTTGCAGTTCTACTGGGTGTGCTTGGAGAGGCATTTACACAATAAACTACTTTTTAGTGCTTCTCCTTACTCTTAGCACTGCAAAGCTACTCCAGAAAATGAGACAGATTTTACTTTACCTCACATATGAATACAACTCTTAGTAAAGTCCACTACTGCTGCCATTTTGCACGTGGTGACACCAAATGATGATACTAACAGTCTGAATAAGCCCCAACTGCTTTTTTTGGGGTCTTCATTCAAGTTTTCAAAGTAAGAAGTTTAGAAAACTGTGTGTGTGCAGCTATAAAGTGGAAGTGTATGTATTTGATGATAAAAGAGTGTCTGCCATACAGCCTGCTTAGTACTTCATCCAGTTTCATTATCAAGTATTTAATTTTTTCAAAGGTAAAGATGAAATTTCAGAAATCTATTTTGATATTTTTCCATTATGTTTCTACACATTGTATTGCATAAATATCTGAAAAAAATAATCTTGCATCCAAAACAATAGTCACAATCACAAATCATTGAGAAAAAAAACCACCACACTTTTTTTCCCTCTAAGCCTTGTTGTAAAGGACTTAAATAGTACTCCTTTAACTCAGTCTGTTGTCTAGCACAGGAATTTCTTCTTTTATTCCACAGTACTTTCAAAACTGTACTAAATTTCTATTAGTTTGCTCACTAGAGACTGGTATTTTCTCAATCAGCTGCAACATGTTACACTGAAAATGTGGATCAGAAAGTCTGCCAGACACATGACACTGCTCAGAAACAAGATACTGTGCCTTAAAACAATGAAACTGATCCACAAGCAGATTCCGACTTTCAATTCATGAGCATAACTTCTTTGTAAATATTGTATTACTTTCTTTTTCCCCCTAAAGATAAGAAATTTATCACCTAAATAAAATTATTCAAGTTAAAAAAATACTTTGTTTTATAAGATCAAAATACTTTGGTTTAGAAGATCTAATCCTAAAAATATACCTGTAGGAAAAGCCTAATTTAAAGGAGGATACTTCTGAATTAAAATAAATAAATTACTCATTTTCTCCTGCTTGTTTAAATCTTTCCAATATTGGAAAAGTTATCAGTAAAGCACTGTGTTTTTAATTCTTTACAGTGTAAATCGGTTCAGCTGCTCCATCAAACTTGTTGCTAAGAGCTAGGAATTCTCCATCCAAACGTTACATAAATACAACTTAGCTACAAAGAAAGAGAGCAGTAAATCACAGTGTCTCTGCATTTGTAATTAGGAAGCTATAAATTCCAACAAAGGAGAGGTTAGTTGCTTCTCATATATGTATGTGTGTGTTCCTATACACACAGATATGTTTCTATTGTGCTGTAAGAAAACCCTGCAGCATACTGAAATCTGCCTCCGTGGGGGAGTTACCATGGTCTATTTGTTGTAACAAACTTTGTTTATTTAGGGACCACAGAAATTCTCTGGCTCCAGGAGTACTGTCTGGTTGCAGTAAGCTCATTTTATATTGGCATTGTTAAATGCATTTATTGAAACAGCTCCAGGCTTTATATGCAGAACCTCTCCTGACCCCCACCCAAGACAGAAACAAAACCTAAATAACTACAAGTGCACAGCAAGAATGCGATGTACTTGAAAATAATAGTTAAGCGAGCAACTATTTAAAATATTAGCAAATCAGCATGTGGCCCTGACAAAAGAAGACATCTAAATACTCTCCCCCTCCCTTCCTTGTTTTTTATTGCTCTTCCAGAGGAATGAATCACAGCATTTGTTTGGTATTAGGAAAGGCCTCAGTTTAACCAAGAGCTTGGGGGAGTCTCAAGCACAGGACAGATCACTCATTAATTTGGTGGAACGTAAGTAAAACCTGTATTTATCAGCCTGGCACCTTCTGGAGAAAACAATTTTATTATTTTTTTTAATAAGCAATAAATGTAAACAACCTTGCAAAATGAATTCTGAGATTTCAAGGAATCCCATTATGAGTTGATACATTCCTATAAAAGATACTGTATTTTCTTCTTCCGTATAAGTTTATGTACAATACTTTAGGCAACATGCGCCCAACACGCATAAACTGTTTATGCTGTTCTGCAAATCATTTAAGGAATTTATGTAGTAAATGCGTAATACATATAAAATTAGCTTGTAAAAGGCAAAGCACATATAGGATAAATGGAACAGCAATGCAGAAAAATAAGCCTATTAGTACTGTACGCTGCAGTAATATCCCATTTAGAAGTACTTTAACTAATGCCAGTCCTTGAATGCTGGTGGTAACAGAAACAAAGGAACAGATTATTCAGAGGTGCCAATGTTTTTCAGCCTAAGTAAAGCTCCACATGATTATTTATGATGCTTTAATTGTCTGTGAGGAGAAATCACTACTTTTGATATTACTACACACCCCTAATTCATCCATGCCTTTCCAAATATCATTTCAACAGCAATGCTGGTAACGGTCCAACCTTGAGAAAAACACCACTACTAACACTAGCTTACCAGAACTGAGTGCTGTACCAGCCAGGGTAGGTGAGGAACAGCAGTCAGATATGAAACAGCCAGGCTGCACAAAGCATCCCAAGGGCAAAAGATCAGACAGAAAAATTCTCCTAGGCTCCTTCCTTTAAAAACAATGCTTTTACTCTCTGTGCTGAAGTAATTAAGAAACATTTTATACTAATAACTTCTTCCATCTCTTTGCAACTAGTACTCTGCAGAGCAAACCCCTAAGAACATAAATTCCCTCGAATCTCTCATGGTTATATTTGCTAAACATGGCTCTACAATCAAGTTGGCTACAAGCTTTCTTAGCAGTAAGCAGAAAATCTATTTTGATAAACTGAGTGTTATGCATCAGTTTAATTTTTACACTGCATGAGCAAATATTCATTTCCAACACACGCCATGCACGTTGCATCATGCTTCCTCCGTAGTAAAGTTTACATAGATATCTACACATTTGCATCTTTCACAAACCAACTAGCACTAAGTAGCAATTTAACCAGAAAATGCATAATTCAACAGCTCCCCAAACTTCCTCATTCACAGCCACATTACATATGTTTCTGCTTCAATTCAACACCACGAGGATCTTTGATAGACAAGTGTGTTACTCCTGCAAACTTACACATACACACAGATCTTTCAGACATTTTCAGCACTCACTTTTCTTAGGATGTTGGTATTTAGGTGATCTGCTCTTACCGCTTACAGTTCTGAATTCCCAGCTACCCTTACACTGAATCAATATTGAAACAATCTTCGCACCAAGCTGGTCTTCCCCCAGTAGTAGAAGCTGTGTTATGTGAAAGAAAGAGCTGGTTGAGCAACTTGGTTCTCCTAAAAAAATCACCCTTACGTCTGTCCCTGGAGGGGAAGCACCAAATTCAACCTGCCATTACCTATGCACCTGGATGAAACTGGTCAGTGCAGAGAGGTAAAAGAGGAGAGGCAGGCAGCAGAGACAGTGGCTGCTGGGACCCTTTATTCCCACCCCAAACAAAGTATGTAGTGGAGGAACAAGACAGACTAATTTCCTACGACTCACTCTGAAAGGCATCAGTGTCTGTTCCAAGTCTCAACACCATCTCTGCTTCTAGTTTCTATAGTCCTGGTCTTTTCCCAAGTTTGTGTCCCACTCAGCGCCCTGGCTGTCCCTGTTGCAGCCACTGGCTCACCAGAAGCCCACTGTCCGTGGGACAGAGCACCAGGCTGCTCCTTGTCCTCCCTGGGAGCTTCTGGGCAGCATCCCAGCATTTGGCAGGTAGCACGTGTATTACACTTGGTCACATTGACTGGTGGTGTTGAGTCAGTGGATGGAGATAGAGCAGATAATTCTCTTCAGTTGAAAAGAGAAAACAGGGAACAAGGGAAGCTTCTGAGTCTCAGTGGAAACTGGGTGGTGAGGGATGTTATCTTGATTCTCTCAGATGCCCAGCTTATCTGCATGTCAGAGGCAATGTGGTAATGAAACTCAAATTCCTGAAACAAGATCAGCAACTGGAATGAACACCAGCTCTAAGCCACAGGACCAATGCTCTGAGGATTTCCTCCACGTTTAACAGGATGGCCGCAGCTACTATTCTACACGGGGCGCTTTTGCTTATTAACCACCAAGTGGAACAGTATTCAGTGCATCCAATTCTGCCAAGCCACCCAGACAAAACTCAGACTATTTCTCTGAGATCACAGGTCAAGTCTATAATATTTTTCTTTTATTCTTTTCAGGAGACAGAGATTATATAAAATCCATCTATTCTGTTAGCACTGTCAGACCTCTGCAATACACAGGTGCTTGATGTATGGTATTAGCTTTCCAGACGTTTTGATACCCTGTCATTCCAATAAGCTATCGAGATTGAAAAGTGAATTGAGAAGAGAGGAGGAAAATGCTTCGACTCCTCTGACAGCCAAGAAGAATTTCACAAATGCTGCATTCCCCCCGAGGTATCACCAGATAAGCACAAGCTCTATTCCCATTCAGCTGGCACTTGTTCTGTAACACCGCTGGCTGTCGCAGGAATGAAGATGTGCTGCCATCTCAAGAATGGCACAACATGCAACGAATCGTGAAGGGTCACAAAAATCTGCATTAACCTCTGTGACCATAAACTACTCTGCAGCTGGAGGTAAAGTCCACAAAGCATTAAAAAAAAAAAAAAAAAAAAGAATTTGGAAAAAACTATAGCAGCACTTAGCACTTTCAAAGAGTTTCAGATCTGGGTTTTTGTGCCCAGTTGGGAAACTTTGCTCGTTACGGCAGAATAAAACCACAATATTTTTTTCCACCCACAAGATTTTGCTTTACACTATATTTTTTTGATACAAGAGAAGCAGAGGAATATAGGCAGCAATAGAAAATGCTCCCTAGTTCCACTCTACACAGGACTTCAAGGTGACGTGTTTTACTGTATATCTACCCATTCTCCTCCATGGCTTTCAGCACCTCTAGGTACGGATGAAACTCCACCTACTCGTGCATCCACAGCCCCCTGGCATTCCTTCTGAGAGCTGCTGCATGCCACATACAGAGCTCTCCTAAAATCTCCTAAAACAAATCACAAGTGTTGGGTTTTGTTTTTTTATTTTATTTTGGGTAGGGAGAGGGAAATTTGAATGATGGCTATCATCTGATTTTAGAGACCAAGCACTAGGAAAAATTACTTGTTGAGGGAAAGGTGAAGAAGAGCGGACTGTAACTTTAGGGTACATGAAGTTGCAGGGCAGGGCAAACCACACGTGGGCAGGGTGACCCAGCACTCGTACCTCTGCTCAGAGTCCCTGTGAAACAACCTTCTCCTTTTGTAAATGGTGAATTAGCTTTTCTATTCAACTCTACTGATTTTCCCCTACTCCTGGGGGGTGCACACCAGGGACCTGGGGGTTACGTCTACCCAAGCAATTACTAGTTTATACCATTTTGGTCCCATTTCTCCTCTTTCCTTACATCCCCTCTAAGGTAATCCTCATCAGGCAGTCATGCTGTACCTGCTTCCCTCCTAACCCTGAGTAGAGCATTAGCAATCTCCTTGCTGAGCTGCTGTAGGAGGACCGGTGGTGTGCTCAGGAGTAGATAGGAGGATTACTGGGAATGAAAATTAATTGCTGAGATTTTGGGATGCAGAATTGACTGAGATGAGAACGGACTAGGGAAGAGGTATGGGAATCTCGCTGAATGAGCTATCAGACTCCAGGCAGTGCAGAAGCCCCCAGAACGCTATATAGGGATACCATATTTTCATTATTATGCAAGGTTTAATATTTCTTTGTTCTGTCAAAATGTGTTAGGCACATTTGAGCTGCTCTGTGCCATTTTTCTTCATGGAAATTCAGAGAAGCTTCCTTTGTGCTAATACAAAACAAAAGGATGCAGTAGAAAAATAACTGTTCAGTTACGATACCTCTGATGGAATAAAGCTCTTCAACTAAGCTTCCTGCACTCAGGCTAAAGAAAAATCTTCTTTACCTCAAGGATCAGAGCTATGATTGACTGAAAGGAAGCTGATGAAGAATCAGACGTTGTTGAACAATTCATAAAACTCTCCCTGTTACGACCGAAAATGTACTTCTCACCTAGTTATGAACAGACCTATTGGTCACTGGGCTGTTTTTTAAAAATAGGAAACTCTATCTATTAAAATTCAAAGACTTGTAACTCTTTGAATAAACATATAAAATTAAAAGTTTTTGTCTTTATGAGCATGTCCCTGATACATTATAGTAAGCAAATTTGCTTTGATGTGTTTTACATAATTTTAAAATTGCAATTGCATAGCAAGATGAAATGGACTAGAATGTCAGATATACCACTGCAAGATTCTCCTCTCTCTTCAGATTTTCATTTACCCTTTTTTATTAAAATCTTCATGATATTTAAAAATATTATATTCAATTGGAAGAATAATGAAAATATGTTCCTCAGTTATTTTTGCTTCAGCCCTAAAATAATTTTTTACTAATACTAATGCAATAAAACACCAGCTTTACAACATATTGCACATACAGAACTAAGCAGCTTTGCTATTAGAAATTCAGTAGCTCATTATATTAGACATAGGGTTTGCCTTATGCTTGTGAAATTTTATCAGTATTTCCTTCTTTACAAGAAAATCAATTCCTAGGTTACCTAGTATATCCCCTGAGAGATGCTATAAAATTTCATTGATTCCATGTTTATTTTTTGGTAATAACAGCACAGTTAAGTCACTGCATTGTAAAAACATAATTCTAGTTAATTCAATGGTTTTAAATTCTTATGAATTAATACACCAAATATATGACATCTTAATTTTTTTTCCACCTAAATATATTAATTCTTTTATTAGAAAGCCTGATCTATCTGTAGCATCCAACTATATAATTTTCCTAATATTTGCTTAAGGCTATTTTACACAGTGGTTTTTCCGATCAGTGGATTCTTCAGTCCGTAATAAGTATCCCCAAAAAAGAATCATTAGCAGCTTTTTCCTCCCAGCTTACTGCAATTAAAGTGTTACATTTTATTCAGCTGGTGAGTTCTATGGACTAATGTTTTTAGAAATATAATTTGGTTAAGCCTTAATAGAGTTTTGAGGGGTTTTTACAATTATTTAATTAACTAGATTGATTAATGGCAAATGAAGAAACACGAGACTACACAGCTGGACTTGGTTTTAAAGCTCTTTTCCAACCTAAATGATGCTATTATTCTACATGTAGCAAGAAAGCAGGGCAGAAAGAACAACTCACACTACATTTCCAAAAGCAAGAAGAAATCCTCCATGGATTCCTACTATGCCTAATTTATGACCTTGTGACTTCTGCACTGGTTTAACTATTTCTTGCCATGAAAATAAGAACTCATATTGCTGCAATAATACCATATATAACTGCACTAAGATCTTCAATGAATTAATCTGCATGATTTCTATGGTCACCACCTTACAGAAGCAAAATAAAACCAGGGAACTAAATTATTTGGCCACAATACAAAGCAGAGAAAGCAAACTTGTGTTTCTAACTTAGTACTGCTCCCCACGTGCTCTTCCATACCTCTAGTGTGCCAGATTCTTCTGGCCTTTTTAGATCTGCTGTTCAGACCTGTTTGAAAGAATCTAAGAAAAGCAGGCTAGAAATATTTATTTCCGTAAGTGGTTTTGCAGGAAATATGAATAAAACTGTGTAGTATGCTCAGCACATGGAATATCAGTCTTTTAGTCGACAGCACTCAACAGAAAGACAAGTAATTTTTGGCACTCAGGTTAATCCTATTAGGGCCATTCAAATAAAATAAAAAAAGAACAGAATACAAAAAGTACCGATACTAAATAAGTGTTTTGGAAAGGTATAAATACACGTATAAGGTGCAAGGCAGAGAAGCATTTAAAAGTAGTTGATAATCTTATTACATGAAGACTGTGCTCTCTCTTCTAGAGAAACATGATGACTCCCACCTTCAGTAAAACAGTCATAGAAAAAACCACATTTATTCTGGTATGTAAGACGGTGTGTATTCATAGTCTTAGGTAAAATTAAGCATAGTATTATTGCCATATGAGTATATATAGAGAGATATATAATGGGATGTACACCAAAAGAAGAGTTATGAAGAGCACTACGTAATAGAGATTTTGATAACTATTTCATAAAGAATAATATTCAGTGTGATATCAAAGAAAATAGAACAATTAATATAAAACACAATAGATAAAACCAGGAACAAGATAGTTATTAATATTGAGGTAGGTAAAAGAATGAAGAAGAAAATATTTGTTAAAGGACAGAAAATGAAAATAAATAGGGTTGATACAGCCCTTATGGATATTAAATCCTGCACTGTCGTGGACTCTCTAGGGCATGATTAAGCTATGAAATGACTTTAAAAGTTTTAAAGCCTGTACAAGGTGATGATGCTAGGAAAATAGATTTTTTTATACACATTCTCAAAGAATCTCTGATTCAAATGTTGGCAATAAGGATAGCAGGACAAGATTTTTGTTTGGTTTTTTGAGCATAAATGAAGAGCAAAAGACCTAATACCAGAAGTGGCATAACTTTAGGCATACTTAGCATATGGAATAGAAGGTGGTAGTGAACTTACGGATCTACATCAACTTTAATGACAAAGAAAGGAAAATTAAGAAAGCTGAAAATGAGATTATAATACATACAGAAATTAACAGGTATAATTTTAGTTGCCATCAACACCACTGAAGCAAATCCTGGTCTTGTTTAAATCAGCATTACTTCAGTAATTCACTGTACTTACATTTTGCACTGGCTGAAAATTTGTCTCTAAACTCAAACACCTAGAGGACAGCCACAATAGGGCCACTGGAGGAACTTAAATCTTGACAAATACTACTGATATATCTAAGAATTATCAGATGACCTGAACATGCTGACTAAAGAAATTGAAAGCTCTTTCCTGAAGCCCAAGAAACATACTAAAATGCTGAGCTATGACATTAAAGTTCAGCGTCTCTAGCTTTGCCATTCTGCATTGCTGTAGATAAACAGCAATGTTCCATAGTTCTTCAGAAGGTGCAAGGAAAATAGAAAAACTTTTGTTGGTGTCCAAGCTGATGTGTGGACAATTGATGAGATCAGATGCTCATTAATCTGCTTTATTGGGTTTGGGGCAATTGAGAAATCCTTATGTCAATCTAACGGCCTATCTGCCATACACCTGACAATACTTGTTTAGTGAGATGGTAACAATCTGAAGCAGGCAATAATCTGAACCAGGTCTGCCCTTCAATGAAGTTTCAGTATTTTCTGTTAAAACTTTTCAAGTTTTCTTACCTAAGTAAAAGTCTAGGATCCCTTCAGTTAAGCTGGGAGATGACTGCGCTCAGTCACATGTACCAAAACCAGCAACTCATTGCTGGGGACCCACCCTGAGCCAACAGACCTCTGCTGTCTTCCGACAGCTGAGCACACCAAGGACATGCTGTGCGGGCAGCGTTGCATCCGTTATGTTGGTGAAAGCTACCGTCAGAGAGAGTCTTGCAATACGGTACTCTTAAACTGTTGTATTCCCACAACGTTGACAGCTCAGGGCAAAAAAAAGCTGCTCGGGAAGGACAGCAGGAATGCCATTTCTGCATTTCAGCAAAGATCAAAATGAGCTTCTTCTACCTTTGTTTTTAGGAAAACCTGAGAGCAGTGGAAAATGCTCACATTGCCTAAGCTCCACACAGAAACGTGTGGTGAAAAAGCAGAAATCTTTCAGTGGCGCTTCAGGAAAGTTTTTTTTTTACGTTGTTCTGATAGGAAATATTAACACAGTAAGTGTCTGAACATGACTACAGCAAGAAGGCAAGTTTGCTTAGTTGCTCTGCAGTAAGCACAGAGAGCCCAATGGGGAGCATCAGTGCCATGCCTGCCTGCCCTTCTCTCAGAGGAAGGTACTCATCTGCATCTTTCCCCTATAACCTCCTGACAGTTTTCCCTAATTGTCATCTTCTAACAAAAATTCATTTTCAGTTTCTACCTTCTATTCAGGTTTGCTCAGTAGTTTTCAGCTCTACAGCTGACAGCCAAACACCACAATCATGTAAAATTGTTTCTTAGGAAACTAACCTAAAAATGAATGTTTACACTTTTCCTGTATTGTAACCACAATGTTAAGTTCAAGATCCATGTTAAAGAAGCACCAATACATATGTCTATAAAAAAAGCAAGTATTTAAATCCTTTGAGAAGCTGAGATTTTATTTATCTTCACATGACCTAGCTTCTATAATTTTTACATGCAAAACATAGTAGTATACATGTTGCAGGGAATACAAGTGTCAACAAAGGAAGCGACCACAGGTCACTGAAGATGTATGCAATATTAGAGCCAGCAGGAGGTAAGCCGCTTTCTGTTCATATTTTACCCTAAAATACTTTGTGATGAACACACGGACTAGTTTTGGGTTTAGTGACTAGTTTAGAGAATGAAGAAGGGTGTAAAGTATGGACAGATGGAAGGTTATATGCAGTTGAAAATCTTGCAGTTTTATCAAAACTAATGCAACATTCAAGGTTTCGGTTAAAACTTCAAGAAGTCTGGTGACTTTTAAAATTTTCTTTTTTAAAACAATTCCAATTCTGGTAGTCGTAGCACAGTAATTGGAAATATAACCATATAGACAAAAAAATAGCATATAAACCACTTACAGAAAGAAGATTCCAATTCTTCTAAATCTTGTTTTTCCTAGTTCTTATAAATGGATTTTAAAACGACTTTTGCAAAACTGACTGTTTTAATCATGGTATTGGAAAATCTTAACTTGGTAATACAGAGAAGTAAAATCATATTCAAAATGATCTTGTCATCTCATGCCTATGTTCGTAAAATTGGAAGGACAAATCTGACGTGAGCAGGGAGCACTCTAGAGGAAGACCACATGGGGAAGCAACATTTCAGCAGGATGGGAGCTGGATTCACAGCGCCTAGCACTGCACATCATTTGGCTTTTCTGTTTTATGATGGTACACATGGACTCTCTTAGAGGGAGAGCTATCAAAAATGCAGAATCAGCTTCATGATGACTCTTTCAGCTCCATGCCCCTCCAGAAGCCAGGCACAACAAGAAACTCTGCTTTAATGCCCAGGTAATGCCCACTGGGGAGTTCCCAGCCTGAACTGCTCAAGGCAGAAAGGTGATCTAGCTAGCACCCTACCTGATCCCACATCAGGAATTTAAACACCAACTATCAGTGTCAGATGCTAATTCAGTAACAAGAGGCTGGTTTCGCAGAAGCACAAGTGGGCAGTGGCTGCAGTCTTTAGCTACGTTCAAAGCACAGCAAAGCTCTGTAAATACTAAATGTCAACAACAATAAATAGCACTTTTCTCACCAAAACACATGCTCAGCACTTTCTGTAACATAGCACCTGGCCAGGGAAATATATTTACTAGTCATCACAGAGAAGTTACCCTAAAACTTTTTAAGTTGAAAATCTCATTGCTTTGAGGTTTTTTCTCCCCTTTTTTTCTTCTGGCTAAAAATATAATATCCTATTAAAACTGTATACTTTAGGGACAGTGCTAATTTGTCTGGATGTATATAAAGCAATACATAGGTTTGAAGGTTAGTTAAATAATGAAAATAGCATTAAGGCAACCATAATTTGACAACCATAATGAAAAATCTATTTATTCCAAGCAATTCTATTCCAATCCATTAACGTTAGCCCTGTAATATATGTATTTGGATAAAAACAGATACAAAAATCTACTAAGATTAAAGATAATAAAGGAGTTACAATAAAGGTGCCATATTTCTAAATTGCATGGTGCACTGAAATTCCATGACTGGTGACTTTTTGTTGTTTTCTGTGTTAATTATTCCAAAGAAATATTTTAAATTTAGAATTTAAAAAGTGTAAAGCTTTCTGAAGAAAAAGCAACATGATTAGACACGCATATATATTTTTCAAATTGTGTGGAAACTGCACACTTTTTATATATGCACATTAGGCGGCAAACAATTTCTACATGTAAGAAGCTACCTCACCTTCATTCAAATATTTGTGTTTTACATGGAATCCTAAGACTTGCCTGCTAAGTATCTGGGTATGAATTTTATACTCCCATTAGAAAACCAATATAACAGATATAAGAAACACCCGATTATAAATTATTTAACTGAAATAGACATTTTTTACTTCTACTTTTCACAATAAACCATTATTTTACAGTTGTTTGTAAAAAACACTTGTAAAATAAAAGTGAGGGGGTTTTATGAGATATACTCCGATGTCAAGCACTCATAGTCAGTGTTACTGGCTATGTTGTGATTTCCTGAAACATAGGGTCAGGGATAGAAAAACAGAGAAAAATATCAATTCTAGCTATAAAAGAAGAAAAAAAATGATAATGTAAAAAAAGCCCTGAGAACTACTTCTGAAATACAAGATGCAGCTCTTGAGGAAAATATAAGGCAACAAGCATTTCTGTGAATAGTACTGATAATACTCCTATTCAAGCTACAATATGTGAATTTCCAGAACTATGAAGCAGCAAATTCCTATAGCTACTTTTTTTTTTTTTTTTTTTTTTTTTCCCCTAAATTGGTAAGAACTACTTATAACTGAAACGTTTATTATACTGTCCTGGGGTTTTTTTGTGTTTGCCACTTTTTTCACCTTTTCATAAAATTAATAAATATTAAGGTTTACCCAAGAAATTATTTCAATCTTGCTACAATTATGCTATCATATGTTAATACAGTTAGAAGTGTGACATGAGAAGAATATAATTCCCTGCTAGTTATTGACTCTCACTGTATTCAATTTTACAATTCTCTCTTGCAAATTATTGCATTTACTGCATTTCCCACCATTCATACATTAAATCAGTGTAAAAGCTGATATACACCAATGAGTCCCATTTGGAAAACCAGTGCGGCCCTTACGTGTGAAAAGCCTTATGTCGGTATCATGTATTTCAAATTCATCCATACATGCTCATGACACACCCAGGCTCTGTGAGACCTACCTTTTGTACTTAGTTATTTTAACCATGAAATAAAGGTTATGCTGGATATGAATAATGCAAAGCACTGCATTTCAGCATAAACAATGTACCTTCCATTGTGCTTTGCTTTGAGATAACGCAAGAGTTGATAAGAGGGAATGGGCGATTAAACTTAAGTCTAATTGCTCATTATTTTTACTTTCAAAATAGTATTTGTTTCAAAAATAATTTTCCTAAAGCAAAAGCTAAAGAAAAGACTGGCAGTATAGAGAGCATAAACACCTTAACTTCACATTATGGTATTTTTACGATTCAGACTTTTTATGGTTCAGACTGTTTCCTGGGAAACACACTTGGAAAAATATTCAACAG
Organism: Falco peregrinus; assembly: GCF_023634155.1. Classification (NCBI taxonomy): domain Eukaryota; kingdom Metazoa; phylum Chordata; class Aves; order Falconiformes; family Falconidae; genus Falco; species Falco peregrinus. The sequence continues at coordinate 12,087,051 of NC_073729.1, forward strand.
CAATTAGGTCCACAGATTTATGTATGTTTAGAAATTCCCTGACAAGGAGGAAGATAAGGTATTTGGAGCACAGACAGGTTCTAGCAGCCAGACAGAATGGGGACAAATAAAGGCATGAAAATTTGCTGAAGCCTTTTAAAATGAAGTAATTCCTCACGCAGTAGTATAAACGTCATACTGCTGTTAGTCTGCATTGTCAGCAAACACCTTAATGATTCAGAAGGTCACAGACAAGCTACTTTAACTCTAAAGGTGACGTTAAGCCTATTAAATTTATTTCTACTCTATTGACACGATTTTGCATTTGAAAGCAGGTACCAACGGCATTAAACCACTCAAATGGTATTAACATTTATACAAAAGTCTAATTTCACAGGAAGACAAAGGTTCTGAGGGTCAAAATCAGTGTTACTACGAAGCTGTATATGCACTAAAAACTCTTCCAACTACAAATAAAACACACTTCTGGCTGCAACTTGAGATGATATAGGTCCAAAACCAGGCTGACGTGTTGTGCTTACAGCTCCATACGCTTAGATCCCTGTAGTGATCAGAGCTGTACATGCTGTGAGGCAGCAGCCAGCCAAGGATATATCTGCATAACTACTATACACATTTTCCTCTGACACTGAAAAAAAGCAGGGCTCAGCACTGGCCTCCCCTGTTTGGTTGACAATGGGCAGCAAGAGCGGCTGAACTACAGGGTCAACACAAAAGCCAGAAAAAAACCCACCAGTGATGGAGAAGAAAACATGTACAGAAAATTTCACTGTGCAACAATTGCAGCTAAGCACAGTAACATCCTTTCAATCCAAGAAATTTAAAAAACCAAAAAAACCAACAAAACAAAAACCAGCACCACCACAACCAAAACTATATAAATGTTGGAAGAAGTTTTTCAAAATTTTGTTGGCTCAAAACTGGCAGGGATCATGAGGTCTGCAACACTCTCATGGGATTAAGAGAAAAATCTACTAACATTTTCAAAGATCTTAATCTAAAATTGTGTCTGGCACTGTAGAAGTTGTTTCTTTTCTGAAGCTCAAAGCATTTGACTAACAAGTTTCTCCTGTGTTTATGAGACTCTTTTCACTCTGTTTTCTCCAGGGTTTCAAACTGTGATTTGGAAAGAATGTGTGCATTAGAAAAAGAAAGGAAGAATGGCTTCCAAAGTAAGAGAAAAATGATCTTCTATTAGCTTTGATTTGAGAACATCAATGCTGTTGGCAAAGGCTGATCTTCCCTGGTTCAGGATATTTGCTTGGGGGAATCCTGCCTATCAATACTCAAAATGAGTTCCCTCTGCAGAGATGGGAAATATGCAGTTTGCCAGCAAAATTTTGTTTTTCATTAATGTGACATGATTCCAGTAGTATGCTCCTTCAGCAGAAACAGGCTCGTCCTTAAGTGTCCTCCGTCATCTGTCAGAGGGAGTTCATCTTCCTCAACATAAGTTTTGTTCTAGTAGCTAAACTCTTTTGATTCCTCTTATCTCATATTAACTGTTTGGATTCCCAGTGGTGGTCATCTAGGGTAGGCATGACATTTTTTATTCATATTCGTTCTGTTGGTCATTTCAATGTACATAATAAATTTTCTAGTCCCATTGCAATAAAAATGTTGGTTTAGCCACAAATTTAATTAGGAAGAAAATAAGAACCTTTTTAAATCATCATAATTCAAATTTTAAAAATAAAACATTTATGTTCTTGATTTGAAGTGGGGGTTTTTGTTTGTTTGAAATCACTGTGTATATTACTCCATCATATAGTAGTGATGCTACATTTTCAGATGCTCCTTTGATAACCATATAACATACAATGTAACAGCAAAACTATTTTTAAAAACCCACAAAATCCCCCAAACTATTTTACCAAAATGAAATCTTCTGAATAAGCCAATACAAATTAGTTTAAGAATTCTTCTGCACATAAAATTGCAGAATTTTAAGATTTTCCTCAAATTCATTAAAAAATACAGATGTAGGGTTTTTTTCTTATAACAAAACTGCTCACTTTGCACTGCTAGTCTCCACAGAAAGTACTGGAGAGAAGTTATGAAACAATGTTGTCTTTGTGGATCTGAATTCAAGAGGTGAAAAAACAATACTGCAGGATGCATGCTTTTCTAATTTCTTCAAATTAAGCAGCACCATATTTGGATAACTCTAGTAGGACAGGAATATTTCAATTCAACTATATTCTTTTAAATCCTTTCTTTCCAGACAACAATTACATTCTAAGTCAAGGAGAAAAATGATTGACATGAGCATACCAGGAAGACAGGAAAATAAAACCAAAAAAATAACCAACAAATCAACAAGATATAAAAACCAAAGGAAAATTAACTCCTTTAAAGAGAGTTAAGAACGAGAAAGAAAAGAGATAAATAAGGCAGAAGTGGAGTTACAACTGCACAGGGCAGAAACTAAGGCCTCTGGCCAAGAAGTCTGGGCTTTTACTGGCTTTTCCTCAGCACATTCAAATTCTCAGAGGCAGTCTTAGATAGCAAGGAATGGAGTAATTTTCTGTTCCACCAGAGACTTCCCACACGCCCTTTTGACAAACCACTTCTAACTGTGACCGATTCTTCATATACATACTGAGGATAAGAGCATGTCCTAGCCTTCAAGATGTGCCGTAAGATAAAAGAGATTGTGAGCTGAGTCTTCCAATAACAGCAGCAGCAGTGAGCATCAAATAAATCCTGCAGGTAATGTATGGATATTAAAAGAACTTAAGCAATTAGGGAGACAGGCTTGAATTCCTCTCTCCTGTGCCCAAGTACTAAGTAATTACAACGGGAGCAAGAGCAGAACCATATTGAAGAGCTATGGTGTGCTGTGATGCAAATAAAACAATTAGGAATCAAGGCATTAATAAAGACTTCATTTGTGTCAGATCTGAAATATCTAACCAATATAACTGGCTTTAATTTGACATTTCTTTCTAGGGCATATGACAGAAATTTAATTAAATCAATACATTTCTCCTCAATGTTAACTATTCCTTTCTTTCTCCATGTCTATACTTGCTTCCTGACCATTATTAAACTCAGTAACTCAAGTCAAGTAAATGTGAAAACTTAAAGTAAATGCCTATGGTAAGTTGCCAATTACGTACAAGTGATTTTTTTTTTTTTTTTTAACTAGTAATTTTATTTCAGAGGAGAAAACTTTTAACAGTGCCAACTTCCTGACCTATACGTTAAGAAGGGTATTAGGGAATAAATAATCATGGAAATAATCTACAAATGGATGACTAATTCAATGAAAGTTTTCTGAGAAGTACTTTGTCTTGTTTGCCAAAATTACAGGTACAATTTCTGAAAATGTGTATAAGAAGACCTGAACTGCTACCTGGTGAATGTTTTGATGGACATATTAGAAACTTTCTTTGAATTCTGGACAAGCAATTATAATCCTACACCACTGTGAATGTTTTTTCTTTATGAGAAAATGTCTCTTAAAGCAATTATTTTTTGACAAATACAACCAAAGAAACTCACTCCTTCATTTAGTACTGAGAGGACTAGTGTACTTTTTCTTGGTTTTGTGGACTCAATGAAAGCACACTTACGAGTCAACACCCAAATACCCACATCTGCAAAATTCACAGCAATGCACCATGTTTCTCATTCTAAGATCTTGGTTTGCATAAGCTGAGTCCCCAGAAAAGGGAAAAGAAAGGGAACAACAGCCCTATTCTTTGCTTGGCAGAAAATGAAGCAAGATGGGCTCCTTGCTGCTATGCAAGGGGAAAGTATAAAATCTCATTGGAAAGGGAAACAAAAGCTGGAGCATGAAACATCCACCCTCAGAAGTATAAAACAACGTACGGATGCAAAAGCAGAAGGTTCCCTTCTACCAGCAACCAAAACAGCTGTAGAAAAGTTTACGATCAGTGCTTTTATTAGACAGACTATTGGATTAAGCTCTTGTAAGCCCACTGCATTCTTGAGTTTGGGGATATTGCCTTTATAATACATTTATCACTAAATTCAGTTTAATTCATCTATAACTAAGCTTCTAATAAAGAGTCTCCCACAGGTTTATGCTCTAATGTCAAAAGGCTCAACCCACCTATTCCTTTAGCAACCAGTTTATTCCGTGTACAAAGCAGCACTATTTCTAGCATCAAAACTGATTGCAAGGATCTGTGTTGTTCCTGATGAGAACTTATAATTATGTATTTTTTTTGTCATTTTCAAAATAACTTTTTGCCAGCTTTGCATTTCCCAAGTGCAGTATAAAGGAGAATGCTTTTTTCCTGTTGATTTCTACCCAGCCCGATCAGCCCTCTTTCTTAAAAAGAGATAATTTTTTTTTTGCATTTGCTATTGAATCCTAAATCAAGCTAAAACAAGTATAAAAGGCATTCTTGAAAAAAATACTTTTCTGCACTGTTCACTATTTAAATAGATAGTTGAACCAAGCCATCTCAATAAGAACAGGATTAAGAGAATAGCCAAGCTGAATTATGCTTTTAATTTTAAAAGTGATCATTGTGTTTACCTCCAGAGAGCATTCTGAGATAAATTGGCTGCTATTAAAGTGATGGTCTCATCAACACGTGGCAGCCTTTTTCTTCTCATACACTGTGAAGAAAACAGAATTATCCTGCTGCTTGGAACCCCTCTTATTTGCTCATGCCTCACAAGCTGGAAGAAACGAAGGCATTATCATCAAGTCTTAGTTATTATATAAAGAACAGGTTAAATTCCTTCCATCCACACTCACAGAAGGGCAAAACTGTTAAAAGGATTCTAATTAATTCCTACAGAATCTCTTATTTCTCTTCAAATGATGATCAAATTATTTGCTTTTTGTCTTAGAAACATCCAGATGATCTACTCCCCATCTCTCCTCCAGTGTCAGCCTCCTCCCGCATGGGGTTGAGGTATTAAGGGTAACAGCACAAACATTCCCTCTCTTGAAAATCAAAAGTACTTTACGACATTTTACAAGTGCTTTACAAAAGCATGTACTGTCAGAACATACACATATTCTGCCTAACGTTACAGCCAATTCACATACTGAGTGCCTGTCACAGTTGCCAAAAGACAGACTGACGTGCCCAGTATCGCGGGATGCAATAGCACTACCAGAACCAATGAATCCTGACCACTGGACTTCTGCCTTAGAGTCATCAAGCCACTTCTCTGTGTCTTAATATAAAAAAAATAACAGAATATATTCTGCATTACTCATTCTATTTTACTAGTTAATATTCTCACTAACTGTTAAGCATCAAGTTCCCATGCAAATTACTCTTTGAATATAGCCCTTTCAACATCAAGCAACCCTGAAAATCATGTACAGCCAAAATCAATACTCAAAGGCACTGGCCAAAGAAAAGATACTTTGACTTAGCTTTTGTTTTAAACAGGAACACAATCTTCCTCTTTCACAATTCAGTCTAGTGATAACACACAACAGAAGGACATCAACATAAAAATACTTATTGAGGGAGATCATGAAGAATTTCTACATAGCAACCGGGAAAAGCTTCACAAATATATTTGTCTTTAAATCGGTCCAAAACTTAATTCCCGGTTTAGTCACTGATCTGTAACATATGCAAGGCACTTAACCACTCTACACTGATAAAAACTCTGTCCAATTTTTCTGAGTATTAAGAAGTTTCTTTTATTAAATATTTTTAAAATTGCTTTGAAACCATTAGATGAACCTATTGGGAATAAAAAAATATTACTGGACTTCACTGTGGGAAAAGAATTCTTGTCTTAATGATGACATTGAGGAATTATATCATCAGTTAAGCAAAAGTCCCTCCCCTCTGCATTTTTATGTTTTACAAACATGTACTAAATTAATATATTTTAATTTATCCTCCTAATACCATAACGAGAAAAAAAAGAGTATCAATAAGCTTGCTTTTATTTTTCCCAAGAGGTATCCAAGATTCAGGAGACATAAGCAACTACCCCAAGGAAAGAGCAATGTCAAGCGCACTGGTGACTCAGTCAGGTGCAAAGCTACTGCTTTGCCCCAAACTGGCCATTTTTCTTCTCTCTTTATTGTTCTATAGTTTTAGCTCTTTCTTCTAAATCCTTTAAAACAACTTGGGTCTACACCAGGACTAATCGAAATGTAGCAAGCTCATCTAAGAGAAAAACAAAAGGTAGCAATCAGGCCTGCTGTCTAGCTAATATATTCACAAGAATTTATGTTATTACATGTCAGAAACCAAAGGTTAGAAAAACAAAAAGATCTTTGGCTATAAACATTCAGATGAGAAGGGTATCACTCCTCTCAATCATCCTTACTCCAGAGATTTTTCTCTGAGGTCGAAGTCTCACTGTGGGTGCTTCAAGCACAAAGGCAGCGCTGTATTAGGTGGCCAAGGCCAAATCTCTTCTGCTACTGAGAAATAAAATTTTAGAGGGTCACAAAGTTCTGATGTTTTCTCTAAAGAGCAAGATATTCTTCCTGCTATCTACAAACAGATAACAGAACTATCTGTTATATCACACAGAGATATAAGAAGCAATTCATTTAACTGCTATTTGTTGGGGGTTTTGTATTGCTGTTTTTGTTTCTCTTTAAAGTCAGCAGCCCATGGGAAAGCTTGTGGGTTTTAGTTAACATCTGGATAGTCAAAACGTATTAGGAGTATATAGGAATTTCTATAATTTACTTGTAAATTTAACAATGCTTCACATTACTTCTTTTCCAGCACACACAGGCCAAAACAATACTGGAATTGAAACAAAGCCTGGTCTTCCTGAAACAGATGTTAAAAAGACATGAATGCAGAAATAAAACTGACAAGGGACTTACAAGCTAGTTTATTATACCTTACACAGGGAAAAAAAAAGGGGGGGGGGGGGGGGCGGGGGGGAAGAAAAATTTTCTCATGTAACATTATGGATGAATAAATGGCCTGCAACTGAATTCCTTCACTTAAACAGCTATTTAAAGAAAATAATACATACCCCATAAACTCTGAAAAGTCCTGAAGAATTGAGCAAATAATGGCATAGACGCCGGGAGAAGTTTAAACAGAGGTGCTCTTTTAAGAGAAGCCTAAAAACAATTTCAGGAAAAGTTGACACAAGTTTACTAAAATGCTTTTCAGTGCAATTACAGGAAGATTAGCAGGAAAGATGAGATGAAAAGTAAAAGCAAGACTGAACATGTAAGGAAGTCATTTCCTCTACTTTGCAGAACAAATACATAAGAAATGGCCCTGCTATTGTGCTGCCTACAGGCTGGCAGAAAACATCTACAGATAAATGTCAAAGGATCAAATTACCTTCATTATTTATTGTTAATTTAATTCCAGCCCTTGCTTTCAGTGGAGCTCCACTTTGGTAGAGGGGAGGCAGGGACACGACAAGAGCCTTAGCTCCAGCAGATGTTATTGTCCAATGCCATAACGAGAAGAGCCAGTCACTGATGGTGGGACCCACTCAGGGAGTCCAGCAGAGAGTGGGAAGACAGGCTTCCAGGACACTGAAGGTGACACTGGAAGAGCATCTTCTGAGTAAACTGCCCTCTTCTGAAGATTATTCTACAACATTGCTGAGACTGACACATATCCAATCATGCTGCTAAGTGGAGCACAAGTAATCAGCTAATTACCTGCTTTACATAATGAGGGACGTGTCAGTAAGAATGTTTTCACCCAAGGAAAACTGATAAAAAGAAGAAATAACATTTCCTATAAGCATCACAGGAGCTGTGTTCCCAATCAAGTGACAAGGCACACCAAACTTCAGAGAGATGAGTCAAAACACTGCATGAAGTCGAAAAGAGCACCCTCCTTCCCAGAATGAGAGAAGGCAGCAGCAGTGAAATCAGATGAGCACCTGAACTGAAGGGCTAGTACAGGTAGGTGACCCAGCCCTGGACATTCAGGAGCACACAGGAAGGTATCTGCAGCTGACAGCACTAAAGCACTACTAAAAGAAAGCGGTGGCTTTGATGCCAGGGGACTGTTACCTTAAAAGCTAATTTTATGACTTAAAAATCGAAAGCCTTAATCCAACTACCTAAACAGATAGCTGGTATTAAAATAAACTATCCTATTTATAATTTCAGTTTATAAAACAAAAATTACTTTTTTTCTTTACTCTTTCCAAAAACCTCTTTACTAAAAACTAGCTCTTTTAAAATAGATGAAATGCCATATAATTTTGCTGCTTCCTGTAAATAGAATCATAGAGTTGTTTAGGTTGGAAATAACCTTTGAGATCAGTGAGTTCGACCTCGCACTGCCAAGTCCACCATCAACCATGTCCCTAAAGTGCCACATCTACACGTCTTTTAGATACTTACAGGGATGGTGACTCAAGCACTTCCCTGGGCAGCCTGTTCCAGTGCTTGCCAACCCATTTAGTGAAGATATTTTTCCTAGTATCAAATCTAAACCTCCCCTGGTGCAACTTGAGGCCATTTCCTCTTGTCCTATGGCTTGTTACTTGGGAGAAGAGTCTGACCTCCACCTCGCTACAGCTGTCTTTCAGGTAGTTGTAGAGAGCCAATGAGGTCCCCCCCAAGCCTACTTTTCTCCAGGCTGAACAACCCCAGTTCCCACAGCTGCTCCTCGTAAGACTTGTGCTCCAGACCCTTCATCAGTTTCACTGCCCTTCTCTGGACACGCTCCAGCACCTCTACATCCCTCTTGGAGTGAGGAGCCCAAAACTGAACACAGAATTTGAGATGTGGCCTCACCAGTCTTTTACGGCATTACCCACAAGTTCTACTTGGGCTTTGGCCCTTCTAATTTTCTCCCTGCATAACCTCACGACATCCCTGCAGTCTTCCCAAGTTGCCTGCCCCTTCTTCCAGAGGTCATAAACTCTTCTTTTCCTGAGTTCCAGTCAAAGCTCTCTGTTCAGCCAGACCAGTCTTCTTCCCCACCAGTTTAGCTTTCAGCACATGGGGACAGCCTGCTTCTGTGCCTTTAGTACTTCCTCCCTGAAGAATGTCCAGCCCTTTAGGACTGCCTCCCAAGGGACTCTGTCAACCAGTCTCCTAAACAGGCTAAAGTATGCCTTCCAGATGTCCAAGGTCTGCTAACCCTCCTCCTTACTTCTCCAAGAATCAAGACCTCTCATTTCATGGTCACTATGCCCAATATGGCCCCCAAACAAACAAACAGAAATAAATTAAAAAAGCACAGAATGCCATTATAGCACACCAGACTTCTTGGGAAAAGGGCTTTTCACTTGGAAGCCCTTAAGCATCACAGAAATTAACAACATAATTAAAAAAAACTAATAAAATAAACATAAGCTAGAATATCACAAAGCTTTTAATTACAATTCTGAATGACAGCCAAATCTTACATGATTTCAGTAATATCAGGGCAGTCAGAAAAATGGCCCAGAACAAAGTACTGATGGAGAGATCTCTCTGCCAGTAACAATCAAAATGACTGAATATTGATACTGCTCTGGCTGTCTGGGAATACTGTGACTGTGGAGCCATGACAGCATTAATAACCAACAGACTAACCTGACTGCAATTGCTCCTGATAAAATTAATCAGTCATTAATACTGTATTTCTTCTGCAAAGTTTATCTATTTTGGTGGATAGTGAACATGACCATTACTGGCAAGAACAGCTCTGCAGTTATGCAGCTGGAAATATTTTATGTACTTTAAATCTGTTACTACTCAATCATAAAATAGAAGCGTCCTCTGGGTTCCCTGATGCCCGTTGAAAACTACTGTCACCAATTGAAACATTCTCTTTTTCTCCCTCAGAAGAAAAGAGCAGTGAAGAAAAGTAACATGGGACTATAGCCAACAGAGGAAACACACACCAGTCTGCAAGCCTAAATGTCTAAGAAAAAAATGTTGGGTTTGTTTCATGACTGAACACCTCTTTACAAATGCAATTTTTGCTTACATACTTAAAATTGGATTATTTTCTATTTTTACCAACTCATATTCCCCACTGTTATTTGAACAACAAATATACATAGACTATGATCTTTAACATTTTAATTAAAACCTATTTAAAAGTCTATAGCAAGTAATAAAGTACAAATTGTCTGCCTCATTTTAACCTGTGTTGCAACTGTATCATGTATTCAGATAACCATGGATAAAAATCTTTCACAGCTAAGAGCACGAGCTGAGCAAAAAATTCTGGTGCTGACACCTAATTAAGATATACTTCCCCCTGATGAAGAAAGTTCTTCATCTATTACAGTGTCTTACAGTGGTTCAGGGCTATATTTAAAAGGCCATTAAAAATGTACCTGAAGGCAAAGTTAATCTTTATGTTTGACAGATAATAGCAGCTTTTTTGCAGTAAGTAGCAAAGTGAATATTTTATTTCTTTATGATCTAATGACCATTCTGTTTAAACTTAATGTAGTAAAGACGAAAAAGAAAATATGCTTAGGGGATATACTAATACATCAATTATGGAGAGTGGGAAAGTACTTTGAAAAAATAGCAGTAATCTATTGTAAATGAAGATCTCAATAAGCACTCCTAGCCACAGGGAGAGCTAAAAAAGATGCATTAAAAATCTATGCAGATTCTGCTCATTATAGATATGTTCTTCTCAGCTCTTAAGTAATGCAGCAATCACGTAATTAACTTTTGAAAAGGGGAACATTTAAAACAACTGTGTATCTGTGGAACACAGTAGGCTTTCTCCTTGTTTTTTTCAGTGAAAATGAATTTTTCCATCTGCTTTCTATAAGATTGTTGCAGAAGTGCTAAGACTGAGTGGCATTTCTCCTGAAGGTATTGCAAAAGTATAACCACGATTCCACAAACAAAATATACGGTAATTCTTGGCCAAAGGAATGATAGAAGTAAAGACAGACATATAAACAAACTCTGCTCCAGCTTAACTACAAACGTACTACCTATCCCATATAAAAGTGGGCCCTTGTTTCCCCTGGAATTTTACTCTGAAATGCAGATCTGAATTTGACTTAAGAAAGTCTTTTATTTTTTAAATAATTTTGATTTAGAACTCTGGCCGGTGAAGTGACACAAGATGACATGCCCCGAAAAATCTGTATGCCCCAAACCCACCCACTAACTCCAAGAAGAAAGTTTACAGAATCTTTCTAGTGAAATCACTGGGACTGCAACCAAGTACCCTGGCTTGGGTAAAGATGTGAGGGATGGACTCAGCTCCCACCACAGTTCTGCAGAGCCTTTCAATTGAATCTAATGAGCATTGATACATTGATACACAGTAATTTCAAGGAAAGATATCTCCACTCAGTAACTCTCAGAACAGGGCACTCTATTCTTACCTTCTCATAGATATGCCCTTGTAACTTTGGATTTGCCTACAAAAGCCCCAATGAGCTACTGTAGAACAGATCAACTATGCGGACTGTTACTCTGCGCTAGGATCATATTTACTGTGGTGCCCTTCCTTTGTTTGCTGTCTTTCAGTGTGTTGAAACACTACTAAGCTAAAATAGAAGAAAGCCACCTCTCCAGAGCAACAGTTTCCACCTGGGCAGTTAATGCAGCATAACTTTTGTCTGTTGAACTCAAACCATCCCTCACATTCAAAAGTTGCACCAGGCAGATGAGTCCCCAGTGTGCAAAGATGCAGTGACTTCAACACAGGCAGGCTTCTGACTGAATTAACAAACATGGCTATCATGGATATTATATGAATAATCAAGGAGTAACCTGCCTTTCACATTCTTAACATGCTGAACTGACGTAAGATTCAGAACGAACTGAGTATATTTGCTTACAGACACTCATGTCCACACATACAAAAACAGACAGTGTTCTGTAAAATGCCCAGTTCAAAAGGACACTTAAAAAACTCGGGTTTGGGGTATTCTGAACTCATTGCATTTCTTGTGTCTGTTCAAAACCATTCTGAACATCATACAGAGCTTTGGGGTAACCCCATTGCTGAAGCTCTGTTTGTATCTAAAACCCAGGTAAGAATACAGGGCTGGCAGTGACAACAGACTGGCAAATGCACATTAGATACTGATGCAGTGAAACAGAGTTCTACATCCATAGAGTCCATACATTGCAAGTGATGGAAATTAAATCAATTAAAGATTCTTAAATAAATACTACTAGATGATATTCTAACATTTAACAATTGTGTAGTAAGAGTGATGAAGGCTGTCTGCTCTTTCCAGAGTCTCTCTTCCTCCTTCCTCTTAAATGCACGTGAAAAGCACAGAAGAGGGGGAGGGATAAAAAGCACAGCAGAATTGCACATATCCAAAGTGGCAGTTGACAGATAATTTACTGATAGCTGTTACATGTTATGTATAGGTGTTTACTGTGGGTATTTCTTTGCCTATATAACTCAAGCAAAACATTTTTTATTTGACTTAATGACACAGTAGATCTTTAAACCTTAATTTTAGGCGTTGATTATTAAAGTGAATTGATATGGGATGTAGAAAAAATGCATTTGCAAAATAAAAACAAAAGCTTCTTTAATACATTTCTAAGAAGGTTTCTGTGTGGGATTCAAAATCCTATGCTTAAAAAGAAATGATGCATTTTCAATTTGCCATCAACACAAGCTGTTTCATGAGTATCACAGCACAAAGCCTTGTCATATAGTTTAAATAAGCAAGAGATTTAAAGTATTTGCAGTATTGTAGCTTTTATAAGTCAAGGAGAAATGAAAACATAGCAACAGACCTTGGTTGCAAATTATTTTTAAGAACTTCTGGATGCCTTTCTTAATCTAAAGATTAGGGACACGCATGCATCTTGTGTTTTAAGGAAGCAGAACATTACTATTTGTGGCTGTATATTAGTCAATGACAACTTCAGCTCCTTGATAAAATATCACAAGATGAAAAGCCAGAGATGCTCAAACAGATTTTAGACAGTGGATAGATCTTGTTACATACGTATGGCTAGCTACAGACTTTTGATGTTGTTTACAATAGATAAGAAAATTATTATCAACAGCCTTATCACGTCTAAACATTAAACTATATATATGACCACATACGTCTGTGTATTATACACATTTTTGTACACACACACATTCCCCTTCGTATATATTGCTTTAAAACTAATGAAGACAAAGATCTATTTATTCCTTCGGGTTTTATGTTAAAAGCACAAGAGTCACAGTGATGTTTTCAGCAGAATGCACTACACGCAGTTATGGAAAGCCGCTTTTAGAGGCCCATTCTGAGCTGCAAGAGGAATGAATGTTGTGAGAAACGGAGGCTGTGAGGATGGAATAACAGTGATGATTCAGCCGAGTATCTGAACTGACCTAATTGTTTTGGAAGAACACTAAAAACAAATGCTGCATTTTGATATTTTAGAGTATGAAAGTAAGGAAGAAGAAAAAAACCCCTGAAAACAGTCCCTAGATATTAATCGGTATTGTGTTAGGTTTGTTTGTGATTAGATAGATTTACAAAATTTTACCTAGAATGTACATTGCTCATGTTAGAAGTATAAGGGTTTGTCCTTTACCTCCTGCACAGCCCCAAACTACAGCTTCTCTTAGCAACTTGAACATAAATAATAAACCATCATTTTGTAGACCCCGGCCTCCATGACTATAAAGCCAAATGAAGATTACATTCGTTAGAGATGAAATTAACAATGTTATAACTTCTTCCTCTGTGGGCAAACCCAAAGACTGTTCATTTCCCCTCTCTTCATTCCCCTTACCCTCACATAAAGATTCCTCTCTCAAACTGCAAAAAACCTAGGTACACTTAATAGCTTAACAAGTGTGTATTTGAAATGAAGAGTTGCACTTCTAATTTATGTATGCTGAAAATGATAGTGTTCAAGAGATCACCACCCTCTTCCACTATCACACCACCGTCAACTAATTTGGGAATTAGTATCCAAATAGGAGCAATAAATTCCATCTCACACCATTCAATTTAAAATATCATGAGGCTTATTTAATCCTCACACTTATTTAATCCTTGCTTGGTTATAGGTACATCTGTCTGTCAGATATTCAATAACCAATCCCCAAACCTGCAATTAATATCAATATTTTATCTGGTTTGCATATCAAAATAACTTCATGAACTATGTAATCCAAGTGTACTCAGTTCATAATAAAAAATGCTTAATAAACTCTCTTTTTCATACTTCAATAGAATTTAAAAACAGAAGCTATTTTAAAGAGTTCTGTTTTCTATGTTGATATTTATTCTTAAATAAGATAGTTTAAAAATATAGAATGCATTAAAAATATAGAAAGCTTTCAAAAAGTCAGTTATAAAAGAAGGGGAGAAAAGCAAAAAATCATTGTATCCTCAACATCTAAATTAGTGTTACCAATTTATAGAGAATATAGCATAGATAATAATTTTAAGTAGCATTCCATTTCTGTAAATACTGTAATTTATTCAGTCATTTAGCTATTTTTTTCTTTCCTTTCCCAAGATTGACCAGTATTGTATAAAACAAAATATGATAAAGAGGAATTAACTGACTTGCTCAAATTAGATGACTTGCTGCATAGGGAAGGTACGTGGTATTTAAGCACCTCAGACAACTCCAGATGCAGCGCTGGATTCTCTTCACTCGTAAAGTAGAAAATAATCATTTGAGGTACTCGATGTTTAGCTTGGCAAAGCATTGACTTACATGTTTTCGTATAGAAAATGGTACAGGAATTTGTAAATTTACAGATTATTATTTGAAAACAAATTTTCTATTAAATATTTTTAGTTATCAACATTCCTACTTTTAAGCCATACATTTTATATCATTTGCTACAATACTATAAACAAGTATTAGTCCATATCAAAGCAGGTAATAAATATTCCACCCTACTCTTGATTGTCTCCTTTCCAGTAACTTCTGTATAGCTTTTTTCCACATAATATTCTCAGAGTAAGGCTCACAATATAAGTAATAGTGTTTTATTTGAAGAAATCACTGACTGAAGCAAGAATATAATGAGTTGAGCCATGTTTAAAGAAGAGAGCTGATTGACAGAGAATCCAACAGCTCCTTTTTAAAAAGGAGTCTAGAAAGTTTGTAACCAGCAATTAATGACAGTATTTTCTGTCATTTAAAACAAACACACACATGCAGGTATTTTCATCCAAGCCCTGTGTTAACTCTTGAATCTGTTCCAGATCACAGCATACATTACAGTTCCTAAATTAATTCATATGTTATTTTATGCCAATGTTTGACTGATGAACTTCAAAGAAACGTACAATCTGCAAGCATGGCATTCTTTCCCAATCTTTAACGACTAGTCAAGACTAGCATTAACCTTCATACACACACACACACACACACACACACACAGCTAAACATAAATAGTGCTGCTTCTGTTTTTGACTGACATAAATACAACACATCAGACTCAGATTCAGACTGGAAAAGCAATCTAAGAAAACAAAGCTAAAAGTTGGAATAAAGGCTGATGAACATCCTCCCTATTCAGTGTCATGGACCAGTTGATTCGTTACATACTAATACATATGTAACAAAATCTGAAAATGCCTATTAATTACACAGTAAATGCAATAAATAGCTTTTTAAATCAGTATCTGTGATCTAGATAACTGAGAGGAGCTGCCTTAGGAAGTGATACAGGCCAAGTAACATTCATATATTTGCATCCATGTTTGGTTTTGGAAATATGTGTGATATTTCTAATTGGTATTTTTCCGAGTTCCACTGGAATTTAGGTGGAAATAAGCATTTGATATAATCCCAGTAACAGTTCTGAACTGAGACTCCTAAAGAAACAAACAAAACCCTAAAAAGCTAATGCCAGAACGATGAACTTGTGGCAATGTGGGTTTTTCCTTAGTTTTTGTGTAAGTGGAAGATTTATCTGAATAATTAAGCATCTGCAAGTCAAATGAGTTAGTAGGACTCTTCAGCTTCAGCTGTTATATCATGCTGTTCCTTTGAACGATATTTGCAATGCAACAAGAGAGAAAACAGGGGCAGATCCTGTGGTTCCTGACAAATGCTGCTAATGAGGGTTCAGGCACTTCTTTAGCATTTGCAGCACCTCTATAATAGGCAGCTGAATGTCAGTGGCTACGCACCCACTGCATTTTAATCACAAGTTAAGCCGCTGCAGATGAAAGCATTTAGACCCTTAAATACTCTGACTCTTAAATAACAGACTTGGCTAAAGTCAACAGGAGTTTAGGCAACAACTCCCAGAGAAGGAGGAGCCTAAGCATCTGCTCGACATGCCATCAAACAATTGGTGTTAGCTCTTCTACAGTTTGTCTTACTTAACATTCTCCTTGGGTTGCTGTAAGAGTTCCTGAGTGCCTTAGAGTCGCTCCTCAAATGCATTTGTTGTGGCCTGTTTGGATCTAGCGCTGCCATTCCAGGCCAGAGTAGCTGCAAGTAATAAGACTGATTTCTCCAACTCATGTCTGGCATCAGGAGTGCTGAAATTCTACCAGGTGGAGTTCGTCCCTCAGTATTAGCAGCACAAGAAGAATCAGTGGGCCTGAAACGCTCATGTTTTAAAAACACTACAGTGGTAGACTGAAAGAAAATAATTTGAAAGTAATTTCATCACATCTTTCCAATGGATGAATCTGCTACAGGATAGTAATACTTTTGTGACAGCTGAACAGCATGATAAAATCTAACTGCAGGAAATGAAAAGGCAAGATATTTTAAAAGACTTTAAAATTAGCAAATAATGTCTAGCAATCCAATCATACTGTCTTGAACAGATGCCATTTCCTAGTGACTTTTATGTCTGTGTACTGAAGAGCTAAAATTATTGCATACTGTCCAAATGAAATGAAGCTACCAGAAGCAGAGGCAACGACCTCCCTCCTCTAGCACTGGTTTACTGCAATCCAGGCAGTTATCAGAGACAGAGAAAATCTTTATAAGCTTTGATGGGTCTGTCAGCTATTACAGACATTTAAAAAGGGTAAGAACTTTTGTTGGCTCCATTTCTGCAACGTTTAGCATCAAAATTCAAAAGAAAAAGAACAGTCTGAGTTAAACTTAATTGTTTTTCTTGAATGGGTCTGCTTCAAAAAGGATTCTACCTTGTTTGAAGATTTTTTTTATTCGTCTTAAAGAGTATTCGATTTTACTGAAAGATTGTATTTCATCCTGTTTTATATTAGAAATGGAGTTCTGTGATAACTGCAAGAAAATAAGCAGCAAGGCAAATTGAGGTAAATGAAAGGGAAACAAACTGTTGAACTAACTGTTAAATCCTAAAATCACTGTTTGGTTATGCAAATTGTTTCACATCAATAACTAATTATTCAGCGGGAAAAATTTCAAAGACTCCCATACAAGTTAGAGGTGTGAAACCTCTGGAATTCATTAAGCAAGATGAGAGCTCACAACCTGGATTTTAAAAATTAAGCTGCCTTATTTATTATCAAATAGTAACTGCTGTTAAAAGCAAAGAAATAAATTTTTATTTTTAAATATCACCTCTACTTGTTTATTACCAGAGCAATCAGCAGTCCTCAGCTGACAAGCAATGAGGGAAGACAGGATATTATCAGTAACTTCTGCCTCCACTGACCTCTGGGAGTGCTGAGGAGGGCACCAGTGTCCCTGCCATTGACAGAATATCGCTTATTAAAATTATTTGTCTTTTAGAATGGAAATGTTGGACTGGAGGCCACTTTAACTGGCAGGAAATTCCACACTTCTGAGCAGGCAGGAAATGGGTCCGCAGACAGAGCACAGGCCAGGTGTCAGCACAGGGAGGGAGAGAGAAGTCCTTTTGATGCTCCATTTGCACGGTACACCTATGTGCAGCATGCCACCAATCAACGTGAGGTTAGTTTGTAAGAAAATGATGTCCCAACAGGAGTCTGTTCAGTGCTGAACAATTGCCAAAAGCATTTTCTGATTCTAAGTAGATGAAGACATGTCCTGTAATGCAACACACACCCTTGCATACTGAGACAGAATTTTTGAAACTGCAGCAGTGCACACACCTGCCCTCTTCCTGGTGGCACGACCAGTCACGTCAAGTCACAAAGGCTGTTTTTGCAAGGGGAATACCCACTCACCATGGAACAAAACTACAGTGGTTTAACAGTTTGTAGATCATGAGTGCAAAAATTCTCGCTCTGATTTTCACAATCTTTTAACAGCAGAAAGGACCTTCATTTCTCTGTGACAATAAGGCACCTGGCCTAGCGCTGCACATCACCAATACTGCTGGATGAAAGATGTACCAGAAATACAAACGAGCAATGGTAACCAGAACGTTTCCCTAAGATTTACAGCTCTACCATCAGAGTGAGTTTCCAGTAATATTACAGCATTTTCTGGTCTTGTTATGAAACCTGGTAAAAAGCCATTTGACAAAACCCTGTTAACCAAGCCACTATCTTGCTGAAGTTTTGACCTAAGGCTAAATAAAATTTCAAAACACTATTTTGCCTGGTGTTCTAATCCAGGGAGATTACCACAGTCATAAAATGGGCATTTTGCACAAAATATGTCCAATATCTGCCAGCTCCCACAATCTTCCCAATAGAAGAACCACACTTTGAGTAACTCTGGCGTAAGCACTGTGCTCTAGTGAGTAAGAGCTTATCCACAGCACAATGATGTTTTTCAGAGTACTCAGATAAGCACAAATTTTCTGGTTCATTTTTATTGGCTGACTGCATGAACTATTAAAGTGTGTTGAAACTTTCAGGTTTGGGCCCATGAAATAATACACCATTTCATATTTAATTGTCAGAGTTTAATCTTGTAAAAGGGTGATTAACTTCAATGGCTTTAGACTCATAGAAGGTACTTCGTTCTGTTCAGGATTAGCCCAAATTATATGTATTTTCCAGTACTTATGGGGACCATTAGAACCAACAAAACAATAGTTTTCATGACTGAAATGGAAATGAAGCTTTTACTAAAAATCTTTTTTTTTTTTTTTTACCTCCATAGCTGAATGATTCTTTTCTTTTTGGTATCTCAGAATGAATATTCAAAATATGTAGTAATTTTTTTAAAAATTTAGTAATTTTTTTAAAGCTAAAACATGATTGCTTAACAGTTGCACAATAAATTAAAACTTTTGCAATGTAACTTCAGTTAGAGACTACAGTAACTACTGAAACCAAATACTAGCTTACTGATGGGAATGTACAGTGACTGTCTTGTTTATATAAACCTACAGAATAAAACTTAAGAGGGAAGAAATTCAAATCTGGGGTCTTCCCCACTTTCTTCAAAAGAATAAAGAGTCATAGAAACACAATTTATTTACTGCTATGTCAGAAAAAAGTTGGTTTTCTTTTTCTAGCTTTCCTTTTAAAAAGAAGTGGCCTCTAAGTATCTGTCTTATAAGTCACTAGTAAGATATAAAAGAAAATTAAATGGTTTTTTTATATATTTTTTTTCAGTTGTTGTCAGGAAAAAAGTCACCTTTTAAACGTGTCTTTTCAAAATGACTGTTGTATTTTGGCCTACATTGGTATCATGCTCACAGCAATTAATCATATGGCTGCAAAGAGCAAACTGGCACAGCATTCACAATCAGCTTTTTTTCTTATTAAAGAAGCATATCTTTATTATCATCAAGTACTAAAAAAGAATGTAATTGGGATTAACAGGGTTTGTTTGGTTTTTAGAGAAAGCAACACAAACTGTGAATCATCCTAATTACAGTTTACAACAGAAGTTTATTAAAAGATGGAAGCCATCCTAGAAGATTTGTCCTGAACTCTGTTGTACGAGTTATTTACTGTTAGATAAAGCCCCCCTTTATGACATAAATCAACAAAACCTTCTTGCTGCCAGAAATACTTTATGAAATTTAGCACAGTAAACAGGCATTTCAAACCTCCTAATTACCAAAATGCTAGAGAGTTTAAATTATTATCTAAGGTATACCTTCCAAAAGGAAAGGACAGAAAATCTACGACTTAATATTTTCAAAAGGCATAAAAAGTACCATAATTCACAGTAGAGGTGTAGGTACAGAACAGAGTCTAAGCAGCCAACAAAAGTTTAAATATGAATTTACAAACAAGCAGCTTGGTCTGTCCAGAATTAGATTAAATACCACATTAAAAACACGCAGTCAGGCTGTAACTGTTGTAACTGAAGTGGAAAGCATGCTGGGACAGTGGTTTACTGTTTCACTGTTAGACCGCATCCAAAACCTACTGAAAATTTCTATAGGCTTTGCACAGAAACCTAAAAAGCTATTAGACTATTTGTTAGAATAGTGACTGTGCTGCCCATATTACGCTTTACAGCCACACTAATATTTCCCAAGCATTCCTGTCTTTTCCAAGAGACATGCTGTTGCTTCTGAAAACTGGATGGGAACTCATATCCTGGGGACTGAGGAGGAAGGAGATCTGTGGGAACGCTGATGCCAGTCACTGAAGGTTTGGTTAAGCAAAGGTTGGCCAGCTCCTCCTAGTTCCCACGGGCAACATTAGCAGAAATATCAATAGTAATATGTGGCAAAACAATCTAAGATCCTGTATATGTTTTAATCTCCCCCTGCAACAAAGGCCAAGCCATCGTGTTTTCACTGATTTCTTAGCTACTTTAAATAAGCACAAACTACTTCAGAGCAATCACAGCTTTCAAGTGCCAAGTAGCCTTATTCTCAAACATTGTTAGGAGTATCACGGTCTCTGAAACGCAAGTGTTCAGAGTTGTGTACTTCTATAAGTACACAGTAACAGATAATTCAAAAAGCAAAATTTTGAGCCTGTTTCCACAAACACAATAATAATTTCCCTAGCACTGTAACAAAAACTAATCAATATACTGCAGATTCCTCTTTGTAATTCAGTCTTCAGCTTCAGTCAGAAAAATCTAATGACCCTATTTTTCTACAGAAGAACATAGTGCTGCATTACAAAACAGGTAATAAAATGGTAACTATTTAACTGAAATTACATTTCTCAGAAAAAAAAAATCAGGATCAATCCAACAATGAAATTAATTTTTAATCCCCCCCTTTGTTTTTTTGGTTTGGTTTTTTTTTTACACGTGAATGTGTTTGGATAGAGTCATAACAATTACATATTTCACTCTGTAGAAACTATCAGATATTTCTGGTTTCACCTTTAATTAATACACCTAACTTAAATTACCATGTGTCAAAAAATTTACAAGCGTTTTACTGGAAAGCAGAACTTGCTCTTCTGAAAGGTCTAGATAGTCAGCTCTAATCTGAGGCCACTGAAAACAACAGAAAAAAGTCATCCCACTTACTGACATTTCAGAGAGCATGAAACCAAACCTGTAAGAACGTCATCTACATGTCCACAGGGAACAAGCAGACTACAAACTGAATTTCTTGGAGACAGCGGCAAGGCAAAGAATATTACTTATCTTGGTTTTAAAAAAACAGTGACAAAATGACTTAGTATTTATCCTAAAATAATTAGGTAAACCAAAATGATTCTCTTAAGGTGCAAGACATTTAAATTGAAGAAGAATGACTACGTCTTTATTTTAATCTTGTTTCATCTGCCTAGACAAAAATATTGACAATTTATGACATTATGACATCAATATGACATTTAACATTACACTTCATTCTTTTTGATTCATGTCTTAACCATCTTGTTTGTTTGTTCGTTTAAATGGAGCAGTCATAATAGGGATGCAGAAACCCCCTTTCAAATTCTGTATTTGTTTCTGACCAAGCAGTTTATCAAGCAACAGGTTCTGCAGAAATCAGACTTTCCTAAAACAAAGTGGGAGTGTGAATATATTCAGATATGTGAGGTCAGTGAGCATTCTTTTGCTCACATAATTCCTTTTCCATTCTTTGTTCGTTCATTTATAAACCCTGATGTACAACGCATGAATTATCCTATTGTACACATTAGCCACTTGACAGATTGTTTTAGTAAAACACTTATGTGCTGTGGCTTTCTTTCCAGGCTGCCAGGAAAAGTTTAACAAAAAGGCTGATTAGTTCCTTTAAGTTCTTCCAGATAAACAAACTACATAGCACGTTTACAGTACCCAGGACCATCCACGCAAAAATATCACGGAGGCTCTTTACAGTAACAACACAAATCAGAGCATTCGAAGGTGCTCAGTCAAGAAGAAAAGCTGATGATGATTCAGCAGTCTGTCAAATGGGCAGCAGAAATGTTCATGCTTGAGAATCTTTAGTTAATACATAATTGTTAGGGCACTTCTAAAAAAGCTCTGTTTAAGGAAAGCCTCCTTTTCTTTGTTTCATACAAGCATGGTAGATTTGTAGTAATAATTCCTAAAAATCATTAGATAGATTTTTTTCGTAATAAAACTTTACATAACGTCAATGACACAGATGCTGGTTACACAAATGTGTGCCTAGGTATTCACCTAAGAAACTGCCTACAAAACACAGTGGACGCCCCAGATTTCAGAATCCAAGTCTGGCCCTGTGAGAAGTGCGTTACCCACAGTGAGCACACTGCTGGCGAGGGCCACGGCCCCAGCCCCATACTGCCCACAGAGGTCTGGGTCCACGCACCAGCTATTAAGCACAGGAATTACCTTTCCTGTGTTTTCAAAAACCTCAAAAGCAGCTAGGGAGAGTGATTTTAATCAACTGCATCCTCCCACCACCCCACATGAGAAGGCTGGGAGGACAACAGGTAGGGGAAATAAAGGTAGAGTAAGAAATGGAAAAGGCACAGATCTATCTACCTGAGGCAGATTGAGAAGCATGGGGAAGGAAACAATGCTACCAAATTTCAAGGCAGGCAGGGATATTGCAAGGGAGAAAGTGCAATTAAAAAGTGCCTGAATGAAACGTTGGCAAATTAGCTCCTGGCATTACTAGCTCTGCTGCCTTGGTTGTAGAACTTTACCTCAGTACCTCTCAAAAACATTAGTGCATCTTAAAAACATCAAATAAATCAAATAAACTTGATAAATATGTTATAGTGTTTGCTGATACGCTGCATTGTCCCAGGTAATACACAGTTATAGCAGTAGCTCATTGCTTGGATTAGACGGAGGCGGAGTATCAGGGGAGTTATTGCAGGCGTGACACAATCAGACAGGCCTGATGCTGAAATTAACTGCGGCATTCATTGGTATCTTGTGTGATTTCAGCAGCCCCTGAAATTGTAGCCAGTTAGCTATTTTATGTACTTCAAAAGTCACAATCACTTCTGATCTGAACCCAGCATATCAATACATGTCCTTTTGAAAATACGTGGCACACAATGACAAAGAACCCAGGCTTTGGAAAGCAGAAAGACTCATGATTTTCATTTGTTTCCATATTGCCATCAAATTCACAGCCTCTTCCACCAAGGCTTGGTACGAACTTTCACAACTGCAGCTCTGCTTGTGCTTCATCCCATACTCTCCCCATACCCCTGCTGCTTCTGGAGCAGATCTAATCTTTGTATAGTCACAATTCAGATGCACAAAGCCCTTATTTGTAAACTATTTATGAAGACACTGAAAAAGAATTATCTCTTTTAATGCAAAGATACCAATGAAGCTCATCTTCTTTACTTCATGTGGACCTACCATGAGAAAATCTTGACTTCCCAAGTAATGAAAATGATAAATTACATGTGTTATATGGAATACTCTGCTATAATTTTAATCCACCTGGGTTTATGTAGTATTGCTAGGATAAAATCCAGCCACTTCTCTGTAAAGACGCAAAGCCAAGTTAACTAGGATGAAGGCCTAGTTTCTACTTCCGGGTACTCCAAAGTTTATTATCGGATAAAGAGAGTAACGTACCCATCATCACATCTCCCCTCACATTCAAATTGGTTTTCCCTTTCATATTTCTTACGTATCACTTTCATATATTAAATTATAAGTTGTTGCGACGGAGGGAAGTCTGCTGATCACTCATATTGAGTGACTGTGCCTTCCCTCCGTTGCAACAAAAAGTTGTTCTTATTTTATTTTTCTTGGGTTTGGGAGTCCCTTGTCAAACACACCAGCTGTTCTTGTACTGTGATTATATACACTTAAACATCACAAAATAGCAAATTAATTTTAGTATGTAAAGCCTTTTGCTATACAAGTTTCCTTGCTGGCAAAGCAGTCTGAGGCTGTTCTACATTGTCTATATAAATATAATTGAATCTTTTTTGTATCTCTGTCTATAACTGTGTGTATAATCTGACTTAGATAAGACACCTCAAAATACTGTTTCTTTAACACACAGCAGCTACCGAAAGTGAAAATTATTATTCAATAATATGATCTTAAATACTTCTTTTAGTTTTCCTGACTACTTCTTCAGAAATATCAAATACACGAAAGATCCACACACACAAATGTACCAAAAATTATTATAGGTACATAGGGTTTCGTACATGTGTTCAAAATTAAGGAATAAATTATCTTATCTGAAAAACAGATTATTAAGGAAAGCATGGTTGTGATACATAAATAATGATTAATAAGGAAAGACAACAGTTTATATGTAAGTATAACATGCAAAGCAAGATCGGATTCATCAAGAGGCAATGCACGCTAGATTTTCTGCAAAATGCATCTTAATGATATATATTCATTACTTCTATATACATTTTTGTTCATTACTGGTGTAAAGTACTATTTTCCATTTTTACAATATTTAATATGATTTTTTGGTTAAAATTTGTACCTTATAAAAAGAATGGGCATTGAATGACTAAAATACAAATACCTCTATAAAATTCTAGCTGTTTTGAAATCTTTAATTCTCAGTACATTTGGCAGAAGCAGAAAGTGTCCCAGGAACATATTAAAAATATTGCATATCAATAAAACATCAATTCACACCTCTCACAGCACACTAAAGGTTGGAATAGCAAAGCAGACACATGAAATGCACAAACAAGCCCTTTGGCTCCCATTTTGCTCTCCCTTTCAGCATGTCCCTGCTGCAAGAGTCCCTGATTATCCTGCCTCCAACTAGGCATCCTGCTCACTTGTATCACTTTGTTAATTTGGGGGGAAAGCCAGGAAAGCTTAGGCAGCCAGAAGCTTCAGTAAACCAGATCTAACTTTTCTGCCTTTAACTGTTCTTACTGAATGCTGTTCCCCTTCTGCTCCTGTCACGCCTGCACAAGTTGATAAGCTGTTAGGGGCAATTTCTGCCTTCTCTCCCATGTGGAACAATCCTAACTATATATCATATATGTACTTACCCACACACATGTCTACATAAAACCACGTATAAATATTATATATAATAATATTTACATTCTTTCAGTTTTATAACTGAGCTCAGTTTCCAGCCAAGTCCTTAAATTTCATGGAGGTAGTCCTCCTAATAATAATCACCATCACTGTGTATTGGTATATTTTATTTGGTTGCTTGTTACTTGATGTAACAAAATGAAAATAATCTATAAACTGTTTGAAAGATCGATTTCTGTTTGGCTGAATCAATCCCTTCTAAGAGGATATACTGTAAAGGCTATTTTACTCTTAAACCATAATCCTAATTCATCAAATTGTATTAGTCCAGTTGTATAAAGCAACAAAAATCACCTCACTCTCCTGTAAGAGCATTTCTGACCTGAATGAATCTTCAGAAAACTGCAATTAAGGTGCTTACCAGAAAAAAACCCAAAATAAACTACAATATACTATAAACTAAAAATCACCATTTCAAAAAGAAATAATGCATACCGCTTGCCGTCTTCAAGGTATTCCTTGAACAAACTCTAAACATCTTCATGATTAAACCAGAAAGATGAATTTTACTTTTCTACCTCCAATTTATGTGTTGCATGACTCATAGATTTTCTAAATTCAGAATACTGCAACTTACTTGTCCTTTCACAGATAAAAACTTTTGCCACAGCAAGAATGAGTCTAGAAAGACAGACAGACCTCCTAATCTGCTGAACTGAAACTTAGCCAGCATAATGACATTCACAGACATTGTCAATGACAAATCATTCACAGGCCAAGGTAGTGTTCATTTTTTAAAGTATGCACTAAATTACACCTACTTGCTGTCGAATTTCTTCTTCCATCTTTACTGGGGACCCCAACTCTGCGACTTGTTTGACACCTTCACTAGCATATCCTCCATACTCCCAAAGGATGTAGTTCTTCGAGTGAGAACTACCAATGATCGCAGACCAGTGGTTCGTGCGTCCTTTCGGGGGAGGGGAAAAAATTAAAAAAAAAAAATCAACCATCAAGACAGTCTTAAAGCAAAATTCCTGTTTTTTTATTGAAGTGAGAGGTTTGAAGCACCCAGTTCTTCATCAGTACCAAGCTTTTGCATGTGTTGCAGACTGTCAGTTCTCACTACATCAATACACTGTATCTTTAGGGTAATAAACCAGCCAGTGAACTATGGAAATAGAGCATAAAGTGTCAGTAATTATTGGATATAACAACACAGGCAGAAATGGTGGAAAAGACTGTACTCCACCTAATCAAGCAGCCCCTCCAAACAGATAGACTTAGTACACTTTTCTTCACCGAAGACTTCACTTCTTCAGCAAGTTCAAGAATTCCTTAATTTTAGGCTTCTATGTAAGATATTTTTGAGGCTGAAAACTGCAAGGGGAGACTTCAGCAGTCACTCAAAGATTTAACAGCAAGTTGTTTTCTTACTGAGAGACACTGGCTTCTAACAGACCACTAGGATTTTTTGTTTTTTGTCACCACTAGTTTGAGTGGTGACAACAAATTACCAGCAAAAGGTAGATAGAAGCGTGATTACACTATCATCAAATGTTACAGATTTTCATTTATAGCTTTGTTCAAAAACATAATCAGACACAGGGCTATAAAGGACAGAAACCTCCTCCAGCAGCTTCCTGCTGAAACAGTGCTGAAGCATTTGCTTTCTGTGGGCAAATGGCATCCAGCACTTCCTCCAGGACATTTTTGAAATACAGTAAAGAACTGCTCTTATTCACACTGATATAGCTGCTTTTTCTGCTTCTGCATACTTAAATTACAAACATACATTGTCTCCTTCCCCCATCCTCACCCCAAAAATTAGTAGAGGTACCCTTTAATTTAGGGAGTGAAGAAGTGAATTTTGGCACTTCTATATTCACTGAATTTACTTGCTCAAATTTCTTACAGGGCACAAGTTGTAGAGCTAGGCACAAAATTTCCTGTTCTGGTTTCTCGTCTTGTTGACTAGACAAAGAAAAATATGCAAAAGTTTAAAGAAAAAATGTTAGAGAAGTCTGATGGAA
Source organism: Falco peregrinus (assembly GCF_023634155.1). Classification (NCBI taxonomy): domain Eukaryota; kingdom Metazoa; phylum Chordata; class Aves; order Falconiformes; family Falconidae; genus Falco; species Falco peregrinus. The sequence goes on from NC_073729.1 coordinate 12,114,129, forward strand.
TTGAAAAGAGAATCAAGCAGAAATAAGTAGTCACAGAAGTCCCACAGTACTGGAAATAAAAATGAATTCATTTAAGTATCAAATGACACTCAGCAAAGATACGGGCTTAAAGAAAAAGGACGAGAAAATTAACTGCTTACATAAGCAGAAGTCTGGCAACAGTGCAAAGACTATAGGAGATGAAGGAGACGATGGAGTGAGACAATATTTAACTTTGTCTTTGCAATGCAAAAGTTAGAGAGTAGCATTAAAAACACCTGAAAACGAATAAATGAATGAAAAATGAATAATGAAGTAAATAAAAGGAATGCAAATTTAAGAAGTGAAAGGCTGGACAATGGAATTGAAAGAGACAGTGTAGAGACTGAATAGATAAAGTCAGATGCAGAAACCTAAGCACAGGAGAATAGAAAATAGATTAGAAATAAAAAATGAACACAATGGTGGGGGAAAAAAGCTAGAAAAATGTAGTGAGCAGAATAAATAGATGAGGGAAGTGACCTAGCAACACAGCAAACAGAGCCTCCATAGTTTCCTTAGTGCTACACTTGGACCAAAATACACTTACTGGGATCTGAATTGTAGTAGGCTTTATGTTTTCAGAATCTATTAAAACTAATGAGTAATTGAGCCCCAAATGGAGAAAAAACCAAAACTAAACCTCCCCTCCCCACTAGGTAATATCTGAACAGACTACAGGGTCAGTAAATGGCTTCTTGATCTAAGATCTAGTAATTGTTCCTTAAATATACACTGGCACCTTGTCAAACCACAGAGAGATGCTGTCATCCAGCTGCAGTGATGAGACCACCAGTTTTGCCCATTCTTTTTCCCTAGCACACGGGTCTCACTATCTCAAGTCATAGGCAGCAGCTTTCCCTAAAAACACAGTGACACTTAAAGTTACTGAAAGAGAACATTCCACAAAGTCCCTACAAAAGAAAAAGGTATCACTACAGACAAGAACCACACTGTCTTTGGCAAAATGATAATGAATTGCTCCCTGTGCTGCAGAGCTTTTCTCCCTCCCTGTCCTGAACAGCACAAGAACATCTGATGCCTTTCCAACCAGACCCCAGTCCCTTCCACCCAACAGCTCTCCCTGAAGATACTGGCTCTGTGGAGAAAACATCTGGCCGACCTACTTGCCCAAAGGAGATGTTCAAAGTACACCACATCTACTCCAAACTTTTTATAAAAACTGTGCAGCGCTTGCATGTTTCACTCCTCACCTTGAACCTCCCATTTCTTATGAGAATGAAGAGACAACTCAATAATTCTTAAGCCTTTTCCTCTAAACCTCAAAGAAACTTCCCTGCGTGAAATAATCTGAGCAGTACAAGGCCAGGGCTATTTTGCATCACCAGTCCAATGTCACTATCCATTTCTTAAGACAGCAAACTGACTACTGACAGCTTTCCAGTGGTGTTATTTCTATTCCTTTTTGTATGAGTAGTTTCTCATATGTATGTTTTTGCATAAAGACCAAGGTGTCATCAGAACATGAGAATGTATCTTCTGACATGTTTCACAGATGTGCCATATCAAATCATGATGGAGGACATGCATATTTCTGTTATCATATAAAGGTGATACCCAGAGAGAAAAAATGCTTTTAAGCCACATGGCACAGGTCAATACAAATCTTTCTGACTGGCAAAATGTGATAGGAAATTTAATAGTTCCCCTTGAGCCAGATTTAATAACAAATTAAATACTCAGCTTCCAGTAATCCTATAATCAGGAGTTGTGATAACTTGCAAAAATTACCTGAAAAACATACTTATTTTAAACCTAGCTTGCAAGTCAGTTAATTTATTTTTTTTTTAAGTCAGTCTGAGATCCACGAAAGCAAAATTGTTTTAATAATTAGTTTTTGAACCCTTTCTACAGCTGTGGTACACCTGTCTCCATTCACTCTATGGCTGGCACACTCGGAACAAGATTGTGCTCCGGGGTTTTGCTGTAAAGCAATGCTTTACAGAGAGCAGGCACATGTGGTAACTCCTAAACAGACAATACACGTAAATTTAACAGAACAGAGGTATTTTAATTGCATTGGTATAGTAAATATAAAATTATTCCTAATTCACAGAATCTGTGAAAAGCTCAAAATAGTTTCCCAGAATTAAAAGTTTTGCACTATACCTTCCAGAAGCATTTGTATGTAATAGCAAAAGAAAACACTTTGGCAAAAGCAGTTTTTGGGTAAAAGCTAAGCAACAGAGTACATATAATTTAAGATTTTTTAAAGCATATCAAAAAATAAGTGGAAAAAAAAGATGCAAAATGTAAGTTCTATGATCTTTCTACTTCAGCCATGCTAATGGTATAAGAACACAGAAGAATTTTTTATGTGATGGTTTGGCAAATAATTAGTGATTTACCACAGTCCCTCATGAACAACATTTTATTTTAACATAATTACTGCACAAGTGCAACATTTTAAAGAGTAATGTTAACGACTAGTTTTCATTTTTAACATCACTATACCTGGATGAGATCTTTTTCTCAACTTTCAGAAATTTCAGTGTAAAATCTTATCAGCTGTTATTACTGGGCATAATCTTGCTAGTAGTAATTATGTGGTTATCTTTTCACTTTTCAAGTTTTTTTAATTAAAAAATCAATATAATTCACCACTTTGTAACTGGGGAGAGGTAGCAGTCTACAGAGTCTACTATCATGGCGAACTACAGCAACTACAGAACATGCACACATACTCTTCATGTTCACTGACATGGATTTGAAAGAAAAGGACATTTATCCCCAATACTACATCATTAAGTCACAGTAATTTCATAGTTTTCAATCATTTTGTCATGCCCTATTTCTAACCATCAGCTGAATCCATACAAATAATGCATACAAAGTGTCACCCTCAGCAGATATATAAATCATCCAATCGCCTAAAAGAGCCTTCCTGCAATTGGATTTGTTTATTTTATCTCCCATGTATTATGCTGACAAATAATATTTGAACATTGCCACATTCAACTTAAAATGTATAAGAGACTCAACATAGCAATATTTCTTATGCTCTTAAAACTATGAGCTGATTGACATACAAACTACATTTGCGTTAGATGATATGCTGACACTCTGACAACAGCAATAATAAAAAACCCCAACATATAAAGTCTATATAATAAACATCAGCCACATACCGAAGTTTAAAGACCAGTAAATGTGACTCACATTATGAAATCACTTCCTGGACTTTATTGCCACAGACTGTGGAGTAAAGAAGGAAAGAACAAATGCATAACACGCGTTTTTATAACTAGGTTTTTACAGTTACTTGGGTTATTGCAACAAGAATACTGATCTTGTAGTTCAGAAACTTTAAAAAAACCAGACAGGCAAAGCTCAGAATATGTATTTTATCAGTGTATTCAACAAACAAAGACGACAGAATATTCTAAGGTCTATGTACCTAATGAATGTTCTCAGGCAGCAAGATTCAAGGCTTTGCAACTGACTGGAGTCTTTCAAAAGACTTTGAAGGAAAACATACTGGCTAGATTGTAATTGTTGTAAAACCAAAATCTAAGTGTGTTGCCCATCCTTTGTGGTCTTTTTCTTAAAGTTTCGTTTCCTAGCTGTAAATTATAAACCAGTCTTTCAACAACAACAAAAAAGCAACCTTTCTCACCACAAAGAAATTGAAAATGTGATCTCATACACATCTCAGTTCAAAATGTCAGGCAAATCAACAGAATTTCTTTGTAATGCATAACATTCACAGAAAGATCCATGGATTTTCAATGCTGAACATTACCAGTATTCCATATATGTCATAATTCACACTGCTGAGCTTTAAGTAATGTTGTGTCATAAAACAAGCTCCAGCCCTCTACTCAGTCCCTATATGGTACAACAATAGTAAAAGAGTGATACTCACGTGGAAAATCTTTGGGATGTGTTTTTTCTGACCAGTTTCCATAAAAAGTGAGCCTGTACTTGGCAGTTCCACAGGCACAACAATCTAAAATTGGTTTGTCAGTCACACCTTCTGAGGCTGAGTCTGAAAAAGCAGCAAAGTACCCATTGAAAACAGTTTCTCAATTTACTGAAAATCAACATGTGACAGCAAAGTTGCCATAATATTCCAGTAAATAAATTTAAGTTAAACTTTCTTGTTTTGTTTAATTTTAAGTTAGACTACACTAGATTAAACTAAAGCCCTGAAATACCTGGACCATACTTGTAAGTCAATGTAATGATTTAAAACTACGTTTTAAAATAAGAAGGCACTATTTCAGTCATCTTCAGATTCAAAATGGGTTTCTTTCTGGTTATCTGTTATGGATGAAACCTCAGTTGATCTCAAAACACAATAGGCTTGAGATTTCTGGACATCCAAAGCATACAAATTCTCTGGTGGGGCACGTAACCACCTGCAATGCTTCAGTTTAGGAAGGGATGAAATAGTCCGGGATTCAACAGACCAAATGCCCTGGAGACAAATGGGTTTCACACAAAGACCAGGTAAAATTTGCAAGTATCGCTTGTAAGGAAAGGCCAGGAAGATTGTATGAGGAACAGTATATATGGTAAGAAACAACATAATTGAATGGAAGACACCAAATTTGAACCTGGATGAAACTGTTCCAAAGCCTCAAAATTTTAGTTTGATGTAATGATTTAAATGTTTAGAACATGACAAGGAGATCAGAAAGACGTTTTACTTTACCTTACCTTGTTCACAGATTTTTTTGGTGAGAGAACCCTCATCTTGAAAATAAATTATGCGCTTCTGCACAATACTGGCTCTATAGAGAGAAGAAAAAAAAAGTTAAATATAATTATTCTTTAAAAGAAGAAGAAAATATTTGATGAAGTAGCAAAAGGACAGAACTGGACTGCTAAGACTGCATATTTCCCTCTTCTGACAATATGTATACACAAACTAGGACTACAGACAGGGTATTTTTATTTCAACTTGCATTTGAATTTAATCATGTTTTACAGAAACTGGGAAAATTATTAATTTTACAGAAGTGATCATAGTTATATAGTAAGGATCTGTGCACTTGAAATGCATGACAGTCAACTGAATATTCAAATCAAATCTTATACTCAAATACTGAAATTTTATCCAGTTTCAGAAAACCAGCACAGCTAAAGCAAGCAAAGGTTTGTAGGAAACTACCTAGCATTCTGAAGAGGTAAATACTTCCAATATACAACAGCAATCCAGCGAAAATATCAGGTAAAGCAGAAGTTAGAAAAAGAACTAGCATAAGCTAAAGTCTTCAAAAGAAATTTAAAGGTTCCTAAAGACAAGCCACTCCTAAATTAATTAAATCTAGAATATTTTATTAAGGCTTATCGTTCAAACAAAATGTAAGTTTATAAGCCTCAGTTTGGGCAGAGGCAGGGAGGTCAAATCTGAAACAATCTGGGAAAAAACAATTACTGTGCAATTTCATTTTTTACAGCTGGAATTGTACACCTGAAATTTGGCTGATTTTTAGCCTCCCACTTGAGAAATCATAAATTGAATTTTGCATCAAAAATCTTCAAGTTAGCAAAACACCAAGCCCAACTTCTTCTTGCAGATTACTATCATAACCACCATGTAGTAAATGTAAAAAAAAAAAAACAAAAACAAAAACAACTACTATGGAAAATATGTTCAAGTGGCTCAGGTGACCCCTTCCAATCCTAAATAAATTTAACTAGCTGCTTTGACTGTTTTTTAACTATTAAAATTTAATCACATGTAAACATTAATCTTCTTTAAGAAAACAGATTTTTGTTAAATCCAAAGACATTCTTTGAACAGAGTTTTCTGAGGAGAACATGCTTTGGGAGCTGGCATTTTTCTTTGTTTACTAGTAAGAGAGCACATTATTCTAGCAACATTTTGTACCACTACTTGTATTTAAAACTCTAAATAACAAGGACCAGATTCTTGTCTTAACTTTACAGTCAAATAACTTGATGTCTCTAGAATTACTCCTCACTCATCCCAGTTGAAGTGAGAAGAAAAATGACTGTATGCTTAGAAGTGGTGTTGTAGTCATGTAAACCTTTCCTTGACAATGTCCCATACCATAAAATTATCAAAAGTTATCAAAAGTAAGATAGAATTTTACTGCACTTTCTTTGCCAAGACAGAAGGTCAGAGTAGGAGAGGAGGGAATCCTTCGTTTCACATTATAAAGCACCCAGGAGAAGAACTGGGTTTTGTAAACCTCTTAAAGCCAGACCAAACTCGAAAGGTTGCAGAAGCCACAGCTCACTCTCGTTCATAATAGGGGTGGCATCTTCTAAAGAAAAATGTGGAAAAGGACAATACAACCAAAGCTGTGGGAAAAAAAAGCATGAAACAGAGAAGAGCAAGACTGACTTTTACAAAAAGCAAGGGCATTATCTGCCAGTATTTGAGGAAGGGGAACTCCCAGGCCTTATCTTAATAAGGGAGTGTTCACAATAGGGATAAATAAAAGCTTGTAGCAAATAATAGAAAGTGAATGAAACCCAGAGTTAGTTAAATCTGTCTTTTATTAATATGAGAACTGTCATGGGACAATTTAAATGGTGCCAGAAGAGACTGACCAAGTATGTGAGAAGCAGAATGGAAGCTTTCAGAGAAATCCTTTTTAGGGTTTCTAACAAGAAACAAGTAGGAAAGATAAACCAAACCACACAAACAAAACAATTACTAGCAAGAATGAGAGCCCAATGCCCACCCTGTGACAGCGGTATGCTACCATAGTTTTTACCAGCTTTGCTTTGAAAACCAAAGACAAATTTAAAGACCTTTTGGATGCTATGCTGCAACTGAGAACCAATACTTTCACACAGACTCAATGAGATATGTACAATTCTTGATACACCATCAATCACGTTTTTTCAAACACTGTACCATAAAATTGGAAAACAATCATGTAGTATGGTTAATAAAATGCAAAGTAACAGCAAACGGAGCTGAAATGTATATGCATTGTCACAACTCACATAGCATCAAGATGCTTTAATTTCTTATATGCTGGCCAGATACCAGCAGCTGTATTCCAGGATTCATACTAAGGCTAACAGCATCTTCATTGATGTCCTGGATGAGGGGGTGGAATGAAACCTCAATAAGTTTGCAGATGATACTAAACTGGAGAAACAGTTGACATGTTGGAGGGTAAGGCTACTATTTACACAGGGAGATTCCTGATAGACTTGAGAAATGGGTTGGCATAAACCCCATGAGAAGTCAAACGCAAAATCTTGCACACATAGGATGGAATAATGCAGTTACAGCAGTACCGTAACGGGCACCTGCCAGCCAGAGAGCTGCTCTGCAGAAGACATCTTGAAGGTCCTGGTGGACAAGCTGACCATGAGCCAGCAGCATGTCATTGCTACCATGGCAGCCACTGGTTTCAGCAAAAGTGTAGCAATTTGATCAAGGAACGTGGTTTCTTCTCCTCTATTTGGTACTTGTGAGACCACATCTGGAGTATTACAGCCAGTTTGGGGCTGCCCAGTTAAAGACAGACATTGCATTACTAGAAGGAGACCAGTGAAGGGCCACCAAGATAAGCAGAGGAATGGAGCCCCTGATGTCTGAGGAGAGGCTGAGAAAACTAGGTTTGCTCAGTCTAAGGAAGAAAATGCAAAGTATCTTACTGCTTGTTGTTTTCAACTACCTATCAGAAAGATACAGAAAAAGTAGAGGCAGATATTTCTCAGAAGTGCATGGTGGTAGGATGCAGGGCAACAGCCAAGTGGGGACACAAGAAATGCTGTGCAGATACAAGGAAAATCTTTCCCACCATGAGGATGGTTGAAGTAATCAGACACTTGAACAGGCTGCCTAGACAGTTTGTGCAATCTCCACCCCAGAGATACCCAAAACTTGACCAAATCCATGCCTCAGAAACCTACTCAATCTACCTGTTGTAACAACACCCCCTTCAAGCACGCAGGTGGACAAAATTACTTCCAGAGGTCCCTTCCGACCTAAATTATTCTATGATCCTGTGCTTTCAATATAATTTTAAAGAACAGGTTTTCCAAAGCTTACTCAAAACCAAACAAAATTTAGAAAATCCAAACAAACAAGAAATCTGCTGGTTTATAAAGGAGCTCCCAAATCTGCAGATAACAAAGATATTGTGAGTATTTATTTAAAAAGCAGTTATTTTAGAAACAAAATGTAGAAAGCCTGAAACCTGAAGTGTACTTACATTATTCTTTTTGCTGCAGTTAGCTCATCAGTGTAAAATGTCAAGGGAACAGTTCCTTTTCTAACAACAAAAGCTGCACAGATCTCTGAGTCATTCTCTCTTCAGCTGTGTTTGAAATTATATATGGAGCCAATAATCTAAATGAGAGTTTTGTTACTGATTCCAAGTCGAACAGGATTGATATATTAGATGGCTGCATAAATACTGAAAGCAGGCACACAACTTTACAGATATTCAGACAAAGTATTAAATTAATTTAAAGAAATTAATTTTATTAATAATCAGCTTCTAGATTGAACACAGACCAAAGCACCTGATCAATATATTTGCCAAGGTTTTACCACTGACTTTTGCTCCCTTATTATTTATTTTTTGGACATAATTTTTATTCCTCTGTAGAAGTTCTGATTTGAACTAAAGATTCTTTTCTTTGGTTTTGAGGCTTATACAAACAGCTTAAAAATGGAATGGCTAACTTTCACAGAAAGATAAGAAAGCTTTTAAGAATTTACACAAGGTTACGCTTTCTTAGTCAGCATAAATCTTTCCCACTACTCTCAACATCCAGTGCTATCTAAACTTAATGGGAAGGGGAGATCTGATTGCTTTCTCCTACATTTTAACACGCCAGTGGATCTTTAATTGACTTGTTTCTCTCTTTGACTATTAGCATACCATGGAATAAAAAGAAAAAGGAAATTAATACAACTCAAAAAATCTCCTCGTTTCCCATTTTCTTCGAAGTGATGCTTCTGGGTTTGTGTTAAAGCTTTTCCATCACCAAACTAAGGAGCAAAACTGTATGTTACATCATATATACACCTAAAAAAAACCAAACAAACAACAAACCACACACACACACAACTCCTAACAGCATTATTTATTATTTTTGTTTGTAGTTCTCAACAAAATCAAGGACTATCTAGTAGTTCTTGTAGTATTTGTTTGGGCAATGCTACTTCAGAATGTTGCATGTCAGATACAAGCAGCTCAGAGTCTCTGTCCTGTCTCGGTTTGGTCAGACCACATCTAAGCATAATGGGAGCGAGACCTGCCCTGAAAGACTTCCCTGGAATGAGGAGGTCCCTCTCCAGCACAATGATTGTACCATCCTGCTGTGAAGAGCTCTACCAAAGTCACATAAACTGCATTTGTGAAATTAACGAACAGGAAATGTCATAAAACATAAAAATCCAGAGTAGCCTTGGGAATGCTCCAAGTCATACCAGAAACAGAGTTGGTTGGTTGGGTTTTTTTCTTTCTTCCATAGAAACAGCTTTAGCTCATCTTCCTGACTCTTTTTGTCAAATCATAGCATCAACAGAAATACTCTTATTTTAAATTGCTTCTGTGGGTGTAATGATGTGACAAAAGTAGTAAGGAAGAGGATCTTTAAGAATTGTTCCTATGACATTTTTTAAGCTTACATCAAAACCATTAAGTACAATATTAGTTACATTTTAATAAAACAGATCTTGCCAGAGCTAGTGAGGATACCCTAAGTTTCCCCTGGAAATTGAGAAATAATCATAAACTACTGGACTGCAGATAAGAAACCTTTTCCGCTCTATATTATTTGTGAGTTAAACTTGCCCTGTCCTTCCAGCCAACAAAATTATTTTCTGTACTTATTCCATGCCTTACTGAATTAACTCCATTATTTTACATTGCTCCCCCCCTGCCCCACCCAGAAAGGTACTGAGAACAAATATACTTAATAGGATGTTGTTTCTTTGCTTTTTTTTTTATTTTTTTGTCTTTTGGAGTGAAAAAAATTCTAAAAATATCATTTACCTTAGCACTAGAAAGTGAGGTGAAAACCACTTATTTATATCTTCTGTAGTTTTGTTGATGCTAGTGGATTTTGTAATTGTAACACATCATTTAGGATGTTCTCTTTTTTTTTTCTTCTGTGTTGCCTTAAAAAAAAAAACAACCCTATGTTTCTGTCAAGTACTTACAAGGTCAGGAAATGTGCAGACTCCCAGAAGCTTACCAACATTTACTTCTCTCTCTAATATTTAGGAGACTCTTATTAAAAATCAATTAAAATTCTTCTGAAAGCATATACAACCCCTTAGCCATTCGATGCCCAGCAATTTTTACACTGGTAGGGTATTTGACAACTACCTTCTTCAAAATAATTTTCAACTAGTAGAATATGCTCAGTCTCAACAAAGAGCAAACTCTGTCTACACCAGAATCTAATTCTGTCATCAGCCATCACTGAAAACGGTCAGTACTATTAAAAACTTGCATGAAATCATTTATTTCTTGATGCCTTAGGAGCTAACACAGATGGTGCATTTTTTTGTTGTCTTTTGGTTGGTTTTGTTCATTCATTTGTTTTAAAGTATGTTGTTAACACTGTTTGAGCAAACCAACCAGACTTTATATCTGACATTGAACAAAACACAGTAATATTGATATGAAGTTTATCAACGTTGCCATACTTCATCATTTACATCTCTGCACAGGACAAGTGCCTTTTCTCTAATAGGTTAGTCAGAAGGAAAACAATAAAAACTGCACACTTCTAAAGTATTCAGTGCATAGATATACACCAGAATATCCTGCTTTAGTTTAGTTTTTCAACATTTCATCCATACTGTCAGAAAATATAATCGAGAGAAAGCCCACAGGAAAATCCTTTTGATTATCCTTCATATCACACTCAGGTCTACCATCACACGCATACATGGAAGCTCACTGACTTCAGGACTGATTTGGCCATCATATATAATACAACAAAAAGCTCTAAGGGAAAACACAATTATATATGCTGCTATCTTGTGTTTGTCCTCAGAAAATCTCTCTGTTCTTTGCTTGAATAACCACAACACATAAATATTAAATCTAAAATCTTCAGGATAAAAACTCATACTGACAAAATAGTTTCTGACATGTACACTACACCCATTATTCAGGGGAGAAAAAAAAACCCCACAGACTACAACCCCCCAAAAATAAAAGTAAACCACCACCACCACCCCCCAAAAAAAAAGCTACCAAAAGATAAAAAGATGAAAGAAATCGTTTTCTAGGACTCCTGAGAAAATGTCCCATTGCTGAAAGCCCACTGCTATTCATGGGGTGTGTCTTCACCTGGTATTTTGCTAGCCACCATTTTTTGTAGCAAGTACCATCTCCTTGAGTTTCAAAATTATACATTGTAAGTTATACTGTAAAAAAAGTCTAAAAAGATGGTATAGGACTAGATGGTTGGAGGACATATTTATTTTGTTGTTCTAAGTACTGGTTTTGTACAGTAGATGGAGACAATCTAGCAAAGGTGGAAGTACAGTTTTTATCAAGCTAGTGAGCCCAATGTCATATTACCCGATAGCTGTATTCACTGAGCTAACTTGCAATAAGAACTGATACAAATCATTTGCGTATTAACTAAGAAATCCTAAAATAAAAATGAAAAAATAAAAAGAAGACTTAGAAGACCTATGCAACTTGTGTTACACTCGCCCACTGGCACAGGGAACTCAAAGACTTGATTCCTCCAGGTGTTAAGAGAAACAAGAAAAGAAAGACGCAACCATGCCCCCATTTTCATTCTGAGTCTGCATAACCTGCTATGCCAGGATGTGCAAAAAACAAAACACACAGGCAAAGGCCATGTTTCAGACCCTCCACACATGCTACTCTTCACTAGTTCCCAAACTCCTTGCTGCCACTACTTGAACTCTCTTGGTTTTGCCATTATTACACAGAAAGTGCAGACATCCATGACACAGTAAAAAAAACCCCACAACATATTTGCCCTTTTACAACACCTATTTTAATCTTTATATCCTACGCACATAACCTTCCCCTCTTGAGCCACCTTCCCCTACTCCAGGTAGAGGGGATTGGAAAAAAAAAAACAACAAACCAACCACAACCAACAAACATTTTTTGTATATTGTATTAAAAAAGGAAAAAAAGTAAAAGTTAAATATCAGCAAGAGTGTCCAGTCAATGAAGTTTGAAAATATTCCCCAAAACTTTGGAAAAATTGTTCTAAATTGTTAATAGTCTTAGAGGATTTGGGAACAAAGGAAGAGAATTCGTAGATTAAAAAAAAATATATATCAGAGCTGTCATTCTTCAACTACTGTTTTGGAAGAGGTGTCAACTAGCAATATACTGATGTCACGTTTTAATGAGTAAATTATTGCTTGTACAGACAAAAATTGTATGTCAAGAGCAACATCCTAACCAGGTCTACCCACTGGTAAAATACTAATTACTGGGTATTCAGTAGCAGGAAACCAAACTGGAATAATGTATTTGATGTTTTCAAACCCCAAAAAATCTTCACCTCACTTGAGTTGACAGAAGCCTGAAGGTTAAATCACCACAATTAACAAAACAAATTAACATTCACTGAAACTTAGCTAACTTGATATTAAAATGCTTAATACTACTTCTTAAAAGAGACCTTAATATTATGAACGTACCTGCTTAGGGAAGGTTAATTTTGATGCAGAACCTTTAGTATTTGAGGTTAAGTCTGATACCACAAATCCACCGGAACTGGAAGCATCAGAAGAAGAGATCTGCCATTTCTGTAGTGCAGCCAAGACACACGTTTCAGCTTTCAAGAATTAACACCTATAACAACTGAACCTATTCTACTTGGGCTTTTCTAAGAGCTTTCGCTGGCAGCTGAGATGGCAGCCTACTGAATATTCGGACAGCTAATGCCAGGAGATACTGGTTGTTTACACTGAAAGACACATGTGCAGAGAAACGAAAGAAAAGAAAGGACCAGTAAAGATAAAAGGGTTGGGATTGTATCTTTTCTACTTCCCTCATTCTGAAGGAACAGATCATGGGAAGAAGGTACATTCAAATTGCATTTGAGAAATAGCTGAAACACCACTCTGCTCATGCAACACATAATTATAAAAGAATGATCAAATTAAATCATGAAATCTACATCATTAGAGAGGTTTTCACCAAGCTTCTCCTCTTACTCTTTGTTCTGTATCTGCGGCAACAAGTTTGTGGCTGAAGACAGTGTTATGGTAGCGCCTACAGTTCATAGAATTGTTCTGGTTGCAAAAATTAGTTGCAGTAAGAATTTGTACAAATATTGTTGCAAAGCTTTGGTACACAGATATTTTAGAGAATTGCGTAGCAGGGAATCTGTACAGCAGGGGTTTTGCTCTTCCTGCTTCATCCCTAGAAATGCCAAATTCGTACAACCTTCTTGTGTCAGATTAGTTGCCACACCAGTAGCACTGGTAGAAGTTTTGCTACAACAGATAAAAAACCAAGCCAGCCCCAGTAACCTACCAATAGATAAAAACACCTATACCAGAGCTGTGCCCTTCAGTCTATGTCTGGGAATGCTTAGCAGCTGCTCGGACAACACAAGTGAAATATTCACAGGTACTGCCCCTATCGTGATGCAAGTAAGATGACTCCTAAAGTATACTCCGCCAGCATCGCTGACAAGAAGCACTAGTTCCAATACTTCTATTGCTCTCTGGACATTAATATTAACGAACCACAGGTAAGCCTCAGAAACTTTCAGTAACCTGTTCTCTATTATTGTGCCCTAATCAATATGGGAGCAGAATGTCAGCGCCCGGTCATTCGCAAATAACACCTACACATGGGATTGAGGAAGATTTTGAATGATTTCAGGACAAAGTTACAGCACAAATCACCTTTGGCTCACTGGTGAAATTTCAAAGTGTACAGATGGAAACGGTGCCCAGGGCATGCATGCCTTGACCCCGGACAGGGTAATGTACCAGGAGCGCTCTAAGCAGCTCAGCCCCGCAAACAGACTACAGTAATTCTTTAGGTTTAAAGACAACAAAAGGCTAGGTAGGTTGTGATTTTACCTGATTCAGATTATTCTGTGAAGGGAATACAATATTGGAGGTTTGACTAGGTTAGGAGAAGGTGAAGACTGGGTGACATATATTTTTGAATAAGGGTTGGTGCAGAAGAGATTTATAAGCATGGGAATGGCCATAGGGATCAGTTGTGAATTAGGCATCTAAAGGCTCAAAGGGATAAGGATTAGGAAGCTGAAAGGGATGGTAAGGGAGATTCAGCAGCTAAAGAAGCAGCAGCAGCCCTGCGACATATAAGTAAACAGTAATGGCTGTTACTAGGGCACAGCAGAAACAAAAGGGTTAAGAAAGTAAATGGAGAAAGAATAATCGCTAAACTCGCTACATGAAAGAAAAACACTCCTAGGGTTACGGAAATAGCCATGTTGAAAGGTACAGAAACAGGTGTTAGGAAACGGACAAAAAATTGTCCAAGAGATGCATAGGAAGGGCAAGAAAAAGTCTAGTCATATCTGTGCTGCAGCAGTGAGTTGTCAGACTGTGGATGTGATTTCATATAGACTATATACATTAGCTCTCCAGAACAGTCTGGGGTAATGAAACTACTTGGAAGTGACCGATTCCTCCTCAAGGTGGTTTGAAGCCTTTTCTATAAAACAACATCCAGCAACAAGGAGAGGGAAAAAAAAACCCATCAGTATCATAGAATCGTTTAGGTTGGAGAAGACCTTTAAGATCACCGAGTCCAACAATTAACGTAACACTGCCAAGTCCACCACTAAACCATGTCCCTAAAGCGCCACAACCACATGTCTTTTAAACACCTCCAGGGATGGTGACTCAAGCGCTTCCCTGAGCAGCCTGTGCCAGTGCTTGACAACCCTTTTGGTGAAGGCATTTTCCCCAATATCCAACCTAAACCTCCCCTGGCATAACTTGAGGCCGTTTCCTCGTGTCTTATCACAAAAAGCCTTTTGTCTCTGTGGGGCTCCTGCAGTCTTGTTGGCCCAGACAAAGGTCATCATTTCACGGAGGATGTGATTACAACTATGCTTAAAGGACCAGGGATTAAGCAAAAGCTACACAGTCTGTATCTCCCTCACTCATCAGGGCAAGCAGAGCACATGAATAGAACTCTTAAAGGCACATTGTGAACAGTAGTAAGTAGTAATGGAAAGGATTAAGATGATAAATTACCCTTCCTTATTAGCAGCTTTGAGAAGCAGGCATAGACTAGGAACTGGAATCCAGCCCTACCAGTTTTATTTGGAACAAAAAGTGCAGTTAATTAGATACTTCATTAGAAACTGAGGGGAAGATGTTTTAAAGTAGGTAAACTGACATACACCAAGTGCGATTAGAGATACAGGAGGAAACAGAGCAAGGGATCAGACACTGTAGAGACAAGCAGGGGTGCTCCTTCCGATATGTGTATAGGAAATAGGTGAATCGATTATGATTTTGAGATTGGCACCCAAGCAGCGCAATTTAAACTTTTCCAATAGTTGGTTTAGTTTCAAAACTGAAGCAACAAGGAAAAATCTCCTGATTTTAAGACAAAATTATAAAGGTATATCTACCTGACTTTGCCTTTTATAGAAGGCAGTCGTTTGCCCCCACCAAACATTTACACAGAAAATGAGACAAAAAATACATGCTTTGAAAATCAAAAACATACAATTACCAGATGCAATGATGTTGAGGGTATTTTGAAAATCTAGATGTGCCTTGCAATCTTATGCTGCTGTTGACTGTGAGATGACAGTCTACTGAGGACTGACCTACTGAAATCAATTACCAACTTCAGTTTCACATAATCAGAAAAGAATCAGAGCCTGAATTTCTTCTGATGCACAAGTAGCCACTAGAAAACTAGAAAATTATAAGGACAGCACTTAAAACTTAATTCTTGCTGAGCCAAGTGGCTTACTGATAAAGAAAATGAAGAAAACACACATCTGATTATCTCTGAAATTTGCCGCCTCTTTATGAGTTTATTTCATTTACTTGCCAGAACGTATTTAGTACTTTGTGAGTAGAACTGTGTGTGGCAGAAATACAGACTACTACTACTATAAAACTGGCAAGCTATTTGTGATTCTTCACTGAATTGAAAACAAAGTTTTGCCCACAATTTATTCAGAGAAATTAGATAAATGCTTGTTCATTAGTATTTGTTATCTAAATTAACTCTGGCGAACTAGACAATTTCTTTATGAACCTTCATGAAATGGTGGTACCTCAATACATGGCATCCTCTCTGCAGTGTGGAACTTTTTTCTATTTTTGGATACAAGTTCCTTGTCTCATATCTACCTCAGCGAACAACTGCAAGGTAATTGTATCACGAGAGAGCACACCCTTTTTTCTACGTACAGAACAACCATATATGCCGTTTCCAGAGAAATCTATGGGAAGAAACATGATAGGTAATCTGTAGAACTTAAATGAGTTGTTGGTACATATTAAGGTTATCACCAGGCTACATACAGTCTGTGCAGTGAGCGAGCATCAATCTCATTATCCTAACGAACAGAGCCAATTCCTTCTCTAGACACAGGCCCCTACAAGCCTCTCCTTTCTGCAGCAAATGAAACCTCAGAAACCGTTAAAGAAATCAAGTGTGCTTTCTGACGCATTGCAAGGCTTTAAACCACATTCTGCTGAAGCAGTGAACTGACTGAGCAACAAATCCATCTCTTCAGGAAAGTGGAGCAAAAAGCATTCAGACTACTGCTGTTCATATAGCAAAGGTACCTAATGCATGTCTAATGACATAGAAAAGATAGAAAAAGTGGGTATCTAATTACTGCAAGGAAAAGAAAGGAATGGCCTGCTCAATTATTGGTTGAATCTAATATTTCAATCCTTTTAAAAATCCCTTCAAACAAGTGCCAAACAGGTAAGTAGAAAGACAAGAATCAATTCAACAGTTTACATAAAGAACAATTCCTTTTCTAGGTTTTTTGGGTTTTTTTCTTTCATAATTTCTAAAGAATTGTAACAACACATGGAGCTGCTCCTTTAAGGAAACAGATCAGAATTGATTTTGTGGTACTTCAACTGAAAAAAAAAAAAGAATCAAGATAAATACCATGTTCAGGTTCTGAGACCTTTATTGATATAATGTATCATTCAGACTCCAGTTAATATATTTCAATCCACATGAGAATTTAAATACTGTTCAATATAAGTAAAGATGGCAGAATCAGACACTTTAATTCAGCCATTTGCCTTTCGTAGTGAAATATAGCTGCACTTGAACTTTTAACTGTAAACTGTGCTGTGTAGAGCCGTTCTAGGTTTTTTGTGGACATGCAGACGTTTCAGCAAATACTAAACTCAGCATGCTAGAAAAAATTTGCTTTCATAGAAAATTTCATACAAAAGGCATAGCCAGTATAGCTTCTTAAATTTAACTGCAGGTTTGCTTACATAGCCTCATAGAAACACCATCTTGAAATACCTGAACAGATTGTACTGCAAAGGAGTAAATGACCAGTAGGATGTGCCACCTTTATGACTAATTTAAATTAGACCTTGTAACATGTAAGAACTGCCAAAGTTTTATAGGACTAAGACCATACACTGCTAATTTCAACTCTCATCTGGTTCTCTAGACATTCTGAATAACGGAGGATCTTGCCAAGATATTATAACAGCATGTTTTATTAAAGCCTCCAGTCACTGGGCACATACTGGATAAAATCATTGGTTTTTAAAATTAAATTTTTAAAATTAAAAGTGAACTACATTATGTTACTTAGCTTTTTCATTATCTCATTTCATCATTACTGGACCAAACTTGCCCTTCACTTCCGTTGATGTGAAATGAGAATACTATTATACTCCAGTAAACAACATTATGTTTTTTTTATGACCGTGGGCTCACTGGTACCATGGCTTTAATATAGAGACAAAAAACTCTATCTGTAAACTGTACAAAGAGTATTACATTTTGATTCATAAATAAATGTGTATTATAAAATGTAGCATACTACATTAAAATAATGCCTTCAGTTCCTGACACTTCCTTAACATGAGTTACCATGCATTGAGAAAGCTTAATTTCAGTACATGCCGTTATAAAAAAAAAAAAACTGATTTAAAACATTCAGTAATAAAAAATGAAAACACTTTTGATGTCATTAATAGTGACTCCTCTTTATGTTTTGAAAGGAAATCAAATTATGACTATCATGATTATTTCTATTCCTTTCCTCTCTGTGTTTCCCCTCAAAAATTGACAATGGCATTGAAGTCAAATTAAACATCTGTTTGCAAAATAAACTGGAGTGCTACTGACAGCTGCTGCCTATTGGCAAACGTTCTACAGCTGTCAGGCTCCGAAATTAACAATGATTTTCATTTACAAACAGCAAACAACAAGAAAATTATAGAGGTGGTTTTTTTTCATCACACTACTTGAAATTTATGAAAATACAGACCCTACCAGAGACTTAGTCAGAAATACATATTTTTACTGTTTTATTTCCCCCACTTACTGGGAGCAAAATTCAGACAAAATCAGATTTCAGTGCAAGATACTTCAGAGAACTTTCCTCCTTAGACATCTTAAATCCTTCTGCATTTTCTCTCCAGGATATGTAAATAGATGTAATCACTCTTTACAGCACCTGAGAATAAAGGGCATCAGAGGAATCATTTTAGCAGACCAGTAGCAACGACAGGTTAGTACCGGCACTACTTCCTTACTGGGACTGCCAAGGCTCCACCTTTAAGAAGAATCGAGGCGTACAGGGGAAACTCAACTATAGTTCATCCTATTGTCATACTGCTGTCAGACAGTAAAAGACTTCAGTATTTCACCAGAGTCCCTTCTAACATCATTTGCAATAGCTTCTCTATGCTAAAGAAAATCAGCATGTATAATTGGTAAGAAATAAATCTGAAAGCTTTAAATATTCCATATATTTTTGCTAAGTACCAAATGAGAATACAGTTGACTTCTGGTAAATTCTGTGTTTGAGCTTCTGTCAGCTGTTCACTTTAATTATTATTCTTAGTTGCAGTTTTTCCCAAGAAAATGTGGAGAAAATTCAATGATGAACAAAAAAAGAACTTTTATCAGTGTCTTAGGAGTGTGCTGTACTTTTTTAATGCCTGCATTCCTACCACGTTGCACATAAAGATACCTTTTTTTTATTTTTACTTTTGTAGAACTTGTTTTACAAAAATGCAACTATTTGTGCAAAAAAACCAACCATATGGACCAATGAAAGTAACTGCACGTTACTTGCATTTATCACAAAATGTGCCATAACACTGATTTTTTCAAATATTAAATTATCGTAGGCATTTTCAAGGTACAGTGTGAAACAGTGAAAAATATCCTTCATAATAAAGCCATAACTAGATTCCCCCTATCACTAGAGGAAAGACCATCATCCTCTCCTTACTCTTTTCTTTTTTTCATTGTGTTTCCATTGCTTTGCACTCCTTAAGGAACAGACCCATCTCTCAGTAGCAAAATGATTAAGCTGCTTTGCAACATGACAACTTTGCAAACAAAACAGCATATGAATGAATCTAGCTAGATTTTATAGGATTACTATATTAATTGTGCTGTAAAAAAGATTATTTAGAAGAACACAAAATTACAAGAAAATCCATTTACAACACTCCAAATTCATGTGCTTCCACTGTGAAGTTAAAGGAACAATATTAAATCTGTGAGAAAAAGAAAGTGAAATGGATTTTTGGTTTAGATGTAGATGTGTTTCATCAGTAGATCCGGGGGGCTGCTACTATATATATTAAAATGCAAATGTCAATTTTTGCAATCTAATATTAGAACTGCTATAAATATAGAAGCTGTATAGAAATGCAGAAGGATGTTCTTCCTTCTTAATACAAGTAAACTGTAGATTTTTAGCCTAAAAATTAAATATAGGACTGTTGGTTACATTGCAAAGTTTATTTTTTTTGTCCTTTTATTTTGTAAGAAATGATTTTAAAATAGCTGGACAAAGAAAACATTGACATTGTCTTTAAGGAATTAGAATAGTGCAATGCTAACACAATCTTTTCTGTCTTGCAGTGTTTTATGAAGAGTCACAGGCCTCTAGTTGCTTTTGAGAGAACAGAGGCACTGAGAAATGAGTTGAGCTGTATATGATAACCCAGTATGAAAGACAAGAATGAACCCAAATCTACTCGCTTCCAATCTATGTCCCTAGCCATTTAAAGCTCTGCATAATGCTGTCACACCAAATCCTAAAAGTGAAGAATGGGGGAAAATTAAAGCAGGTTGAAAGAACTGTATATGGAAAATTACTACATTTTCTATACATGAAGGGTTGTATTTGTTCTAAGGAATGTTAGGATTTCTAGAGATATCTCAGATTGCTATCTTAATTGTGTAGAAATGCATAAAGCGTCTACAAAAAATATTTTAAGCTGCGTACAAAGAAATATTAAGCTATACTGCTATTATCTCTATCAAAAATGAAGTTCAGAAGCTACTGCTCTTGTCATGCGGTAGTTAACTGGAAGACAAGGATTTTTTTATTTTTAAGTTATTTGTATAGGAATTTTGATCATTTCTCTGCATGCAGAAGACATTAATACTACTAAGAAAATGAAAATAGCTATTTATAATATGAGAACAGTTATGTTCTATTGTTCCATAAACAGCATATTGTTACTGAGAGCTCTTGCTAGGCAAGGAAGGTAGATTGTTCTCTATTTTTCCTTGGCCATTATATTTAGCCATAATGGAAATCTTTCAGTAAATGCTTTATAACTGTGCTCTGACCATGTATTGGTATTCTAATAAAAGCCAGGTAGAGTTGTTGATGTAAGTAGCTGGACAATTGCACAAGACTGAAAGGAGAAATGGAAAAGACTGAATAACAAGCTTATATCCAATTCAAACAAGCAGGGGGTGGGGGGGTGTTTGTTTTTTAACTTTGAATATTTAGAGGAACAATTTTACAGTGAACTCCTCATAGATCTTCCACTATGTACTAGTAGCTCATCTGCTTCAAAATAGCGGTATTTTGCAATAAGCACAAATCCACAAATCTCTTTTTCAAGAACGCACAAGTATTCAGGAGTCCTAAAGGAGCATGTAAAATCATCATATTTCATGTTTTGTAACAAATAGGATGCATTTAAAGAATACATCCCATGTAAAGCATTTAAAGAAACAACCAATTAAGCATATAGAAAAAGACTTGAGCTACATATTACTCAGGTAATTATCCCAGAAAATCAAGGAAAAATGCACATATTGGGAAATTACAGCCTAAAAAAAGAAAAGAAAATGTTTTGGCGGTGAGAGTATGAGAGAGAAGCAAAGAATGTACTTATACTGCTTAATCACCTTAGCCTAGCAACCTGAATAACGTACAAACTTGCCCCACTCCTCCTTCTGCCACCTCATCGATACTGACAAGAAATCTGGGACAAGCCTGAAAAGTAACACACAAATACCTCAGTGGTAACTAAGATACACCTTTTTTTTTCTTTTAAGTTCAACTCTGTGATCATCTATCAGATGTTCCTTTTATATGACTGGCAATAATTTCAGAAGCAGCACAGTCAGACTCCTTTGTGTGTGTGGAAGCTACAGACGCAGGCCCACTCTGTAGCTCGTTAACAACTGGAACTTCTTTCTGGTAGGAGTAAATTTGTGCAACTTGTCTTTGTGATAGAGAATCATAACATCAACACTTTTAGTAAGAAACATTAATTCTGAAACACATTTCATTATCAGAAATGCCAAATTTGAAATGGTCAGAAACACTTTTCTTGAGACAGTGTTACTGAGTTGGTCATGTATTAATTTACACACCATGGAGCTGCCCTTGTGTTTTGTGGGTTTTGGGGTTTTGTTTTCCAAACGCCTTGTGCTCTGTTTCTGGCCTAAGGACTGCCTGGCTGGATCTCATCGTGAGTTTGAATGTAGAGAGAAGAGATCTGGCTGTGTATCAAGACAGTTTCAGTATGTAAATGTAGTTAGGAACTCATGGATTTTTGTGACATTTGGTTCCTCTTTTAGTTTTTCCAACATCACATTTCAGTGTAGTGTTTACTCTGAGTGAGATGCCAAGTGACTTGAATAAATATAATGCTTGAAGTTACATGGAATCAAACAGCACGTGTTCAAAAAGCTCTAGCTGGAGTTCAGTCGCTCTCAGAGCGCTGAAGGCTGAAGAGCAAGAGTACTTCCAGTATCTGCATGGAGGCTGGAAACTATTGTATCCAAGGTGTAGACGCATGTACTAGAAGTTTTCCTCATAGGTGTGATAGCCTTGCTACAATAATACAACTACCTAAAAGATTTTGCCAATAGATACCTGATATACTAAATATATCATAGTTTTTTATTTGGAAGACCACAAATTCTTTAAAATTCCTCTACCTTCTGACTACATACGAACAAAGCCCATTGTAATTACAATCATGAAGATAATTAAATATGAAGAGAAACAATAAGTTTCACACTTTTCCTGGAATTATAAAATATTTCCCTGGAGATGGCTCAGAAAACATTTTCAGAAACAATCAGCAGAGACATCATGACGAGTACAGTGAATTTCTGCAAGTAGTAATAAACACCGTTTACAGATACCAGACTTTAATTTGGTGGTTGTTTAAGGATTAGATGTATAGCAGAAATAAATAACTTGGCAGCAAGAACTTTTGTTACATTTCCCATACAAGTCCCGTCCATTGCCTGAGAAGCCAATTATTCCATGAGCCAACCAGAGAACTGTGGCTTCTTTTCTAAATGGTAAATTGAATATAACTTGTCTGTATGTGGCCATCATTTACTACAGTAACAACTAATCTCAGGCTCAGCAAAAACCACCAAATGCCAAAGGAGGAAAAGATAATTACCATCTAGCAATACTTGCTTCTTCATGAAATCTACACCAGCTGACAGATTTAATCAACTTGGATATTAACAAGATTCTCCCTACCATGAAATTTTAATGTGACAAGCTAAGACAATTTTCAAAATTTTCTTCACTCTTGTTTTATATTACAGAATTCTAAAAGTGTTTGCAGAAAACTATTTGTTCTGTATTTTCCATCACACATCAGACCTTTACCTACCTGCTCAGTAGCACACTGAACAGAGACACTATCTTGAAGAACACAACTAACCAGTTGAACCTGGAAATCTGGGGCTAAAAGCAGCCTAAAAGAGGTGATTCTCCATCACTGCCAAGAAACTTTTGATAAACTTTTATTATCTTTTCTCTATCAATGGTGCAAATCAGGAATTCAAATCCATATTTAAGACTGTCCTTGTTGAACTAGATAAATCTCTTTTAGCCTTTTTTTTTTTTTTTTTTTACAGAAAATTTCTTTACTTCCATGTGATTATATAAATGCCACTAGGCTCTGCCACTGCTCAATTGTCTATATGATTATTTTTATAGAAATTGCACATAGCAAAAATAATTATAAATATCTCAAGAACGTTTTAACAGTAGGTTTTAGAGATACTAGAGAGCCAATGCATTCTGAAAATCCCAAAAATCTAGTAAATAAGTTTTAGAACAGAAACTTTTATCAGGAGATGAAGGAAATGACCTGCTTCTCCCATATTTCCACATAGCACCTTGGCGTCCAATCAATCACAAGAAATAAGGGAAAATATACAGGGATAGAAAGACTAAATGTTGCATTGTGAACACAGAAACAAGTAGACTGTGCACAGCATGAAAGCTCGGAATGGTCTAAATAGGTATTTCTAACCATACAAACAGGAAAAATATTATTGTAAGCACTTCCCTGCTCATGCTGATATCTGGGGAGCTTCTGAAGCTAGCACAGATGCTGAGGCAGCCAAGCGAATCCTGGTTGCTAAGATCCGAGCGCATTCTGTTGATTTATGTTGTTATAATAACTTTGTTCCACACAGCAAAACTTTCTAGTCAAGCACCTAATGCTGTGGTGAGGCTGACTGGGCTATCTCACAGCTGACAATGCATTCTATTTCCATTAGGTCATTCTAAAAATCAAGGTGCTTAAAATTGTCTTGCAGTATCTGGGGCCATCCCCAAAGTGACACGCTGTTTCTCCATTTAATCCCTCTGCAGAAATCATTTTAACAGCTGGTAACGCTGGAGTCTGTGTACCTTCCTATAATTGGATTTAGCTATACAGTGTTCCTAGCAGACATCAGGCAAATAGGAAGAGGGCGTAAAGACTGAGGGTCTCCCAAGCAGCGTGTACCATCTAAGCAGTATTCCGTCTTATGTCTTCAGTGAGACTGGGGCATAGGCTTAAATGTTTGGACAAACAGAGCCTCAGCAATTGCTTGCATTCCTGAAGCGCATTCTGTACGCTGGCAGTTTCAATAAAGAGTCTGGAAGGATCTGAACCTTTAGGCTATTTCACTGTCATCACTTAGTGGGAATGAAGAGAATGGATGAATTATTCTCGACTAAGCAATTACAGTGCAACATCATATGTTAATCCATTTCCCTCTTTTTTTTTTTCCTTCCCCAATTCTAAACTTTCACACAGAAAGATGTTTTAGAAAGCAAAGTAGGAATGATAAGTTGAATTCACATTTGTTCTCCTAAACTTTGAATTTTGCGGTCACAGAAGAAGCCAGCATTACACATGTGTGCTGATGCCAAAAGACTTACTTAGCATCCCTTACTGAACCCTAGAGCTACAGATTACCATTTCTCTGTGTCAGTTTATGCTTATCAAAACCAAATCGATCACATGAACTATTCCTAGAAAGCACTGAGAAGACTCCTAGCCAAATGTGTGCAATCAGGTGTTTATATCAAAAGGTATCAGACTTCACAAACCATGGAAAAAATAAATGTCCAAAACCCCTCACCATTAGTCCAGGAAAAACTTCCTGGAAGCCTCTATACTTAATTATACAATTATAAGTTTAAAAATAACCCAAATATTTGGCACTGAAACAATAACAAGATTTTACAGATCAGCTATGTTTAACTTGCGACTACATTTAACTTTTCTGTATATTGAAGTCAGTAGACAAGAACATAATGAAAAGGATTAAGTATATCCTTATGATTCAGGACAAGCTCCAAAATACTGCCATTCTGTTTTGGAAATTCTGAAAGAAAATGACCAGACAGTCTCCAAGGATTGAAATAGATACATACTGATAATAAAAAACTATTTGCACACTATTACACACAGAAAAAAAAGAAAAATACAGAAGGCTTTTGTTTCCTCCAAAGTTCAAGGTTTCAGAATTTTTCCATGACTTTGGACTTAAATATTTAAAATACTAACTGCTTTTAGACTTCTGTTTTTATCATATCATTACAGCTTTCACAAATGACATAACACTTAAAGATTGCATCCAACATTTCTATGCTATTCTATGGGAGCTGACCATAAGGGAGGTTTATAAAGGATGCTGACTGTAAACTATTAATTTAGATGTGGTCAAAGCTTTACATACAAAAGAAAAAATGTAAATGTTGTTCCTGCCAGAACCACACCAGTGATTGCCACGTATGCTGCCATTGAGGGCTGCACTGCAGCACAAACACCACATTATGATGTTAATTTCTGGCATCAGCAATTCCTAATGAGGGTCACTGTTTCATTCTTTTTTTGAACTGTCCTGGGGAGCGGACCAGTTACCCTCTGGGGTCAATAAAGCAGCCACTGAGAGGCAAGTTTGTATTTTTCACATAATTTTTACTGGAAAGTACCTTACAACTTTCACTTTCACCAGCACATACACACCTAGAATACCCACAATGCAGTGTAAATAGATGGTCATACCCCCAAAATTTTTTCTTTTCCCTATGAACTTCAATTTCTAAGACGTTCTTTTAGCTGCCCAAACAGATTATGGGAACTGCTGCCAGTCAGCTAAACTCTATATGGACACTTCATTGTTTTGTTGTCATCCGGCAGTCCGAGAAGGTTTTATGCCACTGATTTATTCTTCACATTCTTTAAGACAGCAACAATTCCATACTTTTGTCCATATTAACATAAGAACTGCAGTTCTGTCTTAATTTTTACAGACTCTCTTGAGTCTTCTGCAATAATGTGAGTATTCACAGTGTAAAAATAAGAGTGTGTTGAACATCCAGCGTGACTTGATCAGCTGAGAGGAGGGAGAAGAAACATTTATCAAGGTTCCTGCATTTGGTGGTACTTTACTACATTCCTTTGCTGACAAGACCCAGGCAGGCCCCTGAATCAACTTCAGCCACAGATGTTTAAGTTGCAGTGAGAAAAATATTGTTTCATTTTTGGGGGTGATGGCAATTCTGCTTAAGACAGTAATAAGGAAAAAAATAATCCATCAACTTCTATTGTTGCATATCATTATTGGATTAAAGTTTAAACCTTGTGTCTTTAAAAGCGTGTGCAAAACATCATCACATTATTATTATTATACTGTATACTGTATCTATATACACAGTAAGTGCCTTAAGTAGTATTTGCAACACAGCTAAGAGGGAGGCAGTCCAGAGGAGAAAAGTAAATAGCTTTACTGA
The DNA here is from genome assembly GCF_023634155.1 of Falco peregrinus. Lineage (NCBI taxonomy): Eukaryota > Metazoa > Chordata > Aves > Falconiformes > Falconidae > Falco > Falco peregrinus. The sequence continues at coordinate 12,140,619 of NC_073729.1, forward strand.
TAAACAGAGCCCAGCAACACCAGAAAAAATCTTCTTGATTGCTCAAGGAACTCTCAAACTTCAACACACAATGTGTCTCACCATCCAGGAAGCAGCAGGTTTCACAGTTTTCCTGCAGTCCAATGTACACTTGTCTCTCCTGAGCTTAAGACTGCAAGTGTATTGTTGAACTGCTTCCGTACATATTAAAACACATAATTTAAACAAAATTATTTCGCTGATACTGAGAGGCAGCAGCAGAAGCTCACTGCCAAAGACTTGAGACTGTTCCTCAGCCAGTGTCAGGGCTGGGGTAGGTCAGCCTCACAGACCTGGAAGAAAAGGGTCGTTACCTTTTGTGGCAATCGGCAAAAGAAGAAAGCGAACCACAGAGTGAGAGGAGAGCAGCCATGGACCAGTTTTGCTGGTAGCGATTTTGTAGCCTAACTACATTTCTACATAGTACATAGGCTACATTTGTAGCCTAACTGATTTCAGAAATCAGTTGCAATTTTAATAACACATTTGTCTGAACTTCAGCACAACCTTTACACAAGCATCTCCTTAAAAGTCTAGAAGTGGTTTGTGCCTCTAAAGGCATCCTCAGTACTGATAAGATTCTTTGAAATTCTTTGGTCTACTGCAGGGCACATCTTAGCAATTGCAAAAGCTTATCCCAGACAGATTCAAAGCAAGCAAAGACATCAGACTTGTCCATGCATGTTTCACTAATCTGTCCTATTAAATATGACAAGCAAAATCTTAAGAGACAGGACTCTTCTGGTTCTCTGGCATTTCCCTCTGATACTCTTCATAGCAAGAAGTGACCTAAAGTTTCTACAGTCAGTAAGTGGCCCTAAAGAGAAGTGCACCTACATAATGGTAGCTTTGTCTATTGCTTAAAAAGCATGAATACGCACGCTTTAGAAACAGATTGTAGAAATAATAGGACAACATCAGTAAAGGATCACCAGCTCTAAAATGAAAGCACTCACCCCTAAAAAAATATATCTGGTTTTACTGATGAATCTCCATTTAGAAAATCCTGACTCTACAGAACATTCTTAGTATTCACCTCAACTAAGAGCATGTTTTTTACTTGAATCTCAACCAGATGGATGCAATTTCGATCTTAAAGATTCAGTATTTTTATATGCTTAAGCGAAATAAATGCCTGATAGCCTACCAAGTCCAATTAGGGTTACCAAGCCAACAGTTACCGAAGGCTTGGGGTAACTTTTGAAAATCTGGTCTTTCAAGTCCCCAGCATGTAACTGTTCAAGTAGAACTATCCTTGGTCAAGCGTGTCAAAGGAGAAAAAAGCATTTAAGAACTCCAATAGTTCCTAATCTAATAAATACTAGATTTATTAGTAACTGAACTTTAATGGTTAGTTTAATATACCTTAAAATACTTACTTCAGAATTACACAGCCTGTACCAGTAGGAGGAGCCGTCCAAAACACTTGAATGCGTGTCCTTCTTCTAGGCGTGCTCTCGGTAACAGCAACAGGACAATTACTCATGAACTGTGTTTCTTCCTCATCTATGATCTAAGGAAGCATAAAAAGAAGAATGTAGCAATATAAGGACAGACATAGCCAATACCTCTCAAATATGTTTTGTCAGCTCATGTTTTCCTTCACTAGGATTACTTAGAATATTCTCTGCTTAGCTCAGCATTACTTTTGTAAACGTATTTGTAACATGCAGATCACTCACTGAAATGAAAGCATCAAGCCCACAAAACAAAGACAGAAGAATAATTCAGTTCTAGGTGAACAGAAGTTTGTCTTTTCTGAGCATGTCTGCAAATAACCTTTTTGGTAGATCCTGATTACTGGAACTTCCTATAAATATTAATGAACTGAAAATAATAAAAGATGCTTAATTCTACTTTTTAATATATTATTTGAACTGGTTAGGAAGATGGAACATGTTAAAGAAAAAGGGGAGTCAGTCTGTTTACTTTTTTGTTAGCTTTTTAAGATAACCTTTCTTTAAACAGTACTACTCTTAGGGTATCAAAAGAACGTCCAGGTCAAAAGAGGTAGTACGTGAATCATAATAATCTATAATTCAGAGACCATTATTTAGTCCAATCTGCACACATTTTTGCTTTTCTGATTGATTGATATTTAACAGAAGGGTTTAAGTGGTTTATGTCAATACGAAATGAGATAGGCTGCTTTGGTACCTGTGGTGTTCTAAGGATTTTACTCAAAAGTGTCTGTGACCAAATAGCTTTCTCACTACATATGTACTTCATGGATCATACTTTAAACCTTCTGTTTATCAGATCTCAAAAAAAAAAAATTCATGAGAAGCTGCCAAATTTTATTTGGAAACAGGCAATGCTATGATATTGCTACATTTCTCTTCAAAATTATTCAGTGGTCTGCTTTTATTCAATGAAGCCACAATTCACACTACGTTGGGTCCATATTTAGCCAATGAATTACAAACCTTACCATTTTGAGAAAGAAGTTGTATTTATCAATTTATAACAAGACCCAACTCTGAAGGAGATTTTTCAGAATTCTGGTACTAATAACTCACACAGTTTTACCAGATTACAATTTAAGAAAATAATCTTCTGGCAGTAAATGGAACTTTAAACAAGTACTTTGACAAAAACCCCACCCTATTTTACATTCTGAAAAAGTGGCAATATCTAAAGTTTGACCAGATCTACTTTAGTGAGCAGACATACGTGTTGTCTCACCCAGTGATACTGCCAGCATTCCCAAATATTTTTAGATGAGCCAACAAACATTTCTGGTTTTCCATGGCAAAATAAAGGGACACTGGCCCAGAGGAGTGCTGGGAAACTATATTTAGCAGGGCAATAGGGTAAAGGTTAATCTAAACCCATTAATATTTTTCAACTTTTTTAATGCTTTGTAGAATCTGTGTAACTAAACACAATATGTACGGCTGCTACTTCACTAGATTTTTATTAATGGGAAGCATGGGATCTACTGTAGGCTTAAGCTCACACTCCACAGTTTCTCCTTTCACTTGATGCAGTATAATATATTTAATTTGAATCAAGAAATCCCTAGTCTACAATTCCATCTTGGCTATCAACTGTATTTATTCTTTCTGCCTTATTCCTGCAACAGTAAAGTAAAGATAAAAACCTGTTTACTTGTCCCAATATTCAGGACCATATTGATTGACCTTTTATCCGTATCTCTCAGTAATTCATTTTCAATCAAAACCTAATTCTGGTGGAAGTTTTTGAGTGAAAAAAAAATACTATCTCATACAAAATAAAATGTTATTGTACGTTATATCAAAGCATGATAATTCCCATTACAAGGGCCCTCAGAACGTCATCTGAAAGTTCTTAAAAAAAGACAGCTTTTCCAGAAAAATTGAAATAATGCAAATGACTGTACAAGTTTCACTAGTTCCATATTCTCTTCCCAGATGAAAACTGCAAAATAGCCTACACAATTTCTGCAACCTAGCAAGTTATGAATGTTCTCAAGATACGCAGATGTCTCTAATGAAATAATTTTAAAGTTCTGGTTGTGTTTTAGAACATAGTCCTGGAAGAACAGGAAGTGGTTGAACCTCAAGGCTACATCATGATTTCCTGCATCACTAACCATCAAAGCAAGAAGACTTACGCAGTAAGTATCTCCTGGGAAAACCTGACCATAAAAGAATAAGGTCCTTCAAAGAGAGTTCCTTTGAAGAAAAATTAGACAGAAGCTTTCTTAATAAAGACTCCCAATGCTGACAGAATAAAGAACATCTAAACTACTTGGAAAAGCTCAAATGCCCACTGATCTGAGAGGATTAAATAAAAAGTTATTATAAGATATTTTATAAAATTCAGAGGAGTTATCCAGATTCTAGGACTTCAGATAAATATAAACCCATCTCAAATATATTTGTTGGAAAGATGGGTTTTCTTCCATATCTATGGGGGTTTGAGTCTTTATAAAAAGTTCTTATGGGCAATGCAGAATGGATTCACTACATATACAATAGTATTCCATGGTATTTTAGAGTGCTGGACGGTATTATTGCACTCACACATAACACTGGAGAAAGCAAATGTACTCTGGCCAACTGGGGGGGGGGGGGGGGGGGGGCGGGGCGTGCGCATGCACGCAAATACATAATCTCTAAAAATAATATAATCCTGAATTTTCTTCTGGAATCAAGTCAGACCACATAGGCATGAAGGAAATAATTGGCAAGAAAAAGAAACACGGATTAAAATGTAGCATTTGTAAAATTATAGCTTCTAAACCCCAGGTTATCTGTAATGGGAAGCCTTACACTTTCAGGAATAGGCCAGTAAATTAACAACATGTTGGACAAAAATCCTAAAAATTAAAATAAGCACTTGGCCAAAGAATCTGAGATCTCAGAGAGGGGATCTCTATGTGGCTAATTCTTTCGAATTCACAAATGCAATGGCATTAATTCTTAACGTTCTGTTTAGTTTCTGTGTGGGTTTTGTGGTTATTTTAGGGTTTTTTTCCCATTATGATTGTAATATTATTGGACTAATTTATTCCTTCAGGGGAACTAGTGTAAATCCTGAACAAGACTCAAGAGTTAACCCAGATTTGAATGAGTATCACAGAAAGTAGAACTCATCTGAACTTGGGTAAATCTAGAAACATGGAAGTAAGGACATTACAAGGGAGAATTTACCACCTCCAGGCTCAGTTGTGCATTCTTTGCATATTCCAGACACTGATGAGATTGAGGATGATTTTTGTCTGTTCCTGAAAAGTAGGACTGGATAACTGCTTAGTTGTTAAACACATGAACAAGTGGTTTTCTTTTCTCAGAATTGGAACATTTCATGCTGAGTGACAGAGCTTCCTGTCTGTTTCTGATTTCTACACACTTAGTCAAATAAAGGAAACCAGGCAATTGTCCTGTCTGTTGTTAATTTTGTATACATATTTAAGGAAAAAAAAAAAAAGTAAAAATGCTACACAACACAAAGAAAGGATCAAGTACAAAAGGAGATGAAGTTACGTAAATCCTCTACTGCCTGGTGTCTACTTCCTTAGTTTAAACCACTGGCTAGGTTCTTCAGCACCACTTCCCCTTCCATGGGGTCATTATCACTTTCCACCCACTGAAACAGCTGTGTTCTACTGGAACAACTGAATTTAAAAAACAATGAAACAAAAACCCCACACAAAGTTCACAAGATAAGCAATTTTGTGGGCAGTTTTCTTCTCTGGAAGAGGTAATATGGAGTCTGACTTCCAGAATGTTGCAAAACTATCTTCTCTTTGAGGAAACTTTCCATTATAAAAATTGAGTCTGCATAATGGCAATAATACTTGGCCTTTAGGAATTATTCTAGAACAGATTATTTATTATATGGAATGAAAAACTAATGATGTACAAAGTCAGTTTAAAAACAAAAACTACCTCAAAGATATGCTTCATGTAACCAATTTGTTTGACTAAAGGACACAGTAGTTTCTTCAGAGTCTGGGCTTAGAATCAGAAGAATCAAAACTGCGACTTTTTTTGCAGTGTCAGCAACCAATCTGATGCAGACTATGATTCAAAGCTGTGTAGTACCACCAAGCACTGCTGGGCTCTCAGTAAGATTTGTCACCTTTAACACCACACCAGAAGACTGAAGTTGTCTGATAACGAGCCATACCTTGGAGCACTGGAGAAACGTGAGCATATCTATTCAACAAAGGCATTGCTAAAATGCACTTGTAGATTATCACTATGTTCTGGTAACTTCTAGCGCAAACTTTACATAGATGTCCTACAATGTTGCAACTGGAAAACAAGTTTACTTCTTGAATTATTACCTGATCACAGATTTTATGAATTAAAGATTAAATGCATCAGATAACATGATGGTAAATTCTGTGAAAGCAGTATCAGCACAAGTTACATGCCTCACCACCTACCTGCCTCTCTGTGCATCCATCTACCTGCTTGTTTTACATCCCATGCACGAGGTAGTTGGAATCATGGGGTGGGGGCAGGTAAAGGACCCTTCCAATTCTACAAGGTGTAATACCAGACAGTCAGATCAAGTCTTCAATGTATATTAGCAAAAGAAGAGGAAAACAATGAAGGATTTCTAAATCACCTTCCAAAAAGCGGGGGGGGGGGACGGGACGGGGGGACGGGACACGACACCAAACCCCTAAACAATTGATTTGTGCATGAGATGTTCTAAGAAATGTATTTGAATTCTGTCCAACTATCTTTTCCTTCTTTAAAACAAACAATTTGCAAAGTGTGTTCCTTGCAAAAAAGGCTGTGTTGGATGATCAAAAGGAAAAAAAGCTACTGAGAGAGTCTTGTATGAGAATCTTATGCATTACAGTGTCCCAAAAATTTTTGCTAGCAAGAATCTTACAGTCATACTGTACTTCATATTGATCTTCATGCTAAACAGACCTAAGAGCTACATTACACCTGTTGTAGGACAGACAGCAGGGTCTATTCTAAGGTGCAATTCAAACAAAAGCAGAAAGAAAGTAGTTCAACGTGAAGAGAACCTGAAGGGCATTAAAGATAAAGCACTAGACTGGGAGCTTTTTACACTAAACAGCCTTTCCTGCCTAGGAGACTGTCTACGGAAAGCTTAAAACTGCAATTTCTTCTATACTTAATTCAGTATATATGAAAAGTTGTATATTGACAGATACAGATTAAATGCTGTTAAGTTATTGTTATAAATTTAAAATGTTATATTGTATATTTTTCTTGAGTTTGAACCATAGTTAACAATGTTGTAAAATGTTGAATTATTAAGGCTTACGCAGGGTTATGCTTGTACAGTGAAAATGTGCAATTAAGTAAAAGCTGTCCGAGAGATGAATGAACATCGATTGTTATGAATTGATACAGTTTTCATCTAAGTAGTCACTAAGAGTGGACTACGAGGTCCAAAGTTTAATCTTCGTTTCTCATGATTTTTTCTTGTGGACTGTAACATTACTATTTCCATGAAAACAGTTGGGTAAATTAATTCAAGCTACTTTACCAGACTATACAACTAGTATTTTTGCCAGATAATCCAGCTTTTCCCAGATAAAATAACACTTTTACAATCTCAAACAGATAAACTATATTAGGCACTGAAAGCTCACTGTTCTCATCACTGTGGATCTCACTGGGTTATATCTATAACTTTCTTTAAAAAGTAGCTATTTTGGCTAAGAAAAATCCTCATTTCAAGTTTAAAAGGCTGTTAAGTAAATATTAAGTTCCATCAGGAAAATAGCATCACCTTATGAAACCTCTTCTAAGTTTCTAGCTTCTTAACACACCCAATATTATCCAACAAGCCTCATCAGAAATTATTCTGAAGACCAAAGTTGCTTTACACACCTTGGCACACAGTGATCCAAAATACACCAGCTAACTCTTGCCCAAGAGCGCACCCCGGCATAAGCATTACAGCAAACAAATGAGTCGCAGGATCAGGCACATCAGCACAAGTAAATTGTGTAAAGGAACTTCTTGTGACGTTTTTGTACAAAAGCAATGAGTCACTCTGTGCCTCGCATGACAAATAGCTTTATTCTTCATACCTTGTGCTTAGTCTACACAACTCCTTTTACATGTGAAATGATGTATGAGGATTCTGGGCAAAATCAAAAACTTATGTTTCAAAGAAACAGGACATTTGGCTCACCTTGATATATAATTTAATCAAGTTAGACCTAAGTCTAGAGTAAATTTACTGAGGGCAGACTCCATGCTGAACAGTTCAAGCACATTAACTTGTGGTTTCGTGGTGGGGTTTTTTTTCATTATATTCAGGAAGTACCTAAAAGACTGAACGTGCTTTTCAATGAAATCAGGAGTCACTTACGGTCTAAATATACTTTATATTTGGAAGCATGAAAAAAATGTGAAAAAGGGATAGATTTTATGAACACTTAGTCAGATGAAAATGAAGAAACATCACTTTCAAAACTCCGTTCCAAGAATTAGGAAGCAAAACTGTCCTACTGCAGCCCTAAAACAGAATAATTACCAGTGAGGATGATGGTGACACCCAGCAAGGCTATGCTGTGGCCATGCTTTACTGGCCCCCCAGGAATAGGCAGCATTAATCAGAGCAGTTCTCTAGCTGCAGTTCCCTTCACCTGAGCCAAGGCCAACCCAAAATAGCACCTGTAGCAAATCAAATCCAACAACAACAAAAAATTTAAAAAACAGAGCACAACCACTTCGGCTTCTCACTAGCTTTCATGGATTTCTTGTTTCTCTCCTCCTTGTAAATGCAAAATCAGAGTGCAAATGGTTCTTCCAAAATTACAAAACTGCCATAGTCCATTCAGGTAAGACTATAACCACAATCAACTTCAACAAAGATATGTGCAGGATTTGTTGTGTAATACTTCTGCAGAGGCATTATTTTATACTCAGTTTTATGTTGTCAAACTTTTTCAGTATGAACATTATTTATTTGGCAAAAAATAACTGCTATTTCAATCTGATAAGAAATTTTCACAGGAAAAAAATAACTTTTGATAAGTGGTGTCTCAAGCACTTTCAGCCTGGGAGAAATGTTGCTTGCCAAAGGAAGTGTTATATAAAAATCAACCTCACAATCAAGGATTTTTAGGTAACAGTCCTTGAAAGCAGTAAAAGCTGAAGGATTTTGTATATTTCTTATGCAGTCACCACAGTTAGTACCCTTCCATTTAAGATTATAGTATATAAATTTCTTTGGAAAGAGAAAAAAACCAAAAACCACTGTTGCCATATCTCCTAAATATATTTGCTATCATTTTATTTAGTTATATATAATGCAATTAGCTAGTATTTCAGAGCCCATTTTAATCTGATTTTCTAGATAGATAAAAGGTATTGAAAGGTTGAAAGGCAAAGAAATGTTTTCACAGTGTCATAAAAGAAAGTGGAAGAAAATAAGGCAGCGTGGATACAAGGCTTGATTGGAAGGCATGACTTAACGCTGACCAACCTCTCTCAAATCACTATAGCGTAATCTGTTCCTCAGCTCCCTTTTCAAAACAATATATTAAATCCTCTATAAAAACGTACTTATTATCTTTAGCAGTTTGTTACACCTTAAATTGGTCTCTTAACTTCATAAACAAGAGTTGCTTAGGAGGAGATTAAGTATGAGATGACAGATCTTTAGCCTGCTCTGTGACATGCCAGTAACTCAAATTAGATGGAAAAGTGGCTTAGAGAATCAATTAGAAATTCAAGTTCGGGAAATCCATAGAAGCCATAAAGTTGGGATGGCCCGCTGTGTACCAACCTTTTGTCTCACTTTTGTAAAAAAGAACAGCCAAATTCGGTCAAAGATCTCCCAGCTGGGTGCATTGCCCACAGAATCCAGGAAGCAGAACAAAAACCAACCTGGCAGAGCTCCAGCTTGACAGTTGCATCTTTTACACAGGAGTGCTTTTTCAACATTATCAGGGGACTGTAGCAAGATTAATTTAAAATGGAAATTTAAATACTGCTACAAGATAGAACCTTGCTTAGCAAAAAATGTTTGTATTTTCATTTAGCTGCACATTGAGATTAGAAGACAAGCCTTATTTAGTTATTTATCCTGCAAAAGCTGAGAGAGATCCTAGTAGAGCATGCTCTGAGATCACCACTGAAGACTACTTCTGATGTGGAAGACAGTCATGTATCCATTCTGAATCAGGCAGTTCACTGTCAAGTGTGAGCTTTTACAAAACGAGTAACCTTCAGCCAGTCTCTTTTCTGATCCATTCTGCATCACAGCTCGGTGAATTAAGGGGAAAAACTAGTTTGACAGTCAGGTAATGAAAGCACTGATGCGTGTTCCGATCTCTGCTCTGTTTATTTTGATGACTTTCCAAGTTGCAATGCCAGCCTCTTCCTTGCTGGCCTAGTGAAGTGTTTTACTAGTTTTACAAAGCAGAGGGATCCCAGAGGAAGAGACTGTGAGAACTCTGTCCTGAAATAGACTGTTGCTGCATGGAGAAGCCCTCTTTAGGGCTGCAGAACTCCCTAGTGCAATCTCTGTTCTAATGACTCAGACACTTGAACCTTCCCTCCACCCAGACTGAAAGCCTTTTGTCACTTGTGATGGACCTCTTCTTCTAACTGGAAATTATTCTGAATGGAAAGTTTTCCAAATAAAATATAGTGAAAACTGATATATTCCATTAAAAGGATCAATATACTGGTGTTTCTTTCTAGGAGAGACATGAGACTGAAAAGTTTCCCCAAAATATTGAGAACCCCATCTAGCATTGGTTTGCTAGCCCATGGCTGAGATCATACGTTCCGAGTGCTAACTTTGAACTTTTTTAAATGTTCAGTTAAAAACAAGTAACAAAACTCCTACTTCATTTATTTCTGACTCTCACAAACAAATGAACTCACTTGAAAGGGGACAAAGAGACTTCCCAGCTTCCTCCCCAAACGTGGCCTTGTGTGTCCCCTTCAATAGGGCTGATCGATAATATTGTATAGCATGTCACTATCCAGAATTGATGTTTAAGTCAGCATGGGCACTTTGGCCCTGTTACTGCAGCTTTTACATATATACATACACAGATACATATATATATACATGCATATATATATATATGCACATGGTGCTGCATCTGGCAGCACTGAAAATCCAGGCAATTTTTAGTGAATAAAAGATTAATCCCTGGTTGACATGGTGGGCCACTCACGCATGCAGAGGCACATGCACATAAACCACCAAACTAACAATGCATAAAAAATTTTTTTCCCACCCCCTTCACATTATTCAAATCCATATGGTAAAGAATTCATTCTAATTCATCCTGTCTCAGCACAAAACAAATTTATAAATATGAACCTAAAACAACATCCAGGTCTTATGCTAATCATGCAACTTAAGCTCATTAACAAGTCAGAGGCAGAGTGCTCAGTACCTTGCAGGACTGAATCCAGGATAAATTAGATGTACGTTTATGGACATCCTTGTGGAAAGCTGAAGGCCTATATATTGCTGTGAGCACATTTCTTCAGCTAAAAGTCAACATTTACATTTTTGCTATATGCAAATTAAGAATTAAGCACATTCTTAATAATTTTTCAAAACTCTATGAAACTTTTCATTTTAGTACTGTGATCTTCCTTAGTTTCTGAACCAACCATTCACCTGCCTGAGCTCCTGCCGATGCTTTTGCACAAAAATACCATCTATAAATGCTTGAAAGCTTGTACCTTTAGTGTGGCTAATAGATATTTCATTAGTAAGGACCTCTAGTCACCACTCAAGTCCAGCCAATAATGTATTTTAAATTCAGTGGTCCAGAACTTCTGTTCACCAAAAAAAATAAGCTTTAAGCACTCAAACAGTTGAGATATGTAAATAAACAAAACCCTGACATTCTCACTATTGTTCATAATGTAACAATACTTGAGAGAGAAAGCACGATCTGGTCCCAAATCTACCATTCTTACCATCTGTTCTAGAAAGCTTAACTAAGAACAGTCAAGAAAATCTGATCTTCATATCAGAACAGACCACGTGGACTGAGTGAGAGTCGTTACCTACTAATTACTTCATTTCAGTGAAGTGACTGAGGTGTAGCTCTTCCCTTTGAAATTGATTACATGATTATCTTTCAATAAGATTATGATCCTTCACGTACAGTTGCCACAACTATATATTGCCAATATCTTTAGCACTGTAATAAACAATGCACAAGTAATGTGAATGCCAGAGAAATATATGCCGTAGACTAGCACAGAAGACCTAGACCTTATCTTCTGCTCACAGGTGAACTTCTCATTTACATTTCTGTGGCAAGGAACTCCAGGTTCACTGTCAATTCAATTTAAAACTCAGGATCTACCATTTCTATTTCGGGAACAACATCCTGGATAAGAACGCAGTTGCAAGACCAGGCGATCAAAGGAAAAGGAACGTTAAATTTGAGTTGACACACATAAAACGTCAGGTAAGGAAGAAATTTTATAGCGACTGGTCAAATGACGTATATAGCTCTTCTATTGAAGGCAGCTTTCCATGTCCCAGGTTCTCCCTGCAGTGACAGTTCCAGCCTGCCTTCCTCCTCAGCCTTTCCCTTGAATTTGTCAGAGCGCTGTCAGCCATAGGGCCACCTCTTCTGACAACGACTTTGTGGAGTACAAAGTGCAACATGGGCTTCAACCTAGATGGGCCTTCCATACTAATGTAATCAATGATAATATAGATGCAACACTTTTCTACAATACAACGTAACATTTGAAGGTAAAGTACAAAGGAAATGCCTGTTCTGCAATTAAGTACACCAGAACTGACGAAAGTAATTTGAAATACTTAGTAAAATGTGAGTCTGCACATTTTACTCGATCAGCATTTCTCAGTTGCTTAGTTTGTTCAGGCTTTTCGTTTATCCTTCGTTTCAAAAAATATTACACTATTCAGCATTATGAATATACTGCCAAGAATAGCTACCTCACTTGGAGCTCCTCATTCAAATTAAGAAGGGATTTAAGGATTACAGAAAATACATCTTTTTAATAGCATTATTGTCCTGCTTGGTGTTGGAGCTTTGAAGCATCAACAGCTCTGGCACATGTGCTATTCACGTTCTTCGTGAGTATCTCAGTGCCAAAATATACAACCCAACCTAGTTCAAGCAGATTCCACACAAATTCCCGTAGTCTTCAGATGACTGTGAACAGAACATAATATATTTCAGAGAGAATTAATCCACTGCTAAAACCACATTTAGAGCAAAAATACTGGTGATCTGGAACTACAGGCTTTATGTAGATAAAATTAAGGTGGCATTTACCTCCTTAAAAGAGCTCTCAAATCTTTTTCTTAACAATTTGCACCAGCTGTCGGATCAGGGATACTGTTCGTACAGAAGAGCTGCAGAAAGTCAGGAAGGTTTTGTCAGCACTGACAGTAGTTGTAAGTGATTATAAAGCCACCAAGTTCTTTGTGTGTGTCTGAGTGTGTGCCTGCATGTTAGGCAGAGTCAAGAGATAATAATCCAGGTTACGGCTCCTCTTACTTTTGATATGCTGATGAACTACTCATGCACAGATTCTCAAATTCTTTCCTTACTTAGAGGGCATCATAGATAATATAGTCTATTCATGAGCAATTCCTCTGCCTGCCTCTGTGCCCAGGTTTTCTATAAAGCCTAATTTCATATTACCTAGAGTACCCTTCTGGCAAATTAAACCTGCTTGCTGAGAGTTTCAAGGAAATCAAAAAGTGTTACACTTTCTCGCTTCCAGCGTGAGAGGATTCTGCTTCAGAAAGACACGCTGTGGTCAGTCAATAGCAAAGCCATAGTCTGTCAAAAAGAAGAGTCTTGTAGGCAAACTTCAGATTTCTTTTCAAGACTTTGGTAGGCTCTCTTCGAACACTGACTGAAGTCCAAGTGGGTTAAGTGGTGTGACTAAACAAAAACCTCACCATGCCAACTATTAAAACTACATCTATATTAAAGCATGGTTTGGACACTTTTTCTGAACACTGCCTTGAACAAAATGTTTATTTTGGGAACAAAACAATGACATGAGTATCAGGAAAGAAAAGTACAAGGGTTGTTTGTGTTTTGTTTTGCTTTTTTCCAGAGAAGTTCTATATTCTCTCGAACATAGCAATATATTTCATTATGGTAGAAGATGTTTGCTGGAGAGTTGTCCGACCTTCTTAAAGGAAATAAACATGCAGAAAGGGATTCTGAAAAAACAGAATAACAATGAATTTTGGTAAAAGCTTATAAAAAAAAATTCTTCATAGCTCCATCAATTGAAGTACTCAAAAAAATGAGCTGTAAACTGAGATGGAACTCCATCAATTTATACTTGCACACAGATTAAACTATAAGGACTAACAAACTTTGCCAGGTTTAAAAAACGAAATTATACACATACATAGCAGTATCTTGCTTTTGTATTAACTCCAAGGCAGGTACAGTGGTAAAGATGTGGTTTGTTCAATGCAGCTCTCCCTCACCAAGCCTGGTGTGGCAGTCTTAAGTATGCCTCAATGAGAAGGCTTCCTTCTATGCATGAGATTGAAGAAGTTTTACACTATTATGATTAGAGGAATAAAGCTAACAAAAGAAGTGGTATCTTCCAAGGCAAACATCACTATTTATTTAATTTTTAAAGCTACAAAAACATTTGTAAAACATAAAAAGCTCTAACTGTGCTGTTGCATTAGGGCCTAAAATACTACTCCAGCCACGACATGAGCCACATGAAGTGGTTCTTCAATCTTTGGTGGATACACTGATTACATTTTGCTTCAAGCAACGTATTGAATAAAATGTTCTCTTAGTTCTGTATTACTGCACGGACCATGAATTTTGTTGAGTACTTGGCATGCAACATTTTTTCAAACCAAATTATTAAAGGCACTGAATTTGATAAATCTGCTTCTGAAATTATTTGTACATTCTAAGTACATTTCCAAGAAAAATCGCATAGGGGACATCCAATTTCTGAAGGACAAAACCACATTAAGACCAAGGTGAAGAAGGCATGCGTGAGAAACCATATATATATTATATATATATATATGCGCACTAGATCAAGTTTTAATCTCCTGATGGTTTGGCACGTTTTGTTTTGAAATATAAGCTTTCTTCATGTGTGTCAACTTTATGCGTGTAAATAGACTTGCCAATTAAAAATTTGTACTCCCATCTTACCATACATACATGTGACAACACAATACCTTTAGAAACAACACAAATTTATCTCAACCTCAAAGGGATTTAATCCCAATGAATATGTATTTCAAGACTATAAAGCTGTTTCATTTGAAATTTCATTATAGCAAATAGAAATTCAATATGTGTAGTCATAGACCAAGAGGGAGGTAAGTAAATTTTCTTTGAGGAAAAAAACCCAGCTTTTTGTGATATTCATTAAGAAACCAGAAAATTCATTTCCAAATCAATTTGACACATAAGCAAGGAAAATTTAAAATTGCAGATCTGTAGCATCAACAACCTTTTTGTAATATTCTATCACTGCAAAACAGGCAAATATCTATGGAAGCAAGAATGTGAAGAACGGAATAAATTATAATGTGAATTAAACAAGCAAAACCTACATTTATGCTGGCTTTATTGCCAACATTTTCCTTCATGGCCTTAGCAAACCCACTTCAAATGCAATAGATTAAAAGAAAAACAAACCCAAAAAAACAACCCTAGACGTTCTATTGTTCCAAAGGTACACCTTAAAATAAACTAAGTTTCTAATTGATTTGGTAGTATTTCTTGCTACACTGAAATTTAGGCTTTAGAACTCCTACCACTAACTACAAGTAGTAGGAAAAATGTTATTTACACTATTTCCAGTTTCAAAATACAATTTTGTCAAAATATTTTTTTCCTCTGGAAATATGCCATTTTATTGAAATAATAATTTAAAAATATTTGGAGAACTTTAAGTGTATTCAAAACAATCCATTCTGAAATTAAATGTTTTGATTTGTCACCATCTCAACTGCTGCTTCAATACATTTTCTGTTGTATATAGTGTAATAAAAGGAACAGTATACTTCAGTTTTATCTGCATATAAAGTGCTGATGACCTTTCTACCGAAAATTTCCAAGTGATTTGTTTAACTAGTTAGCACTGTAGCATATTTTGACAGGGAAAATTTCTCATTTCAACCAGTTTAATTTTTTTTTTTTTTTGCATTGTTTAAAAGACCCTTCTGTGTAGTCCTTTTTACTACTAGCCCTAATTGGGGTCAATAAATATTCCTGTATTGTTTGGGTATGCCTTTCATATAGTAGCAACAGAAGAAAACAGTAACATTAATTACAAAGCAGACAAAACTCCCTACACTGTCTGCTGCTGATCAAAACATCTCTTCAATACACTCACTGTACTATTGTTCGTGTGCTACCGATAGTCAGATAGTCACAAGATAAATACCAATTACTATAAATAGCAGGTATTACACGTGAGTCTGTGAAATCCTGAAACCTTAGTTTCCATTCAGCCCCCACATTATCTTGGTCTTTCAAATATGAAGAGATGCAATAATTACGAGGCAAAAGGCAGCAGCAAAGGTGTTACGCATGAAGCAAACAGTGTTCGCTTTCCCTTTGGCAACCAGTTTTCCACGGACTAAAGGAGATGATGCCCTTCTACTGCACTTCCAAGAGCCACCTGAAAATACTGACAAAAAGGAGGCCCCAAGTAGCTAAACCCCACCTGTACATGCTCTCCTTCATGCTTTTCAAAGAGAGATTCAGATACTTCCATGGAAATGGACATGGAAGAACAGGGACTAGAGAGAGTTTAAACGGCAGCATACCGCAACTGGAAGCAGATAGGCACAGGCACACGAGAACCACAGCGCTCTCGTGCTCATCTTATGCATGACATATGCTATTTATGACCCTGCTGAAGGGCTTAATTTACATGGGTGATTCTAGTCGTGAGGTGGGAACATAGCACATGGGCTTACACCTGCTTTACTTTCACTTTACAACCCTAGCTGTATTTTAATAGATGTCAATGATGAGAGCTTCTAGCTAAGGGGAGACATCAGGCTCAGGTCCTTTGATACTTCCCTGGAGACTTTGAACAAGAAAATGAAGACAACCAAGACACTTTCACAGGTTTTGCATTAGGAGTTGTTAAATTGCAAAATGATGTTCCAACAAGTTTTATAATATACACTTCTACAGTTTTTTTCTTAGTGGCAGACAAAATTATTTGAGACTCACGTCGTATGGAACATACACAGTGACAAGTATCAATACTGAGCTATGCACTGTTCAGTACCTTTATAAATTATCTGGATGACGGGATTGAAAGCATCCACACCAATTTGCTAGTAACGTTAAACTGGGCAGTGAGGCAGACCCATCCATGGGGAGAGACACCTTAGAGCAGGGGTCCTCAAACTACGGCCCACGGGCCAGATACAGCCCCCCAGGGTCCTCAGTCCGGCCCCCAGTATTTACAGACACACACCCCCGCCGGGGGTTGGGAGGTAAACCAAGCAGCCACAGATGACTGCCTACCACTTGATCCACACGCCAGCCCCCTGTTTAAAAAGTTTGAGGACCCCTGCCTTAGAGACCTGGCCAGGCTGGAATAGTGGACAAGCAAGGACTGTATGAAGATTAACAAAGCCAAGTGCATCCTGCACCTGGGATGACATAACCAGAGAGCCCAGCACAGCCCAAGACCTGTGTGGTTGGGGAGCAGTCCTGCTGAAAGGGACCTGGGGGTCCTGATGGACAAGCTGAACATGAGGCAGCAGGGCACCACTGCAGCAGCAGAGACTAACTGGATCTGGACTGCATCTGCAGGGGCATTACTGACAGAGACACGATCCCACCACTCCACTCGGGGTTTCTCAGGCCACTCCTGGAATAATGTATCTGATTTTGCTCCCTACTTGAAGAACAAAGCAGACGGACGAGAGAAGGTCCAAAGGAAGGCCACAAAGATGATCAAAGGGCTGGAGAACTCTCCCCCTGGAGAAGAGAAGGTGCAGGGAATACCTCACCACAGTATTCCACTACTTAAAAGAGCAGCTACAGATAGCACAGAAGCTCTGTCTTCACAAGGAGCCTCACGGTGAAGACTAGAGGCAATGGCTACAAAACTGTACTGGGAAGGGTTTCATCTTGATAAAAGAAAAAAAAAAATTACACTGAGAACAACCCATCAGTGGAACAACCTCCCCAAGGATATGGTAGAGTCCCCATCACTGGAAGTTTTCAAGATGGGGTTGGACAAGGTGCTAGATGATCTTATCCAAGCTCCCATTCCCACAAAACACTGGACCAGATGATCTTTCAAGGTCCCTTCCAACCTAGGCTGTTACAAGATTTTACAAAGTATGCAGACAATGAATTTCTGTTTCTCATTTTATATATATATATATTGCACAATGTTTCTTTGCACTTCCGCATCTTTGTTTACTACACTTAATCTGTTATGGGTAGTTTTTCCAACCTTGAACAAAGCTTCTTTCAGTCATGTGACTTCATACATATTTGGGAGAGGGTCCCATAAAAATTAAGTATAATGAAAAAATTAAGTGCAGCACCAAATCCAACTCTAGACAATACCTTCTTCTCAAACCGATGAGGTGTTGGTATATAGGAATAAACAGCTGTCCCTTTCTTCTAGACCCCTGTGTGAGAATCTGAAGTACACCACTTCGAAAGCTTTTATCTGACAACACAATATACCCAAAATCATGTAATTTCAACAGAAGTGACACAAATAGTCTAACCTGTCTATGTAACCATTTGCAGAACAGGAGTATGGAAGCACTAGAAATAAGGTAGATTTTCACTGCAGAAACTAAATATTGCCCAGCAGGTCACCTCTAACTTGTGAGAGGTCTCATGCCGTCTTTCACTTCTAAAGCTGAATTTTGGTGATACAGGAAATTATCTCAGTAGTTATGGACAACCAGTCACACCAGTGTTTATTCAGAGACTTACATTTGGTAGTTTCAATGCTATTCTGAATTATTCTCAATAAATTTCAATCAAAAGCTGTATAAAGCTCAAGCTCAGCACTCCAGATCAGTTATTTTTCAGTGCTTTTATATCTCTTGCAGACTAATTTTACAAATTTTGCACAAGTACTTAAGAAAACAATGCTATGAGGTATGAAACTGTAAAACAACTTTACCAAAGCATAAAAAAAAAAATGGCTCAAAAAAACCCCCAAAAGACAGACAACTTCTGATGGTCAGAAATTCAACCACATAAAGGAAAAACTAATTTTCAGGAGATACAAACACTTGATAAAATGACAACTTATCTCCAGAACATGAACCATGTAATTAGAGAAGTATTAAAGTTAAAGGCCAGGAATCTTATTTAATCGATGAGATGCTTATTACTTCTGGGATTATTTTAACTTTTTTATAAAATACACAATACTTCCAATATTACACAGAGCTCAGTAGGCATTACACCACCCAGTTTACTAATCCAAAATACATGTTAATGCTGCTGTTTCTATTTTTTCTGCCAGCAACAGGAAGAACTAAAGCATAGTATGGATCCAAAGCCATTTAGTGGTTTAAGTGATTAAGCCTAGAGTGCTAAGAGAGTATTTGGAGGGGTTTTGGTCATTTTAATCCTGTACAAGGAAGGACTCTCTTATCTTTCTGATACATGCCAGCACAACAGCTACCGTTACTGGAATTGTTTTTAGGGACCCCACAATACAGACAGAACTAGACTGTGTTCCCATATTTTAAAATCTCCATGTTATATTTTACACTTACATTTGGAATGTTATACATTTTACGAACATTTGTTATTCTACACATGGACACTATTTACACGTAAGATGACAGATGACTATTTAAACATTCCTGACCTGGGAGGCAAACATTGCACGTGAAGAGCAAAACTCCTGAAGTTTAATCATGGCTCTAGTGTGATACGTAATCTCGAGTAAGTTGCTTCAACATTTATTCTTCTGTAAAGTGGATATACTAAACACACATTCTACAAAACTATTTATGGAACTTAATTTATGTAAAAACATCAGAATCTTCAGCAGAAAGGCAATATAAGAGCACGTTTGAAACCTGTATTTTATCTATAAATGTAAATGCATATCTGGTAGCACTGACAACAGAAAATTATTAGGACAAGATTCAGTAAATTTAATTGGAAAAATAATTTAGTCATGGTTTCTCTGAATTCGTACAAGAGGTATGTATACAAGAGTCAACTATCTTAACAGCAGTGAATTCAACACTTTATCCTGCTTTTATATGTTTACCAGATTTTTAATCTTGTAACGCTCCTTCCCATATTTATGTCATTCTGGTTTCTTTGGCTCAGGCATAAACTTTTCTTATGAAATGTATGGATGTAAAAAACCAAACAGAAATGGCCATATCCCAAGACCAGCCTTCCAAAACATATCAGATTTGTTACTCCCAAAGAGAAAGGCCAAATCTCTTTCACAGTCAGCAGTTAAGAGGCAAACGGGTTCAGTAACCTAAGAACACTTTGTGGTGTACGCCATGTTCTTTCTGCACCACATGCAAAGCTGGTTGTTTACTATGTGGGTTATATACATTTTGCAGCTACTGTAATCAGATGAGCTGATGAGGACCAGATGAATTCAAAGAAATACAGATATACAAAGATATATAGAGTGTCGATTAGGGAGCATATAGGTCTTTTTCATCCTTTAGAAAAATCTTACACAACCTCTTAAGAAAAACTTCCAAATTATTGTTTGGAACCCACTGAAGCCAAGGCTATTATATAAGCCCACTGCCTAAATATATCATAACCCAATTCTAATTCATATAAGTAGTCTGTATA
This sequence comes from Falco peregrinus, assembly GCF_023634155.1. NCBI lineage: Eukaryota > Metazoa > Chordata > Aves > Falconiformes > Falconidae > Falco > Falco peregrinus. Next base: position 12,160,891 of record NC_073729.1, read on the forward strand.
ACCGTTACGGATAATAAAACTAGGTTACTGAAAGAATCTCAAAGAAAGCCAAGAAACTTGACATAGCCAAAAAATCCACTGCTCTTATGCATGCAGCAAATACAGAAAACATTTATGACTATCTTAATAATACTGGGGCTTATCACAATGTGTGGGCACATTTTCTTAACAGATAGGATTAGTGTAGAGAATAATTTACTAGTTGCAGGTTCTTGCTTTATTCCTACATCTGTGATTCCCACACTATCATGTACAGAGAGGCAAGAGCAGAAGGGCCACCAGTAAGAGGCAAACCACTGTCTTAGGTACCATTTGAAATACCTCCCTGAAGCTCCCAGAAAGCAGTCTTCTATTAACAGTATAAAACAAGTAGCTAATTTTCCTATCAAAATGACCTATTGCTAAAGAGATGTTGTAGTATAAAGTACTTCTCCATTCTCAGCATTTGTTAGCTACGTTACGTCCCCTCCTCCTCCGTTTTTCTCCTCTTTAAAAAGCAGGTTAGCTAAAATAAGTTTGTGACAAACAGCCTAAAATGAGCAACATCAGGTATAATTAAGCATCCCATAAAAGCAGAGTCAGCTTTACTCATGCAGTTGGAATTAAAAAAAAAAAGATTAAATAAGTTCTAGGAGATATATGTCTGGCAAATCATGAATAAACACTGGTAAAGCCCTAAGGAACGTCTACTACACTACTGACTGTATTGAGATATATAATCATTATAGAACAGTAAACTACTTCTTACATACTCATTCTTTTAAATGTTTCTTTTGAAAAGAAATGCAGGTCCAAGTGAGCTATGACCACCCGCAAGGAGAAAAAAAAAAAAAAAAAAAAGAGGCAAGAGCAACAACAGTGCCTCGATTCACATAGATGAGAATAATTGGAGCCCAGTTCAATTTGTGAAGTAAACAGAAGCAGGATGAAGGCTTTTCAATTTACACCTACAGCCTACAAATTAGTAAGCAGTCTGGTAGGATGAGCTTGCCAGCAATTGCATAATGACCCTACCCACAGTGACAATGCAGGGAACAGGAAACAAAATGGTAGCTCTATACCAGCAGGGAATTTCCCTTTCTAATTACAGAGTACCATGAAAAGCATTCGCAGGAGCCAAATGCTAGCTTTTGTGCAACTGGATCAGGAATTTCTTTGTTATTCTTGATTTATTTTCATGTGAAAATTAATTTAATATGCTACTGTTTTAATAATCAAAAGTAACTATGCATTAAAAATACAAAATCTTGTCCAGCAAATATTGCTTGAGAATTTATGTAGTAAAATAAAACTCTTCTGTATCGAAGGTTCATTGGGTTACCAGTACAATAGCTTCTTGAAATGTCATGCCTATATAGGTATTCATTATATCCTCACTTGCCTATATCAATCGAAATCAGAAGTACCTAAGCCAGAAAATTCTGTTTTCACAGTATGTGTAGGGTACATTCGTATCCTGCCCCTTACACAGCCATGAGAAAAGCAAAGTGTAACACATGATTTTCAGTTTTTCTCACAGCAACTGAAAAGGGAGACAGAGCAGAAGGGGGGATGGCTGGAGACAAATAGTTTAAAAAAATAGGCAACCCACCTCTGAGAAATGTAATTACTCACAAGTAACTTTTCTGACCCCTTTCAGTGATTGTTGATATGTAGATTTCCACTGTGGGTGATTCCCCGCAATAGGTCCTTCTACATGCACAACTACTTGAGGCAGGAATCAAGAATCACTTCAGAAAACAAAACTGCATATCTATACCGGCAAGTGGTGTATTATTTCTAGATATATCCTTGAATCTGTAGTGCTTGATTAGTAATTCAAGCTCCTATAAGTCAGTCACTGTCCTGATGCCATCTAGGATAGAAACATCCATTACTGAGAAGTAACCTGACTCAGAAGTGGGCTGTGGTGACACCATACCTATTTATGGCTGTCTCCTGGTGTCTCCCTATAAAAATGAGAGGTTGAGGAAAGGACCTGGCTCAGCCAACATAGAAAGCAAGGGCTGTCCTTATTTTAAGGAAGGTCTCAGAACTAAAGAAGCAAGTCAGGGAAAGGGGAAGGCAGAGATAACCTGATCTCCTGGCTTTGTCTGCCAATTAAGATGACAGTCCCGCACATGTACCAGAGCAATTCTGTCAAAGAATAACTTCTCAGATGAGAAATCATCCATAAAAGCATTACTCATAGCAGTGATGACCACAGCCAGGAAATCCACACAGCCTGAGATGCAGGGGGCAGACTGGGATCAGTCTAAGTAGTTAACAGGAAGGTCACAGGAGAACAGAGGGGACTGAATGCAAGTCTCACTGGTGAGACTTTTCATTGGGGCAGTGCCTCAGTAAAAAATTACAGTTATGTAGCAGATGAGCAGTCTCTGTCAGGGCTTTATGTTGATAGAAATCGATAGCATTCAGGTGATCATTCAGTAGAGGCTAAGGTGGATAGCAAGCAACCGGAGAAAAATCAGGATGTGGGGTGACACACCAGGAGAAATTCTGATGACTGAATTTGGTCCCTATGTATGAAGAGATTCTTCTATACAAGTACTTTCAGCTAGTGATTTTATAACCCCAGACTTCACAAACCAGGGTTGGACAAGGTCACTTTACACTGAAGCAATCCAGCATCGTGCTGAATGAAACAAGTTCTTGGAGTTCTGCAAAAGCAGGTGTGAGAGGAAAAGCAACATTATATAGCTTTTTGGCCTGGGACTCCAAAAAGTCTCAACCAGATAAGCGAAAGAAGAGTTCTTAAAGCTACAGCCTAGCCTTACCTTGCAGTTTTCAGAGAAAACAGACTAAAGAAAATCAAACATCCTAATCCAAAACATGTCTACGAAGTCTCTTGAGTAAACACTACCTAGCATTGGAGCAAAACATCTGATGTGTTTAAGATGAGACAGTGTATTTTTCAGTTATATGAGTCCTTATGTATCATTCTGAAGACATCACTATGGATTTTTATTCATGACTGCATGAAGTTAAATGACTAAGAACACCTAAGAAGGTGTGTTAGGATAAAGCACCAAAAAGCAAATGTTGAACACACCAGAATAAAAAGATCATCATTTCCCTGAACACGTCTTGCATCATTCTGGTGTAGAATAAATACACTGTGATCAGATGACTAATGATCCTGGGTTGTTAGGTCATGAGAAAGGGCTATCACAGCAAAGAGAATAATCAATTACAACTGTTCAGGACAGCAATGGAAGTTGAAATAGTATCCCTTAACAAACACCGAGAGGTCTCTACCATCACTAGAAAGGGAACAGTTGTAAAGGAGGAGTACTGTCAGGGTGGACTGCATTTAGGTCTGAGAAGGGTATGCATGAGGTCTAGAATAATGAAAACTAAATATATTGTCACTTTGGTAATGCAGAATTGCCTTCTGAATTCAGAAAGTAGTTCTCAAGACAACTGGCATAGCAAACAGTACATTTAACCTGGCAGCAATTAATTCAGCAATGAGTTGTGATGAGGACTTGCCTTACTTGACTATAAAACCTGGATGAAGGATTTTCCCTACAACAGCTATTCATGAATGAGTCAAGTAGGTAAACTCCTGAATTTAAAAGATCCATGCCATTTTGAAATCAACAGAACCTCTCTGAAGATACTGGAGAAGGAGGAAAAAAGAACCAAAGACAACTATTTAAATTTAATTGGGACACTTTCTACTTGGCATATGTGTACATTCCTCAAAAGTCCAGAGGATTGACAGCAAGATTTTCTTAAGTAGTAGAAAAGTTCATATAGGCTGGAGAAACTGTCAAGTTGAGCCTCAGACTTCATCCTCACCTTTACCCACACCTCCCCAAATAATATGAAGGGAAAAGAAAGCACATTATGAGAAAAGACTCAAGTACAAACATAGTTCTGCACTTCTACAGGCTAGTCGTTGCAGCCTAGCAGCTGGCAGTGCTCATTTGGAGAGAAGTGGCAGAATAAGCCTGTTTCCCCAGGACAACCCTCCCTTTTAAAGCCCTGTGTTGTTGTGGGAGTAGCGTGGTGGTGCAGACCCATGGCTGTTGTAGTTAGGATCGCAGGCAGTGATAGCTGGTAAAAGCTTTGTAACTCGATATAAAGGGGAAGTGCAAAGTACAGACACTTGCTAATGTCCTGTTGATTGGAACTGACACACTGAAGGTTTTCTGATTCTGCAGAATGGTAAATAGTTACATCAGAGGTAATTCTTGGAGTATTAAAGGATAATAGGAGTTAATGAGGTGAGAGTGCTGATCTTTCTCAGTAGACACACAAAGAATCTAGACAAACTGGTGAGTGCCTTGTGCCTTAGACGAAGCTAGTAAATAATGAGACCAAAAGGGAAATCTAGAAAGGAAAGCCAATGGCAACGTTATGAATGAAGAAAGAGATGCTGAACAGATATTTCAATGAACCTGGGGCCTACATACATCTAGAGTTATAACCCATGACAGTTACCCTATGGTAACTGTAAAGCAGCTGGCTGTTGCCCGAGGGTTAAATGTCTTTGCTAAATTTCACACCACCCAGGTG